>NC_060123.1:279996098-281246098 GCF_021461395.2 Schistocerca americana | reverse complement strand
TGAACACTAACAAAAGCAGAGGTGACAGTAGAAGTTTCGTCACGGTCACCATGGCGGTGCGGGCGTGGAGGAGCTCTACTCTTAGGAAGAGGAGTCCGCCAGGGAAGTTTCACAGAAATGCGTAAATGATCTGACGGACAGGGTGAGCTGCAACCAGCGGCTGTTTGCTGATGACGCTGTGGTGTACGGAAAGGTCTCGACGTTGCGTGACTGTAGGAGGACACAAAGGGACGCATACAAAATTTCTAGTTGGTGTGCTCTAAATGCAGAAAAAGAGAAGTTAATGCTAATGAGTAGGAAAAAGAATTCTATAATATCCCAACACATGATTAGCAGTGGGCTGCCTGACACAGTCGTGTCGATTAAATATCTGGACGTAACGTTGCAAAGCGATATGAAAAGGAACGAGCACGTAAGGATGATAGTAGGAAAGGCGAACTGCCGGCTTCTGTTTGTTAGGAGAATTTTAGGAAAGTGTAGCTCATCTATAAGGGATATCGCATATAGAAGTTAGTGCGATCCGTTCTTGAGTATAGCTCGTGTGTTTTGGGCCCATGTATTAAAGGAAGACATCGAAGCAATTCAATGACGTGCTGCTACATTTAATACTGGTACGTTCGATCAACACTCAAGTATTACGAAGATGCTTCGTGTGCTGAAATGGGAATCTTTAGAGGGAAAAGGACGTTCTTATCGTGAAACACTATTGAGATAATTTAGAGACCCGGTATTTGAAACTGACTGCAGAATAATTCTACTGTCACCGACATGCATGTCACGCAAGAACCAAAAAGTTAAAAAAAAAGAAATGATGGCTCGAACGGAGGGCACACAGATAGTCGTTTTTTCCTCGCGAAGGAAACAGAAAAGTAAATGACTGTTAGTAGTACAAGGCACATTCCTCTTCGTTGCGTACGGTAGCTTGAGGAGTATACAGGGTGAGTCACCTAACATTACCGCTGGATATATTCCGTAAACCACATCAAATACTGACGAACCGATTCCACAGACCGAACGAGAGGAGAGGGGGTAGTGTAATTGTTTAATACAAACCATACAAAAATGCACGGAAGTATGTTTTTTAACATAAACCTACGTTTTTTTAATGGAACCACGTTAGTTTTGTTAGCACATCTGAACATATAAACAAATACGTAATCAGTGCCGTTTGTTGCATTGTAAAATGTTAATTACATCCGGAGATATTGTAACCTAAAGTTGACGCTTGAAACCTCCGGCATTCAGTTGCGTGTTGTAACAAACACGGCCCACGGTCGGCGAGCAGCATCTGCAGGGACATGTTTACGATGACGACCGTGTTTACGAGTGTGCCTGTAGTGCACTGTTGTGGTTTGGTCTAGCTGTCGCAGTGCCCGCACGTAGCGCTTGCTGCTATTGTTATTCTTCATTCGTCTCCGCACGCAGACCAACTGTAGTACAACGTGTTACCAGACGTCTGTGATAGTGTAGTGTTGTAGGAACTGTGACCATGGTGTATTCGAACTCTGAAAAGGCGGAGATGATACTCATCTGTGGCGACTGTCGACGACATGCAGCTGAAGCCTGCAGGGTGTATGCAGAACGGTACCCGGACAGAGAGCATCCAACGTGCCGCACATTGCAAAACATCTACCGCCAACTGTATGCAACAGGTATGGTCGTAGCACGCAAACGGGTCCGTTGGTGTGTTAGCTGCTGTTGCCATGAACCCACACATGAGTACACGGGACATTGCGAGAGCCGGTGGACTGAGTAAAAGTAGTATCATGCGCATACTGCATCGTCACCGCTTTCAACCGTTTCATGTGTCGCTACATCAGCAATTACATGGTGATGACTTTAATCACCGAGTGCAATTCTGTCAATGGTCATTAACAGCGAATGCGTTGCAGTTCTACCTGTTTACCGATGAAGCGGGTTTCACAAACCACGGGGCAGTGAATCTACGGAACATGCATTACTGGTACGTGGACAATCCTCGCTGGCTCAGACAGGTAAAGCGACAGTGACCGTGGACTGTAAATGTATGGTGCGGAATCATTGGCGACCACCTCATTGGTTCTCACTTCATTGCAGGGGCCCAAACACCTGCACATTCCGCAATTAACACTAGGCTGACCCTTGACAGGATGTTCGACGGGCGTTTCATAGGACGTGGAGGACGCATAAATTGGCCAGCCCGTTCTCCTGATCTTACACCTCTGGACTTCTTTCTGTGGGGTACGTTAAAGGAGAATGTGTACCGTGATTTGCCTATAACCCCAGGGGATATGAAACAACGTATTGTGGCAGCCTGCGGCGACATTACACCAGATGTACTGCGGCGTGTACGACATTCATTACGCCAGAGATTGCAATTGTGTGCAGCAAATTATGGCCACCACACTGAACACCTATTGGCCTGACATGTCGGGACACACTCTATTCCACTCCGTAATTGAAAACGGAAACCACGTGTGTACGTGTACCTCACCCCTCATGGTAATGTACATGTGCGTCGGTGAAAAAGACCAATAAAAAGGTGTTAGCATGTGGACGTAATGTGCTGTTCCAATCTCTTCTGTACCTAAGGCCCATCACCGTTCCGTTTGGATCCCTACGTCATTCGGTGCTCTCCGATACACACGATCGAACAGCGGAGGAGTGATACTCAAGCGTCAACTTTAGGTTGCAATATCTCGGGATGTAATTAACATTTTACAATGCAACAAACGGCACTGATTACGTATTTGTTTATAGGTTCAGATGTGCTAACAAAACTAACGGGGTTCCATTTTAAAAAAACGTAGGTTTGTGTTAAAAAACATACTTCCGTGCATTTTTTTATGGTTTGTATTAACCAATTACACTAGCCCCTCTCCTCACGTTCGGTCTGTGGAACCGATTCGTCAGTATTTGATGTGGTTTACGAAATATATCCAGCAGTAATGTTAGGTGACTCACCCTTTTTATGTAGCTGCAGCTGCAGATATAATTTGTCTACGCTGTTACTGAAGCATGAAGAAACTGGTGGCTAGCCGTTTGTCGATTTACTCGTATTTCACCTATTTCAAAGGTTGGTGGAAGCGACAGATGTACCACCTGCAGCAGGATCATATCTCGCTGTCGTTTTCAAACCAACTTCAGGCTGAGGATAGTTTCAATTTTACATAATTACACTCTCAAATATGATTTACGAAGAAAAATGCTGTCTTTTGATTTTTTATTTCAGTTAGCTCGCATTTGTTTTATGATTACTGACAGCTTATTAAGGATTTTTTGGCACAATACAGGCATTATGAAAGCTCGTACGACTTTCGTTTGTAATTTTGCTCTCGCTTTCGTAATATGAATAATTCATGTATTTTACATGTGATTCACGTGAAGATGGTGTCATGAGATGGAATCGCAGGCGTATCGTAAAGTGTGGATGTTTACACAACGTCGAAATCGGTGGCTTCGTTGCTGTATTTCGCAGGCTGAAACAATCTATCGTTTGTGTCATCACAAACGTAGAATGTATGTGTTGGTTTGTATTTTCAGATTCGAAATCCGAGGAATAAATTTTTTCGGGGGTACGTTAAAAGACACTCCTGGATTCCTGTGCATGGTATGCTACGAATTTTCTCGTCTACGACGTTAGATAAAACAGGAGAATACATTATCCATTTACGCACCAATCCCATGAATGGAGCTACTGTTAAAGTTTAAAAGTATAGTGACAGGCTACAGTTGAGAGACCCAGAAAAGAGTAATATACGCAGAAATATTCATTCTGGCAGTATAAACTATAATATTAAATAGGAAAGACTTCCTTTTTAATGTTATTGTCATGTCCTACCGAACACCGGCAGAAATTCCAGTTAATGTTACACAATATTACAATAATAATAAGTGAGAACTAAGCAATTTTTACAACTTCACTTATGATTTTATTTCCTACATATTATTTACAATTCTGGGCAACGAGGAAGCCAAATGTCCAAATTTTTATAATAAGGCAGAAAACACCGCTCTGACTGTAGAAAAGTTTTTAATAAAGCCACAACCGGTTTCACGCCGGTTTAGGCGCATCCTCACTTTATATGAATTGTGTCTACAACATAATTTTACACTGTTCTAAAGCCTCTACCTATCTTTCACGTCACTGATAAATTAAAACCCGCTGGAAGCGTTTGTCAAATTGATTTGTCAAAAGGGGAGGTGTCCCACAATATCAGGTGGAAGCGATACGAGCCAAATGGAACACTGAAGAAACAAGAGCCCTCTATCGTAACCAGACAATAGGGAATGTTGCTTCCGAATTTTCTGTGAGTCTTAATCTTTGTGGTTGACCAACTGTGCGTTCATGCTGCGTTCCTTAGTCAACACAATTCTTATCATCTGGATGCGATACGTGTGCGGCCATAAGGAACACTGAACTAGCTAGAGCCCTCCAGCTCTAACTCTAGCTAGTTCATTGGTCCTTACGGCCGCGCCCGCATCGCCTCCAGATGATAATTTGGGACACCCTCTACTCATCAATATGACAAGTGCTTCTATCTGGTCTTAATTTATCAATGACGTCAAGGACGGGAAGTGGCTTCAGGACAGCGTAAAATAATATTGTAGAGACAATTCACATCACCTGGAGATGCACCTAAACTAGAGTGAAACTAGTCGTGGTTTTAACAAAAAAAAATTCTGCAGCCAAAGCTGTGTTTTTTTCTTTTATAAAAATGAGATTTTATTACTATTCTACATCTGAATGTCTTGTACAGGAGTAAACGAATCTGGTACGACGTTATCTCAATTGTCTTGAAAGGCGTCAATCAATCCAGATTTCATGTAATTTTGTGGTTTTACAATTTCGTATTGTGATCAGGTAGGCAGCTCTGCTTGAGTTTTCTCATATTTTACATGCCCGGGACGAATATCACGCTGGGAACCGAAATTGTGTGCATTTTATTCTCATTTTACGACATTTGATATTCAGCACACTGTGTACCTGTAAGTACCTGTTCTAAACATGGATGATCGCTGGACAGAATTAATGTTCATGTGGTTAAAAACTCATGCGATTTGTTGAACTTAAGTGGAAATGATCGGTTTAACTTTGAGGCAGAACGCTGAGAAACATGGTTGGATGTACTCCTCGAAGCCCGCCCGTGGCACTGCTCAGTCGCTACGCTCGTTTGCTTAGCGTTTTAAAAGTGCGGCGACGGGATTGGTTCCCCAGACCCCACGCGTTAGCGAATCCGTATTCGAATTTTGGGAGTTAAACAGAGTCGAAAATCTTGAGGCGAAAGGACCAGACATTATCTCCCCTGTCTTCTTATTGGAGGAGACGTCTCCTATTACTGGGAAATTCTTCTTGGTGCTTGGTCACTCCAACTCGCTAAGTTTGTTCACTCTCTGTACGCATGGGCGAGCATTTTGAATTTTACACAGAAGTTGCCGGGGCTCGGACGAGACGAGTCGCAACAGGGAGTCGTAGTTCCGCAAAAGTGTGACGCGATGCTTCTGCACGCACTCGAACGGCGATTTTTGGATGGGAGTTCATTCAGTTTCGAGTTAGGATTGCCTATAACGATTGCCTTCTGTAGCACGGAACTGTGCGGGATTCTCGCGAGTGATATTTCTTCTTCCGTTTTACTTAGATTCAGGTGGAACCGGACTTTTGGCCACGACTAACTTCATGAATCGTGTGCCCAGTTAACTTTCATGATTCTTTTCTTTGCGACTGAGAAGTTGGATATAGCAATTCAGTCGTTACTGGAAAATGGTACGCCTTGCTGTCGTAGCCGGCCGGAGTGGCCGTGCGGCTCTAGGCGCTACAGTCTGGAACCGGGCGACCGCTACGGTCGCAGGTTCGAATCCTGCCTCGGGCATGGATGTGTGTGATGTCCGTAGGTTAGGCAGGTTTAATTAGTTCTAAGTTCTAGGCGACTGATGACCTTAGAAGTTAAGTCGCATGGTGCTCAGAGCCATTTGAACCATTTTGAACCTTGGCTTTCGAATGTTCTATGTGTGTGAATGTGTGTGCCGAACTGCCCGTTCATGTTGCGTTTCTCAGTTAACATAATGCTTGCTGGATAGTGGTTAGCGTTATTACATTTCCTTTGTAAGGAACCATAGTATTAGATTTTCATATGTGTTCGACGTTCATGAGTACACTTTATCTTTGTCAATAAATGTTTTTCATGCAGCTATTTAGTTCATTATAGTTCGTCACGATGTGCATGCCAGTACGCCTTCACTCCTCCTGTGATCTCTAAGCATACGTAACCTGTAAGAGGGAGTTACTAGGAAACAGTTAGTAAAGTGTGAACTCTGGTCAATCGATCTTAAATTCAACAGTTAGATTTTTGTTGCGCGGATTTTCCTTGCGTTACAAACTAGGGCTAAAACTTCACTTAATATTTAGGAAACTTCAGAACTTTTCGCATTCAGGGGTAGGCGGGCAGCTTTAAACATTGTAATTGCTCAATAGGAAGCCTGCGGATACGCCAAGTCCCTGTTACAGGGCCAAAGTGCGAAGCCCCCACACAATTATAAAAGGTCAATTTGTGTCAAATTCCCTGATATTACTATACAATAAATCTCACAAAAATGGTGCGATTTTTGGGCGAATCTTTAATGCAATGTTGCATCGAAACAGCTTATTTTCACAGCGTGCAATCTTTGATACTAAAACTGTCAAATACACCTCTTCACCTTCAGTAGTTGAAATTCAATATATCATCTGTTCGTTTCACTTCAATCAACCAATCACACAATATTGACTGGGTATCCTGATTTAAGTGGATTCTCCAGATTTTCATGCTGAAAACCAGACTCCCGATTAAACTCTGTAGTTACACGCCCACACAGTTACCGACCACACCAAAATCGATAATGTTTCACATACTATAGTCTACACATTATTGAGCGTTAAAATGAGAGTCAGTCTTGTAAAAGTACAGTAAATAAAATTAAAAATACACCCTTTCGTTCGAAGAGAGATAAATTGTACTATGTGCGTTCAACAGTTGTTACATTGAACTTAGTCGAATTCAGACACGTTTGCATATAGTTCGTTGTGCTTTTTTACAAATGGATACATAGTCAGACAGCGAAATATTGCTGGGAAAGAAGCAAGAGTAGAAATTAAAAACCGAAAACTCATAGCTTAACAAAGGAAAACTTGACTACAATGCTCACCGTACTGTGTACTTGTCGTGTTTTAGTGTGTCGTGGGAGACATGTCATTTAAAACAATATATCAATAAGAAAAAAATGCAGCGATTTTCTTCATTTCTAACTTTTTTATATTTTGTTATCCATGTCGTTGTACCGCTTCAAAGAGTGAAAACAATAAACAAACAACACTACAAGTTATATTTCAATTTTAGCCTTCTAAGTGTTGATTGCGATTTTAGAGACAAAACTTTGTTCAGAAGCATAGGATTATAAAGAAGTCTGAGATTAGAAGGAATCCCGACTTCGCTTGGAAAAAAAACGGCATCCGTACAGTTACATCTCATATGAATGACAGTAATAAGTAATAACCATGAAAAAAACTACTGTAGAAAAGTAACTTTAAATGCGGTAACGTATCTATTAATGTACCTTTTACGGCATTTAATCGCACCCCCATTAGCAAATTCCCGGATTTCCGAGTCTTGCTGATATGCTTATATTAACTGATGTCGTTTCGTTCAGAGTTACAGATCAACGATTTCATTGATGACTAAGGTCATAATGAGGTTTTTATAGCAAAGAAAAACTTTACGGACTGTTTGTTTATTCTCAAATCCCAGAGCAAATAAAAACCTAATTATATCTGAATCTCATCAATATGGCTACCACCAATGTTGCCACCATATCATTGTTCACAACGAAAATAAAGCGCCACCTGAAGTGAATGCCCTTGTTGCTATCGTACCAATCTGTCACTCAGTCGATATTGTATATTCTGGAACTTGTCGATATTTTAGTTGATTCACATTTTGTATTTTGACGTCATTCTTTGAATGAGATACTACAATAGCCTTAAACGGATTTTTTTGTGTCAAAGAATTTGAGCGGTACTTTCATAATGAGATTGATTGACGATGCGTCCGTAGTTTAACAACTGGCAGACATGCACAAAATGCGTAAAATATTCATTTACAGTATGTGCAAGTTGAATAGAAGAAAATATACAACTTTAAGTATGATGTGAGGTTTTAGTGGTTGCTTGTAAATATCCATAGAACTTGTTTTAGGTTGTCACCGTCCAGCTGTGTGAATACTAGCTTCGTGCTACAGCGATGCACTCTCACTGCAAGTTTTCTGAAATCTTGGACAGATCTTGGTGTGTGGCGTCTTAAAATACTGATGGAGCTGCTGAATTTGTAAATAAAAGACGCCTTCTCTTGCTGCACTGTTTTCTATTCTCCTAGGCGCGTTTCGCCGTTTTTCACTTTAAGGCATCCTCTGTGCGATGTGTAATGATACAGTAATGAGAAACTTTTGGGTTGATATGCATTATTCGTAGATTTTAAAACAGTTCACTTCTCGCTTTTTAGTAGATAAGTGATTACTTACAGTTTTTCGCGTTTTTAATTGGCATCTGTGTTTGCTCTCATCTGGTCGTCTGCTATATGTGGGAAGAAGAGTGATAGAAACATAAAAACATTATTATGTTTCGTAAATAGATCGGTAGTGTGACCTCCAGCAGGTGACCAGAGGAGAGGAATCGCAGATATCAGCTAAAATCGCGATGAACTTCAGTAATCACTTATTTACATAAAAAGCAAGAAGTGAACCGTTTTATAATCTACGAATAAAACATATCACAACAAAAGTGTTTGATAACTGTATCATCGTAGACCACAGTGATGATGCCTTAAAGCGAAAAAACGAGGAACGCGTCTGGGAGAATAAAATATATGTAATCTCTGCCTGGTGAGGAGGGTGGCCATGTAAACAAGCTCCTCAAGCCAAGTGTTTACTACTCATTTCTATAGGGATTGTTATTAAAATAGTACTGATCGCTTTTCCCGTTTCCTATAATAACGAAATGTTTCAAACCACTGCACATTTTTCCAATAACAATTACTCCGTTTTTTTTAAAGGTTCATTTAAAAACGAAAAATATCCGTAGTGCTGCTGTGGCTAAGTGATACTTAGGTTTTTTGCTCTGTTACTAGTAAAAAACAAAATTATCGAGAAACAGTGGTTATTCAGAAGTAAAATACCGGTATCGGTTTTAACCGGCCTGTTCGGATTGTACACAATCGCGTAGAACTCAGAGCGGCGCACGGCGCGCCGTGTGCAGACGACAAAGACACCGTCGACACCGTCGACACCGCAGTTGATGGGCGCTACCCCCCAGAAAACCTATTGTCGCTGCTAAAAAGAGATGGTACTGACTTCCGATAAATGATAATAATTTAGAATGGATTTTCACTCTGCAGCGCGTTGTGTAGTGTTAACCCTTTGTTGCCTGACGGTACTTAAAAGTACCAGTAAGTTTTGACTCTAATTATTTTCTCGTGGTGCAGTTTCGTGATCTGAGAGCCCGTCGGTACGTAACAGTAACTCTGCTCTACTGTTTCATAGATGTTATTGTGCAATACATAGACCTCTCTGGCGGTCAGAACTTGAAATTGTTTTTCGCGCGCTGCTGTGAAAACAGAAGATCGTATGTGCTTGTTTCCATGGTGTTGCCTGAATCTGTGCGCAATTTATTGAAATTTCCGTTGAGTTTTCCATTGTACGTACTTAACTTCTTTGTTTTTTTATAATAGTTTGAAGCATTACGTTACAAGTGAATGAGATAAAGTGGAAAATATAAAGCGGACTTATTAGTACCGTCAGGTTGTGCGAACACTTTATTGTAGCAACAACGCGTTACCTCACACTAGTTGTTCTGTCCACTTTTTCTCACACAGAAATCGGTAAATACATTTGCCTGTGGAACAATTAGAACAAACAGGAAAGGTTTTCCAGGGAATTTACCTAAAGAAAAATGTGTAAATCAAATCACAGAGTGTCATCTTTAGAACTAACAGTATTTCAATGGAAGGAAAATAAAGTGGTGTATTTTGCGTCAAACTTCCATGGCATTGAACAGAGCGTAGTGACAAGAAAACAGAAAGATGGAACTAGTATGACTATACCATGTCCAGTTATTGTATGTGATTACAATAAAAACATGGGTGGTGTGGATCATGCAGACAGATTACATTCAACTTATGGTCTTGACAAGCGATCAAAGAAATTGTGGTACCGTCTCTTCTGGGGAGCAATAAAAATTGCTTCTGTCAATGGTTACGTCATTTTCAGTTATCTACATGGGGCACTGCCACTGTTGGAATTCAGGTGTGCTGTGGCACTAGGGCTAATGAATGAACAGCAAGTGCCAAATCTCAAAAAGAGAAACTCTGGTAAAGATGAAATAACTCTCCCAAAGAGAAGGAAGGATAACTTTTCTGTTCCGAAGGATGTACGTCTTGGCAACCGAGGAAACCATTTTGTAGTGTTCAGTTGTAAAAGAGGACGATGCGAAATGTGTGCGAAAAATAAAATTCAGTCGAGACCACATTCACAATGTAGTACATGTAAAGTGTATTTGTGCTGCAATGAGAAAAAGAACTGTTTCCTACAATTTCATGAGGTATCAGTAAATATGTGATATGTATATACTGTCAAAAATGTATAGCTAAGTTACTATGTATTGTGAAGTTGCTCTAGAATAAATTTATGCGAAATTTAAAAAAAAATTCAGAAATATCATATTTCGGTTAATTAATTTTCTAATGTAAAAATATTTAATATTTATGTGGAATAAGGTACAAGTTATAAAAATTGGGGCATTTTTCTGCGCGTGTTGTGATTCTGTACATGGAGTCTCACGGTACTTCTAAGTACCAGGAGAGAAAAAAGTTGTGAAAAATAAAATAAAATTTTACAAAAAATCCTACCGTCATTTGAGGCCACAATAGCATAAATTCTGCAAAGAAAATGTTAAAAAGTAAATTTTTTCTTATGTCAGGAAACAAAGGGTTAACTATGAAAAGTGGCAAACACTGGTAGGCTCCACTGAGCGATGTAGGGATATGTGTTATAATTCTTTATTACACTTTTATATTAATTGATGTACTAAAAATATGTTTTGTGTTTGTTTCAAGATTCACTATCGAGTTCGGCTAGGTGTTCCAGTGCTGTTCTGACAGCGCGGTAGCGAGTGTACCGGAATCGATCGAAGCCCAACCGACGATTAGCAGGAGGCGGACGACCTGGAAGACATTGTCGAGACTGAATTTAATTATTAAAAATGTATTGCTTATAAGTGGAATGAAAGATTGCATTTTCTATTGTACCTTGCGTCTGACTGTGAACATTAAAAGTTGTGTTCTATCAGATACGTGTATGTTGCTGATTTATTATACGTAATAACTGCTCACAAGATATATTAGAATATCTCTGGTAAGATAGTTACTTAATACTACTTGCGAACTGAAGGAAGATTGGCCAAGCAACTTGAAATGGAGAATCTTATAGCTCAGAGGAATTAAATGGAAACTGAAACTGAATTTTGAATGACAGTAAACGTTCTTACGCATTGTATAGGATCTGAAGTGTAGCAACATCTCTGACAGTTAATATTGCTAAGATTTTGACTCATAAATCTGCACTTCAGTAATCAGTGTATACGAAACTTTAAGAAAGCTCAAAGAACTGATAATTCTCGTTTAATCAGTATAATTGTTAATGGATGATTAAATAGAAATCAATGAACTATATTACGAGGGTTGTAAATTCAGGGGATGTGAATTACGCTGTGTGAGGTTGCTAGATCTAGTAACGGCATTTAGGCTCGTTGAAGAACTCTTACGATCTAATTGTGAATGTTTTAGGTTTCTGGTGTCTTCCAGGATAGTCATAATTGATATCGGAGTAATATTTTGTCACGCATTATTCCACTTATCAGTAAATGTGTTGTCTCCGACTGCGATTCATAGCTAACATGAAACCTGACATTTAAACTTTAATAACGACGTGCAGCCAATGATGTCCTCGAAGTGAGTCATTGAAACGCTTACGTACTCAAGGAAGGGCTTATCGTTAAACATTTTCATTATGAAATTGTATGAAAGAGTGCATTAACACCAGATATTATCGTTTTGTTGGAACGTCGATGTATGGAGGCTTCCTTTGTTTCACAATAATACACGCTGTTTCCACAAATGTGATTCAACAATCTACGTCCAAATTACCCGTGGGTCTACTCTTTGCTAGCGGAAAGTGCCTGCTGTTGAAGAATCGTAATTAAATAGAGGATGATCTGACTTCCAAGAAAAAAATGGCGGGTCCGTCTGAGTCCTCCTCGATTTGCACCTGCGGCGTGGCGATACATGGCCACACCAGCAACTACACGAGATAAAAGAGCCATTATCCATTAATCAATTCGTCGGAGCCAGCCTGTAGTCGATGTCAGGAGAGAAGAGAGAGCGTACGCTGATCTGAAGCGTCCTGACAAATTAAAATTGTGTCCCGGACAGCGATTCGAAACTGCGAGCTTTGCCTTCGAGACTACGGCTGAAGTGAAGCACTGAGGGCGTGTCGTAGTTCGTGGTTGGATAGTTCAGTCGGTAGAGCACTAGCCCGCGGAAGGTAAGCGCGTCGCTATCGAGCTACTATCCGGCACACAGTTTTACTCTTCCAGGAAGTTTCATATCAGCGAACACTCCACTGCAGAGGGAAAATTCGTTCTGGCAACGATCCTCCAGGCAATGGGTAAGCCACGTGTCTGCAACACCTTTTATCCCATAAGTACTAGTCCTGCAAGGCTTGCAGGAAAGCTGTGAAGGAAGTAGACGAGATCCTGGTGGAGGTGAAGCTGTGAGGGTGCTTGGATATGTCAGTCAGCAGAGCACTCCGCTCCAGAGTCAAGGGTCCCAGGTTTGAGGCCCGGATCAGCACATACTTTTATTCTGTCATGAAGTTTCAGTGTTAATAACGTTAAGTATAGGTTCTTCAAATGAAAACAAAAACTAAAACAAAAAATCACATGATGAGTAGCCTACCTGTAAAACGACCGGTATGAAGACATAGAGACAATTCAAGAACTGTTGATGCACCAGCTGTTGCAGGCGGTAATAACTGTTCTTCTTTACTGTCGTTTTGGACATGAATATGTCCTACCTCCGCCGAATGTGACAGTTAAAAGAGTTAAATGAAAAATAAATTGGTACTGACTGAACTGTTCATTTAACAGTAAAACAAGGTCACTGTCATCTCCTGCAACACGACTCCCCCTTTCTGTAAACTATCATCTTGTTTTCTCAGCTGATAATTTTATCGTACTATGAAAACTGACAAGTGTACTTTGCTATGTTATTTAGGTCTGTTGACTAGTTGCTCTGAACTTAGACATCCGTTACTATAATTCTATACAGTGTACTTCAAATTGCTGTAGTTAATCTCGTAACCACAATAAGGTAGCTTTCAGATGACTGTTACGTCTACGATGGGAGAGATTAACGATCCTGTTTGCCGCTGTAGTTTTTGCAACAGTTATAAACAAACTGTGTAACTTTCGTGGGTTTAGAAATGTGATTTTTATTCTGAATGAAATCACAGAGTAACGTAGTGGCTTGTTGTCAGCTGTGTACACTGTCATAACCGTAGACTCCGGACCAAGCAAAATTACTGGTAATCTTATTCGGCGAGTCTGCTTACACGTAATCTATACAAATATCTTCTAGTTGAAACGTAACCGTTCCCTCTTTGAAAGCAAGTAGAAATGGGTACCTCAGCAACGTGTGTAAGGTAGCAGTGTTGGCCAGAGATATATAAGGTGACCATAAATCATCGGAAATAACTTTAAAACCCCATCAGATAATAAAAATTGGTTTTCAAAAGAAAATATACCAGTCAGTATCGTAAAAAGCTTTTTCTCGCCTTTTCTACTTTAGTTTTCCGAAATTTGCTGTCAGTTAGTTCCACAGTTAACTACGCCATGAGAGTCTTACTTTTTTCCATATTCTAACAACTTTGTTTCTTCAATCGTAATCGTCAATGTGTGCAGGCCTAGTGACACGGACACCCTCCAGTATTCTCAGTTTCTCTTCATGTACGGTCCAGGTACTTTACGGTGACATGTCCAAATGCTTTGCGAACGAGTGTCTTCAGGTCCTGTAGGTATGTAACGTTGGGTCGGTACACCTTATCCTGCACGAAATCCAGAACTGTGAGGTCAGCTGATGGTGGTGACCCATCGTTCATTCCAGCTCTCTGGCAAGTTTTATCCAGAAATGGACGAGGATTTAGGGACCAGTGAGCTGGTGCCCCATCGTGCTGAAATATGTCGTCATGATATAGGTTTACCAACTGTGCCACAGCAAATTTTATAGCATGCTTAGGTAAACACCAATGTTGACAGCAGAGTCGTTTAAAAAGAATAGACCAGCGACGCAACTGTGTGTAAGTCCACAAAACACAATGACCTTGGCGCTTCCAAATGACACAGTAGGGCACTTTGTTCCTCAATACGAACCTTATGACGTTTCAGTTTTCTATATACATGAAAATCTGATTTATCGGAGAAACAAATCTTTTCCGAAAAGACTTTGTTTGCGTCAATCCTGGCTGGCATATCCGCAGCAAACCGTTCGCGGCAAGTTGCGTGTGAAGCGCAAAAGGTCCCACATTCGAATGACAGCACGTCATACGGATAGTTTTACTGTTCCAGGAAGTTTTGAATCAGTGCACACTTCGCTGCTGAGTGAAATTTCATTCTGTTCGCCCTGAAGTTTCCGTGTCCGCTTTAATGCTAAAGAAAAAAAAAAAAAAAAAAAAAGGTTCAAATGGCTCTGAGCACTGGGACTTAACTTTTGAGGTCATCAGTCCCCTAGAACTTAGAACTATTTAAACCTAACTAACCTAGGGACATCACACACATCCATGTCCGAGGCAGGATTCGAACCTGCGGCCGTAGCGGTCGGGCGGTTCCAGACTGTAGCGCCTAGAACCGCTCGGCCACCCCGACCGGCCTTTAATGCTAGCTACACCTTGTAGACATCAAGACGTAACCTCTTATGGAAGAATCTGAGCACTGTTGATCGTGAGATTTCGACTCTCCGGCTGCCATAGACACAAATTTTGACGAGTTCTTTGCAAACGCCTGACTTACATTGTCCACGTTGAAACGTGAAATAAGTGAGTCACCTTCCCACTGTTATTTGTTTCCGTAAATGACGTGTCCTACGCCTGGAACAAGTGGTTGGGACTGTGGTTCCATTGAGTTTTTTGTCCCGATAGTTTCGCTGCACCTATGTGTCCGACTTCGTCTCTGTGAACAAGGCTAAGCACAGAGCTTTCTCCTGTGGTGTCTGCTTTCCTCGTCAAATCCGTGACACTTGGAAAATAATTAAAACTACTACTTTTTGAGTTCAAATGGTTCAAATGACTCTGAGCACTATGGGACTCAACTGCTGAGGTCATTAGTCCCCTAGAACTTAGAACTAGTTAAACCTAACTAACCTAAGGACATCACAAACATCCATGCCCGAGGCAGGATTCGAACCTGCGACCGTTGCGGTCTTGCGGTTCCAGACTGCAGCGCCTTTAACCGCACGGCCACTTCGGCCGGCACTTTTTGAGTTATTCGGTCACATGTTGACAACTCTTTACAATTATCTAGTATAGCATTAAAGATATTAAAGTTTTACGACGTAAGGACAATTTATGGATGTTCTTTTTCTTTGGCTAATCCAGTTTCCTTACGAGTTCGGCGAATCTTAAAGTCTGTGGCTGCGGAGACCGATCCTGACGCTAACGTGCTCGGCTATTCGGGCGGGTCAAGGGCACCATGAGCTTTTTCACAGACTCACACGAATGTGATATATGCAATCCCGAAATCAACTATTCGCTTGGAAAGCTATAGCCCTACTAGTTCTGGAAAAATGAGCATAATATATTGATCAACTGTGCAACTGCAGATATGACATAGTGGACATGAAGGAACTTTTTTTTCCACTTGCAGCTTGCCAAATAGGCCCGCTGCCTATATAAGAAAGCGGGCTGTATTACTGCAGTTGGGCTCTTAGCCGTCACATCAGTAACTCAAGATCAAGAACAAGGGAAAATCCACATAGTAATGAACATAGACCCATCAAAGCTACACATACTGATCTAATAGATATGTGAACTTGGGTTACTGACATGCCGTTGCCTGAGTCCCGCACCGTGGAGGCAGACCAAGTACAGTGTCAGGCAGTTTTAATCAACAACTGAGCAGCATTTAATAATTAGAAAGGGAAAAGAAAATACAAGCAGACCTGCATGTCATTTTAAATATTAATAATACAAAAGATCTTTAATTATTATAATTTGAAGTATACCAACTCAAAAATACAAAAAAGTGATACTTACTAAATATCCCTTCACCAACAAGGCCATGAGAAGAAAATCTCGGAACATTCCTCGAGCCTTACCACTCTTGGCCTAACACGAAATACTAGTTCTCATATTGTGTATCTATATCCAACATCTATAGTGATTAATGCGATCTTGTTAAGATAGTACATCTTTTTTTTTAAGTTGTGATGCTGGTGTGATGGGCAGGGCTTGGAATGATATCATTGAGCAATGGCCCTCTCACCAGCAATTTTTCTACCCTATTTTGTATCTAAACCTGCTCTACTGTAATTCATGTTTAGCATTTGAATCAACCACACTGCCACATTTAATTACAGTTTGTTACGTAACTTTATACAAAGTTATACAACAAAATGTTATGAGTGTGAATCAGTTAAATTATCCAAATCTGTGTCTGTATCATTATCAGTAATATGATCATCGAGTTCCTCAGTACTGCTATCATTAGTTGAAGATCTCCGTCCTCTCTGTCTGTGTTCCATGACCTCCCTCTATTGAACTCTACTTGTAACTGTCTAGAGATTTTGTCTGCTGTGTTATTTAATTCTGTCCATTTATCTGGTCCCTAATGGAGTTGTAGATATTAAACTGTCTCAAATCTGATTGTCGTATATGTGAATTTAACACACAAAGAAATAATCGTGTGTGCGTGAAGGAAATTATGAAATTCTCGTATTTTCTATATACTGAATTCTCCCTGTCTTCAGTTAATGCTAAATGAAAAGGAAATCACTCGAGCCCTGGTCGCCGACGTCCAATGTAAGCCTCGCCAAGTGTACTTCAGTTGTGTTGACTCACACAAATAACCTTTTGTTGACTTATTTTTTTCCGTCCTTGCGGGTCGCTGCCTCATAAAGGCCTGTGTTCGCCGACAGCAAGGGGTATATTGCAACTGTAGAGTCACTTAGAGCGCAGTGAACCAATTAGGGAGATCCTCGGCTTCTGCGTAAAGCCTGACTCACTGCCAGCGGGGCGCCTGTCCGGCTTCCTCCCTCCCCTCCACAACGCGCGCGCGCGCGCGGGTGTGTGTGTGTGTGTGTGTGTGCATGTGTGTGTGTGTGAGCGCGCGCAGGGCTGAGTCAGCGCTCAGGTGGGCAGCCCAGCACGAGGTCGCTTGCAGCTCCGCTCATCCGACGTGAATGCCTGTTGAAGCTCTCCTGGGCTCTCCTCTCCAAGCAGAGAGGGAAGGGTCGCCACTTAAAAAAATGTGGAGTAGCTATCACTGGGCCCGGGCGCCGAGAGGTCCTCGTGCCGCTCGGTGTTCCTCGGGCGCTGTCCTGCCTTTTAGCTCGCCGGGCACGTGCGCGCTCTCGTCAAAAGTAACGCACCGCCAGCTGCCACGTTCGTTACAAAAACATCCTTCGTTGTCAAACCGACTGCACGTCTCTGAGAATAATCTCCGCGGCTCTTGACCCAAACGAATTCACGTTAAAGCACGCGAAGCACTTCACCACGGGAAGCAGCTGGACGAGAGTTCGAATGAGTCACCACAGGGGCAGTCGTGGGTCCCATTCTGAACGGTAATAATATACATTAGTTTTGTATCCCGCCTGGGAGGCGGCGCGTGGGCAAGGAACAGGAACAGGAAAAGGTACTAATCTCTCGGTGCTGCAGATATAGTTATTACGTAACTTGCAAGGTGGTGCGTAGTTGAAGCGAAGTGTCCTGGCTGGCTGCACCTGATGAAATGATCAGATTCTGTAGCGATGCTCGTAGAGCTCTCCAGCGCCGGCTAGAGGGCGCTGTCGTCGGTGTCTGACGTAGTGCCAACCTAAGCAGTGGCATCGTAGCTATCGGTACCACAATTACGTACGATGCTGGCCTCAAAATTGAGGGTCTTAAGTGTGTACTGATTATAACGGAGTGTATACAGTCTTCATAACAAAGACGTATAAGTCGCCCAGGTGGCGTCAAATAGAAAGATTTGAACCAGGTGACTTAACAGCCAAGACGGTGACTCCCGATCTACAATGCCATACGACCACTTCATTTATTTGTGACTGACGCGCAGTGAGATCACAACAAATGTTAGAATGTGGAAAAAAGGAAGACGCTCAAGACGTAGCTATGGAACCAACTGGCAGAGAACTTCGGAAGAAAGATTTAGAAGGATTTAGAGAAAGTTTTTGCAATATTGACAGGTATATTATCCTTCTAATTCTGATACTTTTATCTTTATATCCAAACGGAAATTTTTGTGACTGACTGAATGACTGACTCACCATCGCCCAGCCCAAAGCGCTAAGGATAGAAACTTGAAATTTAGAGAGGATGTTGATCTTATACTGTAGTCACTGACGTTTAAGAAGGGATTTTCCGAGATTCCACACTTAAGGAGATGAAATAAGAGATGAAAAAAGTACGTGTTTCAGCACTTTTGGAAATTCAGCCCACAAGGGGCTGAAATTGTGGGTAAAGTTTTCTTTTTTTAAATAAATCGTTTTTAAAGAACTACTAAAGCGTTTTTAAAGTTACGTCTACGAAAACTGGTATTTGATTTATTGGTCAGGAATAAAAAATACGTCTTTACGTGATTTTAGAAATATGGGATGAAATGTTTTATCCAAATGTTTCATTATGAAAGCATTTTAATGCTAAATCTATGAAAATTTGTATTTTTCTTCCCGGTTAGAAAAAAAAAATACATTTGTCAGTACTTTTGGACACTTATTCATTAAAGGGGTAAAAGAGGGCCTGACTGATTTACTGACTCATCATCGCCCGTCCCAAACTGCTAAGATAGAAACTTGAAATTCGTAGAGGGTGGTTACCTTAGACTGTAGGCATCGTTTAAGAAGGGATTTTTCGAAATTCCACCTCTTAGGGGTTAAATAAGGGATGAAAAGATTTTAAAAAAATTATCGCTATTAAGGAAAATTTGAATCTAGAACTACGAAAACTGGTATTTTGTTTCGCACTGTTGGCACAGTGTGTTGTTTTACACATCAATAACGGACCAAAAAATATAAAAATTCGATTAAATAAAAAAAATTGCAAACCATACAGTCAATGCCAGTGAAAACATAAAAGTACGGGCAGAAACTTTACTGAAGTAATGAGTCGAAATACATGACAAGGAAGCAGCAGTCGACAATGAACGAGGATGTAGCCTATCTCGCTTATTACTGCATCTGTGCATAGAGAAAGCAGTAAAGGAAACTGAGACGAAACCTGGAGAACAAATTTATGATCAAGATAGTCAGACATAAGCTTTGAATTAAAATATGACACAGTAACTATGAGAGATCAATTGAACCGAATGCAAGTAACCTTCAAAAGGCATTACAAAACGGACATTAATAAAAGTTTAACTAGGGTAGCGGTATGTAGTAGAATTAAGTTAGGTGATGCCGGGTATATGGTTAGGTAAAAACACGAAAATTATTACCTACATTTTCCTATTTGGATGACAAAAGAAATAACTGGAGGAGAAATAAAAAGGATATCAAAGGCAGACTGGCAATAGGAAGAAAAGCTTCTCTCAAACGAATGTGTTAGGCAGTCATTACTGAAAAAATTTGTCTTATATGGAAGAAAAACGTGGGTGTTATAAACTACAGGAAATAATCTGATGGTACAAACGAACATCGAATATTGGATAACTAGTAAGACGCACTAAAAGTAACTGGGAAAAAATTGTGTTACAACTTGACTACATAGAGAAATAAGTTAACTTTATGTATCCTAAGTCGTCAAGAAATACTTGATTTACTAATTTAGAAGTGTTTTATTTTTTCATCTGTCATTTGACTGGGATAAAAAGTTCTCTGTAAACTCGCCGCGTCAAATCCTGATAAAATTTCAAGCTTTCGATGCTTACTTTCATCATTCCCTTCAGGGGCTACGCCTGTCGTGCAGCTGGCGAGGTTACTACTTTTATGCCCAAAGAACAGCATCTGATTCGCTAGATTACGTAAGTGTGGCATCACAGAATTCGTGCGTTCTGAGGTGGCGCCATCAGTGCACATAGATCGTTTGCGCACCTTCTCCAGGCTGGCTTGCAGCACTAGCAGTGCCTACGAGGTGTCACTATTGAAATTATTATCCCAGAGTTGTTATGAAAATCGTATGTATTCAGCAGCATTTCCGTTGTCAATCGGTAAGTGCACATAGATCGTTTGCGCACCTTCTCCAGAGTGGCTTGCAGCACTAGCAGTGCCTACGAGGTGTAACTATTGAAATTATTATCCCAGAGTTGTTATGAAAATCGTATGTATTCAGCAGCATTTCCGTTGTCAATCGATAAGACAATTCGTCTTTCTCAATAAATTTCAGTCCCTTTCTCTCCTCCCGACTCATGTTGGACTTACATGGCATGGCTGTCAATAAAATCCGGCAAATAGCAGGCTTACCTCATCTGCTGCTTCCTGAGTGCTTGTTCCACCCCTCTAATATCGGCAACTGGCAGCGTTCGTGGAGCTGGAACGAGATTGAGGCGTTTACTTAGCACCGAGACAGTGATTTCGTCGAGTTCATTAGCGGTGAACGCCGCAGGGCTCAGCAGTTCCTTGTCCACGCTTAAGGCGCTCAAAGCCGTTGTCTTGGTCAAATTAGCTTCGTAATGTGCAGTCAAAGCCGTGTATACCCATTTCCAATCCAATGGTGAGAAGAATGTCGACTGAAATAGATGGCAACCACCTAAGGAGCAAGCGTTGGTATCATTTCTTGCATGGTGTATCCTATCCTTCGCGAAAACATCGCTCATCTTCCGTAAATTTTGGCCGCAGCTCGTGGTCGTGCGGTAGCGTTCTCGCTTCCCACGCCCGGGTTCCCGGGTTCGATTCCCGGCGAGGTCACGGATTTTCTCTGCCTCGTGATGCCTGGGTGTTGTGTGATGTCCTTAGGTTAGTTAGGTTTAAGTAGTTCTAAGTTCTAGGGGACTGATGACCATAGCTGTTAAGTCCCATAGTGCTCAGAGCCATTTGAACCTTTTCCCGTAAATTTCTGTTTACCGCAACAGCTTGTACGTGGTGTTTGACCACTGCGAACTTCCGTACGACCTCGTCGTGACGACAACGTTGAATAAAAGTCAGATTTTTTAGCAGCTTTGATTGTTTGCTTCTCCTGCCGACGGACGTTGCACGCCATACCCTTCACTTGAGAAAACTACACTGTCCAATGACATTAACGCGACCACTTGTCAAAATAACCACCTTTTGCAGCGCGGGCTGCTGCGAGACGTGGAGGAAGAGATCCGATGAAGTTCTGGAAGGTACCGATCGGGATGTAAAGTCATGACGACTCCAGTACCATGACCAGTTACGCTGGACTTCTCGATTGAGGCGCGAATTGCCCGATCGAAGTGGTCCCACAGATTCCAGATACTCGATGGGTGACCAGGGGAATGTGGAAAACTCATCCTGGTGCTCTTCGGGTCACGGTTGTCCTCTACAAGCAGTGTGACACGACGTTTTGTGCTGCTGGTAGACACCACTGTGCCAAGGAAAAACGAACTGCATGCAGGAGTCGACATAGTCCCCAAGGATAGACGCATACTTGATGTGATCCATTGTGCCTTCCAGAATGAAGAAGAGTTCAGTGGGTGGGCGGGCAGGTTCGCAGCACCGAGAGGGGAAGAGGTGGGTGGAGGCGCTGTGGGGAATTGTGGTTGGTAGGACGGATAAATATCGTGGCAGATTTCATTGTCTGGAAGAATTAGTTTGTTGAAGTTGTGTTGAGACGGGATATGGAGTGTGTTTAGTTACGCTATTATTTTGTGGGAAAATCTGTGGGATTACCTGTTGAAGTAAACAAAAGAAAAATTCGGAGTAGGAATTAAAATGCATGAACAAGAAATAAAAACTTTGAGGTTCGCCGATGACATTGTAATTCTGGGAGACACCAAAGGACCTGGAAGAGCAGTTGAACGGAATGGACCGTGTCTTGAAAGGAGGATATATGATGAATATCAACAAAAGCAGAACGAGGATAATGGAATGTAGTCGAATTAAATCGGATGATGCTGAGGGAATTAGATTAGGAAATGAGACACTTAAAGTAGTAAATGAGTTTTGAAATTTGGGGAGCAAAATAACTGATGATGGTCGAAGTAGAGAGGATATAAAATGTAAAAATGTAGACTGGCAATGGCAAGGAATGCATTTCTGAAGAAGAGAAATTTGTTAACATCGGGTATAGATTAAAGTGTCAGGAAGTTGTTTCTGAAAGTATTTGTATGGAGTGTAGCCATGTATGGGAGTGATAGTGAACAATAAATAGTTTAGAGGAGAAGAGAATAGAAGCTTTCGAAATATGGTGCTACAGAAGAATGCTGAAGATTAGATGGGGAGATCACATAGCTAATGAGGAGGTATTTAATAGAATTGGGGAGAAGATGAGTTTACGGCTCAACTTGACTAAAACAAGGGATCGGTTGGTAGGACATGTTATGAGGCATCAACGGATCATCAGTTTAGTTCAAATGGTTCAAATGGCTCTGAGCACTATGCGACTTAACTTTTGAGGTCATCAGGCGCCTAGAACTTAGAACTAATCAAACCTAACTAACCTAAGGACATCACACACATCCATGCCCGAGGCAGGATTCGAACCTGCGACCGTAGCGGTCGCTCGGTTCCAGACTGTAGGGCCTAGAACCGCACGGCCACTCCGGCCGGCATCAGTTTAGTATTGGAGGGCAGCGTGGAGGATAAAAATCGTAGAGGGAGACCAAGAGATGAATACACTAAGCAGATTCAGAAGGATGTAGGTTGCAGTAGGTACTGGGAGATGAAAAAGCTTGCATAGAAGAGAGTAACATGGAGAGCTGCATCAAACCATTCTTTGGACTGAAGACCACAACAAAAACAACCTGGTGAAGTACTGCAGCAGTTAGTGGTAACTGAGAAATGCGGGGTGTTGTCATTTTGGTTACAGCAACAGCGCTGCTGACTTATTGTGTGACAGGCCAGACGCACTTGGTGAAACCTGCCAGCGCAGCGGTAATATACAGCACAGGCGACAGGATTTCTCCACCGACCAGTTCCAGTGATGTTTCTGACAACGTGAGCAGACAGGTGTGCTGCTACCTCGTATAGATAGTGGTAATTTGGTAGCAGTTTCGTTTGCAGCCCAGCAGTTTTAACAGGACGTTGGGACTATGAGAGATGAGCAGACCATATGGAGCGGCCAGCAGCAGTCACGAGTTCAGGTCTCTGTCGCAATACTAGCTTCTTGCACTGTCGCAGTGTACCAGCTTCCTGCACTAAGTCCACCTTCCAGACTTAGTGTCGAGGCAGTGGGGCAGCACAGGGTCATTCCTGCCCAAGGAAAGAGGGTCATATTCGATGCATGGCTGCCATCTTCTCCCATCGCAGTGTGCATGCCACAGCACCTCACATCATTGGCTGATGCGACATACTCATTCATCGCAGAGCTGACTGCTGTAGCAAGACCACTGAAAATTGCGTTATTTCGCATCTTTCATATTTTTGTAATATTTAATCCTGCAATGGCATCTTTATCGTTTCTTATCTGGCATCCTGTAGGTCTTTAATTTTCTACACCTAAAACCACGCTAATACTTGAGAGAGTCTGGGAGAAAGGTATTTGTGTTTTATTTTCTTAAAATCTCCAGTGTCTCTCAAGTAGCCATAACGGAATGCTTTCCCGGCCTAGACTGTTTAGCTCGAAAGTATGCCTGGTTCGTTTGAATGCCTTTTAGGGGCCAGAGAGTCGCCTTTACTCATTCTCCAAAGTAGCAGTATCATTCTTTGAAACCTTCCCTCTTTTACATGTCTGGTGATGCAGAAAGGTCCCCCTGCCTAATTTTTGGCGAATTACGAGCCATCCTGCTGCATTCTGGCTACTTGCCAGAACAACATGTAGTTCACCGCGGTGATATTGCGTGGCCTCATTGGCCAGAATGACGAGCACCAATTTCCGCCACTACAAATTCTCATCTCCAGTTTGAGACAGGCTGACTGCGGCTGAGGAAGGGTGTTCGTGCTGGCAATGGGTAGTAAACATATGTTCCTATTGGACACAGATTTAGACAAAGTCTTGATGCGTATAGGAATTCAGTAAACTTGAAAGCATCTGCACTTTCTTGTTTTCCTATCTATTCTTGCTTCAATTTTTTATGCTTTTGCGTGTGAAATTCATTGAATGTTAAGCTGTCTTGGACTCAGCACCAGACGTTTTTGTCCGTGAGGTCTCATGCACGTGGACAACAGCGCGACGTACATTCAGCCGCTTTTCATGCATTTGTTTCGCATTCAGCGAGTTGTATTCTATTCAATATTTTGTAAGTGAAATGAATATTTTTAGAAGCTTTAATATTCATGAGACATTAGCCTGTTGCTTTGTTCCTGACCCTAGGACTACGTGACAATTGTTTGGTTTTAGTACTGCTTAATATAACAGTAATTATTCGCGGCTGAGAAACCCGTCATTTGCACGGTAGTAAGCTACGGATCGTGAGATGACTGCTCCAGTGATTTGCCTAGCATGCGTAAGGGGTCCTCTTTTGCTATTCTCTCTTCCTTGTAGCAAATTACTTCCCGGTTTATCAATCCTCATTGGTGCCTTCATGTCAGCCACCCCCACTTCGTAATTTTCTCTTAGTAAAGGGTCAGGTTCCGTCATTCTCTTCTTTTTCCCACTCGATTCCTTATTGAGAGATGTGAATGCTGAAGTAAGTGTTCATGCAGAAATAATGTCAATTTGTGGTAGGCTAATCATGTCCTACTTGTAATTAATACTGAGATTTGCTGTAACAAACTAATGTTGGGAAGTTCTTCTCTTAATGCCATATAGCTTACCAAATCTGTAGATGAAAGGCATGAAATTTCAAACAAGCTGTCATGGCCTCCGGACGAGATTGTAAACTAGACAGGTTCCTTTGAGAGTATGCTGATACAATAGCTCTATACTTGTCAGTGATAAACAAATGCTCGCTCTTCGAAAGATTCGTACTTAAAGACTGGAAAGCTGCACAAGTCACACCAATATCCAATAAAGGAAGTAAGAGTAATCCGCTGAATTACTGGCCTATATTACTAACGTCGATTTTCTGCAGGATTTTGGAAAATATACTGTGTTAGAACCTTACGAATTACCTCAAAGAAAACTATTTATTCGCACATAGCTTGGATCAAGAAAACATCATTCTTGTGAAACACAACTAGCTCTTTATTCTCCGAAGTAATGGGTCCTATCGACAGGACATGTAAAACTAATTCCATATTTTTAGATTTCCACAAGTCTTTCTACACAGTTTCTCACAAGCGCCTTCTAATCAAATTGCGAGCTTGTGGAGTGTCGCCTCTGTTACGTGACTGGATCTGTGATTTCCTGTCAGAAAGATTACAGTTCGTAGTAACTGAGTGAAAGTCATCGAGCAAAACAAGAGTAATATTTGGCGTTCCCCGAGAAGGTGTTGTAGGTCCTCTGCTGTTTCTGATCTATATAAACGACACTGGTGATAATCTGACCAGGCCTCTTAGATTGTTTGCAGGTGATGCAGCCATTTGCCATGTTGTAAAGTCATCAGATGATCAAAACTAGCTGCAAAGTGTTTTAGCCGGCTGTGTAGTGCAAAAAGTGGCCACTGATTCTAAACCATGGAAAGTGTGAAGTCACCCATATGAGTACTGAAAGAAATCCGCTAAATTTCTGCTACACGACAAATCACACAAATCTAAAGTTTGCAAATTAAACTAAATGCTTCTGGATTATAGTTACGACTAACTTGAACTGGAAGAACCACATAAATAATGCTGTGTGTAAAGCAAGCCAAAGACTATGATTTATTTGCAGAACACTTAGAAAATGCAACGGGTCTACTAAAGATGCTTCTTACACTATGCTTGTCCGCCCTCTTCTGGAGTACTGCTATGCGGTGTGGGATCCAAATTAGATGGGACTGAGCGAGAACATCGAAAAAGTTCAAAGGAGGGCAGCTCGTTTCGTATTACAGCGAAACAGGGGAGAGAGTGCCACGGACATGGTACGTGGATTGAGGTGACAGCCATTAAAACAAAGGCGTTTTCCCTTAAGACAGGGCCTTGTCGTGAAATTTCAATCACTAACTTTCTCCTCTGATTGCGGAAATAATCATCTGGCGCCCATCTACACAGGGAGAAATGATCATCATGATAAAATAAGAGAAATCAGAGTTCGCATAGAAAGATTTAAGTGCTCGTTTTCCTGTACACTGTTCGAGAGTCGAACTTTAGAGAAATAGCTTGAAAGCGGTTAGATGAACCCTCTGCCAGGCACTTAATTGTGATCTGCAGAGTAACCATGTAGATTTAGATGCTAAAAACATTCTTTGCACAAAAGCATGTAATCAAGATCATTTTGCAGGTATTTGGTACCAAGAGAACTCAGCCAAGATGCAAATTTCACTTTCTTTAATTTAATCGGTGACTAGTTTCGGGCCGGGACCCATTTTCAAATCATCGTAACGGATAGTCAAATGGTGCTTCGAAAAATACTAAAACCATTTCAATTGAAAATGGGTTCCGGCCCAAAACTAGTCTTTGAGTAAATAAAAAATTAATCCAGGATTATTTGTTGCTAAGAGGTCAAGTATACATTCGCAACCATTTACGCTTCGAGTGGGATATGAACTAATTGCTCAAAACAATTTTCTGAGAAAACATTCAGTACAATTTTGGATAACATTTTATGCCTGCAAGGCTGTAGCTTTAGTTCAGAGATCCCGAGCGAGGTGGCGCAGTGGTTAGCACACTGGACTCGCATTCGTGAGGACGACGGTTCAATCCCGTCTCCGGCCATCCTGATTTAGGTTTTCCGTGATTTCCCTAAATCGCTTCAGGCAAATGCCGGGATGGTTCCTTTGAAAGGGCACGGCCGATTTCCTTCCCCATCCTTCCCTCACCGGAGCTTGCGCTCCGTCTCTAATGACCTCGTTGTCGCCGGGACGTTAAACACTAATCTCCTCCTCCTCCTCCTCCTTAGTTCAGAGATCTCGTCGTCGTTGCTGTTGTATTAGCTGGACTTTGTTTCTTGCTGCATTATTTGCAATGAGTCTTCATACTCTTGGAGAAAGACAAGTAAGTAAATTATCTGTTTAGTGTGTTAATAATTCTGCTCCTGTCCAGGTTTACTGCGACAGCAGTTGCCACATCATTCTGTGGCCCACCTCTCCTTACCGTTGTGTATGTAGTCGTACACAACATAAAATGCTCCTTATTGTTTGTGGGGTTACACAAAAAAATGGAATGGTGGTTCTAGTGAGAAATTCCACCTCCAGCTGACGTAATTGTTGCAAAAAGGTTATCTATTTCTCTTCGATTTTGTAAAAAATGGAAATTTGTGGCAAGGACTTACGGGACCAAACTGCTGAGGTCATTGGTCCTTAAGGTTACAAACTACTTAATCTAACTTAAACTAACTTACTTATGGACAGGACAACACACACAACCATGCCCGAGGGGGGAGGGGGAGGGGGGAGTCGCACGGACCGCGACAAGGCGCTTTAGACCATGCGGCTCGATTTTGTATTTTGTACATATAAAGCGGATGTGAGTGATGTCATCTTATGAAGATCTGTGGTTGAATGTCATGCAGCGGTTGACGGCCATCAGCCATCTGGTTCAAATGGCTCTGAGCACTACGGGACTTAACGCCTGAGGTCATCAGTCCCCTAGAACTTAGAACTACTTAAACCTAACTAACCTAAGGACATCACACACATCCATGCGCGAGGCAGGACCATAGCGGTCGCGCGGTTCCAGACTGAAGCACCTAGAACCGCTCGGCCACATCGGCCGGCTCAGTCATCTGGATAGGTGAAAATCGTAAAATTAGAGTCTACTTGGAGTAACAGGCTAAACGCAAGCATAATATTTTCCCAGAACGACGTACGTTGCAGTCTCCTGTCATTTTGAGTCCGCATCAAGTTGGATGACCGGGAGCTTGACAAACGGAATCCTTCCACCACATTATGAAAGATCATGTAGATGGTGCAGTAACTGAAATGTAACTCATTTGAGGTGTAGACGACGTGCTGTAGTTCGTTGTTTATGAGGCGGGTTGGGTACTTGGTACACAAATTCTAATTAGGAAAATTGTGACTGGACTCCAGTTGGAGCACACTCAGAAAACAATGACGAAAACAGTGCTTAAGCTACCCGAGGCCAGGGTCTCCGCCGCCGAGGGGAATAAAACGCAAAGTAGAGCAGAGAGTGCGGGCGTTTTCTGCGCTGACTTAATACGCGGAATGTCGGGGTCGTGTCTGGCCGCGGCATCTCTCGCGCGTGCCATCCCGGCCGACAAACAGTTAACCTCATTTTAATGGATAATCACCCCGAGCCCTGAGTGCGGAGAGGGAGCGCGCGCGTGCCAGTGTTTCTGGTTTATGAAAGTTAGCTCCTAGGTTGCAGCTCAATAATTTACGCTGTGCGGCTTAAACAAGTGTGTGTGTGTGTGTGTGTGTGTGCGTGTGTTTGTGTGTGTGTTGTCGGCCTGGCGAGGATTCCGACGCAGCCGCTGCCGCCGCCGACGCTGTGGTGTGGTCGGGTCCCGGTGGTTGCTAGTTAGTAATGAATGGGGACCGCACTCGCCGGAACATGGAGTAGCTTGTAAACAAGGGGGCTGTGATTGCTTTCGGAGCGGAGCGGGCCGTCCACAGAGTAGCTTGCGCTCGCTTCTCTGCCGGCTCACCCGGCCTGTACTAGTTCGCTCGACAACCCGCACAGCCGACTGATAACAGTACGTGCACCTACTGACGCATTCGTGCCACTCATTGTGAAATGTAGCAAACAGAAATAGCTCAGCTCCCTATGATTACACATCTTAAATTTTTTTTCTATACCACACATAAATCATGTCTGTATCGAAATAATCAGCAAACAGCTGCGTTAAACAAAATTAATTTCTTAACCAGTTTTGGGCACTTAGCGTCTTCCTTCAGATGCTTATAACGATCACATTATTTGCGAGTGTCAACAGCATGCAGCATAGTGCTGTGGTCATGTGCTTCACGGTGCCTGTACAAAAATGGTACAAAGACGTCAGAGAACAATTGCAGACATCATGCCAGAACTAGAGCTAAACAGCTAATGATTAGCTGATTACTTCCAGTTCCGTTATCATGTATACACTTGTTGTTTGTTCTTCTTTATATCAGCTAACCGGCCTCCCGGTGTGGCCGAGCGGTTCTAGGCGCTTCAGTCTGAAACCGCCCGATCGCTAAGGTAGCAGGCTCGAATCCTGCCTCGGGCATGGATGTGTTGATGTCCTTAGTTTAGTTAGGTGTCAGTAGTTCTAAGTTCTAGGGAACTGATGACCTCAGATGGTAAGTCTCATAGTGTTCAGAGCCTTTTGAACCATTTGAACCAGCTAATCATTAGCTGATTAGCTCCAGTTCTGGCAAGATGTCTGCACTTGTTGTCTGGCTTCTTCATAACCTTTTTGTGCAGGCACCATGAACCACATGACCACAGAAATAGGCTTCATGAATCTTAGTATCGACACTCTCAATTAATGCGATAGTTATAGCCTTCTGATGAAGGGCACTAAGTGCCAAAAATCATTTAAGAAATTAAATTTCTTTTGTGCAACTGGTTGCTGGCACTTCGATATAAACAACTACAGTTGCCGAAGACAGATAAAGTAATAAACCATGTGCTTTGAGTATATGAAATCTCCAGTTTCTTCTTTTACGAAAATTAATTATTCAGTTTATAATCTACAGTCTCCTGTAACAGTGGTGTAGATAGTGGAGGTGGAAACATTTCCCATAAAGAAATACTCCAAATTTGCAATTCATTTAAATCGTGTTTTAGGATTGACGTACCTTATTTAAAAGCACTGATTCTCCTCTTTGGTTTATTTCTTTGCATGTGAACTTAGTACTTCAAAAGTTATTTCTGTTAAAAATAAAAGGAATTCCTATTAAAAATCGTAGTATTCTAGGATGTTCTAATCTTATAACGTAATCCTCTATTATCTTGTAGGACTAAAGTTTATGATCCAAAAAATGTATTCTTTTACCAAAATGTCATGTTAGTCAATTAAGTACTCCGGTTAGAAAATTTAGCCTTCCAGAAAATTCTTTCCGGGCGTTTGTAGATCAAAGAGCACGGCAAAACTTTCGCACCACACAAGAGAACTATTATGTGTCTGATTTAGGGACAGCCTTAAACAGCGTCTCTACCTAACGTGTTTAAGCATTTTTTTAAATTTTTTCTGTGTTCATATTAATACCTAAAATGTAACAGCTTTTTATTTTAACATTTTGTAAGAACAGTCCTGCTCACGTCTTTCAATAGACATAGCACACGAACCCACAGTCGTTCTGCGTCCAGTAATCATTACGTAAACTTTAATGCCAGTCAATCGTCGCCCATCATTCATTACGTAAAGTTTGTCCTGGTAGAACTTGAGCATCGGAATGTACAAACAGTCAACTGGCACTTTGTTTAGTTAGAATGATCTTTACTGTGAAAACTACGTTACTGAATCACTTGTTCGGTTCTAAATGGGCCCTTGTTGATTTTCTCTAGGTTAGTTACAGCCTATGTGAGCTGCTCAACTGTAAGGTAATAAGTCACCATCAGAAAGACATATGTGGTTCAAATAAAAAGCAAACGTAACAACGCTGTTTGAATCACCTTATAATCTTTGAAAGGGTAGCTGTAGCAGAACATACACTATCTCATTAAAAGTGTGTGGACACCTATTGATGACGGCTTGAACTCTACTGGGGACGTTGCCAGTGAGGTGTCTGTCCGTTTGTAGACGAATGACATCTGTTTATTTCTCAAGAACCGAAACCAGACAAGATAGAGACGTTAGGAACTGAGGTCTGGAGCGAAATCGACGCTCGAAGTCATCCTGAGACGCGGCACTGAGTTTTTGCCTCCCTATCCATGCTAATTTCCCAAAACAATATCCTGTAATCCATAAAGTTGAGGTAAATCGTAAATTATTGTATTATAGGTGATAAAATATGTGGCAGGATATTTGCAATTTATTGATGGACTCTGCATCTAAATCCTGTATTTTTTCGATAGCTATGGAATTTTCAGCTGAGCAAGAAAGTAAAACTCGGGGAGATGCAAAGCAGCCACGATTGGCCGTTGTTAAGCGAGAAGAAGAGGAACGTTTGCGTAAAAAGGGAGGCGGCTGAAGTGGACAGAGGCTGTATCATGGAAAGAGGGACCAAAAGTGGAGTCTCTAGAAATGTTGGCACAAAAATAATTTCCGTGAAACTAAAAATAGGACACAATGTGGAGGCTGAGACACCCCTTGACCCCAGCAGAATGGGCTAATCACTGTCTCTGAAACGGGGAGACACTAAATAACCCATCAGTAAAAAAAAACTGTTTGGATAAAAGTTATACACCCGAAAATTCTCGCAACAGTTTCTTCGTGTGAATATAAACATATAACTTCCGCACGCGCACACACACACACACACACACACACACACACACACACACACACACACACGTTAGGAGCTTTATCTCTGGTGTTTCAGCAAATATTTGCAAATACGTTTTTCCATTGCGTAGCTGGAATCAGCCCAAATAAGTAGTGCCCATCACGTCTTTCGTCTGACTCCCAGTGTCGACGGAAAGCGTGGTTTGGTATCCCGGCACAGACAAAATTATTTTTGAAACGGAATTTTACGTGATCATTTGACAGAGTAGTTCTTGATTAGTTTAGTGCGATATGTATTTTATCGATACGTGTTAACAGGGACAGTAAAACTTTAAGAATAACTGGTACTCCACAGTGACTGCACCGTCGCGGCCCACGCCTTCTGCTACCGTCAGGCATGCAGCGCTGCTGGATTGTTGATTATTCTTCGCATTTGACTGTATCTGTTAATACGTAGGTTGGAACTTAAGTAGTGGCAACACTGTTGTGGAGACACTATGCAATGGAATCTACTATTGTCGCTGACAACACGTGTTGTTGACATTCGTACCTTACCTGCGAGCAAATGGACTCGCCCGTCCCACGTCACCATCGTGCGCACCATCGAGGGAGACACAGTCACTTGTGAGCGAGCGGTCTGACGTAACGGTGTCACTATGTTTTCGAAACAGGAACAACGAAGTTGGATCAATACTGAATGTGCCAGAGGTCGTACAGCACGACAGTGTCATCAAGGTCTTCAAGGGGCGTGTAGTGAATCGGCATGGCCGTACATAACAGCGGCACGTTGGGTAAAAGCCTTCAACGAAGGTCGGCAAACTGTGGCAGATACGCATCGGGCAGATCGTTCTAGCGTCTCTGAAGAAGAAGTGCATGCTGTTGCCGCGTTAGTGGACAGTGATCGACGCCATACGATTCGTGAGCTCGCCCACGAAACCGGATTACTGCATACGACTGTGATTCGCATCCTGAAGGAATGCCTGGGCATGCGAAAAATTGCATTACGATGAGTTCCACATGACTTGACGGAAATGGAGAAATGGATGCGGAATGACGCTGCTCAGACGCGCTTGGAGCGCTACGAGCGTGAAGGAGAGGCTTTCTTACACCGTATCGTAACACTGGATGAGACATGGGCCACATCGTACGAGCCAAACTGAAACGCCAATCCAATGAATGGTGTCATTATAGATCGCCGCGAAAGTCGAAAGTGTGTCAGAGCCCCAGTATGGTGAAAGTTATGGTGATTCTTGTGTACGACTGTGATGGTGTTATCCTAACGCATTACGTTCCTCCACGGCGGACCGTCAATGCACAATATTACTGTTCATTTTTGGAGCATTACCTGTGACCAGCATTGCGAAAGAAGCGGCGACACTTTCTGCGCAACCCACCCAACATTTTGCACGACAATGTGCAGGCGCATACAGCGCAAGCTGTAGCTGCTCTGTTCCGTCGATGGGACTGGGAATACTGTATCATCCACCTTAATCGCCGGACGTAAGTCTTTGTGGCTTTGATTTGTTTCCGAAGATGAGGGAACCACTTCGTGGCATTCGCTTCAGAACTGTCCCAGAAATTCGACAGGCAGTAGACCGCTCCACTCGCACCATCAACAGAACAGGCTCTGCTAACGGTATACTACGCCTTCCACATCGCTGGCTACGGGTTCTACGCAACGCTGGTGACGACTCTGAAGGACAGTAACAGGTGCAAACATGTAACTCTTTTGTATCGGTTGTGAATAAATAGTTCCAACCCTCGTATAATTCGATAAAACGAGTAGCAGACTAGACTAATCTTGGAGCGCTCTATCGAATGGACACGCAAAATTCTGATTTCAAAATAATGTTCTTTTTAATGGGAAACAAATCACACCTTCTGTTGACAATGGGCGTCGCGTGAAAGATTTGACGAACAGTAATCTTTTGTGCTGCCTCCAGCTACACAAAACAAAAACGAAATTGCAAATATCTGCCCAAATTCAAGAGAAAATTAGCCTGACGACTCATAAGAGAGACAATCGAACAGCATATTATTGAGGCCGGGGGAGATATCATGGATTAAAAGAAATTGTAACGAAAATTTTACCAATAGACGGCGGTGCAGGCTTCTCAACGAAAACTGGGTTGACTACAAATGACAGATGAATCGCATTACAACGGCTATGGTTTGAGTTGCACATTACACCGTCCGTACTGTTCAATGTGCATGACTGCACAAGTTCGGCAGTCAAAAGTTGTGGCACTCTTAGGAAAGCTCATTCACTACGGCAAAAACTGATTTTTAACTGTCCCGAGGCAAAAAACTGCATAAAAAGCAAAATGACACGTCTCTTGTTGACTGGACCACAAACCTCATAAAAAGCAAAATGGTACCGGTTTATAACTGTAGGGAGACTGGCTAAAAGATGTCCCGTTCGCTGTCCACCGTTTCTGTCACAAACTGAAATAGAGAAACAACATGTTCCGCAACAAATCAGAGTGTCTTCGGGGTCACGTTCAGAATGCGTTGCACAACGCTTGCCTTCAATTCAGCTATGTTCGTAATTGCAGCGCCGAATGCATCTTTCAGACAACCCCACAGATTAAGAGTTCTGGACGGTTACGACGTACGGAAATTGCAGCTGATGACTCTAGCCTTTCCGAAACGCCTCTGCAGCAGCCGCTTCACTGGCTGTCCAATGTGCGGACTGTCATCTTGCATAAAAATGATCCTACCCACACATGCATGTTGTTGAAAGGTTGGAATGACATTCTAGCACAAAAGACTCGTATAGCGTTGACAGTGGCGGTACAGGTAACATGACCCGTAGGATTCATATCCTAAATAAAATACGGCCTTACGATAAACGATGCCTTGAATCCCCGCACCATACAGTCACCTTTGCAGAATCAAGTGGCTCCGGTTGACGTGCGTGCAGATTTTCCGTTGTCCATATTCTACAATTCTGCGTATAGACATGTCCGTGGAAATGGAAATGGGCTTCGTCTGTCCACAGAAAATTTCACGGCCATTCATTGCCCACATCCATGCGAGCAGGAAAGTCCAGCGCAAACGTTTGTCTTGCTGGGGAGATCAGCAGGAAGCAACTCCTGAACATAGATGATTTTGTATGTCTAGGAATGCAGAATATTTTGTAGGATTTTATGCGCCCAGATTGCAGGTATGTCCAAAGTTCGGGCAATTCTCCGTGCACTGCATGTTTGCACATCACCCCTCAACCCCTCCTGCAACGCTATGGCCACACATACAACAGATTTTTAAATGAACACAACGCCATTTGACTGTATTGTTGTTTATTTTATTACGATCCAGGTTTCAGCCTTCTGTGCCATTTCCAAGTGGTTGAGTTTATGTCATTAATATAAATTGCAGAGCATTAAGCTCAAAATTGGTCATGATCTTGACGTTCTGCAATGTATGTTAATGACAGAAACTCAGTCATGCCATACAAGGCCGAAACATGGGTCGTAATTAAATAAACAACAATACAATCAAATGGCGATGTGTTCACTTAAAAATTATTGTATGACTGTCGCTCCCCAACATCAAAAATTGTTTATCTTCAACAGACGCCGGATCAACTGCCTTCCTAATTCTACCACACCGCCCTTCAAAATAATCTGTCCTTTCGAATTTTGTAATCATTTTCTCCATACCCTTATTAGGCCTAAGACTATGCCTTTTATTTTTCATTGAGTGTCCGGAAACTTCTGCAGGGCTACTGACGCACAGTTAGCGTTCTTGTAAAAGAGCTTTACCAAGAGTCGCCAACCTCATGGAGAGAGTTGAGCGTCTCGGACGCGAGGAAAGTCGCGTGCTGCCCATCAGTTGGTGTGCATATTCTGACGCTATTGGTCAAATATTTGTTAATTTTTTTTTATTCCGTGACGTTCACCCCTCTCCCTCCCCGCATCAATAATATGCCGTTCAAGAATGAAATTTTCACTCTGCAGGGGAGTGCGTGCTGACATGAAACTTCCTGGTAGATTAAAACTGTGCGCCGGACCGAGACTCGAACCCGAGGAAGCTTCATGCGCTGTTCAAATTTGACGACATTCTGGTTTTCTTTCTAGAGCGTTTTGAAACTGAAGCTTTAATTATAGTCTCCCTATCTCTCTCTCTATATAAAATCCCATCATCCACAAACCGAAAATTTTGGATCACTTTTTATTAACTAAGAATGTTATTGATAAACCAAACAGGAAAGAAAGGGCATAATATTTTTCTCCCGCTAGTTCTTTGTGTGTTACAGAGAACTGAAAGTTCTCATACGCGATTCTAAAACATAAACTCTATACTAGAGGTGGAAATAATGTTCGTGGTCTTCTTTGGTTTTCTGAGGACCCTTACCGAATGAAGGGTAAACGTAATAAGTATCGTAAAGTTAATCTAGTCTCTAGCGTCCCATTATAAGTAATGTTTCACTTGCCTTAACTAAACAAAGTGTACAATTGACTTGTTGTGTTAAGTCACGTATCTTAAGAACAACAATATGTTATTGACAGAAAGTAAGACAAGTGCTCATTTCAAACAACTGAACTGATGCAGAGTTACAAAGAGACACTTTATCTTAATTATTCTGTTTGATGTGTCAATGAGGTCCATTTCTTATCACGTATACTGCGTACGAGAAGAACAAATGACACCGCCGATATTAGGGTCTTCTGAAACTCGAAGATGAAGGATGTAGGTTATGAATGCGCACACAAGTGCTATTTTAATGTTCATCGTATGATTAATTACGTGATGAATAATAATAATAATACTATTGTTCCGCATTTTAGCACTCATCATTTGTAATAATTAGTCTCCTTTTTTGCCATCGATGTTATTGCAAAGGAACTTAAGTTTTACGTGCTGCTGATACCGAAATAGTGATTTGTTTGATGACGGAATGATTGAGCTTGTTAATCATTTTGTTATTGAAACTGAACCAGCGTCATTTGCTAACGTTGTCCGTTTTACAGTTAACAGCAGTACGTGTAGTTGCTTGTACACTGAACTTCAAAATTATCCTCGGCATTACATTATCTGATCAACAGTATCCGGACACCCCCAAAAAACATACGTTTTTCATATTAGGTGCATTGTGCTGCCACCTACTGCTAGGTACACCGTATCAGAGACCTCAGTAGTCATCAGACATTGTGAGAGGGCAGAATGGGGCGCTCCGCGGAACTCACGGACTTCGAACGTGGCCAGGTCATTGTGTGTCACTTGTGCCATTCGCCTGTGCGCGAGATTTCCACACTCCTAAACATCCCTAGGTCCACTGTTTCCGATGTGATAGTGAAGTGGAAAACTGAAGAGACACGCACAGCACAAAAGCGTACAGGCCGAACTCGTCTGTTGCCTGACGGAGACCGACGACAGTTGAAGAGGTTCGTAATGTGTAATAGGGAGACATCTATCCAGACCATGACACAGGAATTCCAAACTGCATCAGGATTCACTGTGAGTTCTATGACTGTTAGGCAGGAGGTGAGAAAATGTTGATTATATGATCGAGCGGCTCCTCATAAGCCACACATTACGCCGGTAAATGCTGAACGACGCCTCGCTTGTGTAAGGAGCGTAAACAGTTGGATGACTGAACAGTGGAAAAACGTTGTGTGGAGTGACGAATCACGGTACACAATGTGGCTATCCGATGGCAGGGTGTGGATACGTCGAATGACCGGTGAACGTCATCTGCCAGCGTGTGTAGTGCCAACAGTAAAATTCGGAGGCGGTGATGTTATGGTGTGGTCGTGTTTTTCATGGAGGGGGCTTGCACCCCTTGTTGTTTTGCGTGGCAGTATCACAGCACAGCCCTACACTGATGTTTTAGCGCCTTTTTGCTTCCCACTGTTGAAGAGCAATTCGGGGATGGCGATTGCATCTTTCAACAGGATCGAACACCTGTTCATAACGCACGGCCTGTGACGGAGTGGTTACACGGCAGTAACATCCCTGTAATGGACTGGTCTGCACAGAGTCCTGACCTGAATCCTACAGAACACCTCTGGGATGTTTTGGAAGGCCGACTTCGTGCCGGGCCTCACCGACCGACATTGATATCTCTCCTCAGTGCAGAACTCCGTGAAGAATGGGCTGTCATTCCCCAAGAAATCTTCCAGCAGTGGCCGAACGTGTGCCTGCGAGAGTGGAAGCTGTCATCAAGGCTAAGGGTGGGCCAAAAACATACTGAATTCCAGCATTACCGATGGAGGGCGCCACCAACTTTTAAGTCATTTTCAGCCAGGTGTCCGGATACTTTTGATCACATAGTGTAGGTCATATCGGCAAGATCAGTATAAAGGCTAGTATTTGCTCTGATCACAGGTAACATGAGCAATGTAGTTCATGTGAGCAAAGTTTAAGCAGAAGATAATGATAGGCTGCAATTAATTTAAAATTTCTAAATGTCTTTCTTTCTCAGTTCGTTCATAAACTTAAATAAATATTAAGATGGTGCCAACAAAAGTATTTTAGTTACAGGTATTGTGAAAAGTGACCCTTCTGACGTCACAAGCGGGGAAAAGCTTATAAACAGCACTAATGTCCCCTGCTCTGAGGTAGACCGAAACGGGGGTTGGTTGGGAGCACATCATGTCACTGGAGGCGGTCCAACCTCAGTGACACAATAGCATTTGTAGTTTATGTGATGTTGCAAAGTAAAACCATGTACAGTCGCATAGAAAGTATTGATTGGGAAACAGAAATTTTGTTTTGAACGGTGACAATAACTACAGGCTCTAACGTGGTTAGTTTAGGTGAAAAAAGATAATGGCAGCCCACAGCGTCGTTTCTCTTCACAGGATTTTAAAGTACCGGTAGGGCTATGATCATTCTCTTGCCGCGCATATTGTCCGCGTTGTAGTAGTTATATGCGGATGGCCTTATTGTCGCGAATGAGTTCCGAAATGTAATAGTAGTAGAGAATCTTACTGTGAACTATTAACCATTATTTTAAATATCCTAGCGTTTAGTGTATGAAGTCCAACATGGTGAAGTATTTTTTTGTACAGGCGTCATTGAATCTGTGGATGTAATGCTCACTTTTTTTTTTTACAGGGCCTCCAAAATATAGTCTTCTTTTACGAGATGAGTTTGTTATTTCTAAGACTAAAAAAATACAGTTTGAAGATAATAACAGATCAACTGAGAAAGACTGAAAGCTTCTAAACAAAAGAATATCAGTAAAAACATTTAATTTGAAAAAATGAAATAGATTTGATCCTAAATTAATCCACATGCCAGTCACATTAGCAGTTTGCAGATGTTTTACACATTACCTTTGCATGACAGCAAAGGGAAAATTATAAACTGAGTGAACCAATTTAACAAAAATTTTCTAAAGTACTACAAAAAAAAAAAAAAAAACGAAAATTTTATTTTCTTACACTGTCCATGTCTCATAAAATCAGAATAATCATTGAAGGTTGGATAGCTCTATCAACTAAACAGCCATTTGTCTTACATGTGAATGAACTTCTTAGATAAGCAATTGTTTAAAAATATGTTTGCTGTAATTGAAGTTTGTCACCTATTTAAATAACATTAAATTTCTTTATATGCACATATAAATACCACAGAACTTGATTTTGTAACTATAGTAAAAGTCCCCGGTTTCCTTGTCTTGCCTTGGCATTTCACATTTTTTGCTGTAAAAGATAGAGGGTAGGGTACTGACATTAACGCTTGCCCAGTCTATCTCTCATTGCCCAATGTGTTCCACAGACAATTCTTCACTCGTTTCATTGTGGAAAATGACCGCACAGCTTCGCATGTTGACGCTGGTAGAGACTCAAGTACTCACAAACAGCCGGCCGAAGTGGCCGTGCGGTTAAAGGCGCTGCAGTCTGGAACCGCAAGACCGCTACGGTCGCAGGTTCGAATCCTGCCTCGGGCATGGATGTTTGTGATGTCCTTAGGTTAGTTAGGTGTAACTAGTTCTAAGTTCTAGGGGACTAATGACCTCAGCAGTTGAGTCCCATAGTGCTCAGAGCCATTTTACTCACAAACGATAACAAAAAAATGGTTCAAATGGCTCTGAACGCTATGGGACTTAACATCGGAGGTCATCAGTCCCCTAGAACTTAGAACTACTTAAACCTAACCAACCTAAGGACATCACACACATCCATGCCCGAGGCAGGATTCGAACCTACCACCGTAGCAGTCACGCGGTCAAACGATAACAGATATCACATGTTTTGCTAGAAGGTCTTGTCATAAGCATAACTAACAAATGTGGTAAGTTTTGCAGGGAGGCGTCACCTGTCTTGATGACGCCATTTCTCAAAGCGTAAAGTGTGCTCTACTTCGAGTTCGATTTGAGATACCCTGTTCTCAAACTAGTACTTGAAAAAGTTCTACCCAAAACAAAAAGATTTTGTAGACTGAACAATTGCAAGAAGAAGTTCAACGAAAATATTAACTAAAGCTTGACGCTCCATAAATCTGATGTCGCAGATGCCCAACGATCTTTAATTTTTAGTTGTTTTTTTTTCAAAAATTTCCATCTTGAGTATTGAGCCTGATAAATTAATTAATTTATTTTACAACACCGAATTGTTTTTTTTATGAATGGAACATAAAGAGAGTGACTGAGAACGAGATTCAGACAATGACTTGAGCAACGGACATGCCTTGCTTCTGGATGAAGCTCTGAAATCCTATTTTAATCTTTAAATGACATGTGCATAAAAACATGTATACAGACCTACACATCTCAAAGATGACGCTGTCCGAAACTGACGCGTTTAAAAGCCCAAAAAAAGCCTATTGTGACGAATGAGCCTAATGTAACGTACTTTGCCCATAAGGAGGTTTTCACATAAATTTTTGTGTGAATTCCACAAATGACCAAGATATTTTTCTTTCAATTTTCACTGAGTTTCTTCTCGGGCAGCACACCACATGTCTTACAGCACATCTGATGGCATGATACTGACCGGTCGAGAGATACAGTAGGAAAAGAATAAATGAAATGTTACTTACTGAATGACACTTCTTGAAAAAAGTAAAGTGCAACATCTAACCTTGTTGCATTATGTCTATTCATCTATTAGCAAAAACATGTCGTGTTGTACTTCTCAAAGTGTAAACTGGAATTTGTGCATTTTGCTATAGCGAAAACTGAGACTTCAGGTAGTTCTCAAATACACTAGTGGTCATAAGATTTTGCGCACTTTACGTCCAATAGACGAATAATCTACTGTCTGGCAAGTAATAAATAGATCAGGATATGAATGTTAAGATGATACTTTTCAAGAGGGTCCCTACTATCTGTCTGTTGCCATTACAACTTAGTGTTTGACTGTAACTGGCCAGATGTCTCTGATATGCACAGTTTGTGCCGCGAGGGATTAGCCGAGCGGTCTAAGGCGCTGCAGTCCTGGATTGTGCGGCTGGTCCCGGCGGAGGTTCGAGTCCTCCCTCGGGCATGGGTGTGTGTGTTTGTCCTTAGGATAATTTAGGTTAAGTAGTGTGTAAGCTTAGGGACTGATGACCTTAGCAGTTAAGTCCCATAAGATTTCACACACATTTGAACATTTTTTTTTGCACAGTTTGTTCCTTTTGAAATGAGATTCCACAACTGCCTTGACTAGTGTTGACAGTTGGAAATATTGGTGGTAAGGCGGAAAGTTGGCTGTTTCGTCGTTCCTGTAATCGTGAATTCATTTTTCCTCCGGCATTTTCGTCATCGAGTCAGCTGCTGCTTTTCTTGTTTACTGATAACGCTTTTGTAGTGTAATCTGCAATCAAACTCACTTCGGTTATAGTTATTATTAAAGGCACAATTTCCATGGAAAAGCTTGTTTTTGTGTGTGGTGGTTACCCCCTCCCAGTCGCTGGTGTTATTCATTTCGTTGTTTAATAATATCAAATAACCATCTTTTTCCATGCTTGTTTGTATGTTTTGACCTTATAAGAAATACATTTGTACATACTGGACGTTATGATTTTTTTTATAGTTAATATGACACATTTTACACTTTAATCCGGCATATTAACCGCGTTTTTCTGCCTTTAGCGCATTATTTTACGCTTTTGTGCGTAATAGTGCATTTTCTGAATTTTGCTCCATGGAATATGATATTTTGATAAAGAATGATAAAGCATTTTATTCGACAATGAACTTGGAATTTTCACCAAGCAGGAATATAATCTCGTTACTTGGAGTACTGCAGGCCGGAAAACCACTAAGGAGCAGTCATGCGCTAATCTGCCTTCACCTTCCAAGGTTATTTTACACTCTTCTTTCAATCCAGATTTGAGCTGAGGAATAGGCGCGAATTTTTGGAACGCTATACCGGCGACCTTCGCAAAAGCGATCGGCGCCTCGTGGAATGGCCGCGCGGTTTGAGGCGCAATGTCACGGATTGCGCGGGCCCTCCCACCAGAGGTTCGAGTCCTCTCTCGGGCATGGGTGTATGTGTGTGTGTTGTTCTTAGCATAAGTTAGTTTATCTTAGGATAAGTAGTGTGTAAGTCTAGAGACCGATGACCTCAGCAGTTTGGTGCCTTAGGAATTCACACACATTTGAACATTTGAAAAGCGATCGGTAAATCCTTCCGGCACCTCGGGCATGCAAGCAGCTGACTTGGCCCCTGCATGCCTCAGCGTAGCGAATTCGAGCTGTCGCAGTGAGGGACGGACATCAGGCTGCGGTACCAGCGGTAGCAGAAGCCTCCACTTCCAAGGGACGGATCCATACATGTCCATTGTGCATTACGATAGTTTTCGACAATTCCAGCAGAACAATGAGACTCTCCACACGTCCAGAATTGATGCAGAATGGCTTCAGGAACACTCTTCTGTGATTAATCACTTCCCCTGGCCACCGAACTCCCCAGACATGAACATTGTTGAGCATATCTGGGATGCCTTTCTACGTGCTGTTTTAAGAGATCTCCACCCGCTCGTACTCTTACGGATTTACGGACAGCCCTGCAAGATTCATGGTGTCAGTTCCCTCCAGCATTACTTCAGACTGTAGTCGAGCCTATGCCACGTCGTGTTGCGGCACTTGTGCGTGCTCTCGGGGGTCCCACGCGATATTAGGCAGGTGTACCAGTTTATTTGGCTCATCAGTGTATTATAATATGCATGAAGTCGTCAGTCTATAAAAACTGTATTAGGGAGTGTACACATTCATCTTAAAAATATAATTGGTGTTAACAGTGAAGAGATTCATAACATGCAGAGCTCTTTCCAAACTAGCCACCACCATCTAGTAGACTCCTCACCCCCCCCCCCCCCTCCCGCTCCATAAAACCTGTATCAGACCTTTCAGACCGTTTGGATTAATTATTCTAGCTGGTCGGTCTATTATTTCCAGTAATTCACACGACCACGAGACAGCAAATTATTGGCAGTGGAATCGTCTTTCTAGTTCTCACATGCCACACCGTCGAATGATCTGAATGGTTCATGTTACTGTTGCGTGTTTTCAGTTTCGACAAGGGAAGATCTCTAGTATGTTGAAGAGCGTGTCTTACATTCAATGTAAGACATCAAAGAGGATAACGGACTCTGTAGGATAGGTAACGTAGCAACGCCATACGAAAACGTTACGCAATTTGCGAAAAAAATTAATCGTGGAAAAACAAATAGTCGCAAGTGTCCGTATCTTTAATAGAAGATTGCTCGAAAAATGGTTTCCAGCTTCTTTAGTTAGACAGCTGCAATGGAAAATGGAACAACTTGTTACTACGGCTTGACACCATTCAACTTGATGTCAAGTTTAAGTTGCGAACCCGAATTGTTCCTTGCAGGAGAGCTGTATACCCGTCCGAATTAAATGAAGAGAGGGCACAATAACTTCAACTCTATATAAGTATGGATAAAATGAAGTGCTGTTAGTTGGTACTGGAAGCTAAGCACCTGGAGAAAGAGGAGGGTATCTCCAGGAATAGCATGAATTATTTCAAAATGAGGCGAAATGTATGAAAAGCTGTTAGTACTAGCATACGCATGATTAAATACTAGTAGGAAATCGCTTCCCTTCATCCCCGATGAATTCAGTGATTCTGTGGGGAAGGGCGCAGTACAGTTGTTGTATGCTGTTCTCGGACAAGACGGCCCATAATTGTTATATCTGTGCCACCAGGGCTTGGGTATTGCCACCGAGACAGAGCTGATGTCTGTTTTTTTTCCGACACATTTTCTATCAGAGAAACAGTGGAGAATTTTGCTGGCGAAGTAAGTACTTCTAAATCTTAAGGGCTCTTTATAGAGACACGTGTTGTGTGTGAACGAGGGTTGTTCTGTTGAGTGATGGTGCTAGAATACTCTCATCAATGGTAGCATGAGGACGCAGGACGTAACGTGCTTCGCCAGAGTTCAGAAGTGGCCTTATGCCCCACTCGATGGCTCTGTACGTGATGATGCTAATCGGAGGATATCTCCAAAACATTAGTGAAATGTATCCTCTCCCCTAACGTTCAGCATCCGGCAGCCTAAGCCTTGGACTGCGACGCAATTCGCTAGTGTCCTCCTAGCAGTGGCCCGGATTCCAGGAGAAGATGTCAAATGGTTGCAGTTTACATGACGCGAGTCTACCTTGTTCTGGTGTCAGACTTGGTCTACCGGGAGCCACTTTCATATCAAAATACAGCACAAACTTGGAATTACGGTCTGTGTACTCGGCCACATGCAGATCGACAATGATATTTCTCTTAACACCTGTCAAATGTTGGCAATTTCCGAGGTTCTGATGTAATTTGTAAGGTTGTCCCGGGATACCTGCTGAGTATTTTTGGATAAGGGGCTCCTGGTGGCCGGTAGCAGAGTAATTCCACTTCGCTTGATTTCTTATCACGATATATCTTTGTATCTGTTGTGCACTGGAAATATCTGCACGACGTTTCAAATATGAACGGTATGTGTTGTGTGTGTTATCTGTTCCATTCACTCATAGTCGTTGTTGTCGGAAGCCACACCCACTTTATTCCTCGCCCTCAAGTTTGCAGTCAGTACTGATCAATGCTGTCTCGGATTTATATTACCAGCAGTGACAGCTGAGCGTTACCTGTGCTCTAACGCGTTATGGATAAGTTTGCTGATCGACAGTGGTCTATACGAACCTCGTGCATGTGTTCACTGAATGAATTGGAATAGCAACACAAATGCGCTATGCTGAACTGTTTCCGCAGCGATGACATCAAAGTGTAAGAGAAAGTGTTGCACTCGATTAGTGGTGATTATTCTACCATACGCCAGAACGCTGTATTAGGTCTGAACACTCTGAACTGTTTCGGGAATTGTACGACCCGGCCTTTGTGACCGAGCGGTTCTAGGCGCTTCAGTCCGGAACCTCGCGCCTGCTACGGTCGTAGGTTCGAATCCTGCCTCGGGCGTGGATGTGTGTGATGTCCTTTGGTTAGTTAGGTTTAAGTAGTTCTAAGTCTAGGGGACTGATGACCTCAGATATTAAGTCCCTTAGTGCTCAGAGCCATTTGGGAATTGTACGTAAACAACGAATGCACTCCTGTCATCCGCAGCCAGCAGACTTCCTGTATCTAATGGAGTTTACAATACGGATCCTGCAATAAGTGCAAAAAACGATTATTTTCCTTCTTTCATACTGTTTGTATACGAGACCATGGTTACGGAGAGGGCGCATTTAACAATAGAGATAGTCATGTGCGTGAAGGCGGAAACTCACACGCGCTAGTGTGTCGATTATGTGAACAAACGTTCGCTGTGAATGTGTGGTGTTTTGTTTCATTCGCTATGCCCACGTAAAGAGCTGCTCGTTAAGATTTGTACTTATTCAAAGGACACAAACTCCTCTGAAAAGTGAAGCTGAAGCCGAAGTTGCCACTACACTCGCGCAAAAATAAAACTACAGACACCCTTGTATTTTACAGTTCTTAGCATTTTAAGCGTGTGTTGTAGAACTAGAAAATCATGGGAAGTCCGTAGCAAAAGTCTCAGTGCCCACTGTTGTGATTTTGGGTTATTTATGAAACAACTGCACTCGTTATTAAGGTTTTAATTTATAAACAGAATGATATGATATTAAGTGGATCTTTAATTTAATGTTTAGGGCCTACCTTTTTCCTGGTCATTTTACATAATCTAATTCTCCCTCATATGGTCTACGACAGTAGTTGCGCGAAGCAGAAGCTTCTCTATTGATATCACTTCTATAGAGACTTCTAGATTGCAAAGTTATTGTGTAAGTAGTTGTAGTTAGGCTACAAGACAAAAAAATGAAAAAGAAATTGACGGGTTTAAGAAATATATGCGAAACAAAGTCTACCAAGATGTAAATAACAGACTTGGTGGCACTGGAAACTGTAACGTATTCTGTAAGATTTAATCAATTAAAATTCCCGTTTTTAATTTTTTTTTAGCTATTAGGTTGGTGATACAGTTCGTAGCGTTTTTCCGTAAGTTAAGTGAAGACAACAGATCCACTTAACGGAGACCTTTGTCGTCCTTCACTGTCAGTCTGCCAACGCTTGGGTAACATTTCGATTCCGTGACTGTAGAAACAGCGTGGTTTTAAGGAGAACTCGTCGAGCCCTGTTCCGAGCGCATTTTCATCCGAAAATGTTGTTCGATTGAAGTTGTTTGATACATAGCGGAAAAGGTGAAAATCTGAGGGCGCAAGATAAGGTTAATAAAGTGGGTTCGGAATGACTTCCCAATCCAACACTTATATAATGTTTTCTGCCAGTCCAGCAGAATGCGGGTGCGGGTTGTGTAGTGGAGTAGCATCGCTTCACGCAATCTTCCTGATCGTTGTTCTTTTCTTGCGTCTGCAAGGCGTCTCAGTCGTTGACAATAAAAATCAACCTTCGTAGATCCATATTTAAATTAGATGATGGTGGGACATCAGCTGGTATAATTATTATTAAAAATGAAACTCCTCCAGCTGTATTTAAGAGTTCATATTTATTTGACTACTAGTTTCGACGCTGCGTCAACGCCATCTTAAGGCCCGTACACTTTGATGATACCAATTGTGTGCGGCTGAGTACTAAAAGTCCGCGGGGAGACCAGTATGTGCTCCACATGGATGGCGGGCAGTAACTGCACGTATTGGTCTCACCGCGGACTTCTAATACTCAGCCGCACACAATTGATATAATCAAAGTGTACGGGCCTTAAGATGGCGCTGACGGAACGTCGAAACTAGTAGCCAAATAAATATGAACTCTTAAGTACAGCTGGAGGAGTTTCTTTTTAATAAAAATAAAAATAAAGATCAACAGTGATGGTCCTCGGGGAAGCAATTCGTAGTATACCATACCGTCGCTGTTCCAACTGATGCTTAACGTCATCTTTCTGTGGATGCCCACGGGTCACTGTACGGGGAGTTGCTGTTTTTTTCTTAGCCTCAACCATTCCTTTCTTTTTCTAAAGTTATCATGAAGATACAATTTTTCGTCACCAGTAGTGATACAGGGTAGGAATGGTTGAACAATTTCTCGAGTACACTGACATGGATCATTGTGGATTATTGCGTTTAAACGATCCTCATTAGACCCCGAAGGACTTCCTGTACGTGGAGAGTCACTAATGTCAAAACGATCCTCCTTAAAACAAAAATACCATTTTCTTGTCCTACTCTGTCCAATAGAGCCATACACAGCGCAAATGTCTCTGGCTGCTTCCGCTACTGTCCCTCTGTACTGAACTCAAACTGAAAAATATGTCGAAATGTACCGATTTCTCTACTTGACACTCCATTTTGTAGCGTCCACAGCTCCACTCACTATCCCAATATGACAAAATGACAATATGTAAACTCAAAAAGCGACAGTGACTACAAATAAAAAACGAAAATCGATAAATATACCCACAGCAACTGGAATTCCAAAATGCAAAACAAAAACAATACGAGCTTATGCATCAACCTAACGTTACCTGACAAAATGACAAAATCTAACGGCTCTGAGCACTTTGCGACTTAACTTCTGAGGTCATCAGTCGCCTAGAACTTAGAACTAATTAAATCTAACTAACCTAAGGACATCACACACCTCCATGCCCGAGGCAGGATTCGAACCTGCGACCGTAGCGGTCGCTCGGCTCCAGACTGTAGCGCCTAGAACCGCACGGCCACTCTGGCCGGCACAAAATGACATCTTTTGTCACTGCTGCTGAACATCACAATCAACTTCTCACGGGAGACCTTCACGACACAACGGCGTCCGCAGTACAGGTTGACATGCTTGCTAAATGGCATTATGTAGTGGGATCGAAGCGACAGACTGATCCGCCAGGGATCCGTCGCTCGCGTGTCCACAGTTCAGCGAGACCGCGCAACCAGCTTAACTCACGACTTGTTGCTAACCTTGACTCAAAAGAACCACGATTCGCAAGCGATAGTGCCTGAAAATCTGAGAACTAAAGTCCCACTGCGAGCTACTTTGAGCTAATGGTGGGATTCTTTATGTATACCTGGGCCATCCAAGCCACTTTTACCATCTTTCTTATGTTTGAAAATATGCAAAACATCAGTTACTCCTCCGAGTGATCGATCTGTTACGCCTTTATAGCATGTGGGAGCCTGACCCAAATTAAATTATGAAATGTATCGGCACATTAACAGCCGACGGATTTCAAGTTGACTTATTCCAATTGAGACTCGCTGATACTGTGGGCATACGATATTTCGTTTTCACCCGTAGTGAGCGTAGAATTTTATATTCCTGTCAAATTTACAGAAATTTGACAATTTTGGTTCTACTTTGAAATGTTATCAAGATATCACTGACTATTTGTACATGCGCAGATAGCGGCGTGCATTAGCACGTCGCTTCCGGGATTCAGGGAAGAGCGCTGACCCCGGAGTAAATCCGCCCGTTGGATTAACGGCGAGCCCCAGTGTGTTGGCTAGCCTGGAAGTGGCTTTTAGGAGGTTTTCCACATCCGACTAGGTGAATACTGTGCTAGGTGAATACCGCTTTAGTTCCACGATTCGCAAACGATTCGGACACGTTTTCACGCTCACTTTGATAGCAGACGCAGATCACAAATCAAATTCCGTCCCGATGGGGAGGGGGGCGGGGGAGAAGTGCGGGAGTGTGGCCACAGGAATGGTGTCTGGCCACCCACTAACATTAAGAAATCCAGAAAGAATAGCTGAACCAGTGAAGACACGGGGTAAGGCCAGGAAAAAGAAGATTTGATTGAATATTTGTACAGCTTCTTCCAAATAATAGTTTCTCATAAATAACTGTATCATCTGTGAAAAGTCTGAAGCTACTATTGAATTGCCTACCTGGTCATTAATATATTTTTTTGGAAATTGGTGCTAAGTTCTATGGGACCAAACTCCTGAGCTCATTGGTCCCTAGGCTTACGCACCACATAATCTAAATTACGCTAAGGATAACACATACACCCATGCTCGAGGGAGGACCGCGCTAACCGTGGCAATGCGCCCTAGACCGCACGGCTACGCCGCACAGCATTAATGTACATGACCAGGAAGCACCTCAAAACATTTCCCTGTGGCACGCCTGAAGCTACTTCAAACGTCTTAGGACTACAAGTGCAGAGAGTGTGATCATTGATCCATTGATACGTACACATTTCAGTGTGTATGTTGTTACTCATCTCCGTTTAACACTCTTCCTGCAAAAATGTCACATGATTTACTAGCTGATGTTTTCTGCACAGTCGTAACTGCACCACTAAGTGGACTACACCTGTCAGCATAGACTAACCGTTTTGCGTCTGCCCATCCGCACTTCAACACCTGCCCTACTGTCCAGGGGTAAAGAAGCATTAAAGGTTTGCTCTTACGACATATACTTGGAGGTACTAACCAACCTAAAAACATGCTACTCCTAATATGCAAAGGAAGTAAATACTGATGTAATGTCCAGTACACTGTCCTCCGTCACTAATACAAATATCAGCACTTACTCCTCTATCACCCTGTATATATATAAATGGCTCTGAGCACTATGCGACTTAACTTCTGAGGTCATCAGTCGCCTAGAACTTAGAACTACTTAAACCTAACTAGCCTAAGGACATCACACACATCCATGTCCGAGGCAGGATTCGAACCTGCGACCGTAGCGGTCGCTCGGCTCCGGACTGTAGCGCCTAGAACCGCACGGCTACTCCGGCGGGCCCCTGTATATCTGTTTCGGTTTATACTCCAAATGATTATGCTTCAGTTAATAAGTGTTGATGTGGTATTGTGGGAAATGCTTTTCGAAACTTAAGAAATAGGCCTATTCTACCCACCAGATTGCCTCGAACCATGAATTTTATGATGTCGTTTAAAAAAGAGCTACATGGGTTTCACGTAACCGGTGTTTTTCGTATTCCATCTAGGTTGACAGGGAAGGACCGATTGTGTACGGAGTATCTCATTACATTTGAGATTAGAATACTATATGATACGGTGGGTAGATGCCAGTGATATTGATTAGCAGTTTTGTTAACTCTGTTACCCTTGTAGTAGACATATGTGACCTATGCATTTTTACGATTACTGGGCACGGTTGTTGGTTCGAGGGATCTAAGGTATATTATCAGTAAGATAGTAGCTAACTCACCCGTAAATTATGAATAGAATCTGACAGGGATTCAATTGGATTCTAGACACTTGTAGAATTTTCATAGCGTCAGTTCTTTCTGAATTACGCTAAACTAATATCTCTATGACTAAGTTTTGCAGAGCTGCTACAGTTAAAATGAGTCGGTACTACAGGATTTCCCTTGCTACAGGAACATTTGAAAATCGAAATCAGCAGTTTTTCATTTGCTTTGCTGTCGTCTTTTTTATTCATACGCCATGTGCGAGTGCATGTTCGCTGAATTTGTTGCCTCTAACAGCCATTACATATGACGAGACTTTCTGTGGATTTTGTGAGAGATTTGTGTTATGTTTGCCGTTGAAGGGTTTTGAGAATTTTCCTTTGATAACGAAATACGCTTCTTTTAAGATCTGTCTACAAACCCCTTTGATTTTGTTCGTCTCCAATTGTGCGTTAGTCCCGGTTTACTTGGAAGCTTCTCTACACAGTCTGAGTAGCATGTAGGGTCCATCTCATCATGAACTGTCAGAAACACATCTATCCATTTACATGCGATTTAACTCTTAATTTCAGCTAGTGTATATTCTTATGCTAATCCCAACAACAGATCCACAAATCTACAAAATTTACAGGCATGATTCAGATGTAAGGGTTAAACTGTTATTTTATTTATTTGATAATCAGCCGTAGTTTCTTTTCGCTAAGACATCGTGAACGTAAATTTAGATACATTTAATCTAGTGGAACCGAATGAGGAGGATTTTTACGTCCTAACCGTAACAAAACTTGTACCAAAGACATATTTCTGTTCAGCATGCTAGCTTTTTTCTTCTATTGACCTTGTAGTTTTTCAAAGAGCGATTGCTTTTTGATTTAGTAATAATATTACCATTCAGAATGTTACATGGTGTCACCTCAGTAGTAAAGTTTTTACCTTAACACTCTTGATGCGTTCTGCTTTTGACTCTGCAGCTGAAAGAACCTAATACGGTTAAAGCAGCACCCCACCCCCTGGCGGGTATCACGATAAACAACACGGCGCAGCTCAGAAGGTGCTAAAAGTCTTAGCTGCGCGTTTTACGACCCCTAAAGCCAGTAAGGAATAAGCTCTCGCTGGTGAAGCAAATTGTGGGCTTGTAAGCCGCCCCATTGTGAAGATTTTTATTCGGAATTACGGCCCGCTAGAGACAGGAATAGATCCCGTACGAAAATGATTGCACGTTTTTACGAGCGGCAACGCGAGTTTAACCGCGAATGCAGCTACAAAGTCGGCCCGGGTCGAATCGTGTTATCTGGGACGGTTTAACGGCGCCCGCCCCCAACTGTTGGCACGTATTTTACGCGCGGTGGTAACTCGTACGTTAGAACGCATGCACGCATGCTAGCACGTGACGGTTTTTAAGAGCTGGGTCGAGAGGTGTCAGGTGCAAATTCCCTCGCGTACCGACGTTTTGATGACCTTCTCTTAAGGACATGGCTTCCCGTGACAGACGCGGGTGGCAGAATACCACAAGGATAGGTTTATTCCTTTATTTCGTGAAACCACAGTCCTAATTTATTTATAATAAGGTTTTACATTGAGAGCGTGGATGGTCTTGAACTAAAATTACTTACTCACTCAGCAGGGGACGCCACCATTTTCGGATCACGGATTTTCTTCAAACATTGTGCACTTTTGATAGTCGTTTAGGACAAGATAACGGCCAAGTAGTAAGGCGTGCGACTTGGGCGACTTCGAGAAAATCGCAAGAGAATTTTACGCCTCACTGGTGAACCGGTGCGTTGCGAATCTAAGAACGAGCAGGCGGTAGTGGTGATGTGGTCAGCGTTCAAGCCTTGTGACCGCTGGATCTAGTCCCGTTCATCCTTTTTTTTATTTATATGTTTCCCAACTATAGTCATATTATTTCGCACACATTACATCTGAAAGGTAATATGAAAAAAAAAGACACTTATATTTACATGAACTTTTATTGCATTTTCAGTATTATTTCGCTGTTTACTAAGTTCTATTATTACAACAAATTTTATGCGACTTTCATCAAAAGCTTTCAAACTTATTCATATCTGATTGGCAACGAACGAGGAAACTGCTTCTCGTGAAGATACTACACTACTGGCCATTAAAATTGCTACACCACGAAAATGACGCGCTACAGACGCGAAATTTAAATGACAGGAAGAAGATGCTGTAATATGCAAATGATTAGCTTTTCAGAGCATTCACACAAGGTTGGCGCCGGTGGCGACACCTACAACGTGCTGACATCAGGAAAATTTCCAACTATTTCTCATACACAAACAGCAGTTGACCGGCGTTGCCTGGTGAAACGTTGTTGCGATGCCTCGTGTAAGGAGGTGAAATGCGTACCATCACGTTTCCGACTTTGATAAAGGTAGGATTTTAGCCTATCTCGATTGCGGTTTATCGAATCGCGACATTTCTGTACGCGTTGGTCGCGATCCAATGACTGTTAGCAGAATATGGAATCGGTGAGGTCAGGAGGGTAATACGGAACGCCGTGCTGGATCCTAATGGTCTCGTATCAATAGCAGTCGAGATGACAAGCATCTTATCCGCATGGCTGTAACGGATCGTGCAGCCACGTCTCGATCCCTGAGTCAACAGATGGGGAGGTTTGCAAGACAACAACTATCTGCACGAACAGTTCGACGACGTTTGCGCCTGCGATGGTGTACTCAACGACGAACCTGGGTGCACGAATGGCAAAACGTCCTTTTTTCGGATGAATCCAGGTTCTGTTTGGCGACATCGCGGTGAACGCACATTGGAAGCGTGTATTCGTCATCGCCATACTGGCGTATCACTAGGCGTGACGGTACGGGGTGCCACTGGTTACACGTCTGGGTCACCTGTTCTTCGCATTGACTTTGAACAGTGGACGTTCCATTTCAGATGTGTTACGACCCATGGCTCTACCCTTCATTCTATCCCTGCGAAACCCTACATCTCAGCAGGATAATGAACGACCGCGTGTTGCAGGTCCTGTACGTGCCTTTCTGGATGCAGAAAATGTTCGACTGCTGCCCTGGCCAGCACATTCTCCAGATCTCTCACCAACTGAAAACGTCTGGTCAATGGTGGCCGAGCAACTGGCTTGTCACAGTACGCCTGTCACTACTCTTGATGAACTGCGGTATCGTGTTGAAGCTGCATGGGCAGCTGTACCTGTACACGCCATCCAAGCTCTGTTTGACTCAATGCCCAGGCGTATCAAGGGCGTTATTACGGTCAGAGGTGGTTGTTCTGGGTACTGATTTCTCAGGATCTATGCACCCAAATTTCGTGAAAATGTAACCTCATGTCAGTTCTGGTATAATATATAATATATATGAATACCCGTTTATCATCTGCATTTCTTCTTGGTGTAGCAATTTTAATGGCCAGTAGTGTATTAAAACACATTTAATCATACATCGGCAAATTTCGGCACCGATGCTTACGAAAGTGTTGCGTTACACTTGGTTTGTACCCAAATTGTCGGAAGAGAGAGACATCTTTCAAAATGTCAACGAGCTTCGTTTTTCCTTAGAAATTCTGAAGATCCCTTAGGCTTCCTGGAAAACTGCATTTATTTGATGTAGTAAATGCCGTTTTAATTATGCTGCCCGTGTCTGTATGAAAGGTACAATCCTGCCACATGTGGAAAGCACATCCGACAATTAAGCGTACATGACACTCACTTTCTACCGTATTGTGATTCATCGTGTTGGTGAATAATGTAATTTACATCTCTATTTATCGATGTTTGACTTCGGCTTTCGAAGCCTGTCCCTCATCCTTGAAACCTGTGTCTGCAGATCAAGCGTCCAGGTGCAAAGCAGTTGGCGGTACTGTACAAGGGATTTCGGAAATCATGGCAGACATAAATTTTCAGGAATACTTTTTCATCGTTTACTAGTCGATAGTTAAGAATATAACACTTGTTGTAATAATAAAAATCATCAAATAACCAAACAACATTGGAAAATCATTAAAAATTCATGCAAATACACGTGTTAAATGAACGTGTCTTTTTACACATTTCTTTTCATCATATTAACTTTAAAATGTAATATGTATGAAATAATATGACTACTGTTGAAAAAAAAAAATTAAAAAAAAAGAAATGTGAGCGGGACTCGATCCAGCAATCCAGCGATTAGGGAACCTGAACGCTAACTGTATACCCGCCGTCATCTCCTCCTCATGGCCGCAACTCGCTGATACTTCGCCTAAGTAGTACACCTTACCACTTGCACATTATATTGTTCTAATGGACTACGAAAGTCTACGACGTTTGACGAAAAACCATGATCAGAACGTCATGGCCTCTCCTTGTCAGTTACGTCCCCTTCCAGGATAAAGCTATCAGTCTGTTCCGGCCTCAGTTTTCCTGCCACCTCTTCATGAATCGGCTGCTTCTCTTCTTCCGATAGCGTGGTGTCTAAGGCGAATTTCAGAATTGTATTATCCTTCTTTCGAAAAATACGAGTTCTCCAGTTTCTCTTGTTTTGAAAAATTCTATCATTCAAGGAGGTAAATGTAATTGCTCCGTTATCTCTCAATGGAATTTCTTGTCCCTTAGAAAATATCCTTTGACAAACCTTAGGAACTGCATTTCAGTTGAACTTTTTGAAGTAAAAGTAATTTTAATGCGTCTGTAACTTTAGTTTAGGAAAGGGAAAAGCTTATGAATCCAGAGAACTACTCTGCGAGCGAGGAAGACTGTCTTGCATTTGTTTGGGCTATCAGAAGGTTCCGGCCATATTTACCGTTCATCATTGTGGCGGATCACTGTTCTCTGTTCTAGCCATCCCGAAGGGTCCATAGCATCGACTAGCGAGTAGTGTACGACGTCACAATGGTACACGAACACGGACAGAAACACAGGAAACTGGCTTGCATTTCAAAGAATTCTGTAGCGGAACACAGTAACATGGATGAAATTTTAGTCAGTGCTGCATTAAATGACGTTTCAGCTGGACAGAGGAAAATCCAGCATTGTTGAAAACCATAGAAACGTTGAAAAACGACCATCGGATCAAACGAGTAATCCAGTTAATAATTGTGTAGGAGAAACTATGATCTGAGGACGCGGGAATGGTTCCTTGTCGTCTCATTTGATCTGTGGCTAGCGATGCTTAAGTATTTCCATAGCGCTCCAACATCTGGTCACCTGGGATTCGTGGATTCTCTAGACAGAATCAGACGCAAGTGTCACTGGCCAGGTCTATAACGATCCACTGAAGAGTATGTGAGACACTGTAAGAAATGTAAACGGCGGAAGCTCGTACCGTAGCTATCTTCAGTGCATACGATACCAGTCTTTCCCCCAGCAACACCATACCACCGAACTGGAAACGACCTCTTGGGGAAGTTACCGAAGCCGACAAATGGGAATCGATGAGCAATATTCTGTACTGATTACCTCACCCGTTATCTTGTCAATGAAACTGAGGCGACCGGCAAAGTTTCTTTTAGAAAACATCATTTTGGAGCACGGGACATCACATGTGATGATCTCTGGTGGTAGTAATGTTTTTCAGTCGAGAGAAGTATCAGGGATAATTTCACGTTGCGACATCACTAACACGGTGACAACTTCCTAGAGTCCACCGAAAAATGTCCTCACAGAAAGCTTCAATAAGACATTGACATATATATTCTCGATGTACGTTGATGTTGAATAAAGAAGTTGCGCTGCATGTTGCTTGTCGTGAGATTCCTCCTAATATTGACATACAGCACGTTAAAGCAAGACATACACGCTTCACACTGTTCTTCCTGCTCCAAGGTCACGAAGGCGAAGTGACAAAGAAAGACATTGTTACCGTTTCAAACGATACTCAGGGTCACAACATGGCACACCGTCTCGCCTTGACCGAAGAATCAAGGCAGATGCCTTGCATACAGACCTTAGGACTCCAAGGAGAAATATGGAGAGCGCTATAATGTCTAGTACCGGCCAGTGAAGTACAGCCCGGGAAATTTCGTAGGGGTTTTTACGGCTGTGCTGGGACTTTCAGGAAAGTTACTAAAGCATTACTCTGTGCCAAATCACATCCTTCATCGCTCGTCGAACGTCAGATATGGAGTCGAGGATCATGACCTTTCATGAAGCATATAAACGCGCAGAGACATCGTCCGCGTGCACCAAAGAGGCACTAATACAATCCAGAGGCGCAGATCGATTATAGGACTTTCAAGGAAACTGAAAACAAACAAAAAAAGTTCAGTTGTGTGAGAAATCTTATGGGACTTAACTGCTAAGGTCATCAGTCCCTGAGCTTACACACTACTTAACTTAAATTATCCTAAGGACAAACACACACATACACACACACCCATGCCCGAGGGAGGACTCGAACCTCCTCCGGGACCAGCCGAACAGTCCATGACTGCAGCGCCTTACACCGCTCGGCTAATCACGCGAGGCCAAACTGAAAACACATTCGATGGTAGTGAGCTTCGAATGAATGGCTACCTTTGATGCTCATCATCTTGAAGGGGACGTACCAACACGACCGAACGCGAGTATCAGCTAACGGCACCATACAGAGCACCATTGACAAGATCTAAATCCAGAGTGCTGTAATCGGCTCAAACGAAAACTTCTGCAACAGCATATCCTTGTTTCTCCAGGAAAAGGAGTAATGGCAGAACTCTGGAGAACACAGAGTATCGTAGTGGCTGGCATGCTGCGGTCACCGTTTCATACCTACCAACAAATATTTTTCATTTAGTATTTATCATTTATAGAAGGTTCTTCAAACATTTTACGTTTTTAAGATTAGCATATTCTGGAGTAATCGATGTTTATATAAGAAAGAGCATCCTGTAATATTCAATGTTTTTGTAAATAGCGGCGCCCTTCAACCATAAGTTCAGTACTGTTCCGACTGTACGTTGGTGTCAGTAATAAATGAACTTCCTGTTGTAAGCGTTGTACATAATTGGTGGTTCTGTCTTGGATTTGGACTTGATTGTGCTTTGGACGTGACAATAAAATTATAACAATCTATATAAGTCCAAAAATTAAAAATTCGCCTGTCTGAACAGAAGTGTTTAATTATTTGCATCTTTACTGCAAGAGAGCCTGCTCCGACTATCGAAACTGAACAATTGAGTATAGGCGTGGTGACAAGAGAGGAAAATAATAATTGTAACGACATGACTGGTGGAATGGCTTTCACCCTTGAGGACACCTATAAAACATTATAAGTTAACATGTGAACCATATTAATGTGAACTGCAGAAAGATATTACTGTAGACTATACTGAGGACTGTGGACCGTGCGTTCACTCTTGGCTGAACTACAGTTCTGTGTTCGCAGGGGATACATATTATCGTCAGTCACTAGTGAAACAATACGTGTGCACAATATCATATTTGAACAATATGGGGACTTTGCTTTGATGTTAATAAGATTTTAAATGTGTCACGTCGCTCAATGAACTGAAACTGTTTCGCGCTATCACACTCCATAAATATATCAGTGCGGAGTGTTTGACAATGTGCGCACCCTGTAAATCCACTCGGTTCTCATCAAGTTCCCGACGGCAGCTGCGACAGTACGGGAGTCGTTTGGTTACCTGGAGCAAACCTATAAAGGACTCGGAGACATTATTTCCATCGCAGAATCATCAAATATCTGCATCGAGCGTCCCGTCGTCATTTTATGTCGGAGCTCTGTAACGAGGTAAGATGCAGCGAAACAGAGATTTTTGAAACACATTGCAAAACAGGAGCTTGCTCTTTATTACAAATGCTGTGTACTGTTTCCTCACTAGATCGACAGTACTGTCACCGCTACCATACCAACACTTAAATGTAGTGTTTACAATCAGGGATGAACATGGCGAACAGCCGCGTATCAATCTGTATATCAGTAGAGTTCAGCTACAACGTAGCCATCATCAGACGAGTCATATACACCAGAAAGCATGTGTATAAACATGTTGTTAAAACATGTTGTGTCGATTGACCTATAGCAATTTAAGATCGTAACAACATGTGTGTGTCTCATGTCAGAGGCTCTCTCCTAATACATCGGCAACCCTTCGGACAGCTTCATCAAGCGGGCAGCCACTACAGCCCCTGTACGCGTCAGCATCAGAAGAACGTCGTGACGCTGTCAAGACCGCCAGCAGGAGGCTCTATCAACACGGAACCTACTCGCATACACGCACCACCTAACTAGAAAGTAGTTCCAACAGTATTCAGCCGCATACAGCTATATATGCCGGCGACAGGACAGTACTAGTCGGTCAGGCTTCGAAGACCTCCGCTGGTCCAGTCTACCTGTATTCACGTCATTAATCAGGATTGAGCTTCGAAGTTCATCATTCGAGACAACCGTCGCTGCCAGAAGTCATCGTCAGTTTGTTTCCCTGACTTTCACGCCGAGTGATGTCCAGGGACGTTAGTTTCTGCAGCAGTACATCTATAGTGACGTTATTCTGGATAGGACGTTTCGGCTTTTTCGGCCCAAGCTGTATCTAAACCCGTCATCCTCGGACTCAGCATTACCGGCTATGAAATTAACATCCAGCCAATGATCATTGAGGGACCTAGCGTCCAGCAAGTGCTCACTTCCGATTTGGCTCCAGGCAGCGTTCTTCTTGTGAATTTTGAGTCCTACCAGTGCCCTCGGCTCTCAGAGTCAATATGGCCTATTGTGATTCCCAATTATTTTGTTCTTATTGTGTTACCGTTGTTACTGTAGGCTTGGCTTCTAATTCCCTACCTTCGAAGCAGACGTTTTCTTATTTTGAATATACTTGATATATCTTAGACATTGTTTATCTTGTGTCTCGAAGCATGACTCTTGACGGTGTATAAACACGCTATCTGGGTCTATACGACTCGCTACTAATCGCGCTGTTGGTGTAGCTGAAATCTAGCTTGATCTGTAATAAAATGCAGAACGATACGCAATTGTTTGTTGCGTTCATCCTTGGCTATAGTCGTTTCACAGTTGCAGAGCACGACTCCTAATGCACTCCATATCCCTTCCTACAATTTTTCTGTTTAGCTGTAAAATTGTAGTAGTCAAACGCACTCTTTTTTATTAACTGAGTTTTATATGTTGCACGGATTGTGATATCTCGTTTTAAAGGGGGAAGTGGGCAGACTTGTAAACCACCGTTACACGATTCGCGCTCAAATCTCTTACAATGTCCTTGTTCTGATCGGTCGAGAACCGCAGCAGACGCTGTATACAAATCGAACAGTTGGTGTCCATGTGTTTGGGGATGATTTGTTTATAATATTTCTGTGCCTTAGTTTATTTCGATTGACTGAATGCATTTGTGGCAACATTCACACTTATTATTCAACAACCTTAGATGATTTCTTGATGATGTAAACATTCAGGGATAACGGATTAAATGTGTCAATCTGACGTAAGGGACACTAATCCAGAACCGATCTAGTAGAAAGGAGTGAGCATAGCTTGGCACGACGCTCAAACTAAGGACCCCCCACTTCAAACTCTGACCATGAGATACAGAATTTCCTCCAAATATTCCCCAGTACCGTGAGATAATTTCCCCTGTCGATGGACTAGTAATGGCGCACGTACCTTGACCTCGGAGAAACCGAAATCTAAGTCCACGGTGCAGCAATAACGAATTCCATTGACCTGCACATGTTTCACAGGCTGTTGCAATTACAACATTTCTTCAAAATGGCGTCCCCCCGCGTCAATAAAGGCAATAAATCGTCGCTCAAAGTTCTGTCGTTCCCGTTCTAATTTAACTGGTGTCGTTTGAACAGGGTCGCAGGCAGCGAGAATTCTCGTTAGGAGATCCGCTTCAGTCTCGATAGCCTCCTCGTACACAAAACTTTTCACATGCCTCCTCAAGAAGAAATTAAATCGGGTAAGAAAAGGCGAACGTGCCGGTCACGAAACAGGACGTTCTTTGCCTATATACTATTTAGAGAATGTCTGATCCAGGTGCTCATGAACCTTCAATTCAAAGAGAGTTGGAGGTCCATTATGTTGGAACCAAATTCGTTGATGAATAAAAAGTGGTGTGCGGCTGGTCCCGGCGGAGGTTCGAGTCCACCCTCGGGCAGGGGTGTGTGTGTTTGTCCTTAGGATAATTTAGGTTAAGGAGTGTGTAAGCTTAGGGATTGATGACCTTAGCAGTTAAGTCCCGTAAGATTTCACACACATTTTTTGAATAAAAAGTGGGATGCGTTCCAGTAACCAAGCTAGTATGTCTCTGATAAACGCTGTGTACACATGTGCATCATAATTATTTTCGTTATAACTTTCAACTCGGTCGACTTGGGTCCTTCACCAGGATTTTATGCATCTATCCTTTTTCATCATCCCTGAAAGTTTGTAACGTCATCATGAATTCACCCTGTATAAATATTTATTGCCAGACAATGATATTTATTTAATTCTCTTGATTCTACTTTCTGCATTCTTGATTAGAGGTACAGGACGGGTACATGAGTGGCGCTATATTGATTTTGAGTTGTACTGTAAATTTAAAGCCGGCCGGTGTGGCCGTGCGGTTAAAGGCGCTTCAGTCTGGAACCGCGTGACCGCTACGGTCGCAGGTTCGAATCCTGCCTCGGGCATGGATGTGTGTGATGTCCTTAGGTTAGTTAGGTTTAATTAGTTCTAAGTTCTAGGCGACTGATGACCTCAGAAGTTAAGTCGCATAGTGCTCAGAGCCATTTGAACCATTTGTAAATTTAATTTCATACTTTTTGTACCTCAGAATCCAACACATGAAATTAACCACTCTCGACTAATACGTTTAAGGTCGTTCATCGTATAAGGGGCGTTCAGTAAGTAATGCAACACATTTTTTCTCGGCCAGTTTCGATTGAAGAAATGCCGAATTTGTTGTGGGATATAGGGAAATATTCAAGCTTCAGCTCCTATAGTTTCGTGAAGTTCCAATCAGTGGCGGCGCTGTACGTAGCCTTGAAAATGGCGTTTGCAGCGAAGGTGCGTCCCGAGGCGGGAGCTGTCAAAATATTCAAATGTGTGTCAATTAATATGGGACCAAACTGCTGAGGTCATCGGTCCCTAGACTTACACACTACTTAAACTAACTTACTCTAAAGACAACACACACACCCATGCCCGAGAGAGGACTCGAACCTCCGGCGCGACTGGCCGTCCGATTTGTCACATGGCGAGGGACCTGTCATTGCGTTTCTTTTGGCGGAGGAGCAGAGCATCGCGCTTGCAGAATGTCTACGTAGACCTGGCAGTGAACAAAAACACGGTGAGTCGTTGGGCGGGGCGTGTGTCATCATCGCTGTAAAGTTGCGCACAGCTGTCCGATCTCCCACGTGCCGGCCGCTGTGACTCCTGCGTTGTTGGAATGCGCAGACACTCTTATGCGATGTGATCGATGGATTTCTATGCAACTGAGTATTCTTTACTAGTGCTTCCTCGCCGCCTAACAGAAGACCATAAAGGGCGGCGAAGGACAAATTGTGAGGAACAGCATCCGCATTACGAGGCTGATCGTGACAATTTTTTGTCTCACACCTTCACAAAACGGCTTTCCATGGACTGGCGCCACGTGACCTCTCCTCCAAACAGAAAGTCCAAAGCCGCACTCTCAGCCAGAAAAGTCATGGCAACGGTCTTCTGGGACTCTGAAGGCGTTATTCTGTTCGATGTCTTCCATCATGGTGCAACGATCAGCTCGGAACTGTACTGTGCTACTATCAGGAAAGTAAAGAGACAACTTCTGCGTGTTCGTCACCACAAAAATGCAAACGAACTTCTCCTTCTCCATGACAACGCAAGGCCTCACATAAGTCTGCGCACCCGAGAGGAACTCACAAAACCTCATTAGATCGTTCTTCCTCATCTACCTTACAGTCCGGATCGCGCACGTTCCGACTTCCACGGCCAATTGAAGGATACACTCCGCGGAAAGCAGTACGTGGATGATGGGGAACTTACTGATGGAGCAAAATGTCGACCAGTAGAGTGCTACCATGCGAGCTTAAAGGGCGTTCCAGTACGGTGGCGTCGCATTGAATGGAGATTATGTTAAAAAATATGGCTTTGTAGCTAAGAAAGTGGGGAATAAAATGGTGTAATGAAGGCTTTCACGACCGGATGTTTCAGCTGCCGAGAATGCTTCCGGGTTGTATGGCCGCGGTCCATGGAACTCTTCTATCCATGACGTTTCGTCCAAAGCTACGTTGGACATCTTCGGAGGTGCTCCTCGTTGTGCTGAGTCTTGCCGACTGACGAGGCGGGCGTCGAGGAACGGCCTATATACCGTGGAAAGTGGGCGTGGTCTGGATTTCACGCGATAGCAGAGATAAACTTTGTCAAGCATAAAATATAACTATCGATCATAGTACGTCAAAGATAAAAACTTCTCATCCATTCTGTAGCGCCACTGTCCATATATCGCTGATTTTCATAGCTTCTTCTTTTCTGTTACAATTATCCCCATGTTTCTATATTTCGATGGCTACTCTATATAGCCGTGGATAATAGTTCATCATAGTACATAAAACTTCAGTTTTCGAAAATTTCACTACGTGATCACCCGACTGCAGAGCATGTTCCGCCGCGGCTGACTTGTCTGTTTTCCCTAGTCGGCTTTGACCGTGTATTCACACTTCTCTTAGCAGTTCCAATGTAGACCCTACCACATGTACACGGAATCTTGTGTACACCACTTGCAGACAGAGGGGAACGTCTATACTTAACGGGATGAAGTGCTTGACCTATTTTCTTAGTTGGTCTGAAAATCGGTCGAACGTTACGATTCCTTAAAATCTTGCCGGTTTGATCCTTTACTTTTTTGATGAATGGTAGAGAAACTGTGTTCTTCCATCGCTATGTCCTATCGTTGTCCTTAGGCCTCCCGTTATTCGGTCGCAAAACTCTATTCATTTCCTTACTAAATCTAGGGACAACGATAGCAAGTCGTATACACAAGATTCCGTGTACATGTGGTAGGGTCTACATTGGAACTGCTAAGAGAAGTGTGAATACACGGTTGAAGGAACAGGTAAGTCAGAGCCGACTAGGGAAAAACAGACAAGTCAGCCGTGGCGGAACATGCTCTGCAGTCGGGTGATCAAGAAGAGAAATTTTCGCAAACTGATGTACTATGACGAATTATTATCCACATCTACATAGAGTAGCCATCGAATTATATACACGTGGGGAGAATTGTAACAGAAAAGAAGAAGCTATGAAACTCTGCGATATATGGACAGTGGCGCCACAGAATGGATGAGAAGTTTTTATCTTTGACGTACTATGATCGATAGTTATATTTTATGCTTGACAAAGTTTATCTCTGCTATCACGTTAAATCCAGACCACGCCCAGTTTCCACGGTATATAGGCCGTTCCTCGACGTCCGACTCCTCAGTCGGAAAGACTCAGCACAAGCAGGAACACCTCCGATGATGTCAAACGTAGCTTTGGACGAAACGTCAGGGATAGAAGAGTTAGGTACAAGGTCGATCACCCTGTTCTGTTGAAAGGGAGACTACAAGCAAATTTCTATTGTCTATGGACACACCTTAACGCGCTACTCAGTGCCCAGCACCAAAGGGTCTAGGAACACAGCGCGAATGTGGGGACCACTGGTCTGCCCTTATGTAGCATGCGGCTGCGATATGAGTCCAAGGGCCTGCGAGAGGCAGCGGAACGAAAGACTGGCCCGCGAGCAGAGAGAGGCACGCCAGTAAAAGCGTCGCTCCGCGCTGGCGTGGGATGGCTCCGCAGCCAATAAGCCGGCGCGCAGCGACGCCGCGCCACGCCAGGCAGTCATCAACCGCGTTTTATCGCCGGAAGCCCGGCGGGGCAGGCCCCACGTTAGAAGGATTAGGAGCGCGGGGGCGGAGGGTCGGGGGCGCGGGCGGCAGAGCCGCTGCGCTGTCTTGTTTACGGTGCAGGAGCGACGAACTCAAATTAATTAAAGAAAACGAGCCACAGCGCAGGCCAAATTGAATATCGGCCGCGGGTGTGCGTTGGGGGCCATGTGGCGAATGCCCACCCGCAGAAGACTGCTTCTGAGCGAAACGGACGAATCCATTGGCAGGGCGCTTAATCTCTCACGTAATACTTCAATACTAACCAAATGGAATCTTCAACCTTTTGCTTCCGCATTACAACTACCGCTGCCGCGACCTTAGAGTGCATGACTTGTACTTTACAATCCCCGCGCCATTCGAAGTTTTCTATAGGCAGTGCGCATTTTCTCAAGATTTTCACACAAAATGATGTTTAGAATATTCTATACGACTCATACACAACGGAAAGGAGATAATGAGCTACAGAGTGGTGCAGCATAGAAAAGCTGGACCAGAGCGGAAACAATCAGCGAATAAGTTAACACAATAAGCAGAAGGTTTCTTAACTTACACTACTGGCCATTAAAATTCCTACACCAATAAGAAATACAGATGATAAACTGGTATTCATTGGACAACTACATTATACTAGGACTGACATGTGATTACATTTTCACGAAATTTGGGTGCATAGATCCTGACAAATCAATACCCAGAACAACTACCTCTGGCCGTAATAACGGCCTTGATATGCCTGGGCATTGAGTCAAACAGAGCTTGGATGGCAGGTACAGGTACAGCTGCCCCTGCAGCTTCAACACGATACCACAGTTCATCAAGAGTAGTGACTGGCGTATTGTGACGAGCCAGTGGCACGGCCACCATTGACCAGACGTTTTGAATTGGTGAGAGATTTGGAGAATGTGCTGGCCAGGGCAGCAGTCGAACATTTTCTGTATCCAGAAAGGCCGTACAGGGCCTGCAACATGCTGTCGAGCAAAATCCTGCTGAAACGTAGGGTTTCGCAGGGATCGAATGAAGGGTAGAGCCGCGGGTCGTAACACATCTGAAATGTAACGTCCACTTTTCAAAGTGCCGTCCATGCGAACAAGAGGTGACCGAGACGTGTAACCAACGGCACCCCATATCATCACGCCGGGTGATACGCCAGTATGACGATGAAGAATACACGCTTCCAATGTGCGTTCACCCCGGTGTCACCAGACACGGATGCGACCATAATGATGCTGTAAACAGAACCTGGATTCATCCGAAAAAATGACGTTTTGCCATTCGTGCACCCAGGTTCGTCGTTGAGTACACCATCGCAGGCGCTCCTGTCTGTGATGCAGCGTCAAGGGTAACCGCAGCCATGGTCTCCGAGCTGATAGTCCATGCTGCTGCAAACGTCGTCTAACTGTTCATGCAGATGGTTGTTGTCTTGCAAACCTCCTCATCTGTTGACTCAGGGATCGAGACGCGACTGCACGATCCGTTACAGCCATGCGGATAAGATGCCTGTCATCTCGACTGCTCGTGATACGAGGCCGTTGGGATCCAGCACGGCGTTCCGTATTACCCTCCTGAACCCACCGATTCCACATTCTGCTAACAGTCATTGGATCTCGACCAACGCGAGCAGCAATGTCGCGATACGATAAACCGCATTTGCGATAGGCTACAATCCGATCTTTATCAAAGTCGGAAACGTGATGGTACGCATTTCTCCTCCTTGCACGAGGCATCACAACAACGTTTCACCAGCGCACGCCGGTCAACTGCTGTTTGTGTATGAGAAATCGGTTGTAAACTTTCCTCATGTCAGCATGTTGTAGGTGTCGCCACCGGCGTCAACCTTGTGTGAATGCTCTGCAAAGCTAATCATTTGCATATCACAGCATCTTCTTCCTGTCTTTTAAATTTCGCGTCTGTAGCACGTGATCTACGTGCTGTAGCAATTTTAATGGCCAGTAGTGTATATTTATCCAAGTATATGAGGACTCATTGCAAATCATGCAGCGCGAAATAGGGTAAAGCTATCAATTTCAGTAGGGGTGAGGCTCTGTGAACTGGAGCACAAATGATGGTCTCAGAGCCGTGACCATGTGGCGTCTGTGCAGCGTCTGGTAGTGAAGAGGCTCGAAGTACGAGATGTCACGGCTCATCCTATACTACGGTGGTTGAGTGCGCTCGAGGTATAGAGCCGCCGAAGGCGTGGCACAGTGGGCGTGCACCACTGGGTCTGCCAGATCCCGTGCATCCAATACTGGCGTCTGAAGGAAACTTGCAATTCCGTTGCCAGCCTTGAGACGGCTGTGCGGTGGTAACGATATTTGGTACCATGAGGAAAACTGGTTAAAGTATGGCAATCCTATATTTACGTTTGTAGATATAGGAAAGATTTGGCAATGTCGACTGGAATACACACTTCGAAATTATGAAGTTAGCAGGAATAAAATGCAGGGAATGAAAGGTTATTTCAACTTGTACAGAAATCAGACTGCTGTTACTTAAGTAAGGGCAGTAGTTGTTGGGTAGGGTTGAGACAAGGTTGTAGCCTATCCTTGATGGTATTCAGTTTGTGCACTGAGTAAGCACTAAAGGTAACCGAGGAGAAAATTGGTGTGGTTATTAAAGTTCACGGAGAAGAAATAAAAAATTTGAGGTTTGTAATTCCGTCAGAGACGGTAAAAGACTTGGGAGAGAAGTTCAACGGAACGGATGGCGTCTTGAAAAAAGGTTTTAAGATGAACATGAACGAATAATATGGAATGTAGTAGAATTACATCAGGCTGAGGGAAATGAGACACTAAAAGAAGTAGATGAGTTCTGGTATTTGGGCAAAAAAATAACTGCTGCAGGTCGTAACAAAGACGATATAAAATGCAGACTGGTTATAGCAAGGAAATAGTTTCTCAAAGAGGGAGATTTGCTAACAACTAATACACAAAAGTGTCCTCAGGGGTCACTCCTTCTATTCTGTTGAGGAGTTCCTTGAAAAAATAAGCTGATTCTTATGTTATATTGTTGATTGCGTTTACTTAAATTAATGGCTAGACTTATTTTGGATTTTTAAACATTTTATTTTATCTGTTATTAATTTTATGTTGTAATTTCATGTACTGACACGTTCCATGACCATGGAGATTTGTTACTCAATTTGGTCCTATAGAACTACACGTGTAAATAAATAAATAAACATCTAATACAAATTTAAGTACCTATTAAGAAGTCTTTTGCAAAGATATTTTCCTAGAGTGTAGTCATGTACGGAAGTGAAGCCTGCTTTGTGTGAGGAGCCTGCTTTTAGCAATGCTGTCGTAAATTTTATTCCATAATTCCTCCGCCAGGACAGCCATAAAATCTTCGTCTGCCACTTTGACCAACATTTCTTCCCTTAATACCTGCCCATCAGGATGACTTTCTGGGCTGAAGGACAGTTACAACGTCTGCTGCATTCACTAATGAAATACCTACTGATTTTAGTGTGAGCAGATAACAGTGTTATGGAATATAATTAAAGCCCAGCGCACTGTTTTGTTAGCTGTATACCCCCTGCCTCTCCCACCTATCCCCCTATGCACCCACCACACATACACACATACACAAGCAGTTACGTTTCGAAGTCAAAACTGGATGCAGCCTATGGTTTCTGCACAAGGGGATACGTGCTGTCACAAGTGTTACCAACCAGCTACGGCTTACACCATTGAAACAAAAAAGTTACATGTCTCAAATGGCTCAAAGTGGTTAAAAATGGTGTCCCAGAAGGTACAGATGGCGCAGACAGGGGCTGCTCACACAAGACAGTGAGTGATCACCCAGAGGCCATTCGCACTAATCTGCTGGGTATTCCACAGCATTCTCCATCAACACACTTGCTTCTACGATGGCTAACTTTCACCACATTGTGATGCTGAGCGGCTAGCGTCCCATGCCTGGCATCATTACGAGGATGTTCTAGCAGACCTTAGTACTTGCTGCATCACTTTAGTGGCTGCTGCATTACACCATGTTAACCTCCTTTTGTCCACAGTTCGCCCAACCTCTGAGTAGCTGACAAAGATTTCGCTTTACTCTAGAGGTGAAATGATGTCACTCAGTTGCTCGACAAACATGTGAAAAATATACAGACAACATTTTTCAACGACCCACATGGAACAATTTATCTTTCATCCAGGCGAGACTCTCCAAGTTATACAGGCGATTGTTTTGTTTTAATATTTCACTGAAATCACAAATTAATAATAAATTTACTAGTTTTAACTTATATAGTCTCCTATTAGCACTGCTTCTTTATGTAAGCTTAACTATATAACTTTGATTGGTTTCTTTTTTACTTTCAACAATATGACATCGAGCAATCACTAAAACTGGTAATAGGTCGGGACTGTATTTAGCGGCAGTAAATTGCATACTTAAGGGTCTCTACGTACATTAGTACAATTGAAACAGGGACAAAAATGATTAGATTGAGTATAACAGGATATCAGATATTTGGCGAAAACAACGGCAACCAAATATAATTAAAATTAGGACAAGTTTTACTGTAGAAGTACGTATCAAGGAGGAAAGTGAGGCGTACATTTTATTGTAAACAACGTTGAAAAGATTAAAGGAATGTTAGACAGAATAGCAAGACGAATTTTGATATAGACAACAATATGCCTTAGAACCATTCAAATCTGTACACCTAAGTGCACACATTCAGATTACGAGGTAGGAGACCTCTATCAAGCATTACAGAAAATGATAAAAAGCAGCATATTCCATTCGAGAATTTTAAAACAGTAACAGGACAAAAGCTAAAGAACGCTACTTCAATGAGAAAATTTTCTGGTAGCGGCCGGACACTACATGAATTCGGTGGAAAGAAATAAAATCGTCCTTGAGGAATTCTTGTAGGAAAAAATACGCAGGAAATGGACTTAAAAGGAGGAAATGAAACAGACTATCTTCTTAGTAATCAATGAGGAAATTTGGCTGTATGAGTTGATCGTAAACAATTTTAGAATTTCAGTGATCATGTGCTGGTGGTGCCCAGAATGTGAATGACGCTAGAAAAAATGTAAATGCTAGAAAATAATGCAAATAATGCTAGACTCATCAGCAGCTAGTCAGTCATGTACGTTGTGGGAATTTAGTTACAAATAAGATGATGCACCAGGTAAAACTGACAAGTTTCTCGCCTGGAAGCAGGACGATTGTGCTAACCGATCGAGTAGCTCCCCAACTGGCCTCACTAGGCTGTGTGTTCCCTGTACGAGTCCTCTCATCAAGGAGAAGTATCTGACAGTACCGGGAATCGAAAGCGGTTAAATAAATTAAATGTATATTTACAATGTTAAATACTGTATAATATAAGATTCGAAGTAATAGCTAATGGGACAACGCTACGTAATCAGAAAATCATAAATGAATGTAATATTGTCTCTCTAGGTGACGTACAGTGCATCAGAGAAGCGATAAAGTGACCAAAGCGGTTACAAGTTACTGCAAATCCAAAATTAATAAATGTGAACGCAGTCACGCGTGGCATTAAAGAAGTAGTGTTTGGTGCTTGTAGCTCATCGTAGTCTGAAAAAAGAACTGCGTGAGAAGCCTGACCTGTATGCTAAGTAACTAAAAGACGACAGGGAGGGCAGCGGTCCGCTCTCTTTGTGACGCACGCTAAGTTTGTCGACCTCCACGTCCGCCGACATGCATCGGCTGCTGAGAGGCGAGCGTACCATTTCGTACGAAATGAAATCAAAACTCGGCCCGTTCCGCCGGCGGTATGTATGTATGTATGTACGCTCCCGCGAATATAAAAGGCCGCATCCGCTTGTTTGCTCGAGCCGAGCCCCGCCGTTTCCTTATCGGCTGCGCAGTATTATTTCAAGCGGCCCTCATCTTCTACGGCTGAGTCTTCCCGTCCTCGCCCGGCTTACATTCGTTTTGTCCTCGGAATTGGCCATTCGTCAAGGCGGGTCTATTCGCTGCGGGTCGCGGGGCGGCAGTAAAGACGAACTAGATGCGGTCGCTGCGATTTACTTGGCTGTCGCTAGCGTCGTCCGTCGCTGGGCAACCTGCTCGTCTGTTCCACGGCTAGGGTCAGCTTTCACTGTTCGCATACAGTTCTCTTGAATTCTCCCTTCTTTCAATCTTAAGGATCGCTACCAACCATTCGACCTGTATCTGGTGGATTTCTTCCGATTGAAAACTCTTTGCTTGATAGGAGTACGGGAATAGCTATGTTCAAATGTGTTTGAAATCTTATGGGACTTAACTGCTATGGTCATCAGTCCCTAAGCTTACACACTACTTAAATTATCCTAAGGACAAGCACACACACCCATGCCCGAGGGAGGACTTGAACCTCCGCCGGGACCAGCCGCACAGGGAATAGCTATGGTAATAGTAAAGTAGTTACAGGTGTTTTTATGACCACTCTTTTTAAAGATGCATTTCTAAAATATCACAATCAGATTGTGAAAAGCGATTTTTACAAAACCAATTACAAGTTGCGAACACACAGTAAAAATGTGGTATAGACAGATATTACACGTACCAATTAAGGAAACAGACACCTTACCATGTACTGACAAGGGGAGGGTGGCCACGACGTCGGGATCACGGATTTACTTATACAGTACGCCATTAAAATAACATAATATGCAAGGGGTAAGTTGCAGTACTCTGGAAATACCGAGAAAATCACAAGAAAAGTTTTATGCGTCTCTTATGTAAGTGTTGTATCTATGCGAAAGTGTCTGTAAAACGAAGTCGTTGATGACAAGTGGTTAACGTTCGCGCCTTGTAATTCTCTCGTGAATTAGACAACGATTAGAATCATTCTACCATTTGATTTTTTTATGTATATTTTTTCATCACTTGTCAATTTTTTAATTTATGTGACATTTATAAAGGTAATATAATGAAAACAAAACTATGTGCGCATTCATGAAACTGTAGTGAATGTGATGCTATTTGACTATTTACTATTTTTATTAACTTTTCAAGGATGAGGGATATGCTTGGAAGTCTCAAGTCAAACAACGACAAATAATGATGCGAATGACGTTATTTACAATTAGTAACACAGTAGTGCCAGAGCACAAGAGTAATGTACAATTATTCGTCGGATGTGCTCTCGACATCACTCGTTAAATGATGATATTTGTCATACAGATATCGAAAACATAAACTGAAACTTTATGCGAATACTTCAGGCAGATACTCGTGTTTTTTTCATTACATTATCCCTCAAATGTCGTATCAATCAAATAATATGAAAAGTGATGGAAGAAATAGAGTTATCACAAGCTGCGACGTGATGTGCTAGTGTATGTTTCCAATATTTTGCTGCATATCTGAAGATGGTTATTATAGACTGAAACCCATAGTCAAATGACAAAAAATTTGTGACCATAGACGTAAAGCAAAGTAAATGAAATAGATTTATAATTTACTTTGAGCGGGAGTCGAACCATCGCTTCAAAAACGTTCGTTTTAGGAAACCCTAATGGTAATCATTTGAGCACCACGAACTTCAAAGCCCAGTACCTATGCACATCTACTTACGACGCATAATAGATGCGTAAACCCCCTATTGCGATTTTCTCGAAATTTCCAGTGTGGTGCAACGTTACTACTTGTACATTAAGATGTTTCAGCTGTACAAAATTTGAAGCAAATCTGTGATTCCAACGCCGTGACCTTCCCTTGTGAGTCAACTTATGTGTGCCGTACTGAAAAGGACCAGAACATCCTTGTCTGGAGACCCAAGCACAGACACTAAAGTGGGCGCAAGCTGGCAGCAAATTATACACAAGTGAAGGAAACGAATGCCAAAAAACGCATACAGAAAGGTGGTATTCATAAGTATACCCGTAAAAAAGCGTCATATACCTACGGTTTTATATCTTGGTAAAAATCACAGTTAGCGTAAAAAAAATGTCATAAAGTCCCTGGGTAGGGGTGAGGCCGAAATCGGAATTTTTTATCGAGGTTCTCGACCTAGGTCTCGATAATGCAAGAAACATGATGACTGGAATATTACATGTACATATTTATTATATAACCGAACAATGACACCAAACAATAACACCTGTACAAAGAAATATCATAATGTAAATAAAAAGGTAAAACAAACTTTTAGGTTTCATATCCCTATCATTATACAACAGTATATGAAACACAAGAAACAAAGAGCGCAACTAATAGATATATACTGTAACACCCCACCCATCACTTAGCTGGTTTTGGAGTGTGTTCACCCCAGGTAATTGACTAACAGATCAACAGAGAGTGCAAAACTGCCGCAATATCGGATAACGCAAAAAGTAATATGGCCCTGTGACTCCTGGTTGAACTGCGGTGGCAGTGTTGACATTAATTTATTCAGAATTGATCACTTTTAATTAAAAATGGGTGCACATTGATGTTATATTCAGCTATTGAACACCAGATGCACATGTTGAACATAAAATTAATTAAGAAAGTGACTTGGGATTTCAACTACTTGATTGAAAACAGATGCAGTCGATTAGCACAAATTTATTTTAACTCAAGACCTTCAATCATGACATTACAAGACTCTCCTATCAGGCAGTGGTAATAAATTGCGTTTGCATGGAGTAAAGCCTGATACTCAAAAGTAATTCCTATCGACTGACCCAGGCGTAATGCGAAGTGCGAGAAAAATTCTACAATACACGGCCCTTGAAACCCTTGTGGAAACTTTGCCGACGTGATCCAACAAATTAATCAGTGGCCGGAGCGGGCGCAATATCACCGAATACAGCGTGGCGGAGCGTCGTCGTTGTGTGGACGTCGGCCGACCTCATGGTGCTGCAAGGCTGCGCTCGTCTATTCACTCCTAGCTATCTTGCTCAGTACATAGCTGAACCAAAACTTCCTATCTCCAAGCTCAATCGTTCCCTTTGCTAAGTCCTAAACTGCAGAGATGCTCACTCTTTCTCAGGCAAGCTGAGTCAAGAACGCCACATCCACACTCTAGGCAAGCTGGGAACGGAAGAGTTCTACTGAGACTTCTGCCAGTCCGCTCTTCACCTCAGTTTCCCCTCCAGCAAAATCACTTACGCCAGTTGCAGCGCAAGTCGCGTTAATTATGCGTCGCTTCCCAGCGCTGACCAATGCCTTCTCTGGGAAGTGAACAAATTCCCACAAAATTTCCCTTCCTCTCAACTTCTTCTATTTAGCCCCCCCCCCCCCCCCCCCAGGCCACCCATCAAGGGTAGCGTCTGCACAAACACCAAGTTTTCTGGAATTCTGACTCCCAGGAGAATACTTCAAATTCCTTGGTCCTATGTTCCCATCGGAGGTCGGCGTATTTCATGCTGTCGCTCTTCATCTGATTTACTTCAGTCTCTGTGGACCGTGAATTCACTATGAAGTTGCTATTGTCACGAACACGCATATTTTGACCTCTGTTGACCACTCCACCGAAGCTTTGCGCGGCTTTCTCGCATGTTGCACAGAAAACAGGACGACAGGCATTTATCAACAGGCATAAAGTTCTCCATCTGTTTCCCGGTACAGCAGCATGGAATCGGGGTCAACAACACACTCACTGTCACTCATCTTAAGGCGGTTGGAGGCCGCATACCGTTACCGCTTTCTCAGAGCTTGAGCTGTCCTAAGCTGCCTATTGTTGGTTCCCTTAGCTGCTCCCCCGGCCAGCCATGCTCAACTCTAAATGCTTCCCTGGGGTAAACTAGCGTCCAGTAAATCGACTCGTTTCCACAAAGTTTTCATGTCGTGTGACTTACTTTAAAACCATCACCCAACATTAATTATTCCACTATGTCCATACTATACCCTCTACAAGATGCATTGTGCCTTGTCAGTCATTTTGTTCAGCCCTACTGCTCGCTCAACGTGAGTTAGGTGATCTTTAATGACTTCATGTAAGGGCCATAGTTCTTCCCATCTTACAATACGTGAAATAAATTGTTGAACCAGTCTGTTGTTAGTGGCTTTTTGTGGTAGTACTTACATTAAAAATAGTGAACAACGTGCGGCCTTGCATTATATGTGATGCGTATGAAACACAATTTATAGCAATATCTATCTTCTATTCGTGTTAAAATACTGCAGAACGGAAAATGACTCTACGCTAACTAAAGTGTACACTAACCAAAGTATAATAAAATATAGAAGGGTAAAAACAATATTTCAGGACCAAACCCATGTATTTGTACACAAGTATGGAAATGATGCTGAAATATACCATAATAACCATTAACTACGATCCACAAAAGTAAAGCAAGTGCCAAATAATAAAACTAGCCTAACGTTTACAGTGGAACAAAGCAGTTGTAATTAAGAAAAAAGTGAGTCATTTATCAGTGCCTCCAGTTCGTTGTCTGCGCAAAAATGATATAATTGGAGATTATAGTGAGGCTACTAACAGTATGGACTCAAATTCTTAAAATTCTGATTAAAATATATGAACAGCTTCTTCGTCTATTATGTAACAACTCTGTAGTCTCTTACACCGTAAATGTGGAAGTAATGGTGTACAAAATTTGTAGAACCATGTATGTAGTCTACAGCATGACCTCATAAACCTCATTTAAATTTTTTCGCACTAGTCAGATATTAATTGTGAGAAAACTGTTTAATAATGTTGTAAAAGAGAAAACCAAACGGTTATTGCTAATAAACTATAACATGATCTGTATATCGGCCATAAAATCCTACTATGGAGTTTCTGAGCTGTCAGAGACTCAGACCCTAACACATCTGATAAGTTAACGTACACTATCCAACAAAAAGTATCCGGACACCCCCGAAATCATTCGTTTTTCATATTAGATGCATTGTGCTGCCACCTACTGCCAGGTACTCAATATCAGTGAGCTCAGTACTCATTAGCCATCGTGAGTGAGCAGAATGGGCAGCTCCGCGGAACTCACGGTCTTCGAACGTGATCAGGGAATTGGGTGTCACTTGAGTCATACGTCTGTACGCGAGATTTCCACACTCCTAAACATCCCTAGGTCCACGTCCACTGTTTCCGATGTGATAGTGAAGTGGACACATGAAGGGGCATGTAGAGCACAAAAGCGTACAGGCCGACATCGTCTGTTGACTGACAGAGACCGCCGACAGTTGAAGAGGGTCGTAATGTGTAATAGGCAGACATCTATCCAGACCATCACACAGAAATTCCAAACCGTATCAGGATCCACTGCAAGTACTATGGCAGTTAGGCGGGAGGTGAGAAAACTAGGATTTCATGGTCTAGCGGCTGCTCATAAACCACACATCACGCCGGTAAATGCCAAACGACGCCTCGCTTGGTGCAAGGACGGTAAACATTGGATGACTGAACAGTGGAAAACCGTTGTGTGGAGTGACGAATTATGGTATACAATGTGGCGATCCGATAGTAGGGTGTGGGTCTGGCGAATGCCCGGTGAACGTCATCTGCCAGCGTTTTTAGTGCCAACAGTAAAATTCAGAGGTGGCCGTGTTATGATGGCTGACATCGAAATAAGTGTCCAAGGAATAGAAAAGCAACTGGAATCACTCAACAGAGGAAAGTCCACTGGACCTGACGGGATACCAATTCGAATCTACACAGAGTACGCGAAAGAACTTGCCCCCCTTCTAACAGCCGTGTACCGCAAGTCTCTAGAGGAACGGAAGGTTCCAAATGATTGGAAAAGAGCACAGGTAGTCCCAGTCTTCAAGAAGGGTCGTCGAGCAGATGCGCAAAACTATAGACCTATATCTCTGACGTCGATCTGTTGTAGAATTTTAGAACATGTTTTTTGCTCGAGTATCATGTCGTTTTTGGAAACCCAGAATCTACTATGTAGGAATCAACATGGATTCCAGAAACAGCGATCGTGTGAGACCCAACTCGCTTTATTTGTTCACGAGACCCAGAAAATATTAGATACAGGCTCCCAGGAAGATGCTATTTTTCTTGACTTCCGGAAGGCGTTCCATACAGTTCCGCACTGACGCCTGATAAACAAAGTAAGAGCCTACGGAATATCAGACCAGCTGTGTGGCTGGATTGAAGAGTTTTTAGCAAACAGAACACAGCATGTTGTTATCAATGTAGAGACGTCTACAGACGTTAAAGTAACCTCTGGCGTGCCACAGGGGAGTGTTATGGGACCATTGCTTTTCACAATATATATAAATGACCTAGTAGATAGTGTCGGAAGTCCCATGCGGCTTTTCGCGGATGATGCTGTAGTATACAGAGAAGTTGCAGCATTAGAAAATTGTAGCGAAATGCAGGAAGATCTGCAGCGGATAGGCACTTGGTGCAGGGAGTGGCAACTGACTCTTAACATAGACAAATGTAATGTATTGCGAATACATAGAAAGAAGGATCCTTTATTGTATGATTATATGATAGCGGAACAAACACTGGTAACAGTTACTTCTGTAAAATATCTGGGAGTATGCGTGCGGAACGATTTGACGTGGAATGATCATATAAAATGAATTGTTGGTAAGGCGGGTACCAGGTTGAGATTCATTGGGAGAGTCCTTAGAAAATGTAGTCCATCAACAAAGGAGGTGGCTTACAAAACACTCGTTCGACCTATACTTGAGTATTGCTCATCAGTGTGGGATCCGTACCAGATCGGGTTGACGGAGGAGATAGAGAAGATCCAAAGAAGAGCGACGCGTTTCGTCACAGGGTTATTTGGTAACCGTGATAGCGTTACGGAGATGTTTAACAAACTCAAGTGGCAGACTCTGCAAGAGAGGCGCTCTGCATCGCGGTGTAGCTTGCTCGCCAGGTTTCGAGAGGCTGCGTTTCTGGATGAGGTATCGAATATATTGCTTCCCCCTACTTATACCTCCCGAGGACATCACGAATGTAAAATTAGAGAGATTAGAGCGCGCGCGGAGGCTTTCAGACAGTCGTTCTTCCCGCGAACCATACGCGACTGGAACAGGAAAGGGAGGTAATGACAGTGGCACGTAAAGTGCCCTCCGCTACACACCGTTGGTGGCTTGCGGAGTATAAATGTAGATGTAGATGTAGATGTGGTCGTGTTTTTCATGGAGGGGGCTTGCACCCCTTGTTGTTTTGCGTGGCGCTATCACAGCATTGGCCTACACTGATGTTTTATGCACCTTCTTGCTTCCCACTGTTGAAGAGCAATTCGGGGATGGCTATTGCATCTTTCAACACGATCGAGCACCAGTTGATAATGCACGGCCTGTGACGGAGTGGTTGCACGTCAATAACATCCCTGTAATAGACTGGCCTGCACAGAGTCCTGACCTGAATCCTACAGAACACCTTTGGAATGTTTTGGAACGATGACTTCGTGCCAGGCCCCGCCGACCGACATCGATACCTTTACTCGGTGCAGCACCCCGTGCAGAATGGGCTGCCACTCCCCATACATCGTCCAGCAGCTGATTGAACGTATGCCTGCGAGAGTGGAAGTTGTCATAAGGGCTAAGGGTGGGCCAACACCATACTGAATTCCACCATTACCGATGAAGGGCGCCACTGACTTGTAAATCATTTTCAGCCAAGTGTCCGGATACTTTTGATCACATAGTGTACTAGAGTATAGTGCTAACGCAGTGATGTGCATATTTCGACATAGCATATACAATATATCCGAAGCTACAACAAGAAAGCTGGAACCAACTTAGGAATAAATTAAATCTAATGCTGTATACGTCAGAATAATATGAATATTGCATGAGGACAGACAAATTAATGTAGGGAGATTAATGATCAGCAGGAACCTTTTAGACATATGAAACCGGTTAATGTCAGGGAGTTCAACTGTATCAATTGTGATTTATTAATTTCTGCTATATTTTTCGTTAGATTACTAGCATTCTAAACCCAAACCCGATATGTTTATGCAGGTACTGCACGGAGCTACTCAGAGAGAAAACTAGGCTGGGAGATTAACAGAGTTAATGATTTATCAGATCGTCAAAAATCTTGTAATACCACGTTCTTGCTGTTTCGCCTTGTTCATTAATTTATTCAGGCTGTTTACGTCGATATGTATAAATTTCAATTTCCTTTCTAATATCTTATTTATAGCCCTTGGGTTCCACATGCAGGATTTTTAGATTTTTTCGTTACGTCAGTGACACTGAAATTAAAATGTTTAATGTGTAGCCTCAGGCATTGCTATTGTTATATGTGTGTTCCTTAAAGCATGTTTCAAAGTCTCTTCGAGTTTGCCGAATGTAAATGCTGTCGCAGTTACTGCATATGATTTCGTAAATAGTCGGTTTTTTATATTTTTTGATACAACATGCCAACTCATGACGTATTGCATTCCCTATTTATTATTAGTTCTCTATCCTATAGAAATATTTGCAGGCTCAAAAACCTTACCGATCGCTTCTGAAATGGGTCCATGGAAAGTTAGCGAGACATATTTTTTTTCTTTTCCCCGGCTACACAGATGCAGTTCCTGTCCTATCCGTATATTTCATTAAACTATTATTGCTCAGTTCCCCACCTTTGCTTTCAGAAAAGCATTTGCTCTAGCTACCTGCCTATCCAGACAGTTGCAACTTCGCTAGTCTATGGAACATGAAACGAAAATAGCTAGTGAAAATTTACGAGGTTGGGCAATGCACCAATAATTATGTCAGTGGTGAGTTTTCTAAACACGGTAATGGACACTGATTCGCTTCATGGGTTAAAGTTAGATCAAGTAAATCCAACGATTTCTTCTCCTCTGATTCAAATGGAAATTTAATATTTTCATACTTTTGTTTGAGAAATTGTGCAAAATGTTTTACGTCATCTTCTCCCCCTTCCATCAGATCACATACGTCAGTCACACATATCCTGTACATCGTAATCTTTTCAGCAACAAGCAGGTACATTATAAAAGATTTATTTTCCAGCTCATTGTTATATATTCCAGGTCATTGACATATAAAATACTTGGCAGTGAGCTCCTCATCGCTAAACCCTTCTGATGATAAATTTTATCATTGAAAGAAAAATAATTAAAAGAAATCGAAAACTGTAAAAGGCTGATAAATTCAAAGATTTTTCCTGTGGGAAGTTTGTTGTATTTAACTATATTTTTCCTGATAGTCCCACTAGTGTCATTAATGGGCATATTGGTGTAGAGATTTTCTTATGTCCAGAGATGACAACATTGAACTAGGTGTAACCGTTTATGATTACATCTGCCATCTCGTAACTGTTTTTTACAGACTGTGATCATGTAAACATGAAATTTCTTTTATTTTTATTTAAAAATAGTTTAATTATACATTTTAGCACTGTATGACTAAACCAAAGGCCTGACCGGTAATTCAAGTTTGTGTAGCTTAATTTGAGCTCTGAGATTTGTGGATTCATAACTAGCGTTCGCTTGTTATCAGACGAGGATTGAAGGAAGAAGCTGGAGTCTTTAATGTATATTTAAGTATAGCTTGGAACTGAGGTAAGGGTTTTCTCATAATTATCTCTATACCATTCTCCTCAGGGAATTTTTGTTTTTTGGCTGAAATATAAAGCATAGACCTGGAAAACATAGACTGTCCGTGTTGTCTTCATTTAATATGCATATTATTCTGTCGTATACAGCACTAGATTTAATTTGTTTCTGAGTTGGTTTCTGCTTTCTTGTTGTAGCTTCGCATGTATTGTGTATGCTATGACGAAATATGCACATCACTGTGCTAGCACAATACTCTAGATTAGAGATTAGATAGGATTTACTTTCATTCCAATTGATCTGTAGTGAGTAGGTCCTCCAGGATGTAGAACACATCAGAAAAACAGTAATAGTTGACAAATACTTACAACTGAAACAAATAAGCTAATGTACATTCCACACGTCCCAAGTGGAATAATCGTAATTTTTTTAATGAACATTTATGAAAGAATCATTTTACAAACACTAATGCACTGAATTTAAAATAAAAATGTTTTTTATTTATAAGGTAATAAACATGTAATAAAACTTCTATAATACTTATTTACAATTAACACGTTACTGCACTGAAATGGTGCAGAAGTTAGATTGTACTTACACAAACACGCACACACACACACACACACACACACACACACACACACACACACTTATTTGCAATGAACACATTACTGCCCAGAAATTGTGCAGAAGTTATGGTTGGTTCTACTGAGAAATTCATCAATGGAGTAGAAGAAGTTGACCACCAATAAATCCTTTAGGTTTCTCTTAAACTGAATTTCATTGGCTGTTAAGCTTTTTATGGCTGCTGGCAAGTTATTGAAAATTTGTGTTCTTGAATAATGCAGACTTCTTTGTACAAGAGTAAGTGACTTTAAATCCTTGTGAAGATTAGTCTTATTTCTAGTATTGATTCCAGGAATTGAGCTGTTGGTGTGAAGAAGTGATATATTTTTAATGACAAATTTCACTAAGGAATAAATATATAGGGAAGCAGTAGTTAGTATCCCTAATTCCCTAAACAGGCTTCTGCAGGATGTTCTTGAGTTCACAAAACATCTAACCCTTACTGCACGTTTTTGTGCCCAGAAAACTTTAGCTTGGCTTGATGAATTACCCAACTGAACTGCATGTAGTGCGTTTTTTTCAAAGTTTAGTGACAAAGAATTTGCTAGGAACCAGTGATTAATGTCCAAAAATATTTTATTAGGAGATCTTTCTAAGACTACACTTTATTTGCTATTTATTGCAATGTTTGTATCATCGGCGAACAAAACGAACTTGGCATCTGGTAATGTTAATGATGAAAGGTCATTGATATACACAAGAAAAAGTAAGAGCCCTAAAATGAAATCTTGTGGGACCCCACATGTAATTAGCTCCCAGTTGGATGATGCCTGATAGCTTAATACATGTCTCTTTCCTAGTAACACCTTTTGTTTCCTGTCAGAGATAAAAGATTTGAAACATTTTGCAGCATTTCCTGTTACACCATAATATTCTTATTAACTTAAAAGGATATTGTGATTTACAAAGCCAAATGCCTTTGACAGATCACAAAATATACCAGTTGCCTGCAATATTTTGTCTAATGTATAAAGCACATTTTCACTGGAAGTGTAGATAGCCTTCTCAATATCAGAACCGCTTAGAAATCCGAACTGCGACTTTGACAGTATGTTATTTGAGGTAAGATAGTTATAAAGCTGATGGTACATGACTTTTTCTATAATTTTTGAGATGGCTGGCAAAAGTGAAATTGTTCGGAAATTTTTCTATTTCTTTATCTCCTTTCTTAAACAGTGGCTTGATTTCAGCATATTTCAACTAGCATGTTATCTTATCAGTCGTGTTATCGTCTGAGTATCCAGCAGTTCAGCACCTACATAGTAGGATCTTATGCTCAATATACAGCTCATGTTATGGTTGATTAGCCACGGCAGTTTGGTTTTGTCTTTTACGTTATTATTAAACTGTTTTCTCACAATTAATATCTGGCTAGCGGGAAAAAATGTAAGTGAGGCTAATGAGGTCATGTTGTAGACTATGTACATGTCTCTAGGCGCTCCAGTCTGGAACCGCGAGACCGCTACGGTCGCAGGTTCGAATCCTGCCGCGGGCATGGATGTGTGTGATGTCCTTAGGTTAGTTAGGTTTAAGTAGTTCTAAGTTCTAGGGGACTGATGACCTTAGAAGTTAAGTCCGATAGTGCTCAGAGCCATTTTTACATGTCTCTACAAATTTTGTACACCATTACTTCCATATTTGTGGTGTAAGACACAAAAGAGTTGTTACATAATAGACAAGGAAGATTTTCATATATTTTTAACACGTTTGTAAATATTTGAGTCCATACTGTTCATAAACTCACTATAATCTCTAATTACGCCATTTTTGCGTAGACAACGAACTGGAAATCCTGATAAATACGTTCAGTTTTTTCGTAATCATTGCTTCTTCGTCCCGCTGTAAACATTAGGCTACTTTTATAATTTGGCACTTGATTTACTTTTATGTTTCGTAGCTACTGTTTATTATGCTATATTTTATCATTTTTACACTTATGTATAGAAACAAGGGTTTAACCATGATACGTTGTTTATCCTTTTATATTTTACTGCATACTGTATTCCCTTTAGTTGGAGCAGTGTCATTTTCTGTTGTGCAATATTTCAATACGAACGGAGGATAGATACTGCTACAAATTGCGCTTCATAAACAGCACGTATAGTGCAAGGCCTGACGTTGCGCACTACTTTTTATGTAAGTATTACTGCAAAAGGCCACTAACAACAGCCCGTTGAACTATTTATTTCACACACATATCTAAGAGCTGTGCTCTTTGTTTTTTATGGTTCATTTTTTGAATTGTCTGCATACAGTTGTATAATGATAGGGATAAAAAACCTGAAAGTTTGTTTTATATTTTTATTTACATTTTCCGTGTATACACGTTATTGTTTGGTGTCCTTGTACGGTTGTATAATAATATATACATATAATATTCTCGTCATTGTGTTTAGTGCCTATCCAATATCTAGTCCGTGAACCTCAATAAACGATTCTGCTTTCGGCCCTACCCCTACCCAGTCACTTTATGACTTTTTTTATTATGGTAACTGTACTTTTTACTACAAGATATAAAACTATATGTTCATGACATTTTTACCGTTATAATTATGATTACTGCCTTTCTGTATGCATTTTTTGGCATTCGTTGCCTTCTGTTGTGTATGATATGTTGCCACTTTGCGGCCACTTTAGTTTTCCTGCGTGGCTCTCCAGCCAAGGATGTTTAGTTCGTTTTTACAAAAATGGTTCAAATGGCTCTGAGCACTATGGGACTTATATGCTGTGGTCATCAGACCACTAGAACTTAGAACTACTTAAACCTAACTAACCTAAGGACATCACAGACATCCATGCCCGAGGCAGGATTCGAACCTGCGACCGTAGCGGTCACACGGTTCCAGACTGTAGCTCCTAGAACCGCACGGCCACTCCGGCTGGTAGTTCGTTTTTAATATGGCACACTTAAGTTGACTCAGTACATTGGATACTGTCTGTTCCCTTAATGGGTATGTAGAAAATCTGGCTATATCACGTTAGTACATGTGTTCGCAACTTGTAATTCGTTTTATACAAACCTCTTTTCAGAATCTGATGATATTTTCGAAACGCATCATTAAAAAGAGTGGTTACAAAAATACCTGTACTACTATCATACCATTAATAATAGCTATTTCCATATTCCTTTCTAGTATCAACATGGGCGCACATCTCATTCGTGATTTTAAATCGCAATAGCAACTTTATGCTCATTCTATATTTTCACATGTCAGATGTTTCCAATGTGGCATGCAGTTTCGACTACAACATAATTTTTTTAAATATATCCTATCTGTTTCATACTAATCGATTTACATATTTTTACTCTGTTATTTGTCACCATCTGCTCCCAGGTACCTCTTATTCTTCTGTTCTAGGAACTGTTCCTAACGTTGGTGACATGTGTTGAGAGTAAGAGTAACCTCTTACTCGTAGTGAGAGAGGATATTTTGTGACGAACAGTTCCTGTGAATGACTTCTAACAAGTCAGATACATGAGGACTACAAAATTTGATTTTAAATACTTTTTAGAACCTGAGTTTTGAAACAAATCATCTCTCCCACCCGTAGTAGGAAGTCACAATACCTTCATTCCGACGTTTATCTTCTTATGAAAAATAATATTTTCTTCTTAAATTAACTGTAACGTCACTAAGGAAAAATAAATATTTTCCAAACTCGTAGCCGACGGAAAATATGGTAACAAGTTCACGTTCCTGTTAGTTACTCCTTCTCTTTACTGTTATTTCATCTACATCGCCCAGTAAGGGCGAGGCTTGAGCTGTTACAGATACAGTTCGCCAAATGATTGTAAAATTTTTAAAACATGTTATAAAATCATGTGCGATGATAGAAAAAAGAATAGTTTACGCAATATAAAGACGCATACATAAATTAAAAGATAATAGGCTTATCTCTTGATTAATTAAAATACTGTATAAGCGCATGTGAATGGAAAATGAATGTTTCTCACAGAGTAAAAGACAGACGGCCAGGTGCAGAAGCTCAAAGATAAATGACGATGTGTGACTATCAAGGAACTAAAGCATTTGAGGTTGAGCGGGAAGAGATATCTGTGGCGGATGTTTGGAGGAGTCATTTGGGAGGATGAAGAGGGATGCGAATCCGAACAAAGCTGTAGGATATGAGTGGTGGGGAGGGGTGTGAGAGCCCTAACACTGGAAGGAAGGTGGGTGATTCAGCTGCACCTGCCGCTATCGTTTTATACAACCCGCAGGGTTAGAGCTGGCCTTCATAAACCACGTGTGGGGGAATCATGCTTTGTGGCTAACTACGTGCAAACAGAAAAAATGAGCAAGTCCTTTTTGTAGCAAATTTAAAGTAACGGAGGTCACGTTTTCGAGTTATTCATTGAAAACATACAAAAGTGACCTTTAAATGCACCCCCATTCCCACTCAACCCCCACTGATCAAGATTTCTAGTATCTTCTTCGTGGCTCCCCCTCCTATCTCTATAAAAAAATTTCCTACTACACGAACTATTCGCAATATTCGATATATTCTGGTCTCTATTGACTGGGATGTTACGCCACCAGCATAGTCGGCTCATTCTTTAACAATACTACTTTAAAAACGCCCGTGAGGGTAACGAAAAAAACCGACTTTTGTAAACGTTACACTAAAATTAATTACATTGGTAATTAGATCCGAATTGAACCCTTACGAGCACAATAGTTAGAAGACCTGACGAATACAATGATGTAATTGTCTATTTTATGCTGTTGAAATTCACAAAATTAATAGGTGGAATTTTCATAAACTTCAGGTTTACAATATTTAAGTGCTCGGCTAAGCCGGTGGCTTAATAACACTACTCAATGAAAACCGAAGTAGTTGAACTGGCGATATAGTTCATTCCCTCGCAAAGATTTCTACAGTGGTGCCATGAACAATACACCGGAGAACCCTGACCGATGGGTGATGAGTGTGGGTGCGTTTGGAGGTAACCTTTGTACGTTTTCTTGAATGATTCGAAAACTGTGGCCTCTAGTGAAAAGGTATTCCAGTACAATATCTGGCACAACGAGCGTGAGAACATGAAAACATGGTGCCTGGTTTATGAGGGGAACCTATAACATTTCGGGTTGCATAAAACGACAGCGGTAGGGACAGCTGAATCACCTCGTATATCAGGGCAAATTTCACGGTACAGTAAAGGAAGGTGATTAAAATTTCTTTAGGAAAGTGTGGAAGTGTATCGTTCGGGAAATGTGGTGGCAGAGACCTGGCAGAGTAGTAGAAACAGATAGCAACGAAAAATTGGTGGACGGTTCGTGTGGAACTAAAGAAAAAAAAACCTTGATTGTTCTTTTATTTCTCATGAAAAGGAATCGCCAATGGAATGTCTCCAGATTTACATATCCAAAATGAATAAATGATTGTATGTGCGCTAGTGGACGACAGAGAATAGTAAGAAACAGATATTTTGCTGCAAATATAATTGTTAGGTCCAACGTATATCAAAATGCAATAAATAGAACATTGTTTGTTCTCTCGTGTCAGCCACAACGACGCACGAGTCAGCAAAAAAGAGTTCTATTGCTAAATGGTAGCAAGTGAGTGAATTACATAAGCTGAACTGGACTAAACATATTCAATCTGGCCACTAGAGAGAAGTAGCAGTACCACTAGTATGCCTAAAATACGTGATAAAACTAATTTAATCGCCTTGCCTCAAGCATATTTTTTCTTAAATTCCATGCTAAAACAAAACTTGATATTGACATAAAATGACATTCATCTCTGTTAATAGCTGTAGGGGGAGCCTTGACCACTCCAAATAGCTCTTTGTTCGACATTAATCTCTATTAATAGCTGTAGGGGGAGCCTTGACCACTCCAAATAGCTCTTTGTTCGAAAGTATAATAAGAAATACATCAAGCAGATGTTGTTTAGCGACCAAGGGACATTAACCGGCATGACCGCTTTTTGTACATTTGTTCAAGTAAAGTGGCCTTATTAAAAACGTAACAGAAAATTGACTTTGTACTGGCTCATATTGCAAGTACTCAGGGTAATGTAACATCCACCAGCTGGAGCTGATAGTAAACAATGGAAACACAAAGAAAATGGACACCTGGAAATCAGTCAACCGTCTTCAGTTGAAGATTTGTGTGAGTACAATGTACACCAACGAAGATAAGGTAGATATGCAGCTCATCTATGAAGAATGGAAGTTATCTGCACAGTAACTGTAATACGGCTAAATATAGGCTAAATATAGGATAGTAGCGTAGCACTTTGAGAAGATACGTGGTATTTCTATCTTCTCTTCGTTGGTGTATATTGTTCTCATATAATTCTTCAACTGAAGAAATTTGACTGAATGATCAGTATGCGTTTTTCTTAGGGTTCCATTTGTTTACTGTCAGCTGTGACAAATGGACGAATTACATGACCCCTGTTTATCTGCACTGTATGGTAGTACAGGACAGTCAGAGTCAATTTTACGTTACATTTTAATAACGCCATGTTTGCGGGAGTAAAAAAAATGGTTCAAATGGCTCTGAGTACTATGGGACTTAACATCTATGGTCATCAGTCCCCTAGAACTTAGAACTACTTAAACCTAACTAACCTAAGGACATCACACACATTCATGCCCGAGGCAGGATTCGAACCTGCGACCGTAGCAGTCGCGCGGCTCCGGACTGAGCGCCTAGAACCGCTAGACCACCGTGGCCGGCTGCGGGAGTAGTACACGATGAAGTAAAGAAGTGGATTACCGCAAGACGTACTGCTGTTAATATATTGGCGACGAATAAAGCTACAAGAAAGGCATTCACGCTGGCTGATGTACCCTCGGTAACTAAACAACATATATTTGAAGCAATTTTTATGTCGTTTCTGGACAAAAAGTTATTTGAGGTGGTCAAGAGAAACGGGGCACCCCCTTTTTAGAAAGTCTTTGTGAAAATATTGTTATTGACTCCTCAGAAAATGTATGCGCTTTGACTTTCATTAAGGAAGGCTCATTGCTAGAATACAGATATGAACTGAAGAAATTATTTGAATTTTGTGCCCTGTGATCTATATAACGTAATGTAATTGTATGAAGCATATTTTTTGTTAAATATGAAAAAAAATCTGCATATGAATCTGATGTAAAACACTGTAGTGTGATAAATATGAGACAAAGTAGTCATTAAATATTATTTTAATAGCAAAAGCTCAATGAGTTACTGATTTTCTTTCTCTTTCTTTGAGGAGTTGTTGTTTTGATAAATGAGCAAAAAACATGACATAGTCAAATTTTTCTAACAGACGATAACATATTACGAGCGTCACCTTGTCGAAGAGCCAAATGTGGGCGGGAACGTATATTAGGGTTTCGCCACATAATAAGCAACGACATAACAATCTTTTTGAGCAGAGGAACTACATCTGATTCGCTTTCTGTTGACGTTAGAACATTTGTGTTCTGATTTCCAAAGCCAAAATGCTTTTGATAGACATTTTAGCATGATATACCCCCAAATCAAATGCGCTCGATGACTACGCTTACATGTAACATTACTTCATTACTAATTTTAGTAATATTATGGTGTAACGAGATTTTCATGTGCTCGGCACGTCTAGCCTTGTATCAATCCAATGTCATCAATATGTTATAAATGCACTTTATGTTGTTATAAATGCGCTTGAACACAATTTGAAGCTTTACCAAAAGGTAATATGCAGCGAGGGCTAGATGTCAGAAAGGTGGAGTGGTAATTTAAAATTTTTATTAAAACTAAACATTCAACAGTGATTAAATATTATTAATCACTCAGCACGATCTTGCCTATTGGGTTTACCTTCTGTGGAACATGTGTCCCAGTGGACATTTACCAAATACCATTCAATTAAGTAATTCACAGAAACTCGCAAAACCTATAGAGCTACTCCATTCTAAAGTTTTAGTTTACTTGAAATTACTTACCGTTAAAGCGTAATGACCATTTACACAATTAAAATTTACTTTTAACTGCTTCACCAAAAAAACTGTAAATATTAAGTGCAAACAATTACTTGCACATCTCAATGTAACAAGCACAATTTTCTTCAATCATGAAATAGTAAAGAATTTTTTACAATTTATGTCCAAGACCCACACACCAGACCAGACAATGAAAGTATCTCCCTTACTCCCACAACAAAGGTAGCATTAAAAACCCTGAAGTTTTCATTAAATTACCAACACCTGCCAAGGATTATTAAATTTATTTTTACCGCAGCTTGCTTGCCCTTTAGCTTCAGAGCCGCTCCGTAGATAACCGCCACGCACCATACAGCGGCAAGTGGCGTCTGAGTAAACACAGGAGATCCACGAACGTTACATTATATCTGACATTTCACCAGGTAATACGATAACAGCCATAACTAGTACCTCGAAACGCATGTCCACAGCATTTTACCAAGTTTCGCAAAAATTACTGTGACGCCAATGAGGGACTTACCTTCTCGAGACAATATTTTTTTAGACAATAATACGGTGGGCACATGTTATAGTTCAGTCAGTCATACAGCGCAAGAACTTTGCACAAGTCCCAGATACCGCTGGACACAAAATTGTCTCAAACATCGTGTGCTAACCGAATGAGCAAAACGACTAATGCCTTTTTTTTTCTTAAATAGAAAGATACTGCTTCAGCATACTTCAACACTAGTTTCTACGTACAGCTGTATCTGAATATTTGTCACTGTATTGCGAACCCTTAAAATCACTATGCTTATATCACACAGAAATACATCATTCCACATCCGTCTGCTCAGGCATTGCTCGTGACATACATTTAATCAGATAGGTTATGACGAAGTGAGAAACGGCTCGATCTAACATGGGAATTACAGCTGCTCCTAACAGAGACAATTATGTGATGTAATCACAATCGTTAGCAGCAAAATATTAACAGAATACTGATTGGGCACCACTAGTATGCGCAACAGGCTACGCGACTAGAAACACAGGCACGCGCTACACACCAGAAATACTGTATAGGCGTAGAACGCACGATTAGACGTACTGCCTTAATCCTTTACTGTCCACAGGTCACCCAGCATACTACTGTCGTACAAAATCCAAAAATCTCCGCCTCGGGCCTCAGTGGCACGACATCTCCATATACACACCCGACCGTGAAATCTGCATAAACATTGATTTCTCCCAAGGTCTACTGCGTGCCTTCAGCCAGACAAATTCGCACGTCATCCGTTCTGAGCTTGCCCAAGCGGAAACAGCCGTCTCTTGCCGACTCACATTGCCAGCCACTCTACGCTTCTAGCTCCAGTTTCTTGGCCACGACGGTCATCGCAAAAGAGCCACTCCGCGCCACAATGCATGTAACACATTCTGTAAGAAAATAATTGTTACTAGGGAAGTGAAGTCAAGGAATAATAAAATTATTTTTAATACAATGTGCCTGAAATTATTTCATAAAATGTCGCTGTTTATCTTGGTCTTGATTCTAGTTGCTGGCATTGTAAAATCTATATATTGTTTTCGAACCGAAAGCGTGTTCTTTAATGATTGGGTTACTTCCATCTAAAAATCTAAAAATGTAGATTTCTCTAGAAATATATTAGTTTTATTTATTACCGACTTCAATACATATCAAAATACAAATTTAACACTCAATGGCATCTCTACCATTTAAGTATTGCCACTGCTGCTACTACTAGTACTTCTATCATATGTCTGCTATTGCTTAAATAAATGTGCAACAATTTTTTATCTTTTGACATACGTTATAGCATACTTTTTCTTTAGTTACATTTGGTATAATATTTATTTTATGTGTGTACAATGATTAGCGATAAACGTACAGTGTAATACATTAGACTGAGCACAAAATTTTACAAAAATATATCATCAATAAGGATGTGAAACCACTGAAACTGATAAATTTTCGTAATGTGAATAAAAGGTGAAAACCGACTGTTTGATGTTAAACGTTTTATCACGTATCACAAATTAAGAAAAGGTTACTTTACAATTCTCAATGAATTCGGTGCTGCCTGGACATATTTAAATTAAAGTACAATTCACAAATACGTAAAAATGGTAGTCTTCCATAAAGCAGCCACTTACATTGTCTAACGAAAACCAGTATTGTAACAGAGCTGCATAGTCCCTTAACGATGCTCAATTTTCTTACGTGAATAATTTGACAACGTTGTTATCCTCCAGAAAACCTATTAGTTTAACAAAATATTTTTAAATTCTACTTTTTCGGTACATATGAATATTGTAGTCAGAAATTCACTTTTTGGTATATAAAATATTTAATTTTTAGTTGAATAACTAACGCGTCTCTAAAAACCGAGAGTAAGATTTCAAAGCCAAGAGCATGGCTTCCTTATGATTGGAAATATTTTATATGATCGTACCAAATGGAACAGCCAGCTGTTTCTATTGACATGAACCTGATATAATACGTTCGGACCAGTTGGAACTGGAAGTATGCCATCGGAGGTACGCTACTAATACAACGGTTGGGCTCAGGAGGGCTGGCTTCGAAGAATGAGAGAAGACTGAACAGCAGTGCATTGGCCGGCTTGTGAACAGCACGCCATAGAAAATTCAAGAGTCTGACAATATATGGAGTCGAACGATAGGTTAGTAAAAGTTGCTCAGTAGCAGATTTGCAAAGATGTGCAGTTTACTTTTGGTACTCTTTCGTCTTTCTTTCACAAAAGTTGCTTTTTTTTAGTTTCGCAAGGCTTATTATTTTAATTTATGCTCCTGTTTAGTAAAACCCATAGATTTTTCCAGATATGTAGGTTGTCCAAATATTTTTTTACCTTATAATAGCAGCAGAAGAGTGGAAGGATAGGTTGAAAAAATTCGGATAAGTACGAGTAGGTCTCTCGCACCGAGGGTTCCATAAAAAGTTAATTATACATATTTAGATAGTTGATTCATCTCGAGATCCGAGAATCACGACGGTTTTTGCCTGTTATCAGTATCGATACAGGCAAGATATACGTCTACCCACTCCCGAGAAAAAAGAGTCTTAACACAAGGACGGATGGGCAAGTCGGATAACAAATGACAAAGAGAGTATTTCGTACGATATAATTAAAAATTAACAATTTTTGGATTTTTTTCTTCTACGTGTGCTATGAAACCTTGCTTCTTGCCAAATGTCATGACTGTAGGTCAACGGAAAGGCTTAGTTACACCGCCAAGGGGCCGTTCACCGAAATTTGTGACATAAATTTGAATATTGGTACTTCTACCTGTATCTGAGAACAGGGGATTTTAACAGTTGGACAGACAGACAGGCGGACAGGTACGGAACGATAAAAATGGGAACGAGGCTAACTTCCGGTTCAAGAAACGTGAAGCTGCCCCACAATAAAAGCTAATCATTACAGCAATCCAAGATTTTGAGGTAAACTTTTAGATTATGGAAGTGTACCATATCATTTTATTTTCAGCCATAGTTGTACCGATTTTCGTGTTTGTAGCAAATGATCTATTTTTTGGATATTTACACAACGTTTTAGCGCTCTGGTAAAGTTCTGTCTTGTTCAACGTTAACTGAGTCCTTACATATTACGTGTTACCCACTTCTGCTACGAAAATTAGTTTTGCTTTGAACGTCGTTACAAAATATGAAATATAGCTTTGTTATTACTCCTGCTGTACAAAAGCAATGTAAGATGCTTCACAATAAATGCCAACGACATATGACTAATTTATCAACTCATACTGTATAAAAATTCCCGGCAAATTAAAACTGTGTACCGGACAGAGAAGCGAACTCGTGACATTTGAGTTGTCTTATTTTGATGCTGTCACAACTTTCTTTATTTCCACAAAATTTTATTTTAGAAGCATGTAGCTCTATTTCGGTCTCACTTAAATGTAACAAGCAGAAATGACTGTGCCGCTAGTTTGACTAATCGAATGTTCTGGATACTTCTGGAACAATCTGTGATTGAAACGCACTGTGAAACTGACGCCAAAGGCCTCACATGCAGATCTGCAGTTTAAGACACGACACTCTTTGGTTTAAAGGTGATATACTAGGTACGAAAATGCTTGTGAGTTTCTGTTTCTTAAACCAAGTGAAGCCGAAACAAGAAAAGGTCACATCAGGTCATCCTGTAATACTTCAGTTAAATCTGAATTAAAACCCAGGACCAAACTTATTCTCAACAAGGTCGTGTAATGAAGGCTACATCTGAACGCTGAGGCCAACTGATAGTTAAGAAAAACACATTTCCTTATAACGTTCTGCCCTTAGAACTACTCTACAAATATTGCAATGATACTGATTGACACTAATAAGCAATTAATTTGGGACATTAATAAGCAATGAAAATAGGTACGAGCGGACCATTATACCATCCATTTAGCGACAGGAATAATAATGATAATAATAACAATGTAATAACTGGATATGTTATTTGGGTTTTATTGATTTAGAGAAAGTATCGGTCTAAAAAGGTGGTTTCTCATGTCTGAACGTAGCATAGATATAAATGAGTAATGTGCAATATCTGAAAGAAAGGAGTCAACATAATGCAAATGAAAAGAATTAGAAAGACAGTTTCTATCAAGACTCCTGGAATACAGTGTTGTACCTTTGTCCCACTATTTTATAGCTCGTATGTGAAATAAATTCGAAAGAAGAGAAAGTATTTAGGATCAAAATCAAATGTGAGTATTACACACATAAGGTTCGCAGACGATGTGGTACTATATGTCGATAGAACTCCTAAAACTCGATAAGACACCTAAAACTGCCTCATCAGATGGACAGCTAACTTAACGCGGTGTATGGGTCTAAGAATATAAATAACAGGGACTGACGTCACGATGGTTGGTAGTTACGAGATTAAAAATCCAAACTGAGGTGAATTCAAAAGAAGAAATGAAGGAAAGCAAAAAAGGGGGTAAATTATTCAGCCGACGAGGCCATTAGAGATAGGGCACGATGTCCACCCCACCATTTCCCTTAAGCGGTATAGAAAAATCGTGGAAAATTTAAATTGTATCATCAGTCAGGAAACCGCCATCCTCCAGAACACAATTCTGGTAACTTACATCCGCGCGATCTCGTTCGGTAGCAGACCAAAGGAAATACTTAGGCTAGGGAGTAATGTTACTAAATGGCTGAAAAAATGAGCATACTTGATTCTCACTGGCGTAGACGAAGAAAGTTATTCTAAAAAAGAATGTATTGGTACTGAATTTGGAATGGAGGTAAGAACGAAGTTTGTGAAAACGTAAGTCGGCAGCTGGGGATAACACGAACATGGAACACAGACTGTGGAAAACCTAGATAAGAAGAAACTGAAAGCATTTATAAGCAATGTTACAGAATAATAAAAAACATTAAGTGGCAAGGAAAGTGTGAAATAAAGTGGAAGACGGAATAGGCTAAAGAAAAGGATATCTAAACCCGTTACCAGAAGAATGGACGGGTTCCGCGAGTATTTGGTAATGCTTCTAGGTATAGTTAACTTGTTAGAGGAGAGAAATTGTTGGGCAGGCGATAACAGACTAACGCGAATGTTAGCGAGTGGTAAGCATCCAGAGCTTCCGAATTGCGGGACTACACAGTCCAAGATCGCATGGAGGACGTTGGCACTTGGAGATATTAAATGTATTTCGTCTCGTGTATGTTTCGCTCCTTCCTGTTATATTCGTTTAGTCGCGCGAATTTTTCGTGTCAGGGGTCCATCAGGCTGTAGCAATAACGTTGCTTCGCTTCAGAGTCCTCTTCGATGTCTCGTTCTGCGTCACACGCATTTTAATCACCCAACATACTGGGTTAATATTTCTGGAAATCCCTAGGAACCTTGCTTCTCACTAGGCCTCCTTTCCATTCCTCGTTTGGCATTTCGTAGTGTGATGCGGAAAGATAATCATTCAGACTTAAATAATGTCCTAGGATTCCTACGTACTTAATGTTTGCTAGTATTTCTACGTAAACTATGCAAGATTAGCTGTCGAAGCTATATACAAGCATGACAACTTCACAGGTTAAGAATGCTGAGAGTAACTCACCTACAGCACGAAAAATTAGTTCTCGTTTCATAAAACGCTCACTTTAAAGAAGTATCATGTCTTCGTTGCTCTTGAGCGAAACTGCAACACTATGGACAATATGAAGCAAACATAACGATCAATTCTATGAATACATTCAACTTAATATTGCAGCTGGGTCACGGTGACATAATTTTAGATGCAGTAAAACTCAATAATGTGGATAAATTGAATCATGGCAGTTTTCCAACTGATAAGCTGGAGATAATAGACAGCAGTTTTTGTGAGAGAAACCACATTTCATTAGAAGATTTAACCAAATGTAATTTATTCCTGTTAAGATAAAACGTGCATAGAAAATTTATCTTTAATTTGGTAAAAGTGAGTATACCTTTTCCCATGGTAGAAAGTGTTCTCTTGTGGACATCAGATCTGAGGAGGAGGAGGGGGCGAAATCAGTGTTTAAAGTTCCGTCGACAATGAGGTCATTAGAGGCGGAGCAAAAGCTTGGATTAGGGATGAATGAGGAAAGAAATAGGGGCTGTTCTGTCAAAGGAACCATCCTGGCATTTGACTCAAGCGATTTAGAGAAAACACAGAAAACCTAAATCAGGACGGACGGACGCGGGTTTGAACCGTCCACTCCCCAATGCGAGTCCAGTGTACTAATCACTGCGCCACATCGCACGTATCAGATTTGAATTGTCCAGAGCTCTAACCATATTCTTATACAAAAACTTTTTTGACGGAGAATTAGTACCCATATCTTATTTTATGAAAGTTTTTCATGTAACTATTAAAATGGATTGTGTTCTTTTACTACGATCATCTTACTATTGTAAAAACGTTATACCTTTTCCTTTCTTTACATACTGTTAATCTGATATTTGAACATATCGCAGGTCTGAGAAGTTTGTAACGCAATGTATTTAGTTCGAAAATACACTCATCAAAAAAAGTTTTTCATCACCCCGGTTCCCAGAGCTTCTGAAGACAGACTTTGAGTACGGATATTGTACCACAGACACAGACCCTTTGACAGTTCAGAGGTGTCACTAAACCCTCCCAAAGATGTAAACAACCATGCATGAGCAGCGACTATTAGACGGAGGGGGTCCGACAACCGATCAGTTCCAGTCATTCCACCAGGAAAGAGGTACACAGCTCGTGTTGTCTGTAGTTCAACCATCCCTCGATGGTCAATACTGCGATTCGATCGTGTCCGCATTGTTACTTTGTGCCAGGGAGGGCTCTCAACAAGGGAAGTGTCCAGACATCTCGGAGAGAACCAAAGGGATGATATTCGGACATGGAGGAGATGCCGAGAGACAGGAACTGTCGATGACCTGCCTCAGTCAGACGCCAAAGGGCTGCTACTGCAGTGGACAACCGCTACCTAAGGATTATGGCGCGGAAGTACCCTGAAAGCAACGCCACCATGTTTTTTACTTCCGACCTCCATGGCGAAGTCCATATTTGAAACCACAACACCATGCAGCGTGGTGCAGATGGGCCTAACAACGCGGCGAATGGACCGCTAAGGATTGGCATCACGTCCTCTTAACCGATGAGTGCCGCATATGCCTTCAACCAGACAATCGTCGGAATCGTATTTGGAGGCAACCCGGCCAGGCTGAACGCCCTAGACACACTGTCCAACGAGTGCAGCAAGAGAGAGGTTCCCTGCTGTTTTGGGGTGGCATTATGTGGGGCCGACGTACGCCGCTGGTGGTCATGGAGGGCGCCGTAACGACTGTACGATACGTGAATGTTATCCTCCGACCGACAGTGCAACCATATCGGCAGCATATCGGCGAGGCATTTGTGTTCATGAACGACAGTTCGCGCCCCTATCGTGCACATCTTGTGAATGAGTCCCTTCAGGGTAACGACATCGCTCGACTAGAGTGGCCAGCATGTTCTCCAGACATGAACCCTATCGAACAAGCCTGGGATAGATTGAAAAGTGCTGTTTATGGACGACTTGACCCACCAACCACTATGAGGGATCTACGCCGAATCACCTTTGAGGAGTGGGACAATCTGGACCAACAGTGCCTGGTAGTTAGTATGTCACGACGAATACGGGCATGCATCAACGCAAGAGGGCGTGCTACTGGGTATTGGAGGTACCAGTGTGTACAGCAGTCTGGACCACCACCCCTGAAGGTATCACTGTATGTTGGTACAACATGCAATGTGTAGTATTCACGAGCAATAAAAAGGGCGGAAATGATGTTTATCTTGATCTCTATTCCAATTTTCTGTAGTGGGTCCGGAACTCTTCGAATCGAGGTGATGCAAAACTTTTTTGATGTGTGTATTCACATCTCCTTTCATATAAAAAGCGGCTGTCTTTTCACTCTAATACTGTAATGCGCTGAAAAGCCAAATTAAAAAACCCAAACTAAATAATATTTGGAAAACATTTTTAAATACTTTAGTGTTATCATACTTTCTTGTATGACGTGTACTGGCCTGTTCTTGAGTATGGAAATAGTTGCCAAAATCTGTATTCAAAATTTTATTTGCTTTATTAAGAATTTTTTTCTTCTTGATCAAGCTATGACTATAATTTTTAGCATTAGATGTTTAATAATCATATACCATCTTAAATCATTATATTTTTATTCTAAATCAGACAGATGAAGCACAAGTTAGAAAAGGCTGCAGAGGACGAAGAAAGAAGAAGAAAAAACAACATTCGCAGACCTCTGATACCACGGTCTACATATTAAAGTGTACTTAAATGGCCTCACATTTCACGAACTTTGGGAGGGGAAACGATAACAACAAACTTTTAGGATTAACAGGTTTTAGAAATATTACGTTCCATTTTTCAGAATTTTGACTATTCAGCGAATACTGTTGTTCAGTTTAAGCAGTTTAAATGGAATTATGGCTCTTCTGGCAAGATGTAAGCAAGTCTTAGAGGATCATTTGAAAGAAATGGACAGAATGCACAATGTAGAATATGGCTTTAGGGTAAACACAACAAAAAGCAAGGTGATAAATAGCAATAGGCCGGACGATAACGCCTTGTCGAGTATCAAAATTGGAAATATCAGAATTGGAAACTACACAGTTGCAAAAAATGGTGAAATAATTCTAGTAGTAATTAGATGAAGAAGAAGTTCCTGAAACTGTACGTATGGAGCTTAAGATCGTATGGAACAGGGACATTGACCATCGCAAACCCAGAGAACAAGAACGTGCAAGCTCTTGAAATGTAGTGCCACTGGAGAATGTTAAAAATTAAAAGTTCGCAGAAAGTTATGAAGAGCAACAAAAAAAAAATAGGTGGGGGGAAGAGTTTAACGAAGACCCTCACCGGAAGAAAGGACGGGTTAGTGGAGCATCTGGTAAAGCATGCATGAACAGCTTACTTAGAGGGGAAAGGCTGTACGAAAAACAGACTTTGGAGGGATTTGGATCTGGAAGTCACTTAGAGATGGAAAGACAACGTAAGAAAAATTGTAGGACACCAATAATGCAGTCAACGGACTTAAGAATTTAAAAAAGTCTGTTTAAGGAAAAGAAATGTGAGAACTGCAGGAGAGGCACCAAATGATCATATACAATCGTCCTGCTGCGAAATATCCCAGATTACAGCTCAGCGTTAGGCACTACCTGTCTTTATATTCCGTCGTCATTTTTCGAGAACTGTATAATGCTCTGCGGGCACCTTTCGAGATAATTAACTGCTGCACTTAAACTACAAGACTGTGATTCGACAAAGTGCCCCTCCCCCCTCCCACCGTTCCCCTCCCTCGGTATCAAGTACAAAGGTCGAATCCCAGGCGCAAAAGCCCGCAGACGCCATTAGGCAGATGGAGACTCCATTTCATTAATAACCTTATTGGTTTCAGCTTGAGGATGCAGATTAGGGAGACCGATTTCAACATCCAAGGCCTCGAGGGCCTGAGGCGCTTCTCGGCAGCTTAAAACCGCCGTTTAATATTTTCTAATTAAAAGGAAATCCTCGTATTCCTTAATAAAAGAATCTCTGAAGTCGTTCGTCTCGGGGATAAGGAAGGTCATCATCTTTTTCGCTGCTCCATTCATCAAGCAACTACCAAGATATATTGCATTAATTTGCTTTATGACTTTTCAGATGAAGCCAGGTTGGAGCTGTCTATTTTTGTTTTACCTTTTTTCATTATTTTTGCTTCCTTTTTCCCTCTATCATTATCCTTTTCTAGAAAGCAGTACGTCGTACTGGACGGTGAATGTTCAGCGGGAATGAAAGTTTTCGTACGTAATTTTCACTCTGCACTGGAGCATGCCCTTATTTGAAACTTTCATGCAGACCAAAACTGTCTGCTGAACTTTACTCGAATCTGACACTGGTGGAAGGGAAGCTGTGAGGACGGGCCGTGAGTGGTGCTTGAATAGCTCAATCAACAGAGCTCCTGCTCGCGAAAGTCAAAACTGTGTTTCTTGACTGAAATGGTCTTCACAAACAGCATGTAACAACAATGTTTTATAGTCTGACAAATAAAGTGAAGCATCCAGTAGAAATGGTCGGTTACCTAGATGAACATAATTGCGCTTCTCTGTGACAGGTTAACGGCTACCGCAGTGTATTAGCGTTGTTCGTGTTTAGTGTTGTTACCAGTAAGATTAGTAGGTTGAATAAGCGACGCCAACAATGTGAGATGCTGAGATACCGCTCTGACGGACACGAAGGTTCTGCGTGCTCGTTTGAAACATGTTATCATCACCTGACACAGAGTTTGCTTGCTGGACGAATCGTGCAATATCGAGATTTTTGCGATAATCGTATGTGATAGTGGCCAGATGGTGTACTACATGGAAACCTGAAGACAGCCATACTCGTAGTCAATCTTCCAGTCCATGATGTCTGACCACCACGAGGTAGGACCCCCGTATCGTGCACCAAGCACACCGTAACTCCTTCACAGCTGCGCCTGCAACCCGAGAACAGGTAATGGACTTCCTGCGACGTTCCGTGTCATCCCGTCAGATCGTTGTGACGCTAACAACTGCCAGAGCAGCGAATTACCGATTAATGTTTAGGATGCCGTTAAAACCGCAGAGCGTTTGAAGTAGAGTTGTGGCCGGGAAGCACGGAATGCTGATGAATGGCGTCGCATTACGTAGAGTGATAAATCGCGGTTCTGCACGACCCTGGATGACCAACATCGGCGAGTTTGGCGGCCACCTGGGGAGATCGTCAGATGTGTCCCCAATACGACAAGCATGGAACCAGTGACATCAGGGACCATTTACAACAGCCCTGAGCCAGCTTGCTTCAGGAGAGGATGCAACAGCTTTATGACAACCTTCCCAAACGAATAAGTACATGCATGCAGATTACAGGGGGGAAGCGTCATACAGATAAGTGGGCTCATACTGCCAAGTTCTTTGTACATTTATCTCGATTTTATTATCACTGAAATATCATCAAATACTTTCTCAACCCGTGAAGTTCGATTTCATCTCCTCCTTCTCTTCTTGGCGCTTCTATTTTTTATTTTTTTTATTTTTAGTGTACTTAAGAACATCTGGACAAGCGTTCGATATATCTACTGTCAATAGATGTTCAAATGTGCAGAATTAGCTGTGTCTGCATACAGAAATCGTAGTGTAGGTACTTAGTGTACTCTCATAAACCAAACATTTTGCCTCGTATTGAAAGAGTACGTATGTATAGTCTAACACGTGTGTGACTGGTTCTGATCCTACCACAGCTGCGCAATGACGCTCTGTGAGTGTTTTAGGAATCTGGTGTTGAACCTACGATCTGCAAGGTAGGAAGATACCATCTCACACATACAGAGTTCAGAAGAGTGCAGCAATGCGGACTGTGATGTAATCAAGCAATGATCTCAATGCCGGTTCCAGTACACTTCCTGTAAAGACATGTTATCGCTAACAGAAATTAGTGTACGGGTTCAGTTGTAGCTATATGTTAGCAAAAATTGAAAATTTTAGAATTTCGTTATTAAAGTTTATTTTGACTCTGAGTTTGAGTCAAAATAAATCTTGATAACGAAAATCTAAAATTTTCATTTTTTACTAACAAGACATAGCTATGCTATGAAAACTATGAACAGGATGGTAAAATATTGATACTCGGTTTTCACAACTCTGAAACGAAACTCCTAACTATTATAAGGTTCTGTAACGGTAAGATAGTTGATGACCATGTCTGGGAGTCGACAAAAATACAAACAAATTAAATCCAATTGGTTCCAGAGATATCAATTACGTTAAAATGCTCAATAAAAATATCCGAAATTGAATGGGGGTCGGTAAAGAACAATCGAAAAGAAGTACACAATTAAAACAGTTCATAACTCCACAGTGGCTGATCAATCCTTTTCGTCAGATCGAACAGATGACGTTTCTGCTTCAGTTAGTCCCGAAAATCATGAATATGTTTAACTACAGATCATGGTTGAATGTACAAAAAAAAAAAAAAAGGTAAAGGAGAGACGGAGATGACCGCAGTTCTGAGTGTCAATTGAATATCACTTGCTGGCGTGGCACAGGCGAGCGTGTGCTTAGCTTGCTCGGTGGCAGCAGTGGCGGCATACATTTCCGACATCTTCGGTGAAGCCAAGACTCCTAGTTAATGGCCAGCTAAGTTAATTGGCATGGTTCACGCTATTATGCTAGAATAGCACGTACGCTGTTGTCCTCAAATCGCTCGCAAGCGTTAACTGTCAGTGCTCTTTGCGATTCTCCGTACTAGAAGACTTTGCAGTTTTAACTCATTACGAGTTAAGACGAGCCTGTGAACAAGTGTTCACATAATGCCTATCGCGCGAGTCGCCTAGCTCAAACCCTCAACGATTTCTGCAAGAGAAGAGAGCCAATTACAGTGTCCGCAATTTGCTTTATCAAATATGGTGGCCATGCATTTTCTTTCTGACCAATCAGGTCATTCATACATTGATATAACTCCACCCACCATAGCTTTTGTAGCCTATCGCAGTCATCGTTTCTTTTGTGGGGCAGAGTTTAAATTTTGCTACGTAATACTGAGATAAACAGCTTTTTCTTTCATGCGAGTATTTAATGCGGGTGGCCACAATGAGTCACCTATGTTTTGTGTTGGGTTTCTCCAGACGTTTTATCTCCAGACCTTCTATCTGGCATCTCCCACCGTGTTCCTGTAATAAGGCAGTCCGAAGGGTCGTCGTTAAAAAGCGGAGGCAAGGGATGGCTTTTGCCAATGGCCTATGGCCCTATGCAGTGGCGGCCGACGTGTCCGCTAGATGCCTCGTGGCGAACTGTGTCAGGGGACGGGCATTGCCGTCGTAAAATTCTCTTTCCCTCAGAACTGCATCTCGTAGCTGGGGCCAGAGAAATTACTTGCGTGCAATTACTAGTGTGAGTGGTAGTGGTGTATATTCAAGAAATGCTTATTTATTTATTACATCAGCATTTTACCAGCATTCATCCAGTTTCACGTAACTACATTGTGTGACATATCGAGTTAACCGGAATTGTAATGTGTGTTATTTGTTTGACATTTTACAGTAGTAATTCGTACTGTAAGAGAAGTTATATTCATAAACGACCCTTTGCTGTTCAAAGCACTTCACTACGTTTTTATGTCATTCACGAAATATTAGTTGTCTCCAAGGCATGGTGTTCAGAAAAGGGTCCCCAAATACAGAGTAATGAATACGCCAATGTTCTGTGTAAATGCACTGGTATTCAAATTTAAGCAAAAAACGAAAATTTTGCAAGGTTGCGTTTATTTTTCCACAAAACGGTATAAACAGGTGATAGTAAAGTAGAAAATGTAAAGAATACAGAACATTAATAACTACGATATGCATTACAGTAGACAAAAATGTGCTTGGTTTTTTTTCAATTTAACGGATTTGCAAACACATTCCGAAACTGGTTAATGTGCTGAGTATGGGGTGTGACCACCTCTGGCAGCAATACACGCCCGACAACGACAGGGCGTGCTGTGAAGTATATGATCAGTCTCATGTTGAGGCAATAACGCCCATTCTTCCTGCAGAGCTGCTCGCAAGTCTCGGAGAGTGGCTGGTGGATGAGGACGTGATGTAACCTGTCTCCGTAGTGCATCCCAGACATGCTCTATGGGATTCAAATCGGGAGAGCCAGCAGGCCACGCCAGGCGTGCAATATTTTCTGTTTCCAAGAAAACATCAACCAACCGTTCTCTATGAGGACGAGTATTATCGTCGATCAGTACGAAGTCTAGGTCCACCCCACCACGCAACAACCGCACGTGAATTCCCAAGATCTCGTCACGGTACCTGACAGCAGTGAAACCTTGCCAATCCACATGTACAATTTCATGAAGAGATGTTCGAGTGGTCCACATAATCCCTGCCCACACCATTAGTGCTCCTCCTCAATATCGATCTATTTCACAGTCTTTGGGTACCAAAATCGTATTCCACGTTCCTTCCAGATGCGACTTTTTGGAGAATCACTCCGCACACCAAATTGGCTCATCTGTGGAAAGAACATTGCCCCCCGGTCGACGTCAAGGTGGTATGACGACGACTCCACTCGAAACTTCCCCTTCTGTGAAGACACATTATAGGTACACGTACAGCAGGTCTCCGTCAGTAGAAGCCACTCTGCCGGAGCCATGTGTACACCGTTTGTCTCGATACAACACGTCCCGTGGATGCTGCGAGGTCAGATGCCAGTTGCCGTGCAGTACTAAGGCGGTACCGTCGTGCCCTTACAGCCAAATAATATTCCTCTCTTTCTGATATCACACATGGTCGGCCCTGCCCTGGTCTTCATGATACTGTTTTTTGGTCTCTATAAATTGTCGGCACATCCGAGAAACAACAGAACGATTCACATTAAGCCATCGGCCACATTAGTGTCCGACTGCTCTGCTTCCATTTTTCTTACAGGGTGTTTCAAAAATGACCGGTATATTTGAAACGGTAATAAAAACTAAACGAGCAGCGATAGAAATACACCGTTTGTTCCAATATGCTTGGGACAACAGTACATTTTCAGGCAGACAAACTTTCGAAATTACAGTAGTTACAATTGTCAACAACAGATGGCGCTGCGGTCTGGGAAACTCAATAGTACGATATTTTCCGCATATCCACCATGCGTAGCAATAATATGGCGTAGTCTCTGAATGAAATTACCCGAAACCTTTGACAACGTGTCTGGCGGAATGGCTTCACATGCAGATGAGATGTACTGCTTCAGCTGTTCAATTGTTTCTGGATTCTGGCGGTACACCTGGTCTTCCAAGTGTCCCCACAGAAAGAAGTCACAGGGGTTCATGTCTGGCGAATAGGGAGGCCAATCCACGCCGCCTCCTGTATGTTTCGGATAGCCCAAAGCAATCACACGATCATCGAAATATTCATTCAGGAAATTAAAGACGTCGGCCGTGCGATGTGGCCGGGCACCATCTTGCATAAACCACGAGGTGTTCGCAGTGTCGTCTAAGGCAGTTTGTACCGCCACAAATTCACGAAGAATGTCCAGATAGCGTGATGCAGTAATCGTTTCGGATCTGAAAAATGGGCCAATGATTCCTTTGGAAGAAATGGCGGCCCTGACCAGTACTTTTTGAGGATGCAGGGACGATGGGACTGCAACATGGGGCTTTTCGGTTCCCCATATGCGCCAGTTCTGTTTACTGACGAAGCCGTCCAGGTAAAAATAAGCTTCGTCAGTAAACCAAATGCTGCCCACATGCATATCGCCGTCATCAATCCTGTGCACTATATCGTCAGCGAATGTCTCTCGTGCAGCAATGGTAGCGGCGCTGAGGGGTTGCCGCGTTTGAATTTTGTATGGATAGAGGTGTAAACTCTGGCGCATGAGACGATACGTGGACGTTGGCGTCATTTGGACCGCAGCTGCAACATGGCGAACGGAAACCCGAGGCCACTGTTGGATCACCTGCTGCACTAGCTGCGCGTTACCCTCTGTGGTTGCCGTACGCGGTCGCCCTACCTTTCCAGCACGTTCATCTGTCACGTTCCCAGTCCGTTGAAATTTTTCAAACAGTCCTTTATTGTATCGCTTTTCGGTCCTTTGGTTACATTAAACCTCCGTTGAAAACTTCGTCTTGTTGCAACAACACTGTGTTCTAGGCGTTGGAATTCCAACGCCAGAAAAATCCTCTGTTCTAAGGAATAAACCATGTTGTCCACAGCACACTTGCACGTTGTGAACAGCACACGCTTACAGTAGAAAGACGACGTACAGAATGGCGCACCCACAGACTGCGTTGTCTTCTATATCTTTCACATCACTTGCAGCGCCATCTGTTGTTGAAAATTGTATCTACTGTAATTTCGAAAGTTTGTCCGCCTGAAAATGTACTGTTGGCCCAAGCGTATTGCAACAAACGGTGTATTTCTATCGCTGCTCGTTTAGTTTTTATTGCCGTTTCAAATATACCGGTCATTTTTGAAACACCCTGTATGTCCATCCATCGCAGAGAATCTGATTGGTGTCTTCTTTGTGACACACCACACCGTCTGTGACTGTTATACAGCGACTGTGGGTGTGGGACTACCCGGCACACACTACCCCGTTTGATAGTTTAAATATCTTGGTGTAGCATCACTACACCTTATCAAATGGCACAAAGACATGGAATTACTAATACGAAAGGCGAGTGAAAGGGAAGAGTACTGGGAGGCATGCAAGTCGCTAGTACGACCTATTCTATCAGTAGAATACTGTTTCGGCGTTTACATTCGTTGTCAAATAGGCAAGACAGAAGAAATGATTGTAACAGATCGGTATAATCCATATGAAAATGGAAAGGTCCCTGTTTATTTAGCAAATTTTATTTTCCTCACCATATTTCTTCTGTTTTCTGAGTTGCGATATATTTGTTATACAGTATCGGAATATGTTCTAACCGGTATCAATGAGTCGATGCAACCTCTGTAGCAACCTTTTTGCTTGGTAACTGTGACAAATTTATGTCTTTGGCGAGTCGTTTTGCTTCCGACCAATAGAATTCGTTCGCGGGCTACAAGCCGTGTGGGCTTCTTTGTTTGAAAAGATTTACCCATTCTATTACTTGTTCTGGCTCTGGATGCAGAGGCCGAACACGGTTTGTATACAGTATGCTTTTTTTTGGCTGGTTGTGCTAACTGTTGAGTAGATACTACAATGTGTAAAGAACAGGGTGAGATCATCGCAATTTATTTGCTGTGATGAAGCTGTGTTTTCGTGGCGAGGTTAGCTTGGCACTGTTTAGTGCAGATTAGCCTACTCCGCGAGCAGGTATCGGGTCGTATGCTGCCGCGCAATGAAACAGGGGCTCATTGGTTACAAATCTATAACTATTTAGAAGCTGATTGTTACATCTCTCATACATTATTTTGCCTCGTGATATTGTAAATTTACTGACATTATCATCTCCTAAAGCATAGCTACTAGTTTTCTCTATGAGAATTATACGTTACAAAGACGATGTTCTTCTGCTTGTACTTTCAAATCCTGCAATTGTAAGCTGAAAAATCGCTACGGAGGTGTAAAAATATCTCCCTGTCTTTAGTAACAATATACTGCTTTTTCATTCATATCTCACAGTTTCATTTGAAAAAGAACATTGTCATTGCTTTTGTTTTTCGGCCACTTGAGTGTGGTACGCTGCTTGGGCGACGTCCTGTTGGCTCAAATGGCTATGAGCACTATAGGACTTAACTTCTGAGGTCATCAGTCGCCTAGAACTTAAAACTACTTAAACCTAACTCCTAAGCACATCACACACATCCATGCCAGTAGCGGTCGCGCGGTTCCAGACTGTAGCGCCTAGAACCGCTCGGCCACCACGACCGGCGACGTCCTTTAATATCACGTGCACTAACTTCGCGATTCACAAGTATACTGTTGAATAGGCACTTACCTGTTAAGTTGCCACGAAACACTATTAGTAATAAGCAATTCTTCTCTGCATGTTGTTAGGTTACAGGTGTAAAGAAACGTAGCCGACGTCTGTTGCATTGCTGCTTGCTGTTTTTCAAGTACCACGCTACATATACTCATTTCCGATTACGACTTTATGCATAAAGACGAACTAAGCTTTAAAGATTCACTTGATGGTTAGCCACTTCTTATATTAAAAGTCTGGTTACAGAAATGGGGAGTCCCATTGTACAAGCAGGAGGCTAATACATATTCAGTGTAATCCATTGTCTTTGCAAACTTGCAAACTACTATATTCACTGCGTAGTATTCAGACATTAGCTATTAGGTGCATTTCCTTGCGTTGCGCTAAATTTATGAAAGCTTGTGTGTGCGTGTGTGTGTGTGTGTGTGTGTGTGTGTGTGTGTGTGTGGTGTGACTATATTCTATTCAGTTCACGAGTAAGACCTCGTTTCCAGGTTGTTTCTGGTTCATAGAATTATGCATTCTGCGTGTCCTGGAAGTATTAATTTGTTAGGACCTCTTTTCACATTTTTCCTTGTTCAAGCACATAAATAACAAAAATTACAGTGATGCTCATTTCTTTCCTTTTCAACGCAGGAAATTTTCCCCCTAATTATGGAATGGATTATTCCAACAAGTAAGAACCTCAGATCCTAGTGAAGCCCTACATGATTTTCTTGTAGTTGCATAAAATCCTCGCCGGGACAAACGAACTCTTATTCCATTTGCGCATATTTTGTGAATGAAACCTTAAAAAGTATTCTGCAGCAGGGTCTGATTCTTTGTTGTCCATTGCACTTGTTGTTGTTGTTGTTGTGGTCTACCCATCTAATCTTCAGCATTCTTCTACAGCACCACATTTCGAAAGCTTCTATTCTCTTCTTGTCCAAACTATTTATCGTCCATGTTTCACTTCCATACATGGCTACACTCCATACAAATACTTTCAGAAAAGACTTCCTGACACTTAAAACCTATACTCGATGTTAAAAAATTTCTCTTCTTCAGAAACGCTTTTCTTGCCATTGCCAATCTACATTTTATACCCTCTCTACCTCGACCATCATCAGTTTTTTGCTCCCCAAATAGCAAAACCCATTTACTATTTAAGTGTCTCATTTCCTAATCTAATTCCGTCAGCATCACTTGATTTAATTCGACTACATTTCGTTATCCTCATTTTCTTTTTGTTGATGTTCAAGACACTGTCCATTCTGTTCAACTGCTCTTCCAGGTACTTTGCTGTCTCTAACAAAATTACATTATCGTCGGCAAATCTCAAAGCTTTTATTTCTTTTCTATGGATTTTAATTCCTACTCCAAATTTTTCTTTTGTTTCCTTTACTGCTTGTTCAATATACAGATTGAATTACAGAGGAGACAGGCTACAATCCTGTCTCACCCCCTTCTTAACCGCTGCTTCTCTTTCGTTCCCCTCAACGCTTATAACTGCCATCTGTCTTCTGTACAAATTGTAAATAGCCTTTCGCTCCCTGTATTTGATCCCCGACACCTTCAGAATTTGAAAGAGAGTATTCCAATCAACACAGTCAAAAGCTTTCTCCAAGTCTACAAATGCTAGAAACGTAGGTTGCCTTTCCTTAATCTGTCTTCTGAGATAAGTCGTAGAGTCAGTATTGTCTCAAGGGTTCCAGCATTTCTACGGAATCCATACTGATCTTCCCCGAGGTCGGCTTCTATCAGTTTTCCATTCGTCGGTAAAGAATTCATATTTTGCAGCCGTGACTTATTAAGCTGATAGTTTGGTAATTTTCACACCCGTCAACACTTGATTTCTTTGGGATTGGAATTATTATGTCTGAGTGTATTTCACCTGTCTCGTACATGTTGGTCACCAGATGCTGAGTTTTGTTAGGGCTAGCTCTCCCAAGCCTATCAGTAATTCTACTCCCGGGGCCTTGTTTCGATTTAGGTCTTTCAGTGTTCTGTCAAATTCTTGATGCAGTAACATATCTCCCATTTCATCTTCATCTACGTCCTCTTCCATTTCAATAAAATTGCCCTCAAGTACATCGCTCTTGTATAGACCCTCTATATACTTCTTCCACCTTTCTGCCTTCCCTTCTTTGTTTAAAACTGCTTTTCCATCTGAGCGCTTGATATTCATGCGAGTGGTTCTCTTTTCTCCAAAGATCTCTTTAATTGTCCTGTAGGCAATGTCTATGGCTCTACGTCCCTACATTCGTCCTCTAGCCATCTCTGCTTAGCGGTTTTGCACTTCCTGTCGATCTCATTTTTGAGACATTTGTACTCCTTTTTATGTGCTTCACTTACTGCAGTTTTATATTTTCTCCTTTCATCAATTAAATTCAATATCTCTTCTGTTACCCAAGGATTTCTACAAGCCTTCGTCTTTTTACCTGCTTGATCCTCTGCTGCCTTCACTATTTCCTGTCAAAGCTACCCATTCTTCTTCTACTGTATTTCTTTCCCCAGTTCTTGTCAATCATTCCCTAATGCTTTCTCTGAAACTCTCTACAACCTCTGGTTCTTTCAGTTTATCCAGGACCCATCTATTTAATTTTCCACTTTTTTCCAGTTTCTTCAGTTTTAATCTACAGTTCATAACCAACAGATTGTGGGCAGAGTCCACATCTTGCCCTGGAAAACATGGTTCCTAAATCTCCGTCTTACCATTATATAATCAATCTGAAGCCTTCCAGTGTCTCCAGGCCTCTTCCACGTACACAACCTTATTTCATGTTTCTTAAAACAAGTGTTATGTATGATTAATTTATGCTCTCTGCAAAATTCTGCCAGGCGGCTTTCTCTTTCATTCCTTACCCCCAATCCATATTCACCTACTACGTTTCCTTCTCTTCCTTTTCCTACTATCAAATTCCAGTCCCCCATAACTACTAAATTTTCGTCTCCCTTCACTATCTGAATAATTTCTTTAATCTCATCATACATTTCTTCAATTTCTTCGTCATCTCCAGAGCTAGTTGGCATATAAACTTGTACTACTGTAGTAGGCGTCGGCTTCGTGTCTATCTTGGCCACTATAATACGTTCACTATGCTGTTTGTAGCAGCTTACCCGCTCTCCTATTTTTTATTCATTATTAAACCTACTCCTGCATTACCCCTATTTGATTTTGTATTTATAACCCTGTATTCACCTGACCAGAAGTCTTGTTCCTCCTGCCACCGAACTTCACTAATTCCCACTATATCTAACTTTAACCTATCCATTTCCCTTTTTAAATTTTCTAACCTACTTGCCCGATTGAGGGATCTGACTTTCCACGCTCCGATCCGCAGAACGCCAGTTTTCTTTCTCCTGATAACAACGTCCTCCTGAGTAGTCCCCGCCCGGAGATCCGAATGGGGGACTATTTTACGTCCGGAATATTTTACCCAGGAGGAAGCAATCATCATTTAACCATACAGTAAATCTGCGTGCCCTCGGGAAAAATTACGGCAGAAGTTTCCCCTTGCTTTCAGCTGTTTGCAGTACCAGCACAGCGAGGCCGTTTTGGTTAATGTTACAGGGCCATATCAGTCAATCATCCAGACTGTTGCCCCTGCTGTTTTCAGCTCAGCAATGGTTTTGGAGCTATTGCTGTACATCTTGTCTTTAATATAGCCTCACAAGAAGGAGTCGCATGTGTTCACATCCGAAGAATATGGTGGCCCTTCCCAGTGGCATCTGCGCACCACACAGCCAGAATGCGGTTCCCAAAGAGCTCTTCCAAGACATCAGACACTCTCCTGCTTCGATGGGTCGAGCTCCGTCTTGTATGAACCACATCTTGTCGAAATCAGGGTCACTTTGAATACTGGGATTGAAATCATCTTCCAAAACTTTCAAGTACCTTTCGGTAGTCACCGTTTCATTAGGGAATATCGCACCGATTATTCCGTGACTGGACACTGCACACCACACAGTCACCCATTGAGGGTGAAGAGACTTCTTGATCGCGGAATGCGGATTCTCAGTCTCCCACATGCGCCAGTTTTGCTTATTGTCGAACCTATCCATATGAGAGTAGGCTTTGTCGCTAAACCAAGCCATACATACCATAATAATTTCCATCATTCCCCGAGGCCAGCCTTGCAGTTTGAACGTCCTAATGCACATCGTTTAGAAGTTATGGCGATTTTATTTCATATAGTTCAATAATTGTTGCTGTATAAGTGCAGATATTGTGATCAGTGGTACCTTAATATGTACCCACTTCAGTGCGTCTAACAGTAGCATCTTCCCAGGAACGCGTCACATAATTACTACCTGATGTTTTCTGCACCGTCGTAACTGCGCCACTGAGTGGTCTAGGCTTGTCAGTATAGACTAACCGTTTTGCATCCACATGTCCACACTTCAGGACCTGACTTGCTATCCAGGGGTAAACAAACATTAATGGCTTGCTCTTTCTACGTCTACTTGGAGGTACCAACCAACTTAAAAACAGACTACTCCTAATAGCTATAATTTTTAGTCTAAAAATGCGGTAAATACTGGTGTAATGTTGCTCGGTGCACAGTCCTCAGTCACCAATAAAAATATCTGCACTTATACCCCTAACACCCTGTATACGTGTCCTGTAACATGTGTACTAGAGCGAGCTGTAGAGGGTAAAATTTGTAGCGGTAGACGGAGATCGGAATACATCCACCTGATAACTGAGAACGTACGTTGAAAGTGCTATTTTGAGATGAAATGACTGGCACAGAAGAGGAATTCGAGGCGGGCTGCATCTGACCAGTCAGAAGACCGATGACTAAAACAACACACATGCGCAGCGGAGAGCACAAAACTACGAACACAAAGATGCAGTGTGCCGATACCGATGGGAGCAAATGCGTAGAGAAGAGAAACTTCTTTGAATGAGCGTTCTTTTCTTACACCCAAACTCTCCCTGAACAATTACTGATAAGCGATCATAAACCCGCTGGAATGAAATATGATATGTCGTATTACTATGTAGAAGAGTGTGTATTAACCTTTTAATTAGAATTTTATTATAAGGATTTTGTAATGGATATTCAAATTGAAACACGCGGATAGCATAGTTTATTGATAGTAGAAGAAAAATCAAGCTGTTCACACTCATAAGAAATATTTATCCACGTGATACGTTAATGCAAAAAAATTAATACATAATAATTTGCCCAAGCCCTTACAACTGGGACAGGATGGTATGACACGAAAAAAGAGAGAGAATGCATGAAACAGTGAAAGTATGGTCAGAAGGGAATTACTCACGGATTTGTTCATCTACACAATGAGGGAAAGCACAGTTCTTCATTCCTACCGATGCGAATGGATGCATGAAACAGTGAAAACATATTCCGAAGAAAATTACTTACGGATTTGTTCATTTACACAATTCTTCACTCCTACTAATGCGAATATGACTTTACGAGCCAATACCAATTCCTATCTAGCTGCTTTAATAATTTCACATTGTTACCAAAAATCTCGAAGTTCACTACCGATGTAGTTCAGATTTTTGCACGATACGCTAATAAACGTTCGGATGACCATAGGCTACACGTTTTTTTAAAAAAAATATGTATTGTATATAAATATATATATCTTTCAAATAAATGAGAATGTCGTTAGCAAAAATCTGGGAAATTTCTCGACTGATTTATTTCAAATTTTTACGCAATACTCTAATAAAATTCACACAGGTATAGATTATATACAGTACTTTTTTTAAACAACACTTGAAAGGGTACAGTACCACCCGACATTGAAAATAGATACAACATTCTTCGTTATTCTTGTCAGAACAACATATTTTTTGTAACAATAACTCAATTTCACTTAATACACTGAAGCCGGATACCAGTGTAGGAAAGAAGGATAATTTATGTCTTTAATTGATCACATGTGCACTCCCACAAAATAAATCTCTACAGCCAATTTGGTGAGATCTGTGAAATGAATGACTGTATGGCCACTGCTGACCGCAGATAGTGAATGTGCAATATATGATCATCTTTGAGACGGTCCTTTGGTCACTTTTGGTGGAACCAAAGAGATGAAATTTACCTGAGCTTTGAGCGCCTGAAATGTGGGTGACCAATACGGTAGCATGGTGCTCCCCCACCTCGGCGGAGGAGCGAGATGACCGGAAGAACGGCCATGTTTCAGCACTCTGGCACTGGATCATGTGTTGGTAAGACCTGTCTTAGGTGTGCTCCGTAAAGACAAAAGAGTGGAGGGAATGGTATGCATGTGAAATACTTAAAGAGTAGTTTGGAATAATTATTTCTCTGTTTCAGGAGCTTTTGGGGGGAGAATTAAATGACAGGTAGGTAATATTAAGGGGATCGTAGTAATCTTTGGAAGTGACCCACGCTCACAATGAAACCACGTGTAGCAATAAGTTGAAATACTTGTGAGTGCTAGTACTTAGTCGAAATACTTCCGAGTGCTAAAGTTAAGCTGAATTACTGGCGTGTGTACTATAAGTTGGAAATATTTAAGAAATGGCGTGTGCAGGACTTGAAATTAGAGACGAGCACTTCCATGTGGTGAGTACTGTGTGAGTCTCAATCTGTGTATGAGACAAAAGATAAAGAGAAGTATTCGTCCAAGGTATCATTTGAGGACTCACGTGTGTGACGAATATGATCTTAATATTACTTTGCGTGTTATGTTTCTGTGTGACGCTAGATTCAAACTCTGATACTCTGAGAGAGAAGCAAGGTGAGTCAGACGTCTATCCAGCAACGCCACTTGGCTAGCATTGCACAGGAAGACGTGCATATATCCTCCAGAATTCGTAGAAGGAAAGAAAAGGTACGAAGTGGGGCAGTGTCGTGTGAAACTGGGATGAATACTAAGTGACATGGGAAAGCTGAAAGTGAAGTGATTCTAACGTTGTGACTATTCTTTGTGATGTATTCTCTGTTGCCAGTGTAATGTATTTCATTTAATTTAAGTATGTGTGGTTTGCTTGGGAGAGTAGCAAGATAGGTTCAGAGGCAGTGGGTTATGCATGTTCCTTTTTGTACCGCTCGGTCTGGAGTAAATTTTCGTGATGATGGGTGTGAGAGTCGAAGTGTGAGACGAGCACTTCCACGTGGTGAGTACTGTGTGAGTCTCAATCTGTGTATGAGACAAAGGATAAAGAGAAGTATTCGTCCAAGGTATCATTTGAGGACTCACGTGTGTGACGAATATGATCTTAATATTACTTTGCGTGTTATGTTTCTGTGTGACGCTAGATTCAAACTCTGATACTCTGAGAGAGAAGCAAGGTGAGTCAGACGTCTATCCAGCAACGCCACTTGGCTTGCATTGCACAGGAAGACGTGCATATATCCTCCAGAATTCGTAGAAGGAAAGAAAAGCTACGAAGTGGGGCAGTGTCGTGTGCAACTGGGATGAATACTAAGTGACGTGGGAAAGCTGAAAGTGAAGTGATTCTAACGTTGTGACTATTCTTTGTGATGTATTCTCTGTTGCCAGTGTGATGTATTTCATTTAATTTAAGTATGTGTGGTTTGCTTGGGAGAGTAGCAAGATAGGTTCAGAGGCAGTGGGTTATGCATGTTCCTTTTTGTACCGCTCGGTCTGGAGTAAATTTTCGTGATGATGGGTGTGAGAGTCGAAGTGTGAGACGAGCACTTCCACGTGGTGAGTACTGTGTGAGTCTCAATCTGTGTATGAGACAAAGGATAAAGAGAAGTATTCGTCCAAGGTATCATTTGAGGACTCACGTGTGTGACGAATATGATCTTAATATTACTTTGCGTGTTATGTTTCTGTGTGACGCTAGATTCAAACTCTGATACTCTGAGAGAGAAGCAAGGTGAGTCAGACGTCTATCCAGCAACGCCACTTGGCTTGCATTGCACAGGAAGACGTGCATATATCCTCCAGAATTCGTAGAAGGAAAGAAAAGCTACGAAGTGGGGCAGTGTCGTGTGCAACTGGGATGAATACTAAGTGACGTGGGAAAGCTGAAAGTGAAGTGATTCTAACGTTGTGACTATTCTTTGTGATGTATTCTCTGTTGCCAGTGTGATGTATTTCATTTAATTTAAGTATGTGCGGTTTGCTTGGGAGAGTAGCAAGATAGGTTCAGAGGCAGTGGGTTATGCATGTTCCTTTTTGTACCGCTCGGTCTGGAGTAAATTTTCGTGATGATGGGTGTGAGAGTCGAAGTGTGAGATATAGCAAAAGATCCACCATCCTATCCAGAAAGTGCACTGTAGCTTTAAATACGAGGGCAGTTCAATAAGTAATGCAACACATTTTTTTTCTGAAACAGGGGTTGTTTTATTCAGCATTGACATACACCAGGTTATTCCCCAATCTTTTAGCTACACAACACTATTTTTCAGCGTAATCTCCATTCAATGCTACGGCCTTACGCCACCTTGAAATGAGGGCATGTATGCCTGCACGGTACCATTCCACTGGTCGATGTCGGAGCCAACGTCGTACTGCATCAATAACTTCTTCATCATTCGCGTAGTGCGTCCCACGGATTGCGTCCTTCATTGTGCCAAACATATGGAAATCCGACGGTGCGAGATCGGGGCTGTAGGGTGCATGAGGAAGAACAGTCCACTGAAGTTTTGTGAGCTCCTCTCGGGTGCGAAGACTTGTGTGAGGTCTTGCGTTGTCATGAAGAAGGAGAAGTTCGTTCTGATTTTTGTGCCTACGAACACGCTGAAGCCGTTTCTTCAATTTCTGAAGAGTAGCACAATACACTTCAGAGTTGATCGTTTGACCATGGGGAAGGACATCGAACAGAATAACCTCTTCAGCGTCCCAGAAGACTGTAACCATGACTTTACTGGCTGAGAGTATGGCTTTAAACTTTTTCTTGGTAGGGGAGTAGGTGTGGCGCCACTCCATTGATTGCCGTTTTGTTTCAGGTTCGAAGTGATGAACCCATGTTTCATCGCCTGTAACAATCTTTGACAAGAAATTGTCACCCTCAGCCACATGACGAGCAAGCAATTCCGCACAGATGGTTCTCCTTTGCTCTTTATGGTGTTCGGTTAGACAACGAGGGACCCAGCGGGAACAAACCTTTGAATATCCCAACTGGTGAACAATTGTGACACCACTACCAACAGAGATGTCAAGTTGAGCACTGAGTTGTTTGATGGTGATCCGTCGATCATCTCGAACGAGTGTGTTCGCACGCTCCGCCATTGCAGGAGTCACAGCTGTGCACGGCCGGCCCGCACGCGGGAGATCAGACAGTCTTGCTTGACCTTGCGGCGATGATGACACACACTTTGCCCAACGACTCACCGTGCTTTTGTCCACTACCAGATCACCGTAGACATTCTGCAAGCGCCTATGAATATCTGAGATGCCCTGGTTTTCCGCCAAAAGAAACTCGATCACTGCCCGTTGTTTGCAACGCATATCCGTTACAGACGCCATTTTAACAGCTCCGTACAGCGCTGCCACCTGTCGGAAGTCAATGAAACTATACGAGACGAAGCGGGAATGTTTGAAAATATTCCACAAGAAATTTCCGGTTTTTTAAACCAAAATTGGCCGAGAAAAAAAATGTATTGCATTACTTATTGAACTGCCCTCGTAATTACGAGACCTTAAGATAGAGAATCACCAATGTAAAGCCATGCCCACTGGGCGGAGTTTCGCATGTGTAATTGTTGTATAAAATGTAATGGTGTGTTTAGGTTATCTTTGAATCATGATAGAATTTATCGGAATAAAAAAGATAGTGAAAAGAAAAAGATTGGTGGCCTTGTTCTTCGAACAGTGTGTAGTCATGATATCCAGAATTTATAATGTGTGCGCCATTCATATTCAGTGCGATGGCCACGTGTTGAACAAAGCCGTTGGGTAAGAAAAAAAATGCAGTACTGCCAGATCGTAGTGAACAATCAGACTTGTGTAAATTCCTAATAGTCAGATTTGCGTTATCCATTTTCGTTGCGTAATATTCAAACAGGAGACTAATTTGTAGCTTAATTGTGAGTACTAGAGCTCATAATCAGTCATTGATGTTACTCGATAAATGAGAATAAATCCACTCGCCTGGCAGACCACTCATCTTGCAGGCCTGACTGCTTGATGCCACAGTATGAGCAACGCAGGTGGGTGCCTCTTAGTATAAAACAGTGAAGGTATATTCCGAAAAGAATTACTCAAGGATTTGTTCACTTACACAATGAGGGAAAGCACAATTCTTCAGTCCTACTAATTCGAATATGACTTTATGAGCCAATACCTATTGCTATCTAGCTGCTATAATAAGACAAGACATTGTTTCACATTGTTATCAAAAATCTCGAAGTTCACTACTGATGTACTTCAGAATTTTACACGATACGCTAATAAACGTTCGGATGATCATAGGCTACACGTTTTTTTTTTAAAATAAAATATGTATTGCATGTATATATATATATATATATATATATATATATATATATATATCTGAAAATAAATGAGAATGTCGTTAGCAAAAATCTGGGGAAGTTCTCGACCGATTTATTTCAAATTTTTACGCGATGCTCTAATAAAATTCAGACAGGCATAGACTATATACAGTACTTTTTTAAAAACAACACTATACAGGTTTTCTGTTAAAACAGACTACGAGAAAGAAAATGCAGTGCTATGCTGTACTGTGAAAACAAGCGGTTTCGTTTTCTTTCGCACAGTTTGTTTTAACTGCTGTAGCAGGGCATTTAAACCACTACACCAAATGTGCAAACAACGTTGTGCTGTTTTGTTTTCTTCTCTGGCGTCGGTTTTAGTAGAAAACGTGAAATCTGTTTTTAGATTTACCGGCTTGTGATTAGAATACGGCTATGGAATCTGAATAGTTGCGAAACTTTTTAATTCTACCAGTTTGCAGATTAAAGCAATGCGAAATACTGTCACTGAAGCTACAATCTCACAGATCTAGCAACAGGAGTGGTCTCTCATAGCCTATACACCAACAATCATAACCAATTTACCCGTTTATTTTAAGCGACTTCTTTTCCCAATCAAGGTTACGTTGGCAGTAACAATAAATACGGCCCAAGGTTGTTGAGAGCTGGGGAAGAGGGGATGGGCTGAGAAGGTGGAGGGGTAGGGGAGAGGAAATAGGCACAGGGAAGGAGGACAGGGATAGAGAGGCGGGGAGGAGAGAGAGGGGGAGGAGGTGCAGAGAGGTAGAAGGGGTAGAAGATTGGCGGAAGTGGCAGGAGGTGATGAACAGAGAGAGGGTGACGAGAAAGAGATAGACAAAGAGGGGGAAAGAAGAAGATTAGGACGTATATCCATTTCTAATACATAATTAGCAATTGTTAAGTATTGCCAGACACTCTAGTATGACTATAATAAACCAAGAAGAATAAATGTTCTTGAACATTCTCGGGATCGAAAAAAATCAAACTGTAGAAAATTATCCAGGAACATAGGTATCATTCAGCTTGGAAAGACGCGTGTGCACAATAACTCGATTGTTTCATAGACGCTTGTTACCGTCACATACAAGCAGCCTGTGGTGGCAATCTCAGAGAATATCTATGGATAGAGCTTTACTATATGCAAAGGCTCTGACTGACCTGTTTCAGTTGTGTAATATATAATTCCTGCTAAAGTTGGCGGTTCCATTTACCTCTTTCCCTCCCTGCTGACACAGACTGCTAATAGTAATAAATTCCGATGCGCTGTACCCCTTTCAGAGATCCCTGAAGGGAAGTGCGTGAGACTGAGAGACGTGTCCGTGGGACTGAGCGTAAAACGTATCTAGGCAGTAGCGCTGCGCCTGCTGTCTGGTACAGACAGAGCCACGCCCCGCCTGCTGGAGGGACACTACGGCGCGGCCTCGGGCAGTTCTTGGGAAGGGCCGGGCGTGTAGGCGGCCCTTGTCTGCAGGCGCGGCCCTTGAGGGTTCCTGGCACGGCTGCCGCCTCTGCCCTGCTCTCCTTCACATCAGCTGCAGCCTGCGTCTCGTACCAAACTCCTACCACACCAGACGTGATCTCTGCTGTACAACCACATGCTGCTGGAACAGCGAAAATAACACAGGCACCACCCACGTTTATGTATTTTATTATTGAAAATTCCGTCAACTCCTCTAAAATAAGGAGGTAAAATCTTGGCCGTTTTTGGGACGTGCCATGTTCCGTCTCCGTACACAATGAACATTTCAACCTCGTTGCTGGGATTTTCTTCAGGATGTTCTGGTGTTCCTGGTTAGCTGAAAACTGTCAAAGATCTGTGGCCTGTTCATCTATAAAAGGGAGTTTACCAGACATTATTCTACGGAGAAACAAACAACGTGGAAACAGGAAGAAGAGTAAGACAAGGATGTTGTCTAATCCCAAGTCGCTTCAACCTGTACGAGGAATAGCTGGTGAGAGAAGCTTTGACGGGGTGCGGAAACTTCAGGATAGGAGCACGACACATCAACATCATCATGCATTCAGATGACCTGATAGTGCTGGCCCAAAATCAAATAGAACTGCACCACAAGATGAACCACGTGGTGGTAAATAATTTGGCTTGGAAATCAACATCAAGAAATCAAAAGTGATGCCGATATCAAAACTGGAGAAACCTGTGAGAATAACTGTTGACAATCGAAATCTGAAGAATGTGATGCAGTTCAAGTACTTGGGAATCTTGCTGATAACGGAGGGTCGCTGCACAAATGAAATTCGAGTAAGAATCACCATGGCCAAAGCTGCATTCAAGAAGAAGAAGACACAGCTAACCAGCTTGGAATTAACGAAAAAACTAGTGAAGTACTACATCAGGAGCATTGCACTATACGTAGCAGAGACGTGGACCATGAGAAAAATGGAGAAAAAATACCCGAAAAGTTTTGAAATGTGTTGCTGGAGAGAAATAGAGAAGATCAAGATCGGGTGAGAAACGACGATGTTCTGCGAAGAGTAGGAGAGAAGAAAACTATTCCGAATACGATTGTTCAGAGGAAGGCCAACTGGATCGGACACACGAGTGGCCCATACACGACGTCATCTGAGTGAAGATCAAAGGAACTACAAGACGAAGAAAAAGATGTATTTAACACCTGGGTGACATGAAAGATAGAAGGTAAAAGTTGAAAACAGGGAACATGAACTTCAGAAATCCTCCGCACGAAGGCACGGACCTGCCACTAGGCATACTACTACATAATATAATTGGATGCAATTTTTCCAATTCCTAATGATGGACCATGGTCGTTGAATAGACAGCGAAAGAGGAAGAGCAAGAGAGGAGGAATGTCTATCGAAAAATCACTGTCATGCCACAGATATTGCTTCGTGGCCTTTGCTTGCATTCGTTGCTCACTGTAACTTCGAACTTACTTGATGGAGGGAAGCCACGAAGCTGGGCACCTACAGTCGTCGATTTACTCATATTACATTCTTTCACAAAAATCTCAACCGCTTCTCGAACATTCCTTCTATCAACTTTGCTTTCCTTTGCTACCTATATATACAGCGTAAGGCAGCTAAGACAGGTCACCCCAGATGAACCCAGAATGAAGAGATACGGTTTTCGCCAAGTTAGCAGACAATATGCGGAATACCAGACTTTCGTAAGTAATTTTTATCGTTTATAATCGCCGAATTACGCCATGAACTTTTTTGCTAAAGGAACTATATAATACTTTCTGTGAAGTTTGAAAGAAACTTCTAAGAGAAATTCAACTACACGACATGTATGGGACTGGATCAAACAGTATCAAGACAACAGCGCAGCAAACCACTGTTTCACAGTCAGGAGAAGAGGTTCTACAAACATCTGAGCTATTATGCCAAATGTAAGCAAACACGTAACTTACGTATGGTTCTTCTGTTTACCTGTACGCTTGAAGACCTTCAGCCTGCACTCTGCCGTTTTAGCAATCAGATAAGTTGCTCGTAAAGCTACTGAGACATTCACAACGTATACTACAATCGAAAAAGTGAATATCATTTATTTTAAATAATGCACTGCAAAGCAAAAGCTGTGGCACCACAAATTTATTCGTCTACTGGTTTCGATTCACAAACCCATCATCACTGGAGGGCTATGACACAACAATAAATACAACCAAGTTAAAATCTTCTGGGTTGTTAGAGCACATCATATTTCATTCTAAAATAATCGCTGTTTCTAACCCTTTGCTGTGATCTTCTTCAGGGTGTTTCGGTGTCCAATATTGCTAGAACTCTGTCAGCGACCAGTGCCGCGTTCCCTTATAAAGGGGAGTTTTCCCGCCTTTGTGCTGGAGAAGTGGGACTATCTATTAAGATTCTTGTGATTACCATTGGTGGGTCATCGTCATAGGCCAATATTCCCGCACTGATGCAGAAGAATGGGAGTTATTGGATAAATTCTTATGGATGCTATTGGTGGCCCATCGTCACTGGATACAGGGGCACTATTCCACGCTTACGCTGGGGCAGGGTTATTGGTTAAAATTCCTCCTACTGCTATTGGTTGGCCATCATCATTGTTTAGATGCGAAACGGACAGAGTAGAAGAGAGGGAATGTTTACCCAAAATATTACAGTCTGACGAGGTGACTTGCAAGGCGTTATTTGTATTGCTCGCACACCGCGGCCGCATATTCACTTCCGATACTCCCACTTCTCCAGCACAAGCCGGAAGCCCATTGCCGTCCTCTCTGTTGAAATTAAATGCGTTCTTGGAATATTCAACCGCTTCTCGGACCTTTATTATATAAATTGTGTTTCCTTAGCCAGCAAACGTACGTTACTAAAATCGATGCCAGAGCCACAGTTCTCATGAAGTTCCGCTACTGGCGATTTTACACTTTGTTTTAAGCCGCATTTGTCGTTCGTCTTCCTTAATGCGTTCTTTAACAGTTCTTCCCGTTTCGCCAATATAATTTTGGTAATCATTTTTGGAAACAGTGATCAGCAGATTATTATATTTTAACTAAAGTTCAGTCTTGATCACAACACTTATGTCTCAATAACATAGGTGACCGGTTTCGGTTATATTTATATAACCATCTTCAGACCCATGGCTTCCTTGGAGGATGGTTATATAAATATAACCGAAACCGGTCACCTATGTTATTGAGACATAAGTGTTGTGATCCAGGCCGCCAATATAGCCTTTGCCGCAGGCACATGTCACCTGATAGACGCCTGCATTGTGGAGGCAATTATTTTTCCGACGGAAAACGAATGCACCTGATTGCCTCCACAATGGAGGCGTCTGTCAGATGACATGAGGTTGCGGCAAAGTGTATATAGGCGAAACGGGAAGAACTCCTAAAGAACTCATTAAGGAACACGAACGGGACACGCAGCCAAAACAAAGTGTAAAATTGGCAGTAGCGGAACTTCATGAGAACTGTGGCTCTGGCATCGATTTTAATAACGTCCGCTGGCTAAGGAAACCAAATGCATACAAGAAAGGTCCTAGAAGCGGTTGATTGTTTCAAGAAGGAGTGTAATTCAATAGAGAGGACGGCCACAGGCTTCCAGCATCGTGGCTCTCGGCTAGAGAGGACGGTCACAGGCTTCCAGCATCGTGGCTCTCGGCTAGAGAGGACGGCCACAGGTTTCCAGCATCGTGGCTCTCGGCTAGAGAGGACGGCCACAGTCTTCCAGCATCGTGGCTCTCGGCTAGAGAGGACGGCCACAGGCTTCCAGCATCGTGGCTCTCGGCTAGAGAGGACGGCCACAGGCTTCCAGCATCGTGGCTCTCGGCTAGAGAGGACGGCCACAGGCTTCCAGCATCGTGGCTCTCGGCTAGAGAGGACGGCCACAGGTTTCCAGCATCGTGGCTCTCGGCTAGAGAGGACGGCCACAGTCTTCCAGCATCGTGGCTCTCGGCTAGAGAGGACGGCCACAGGCTTCCAGCATCGTGGCTCTCGGCTAGAGAGGACGGCCACAGGCTTCCAGCATCGTGGCTCTCGGCTAGAGAGGACGGCCACAGGCTTCCAGCATCGTGGCTCTCGGCTAGAGAGGACGGCCACAGGTTTCCAGCATCGTGGCTCTCGGCTAGAGAGGACGGCCACAGTCTTCCAGCATCGTGGCTCTCGGCTAGAGAGGACGGCCACAGGCTTCCAGCATCGTGGCTCTCGGCTAGAGAGGACGGCCACAGGCTTCCAGCATCGTGGCTCTCAGCTAGAGAGGACGGCCACAGGCTTCCAGCATCGTGGCTCTCGGCCATCAAAGAAACGAATTTGCTGACGCGGTGTGCAAGCAATACAAATAACGCCTTGCAAGTCACCTCGTCAGACTGTAATATTTTGGGTAAACATTCCCTCTCTTTTACTCTGTCCGTTTCGTATCTAAACAAAGATGTTGGCCAACCAATAGCAGCAGGAGTAATTTGAACCAATAATCCTTCCCCAGCGTAAGCGTGGAGTAGTGCCCCTGTATCCAGTCACGATGGGCCACCAATAGCATCCATAAGAGTTTAGCCAATAACTCCCATTCTTCTGCATCAGTGCGGGAATATTGGCCTATGACGATGACCCACCAATGGTAATAACAAGAATCTTCACTGATACTCCCACTTCTCCAGCACAAATGCGGGAAAACTCCCCTTTATGAGGGAACGCGACACTGGTCTCTGACAAAGTTCTAGCAATAGTGGACACCGAAACATCCTGAAGAAGATCACAGCAGAGGGGTAGAAACATCGATTATATTAGAAAGAAATATGATGCGGCCTATAAACCCAGAAGATTTTAACTTTAGTGACAACGGCCACGAAAGCCTGAGGACTTACAATAAACACAACGTAGGATACGGAGCCAAATACAGGGAAACGTTCTGAAACCTTATAGTTTTAAGTTCGCTTACAAAGCTGAACGTTGGTGATTTATACATACATATCAATACAATGGCACCTCACTATAAACTTTGCTCACACAATATGTGCTAATCATTACATCAACTTATGTTAGAAGATCACGTTCATAAACTTGAAATACGATACAGAAATCGTCAGGTTACATGTTACACCATGGCTCAGTGTCAAAGTATAGTCATAGTATAAACAGAACACACAAAATCTTATGACCATCACAGATCAAAGAGCATGGTCAGAAAAGATCACAGACCGAATAGTCTGCTACCCTGTGGAACAAATATGGTGTATACGTATCAATGTAACTCAATCTATACACATGCAGTTAAAGAATATAATTGGAAACTGTATTTACAGAATATCATGCATACGAAAAATGTACTGCATTAATGTGGCCATTTGTCATTCTAAAACAAGTGAATAGTGCAAAAAAACTTTTTTATGGATAGCCATCTTAATGTATAATAACCTCCTTTTAGTACACAAATATACCACGAATACTGGCGTATCGCGGAAGTCATCAGGCGCTGAAGCTACCCTGCAGCGCACATCTGCCTGATGGGTTGCAGCTAGCAGAGCCTCTGCGACTCAACGATTGCACAGGGCCTTCACAACAACAGGTGGGGCGCAGAACCGCGTTTGGGGTCGCTTCTGCTACGAACCTTCCGCTGCATGCGCAGTGTAACATTCGGTCAGTTGAATGCAAGTAAACTTCCGCCATGCGAGTATTTAGGACCACCGCCGATCCCGACCCCGGTAGTTCGGTCACAGCCAGCCAGCTGATGTCTCCTGTTGTGGACCCGCCCCGCATTCGCCTCCAGTGGACAGCACTAAATTCGGCGACTTGCTCGTGGGAACTGTTGGTATCATTCGTTCCGGTGACTCTCTTCCTGCAGGATTGCCCTTTGAAATTATATCGGTCTTGTTGGAATCTTAAGTTTTATTCTGTTCAGACTTACGCCACCCATTGAGAGCTGGGGTTAGAGTTTTCCTATTGTACGGTCAAGGGGGAGGATTGTATTGTATCACAGAGAATATACAGGATGTTTGGGGAGGAAAGGTCAATGTTTTACACGGTGATAGTATAAGTAATTATGAACAAAAATGTTATATGAACATAGGTCCGCAAATGCTTCCTTAGGGAGGTATGGGTATTGAAAGGAAATTTATTCCGCAAAACTGATGTGCACAACGTGAACGTAAACGCTATACAACTTGGCTGTAATATGATTTTCTTGGAAACAATGTTACAGAGAAGTACAGTTATGTAACACATTTTTACATAATGTTTATTTACTTTTCATTTAGTATACACTCCTGGAAATTGAAATAAGAACACCGTGAATTCATTGTCCCAGGAAGGGGAAACTTTATTGACACATTCCTGGGGTCAGATACACCACATGATCACACTGACAGAACCACAGGCACATAGACACAGGCAACAGAGCATCCACAATGTCGGCACTAGTACAGTGTATATCCACCTTTCGCAGCAATGCAGGCTGCTATTCTCCCATGGAGACGATCGTAGAGATGCTGGATGTAGTCCTGTGGAACGGCTTGCCATGCCATTTCCACCTGGCGCCTCAGTTGGACCAGCGTTCGTGCTGGACGTGCAGACCGCGTGAGACGACGCTTCATCCAGTCCCAAACATGCTCAATGGGGGACAGATCCGGAGATCTTGCTGGCCAGGGTAGTTGACTTACACCTTCTAGAGCACGTTGGGTGGCACGGGATACATGCGGACGTGCATTGTCCTGTTGGAACAGCAAGTTCCCTTGCCGGTCTAGGAATGGTAGAACGATGGGTTCGATGACGGTTTGGATGTACCGTGCACTATTCAGTGTCCCCTCGACGATCACCAGTGGTGTACGGCCAGTGTAGGAGATCGCTCCCCACACCATGATGCCGGGTGTTGGCCCTGTGTGCCTCAGTCGTATGCAGTCCTGATTGTGGCGCTCACCTGCACGGCGCCAAACACGCATACGACCATCATTGGCACCAAGGCAGAAGCGACTCTCATCGCTGAAGACGACACGTCTCCATTCGTCCCTCCATTCACGCCTGTCGCGACACCACTGGAGGCGGGCTGCGCGATGTTGGGGCGTGAGCGGAAGACGGCCTAACGGTGTGCGGGACCGTAGCCCAGCTTCATGGAGACGGTTGCGAATGGTCCTCGCCGATACCCCAGGAGCAACAGTGTCCCTAATTTGCTGGGAAGTGGCGGTGCGGTCCCCTACGGCACTGCGTAGGATCCTACGGTCTTGGCGTGCATCCGTGCGTCGCTGCGGTCCGGTCCCAGGTCGACGGGCACGTGCACCTTCCGCCGACCACTGGCGACAACTTCGATGTACTGTGGAGACCTCACGCCCCACGTGTTGAGCAATTCGGCGGTACGTCCACCCGGCCTCCCGCATGCCCACTATACGCCCTCGCTCAAAGTCCGTCAACTGCACATACGGTTCACGTCCACGCTGTCGCGGCATGCTACCAGTGTTAAAGACTGCGATGGAGCTCCGTATGCCACGACAAACTGGCTGACACTGACGGCGGCGGTGCACAAATGCTGCGCAGCTAGCGCCATTCGACGGCCAACACCGCGGTTCCTGGTGTGTCCGCTGTGCCGTGCGTGTGATCATTGCTTGTACAACCCTCTCGCAGTGTCCGGAGCAAGTATGGTGGGTCTGACACACCGGTGTCAATGTGTTCTTTTTTCCATTTCCAGGAGTGTATAATGCATTACAACATGCATGTTACATGTATTCAGTTGAAAAAGACGTACCACGTCTATTACAAACGGCTTTAACACTTATCGTACAGGTGTTGTACAGTTCACAGAACAGGTTTGAATACCCCACCACGAACGTCAATGCACTTTTTCGCTCTAGCGATAACATGTTGTCTTGCTTGTTCAATTGTCTGTGGTTGGTTCCTAATGAATTCAGCAGCGACGATCATGCGACGAAGCAGTTCATCTCGTGTATTTACCTTCACTTTGTGCACCTCTGAATTCACCCAACCCCGTAAACAGAAATCTAAAGGTGTAAGGTCAGGTGATGTCGGAGGCCAGTTAACAGCACCGCCACGGCCAATCCAGCGATTAGGGTAGGTGCGCTTGAGATGGTCCCTCACACATAAGGTAACATGTGGAGGGGCACCGTCATGTTGAAAGTAGATTCCAGTTCGCATGGCTAAAGGAACGTCTTCCAATAGTTCCACAAATGAACTTTCCGAAAAATGAAGGTATCTCTCTCCCGTCGATCGCTGATTGATAGTAAATGGACCTATCAAAAGGTTACCGATCATGCTCCATCAAACATTTATGGTGAAACGAACTTGTAAATTGCTATCCACTGAAGCGTGAGTGTTTTCCCGCGACCATCGATGATTGTTGCATGTGTTGTTTATTCCATGTCGTGAAAATTGGGCTTCGTCAGTGATGTATGGAAGCAAATGACTATTCTCAATTACTCAGTGACAGAACTGAAGTCGTCGGGCATTGTCGCCAACGTGGAGATTTTGGACACGCTGTATGTGAAATGGATACAGGATTACCGCATGTACTGTTTGCCATACACGTGTCTGTGGGACATTCATACGCAGGTGAATTCTTCGTATGCTCATACCGGGACTTGGCTCAACACTTGCGATAATTTGTTCCTGTTATTGAAAAGTTTGTTGACGTGCACGCTCGGACGAAAAATGTCTACTTCGAAGAGAGCCTGTTGCATGCAAAGTGATTAAGACTGGTAAATACTCTGCGATCAGGTAATCGTCGAGTCGGAAAGCGCCTGTGGTTCAAAAGGGTTCAAATGGCTCTGAGCACTGTGGGACTTAACATCTGAAGTCATCAGTCCCCTAGAACTTAGAAATACTTAAACCTAACTAACGTAAGGACATCACACACATCCATGCCCGAGGCCGGATTCGAACTTGCGACCGTAGCGATCACGCGATTCCAGACTGAAGGGCCTAGAACCGCACGGCCACAGCGGCCGGCGCGCCTGTGGTATTCTTCTCTTGCAGCGGTAGCACTACCGTCGCAGAAGCCATGAAAATACACCATACCTGCGTGTTCCTCATTACTGTAGACGTGTGGCATTGTTAGCAGCCCTTGTACGAACACAGTTAACACCATACACTACACAGCTAACCGATACGTCTTCGGTACACTACACAATGCGGCTTACACGGCACAACTGCGCAAACAACGGGAGATTGTACTACGTACTACCTACGTCACATAACCATAATACGTTGTAGGTTGCATAGCTTAAACATGGCACGTACCCGTGCATTGTTTGCAAGAAAATCACGTTACGATCCAGCTGTATTGCGTATACGTTCACGCTGTGCACGTCAGTTTTGCAGAATTGAAGATCCTTTTAATACCCATACCTCCCTAACGAAGCATTTGCGGACCTATGTTCGTATAACATTTTTTGTTCAGAATTGCTTATACTATCACTGTTTAAAATAATGGCCTTTCCTCCCCAAACACTCTGTTAATCGGTGTTGCAATAATAGAATTGTGTTACCTAGCATTCAGTGAACTTCCCATACAGTCAAAGATTTTCTTCCAGGTTACTGATATTTTTTATTTTTTGTTGAGCTTCAGTAACCGTCAAAGGAGACTATTTGTATGAAGTTGAGGATAATAATTTTGTTAATAAACGGGGACAGAGCTTCGTTCTTATATTTTCTTGTGTGAGTATTCCTAGCCTGCAGCACCTCAGATGGCGACGGGCAAAATGGTTTAAATGGCTCTGAGCACTATGGGACTTAACATCTGAGCTCACGTCCCCTAGACTTTGAACTACTTAAACCTAAGTAACCTAAGGACATCACACACATCCATGCCCGAGGCAGGATTCGAACGTGCGACCGTATCAGCAGCGCGGTTCCAGACTGAAGCGCCCAGAACCGCTCGGCCACAACAGCCGGCTAGCGACGGGCATTTAAACCAACTTTACACGCAACTCTTACAGGTAGTGCCTCTTTGTACAGGTATTCTCAGCCATGGCGATGGCTGCGGACCCCGTGGACTTGACTCATGCAGTGCTCCTCCTACAGAACATGCATCACACAAACCAATTCTTCATGGAGGAGCTTGCGGCTATCACCCAGTCGACGACAGAATTTTTCGATTACCTAGCGCAACTCCTTGGTCCACAACTTCCGCACGCCACCGCCACCGTTCTGGGAATCCGACTGCAAAGTGGAGCTTTGGTCATGCTGCACGGATGGAGCAATTCAGAAGCTCCGACCTGAGGCAGGACCCCATTGCCTCCCTTACGCCACATTGAAGTCTGGTCTTCTCGATTACCTTGGTTCTCAGGTGCATGCAGCTACAACTCGCCACAAATCTTTTATTTGCCATAAACTGTCTTCTGAATTTTACAGGGAATGGATAGCCTGCCTTCAGAGGCTCTCTAGAAAGTGTCGTTTTCAGCGTGCCCACTCCAGATGTAAGCAATGCTTTTCCTCTTCATTCGTTAGGTACTTTCGTTGTTCATTACCCAGTCTTTCTGAAACTTAAAGGCCCATCTCCGTAAGCGTGTCTACCTGCCATTCGTGTCTTCGAGCGATCTTCGCGCTCTTCAGCGGCTTTTCAAGATCCGCCATTGGTTTTCGCTTCACTCCCGGCTTATAGGACCCCTTCTCCATCTAAAAATACGCAGAAGTCCGACAAGCAAACACCGTGCCTGCGTCATTTTCGACAGCTCCCTTCCTGTAGCCAGTGCTTTGTCTGTCACCAATTGCAGTAATGCCACTTTCGGCGGGCGAAGTGTGCCGTCTGCGGAAAATGTAGCTAAATGGCGGAATCTGCAGGTCTTCCTCGGCGACGCCTGTTGATTGCACGTAGTGGCTTCCGAAACTGGTTACAGTTTTCCGAATGTTGTCTACGAAATGTGCAATGTCATGAGACAAATCTATGCAGAATGTTGTTGAAGAAAGAAAGATCGATTACAATCCATGAGTAAGTCAGTCTTCGCGACATACACTAATCACTCAACCGAAAATCCACGGTGACGCCAAGAACCCGACGCTGTTGGGCTACCAACGTTTACTGCCCGCTTCATTGGCACCTGTTTTATTGATGGGAATCTAGATCAACTATTTAGAGTACCTAAGATATTCTGCTGCAATAATTGGAAGATATCCCACTGGACATAAGGCAGTCAGCGTGGTACCAACATGACGGATTTAGCACATATAACGACAGAGCCTCTTAACAGAACATTTGGAAAGCATTTTAACCGTGGTTCAGGACACGCATACTCACCAATTTTAAGACTTCTGTACTTTTATCTGTGGCACAAATTAAAACAAGACGTCTGTTAGGAAACATCGACGACTCCTGAATCCATTAAATACCTTACAACACGGACCTGTGCTGCTGTTAAGTCCTGACGTCTGTCCGGAATCATTTTTTAGCGTGTAGTAATACTCAGGGTCACCTTTTTGAGCACTTGGTATGACAGCCGAGATAATAAATGCACGAACCTGATTTACATGCTTGTTCACATGTGCCATTGTAGGGTAGTCGTTTGTTATACTCTTCTCCAGTGGTTTCCGGCGCTGTTGTCCTGATAAGTCACAAACTTGTTATGTCGTTGGAGTTCTCTTAGAAGCTTCCTTCAAACACCACAGAAAAAAGTATATAGTTCCATTAGGGAAAAAAATAAAGTCGGTGTCTTAATTCGGCTAGTATAAAAGATAAAAACTACTTGCAAACGCCAGGAAATTTGCCATATCGTCCGTTATAACTTGACGAACACCGCACCTCGATGTATTTATTCGTTCTGGTTATATATCGGTGGCCTGTCTTAGCAGACTCACCCAGAATTGGACGCAGATCTCCTGAACAGTCACCGGCCTTAACACGTCAGAAATCTGAAACCCGCAGTCTAGATCATCGGCTATGCGAATCAGAGAGGATCGCTTTGTGTATCCAATTGCATCCCATACCGTCACGCTAGGCGCAGGGAAAATGTGACAATGACGAATGCAATATGTCAAAACGTCCGCTCTCCTTGCAGCCTTCAAGCCAGACTACAAGGGTTGTGATGCTGCTCGCAGAACGGAGGCATGTCTGTAAGGACGACGTGGTGCTACTCCTACGTCGAGTGTTTTCATTGGACACCACTGCGGCTTGGCCCTCTCTCCTGCAGCGGTAGGTAAGCCGAACAGTATTTCCCGTCCCGACAGTCATGGTGAAGCAGTCGTCATCCCACTGTCCTTGTGTGTACTTGCCGCGCTGCAAACATGCCCTTTTCCTGGCTAAGAGCACGTGACGTGGCTGTATGATTTCCGAACGCGTGGGCAATATGTCTGTTCCCTTGGGTGCTAGTTGCTTGACGCCATTGAGATCTTACATGGCCCTCCTGAACCAATCGGTTTCCAAGACAGTCATGGGACCCTGGCCAACGCGAGCGGCAGTGTCTCTTAACTGTCAACCACAATGTCGGTAAGGCGACAACGCCACAGCTGTCGAATTCTGACACTTGCTGGTAAACGTTTCTCCTTCTTACACGAGGCATAACTCGATCCTCTCACAAATAACAAGAAAAAGTAACAAAGAAAACGTTTCAATGAAATTTCTGAACGAGAAACAGGTTGCATAATCTTAAGATTGGTTTTGGAGAAAAACACAATTTTATTTCTTCTTCTATTTCCCATACATCACACTGGCATCGTCAGTGTGCTTTTATTTTCTTTCTATTAAACAGGAAAAATTCTCTTTACAAAGTGTACACACATAAATTTGAGTTTTTAAAACAGTGTTTACAGATTTGAAGAACAGACGACGCTTTGTATATATGTTACCGTGTGTGACCGAAATTGGAGAATGTCGATTTTCACCGGTGAATGTAAACAGATACCAAACACGTCGGTGAAAGATCGAATATTTCATTACATTGTTGTACATTCGAACCCTCTCCGGTGTGTGTCGACAATTACAGATATGTTCTGGTGGAGGCCCAAAACAGAAGAGTCAAAAAACAAGCGACTGGCTCTCTCCCGCCAAATTCTTTGTTCTGCTCGGAGTCAATCAGCTTTGTCAGTCTTATGCAAGCTTTGATAACGCGAGCAATGTTTTCTTAATTTTTTCGGATATCCTAATATATACTAAATGGATACTGCAGTAAATCGTGGTCTTTTTCATGAAAAGTTAAATGCATTAATTGCGGGTAAACGAGAAGACAATTGTTTTTATTTCTCAAGAAAAGCATTCTAAAATACTTTCTGAAGTGGTTTCTGCTAAAATTAAATGCAACACATCTTTGGATTACAGACGATTAAAACGTTTTGATGTTTTAAAAATTAATTATGAAGGGGAGTTAATTGTACCATTAAAACCAGGGGAAACGAACTTATAGTATTATGTTACCAATGAAGAATTGTACTGTATACTATATGAAACTCACATCAAAATAGGCCACGGTGGAAGAACACGAATGCTTAAAGAGTTGCAAGTTAAACACAAAAAGATTACATATGAAGTTGTAATGTTGTATTTAAATTTATGCAAACAGTGTCAAATGAAACACAGTGCACCTAAGAGAGGTGTTGTTGTGAAGGCGTTGGTTAACTCTGAATTAAACTCAAGGTGTCACGTTGATCTGATAAATCTGCAGTCGAACAGAGATGGCGACTATAAGTTCATAATCGTGTATCAAGATCATTTAACTATGTTTGTCTAGCTACGACCTTTGAAAACTAAAAGAGGTGAGGAAGTAGCGCATCACGTTCTTTCAATATTTTTAACATTTGGTGCACCAGAAATATTGCAATCTGTTAATGGTAGAGAATTTAGTAATCAAGTCATATCCGAAATATGCGCTATGTAGAAAGATGTTAAAATAGTTCATGGGAAGCCTCGTCACAGTAAAACACAAGGCTCAGTTGAAAGGGCCAGTCAAGATACACAGAATATGCTAACTGCATGGATAAACGATAACGATACAAATAAATAGTCAGATGGTTTATCCTTTGTTCAATTTGCCAAGAGCACTACGTATCACGAAGGAATACGCCGACTCTTTATGAAGCCATCTTTGGCGTTAAAGCAAAAAGAGGCATAGCATCGTCTTTTTTGCCTGGCGAACAAATCGCAAATATTGAAACTGAAGAACAACTCGAAGAAATTGCCTATACTTCTGAAACCGAAGAACAGCCTGAAGAAACTGTTAATGCTTATAAAAAAATTTTGAGCGGTGGTCATACGAAAACCATATTCCAAAGAAAAATATTGAAAAGGACCTACAACCTACAACGTCTTCACATCAAATTCTGTCTGAAAAACACGAGTTGATTTCAACAAAAAGAGTGGCCGCGAAAGAGAATCTTCTACTGGAAGCAACAAAGATGTTACGAACCTCACAAAAACAACTTCCTCCTGCTGAAATTGGTGATAATGTACGAATACAAGTCCCTGATGTCGATCGTGACCGTACAGGTAGCCGAAATGTGTTAGCGGTTATTGTTGGAATAGAAGACTCCGACTTCTATAAACTGGCAAATATAAATGGTACCCTCAAGAAACTTTACACACGTAATCAGTTCGTAATTTGTAAAGAAAAGTTACTATCCACAGATGAGATTTTTCAAGAAATGTCGCTGAGAGAAGCAGCTGCAGCTAATTCGAGGAGCGGGGGACAAGGCTATACACGCTGTCATTGCAAAAGGAGGTGTTCCACAACTAAATGCACTTGTAAAAGCAAGGGACTCTTGTACAATTCAAAGTGTCATAATAGTTTAAGTTGTTGCAATAAATAAGATTTGAATCACATAAGTAAGTAATTTTGTTATAACTATTATCTTCTTTTCTCATGTACTATGTACTGTTTATTTTAAATTCTTGGTCATTCCTTCCAGAAAGAGAGGTGAAAAAGTTACGTCACCGTTGTAACGTTGTATAGGGACTGAATTACGGAGAAGAAAATATAAATCTCCAGCATTTTTATCATTCACCATTAGTGCAAGGCGAATGTCAACATCTACCGGTGTAAGTCAGAAATAAGGGTATTTAGCAAATATTTCGGCCAAACACTAAGCGACTATGTGAAGGTTGACATTCACGGGTGAAAGTCGACATTCTCCAGATGTCGGTGTTTCACTGTAACCTACATACCTTGTCACAACATGCCTGTAGCTTTCCGATATCTTACGTTTTTCATTAACTAGTTTCCTTATACAGTTTGTCATCTGTAACCATATGGAACATTATGTTGAAAAGTTTATTTATTTCGAAATTTTACGGCTGTGTATGTTATGATTAGGTCTAGAATTAACTAAGGCCTAACATTAACCAATTAACAATCAAAAAAGAAATTAGTGATTAAATAAATCAAAATAACATCCATTCACTCACTCACTCACACACACACACACACACACACACACACACACACACACACAGACACACACACACACGCATTCGTGCGCACACAAACATATAATCTTCAACATAGAGTTACTTAATCTTAAGCCTAACCATAACTTTCTCAGTTGCAAAATTTCGACGTAAATAACTTTCTTCATTAAGTTTTATGTGGATGCAAATGACAAATTGTGGAAGACAGAAATTGCAATAAAAATATAAAAAACCAGAAAACCACAGCATGCAGTGAGAAGGTAAAAATGCAAGACTTTGTTCTTCAAATTTGTAAATACAGTCTTAAAAACTCAAATTTATGTGTGCACCATTAGTAAAGATCATTTTTCATGTTTGATAGAAAGAAAATAAAAGCTCAACGACGATGCTGAAGCTTCAGTAAATCATGTCTGGGAAATACAAGGTGTTTTGCTTAAGGTAGAGCCCCTCCAAAAACAAATCTTCTGGTAATGAAACACGCACAGAGGAAATAATACCTCAAGAACATTCATTATCTTTTTCTTTACACACATAATGTAAATGGCTTTACTTCTACGATGAAATGTGAACTGTTAGCATATTCAAGCGTGCACTAGACTTCATGCTTTTATGATGTTCGTTGCATGCCATTTACATGTTGTTGCCGTTTTAAGAAAACTGAGTGGATTCAAATTACAAAAATAATTAATATTTTATCAATAATATTGCGTTAGACAAATAAGAGTCAGAACAATACGTAATTAAGGGAAGCCTAGGCTTGTAAAACTATTAATCAACACAGTAACAGAGCAAATGCAAGAACATCAAACAGTACAGTAAGCAACTTCTTGGAACATGAAAAGCAAAGAAGTTTCAGTTGTTACAGAAAATATCAAAAGCCCAACAACTAAACTTTTCCAATTAGTTGCTTGAGCTAGCTGCAATAGGCATAATATACCGACAGTCCCTCTAGAATGGTTACACAGAATAGGTGTCCTTTCCGGATCACAGATGTGCGGACTGGCCAGCGCGACCCTCTCAGTAACCCAACCTAGGACGATTAACGCAAGTGACGTAGTCCCACGCAGGCAAAGACGTTAACAACTAGGATGGGAGGCAGACACAGGATACAAAAACTTATTTGTCGAGATACAAGAAGAAAAACTTGGTTTAACTGCTCAGAGGTTCAGGCCAAACTTCAACTACAGTATGAATATTATATTTTATATAGCAAAACCGTGAACAACGCCACTACGCTTGGGAGTGACACAAATTTAAGCAACTTCCCGAAATACCTGGGCCTTACTACCTTAAAACCTCAACAACACGAACAAGCTTACAAACTCGATAAAATGCAATTAATCTGCTCACTAGGCAGCACAAAAAATTTACAGAAATCTTAAGTATATAATTTGAATTACAATATTAGCTAGGTCACTAATTTACATCGCCATGACATGCAATTCTGCGGAGCATACTACACGTAAAATTCCAGACCTTAAAACAAGGCCAATGAAGCTTCAGTAGCTTATGGTTTACTGAAGGTCCAGCTGTGAGGTCATATACACCCAGAGGAACAATTGTCCAGTGACGTAACCTTAGCTTAAACTTTGCAGTCCACGTGGGAATACCAGAACACTCCAAGATTTCGATTAATTTTCAATACACATACACTATGTGACCAAAAGTATCCGGACACACCCAAAAACATACGTTTTTCATATTAGATGCATTGTGCTTCCACCTACTGCCAGGTACCCCATATAAGTTACGTGAGCAGTCATTGGACACTGTGAGAGAGAAGAATGGGGCGCTCCGCGGAACTCACGAACTTCGAACGCGGTCAGGTGACTGGGTGTCACTAGTGTCATACATCTGTACACGAGTTTTCCACACTCCTAAACATCCCTAGGACCACTGTTTCCGATGCGATAGTGAAGTGAAAATGTGAATGGACACGTACAACACAAAAGCGTACAAGCCGACCTCGTCTGTTGAGTGACAGAGACCGCCGACAGTTGAAGAGGATCGTAATGTGTAATAGGCAGACATCTATCCAAATCATCACACAGGAATTCCAAATTGCATCAGGATAACTGCAAGTACTATGACAGATAGGCTGGAGGTGAGAAAACTTATATTTCATGGTAGAGCTGCTGCTCGTAAGCCACACATCACGCCAGTAAATGCCAAAGGACGCATCTCTTGGTATAAGGAGCGTAAGCACTGGACGATTGAACAGTGAAAAAACGTTGTTTGGAGTGACGTATCAGGGTACACAAAGTGGCGATCCGATGGCGGGGTGTGGGTGTGGCGAATGCCCGGTGAACGTAATCTGCCAGCATGTGTAGCGCCAAGAGTAAAATTCGAAGTCGGTGGTGTTATGGAGTCGTCGTGTTTTTCATCGAGGGGCCTGCACCCCTTGTTATTTTGCGTGGCAGTATCGCAGCACAGGCCTACATTTATGTTTCAAGCACCTTCTTGCTTCCCACTGTCGAGGAGCAATTCGGGGATGGCGATAGCATCTTTCAACATGGTTAAGCACCCATTCACAATACAAGGCCTATGGCGTAGTGGTTACAAGACAATAACATCCTTGTAATGGACTGGCCTTCACAAAGTCCTGACCTGAATCCCATAGAACAGAAATCAGTGCTGCCGGTTGGCCAACTAACAGCTAAAATACTTCACTACCACCAGGATAGTGAATACTGCTAACCCCCATAACCCGTGGGGCTACCACCGGCGTAAAACACGCCCAATAGCGCACACTTTCTCGTAAACGAACTAGTCAACTCGATGCACCCGTCTCACTGCCGCTACACCAACTCTCCCTCTCCTAGCTTACTTCCCGGTAGCAACGGAGGTTACCGTTAAAACAATCGCTTTTCGGTTATATTGTTTTTTACATTCCAGTTTAACCTGACTCTTAGAACCGCTCAAAATAACCGGTTTCTGAAATAACCGATTTTCGATTTTTTATTCCTATTATTTTGTGTAACTACAGCATCAAAATATTAAAATATATAGGCAAATAAAAGAAAACCTAGTCCGTTCACAGTTCACTGCTCTTCCCGAAATAGTGGTAAGTGGTTGAATACTAGAAAACATCACCACTATTCTTTATCTGACTCTAATTTTTTGAAACTCTGCTCAAAAATCATGTATTAATCGGGGGTCGTACTACCAGTTGCACATTACGAATTGTCAGCACTAAAGGGTGAAAACTGAAACTGAGGAACTCTGTTTTTCGTTTTAATTTTTAAGTTTTCAAGTGATAAAGACATGGGTAGCAGAACGGCTACTTTCTATTTTTATTGTGTGCTGTGAATGAATTGTTATGAAGTTTTTAATTTATTACTAGTACCATAATTTCTTTCCACTTTCATTATTTCATAGAAATGGCAGAAAAACGTCAATCTCTCAGAGCAAATGAAACATTGTACTTCATTCCCACGTCCCTTCGTAAAAATATTCCCAGACTAGGGTTGGTGCCTTTCTGCAGTAGATGTCCGGCGACGAAAACGAGAAACTAGTACCCTATAGACCAGGTAGCACACAGCACGTACACACGTACTGCGACACACTATGATGTGTCATGCAATACGAGAGAAAGTAGCGTGACTTGACGTGATGGTGATAGAGAGAGAGAGACAAATATATTCTTTATTAATCTGTGTTGGTTAGCGCTCAGATAATTATTCTCATTGTAGGAAGGCTTTGTTCTTGAAAAGAAGTGGTTCATTAGCAGTTTTTCATTCTTGTTAAGTAGAAATCGACGCCATTGCGAGATTTTGAAGGATACGAGAGAAAGCAGCGTGACTTGACGTGGCGATGCTAGAGAGAAAGAGAGACAAAGATGTTCTATATTACTCAGAAAATTATTCTTAGTGTAGAAAGTCTTTGTTCTTGTTAAGAAGTAATTCATTGGGAGTTTATCATTCTTGTGAAGTAGAAATCGACGCCATTGCGAGATTTTGAAGGAAATTGTATCATATATCTGTGTATAAGCCAGTGAACAGATAATTCATGTTACGAGAAGAGTTTCATTGACACAAAAGTCAATAAAAGATTGTTTATTTCAAGAAGGTACGTGTTTATTCCACAATTGTATACTTTAGTTATGATCTGTTAATGAATACCAGCTCGAGAACGTTTCCGACAGGAGCGTTCAGTTCTAATTAAACAGTTTGATGTTTTCTTTGGAAACGGAGTAATATCACGGATCTATTAAATCCGCCAATGTTGGACATTTCTAAGAACTGAAAGCAAATCTGATTGCTATGCAACAGAGCCCAGAAGAATATTTCTACGCAACTTTGATTAACACTTTCAGCTTCAATACAGCATCTGCAGCAGCTGGATAGATCGCTACAACAACATAAGCATGTAGTGTGAAAGCAGTTTCACATATCGCCCTGTATCAAACCAACGGTGTAGGTATTCAAGATAACAGAGCACACACACTCATACATGTAAAGACAAACACAATGTGGTGTGAGGGAGAGATACTATTCACTCAATATAAGCGCTCATCAGGGAGACTTTATAACTCACACAAAATAAACATTAATGTCTCAGTAATGCTTTCTCAGTTTTAATCCCATGTGTCTGTTACACTTTTATGTCGGCATTGTTTTTAAACTAGCATTACTCGATTTTCCCATTTTCTACAGGGTGAAAAGTATTTAAACCGACAAACTCTGGGAGGTTGTAGGGCACATCAAAACAAATATTTTTCCCTAATGTCATTTTTTCCTATGAGGAGTATTTAAACCGGTAGAGGAAGATTTCTCTGGCGACAAATTAATTAAACCAACAAAAAAGTCCAGAAGGGACAAATCTGGGGATCGAGCAGGCCATGGTACAGGACCACCTCTGCCAATCCACGTTTCTGGGAAACGTCGGTCCAGGAATCGACGCACACGACGACTGAAATGAGCCGGCACCCCGTCATGTTGGAACCACATGCGTTGTCTTGTAGGGAGCGGGACGTTTTCAATTCTGGCAATGCTCTGGCGAGAAAATTATAATAGGGCCTGCCATTTAATGGCCTAGGTAGCAGATGCGGCCCAGTTAAACAGTCCCCAACAACACCGACCCACACATTAACAAAGATCCGCCCTTGATGAGCGCTAGTAACTGTGGCATGTGGGTTATCCTCACTCCAAACATGCGAATTGTGCATGTTGAAGACTCCATCACGCGCGAACGTTGCTTCATCAGTAAACAACACTGAGGATGGAAATGTAGGATGCACTTCACGGTGTCCCAGGTACCACTGCGAAAACTGTGCTCTGGGTGGATAATCAACTGGTTCCAGGTTGTGGACACGCTGTAAGTGAAATGGACGTAACAATTGGTCTCGAAGGACTCTTCTTACATTCGTCTGATTCGTCCCCCTGTTACGTGCAATTGCACGAGTGCTGATTGAAGGATCCCGCTCCACACGCTCCAAGACAGCTTCCTCAAATTGCAAAGTTCTTACCGTGCGACGGCATCCCTGTCCAGGTAATCTGTTACATGACCCGGTCTCACGCAGAGGTTGGTACACAGCAGCAAAGGTCGCATTATGCGGGGTACGGCAATTAGGATATTATTGTTGATAAACCCGCTGTGCAGCTCGTCCGTTGTGGTGCGCTACGTTGTACGCACCAAGCATGTCAGTGTACTCACTCCAGGTGTATCGCTCCCTTAGTAAACAGAGACAATGCACTACTACATTGGTGGACAGCAGTTGCCTACAACTGAAGATCGTAATACGGTCTCTAACAACTGAAGAGCGTAGTACGGCCTCCACCCGTTTAAATACTCCTCATAGGAAGAAATAACATTAGGAAAAATATTTGTTTTGATGTCCCCTACAACCTCCCAGAGTTTGTCGGTTTAAATACTTTTCACCCTGTATAACACCTCAACATTTCAAACAATACAAATTTTTTGACTAAAGATGACGTTTTTTTTAAAAAAAGAGTTTTTTTTTAAAAACGAAAAATTTTTGCGGAGCTGGTATGGACAATTAATACTTAGTAGCGAACCAAAGATACGCAAGCAGCGATGAATCGACTCGAAACAAACCGACATAGCTCATTAATTCATCTCTTGGTCTTTCTCTACCTCCCACAGTTGTCTCCATTACAAACTGATGATTCCTTGATGCCTCAGAACGTGTCCTGTCAACCGATACCTTCTTTCAGTCATGCTGTGCCATAAATTTATTTTCCCCAATCCGATTCAGTACCTCATCACTTGTTACTCTGTCTATCCATCTAATCTTCAATATTCTTTTGTAACACCACGTTTCGAGTGCTTCTCTTATCTTGTTGACTGATCTGCTTATTGCCCACGTTTCACTTCTGTGTAAGGCTACATTCCAGCGAGACAAATACTTTCAGAAAAGACTTCCTGAGACATGAGTTTATATTAGACATCAAGAAATTGCAATTTTTCAGAAATGCTTTTGCTGTTGTTGCCAGCCTCTACTTTGGGCATCATCATTTACTTTGGTGGCCATATTGAAAAACTCAAACTAGTTTTAGTGTGGAAACGTTGACAATTACATAGGTCTACCTGCTCTTTGTATACTACACTACCGGCCATTAAAATTGCTACACCAAGAAGAAAAGCAGCTGATAAACGGGTATTCATTGGACAAATATATTATACTAGAACTGACATGTGATTACATTTTCACGCAATTTGGGTGCATAGATCCTGAGGAATCAGTACCCAGAACAACCACCTCTGGCCGTAATAACGGCCTTCATACGCCTGGGCATTGAGTCAGTTGGCGTGTACAGGTACAGCTCCCCATACAGCTTCAACACGATACCACAGTTCATCAAGAGTAGTGACCGACGTATTCTGACGAGATAGTTGCTCGACCACCATTGACCAGACGTTTTCAGTTGGTGAGAGATCTGGAGAATGTGCTGGCCAGGGCAGCAGTCGAACATTTTCTGTATCCGGAAAGGCCCGTACAGGACCTGCAACATGCGGCCGTGCATTATCCTGCTGAATTGTCGGGTTTCGCAGGGATCGAATGAAGGGTAGAGCCACGGGTCGTAACACATCTCGACTGTAACGTCCACTGTTCAAAGTGCCGTCAGTGCGAACAACAGGTGACCGATATGTCTAACCAATGGCAACCATACCATCACGCCGAGTGATACGCCAGTATGGCGATGACGAATACACGCTTCCAATGTGCATTCACCGCGATGTCGCCAAACACGGATGCGACCATCATGATGCTGTAAACAGAACCTGGATTCATCCGAAAAAATGGTTTTGCCATTCGTTCACCCAGGTTCGTCGTTGGGTACAGCATCGCAGGCGCTCCTGTCTGTGATGCAGCGTCAAGGGTAACCGCAGCCATGGTCTCCGACGAGCTGATAGTCCATGCTGCTGCAAACGTCGTCGAACTGTTCGTGTAGATGGTTGTTGTCTTGCAAAGTCTCCATCTGTTGACTCAATGCGCGACCCGTTAGAGCCATGCGGATAAGATGCCTGTCATCTCGACTGCTAGTGATACGAGGCCGTTGGGATCCAGCACGGCGTTCGAATTACCCTCCTGAACCCACCGATTCCATATTCTGGTAACAGAACAACGCGAGGAGAAATGTCGCGATACGATTAACTGCAATCGCGATAGGCTACAATTCGACCTTTATCAAAGTCGGAAACGTGATGGACGTTGCCCAAGCAACCTCACGGCCCGCAGTCGTCAGCCCAGTCTCCGACCTCCCACGCACTGATGTCCGTCGCAGCCAGTGGGGAAACGACGGGAGAGACTTCCTGCGCCACAGAAGTGATTTTTTCCCCGTTTCCACTTTTTTTTTGACATCTCCTTCTTCCTTCAAGAGAATCGAGCCTTTGGGAGGGGGCGGGGTGGGCAAAGGGAAGTGGGAAGAGGAACAAGGTCGGCAGGCGGCGACAGAATATGGGGTGGGGGGGGGGGGGAGTGAGAAAGAGATAAAGCGGCGCAGGACTCGACCCTCGACCAGAGCGATCAATATCTGGCGGAGCGCAGCCGAGCACAAGTAGTTTGTCGGCTGGACGCGGTGCAACCTGGCGTCGCTCGTTAGCTGGCCCGGTTCCGGGGAACCCCCTACCGCGCCGCCGTAATAACCAGCTCGGTGAATGGGCCGCGAGGTACCGTAATAACATATTGTTACCGCGGAGGGATGAATGGGCGCCCCGGATTATTATAATGCGACAGGAGAATAACATGTGACGCTTAGTGCACGAGTGCCGTGGCAACGGGAGGCGAGGGATGTTTGACATGGAGGGGAGGTGGATTTGGAGGGAGAGAAGGTGGAGAGCGGACAGCGTACTGACTGTAATTAACGGTTTGCAACAGGAGGAAATAAAGAATCCGGTGCGGTCGTGGTGGTGGTGGTGAAACTGGGCCGCATTCAGCGCCAGGGGGGTTCCCCGCGTGGCCTGCGCTGTTATTGGGCCAAACCGCATAAAACGCGCAGTGTACGACCGGCGGTAATGATGCCGCCAACAATGGGAACAAAAACCGAACGGTGGTGTGTAATGACGGTGATTATGAATGTCTGCTGCGTGCGTCCGCGCTCGCGGGGGATGGACGGGCGAGGCAGAAATAATTGTTGCGTGCGGACAATAACTTAGTCCCGGACGGGTGCGCGCGCGCAAGTTGTGTGAGAGGAGCCTACGAGGATGGGCTATGGGTGGTGGAGGGGGCAGAGAGTGAGCCCTGCGGCGGATAATAAAAAGAATGCGATATCCGCCTGTTTGGAGGCAAAGTGGGCCCCGAGTCTGTGGGATGAGTTGTGCAAAATTTACACTAGCAGTCACAAAAGGATGCCTTCCCTACGCATGTGCGTGTGCGTGTGTGTGTGCGTACAGCGAATCTCTGTAAACGAGGCGATAAAAGAGCGGCGATCCGCGTAAACCCGGATGGAAATGCGGCTGTGAGTGTAGGGGGTGAATGGTTCGCGGGAGGGGGGAGGGGGAGGGGACGTTATGTGCGCTGGGATTGAAGCGTCCACTCTGGGGCCTACGAGCACTCGCTCATCCGACCCACTCTGCCTCGTTATCTTTTGTTTCTTGTCACTGGTCCGCGGGCGTTGCAGGTTGTGTGCAGTTTTGCTGCTATGTCGGGGGCACGGCCTCCGCAAGCGGAAATGCGATCGCTTCCGACTTTGTGTACATATACGATGAGCGTGTTTCCCGTGAAGTAGCAAACATTTCCATCTTTGTGCTGTGTGTTCCAAAAATTATTTCTCGAGTGCATTCTACGTAGAAATACGCAGTACTGTGAAAAGAAAACGGCACAAGGCTGCATCTACAGGGTGTTCGGAAATTCCCGTTACATACTTCCAGGACTTGTAGACGGGAGTGAGCAGATAATATTTCTAAGTGGAATCCAAGTCCGTAAATATACCGTTTCCGTATTACAACCAACTGAAAACATATTGGCCGGCTGCTGTGGCCGAGCGGGTCTAGGCGCTTCAGTCCGGAACCCCGCAGCTGCTACGGTCGTAGGTTCGAATCCTGCCTCGGGCATGGATGTGTGTGATGTCCTTAGGTTAGTTAGGTTTAAGTAGTTCTAAGCCTAGGGGACTGATGACCTCAGATGTTACGTTCAAAAACGGTTCAAATGGCTCTGAGCACCATGGGACTTAACTACTGAGGTCATCAGTCCCCTACAAGTTAGAACCACTTAAACCTAACTAACCTAAGGACATCACACACATCCATGCCCGAGGCAGGATTCGGAACTGCGACCGTAGCGGTCGCGCAGTTCCAGACTGTAGCGCCTAGAACCGTTCGGTCACCCCGGCCGGCTCAAATGTTAAGTCCCATAGTGCTTAGAGCAATTTGAACCATTTGAAAACATATTGGCAACGCAACCACTTTCACAAATAATTGATTCGGCGTGACGCAGTACATCGATTGTCTTAAAATTTTACTCATTAACTGCCAAAATAAATTGCTGGTGTACTCGTTGACGGGTTCTCCTCGATTTGATGCAGTACGGCTGCTTCCAGTTCGGGTGTGCGGCATCTCCTTAGAGCCTCACTGCCAATGCCTGCTGACAGAGAAGGTACCCCTTTCTCGAAGCCTGTGCGTAAATATTGTGGAAAAGGGTATGCGATTTGACGTTGTGGGGAACGATCTTGATAAGGCGACGAACAGCTCTTACATTATCGTGAACTTTGCCTTTCAGAAGAATCACGTCAGTGTACTTTTGAAACGTGTACTCGACCATGTTGCTCTAACACTCACAGACACGTGAATAAGGCTCGAACCAGGTCAAAGAGGCAGGACAGATGTCAAATGGCGTAAATCGATCCGACGTAACCACTCCACACCACGACTGCCAGTTGCGTACCTACCGAGCAAACTTATGTTCAAACGGCTGTGGAACAGGAACGATACGTTTCCGGGCATCGGTTCCTATTCAAAACATTATGCTATTATTACCTCTGCAAGTCCTAAAAGTTTGTGACGGGAATTTCCGAACACTTATGAACTCTGCAAGTCATTGCTTGGAGTGAGGCGAAGAGATACGGTGTGACAAATTCATCCCTGTGCTTGTACTGTTCTATTCACAGATGGCAGACGGGACAAATGGAAGTTGGCACCGCTGCTCTCCCCCTCTCGCCAGTATTTCCATAATTTTACCGCCTTGGTCATTACTCGAAATGTATGTTGGAGGAAATAATATGCTCTCCGAATTTTGCTGTAGCCGCGCCCACTTTATGTCACTTAACATTTCTGTCACATTCTTACGCCGATGAAGCACACAGTGTTTCTGTGTGCCTTCTCAATTGCATCGGTGAATCCAACTTGCTTACGGTTCTAAACAGTTGATCAACACTCAGGAATGAGAACTTTGTGAGGGGTCTCTTTCGTGCGTGATTTACACTTCCTTAGAATCCTCCTAACAAACATTGTGTTCTTTCCCCACATTTATGCTTACGTGGCTGTTGCATCTTTAATCGCTCGAGATAGATACTCCTAGACACTTCTGACTAACTCCTGATCTAATAGTCGCGTGATATCGGATCGTGTAGCCTGTTTATGAACATGACATTACATTTCTTTCTTTACGTTGAGCTGCAAATTTTGCTCACAGTGAGGACAACTTCCAACTCCGACCCTCCTCATACTCCCCCCCCCCCCCTCCCCCTCCAAAAAAATCACTTTACAAAGCTTTCATACTGTCCTGTCATGGAGCGAACGTATCGATTCAGTACGAAAATGGAGACAGGCAGAACATGAATATTGACCCAGAGCAAACATACACAGAAGCATTGTACCTTCGTTCGCGATTTTTTCCCTCGCGTTACGAATCAGTGTCAACATTAACAGAAAATGGAGTTAGAAAATATTCCCATATATCTAAAGCGTAACCTCCAGACAGCAAAATAACATGTATAAATCTCATACTGACAGAACTCAGTTACCTACCTTGTAGGTGGTAAGTACCTATTGTATAGAGGCAGCAGTAGTATGTTCGGGGATCAAAAGATTTTTATGTAACTTATGATACCTCATTTCCTTTACCCCTCCCCCTTCCACGGAACTAGTATGACCTGCATCTCTCCCTCTCCCCCACCTTCCAGTAGCTGAAATCCTGGGTAAGATCTTCTCAGCTGCCGAACTTTGCACAAGCAGTCTTACATCAGCTTTACTAAAATATGGGATCCATTGATAGAACACGTCCTGAGTCATCAAGGAATTTTCCATTTGGTAATGGAAGGAAGCGTGCTTAAAAATTGTAGAGGGGCAGCAAGGCTTGAATACACTAAGCGGGTTGAAACGATGAGCATGGTTTTAGGACCATCGCTATAACAGTTTTAAACAGTCGTAGTTGTGTTGAGAAAGTACGAGAGCTCCTGGAGCTAGCGCTGATGTTGAAATCGATAGGCATTAAAAGTTGGCTAAGGCTGGAGATATGTCCAGCTGAAATTTTTGCGAAGGACCTAACGGTATTCAAAAAGAATAGGCTAAATGCAGTTGGCGATGGCGTGTTTGTTGCTGTTAGAAATAGTTTATCTTGTAGCGAAATTGAAGAAGATAGTTCCTACTAGTTAGTATGGGTAGAGGTCATTCTTGGCAACCGGAATAAAACAATAATTGGATCCCTTTACCGACCTCCCAACGCAGATGGTACAGTTGCTGAAAAGTTCAAGGAAAACGTAAGTCTAAATTCAAACATGTACACGACACATACAATTATAGTTGATGGTGACTTTAGTTTACCCTCGAAATAGTTTAAATCTCGAGCTACGCACAAAACATCGTTCTAAATTGTGCTAAACACATTATCTGAAAATTATCTCGAGCAATTAGTTCATGAGCCCATTAGAATGGTAAACAGTTTTTAAAACATACTTACGCTCTTAGCACCAAAGAATCCTGAGCTAATAACGAGCATAAAAACGGATAATGGATTACTGACACAGGGTTGTCGTAGAGAGACTCAACACAGTAACTCCCAAATCCTCCAAAAATAAACAAGAAAGGTTCTTTTAAAAAAGTTTGGTGTTTTTCAAAGTTTTGTTTGTTTGTACGTCAATGAATATGAAAAGAGTAATGTTTGTGTCATGCAAATTTAGAGTGTCATGTGTTGTTGAGCAAATGACTTACTCTGCAAAACCAATACGTAATTCTCATAATGAAATTAATTCCTCTGAAATTTTTTTTTTTTTTTTTTTTTTTTTTTTTTTAAAAAAAAAAAAAAAATCTTTATTTACTTTACAATAATATTTATACATCTAACCCACCACCTTATTACATTAGTGGGTCTTACTTACTTCTGTTAGTTACAATTTGCAGCTAATTACAATATGTATTAAGTTGTGAGCTACAGCTTTCTAATTGCAATGGGCAGCTATACAATAAACTACTTAATTAAACTTCTAATATTTTAAAAACTAAACCTACATTTACTTCCTGCAGCGTCACAAGTGTGTCAGCAATATACAAACCTACTTATATGCCTTGCCCATCGAGCTAACCCCGATGGGCGTGCCCCTGACACTGGGCAGGCCAGGATTTAATCGCTGCAGGTTCCTATATCTAAATTTCTAATCTAATTCCTACTATCTAATTTTAACCTACGTCATTTCCAGTGTAATGTCAATTCCGGGTAATTCCTATTCCCCACCCCCCCTGTTCCCGCGCGTGGCGGATTCCAGACTAAGAGTCGGCCTATCCACGCGCAGGCGGAATGGGAGTAGGGCGTATTAGTCGCAATTTGTGCTATTTAGTCTAGTTCCCTCATGTATTCTCTTAGCACCTTTTGTGATACCTCGTTGGCGAGTTTATTTATCATTTGGAAGGTATCTTCATGTCTAATTAGGTTATAAGTGTCATAGTCAGGTAGTTGGTCTCGTAGTGTAGAGGCAACATCATTGAAGAGAGGGCACTCGTAAATCACATGATCGGGAGTGCCCTCCGGTTCACCACATTCACACGCGGGTGTCGCCCTTTTCCCAAACCGGCATAAGTATGCCGGATAAGGTCCATGTCCAGTGAGAAAATGGATTAGCCCTCTGGTTGGTTCGAAGTATTTCATTTTCAGCCGTTCTGTAATACTTGGTAACAATTCATGTGTCCTGCGCCCTGTTTCATCAGTATCCCATAGTTCTTGCCATAGTTGTACTCCTCTTTTCCTAATCTCGCCCTTATCCCCAGCCCTGATACCTAAGATTTCCTCTATTTTTGTTATGTTTCCCTTTTTACTCCAGAACCATGCAGCTTGCTCCCTGATTTTAATATCCAGGGGGCAAAGCCCCATTATAACTGTTAATGCTCCTCCAGGTGTTGTACGATAAGCACCTACCGATCTTAGAATCATGTTTCTTTGAACCCTTCTCACTGTCATGGCGGGCACCACCCTCGTGAGCCTGTGTGCCCAGACCCCCGAGCCGTAACCCACTATCGACGTTAGTATACTATTGTGATAAAGTTTTATAAGGTGAGGTGGTAGATGAAATCTTCTGTGTCCTATGGATATGAGGTTATTCAGTGTTTGAATAGCTTTCTGGGTCACGGTTTCAATGTGTTTCCCAAAATTCCACCTCTCATCAATGATGATGCCCAAGTAACGTGCGTCACGTCTCCGAAGAACCGGCGAGCGGTTGATACGTACGGTCGGGTTACGTATTAATTGTCCCTTTAATAGCAAGTAGGTGGACTTACTTGGCGACACCGTCATTTTGGTGTTTTGACACCATAGCTGTAGTTTATTTAAGGCAGTCTCTATTTTAGGTTCAATGTCTTCGCGGCTTCGGCCGCCGACCAGCAGGAGGAGGTCATCTGCATACGCTATCACCTCTAGCACTTCCTCACTTTGTTGTAGGGTGTCCAATAAAGGCTCCATATGGATGTCCCAGAACAGGGGCCCGAGTACGGAACCCTGAGGACATCCCTTTGTTATAACTTTTCCAATTCTCTTGCTAGAGGATGATAGCCAGACCTCCCGTTCTTCACAATAGCTCCTCAGGCACCCATATAGCGGCCCTGGACACTCCTTCTCCCGCAAGCAGGAGAAGAGCGAAGGCCACCACAGGTTGTCGAAGGCGCCACTGATGTCAACCATAATGCCCACCACGTACTTATGCGGGGTAGAGCCACAGACCTCAGCAGCCAGGGCGATCGCATCAGATGTCGATCGCCCAGGCCTGAAGCCGAACTGTCTGTCGCTCACCCCACGCAGCACTCTATGTGCAGCCAGTCTGTCAGCTAGTAACTTCTCTAATATTTTCCCTAGTATGTTGATTAAGCAAATAGGTCTATAAGATTTTACATTTGTAGGATCTTTATCTAACCCTTTCCGAATAATGACTACGTTTGCTGATTTCCACACCCTAGGAATTTTTTGCCGTATCAGACACTCATTGTATAGGTGAGTGAGTGGTGCAGTTAGCTGGGGGGCCAGGAACTGCACCACCTCAGCCACAATGCCGTCTGGCCCGGGAGCTTTTCCCCTTTTAAGTGCTTTTATATGGGCAGCTACCTCTTCCTCCGAGAAAGGGTAGACTGCCGTATTATTGATGTACTCATTTTGGTCTTCATGTCTTAATTGTTGTTGCTGGTCGGATTCTCCATCCGCACTATCGTCAGGCAACAGGGACTGGAGGAGGACCTCAGCAGTTTCCTGCCAAGACTCCGTCATCCTGTCCCCGTGCCTAACTGTTGACAATTCTAGTGGAGAGCGGATCTTCTCTCGAACTAGTTTGTACGGTGTACCCCAGGGGTCCTGTGCCAATTGGCTCTGGACGAAGTTTTCCCAGCTTTTTATCCTAACATCCTGGAGTTCTTTCTGAAAAAGACGTTTAGCCTCCCGATATTGTATCAGCCATCTTTGCCGTTCCAGCCAGACGACACTGCGCTGGTAATACCTTCTCAGCCTCCTAACAGACTGGCGCATAGTTTCTAGTTCGGGCGACCATGGCGATGGAGAGACTGCAATGGCCTTCCTCCTGGTCGGTACGGCAGCTTTCACCGCGTTCGTTATTGCGTTGGTCAGTTCTTCTGCTCGGTCATTTACGTCTATGTCAAAGTCTGCTTCACCCTCTGGTAAGGCAGGAATGACGCACTCCCTGGCTAGTCGTTCCCAATTAGCCCTTCTGTAATTAAACTGCATCTCCCACCCCATGGCCCAGCAGGACTCTTTTCCACCTATAATGAAAGTAATTAAATTATGGTCACTTGTAGTGGCGTTTTCCTCCACTTTCCACTCCTGTATCGTGTTGATTGCATTAGGGGTTGCTAAAGTTATGTCAATATTCGTGCCTGGTCCTCCTCCCGCCGCATAGGTTGGAGGATTACCAGGTTTGTTGGCTATCACTAGCTGTGATGCCATGATGTAATCTTCTACTTTTTCTCCATTGGTGTCCCTTGTGCCGCTGTGCCATAGGGGGGATTTTGCATTGACATCAGCCGTGATTATGATTCTTCGTCCCTGCAGTGCCGTGGTTACTGCTGCCAGATGGTCAAGATGTACTTCAATATTATCTCCGTACTGAAAGTACATGTTAATTAATATGACTGTTTCATTAGGAGATAGCAGCTCCACGACATTGCAGTGACTGTTATTAAATTGTGATAGTATAGTCACTTTCAGGGCTTTGTTCGTGATGATTATTGCCGCTTTCGGATTATCTCCTTGGCTGATTACTTGCCACGTCGCGGCTGTGAATGTGATTTTTCCATCCAGGGAGTACGGCTCTTGTAGACAGAGCACATCGAGCCTCCTCTCCTCCACTTCCTTTCGGAGCTCCTGCATTACGAGTCGACTGTTGTGTGTGTTAAGTTGGCCAATTGTAATTTTTGTCATCTATGGAAAGTATGTATGTATGTGATCGTTTGGCCAAGTCTTGTTCCAGTCATACGTAAGACGTCCATTTGCCAACACTGACTGTTCGTATATGTCGTTTAGGTCAAACTTTTCTCCTCGTCTTTCGAAAACTTTCTTTAGTAAGTCTCGCAGGGCTCCGAAGTCAGTGGGGAGATTCACTGACTTTAGCTGTATCCTGTCCACAGCCTCCATTACCGAGAAGGTGACTCTTCTTCCGTATTCGTGCCCCACGCGGACCACATGTCGTAAGGCAGTGGTCAGGGTAGCCGGCTGCTCTAATCTCGCCAGTTGCATGGTGAATTCTAGGTTCGGATATATCCGAACTGGGTCTATTGGCGGTAGTCTTACCACTGAGGTTTCTACCGAACTAGTTATGGTGTTCTCTTGTACAGGCTTTTGTTCTTTTTGGTTATCTATATTTGCTGAGACCTCAGGCACAGGATGCTTTTGCCGTTGCAGGTGTATAGTCGGCTTTACTCCCCTGCTGAGAGAGGAGGGAGTAGCCATAGGGATGGTTTCTGTCTGTATGCATTTATCTATTTTTGGTGGATCTGTTTGAATGCCTTTGTCGACTGTTTCTGGTACCGGATCCCTCGAAAGAGACTTTATGAACTCTTTGAATCTGCTTGCCCTAATGGCGTCCCTCCTCCTTTTGCTAGGGGACTTTCGCTTTGGCATCCTGTTTTGTTGTACGTACTCAGCCATAGTCCGTTCTTGATATTAGTCTTTGCTCTAACATGCGGTATGTAGGGCAATTTCGTCCTGAGGCTCCACAGTTTCTCTTCCCACGCCTTTTGCAGGGAATGCACACGCTTGCAGCTTTGCATTCTTTGCGTGTGTGTCCATCTTCGCCGCACCTGGAGCAAGCCGACCCCCTGGTGCAGTGCCTTAGAACATGGTCCAAGTCTCCGCAATTGTGGCAACGAGGTACCACAAGGTAGTCTCTAATATTGATGGCATGAAAGCCAATGTACAGTCTGCCCATTGTTATGATTTGTTTCCACATTGGTGCTGTGACCTCAGCGACGTGATGCACGACATCACGATCCCGAGGTCCCGTTTTGAATCTTAGCTTAAAAGAATCCTTAAATTCATTCTCATTCATGTGATCGAAATTTTGATCCTTTATACTTTGGTGTAATTCTTCATTCGTTATTGTTGCTGGTACATCGTATAGAATGACCAGTGGGTTTCTTTTTCTTGGCGGTTCACACTTTACCACCGAGTTCAGTTTAGGATGTTTTAACAATTTTTCTTTGTCCTCGTCTGTGGCCACTTCCACAATTACCGAGTTTCTACTGGGTTTTACTTTATTTATTCGTATTTTGTCTTTTACTGGGTCAACACTTTTAGTCAGCAGTTCTTGTATCTTTTTTACGCTTGTGTCTTCGCCTGGTAGGGTTCTGAGAAAGACCGCCGTATCTGACCGCTTGGTCATCTTGGCGATCGTTTCTTTTGTGGTTTGGGGCTTTGGCGGTGCTTGCGCGACCACTCCAGCCCAGGTTTTTGTTGGTTGCCTTCTCAAACGTTCATTTTCTTTTTCTAGCTCCTGTACGCGGCCTTCGAGCTTGGCGTGGGCGATGGCCCATGCAGCCAGCTCGTTCTTTATAGTGGACAAAGCCGCCTGACTTATCTTGCCGTTCTTAATATTCTGCTCCAAGAGCAGCGTAACACGTGCATGTCGTTGCGTAACGGTTTCATCCTCTGCTAGTCCCATCTCGTCTTGTGGAGAGGGATCAAGCATCGCAGATGCTCGCTTAAGCGCACTCGATTCACTCGTCTCAGGTGTAGCCATATTGTTAACGAGTGAAAATAAGGTGGGAGCCCGTCTCTTGCCCCGGACCGGCTCCTCTGGCATGGGGGGGGGACTATTGCAGCTCGCCCACCGACCTCGCCCCTAGGTCAAGGGCACTCCAGAGCTGCAGGGTTCAACGCGCCGTTGCCAGCGCACTGGTCCCCATCGAAGGCCTCGTCGTCGACGATTTCACCCGACGCTCCTCGGCAAGTGCACCCCGCACTCCGGAGAGGCGGATGCACCCCTCGCCCTTCGCCGCCTACTAGCCCGAGTTTCCACCCGAAGGCCGAGGACCCACTCCTACTCAGGTGGTGGGTCGGTCCCCCAGTCGTTCGGCGGTCTGGGCCCATCTAACCTGGCCCAGGCGATGTCACCACCACCTGGGTTTGGCAGAACACGCCCCGGTTACCCAGGGGCGCGGCGAAGCACCCTTGCCGACTCGCGCCGTGATCCCACGCCGACAAACGAGGTCGCCGGCATGCAGAGCACCTGCTGGTCTGTGCCCTGCGAACAGAAAGGGACTGGTGTTCGGTCCCTCGACACAGCTCCCCCTGTGCCACGCACCCTTCGCTTTCGCATCGGGTTGGGTCGCAGCTCTCCCTTTTGACGCAAGGCAGAATGCCGAGCTTGACGTCTGGCACCACGGGAAGGCGGAAAGAGCTACTTGGGAAGGAGAGGCTGTAAGAGACGCTTCACTTCCCCGAGTGAGGACTGCCGCGGCACGCCCGACTGGAAAGCGATACGCCCCAGTGCGAGCCTCCGTGCCTTACGGCGCGCCGGCAACGGGCGGGCCCGCGCCGAAACGCGCCGTCAAGCGACTGACCTCACGCCTCTGAAATTTACTCGTGGTTCATGGTGAGGGTTCCTGTAGTCATGTCCTAGTTCATGAACCACGGGCAACGTATGAGTGGCCAAGTAAGTGGTCGCGACAGTCGGGATACCATTTACTTTGGAATAAGGCTGGGCATTTCGAACATATTCTGAGTCGTGGTCACCTTTGTGCTCATACGGCAAAGACTACCAACTCCACCGGTTAGTCCCTCAGCCGTCAGGGGTAAAACCCAATGGGACTCGGGGCAAGTAAGGCTAGCAACCTGATTCCCTGGTACTTTAAATATGATGCTGGCAATAATGAGAGCAAAATGCCTCGGACCTATTGAGGTGCCGGAGTCCCACCTCTAACTGACAAACCAGGGACTCCTAAGATACGACTTGGCAAACAAATGGTAATGAGATGGGGAGCTATTAATATCAATGGGGGCTACTCTGGGAAGAAGGTAGAGCTGGCAGAGACTGCAAGTAAGATGGGGCTGGACGTTTTAGCTGTTAGTGACATTCGGGTAAGGGGTGAGAAAGAAGAGGAAGTGGGAGAATACAAGGTCTACCTGTCAGGAGTCAAAGCAGGAATAGCACAATGGGGTGTAGGGCTTTACATCAGGAAAGAAATGGATCCCAGCGTAGTTGCAATAAGGTATGTAAACGAACGACTGATGTGGATAGATTTAACAGTGTCTAGCAAGAAAATTAGAATTGTGTCAGTATATTCGCATTGTGAAGGAACAGATCAAGATAAGATGGATAGTTTTTATGAGGCACTCAGTGATGTAGTTGTTAGAGTAAAGGACAAGGACAGTGTTCTGCTCATGGGTCATTTTAACGCCAGGATTGGAAATCGAACAGAAGAGTATGAAAAGGTTATGGGTAAATTTGGAGAGGATATCGAGGCCAACAGGAACGGGAAACAACTCTTGGATTTCTGTGCCAGTGTGGGCTTAGTAATCACAAACCCCGTTTTTAACATAAGAACATTCACCGGTATACTTGGGAAGGCAGGGGAACCAGATCTGTCATTGACTATATAATAACAGATCAGGAATTCAGGAAGGCTGTTAGGGACACACGTGTATTCAGCGGATTCTTTGATGACACTGATCATTATTTAATCTGCAGTGAAATTGGGATTGTGAGGCCGAAAGTGCAGGAGATCAGGTCCATATGTAGGAGGATAAGAGTGGAGAAACTTCAGGATAAGGAAATCAGGCACAAGTACATAACAGCGATCTCAGAAAGGTGCCAGTTAGTTGAATGTAGTCAATTACAGTCATTGGAAAAGGAATGGGCAAGGTACAGGGACACAGTACTAGAAGTGGCTAAAGAATGTCTTGGAACAGTAGTGTGTAAAAGTAGGATGAAGCAAACAGCTTGGTGGAATGACACAGTCAAGGCAGCCTGTAAAAGGAAAAAGAAGGCGTATCCAAAATGGCTACATTCTAGAACTCAGGTATACAGAGAAAGTTATGTTGAAGAAAGAAACAAAGCCAAAGAGATAATTGCAGCATCCAAGAAGAAATCTTGGGAAGACTTTGGAAACAGGTTGGAGACTATCGGTCAAGCTCCTGGAAAACCATTCTGGAGTGTAATTAGCAATCTTCGAAAGGGAGGTAAGAAGGAAATGACAAGTATTTTGGACAGTTCAGGAAAACTGCTGGTGAATCCTGTGGATGCCTTGGGCAGATGTAGGGAATATTTTGAAGAGTTGCTCAATGTAGGTGAAAATACGATCTGTAATGTTTCAGATTTCGAGGTAGAATGGGATAGGAATGATGATGGAAATAGAATCACATTTGAGGAAGTGGAGAAAATGGTCAATAGATTGCAGTGCAATAAAGCAGCTGGGGTGGATGAAATTAAGTCGGAACTCATCAAATACAGTGGAATGTCAGGTCTTAAATGGCTACACAGGATAATTGAAATGGCCTGGGAGTCGGGACAGGTTCCATCAGACTGGACAAAAGCAGTAATCACACCAATCTTTAAACATGGAAACAGAAAAGATTGTAACAACTACAGAGGTATCTCTTTAATCAGCGTTGTGGGTAAAATCTTCTCAGGTATTGTTGAAAGGAAAGTGCGAGTATTAGTTGAGGAGCAATTGGATGAAAATCAGTGTGGGTTTAGGCCTCTTAGAGGTTGTCAGGACCAGATCTTTAGCTTACGGAAAATAATGGAGAAGTGTTATGAGTGGAACAGGGAATTGTATCTATACTTTATAGATCTATAAAAGGCATATGACCGGGTTCCTAGGAGGAAGTTATTGTCTGTTCTACGAGATTATGGAATAGGAGGCAAACTTTTGCAAGCAATTAAAGGTCTTTACATGGATAGTCAGGCAGCAGTTAGAGTTGACGGTAAATTGAGTTCATCGTTCAGAGTAGTTTCAGGGGTAAGACAAGGCTGCAACCTGTCTCCACTGTTGTTCATATTGTTTATGGATCGTATTTTGAAAACAATAGACTGGCTGGGTGAGATTAAGATATGTGAACACAAAATAAGCAGTCTTGCATATGCGGATGACTTAGTTGTGATGGCAGATTCTATTGAAAGTTTGCAAAGTAATATTTCAGAGCTAGATCAGAAATGTAAGGACTATGGTATGAAGATTAGCATCTCCAAAACGAAAGTAATGTCAGTGGGAAAGAAATATAAACGGATTGAGTGCCAAATAGGAGGAACAAAGTTAGATCAGGTGGACGGTTTCAAGTACTTAGGATGCATATTCTCACAGGATGGCAACATAGTGAAAGAACTGGAAGCGAGGTGTAGCAAAGCTAATGCAGTGAGCGCTTAGCTACGATCTACTCTCTTCTGCAAGAAGGTAGTCAGTACCAAGACTAAGTTATCTGTGCACCGTTCAATCTTTCGACCAACTTTGTTGTATGAGAGCGAAAGCTGGGTCGATTCAGGTTACCTTATCAATAAGATTGAGGTTACGGATATGAAAGTAGCTAGGATGATTGCCGGTACTAGTAGATGGGAACAATGGCAGGAGGGTGTCCACAATGAGGAAATCAAAGAAAAACTGGGAATGAACTCTATAGATGTAGCAGTCAGGGCGAAGAGGCTTAGATGGTGGGGTCATGTTACACGCATGGGAGAAGCAAGGTTACCCAAGAGACTCATGGGTTCAGCAGTAGAGGGTAGGAGGAGTCGGGGCAGACCAAGGAGAAGGTACCTGGAATCGCTTAAGAATGATTTTGAAGTAATAGGTTTAACATCAGAAGAGGCACCAACGTTAGCACTGAATAGGGGATCATGGAGGAATTTTATAAGGGGGCTATGCTCCAGACTGAACGCTGAAAGGCATAATCAGTCTTAAATGATGATGATGATGATGAAATTTACTCAATCTCATGAGCACCGAGTTCTATGGCCCTGTGCAATAAACTGTCAAAATTTCCTATGCAAAAAACAATGAGTTTTCCTTACCTCTAGAGTCACAACGGATGTAATCTTGCTATTCTGTTCTCTCCACAGTAGGCATACAAAATATTCAGTCTTGGTATAGCGAAGTGCAATGCCGGCCGTAACATAGCTTCATACAAATAATATCAGTAGATTGGTTGACAAATGAATAACCTTCCCGCATTGGTTACAGTTGTCGAAATGCAACTTCCGTTGAATGTGTACGAACGAATAAGTGGACATTTTTAACGGAATCTCAGAGCACGTCTAAGTAGTACTGCAAAAAAAAAAAAAAAAAAAAAAAAAAAAAAAAAAAAAAAAAAAAAAAAAAAAAAAAATTGAGGGTCGCTACACTACTTTGCATTCATCATGTTACGTAAATCTTCAGATAAATATATAATTAAATCGAATATAGTGAAGTAAAACAGATGACAACAATTTTTCTGTTAATAATTCTACTTGGAATACAAGCAAACGGTTGCTGCAGCTGAAGAGTCTACTGACACTACTCCCCAACCTGCATATAATTATGAGCCAATGTTTTAAATTAATTGAGACAATATCGGTGAAAGATTGATGTCTGAAATTCGTGTTTCGTTAATTTTTCATATTTACTTGTATTCCGAATGGTTTGACACCCTCTTGTACTTTACCCCAACCAATTTCTTCATTTCCACAAATCCTACTACGCCATACGTACTCGAGAATTTGTGATAGACATTTTAATGTTTTTTCCCTTATTCTGTTTTTCTTCTCCATAGTTTAGAATATACCTAAGAAAATTTTTTTTTGTTGAACTCGGCGTGTTATGTGCAATTACTGTGCGCCTTTTTATGGACGACTAACAGGTGGCGTTTCCCTTTCAGTACAGAAAAATGTTCGGTTAAATGCCAAGGGACAGCATTTCGTTTTCCGACAGAAGTACCCATGTTTGTACAAAGCCTTTCGTTTTAGTTCACAGACGGCTACAAATTTAAACTTGTCTGTTTGTGGTCAAAATAAGGCGAAAAAGTTAGCATTAGGTTCCATTAAGAAGAATGTATTATGATAACAGGTCTCCATAACAAAAATGATTGAAAAAGGTGAAATACGTTGTAAGTTTTGTCTATAATGTTGTGTGAGCAAAAGGTATCTTCGTATCCTACAGGTTTGGAAAAACTACGTGATTTGTTTCATCTGAATCAATGTGTATAAGTTCATGTCGTAAATTATTTGAACATATCACATTTAAAATTGTACCGTTTTCTGGTTCTCCAACTTCCCAACATCATGGTATACCGTGTGGTTATAATTAAACTTTCCCTATTTAAAACGCTATAATACAGAAACCAATTACCGTACGATTACCAAACTTGGTAGCATTAATTTCATGAGGAACAAAAATAATGCAGAATCAATTCAACTGAAAGACTTTTAATGTGCTGCTATCATGAATCATACCATTACAAATTGGCCCATTACCGCTACAAAATGGGCTAAAAATGGCGTTCATCAGTGTCCAGAAGCGCAGGATAGGATTCTGCACAGTAGAACGAAGCATGTCCGATCAGCACATGTGTTAATGTTTCCACGGTAAACCCTGGCGTTCAGTTAGCCCCACAACCAGGAATCACAGGGAGTTTGAGATCAGCTCATCTTACCAGCGAAGGATTTGGAAACGATCGGCTGATGATTCGATTGTTTTCAAAAGTGTTTCGGAGAAGAGGTAAACACCAGCGATGTGTGGTGGGGCCACATCTTGCATGAGAACTGTTGAGTTCAATGCGTCTCTCTCTTTTAGAGCGGGTATGACATACTGGAAAGGAAACTCACTATAACGCTGGCCAGTCACACTGCACTTCTTTGGTCCTTGAGCGTCAACCTTTTCAAAAAAGAACGGGCCAATGATGAACGTAGCCGTGAAGGCAAACCATACGGTGATACGTTTACCATACAGAGGAACTTCATGCACAGTGACTGGAGGTGAAGGTCGCCACACTCGGTAATTCTATGTGTTCACCTCACCCGTCAGAGAAAAACGAGCTTCGTTTGTCTATAGGTTAGTCCACGACCAGCCCTCGTAAACTTCAGTTCTTGCGAGAAAGTGGAGGGTGACGTCAACACGTCGTAGTAAGTCCTGTAGAGCAAGTTGCTGTACGATATGGATCTTGTCCGGATACCACCTCAGAGTGGTTCGAAGCACCTTCCGTACAGTGGAGCATGGGAAGTTCAACTGACATGACACAGCACGCGCACTGCCTGACGATCGTTGTTCGCCATAGCAACAGCGATTTCATCAACCACTTGTGGTGCAACCAGTCGTCTGCCACTTTCCGGAGCGACGACCAGTTTTCCAGTTGATTCGAACTTCTTCATCATGCTCCGCACAGCAGGTGCAGAAAAATGACCCCTCCGTAATATTTTCAGCCGGCGATATTTTCGAAGTGCAGCTGCAGCATTACCGTTGTTATGATAATAGAGCCTTACCAAGCTCACGTTGACACGTCAATAAGTACACTGCGACTGGTCTGGTGTGTGAGACTATGAATCACGATGACTGATCACGGCACCTGGTGGCCATAGCTGGAACTGGACGGTGACGCTGTGACGAATGGAAATCATGCACCCAGTACTCTGGACATTAATGCTACCAAGTACGATACTCGTACGGTAATAAGTTTCCGTGTTATGGCGTGTTAAATAGAGAAAGTTTAATTATAACTACCCGGCACAACAGATATTACTTATTGTTAGATTTGCATGCATAGAAACAGCTTTCAGACCACCAGTCCAATATAAAGACCCAGGCTGCGTTCTGGGCATATGCCAAAGGAGAACAAAAAGAATGCCTTGTAAATAAAATTCCTTTAGTCAGTAAAATTCTTGAATGTATGTTACCACATTGTCAGTGTGTTAACCGTTAGCAGAAACACGCCGAGGAAGACCAATTTGCAATAGTGTCCTAAAGGATGGTGAACTTTACACATGGGCGGTGCGATCACATACCCCGAAGAATTTTTATTGACTGTGGGAACGGCCGCGGAAATCTTTTAGTTTACTTTTTCAGTCACATAACACATAATTAGCATCATAAATTTGACAAGTACAAATTGTACTTTGATGAGTTACTACTAAAAAAGTATTCAAGTATCATCTTGAAGAAGTCGAAACTACTTACGATGTCAACTGCATGACTCAAGATTGAGGAAAAAAAAAACTTTCTTTAAGTCATTTGTCTTTCCGTGGGCTTCATGCTGACCTTCATCATTTCCTACTTTATGCTTGTCTTTTCATCTGTCCATAATGTGTATTAAATACTGTAGTCTTTGGTTGTCCTTACTACTTTTTCTCTTAACTGCTCCTTGCAGCACCACGAGAACTGTTCCTAGATGCCGCAGTAGATGCTGCACTTATGACAATATTTGTTTGTAGTTCATTTAAAGTTTTTCTGTGCTTTAAAATTTTCGCATACTGATATTATATTTTCTGTATATGCTAAAGTAAAGTGTACTATACTGGAGGTCGAAGTTCTTTGTATTGTATATGAGAAATGTATGTAAAATACTATGTAAATTGTTTATTATGTTAAATAATTTTCTAATGACCTTTCGTATTTAAAAATATTTGCGTGTTAAATTGTTCTTGTTAATGTAAATTTGACAATTTCAGAAATTGTTATAACACTAACAGAAACTAGTGTTACCCTCTGGGAGGAATTTTGTATTTGACCGTGTGTTTGACTAACGGAAAAAAGGTATTGCAATTAATAGAAAAATTAAACAGGCTTTAACTTTAGAGTTTCATGAAAGTAGAAAAGTTCATTCGAATGAAACAATTAATGGTCGGTAGTCTAATTAGGCATATCACTTTGAAATGTTATGTTTGAGGGAATCTAACATTTGCGGTCGTAGTGACTTTCATTAAAACTCCCTTTGAATAGCACACTGGATACACACGAATACAGGACGATCTAAGCTGTCAGTTGCAGTAGTTACCATTAATGCACACACCAGTAATTATAGACAGCCAATTGGTAGTTCACTCATAATATTAACAGTTACAATCACCACCATTAGGTTATTCAATACTGGATTTTATTAAAGGAAACACTGAACTAAAGTTGGGCATGGAAAGATTTCTGACTTAGCTGACATATAAGCAACACAAATAAAATTAAATAATACTACATATACACTTATTATACTCCCATTTATAGAAATGTATCTGATTTCTTTAGTATCGACAATATTCCATTTATCTTTCTAATATGAGAAGAATATAGTGGGGACCCATAAACTGATAATGTGTTTCTAGGCAAACTCTATGATTACTTCAGAAGTAAAGTTCAATTCAATCAAGATTAATTCTTAGCCCAACTTGGAATAATTTATGTTTTCATCCTTTAAAGCAAATTGCTCAACACTGAGCTCGATTAACCAAAAATAAAAAAAATCGTTCATGTTACCAATCAAGTCTAAATTACGTTTCAAATAAGTTTAATCTAAGTGCCGTTTTCATCACCTGTGAAGCAGGTATTTCAGACAGTAAAATATACACACTCTAGCACAGAATTTTTGCACATTTAATACACAGAAACAAATCACTATTTTGTTAGAAACGGGATATTCGGTTTTCTACACACTTAAGAGGAGATCCAGCATCGGTTCATGATTGGGATAATGTTAGGGTTCAAAACACAGGTTTGTGTCTTTTGGATTGTTATTGAAAACACTCACACAAATTATCTGGTCCATGCTACAATACATATCTGTGTACCTGAACTTGGTGGAGCAGTGGCGAAATAGTGATGGCATGTGATGTGGCGGCTAACTGTACTCACGGCTCTTGATGTTGAATGCTCTTTACAATTTCTTCTTGGTGACGGATTTTTATCGTATTAGAACCATTCCTTAATGCCAAGAGCACTGTGCAATAGCCAGATCCACATCCGAGGCAATCTTCCATACAAAACGGTTTCCAAATGCCTCCCTTGGCATCCTCGATGTTTACCGTGCAACAGCTAGCCACTGACTGCGTACCGTTCCCATCAAGGGCCGTCCAGATCGACCGCCGAAACCATCTTTTACCTAGCGCCAAGCCACTTCCGTTGCGGAGGGACTTCCCTGTAGCTTCTATGTTTCACAATACAAGTTCCCTAAGCTGAACCAGCTTCCAATATACAAATTTCTCTTTATAAATATACATATAATATAAAATTTCATTATTTTTAAACATCATTTAACGTTTTACATACATACAACATAAACTTCAACTTTCCTGTCACAAACCAATGACCTTAATTAACAAAGAACAAACTCTTAATAATCACATATACATATTTACATAGTATGAACCCACCTCCAATCGATATTCACGTAATATAACCTACTTCTAATCGATATTGTTGTTACATGGTCACTCTTGGCAACAATATAAGAAGTAGGTGTTATGGAAAAGACAACGTGCTCTTGTTTAAAACGAAAGTGGCTCTGAGGAGTGGAAAAGGTGGCAAAGGCGAATCGGTGTCCTACCTATAGCAAGCGCGGGAAGTGAGTCACACAGTCTGTAGGCAGCAGTGATTGAGGCAACACATTTGTGGAGCAGGAGAAGCTTTACCTGCAAATTCGCACAAAATGCCTCGGATGGAGACTGAAAACGGCTTACGGCATAACTGCGAGTTGTTGGGCTAATGTATGTAGAACTGACCGGCGCCAAGAAGAGAAATGAAGCCCATACAGCAAGAGACTTGCAGGTCGTATTGTGGGTAGGGTAGCCGCCATAATTTTTCGTCACACCCGAGACTACAGTCACCAGATAAAACTTTCTATAGTAAATTGACTTTTGTGCAGCGTGAACCACTAATTTAAACTGTGTTTTAATAATAATTTGTGAACTTTAAAGGAAGTGGTTCACCCTGTTACTTCATCCTAGTCATACACCTATGTGGGGTTCCTTCCTGCTATTTGATGAATCCGAGTATCCTATTTTACAGATTTATGAAGTGCAAAGTAAATATATATTAAGAGGCACCATTTAAATTGTTTTTGTGTTTTCTTAACAATTGCAAAGGGCAATAGTAAAAATGTGGTTATGTAAAATTCAATTAGTGTGTTGCCAAGTTACTAGAATCTGGTAAATGACTATACAGAGTTAGTTGAAAGAATATTAGATTTTGAAAGTAAATTCTAGTAAGAATGAGGTTATCTTGAAGTGAAATGTACAGTATAAAAATGTGTGCTTTAGTATCTAAGTATTTTAGTATTTAAATTGTTTATTATAGATAATGATATTCTATGTGACCTCCTGGTCAAATTTTCTTTAGCTTCCATGAAGTTATCTACTGGGCTTTTTCTCTTTTTAAAATGTAATGTATAAGGGTGTAGTAGTCAAAAAGAAATTCCAGTGTCTCCACCAACATTATTTACGTAGAGTAATATTAATTTGAAGAACCAAATTAAACAGTAGGAAGAAAGTAGGCAAAATTCATACTTCTGCCTTTCCAGTATTCCACTGTTTCATTGCCTGAATAGGCTGGCGGCCATTACTACATGTTTTGAACCACTAAATGAATTTGGAACTGAGTCGTTCTAGCTTAAGTACAATATTATTCATACTGCATTTCTGTTTAACCGCTGGGTAAAATCCTAGGAAAAGAATTGAACAGTCTAATTTACTTATCCATTAGACAAAACACAGAGTCAGATCCTGTAAAAAGGGTAACTCTACTGATCAGCTTTTCCTATTAACAGGACTATCCTCCCATAACGTACTTTACTTGTAAACCAAACTAAATTTTAGTAAGAAGGTTGTAGGTGGCTTTTCCCGTAACAGGACTATTTGTTCTGTTGGGGTATAGTATACACGACAGCATAGAGACAGGTTTTTCTATAATTTAGGTAAAAGCATTCTAAATTGCAACAGTAAAGGTTAGGGTTATACACCAACTTGTGCCTTTCTCTGATAAGAATTTTCCATAGATGTTTTTCCTCATTTCCTATTTTATTTGTCCACTTAGGTTCCAATATTCTTTGGCTACGTCACATTTAATATGCTTCCTGTGTCTTCTTGTTCGGATTACCGTTGGTCCATTCGATATGTTCTAGACGTATGCTCAAATTTTCGTTAGATGACTATTAACAACCGTCAAGCAATTTATAATATACAACTTGACCATCAGCTGAAAACCTTAAGCAGCAACCGGTTTCGGTCTTAGACCAACATCAATGGATATAAGCTTAAAAGCAGTTCAAGTAAATAAATCTCTCGTGTCGTTACTTGACAGTGGATACATGTTATAACGCCTGAGATTTATCCATTGCCAAATAATCGCAGTAGAGATGTGTTTACTTGAACTACTTTAAATTTATATCCGTTGATGCTGGTATAAGACCGAAACCAGTTGATCTTAAGGTTTTCAGTAAAACAGCTGATGTTCAAATATACGTTTACTGAACTTCTTCGTCACTTCCACAACTGTTTGTAGCACTACTGGAGTTCATTCATAGAAGGAAGCTTTGGTCTGGGTCAATATACTTGTGGCAAATCTTTTATACACTTGTGACATATCTCCCTTGCTTCAGCCATCCCCTGTAATGTTGATTGCTAGATAGAATAATTCTTTCACTCTGCTCGGTGAATCTGAAATTCATGTAGATCTATCTGCTCCGCCCATCCGTCCACAGCGCCAGTACTCTAGGCTATACGGCTCAGTCAGCAGCGCTAGAGCCGGAGGTGAACTGTGGCGGCGCACGGAAAATGGCCAGTAACCTGCTCTGGCTGCAACCTGGTGGGTCTCCCGGAAGCTAGAGCTGTGGCCATGGGGAACGGTCGAGAATCTTGTGGCGTGTCGCCAAAGTCAACTCAGGGCGTGGCCGAGCTGAGGTCTGCGGCTGAGATTGGCGGAAGCGGGCTGCGCTTGGAGGTGCGGTAGACAGGGGAGTAGACGATACGGCGACATCTACGAGAGACTCTGCCGGATGCTAAGGGGCTACCAGCTGGCGAATCGAGAAGTGGCACAGTGGTTGTTGTAGGTTATGGCGCAGACTCGTTTGAAGGGGCATGGAAGCCCGAAAGCGTCTCAGGGGACTGCAATTGAAGGTGCAAGGATGGCAGAAAGCGTATTACTAGGTGCATAACGAATTGAAGGAAGTCAGTTGCGAGCTGCTGGGGTGTGGTACCGGGACACTTAAATCACTAACGATCGACACGGGGTGTAACTAAGCTGTGTGGACACAAGAGGCCCGGTGCTGAGAGAACGGCTGTTCCAGAAGCTATGCAGACAAGGGCTCCGTTTATTGCAAGAGAAAAGGATTGCTATATGTGTGCTTTAGAGGCTAGTAGGTGCGTGGTCAGCTGGTCGAATTTTGAGTTGTGAGAGCTAAGTTCAGCGTACAGCGAACAGAGCAAACACTATGATTTGAGTTTAAAGGTTATTGACAGTAGTATTTCGCACGGCAGGGCCGTGATCGCAATGTTGCGAGTCTGATTTGATGTATTTTTTTCTTTCATACGCACGGGGGCCCGGGTTCGATTCCCGGCTGGGAGGGAGATTTTTCTCCCCTCAGGGACTGGGTGTTGTGCATTTATCGTCATCATTTCATCCCCATTGTCGACCTGCAGGTCGCACAATGTGGCGTCGCACTCAATAGGACCTGCACTTGGCGGCCGAACTTCCCGTATGGGAACACTGACGCCATGCAATCATTTCCATTTCCATTTTTTTCCTGCATAAAGTTAGTGTACATTAATGTCTCTCAAGAGGAGAGAGCTTTGAATCCTTTTGTGATAATTACTCTGCGTGAATTATTAAGAGTATGTTAATACTCATTTGTACAGAGATTTATGTAATTGCTGTGATTTAGTGTAGGTAGAATCCTAGTTTTGTGGTAGTAGTATTACCAGTAGTGACCAATTGGTGGAGGGCGTGCTTAGTAGAATTGGGGCTGGTGCGGCCCATTGTAAGGTCTGAGAGCCTCGACTGTGATTTTGTGGTTGGTATTATTTTGTTCTGACTGTGCTGGTTCTTATTTTATGTTTTCCATGTTTTATGGGCCAATGGTGCGTTAGGTATTGGGTAGGTCAGGTAAGAAACAATATCTGCAAGAACCGAGAACAAATTGCTTGGATTAAGAAGGATGTGAGACAGTGATACAGTGTTTCGCCCCTACTACTCAGATTATACATCGAAGAAGGAATGACGATAATAAAAGACAGGTTCAAGAATGGGACTGAAATTCAAGGCTGTTGACATTACTATCCTCAGTGACAGCGAAGAAAAGGTTCAAGAATGGGATTGAAATTCAAGGCTGTTGGCATTACTATCCTCAGTGACAGCGAAGAAAAATTATAAGGGCTGTTGCAGGGAATGAACAGTCTAATCAGTACTGAATATGGATTGAGAGTAAACCGAAGAAAGCCGAAAGTAATGAGAAGTGGCAGAAATGAGAATATCGAGAAGCTTGACATAAGAACTGGTCGTCAGGAAGTAGATGAAGGTTAGGAATTCTGCTACCTAGGCCAACAAAATGACCTCTGATGGACGGAGCTAGGATGACTTAAAAATCGTACTAGCTCCTGCGCAAAGGGCATTCCTGACAAAGAGAAGTCTACTAGTATCAAACACGGGCGTTAATTTGAGGAAGAAATTACTGCGAAGGTATGTTTGGAGCACAGTATTTTGTGGTAGTGAAACATGGACTGTGGAAAAATCAGAAGAGAATCAAAGTATTTGAGATTTGCCTCTGCAGACTAATGTAGAAAATTAGGTGGGTAACTTAAAGAGAACCAACGCAACTGATACAGTAGTGAAATACCTCAACAAGAACGGAATACTTGGACAACTAGAATGTGAAGAACTGCACACACTGGGCGACAAAAAAGCTTTCAAAGTAGGCATTCCGTTTGAAGATCTACAAATCACATGAGAACCACAATTCTGTCCTAAAAACATAAAAGTACATCGATTTCGTTTCTCAAGACGATCAACGGAAGAGGGAGCAGAGCTCAAATAAACTAAAAGAAAACCAGAAGAGCAAGAAATAAAAGCAGTCTTATGGAATACAGAGGGAATAAGAAGTACTCTTAACCTAACACCAACAGGCATTCTGCAAAACTCGGATCTTGCAATTCTAACAGAAACCTTACTGATAGACAACTGGCAACATAAAGATTTCTACAATGTTCATCCAGTGGCAAAGAAGGAAGGAAGAGGACGACCCATAGGAGGAATATCTATCCTACTGAAACCCTGGATGACACCCACCAAAAAAATAAAAATAAAAACAAGAAAGTAGTATGCTAGTAGAAGCAGCAAACATAAATATAATGGCAGCCTATTTTAAACCGCACACAAATGGTGTAGAAATAATTGACGAAATAGTCACACTCATCAGACAATACGACAGCAAACCCATCATTATTACAGGCGATCTCAACTGAACAATAGACACGGAGAACTATAAAACAAGACTAGTCATTGAAACCCTAGAAGAAGATGGTTTCACGCTACTGAACGATAGACAGATACCTACATATATATGCCACAATGGGAAAAGCACCATTGATATTGCATTAACAACAGGAGAAATAAAAGGAAGTATTCAACCAAAATGGCATGACTCCATCACTCCTATATGAAAGCACATTCCAATGAAGATAAAAATAAATAACGTTACGTCACCGCCAGCAAGAAATACCCACCAAATCACACAAAGAGAAATAGATAAAGAAAAATTAACAAACCAACAAGAACAAATAACACAAATAGAAACTTCAATAGAGGAAGGAGACTTTGAAAAAGCAACAGACGAAATAGAGGAACTCCTAAAAAATTCGGTGATACAAACAAACCCAAGAACAAGGACGGTAAAAAGATGGTTCGATTCTGAATGCTACAGGAAAAGGAGCACTCTTGTAAGAACGCTCCACAGATTAAGAAACCAGCATGATGAGGAAACATGCAAACTATATGCAGAAGAGAGGAGAATCTACAAAAAACTAATAGAAAAGCAGAAAAAAGAATACATAGAAAGAAAGGCAAAAAGAGAAGCGGATGAAACAGAGAAAGATACATAGCAGCAAGACCAAGAAGACTGGCTCATACACTAAATATAGATATGAAGGAATGGGAAGACCACTTCAGTAAGATACTGAACAAACGAGGAATCAAAACACCCCCAAAGAAAGAGAAACAACATCAAACAAAGGAAAAAGACAATGTATAGGAACTTCTAAATGAAGAAGATCTAAAAGAAGTAATAAAAACTCTGAAGAACAATAAAGCAGCAGGACCCGATAATGCATATAATGAACATATAAAAGATGCGAAAGAGGCTCTCCAACACGTACTGTTCAACAAAGCCTGGAACTTGGGAAGACCCAATGGAGACACTCGACAATAAAATTTCTCTACAAAGGTAGAGGAGACCTAACGGACACAAACAAGTACAGAGGAATAGCCCTGTAAAATACTCAGTTGAAGATGTTTTCAAAGAAAATTGCACAAAAAATCAAAGTCTGTGTGGACAGTCACCTCCCAGAACGACAAATGGGATTCAGATCTGGAAGATCAACACTTACGGCAGTCAGGCTTATTCTAAAGAACATCGACGAAGCGCTACAAAAGAAAAAAAAGTTCTACACAGTGTTCATAGACTTTACCAAAGCCTTTGACTGGAAAGAGATCTCATAGTCCGAAAACTGGAAAACACAATTGGAGAAGATAGTCTATGGGCAAGAATAATCAAGTCAATCCTCGAATACAACTTAATCACAATATCAGACAACCTCTCTTTTTCGAACCTCATTCTGCAACCGAACGGAGTATTAAAGAGTGACCCATGATCTCTTTCCTGTACATTCTTGCCACTGAAGAAGTACTGCGAATTGGAGAAAATGAAGAAGATGTATACATATATGCATACGCTGGCGACATAGCCGTATGTTTAGCAGATATACAGAAGCTGCAGAAAATGATTGAGAAAATAGACAAATGGTGCAGTGAACACAAACTACACATAAACATAACAAAGACAGAAATGGTGATTTTCAGAAAAGGAGGCAAAACACCCAAGAAATCGGAAATCAACATCAGAGGACAAAAAATAAAAATCTCATCAGACTTTAAATACCTAGGGGTGACATTGCAATCAACAGGCAAATGCTCCACAGAACATACAACAGAAAGTGCTGCCCAAGCCACAATCACAATACAGGACATCACAAACATCCGCCTACTCAGTCTAGAAACGGCCATGAAATTATTCAGCGCAAAAATCTTGCAAATCCTGGCCTATGGGATGGAGGTTACATGGGACCACCTGACAGAAAAAAAATTTAGAAACACTAGAAAAGGTAAAATCGACTTATCTAAAAAGAGCACTAGGTCTCTCGAAGACAATTAGATCTAGACTAGTGTACCTGCTAGCGAGAGAGACATTCCTAATTGAAGACATCAAACTTCGATATGTGATGCCACACACCAGGGCTTCCAGAAATCAACTGAAGATCATGGAGGATAAACGAGAAAAAGTATGGCCGGTGTTCTATGGCACCGAAGCAATGACGAACCGCTCATGGACAGCACCAAACTTCGAACTACGACATGTCGTAACTAGATTTTCTATTCACGGCTTTCATCACCTATTTGCAAAAACAAAACTTATCACGACCCAACCACAATATGTGTGTGTGAACTGTGTAACGAAGCCTGTGGATTATATCACATAGAACTGTGCAGTAAAAGAGTGAAATCTATAAATGAATATGCAGAAATGTAAAATGTAAATGCGAATGTAAAATGTCGAGCAAAGTAACTCTATATGGCTATTTGGCTGTAATTTTATTAAATAAAAAGAAATTACGTAGGTTGATAAAATAAGGAACTAGAAGGTTCTCCGCAGAATCGAGGAGGAAATGAATATATGGAAAATACTGACAAGAAGAAGGGATAGGATAATATGAAATCTGTTACGACATTAGGGAGCTGTAGAGGATAAAAATGAAGACGGAGATTGGAATATATCCAGCAAATTGAGTACGTAGATTGCAGATGCTACTCTGTGATGAAAAGGTTGGCGCAGCAGAGAATTTCGTGACGGGTCGCATCAAACCAGTCAGAAGACTGTTAAGCAATAAATGAAAAATAAATAATAAAAAAAGCAAAGAGGCGGAGGATCTAGAGCTGCACATTGTTTAGTTATTTCCCTAAGTCTGCTGTCACTAGGGCAGTACTTACTATCAGATTGGCTTACTATTATACTGGAATAAATTCTAACGCATTTATTGTTTTTTGTTTATCAACATCTCGAAGATTACACCTGGGCAGGATACTGGAGTTCAGGCTTCCTAATTTTCTATTTTTGTAAACTGTTGAAGAATTTATTGGTGTTTAGTAGATATATACTATTGAAATAAGCCCCCAGTCCTAAACCCACACCACCCGAATCCTAAGCTACAGCTAATTCCATAACTCTGTTGTTTCCAGTTTGATGTTAAGCAAGTCGTTTCTCTCTTTTTTGCTACTCTTCATCAATTTCATCCTTTCTTACCTTATTTTTGCGAAATATTTCCTACTGAGTGTGTCGTTAATCCCTTTCAACAGGTTCTCTAAGTGTTCCTTACATGTGATTGGAGAGAACACGACGTCTGAGAATCTTAGCATTGGTAATAGTTCTCCTTATTCATTTATCAGCCCCCAGAGTTTCCATTTTTTTAAAATTTCCACCGGTTTTCAGTCACAGAAAATGAACTACATCTCACAGGTGGCAATTAGCTGCTCTGGAAGTGTGCAGCTGTGTAGTTAACGGCTTTTCCGTTCCACCTTCAGTGCAGCATTAATTTCTCGTAGTAGCGGAGACGGTTAGTTGCAATTTGTCTTTGGCTACGCACACTGTGGGATCACGCCGACGGAGATGGAGAACAGCGTCGGGTAATCACTCACGGTTCGCTGCCGACCTGAGTGCGCATGAATTACGCACGCACACACGCACACACACGTCTGGACATAGGTTTACTCGAGGCAAACACGAGCTGTTACACACAGCCGTGTGCGTTGATTGCAGTAATGTACGCACACTCACGCACCGACCTTCAGGTCGACTGTTCCACAGTGTTCTTCGGGTGGTAAATTTCAGTTTGATCTATTAAAGCGTTCTTCTTGATGTTTCAGTGCTATCGTCAGCCATCTAAAATACTCGGGATGTTCGGAAATTCCAGTTACAAACTTCTGGGACTCGTAGAGGGGACTGAGTACATAATACAGGGTGTATCAAAAAGAAACATTCAGTTTAACAAGATCATGACTATTATGTTATTTGATATATGTGCGTGAAGAACGTACTGTTGGAAAGAGAAAAGTGTCGAGTTTTACATGATTCCCGTTAGATAGCACCAGTGTGCGCGCACTTAGTTCTAGTAAAAATGGTGTCAGGGCAACAGAAAGCGTTCTGTGATCTACATTTTGCGCAGTGCGGTTCAGTAATAACTGTTCAGTGAGACTTTCGTACTGGTTATGGTGTGGATCCTCCTACAGCACAGAACATTAGACGATGACATGGAACAATTCCGAGAAACAGTTTGTTTGTGTAAAGGCAAATCGCCGGGGCGTCCGCGAGTGTCTGACACAGGCATTAACTGTATCTGCCGTAGGTTCACAAGGATCCGCAGAAATCCGTTTGCCATGCAGCTTGACAGCTCAACATGCCCCGATGTTCGTCTATTGTGTGTTGCGTGATGTTTACACATGAAACCATACAAAAATCAGTTACTGCAAGCTCTTCGGAAGGCGCCAAACAACAGCCTGTGGACTTCTGTAATTTCGTTCTTGGCAAGATGGGGGATGACAGTTTCCTTCACGCTTAGTGTTTATTGATGAGGTAACATTCCATTTAATTGAAAAGTGAACCGTCATAATGTGAGAATACAGAGTACGAAACAACCACATGAAGTTGTACAACATGAGAGGGACTCCCCAAAATTTAATGGGTTTTGTGCAGTCTCATGTGAAAAGGTGTGTGGTCCACTTTTCTTTGCCGAGAATACTGTTACAGGAAGCACATACCTCGATGTGCTTGAGAACTTCCTTTTCTCACATTTGGAGACTGATTTGAAAGACTTCATTTACCAATACGATGGGAGTGCGGGAATTTTCAAATCAAAGCATTACTGAACAATGGATTTGTCACACTGGACGAAATGATTCAACCTTACATAACTGGCCTCCAATGTCACCGGACCTGAGTGTATGTGATTATTTCTTGTGGGAGTTTATAAAAGAATCTGCTTATGTGCCTCCATTAACAGCAACAATGAATGGATTGAGACATCGCATAACAGCAGCTGTGGAAGCTGTATCTCAATACATGCTCGCTGCAGTGTGGGAACAATTAGAATACCGCATTGATGTATGCCGTGGAAGCCGCTTGGTTTAAGGCGTCATGCCACGGAGCGCACGGCCCCTCCCGCCGGAGGTTCGAGTCCCCCCTCGGGCATGGGTGTGCGTGTGTTGTTCTTAGAATAAGTTAGTTTAAGTAGTGTGTAGGTCTAGGGAACAATGACATCATCAGTTTCGTCCCTTATGAATTCACACACATTTGAACATTTTATGCCGTGCATCTCAAGGGGGACAAACTGGACACCTATGAAAAGGTATGAAAACAAAACCCTTTTTAGTCTACCGTTCACCAAAAAACTAAATTCATTGCATATATTTATTAGTTTCAGAAATATAGACGTGCCAAATCGGATGATTCTTTTTGATACACCCTGTACTTTGAATAGGAACTCATCTCCGATCCACTCCTGCTGAGGAAGACATTAATGACACCGAATTTCTCTGTCTGTTGAGCAACAAGGACGACATCTTTCGTAGAGTTTGTGACTGGAAGTTCCGCCGGCCGCGGTGGTCTAGCGGTTCTAGGCGCGCGGTCCGGAACCGCGTGGCTGCTGCGGTCGCAGGTTAGAATCCTGTCTCGGGCATGGATGTGTGTGATGTCCTTAGGTTAGTTAGGTTTAAGTAGTTCTAAGTTCTAGGGCACTAATGACCCATAGTGCTCAGAGCCATTTGAACCATTTTTGAACTGGAAGTTCCGAACACTCTGTATATTGCGTAGTTTCATTCCAGTAGTACGCAGCTTCCATAAAAACGAAGTGGCTGTAATTATGAATTGTCATTACGAATCAGAAGGAAAAGTTAGAAAATGCGTGAGACAAGGACGTGCACTCTCTGGTCTTACGTCCAGTGCTTACAATCAGAAAGCTATAGATCAAGTTCGCAAAACAGCTGAGGCGGAATCAAAATTAATAGACGGAAGACAGACATGTGGTCACAGAAACAGTTGAAAATACAGAAAGGGTCCTCAGAACAATGGAAAGGATTTCCTGTAATCAGTACCGTATGAGAAAAAACAAGAGAAAGACTAAAGTGTTCAGAACTGAAGGAGAACATCAATCTCTACGAATGCCATTTGGAAGAGACTAGTTAGAAGTGACAGAGGAATTTATATATTTTAGAATCAGAATGACAAGGGATGGCAGAAGCTGGAAAATACTGTGAGCAGAATAAAGCAGGCCAAAAGTGTATTTAATTTCAGAGAAAACTTACTCAGCAATAAGAACATCAGTCTGGAAATGAGGAAATGTATTATGAAAGCATTTATTTGGAGCGTGGCCCTATAATGGTGTCAGCTTGGACAGCAGGAAAAAATAGAGATATTTGATGCTACAGAAGAATGATGAATATCAGCTGGAAAGACAGAGGTACTAATGAAGACGCATTGAGAAGAGTATAGCAAACCATATCTTTGTGGAGGCGCATCCAAACTGAAGAGGACAAATTCGTAGGGCACAGTTTAAGATACAATATACCATTGGAGCAACATATGGAGGAGCCATTAAGGAATGAGATCGTGAAGAACAGCCAAGGCAGCAGACTATGAGAGATGGGATGTGCTACGTATGTGGTAATGAAAAGGAGGGCAGACAAAAGAGCAGAATGACGTTATCCTACGTCAGGGTTAAACACAAAAAAAGATGAGGAAGCGCTAACATTCTTCGACATCTCATCTCCCGGAAAGACAACTGTTTCATTGTCTGAAGATAAGAAAAATATATCTTCAAGGGTTGGAACTTTAATAATGTCAACTATTTATTTATAGCTAGTACAAAGTAGATACATGTTTCGAAGTTTTACTGACGTTCAAAGCAGTCACCAGCATTGTATATATCCCGTTGCCAGCGATGTGGAAGTTGAAGGATACTCTTAGCAGTGGCCGGCCGCTGTGGCCGACCGGTTCTAGGCACTTCAGTCTGGAACCTCGCGACCGCTACTGTCGCAGGTTTGAATCCTGCCGTGGGCATGGATGTGTGTGATGTCCTTAGGTTAGTAAGGTTTAAGGAGTTCTAAGTTCTAGGTTACTGATGACCTCAGATGTTAAGTCCCATAGTGCTCAGAGCCATTTGAACCATTTGTTAGTAGTGCCAGTTGTGTTGACAGTTCGAGCGGAACGGTCTATTGGCCGAAGAATTTGTAGCATTTCCGAAGGGAATGCTGTGAAGTGTTTGCTTCAGTTTAGAAATCGAGTTGAACTCACGAGGGCTTAAGTCAGGGGAGTGCAGTAGGTGGTATATCACTTAGCAGCCCCAACAGTCAAATAAATCAGTAACAGCTTGCACTGTATGTGCTTGAGTATTGTCCTGCAAAATTATGGTGATGTTCTGCAGAACGTGTCATCACTTCTGTCTCTATGCTTTTATTTTTGGAAAACAACCTACGACCAGCTCAGAGACAGATATGATGACACTTTCTGATGGACCTGACCATCATTTCGCAGGACCATGCTCAAGCACGTACAGTGCAAGCTGTTACTGATTTGTTTGACTGATGGGGCTGCTAATTACTATACCACCTACTGCACTCCCCTGACTTAAGCTCTCGTGAGTTCAACACGATTTCAAAACTTAGGGAAACACTTCAAGTTCCAATCCTCGGATGTATGAAGCTCATCATCCTCATAGCAGCTCATTTTCAATCCCTTAAGTGGAAATGGAGTTATTCATATATCTCCAGCTGAAAAGATGGTTCAGAAGTAAACCATTCACACGTATTCCTCCTTCGTTTCCCCAGTTAAGCTAACCTAAAATTGAAACTTCCTAGCAGATTAAAACTGTGTGCCGGACCGAGAGTCGAACTCGGGATCTTTGTTTTTCGCGGGCAAGTGCTCTACCAACTGAGCTACCCAAGCACGACTCATGCCCCGTCCTCACAGCTTTACTTCTGCCAGTATCTCGTCTCCTACCTTCCAAACTTTACAGAAGCTCTCCTGTTGGCGATCAGTTTGGTTTTAGGAAAGGTAAAGGCAACAGAGAGGCAATTCTGACATTGCGATTGAATGGCAGGAAGACTAAAGAGAAATAAAGACACGTACATAGGATTTGTCGACCTGGAAAGAGCGTTCGACAGTATAAAATGGTGCAAGATGTTCGATGTTCTGAGAAGAATAGCGGTAAGCTATAGCGAGAGACGGGTAATATACAATATGTACAAGAACCAAAAGGGATCAATAAAAGTGGAAGATGAAGACGAAGTGCTCGGACTGTAAATGGTGTGAGGCAGTGATGTAGACTTTCACTCCTCTTGTTCAACCTGTATATCGAAAACGCAATGACAGAAGTAAAAGTAAGGTTCAAAGTGGCATTAAAATTGAGGGTGAAAGGATATCAGTGATAAGATTCGCTGATGACGTTGCTATCATTAGTGGAAGTGAAGGAGAATTACAGGATACGCTGAGTGGAATGAACAGTCCAATGGGTACAGAATATGGACTGAGAGTAAATCAGAGAAAGACTAAAGTAATGAGAAGTAACAGAATAGAGACAGAGAGAAACTCAACATTGAGGATCACGAAGTAAAAAAAGTTAAGGGATTCTGCTACGTAGGCAGCGAAATAACCCATGATCGAAGGAGAAAATAGGACGTAAAAACAGACTAGCACTGAAAAAAAGAAAATTCCTGGCCAAGAAAAGCCTACTACTGTTAAACACAGGCCTTAATATTTGAGGAAGCAATTTCTGAGAGTGCATGTTTGGAGTGCAGCATTGTACGGTAGTGTCATATGGACTGTGGGATAACCTAAACAGAAGAGAATTAAAGAATTTGAAATGTGGTGCTACAGAATAATTTTGAAAATTAGATAAACTGATAAGGTAAGGAATGAGGACGCTCTCCGCAGAATGTGGAAGAGGGTAGGTGGGGGAGGAATATGTGGAAAAGACTGACGAGGGGAAGTGACAAGATGATAGGGCGTCTGTTAAGACATCAGGGAGTAACTTCCGTCTTCCATGGTACTTGAGGAATCTTGAGGCTAAAAGCTGTAGAGGAAGACGGATATTGGAAGACATCCAGCTAATAATATTGTACACGAGGGTTATAATTTGCGACGCTGAGATGGAGAGATTGGCGCAGGAAAGGAATTCGTGACGATGGGCCGCATCAGACCACTAAACCTCTCTCCCTGACTTATTTTTCAGGTCTGAATTTCTAGCTAACCTGACGAAATCTACTGCAAATTGTAGCATTTTCACATATATTCGTTTCTGTATTTACATTGGTTGAATCAATGACTTGTTTCACAGTGACTGTCAGTAGACTTCTTTGAATCTAAAAAGGGGAGTCCACGACGATGGGACCACAGATTTGCTTCAAACTTTGTACACCTTTAGGAGGCCATTAAAAAACACATAACGTGCAAGTAGGGAGGTGTACTATTCACGCAATTCCGAGAAAATCGCAAAAGAAGTTTCAGGCAGCTATTACGTACCTCAGGTACCTGTGGGCAGATATTGCACGTTAGAGTTCATGGTGGTGAAGTGGTTAGCGTTTGAGACCAACGTGTATGATGTGAGGGTTCGAGTTCCGCTAACCTTAATCTTTAGTCCCTAGCTTATTCATCACTTGTCATATTTTTTTTTAATTCATACGATATTTGAGTGATAATATATTAAAAACACGTGTATTTGCATGAAGTTTTAGTGAATTTCATGTTATTTGACTACTTACTAGTTTTAACTAAATTTAGTTAGTAGAACAAACACATATATAACTATTGACAAGTAAACGAAAAGACGTGTAGAGTTTTCCTGAAAAATGTATGGCTGTCGTGATTTGCGAAATCGCTTATTCATGCAATCTGGTAAGGTACCCGGAACTAATTTGGACCTCAATGCTTCGAAATGCAGATACAAAGACAGGCCCCATTTGGCAGTTAACCTGCGTAGCGATGAGACGTTGCTAATGTAGCAAGAACGAATATTATAGGTGGAAATTATTTGAATATCACAGAATTTACACTTACACTACAAAAATGAATGCAGAGAATGAATGTCATGACGAATCAACGCATAATGCAGTTACAAAACATCTCTTTAAAGATGCGTTCATGTACTGTGAAATTATTCTTCATGAAGCGAACCTAATTGAAACAGAGCAGTCACCGACAATTTCTGCAGATGCAATGGCGATTGGAGAAGTACTATCGCAATGTTTGGAGAAAAAAAATATATAAAAAAGTGCTACCGTGTTTCGAAGCTGCGTCTAGCCCTTGGCACGTTTACAGGGCGCGAACGCTAAACACTTTTATTTTAAATCTCATTTTGTTCGTTATTGTTCGTTGCGGACATTCCATGACGCCCGTTTAAGTTTATCGTTGATCCGCCCACTGAATTTTTTTATTATAAAGAGCAGCTAACCCTCTGACCGAACACGCTGCGCCACTTAACTACAATGACTTCCGACGTAAAGCATCTTCGCGCAGGTACATCAGGTACATAACAGACCCGTAAAACTTCTCTCGCGATTTTCTCGGAATTTCCAGAATAGTGCACCTTACTACTTGCACACTATATTGTTTTAATGACCTACTTTTTTTTAGGTGTTCAAAGTTTGAAGTAAATCCGTGATCACAACGTCGTGGTCTTCCCTTGTAAATGAAAAGCTATCTCAAAGTCAATGAATCTCAGTCAAAGTGCAAATTCACACTGCCCTCTGTTCTATAGTTTCGTTCACGCCATGCAAATGGTCACGTATCCAATTCTAATGTTCTATAGCTTCCTATGTATAGCCTGCATCATCTCTCCTGCGTCCACCGCATTTCTACCATCGTCGTTGTTTTAGAACGTATTGCCCGTAGCGTAATGTGCACGATTCGGTTGAAAAATCATATGCTGACTGTCTACGTAGTACTTATATTTCTTTTGTCGTCCTCTCCAACAGTGAGTGCCCAACTCAACTACAATAACTTCTAGGGAACTATGGTTTACGTCGAAAATGTATGAACATTTCTCTGTGGGTGGTATGTGCTATACCAAAGCCAACACTTTGAGGTTTGCAGAAAGTGATTGTTTATTCGTTGTTTTCTAAATGTGTAGTTAAGTTTTTACGGCCAGTTGCGCCAATTCCAGGCACTTGTTTACTGCGCTATAAAGCAGGACGTCCGCTGCGTACAAAAACTTTATTGGTTTGTTGCTTCTTCGCTTACTCGAGCGAATGTGATGGTCCGTGTTTGCACAGCGGAGACACATCCCTTGAACATAAAACTTAAATAAAAACGGATATGAAATTAACTTTTTCAAGATAGTGTGATAGGGGAATTTACGTTTTCAGTGATTGTCACTCACGGAAGACGTAATAAAGGAATTGTATTGGTCTGTATGTTAGGAATTAATTCAGTCATTTGCACGTGAAAAACTAGTTTGAAACCGTAAGTCACATCTTCTGTCTAGCAGGTGGTGTAACAACGAGGAAGAGATACGAAACAAACCCCTCATGCATTAAAATCTTGCTACGTAGGCCTTCCGTTCGATATTTCTAGGTTTCTCTTAAACATTTGAGACGAATATTTCGCCTGATTCTCGCCGCAGCGTTTCTGACTTCGTGGCCCATCACTATTTAATAAATCCAATTAAAGCAATATTGTTTTTGTAGTTCGAATTGATTTCCAAGGAGTTATGCTATTTTATAACGGCTTGGAGATATTTTAGGACAGAGTTCTTCCGACTATAGCTGAGTAGAAATACTTTCTCAAGTTTGGGCGGTGCTGGATTAATCTCGAAGAAATTGTAATCTAATTTATTTGAACGCTTAAGGGCGAATGAGTACATTCAGGGCACTAGGTAAAAAATTTAGATTTTCAGTAAAATGAGTTACCACTAATTGTTAACGTGGCGACGAATATAGAGGTTCTACCGGGTGCCGACCCGGTTTGACACCGCATGTCAGATATGCTGGCACGTTACTGGGTGTGTGACAGTAAAACCACCATCCACTGCAGTTTTCCAACTAACACGTGGAAGAAGAAATGAAGACACGGAAGGGAAATTTTTGGAAGAACGGTGAAAGTGCTAGGCGATCAGGTGTCAAAGATAACATTCGCCGATGATACAATCTTTGTCGTTGGATGTAAGGAAAGCTTGAAAGATTTTTGAAAGAAGTAGACATGATTCTTAGCACAGAATAGGGCTAAAGCATAAACACAACAAAGATGATGGTTATAAAGAGGAGAGTAAAATAGAATGAAGACATACACAACATAAAAAAACTGGGAATGACACAGTAGTGGAAAAAGCAGAAAAATTGTTCAACAGAGGAACGAAGAATACACAGGATGGACGAAGAATCGAAGATATCAGAGGTAGCTTGGCTCAGAAAGAGAGCTTTCTTTAGCAGAAGATATCGACTGGCGTCAGATTTGCATATAAAAGTGAGGTAGAAGATCCTGAAAGGTTACTGCTTCCGACGTGGAACATAGACCGTCGGAAATGTCGGGAATAAGAACCTGAAAGGCTTTGAAATGTGGAGCTATCTTAGAATTTTAATAATCAACTGGAAAGATGAAGCACTAATACATGAGGAAAGAAATCTAGGGACGATCCTTGTCAGAAGAAGGAACGGGTTCTTAGGACATCAGCTACGGCATACAGATAACTTGACGTAGGAAGGAATGGATGAAAGAAATAGTAGAGACGAACACAGACAAGACCATGCCGAACAGAGGATTAAAGATGTTGGATGAAAGGTGGAAAGATTACCACAAGGTAGCAAAAGATGCAGGAATCACGATTCCCATCATAAAGTTCACATTTCGTATTAACTGACTGGAAGTCATCGAATGAAACAGAAGTGATATCTGGTGTTCTCCAAGGAAGTGTTAAAATCCCTCTGCTGTTCCTAATCTGTGTAACCAATTTAGGAGAAAATCTGAGTAGCCGTCTTAGACTGTTTCCGGGCAACGCTGTGGTTTACCGTCTAGTAAAGTCATCAGAAGATCATAACCAACTGTGAAATGGTTTAGACAAGGTATCTGCATGGTGTGAAAAGTTGCAGTTAATTCCAAATAATAAAAAGTGTGATGTCACCCACATTATAACAAAAAGGAATCCGTTGAGATTCTTACGAGGTAGGATAGGGGGAGGACTTCGAAAAATTTCAGAGAAAGGCAGCTCGTTTCACATTATGTCAAAATAGAGGGGAGGATGTCACTTAAAAGATGGCAATCAATAAAAAAAAGGTTTTTCGTTGCGGCGACATATTTTCACGAAATTTCAGTCACCAACTTTCTCCACCGAATGCGAAAATATTTAATTTGCTCTCACCTAAATGGAAGAAATAATCATCGAATTAAAATAAGGGAAATGAGACTTCGCATGGGAGGGTTTAGATGTTTGCTATTCCCACGTACTGTTCAAAAATAGAACCTTTAGAGAAAAGGTTGATTTCACAATTACGAGTAAGGACTACCTTCAGCTGTAGAATGGAATGACGACAGCGAAAATTTGTGTTGGACCGGGTCCAGAACCCGGATCTCCCGTTTATCGCGAGTGGTCGCCTTCCCATTGCCTATCCGAGCACAACTCACCCCCACCCCAAAAAGCCATCCGTCCGGCACAAATTGTCACTGTCGTCATTCCATTCTACATCCGATGATAGTCCTTATTCGCAATTGCGAATTCATTTGACGTGCTTTGTAACAGCTGTGGTTGCCGCAGTACCTGTTCCTTTGGACATGCATGCATGTCCAAAGGAACTTTGCATCCTAATCAGAGTAACACAGGTACTCCAATATCGTAATTAATTGTCAGTTACAGATTGGCCATGTTTACGTAGATGGAGATAACAAGAAACCAGGTGAAAAACTTACGACTTACAAAATAAATCTACTGTCGGCCAGAGACACTTTATATCTCAAAGTTCACTCTCACACTATTGCAGTGTGTGAAGACAGATGGGACTGTAATTAATGAAATCAATTTTGTCAATATTAGAGATATTCCTTCTCCCAATTCTAAAGAAAAATTTGATACGTTATCTGCATTTCATACGCTGCAATGCAGTGACCTAACATGCATCAAAAATGAGCTGATACGGACTCCTATTCTTCATTGTGGTGAACAACACAGTTTCGAAATATCACAGTAACAAAGGTCATTAACGCAAAGATAAGCATTTCAATATGAAAGTGACATATGCGGCTATAAGTAACGAAAGAATCAAAACTTTTTACCTAATACACTCTAAGCCGGAAAAACAACATACCGCAAAGAAATGATCCGAATGGGAAAAAATTTGGTAGATGTGATGTACACATACAGACAAAAAACCATCCTGGAATTTTGATGATGTACATCACATCTACCGATTCCGTTCCTATTCAAATGACTCTTTCGAGGAGCGTCTTTCTCTCTCTGTCTCTCTCTCTCTCTCTCTCTCTCTCTCTCTCTCTCAGAGTGTAGCCTCCTCCCAGCGTTGTAGCTGTGCCACCTGCCGTACGGAAAGGAGGTTCCAGGTGGTGACAGACTTGAGAGGGTATTTTTCGTGCTGCTTCAAGCCACTTCATTCTCGCCTTATCTAAGCGGAAAACCTGGTTTTCCTGCGTTCGTAATCTCGTACATGAATCGGATGGTTATTAAAGACATTTCTAGTAACTCAGTTATTGTGAAACTTTATACAAACTTTGGTAATGATAATAGTAAACAAAAGCACGAATTTCTGTTTTAAAATCTGAAGCAACTTCTGGAATACATAAAATTATCTGAAATCCAAATTGTATTACTTTCCATCACAAATTATTGGTTAATGGCAGTGAAGAACTTTAACTGAGTGCTTGATTACAAAATAACTGAATAAACAGAATAGTGATTAAAAAGCGAAAATATATGTAATAGTTTCAGTTTCAGACAACTGCTGTAATCTAGATTTTAATGTATTGTCATGACTGAATGAATGAAGGGTGAATGTGACATGAATGTGAGGCGTGAGTCGTTGGAATTGTAAATAACTATGGGTAAGCGAGCATGGGAATCTTATTGTGCAACTTTGATATGTGGCATACATTGTGTTCATTTAGCTAAAGACATAGAAATATCTCGAAAACTTCACATCGGATCAAAAAAGACCTACTTTTCTTGTTCCGGATGGGGACATCCAAAGATACCACAATCGACCCGCCACTCCACCGTGTGTGTAAGTGGCGGGAGGCAGCTTTGAAATCTTCAATGGGAACCCTCGTTTGTTAATACAGATTATGACTCTACGGCTAGATCTGCATACATTTTGTCCGACGCATTTTCTTCGTTTCGTCACAGATGGCGCTGTAGCCGGAGACATAGAAATGGATGCACAATCGTAATTTTCAACATGCTACTCAATGACCCTTGAATAGCCAGTGGCGCGTGGGACTCCACGTCCATGCTGCGAAGGTGGGACAGGTCGGTATTTCATTACTTATAACTGGAAACCCCATTCACGGCGTTGTATGCCTCCAACGTATCGAACACGAGACTACTAGAAGCGCCTCCGCTGTTGTGCAGCGCGAACTGCAACATATCATAACAGGCAATACACTGCGACGGAAGCTCACGTCTCGTGCAGACATAGAACAGAGAGAGGTTTCTCAAAACTTTACGATACTTACGCAGTGTTTATTGCCTACACACCTATCTACTAGCGTTACTTACACATATATAAACTATCTGTTAGTCAATAGAGTCTGCTCTCTCGTCAGTATCGATAGTCTGGTTTATCTATCGGCAGTCAGATCGGTTATAATGCAATTCTTCTTTAATTGTCGCGCGAACAGTTGTCGGTTACTGTTACCTCCATGGCGAGTGGTGTGCAGTGGGTAAGTATATTGTATGGAGGTGTTTAATCAACATCAGATATGATGGCGCCTTAGTCAGCCTATGCTGTTTATAATCGTTTATTGTTAGTAGATTGGCCGCTATAGGGTAGTGGACGTGTGAGAGGCAATTTTCTTAATTTTCTTCCAGTGATGACAGACAGCTCATCGTCGTGCGTATCTCGTGGCGATCAGACGCTTGTGCTACAAATTGCGCACGTAAATAACATGCTTTCATGAATGCGCATTATACAGACTGTCATATTCATATATGTGAGCATACTTATTTGGAACAAAGAATACACAAGTAATAAGGCTGTTCGAATAGAAAGTAGCTAGTAGAGGAAAACTGACATTTTAAAGATTTGTTGAGCGTTTTTGACTCTGCTGCATAAATATTTTAAAATAAATACGCATATTATCGTTATTGATAACACACACCCGCTATTGTCCTTTTCTGTTTCTGAATCTTCATTGTACCTACAAGTGTCTTCAATTGTGCATGTTAACGTATTAGGTGATTCGAAAATACAAAAAATCGACGCAACCCCAACTCCCCTTTGTCACTTCTACTTTTCTCGAAGCACAAGTGTCGTTTCATATGTCTGCTGCCTGTGTTGTGTTCGATTAGCGGAGCTCGTTCCATCAAGGATGCTCCAGTTCGCACAAAACTGAACGTAGTAAAATCACAACCTGTCGAGTGTCAAGTTCTTCGTTTGTGTGATGTCAGGACATAATCATTAAAATATATAGCTGAATTTACGTGCTATCGACTTTCACAGTATCGCTACGCATATTTATGAGTAATGAGGACGAAATGTGAATGTTTCAGTGGATGTGAGGCAAAACTAATTTCTCCTTGCCAACAGTTGACGGTGAATGCCCGGGAATGTTTCTGTAAAAACTCATAATGCTATAGATATTTCTTAAGCTCTTGCTCGGTATTGTTGAAACCCCCTGTTTGAAACTTGTGAATAAGTGGAATTAGGTCACCATTTTTATTTTTTCGGGTTTAAAGCATTCTGCGACCTGATTTATAATTTTTCGAATGCTACGAGGAAGAATGCTGCCCGTAAATCTTCTTGCTCTTCAGGGTATGGTAGCAGGTGACCTCAATGTTCCAGCGATGGCTTCTCCGTCACTCATTTCATTATTTAAATGTCACACGACGAAAGGATTATTCGTTTTTATCGCTACTATAGTGCCACAACGTTGAATAGCAGTCATTACCACCGGTGAGACAAATAGCACAGTCACCATGAAGTGTCCCGAATGATGCCGACATGAGCCGACATGAAACGATCAGTACTTCTCGCTCGCCACCGATAGTCTCAAGATTGTTTATGTGGGATGTGCATAAATAGAGTTCTTTGCTATTGTTTTGAGAATGAATCGTAAAAATCAATCACCTGTGTCGAATTTTTTCAAGAAAGTGGGAGATAATAACCAGTTTGTGAAGTGTATCATCTCGAACAAGGAATATAAACATTCAGGGAATACGACCATTTCAAGAGACCACTTAAAAATAAAGCATGGTGAAATACTAGGGAACCATGGATTAGTAACGGAACTGAAAGGTGAAGGACCAACTTGTGAACTAAATCAAGTGTAAAACGTGCAACCAAAAAAAAAAAAAAAAAAAAAATCGAGAAGCTATATAAAAAAAATTATTTCAGCGAAAGTCAGATGTATGATGCCAGTCTTTTTCTTTTCTTTTTTTTGAAAAAAAAAAAACATGATTCTCTTCATGCACAAATGATTGCTTCCGACCAGTAAGATTTGAAAAAAATTTGTTCATGCCTTAGACAGCAGATATGAGTTGCCAGATAAAACCACACTTAAATGTTCACTGACCCTAAACTATATGAGAGGATAGAAAATAAATTTGAAAAGCCCCTTACAGAATGTAATTTTTGAGTGTTACGAGTACAACGGTCATGTGTACAGGCAACGCAAATGAAGACATATTGGCATTGACTTGCCGCTGCATAATAGACGGAAAATAGGTTTCACCCATATCAAAAGTGACAAAAATGCAGGTAGTCACGACGCAGAATTTATAGCATGCGTAAGGAACATTTTTTAAAATGTTTTCGTCTTTAACTTGTCAATGCCATGCTTAGTGTTGGTTCATTCTTGTGATTAGTACAAGCTGGCACAAGTCAAGTTGGTACATCTTGTTAAGTTTTACTTGGCAGCTTCACCTCCTCGCCCCCTCTCTACCCCTCTTGTCGACAGAAACTGAAGCCGTCGTGCGGTTTGTGTTCTGTTAGCGTACACTACCAACCTTAACACAGTCCATTAACGGCATCACAAAAAGGCCCTTTGCTTGCAGAAAATGAGGTAGGTTTTACTTTTGGCGTTTTTTTATGTAGTTGCGGGTATATTGAGTCAAGTTTTCTACCTTCGAAACCCTGGGAACAACTTCTTTTAGACAAAAAAACGAAGAAAATTTGGCACTTTTTCAGGTTTTCGCCTATTACTCCGATAATATGCATCACTCTGAAAATGTTACCTGTTTCAAAATGAAAGATCTTTAAATTTTGCATCGAGTGACCCACTTAAATGCCAAAATCGATGCAGCCGTTTGGCCGTAATCAGTTATCAAAGTTCGTTCATTTTTACCAACTTGCTAAAAAGTAGGCTCCAACGCCTGTAACTCAAAATCGACTTCTCCATATGAAAAATATCACGTTATAAAGTTGTAGAGCATGAAATTTCATGTTACAAAAGCATTTAGTTTTGGGAACTATACACTTTAAATCCAAAGTAATTTCATCTTTTTTGTGAGTCAAAGTTATTCAATTAAATGACATATCCAATAGGATGACACAAATCTGCCCCATCTTCTGGTGTAGAGGTATCTATAGATCTCCCTCGATTGACATGTAAACAGCCGAAGCTGCCATCCTCTCAGTTCCTTTGGTATTGTTTCCATTAGCTGCCGCGCCCAATCTTCCTGTGTTGTGCGAGGGACGCTTTGAAAACTCCGTATGTCTTGTAAAATTCTCGTTCCTCGTTTGAGTTTACTTTCGTTGTGCGGTCAGTTTAAGATCAGCGCTCCATATCGTATGAAGGTGTGTTTTATATGCGACGGCAATTGACAGATGGCGATGTGGTCAAAGTGAAATATAAAGGTCTGGAAACGCTACTACAGTCCAGTAAAGATTGGAAAATCGCAGCACATCATAAGTAATTAACTGGCCTGGCTGAAGTCGAAGTGCACAGTGCTTTTCGGAAGACGTACAACAGTTCAAAACCAACTGGATTGTCTTTGGCAAAAGGCGATGCACCATCAGCGTCGAATCGTACGAGAGGGTATTTGATTTTAACAAACGTTCCTGTTATTGTAGCGAGGAAATTGATGCTAATCGGAAGTAACTTAGCAGACTTCCCTAGGCAAAGCAAAATATTGTTCGTAAAGTGATGAAACTCGAATTAACGGATCTTGTTATTAGGGTTGCTGAAACTCGATTATTGAAACGTACACGTGATCATTTGTGCCAAAGACGCTCAGGGTCATAGATTTTGTCACAGTAATTTCCACAGCCCAGTCAGCAATGGAGAAACACAAGGAAGTCCTGGATCCATAAAGATAGATGAAGCAATGGAAATGATTTCTTCCTACGTCGAACCATCAGAACAGCGCCAGATTACTTTGCAGGAGTTAAAGGACCAAATCATGAGTGGCTTAACATCTCATTTCTATAAATAAAAATCTGACTCTTCCGGAAGTATGGTAAAGAAATAATGGCCGTCGACAGACATAAAACGAGCACAATAGTGTGTTTCAAAAATACAGGCTATAAGATACTGTCTGATAGTTTCTATCAGAGCAAGCTATCAGATCCTCAACAAGAACGTCTGAGAATTGTGCGCGCTGCTGCAGATATACGAGTACTTCGTTAGGATATCCGTACACAGGTGATACATCTAACACCCCCTTCCGCCCCCCTGCCCACCCCCTACCTCCTGACTGTTTCTTGCCAGATGTCCCACCAGTTGTCGCTGAACCACTGCGCCATTTCATTGAGTCGTTGATTTTGAAAAACAAACGATAAACGCTAGATAAATGGAAAAAGAAGTGTGTAGCTTTGTCACATGTAGTGATTTCTGCAGTAAGACCAAGGTCATTTCTATCTTCACTTTTGACTCGGCTAAGCACATTCATGTGCAAAGGATTCAGATCCAGCATTATTGTCGACACTCTAAGTGCAGTTCGATTCGCAGCTGCATACATGGAAGCTTTGCTATTTGAGACGTCCTAACATAACCAGCATCTGGACGATTGACGGGTTGAATAATTTCCATTCCATGAGACTAGTCCGGGCAGTTGCTCTCTGGACGGCTTTGGAGTCTGACAAGCACATTGATCAGGAAAGAAGACGTTCAACTTCTGAATTTTTGTGTACGAAGGTGACGCTTCCACAAAGGGAAGCCAAGTCTCCAGAAAAATTTGGTCTTTTCAAGACACCAGGTTCTTCATCAGATTTCATTTATGATGAAGATACAAATGCTGCAGTCGCACAGGAGAAGTTTCTCGCAAATAAGAGCAACAAGAGCCAATTGATTTTGACGCTCATGAGGAAATTTGAGGATGGAAGTATTTAAGCGCTACAGACAGAAGAAGACGCGGATTTATTAGTTGTGAGGACGGCTATTTCCAAAGTTGCTGAGTCCGACTCTGTGGCAATCGTAAGCGAGGATATTGGCGTGCTTGTTCTCCTAACGAGTCGAGGAAGCAACAGCAACAACTTGAACTTCCATTAACTGGGAAGAGGGAAATTAGCATTTGCCCTTTTCAACCACGTCTTCACAGGATGTGATACCACATCCTCTTCTTTTTGGCCGAGGAAGAGGGAAGTTACTAAGCCTTATGGAGCAACAGCCACACTTGAAAGTGCAAGCCGCTGAATTTGTTAAACCCTCCGTCTCTCAAAATTTAATATCACAGGCAGGAGAACAGGTGATTTTAGCACTGTTTTGGAACACCAACGGCGTGACTGGACGAGCTCCGGTACGAGCTTTTTCTAAAGTCTGCCCGAGAAAATCTTTCAAACATGGAAGGCTACCGCCAACATCGGACGCAGCAAGGTGACACTCATTAAAATCCTACCATCAAGTGCAATCTTTGCTGTGGGAGAAAACTGTTCCACGCCACTGGGGCTGGAAGAAAAACGATTCAGGTTTGTTTCCCGTCATGATGAAGAAAGATTCGGCACCATATATACTTCTGAAGATGGTATCCTGCACATGCGAAAACAGGATGCACAGCAGTGTCGCAAATCTAGACTGAACTGCTCCTCGATGTGCAAGCACTGTTGCCGCTTCTCTGAAGCGGCAGTTCACGCCACCATCAATGGTGATGGTAATGTAAACTGCAGCGAGTCTTTTGGAAAATACACTGAAATGCACTTAAACTGGCTGTTTACAGCCAAAATCTAGTTTTGCAAGCGTAATAAAAACTAATGTTATTGTGACTGACTACTGTGTGCCTCTGCTTCAGTACACGATTGTTTAGAAGTACGAGGGTTGTCCAGAAAGTAATGCACCGCATTTTTTTTCTCGGCCGGAAACAATGCTACGAATGCGAAACGTTACGTAGGTATTATTTGAAGTCTTCTGAGTGAGTGTGCCACGTTTCCATCACTTCCAACAGATAGCGTAGCTGAAGGACTGTTTCAAACTGTCGTCTGTAGGTGATGTACGTATGTAACAAGTAACCTGCTGTCACTGAATTTCTCACTGCAGAGAAAGAAACTCTGGGGAATATTCACAAACGATTGTGCAAAGTCTATGGGAATCTGCTCTCGGCAGAATCGCAGTTAGTCACTGGGCACGGAGGGTGAGGTCATCAAAAGGCCGTTCGGTGGAACTCCAAGATTTGCAGCGGTCGCGGAGGCCATCCACGGCTGTCGCACCTGATACACCTGACGTAGCCCCCTCGGATTTCACTTGTTTGGGCCGTTAAAGGATGCTATTCGCGGAAGGCATTTTGAGGACGATGAGGAGGTGATTTACATAGTGAAACAGTGGCTCCGCCACCAGGACAAGCTTTCGTACCAACAGGGCATACACGCCCTTGTTTCGCGGGGCAGGAAATCCATAGAACTGGATGGAGATTACGTGGGAAAATAGGGTGTGTAGATGAAATACCATTCTTTCGTGTGTGTAATTCTCATTATATTCAATAAAGAATTGTTGAAGAAAAAAATGCTATGCATTACTTTCTGCGCAACCTCCTTAGATGCATTTTTCGAATTTTTATTGAAAACGAAGGCTACTGTGACTTTCTTTCACAACTCTACACTAGCCAGTGACAAACAGCTCAATGCTCAGAAAAGAGCAAACAAAAGAGAACGGAAATTGATACAAGAGGTGCTACCTCGATGGAACAACTCATGCTACATGCTCAAAAGAATTTTGGAAGTACGAAGGGAGCTTGCGATTGCGATCAATGAAAGTTCAAAAGCACCGCCTTCTCCCACAGCAGAAAATTACTTAGCTCTACGAGAGATAATAGGTCTTCTTGAACCTTCTGAAGTAGCAACAACAACAAACTCAGGTGCTGCGTACCTCACTGCTTCCTTAATTACATCTCTTATAAGACGTATTTCTGAAAAGTTGTCAGACTTGGAAAGCAGATTAACAATTAATGAGGCATGAAGTGTTCCGGATTCCTCGGTTAAATCAGTCAATGAAAGACTGAAACCATTTAACACTTGGATTGTTAAAAGGCATGCGCCATTATTAGATCCTAGGTTTAAAAAGTTTGTTTGAGAACGTTTCAAGAGGCAGACAATGCTCTACAATGACTTCAGAAAGAGTAAGCTGCTATCATTTCATCAACACAAAGAATAATACTGGTATAGAAGCATCCATGAGCAGTGCGTAACGTCTCCTTACACGTCGACCAGTTTGAAATCAGGTGATATACTTTTTTGCCTAGTCAGCAAAAGCGTAACGTCGATATCGTTACATCAGTCACTGATTCCACAACTGGCCTATGTCAGTATTTCGAGAAACCTGTAATAGACAAGCAGGCTTGTGTATTAGAATATTGTCCAACATCTAATAGAATGTTGCATGTAACGGCCACTAACTATTTGTGCTGTCCAGCGATTTCAGTCCCTGCAGACAATTTTCTCCAAGGTAGGGGAAATAATTAATGAAAAATACAACAGACTATAGGAGAAGAATTTAAGTACCTTACTTTTTATAAATCAAAACTTGCATATCTTGTTATGTTGTATTTTAAACAACATACTAAAGGTCAGTTATTAAACACCTTACATTTTATAAAACAAGATTTGCATATCTTATACTGTTGTATTTTAAACAATAAGAAGTTCTTAAAAAAGTTAATTTTTATTTGAAATAACTGCACAAAATGATCGATAGTTAATTGATATAGCGATAGTTACCATAATTACTACCGATAATATCGTATGTGTCAGCTATCGATGATTAAGAAGCACTACTACCTATCACTTATAGAACAGACATGGAAATGGAAGATTAATGTTGCAACCTCAGAAGAAAAAAAAATTATTTACGGAGAATGTAGGAGAAACGTTGAGTTTGCTGTTGCCTTATACGCCGAGCGTCTTCCAGAGAAAGCTCGCTCACGTTTGTTCTTTTACAAAGTTGTGAACGACTTAATATCTGCTGGCAGCGTACAGACCGGCAAAAGGAAACGAAGCAAACGTGTGACAGGAGAAGCTAATGAAATAGCTGTCCTTGCGGCAGTACACCACAACCAATAGATAAGCACTCGACAATTGCACCGCGATTCCGGTATGCCCGTACGTAGTATTGTCACAGTACTGCGTCGTCATAAGTGCCATCCACACCACGTGTCACTGCACAAGAACTTTATGACGCGATTTCCATAACCGGCTAGTGCTTCATGAATGGGCATGTCAACAAGCGCAGACAACCCGAGGTATTATTTTCTGATGAGTCAACTTTCGCAAACAATGGTAGCGATAACCGGCATAACATGTATTACTGGAGTAGAGACAATCCCCACTGATTACGGCAAGTTGACAGTTAACGTCCTTGGTCGGTTAACGTATAGTGTGGCATCATGGGGAACAAACCCATTGGTCCTTATTTTATCGACTGCACGTTTAATGGACGCAAATATCGAACGTTTTTGGAACAGAAACTACCGGTACTACTGCTGGATGTTGCTCTGGACGTTCGACAACGTATGTCGTTTCAACATGAGGGTTACCCAGCGCATAACGCAACTGAATCACGGGCAGTATTACACCGTGTTTACACTGGTCGGTGGATTGGCAGAGGTGCCCGTATTTGTTGGTCTGCTAGGTTGCCGGATTTGACGTCGTCGGATTTCTTCCAGTGGGGATGTTTAAAAGATAAGGCTTGCCCGCAAGTGCCAGCAGGCCGTAAAAACATGGTCGACAGCATCAGAAACGCCTGAGCTGACATTCCCAAAGACATGCTTCTGTCCTGCGTACGGTTATTTGAAAAGCGGATCACCAAGTGCACTGACGTTGACGGTACTATGTTTGAACATTTACTCTAACTGCAAATGTAGCCACATTGGGGCGTCGAGTGTTCCCCTGTTGGCTATGTCAGAGGAATACAACGTTGCGAATGGGGTTTCCCGTTAAAAGACACGAAATACAGGCATGTCCCACCCTCGCAGCATGGAAGTGGGGTCCCACATGCCACTCGATAGCCAGCCAGTGTGGCCGCGCGGTCCTAGGCGCTTCAGTCTGGAACCGCGCGACCGCTACGGTTGCAGGTTCGAATCTGCCTCCTGCATGGGTGTGTGTGATGTCCTTAGGTTAGTTAGGTTTAATTAGTTGTAAGTTCTAGGGGACTGATGACCTCAGATGTTAAGTCCCATAGTGCTCACAGTCATTTGAACCACTTTTCAGCCACTCGATATCCCAGGGCGATTGAGTCGCATGGCGTAAATTACGATGTGTAGCCATTCCTATTTCTACGGTTACAGTGTCATCTGTGGCGAGACGAAGGAAATGCTTTAGACAAAACATGTATAAATTTTGCCGTGGAATCGTAATCTGCAATAAAAAACGGGGGTTCCCATTGAAGATTTCCAAGTTGTCCACTCGCCAACCCGCCAACCACGCACTGGGCGGGGTGGCGGGTTGTTTGTGATATCATTGGGTGCCTTCTCCGAGACAAACAAATTGAAATTATAACTTTTTGGTACGGCGTGTAGTTTCCGACGTATTTCAATGTCTTCAGTTAAAATGAACTTCCTGTATATTTGGGGGAATATAAAAATGTTAAAATAGCCAGCTTCCACTATTTCAGACGATAAAAACGGGGTTAAGTTGATTTCATTGGTTCCTTGGAATGTATTAACTTATATTATCGTACAAGTTGATTTCAGAATTGGGTCTTATCGAAAGAGGGAGTGTACTGGGTACAGTGTATTGAAACAAGAAACTGATTGAATAATGTGTTGTTTGACCAACCAGAAAAGAGATCTTTCGCTCGCTTTGGTACCGGGAGAGGACTTTCGTGAGATAGTTATGAGCAGTCTGTGGTCAGGTCTTGTGATATGAGGTAATGTAACCTGCAGCTCGAATAGTTTCGTGATGATTGTGCGTGGCGTGCTGTGCAGTCGTAACTGTGAACTTTCAGAGTATTAAACTTGATGAGCTGCGTGGAATTTGAGAGAGCATTCAAAACCATTAAACACGGCGTGTATTTTACAGACTGGTTATTAACTGATTAGGCACGCTGTTCTTTCAGTAGCGTATGGTGAGGTGACATCTTGATCTCTAGAAAGAGAGTGTATGATGCAAGTGTGAAAGTGTTAGTACAAGCTGTGCTTATTTTAGTGTTTTGATTTCTGGATCTGTGTGTTAGGACGAACTTTGTAGCAAAATTAGTGTACATCTACATCTACATTTATACTTCACAAGCCACCCAACGGTGTGTGGCGGAAGGCACTTTACGTGCCACTGTCATTACCTCCCTTTCCTGTTCCAGTCGCGTATGGTTCGCGGGAAGAACGACTGCCGGAAAGGCTCCGTGCGCGCTCGAATCTCTCTAATTTTACATTCGTGATCTCCTCGAGGGGGAATAAGTAGGGGGAAGCAATACATTCGATACCTCATCCAGAAACGCACCCTCTCGAAACCTGGACAGCAAGCTACACCGCGATGCAGAGCGCCTGTCTTACAGAGTCTGCCACTTGAGTTTGCTAAACATCTCCGTAACGCTATCACGCTTACCAAATAACCCTGTGACGAAACGCGCTGCTCTTCTTTGGATCTTCTCTATCTCCTCTGTCATCCCGACCTGGTACGGATCCCAGACTGATGGGCAATACTCAAGTATAGTTCGAACGAGTGTTTTGTAAGCCACCTCCTTTGCTGATGGACTACATTTTCTAAGGACTCTCCCAATGAATCTCAACCTGGCACCCACCTTACCAACAATTAATTTTATATGATCATTCCAATTCAAATCGTTCCGCACGCAATCTCCCAGATATTTTACAGAAGTAACTGCTACCAGTGTTTGTTCCGCTATTATATAATTATACAATAAAGAATCCTTCTTTCTATGTATTCGCAATACATTACATTTGTCTCTGTTAAGGGTCAGTTGCCACTCCCTGCACCAAGTGCCTATCCGCTGCAGATCTTCCTGCATTTCGCTGCAATTTTCTAATGCTACAACTTCTCTGTATACTACAGCATCATCCACGAAAAGCCGCATGGAACTTCCGACACTATCTACTAGGTCATTTATATATATTGTGAAAAGCAATGGTCCGATAACACTCCCGTGTGGCACTTCAGAGGTTACTTTAACGTCTGTAGACGTCTCTCCATTGAGATCAACATGCTGTGTTCTGTTTGCCAAGATCTCTTCAATCTAGCCACGCAGCTGGTCTGATATTCCGTAGGCTCTTACATTGTTTATCAGGCGACAGTGCGGAACTGTATCGAACGCCTTCCGGAAGTCAAGGAAAATGGCATCTGCCTGGGAGCCTGTATCTAATATTTTCTGGGTCTCATGAACAAATAGAGCGAGTTGCGTCTCACACGATCGCTGTTTCCGGAATCCGTGGTGATTCCTACAGAGTAGATTCTGGGTTTCCAGAAATGAGATGATACGCGAAGAAAAAACATGTTCTAAAATTCTACAATTAGTGTACTCTAAGTGACAATGTAGAACATATATTTTACACAAGAATTTTTCTTAATTTAGTAGTTACTGTCGTAATGAAATTAACTCACTTTACGTGTATAAGACTTAAGTAACTCTATACACGCTGCTGACGTCTAGTGGCTAACTGAGGGGCGGCTCCGGTTACGTAAACTGTGTGCGGAACACATACCCCTCCATATCTACATCCTAGCCTATAGGCTGAGGACGACTAGGCAGTCGGTCGACGCCATCGAGCGTTCACAAGGCCTGTTCGTATAGAGTTACTTTTTTCTGCTGAGGAACATTATACGTCACCTCAGGCCAGGCGGTACGACTGAAGAACTCACCAAGGTCGATGTTAACAGAAAGACGTAAGAGATGGCTCTGTCGCACCAGGTTAGAGCCGTTACCGCTACCGAAGGTGACACTTCTGTATACTAAAGTTCAGAACTTGTGCACTCCCAGATCACCTACAAATGTAATCACGCATTCACGGAAGTAGGACGGATGCAACAAATGTGAAAACGTTCAATAGGCACAAAAACTTCATAGTCTGAAACACAAACGTTGTCTATAAAATTTTTCTACAGCTTCGCAATCGTGTTTTGTCATAAAACTGAAAGGAAAGCTACTCCGACATGTGATATATCAGGCAGTTACTGTTCGTTATACGTACTGCTTTTTTCCGCGAAGTAACACTTTTACGATCATAGTAATTTTAAAAACGGTAATGAAATAAACATTAAGCTACCAGAAACTTTTTCTACTGCGGGGGCTATTTGGAAAGTAAGGAACGATAAGTCGCGAAATGGAAACCACAGTGAAAATCAAAACTGTTTTATTTGCAACAGTTAGCTAAAACATCCAGCTACTTATCTCCATTGTCTCCGATCCGACTTAGACGTTTGTCGTAGCGTTGTACTAACTTTCCAATACCCTCGTTATAGAAGGCAGCTGCCAGTGCTCTCCGCCAATTCTCTACACTGGCCTGCAGCTCGTTGTGCCAAAATGTTGTGCCAAAATGTAGTCTTCATAACCAGAGGTTCATGTGAGCAGAGATGAAACTCAGAGGGAGACAATAACGGGCTCTATTGTGGGTAATCAAACATTTCCAATTGAAAACGATGCAGGACCATCTTCATTGTCCCTACAGAATGCGGCTGTGAATTGTCTTGAAGAAGAAAACGCATGACAGTTATGTAATGTTGGCTGCATAGCTTCAGCCGAAATTTCTCACCAGGGCCTCGCACTTGGCGGGATGCACTATTGTTCTAGGTATCTTTATGTGCTCCATGTGTTCTCAGAACTAAAAAGAACAACGTAACGCAATCGATGGCCGTACTAGAGACGTTATCAAAAAAACTGTGCAAAACTTCATTGGATTTTCACTGTGGTTTCCATTTCGCTACCGATCGTTCCGTACTTTCCGAATATCCTTCGTATAGTCCATCAATATGCTCATCAGGAACAATCATCCGTTTCATATCTGATTCACATTCAATATGCTTCAACTTGGACAGTTGGAAAATCAATTTTATATTTCTTGGGAATACCTCCTTCCGCCGTTTCATCTGACAGACACACTTTTTTATGGTGCGTGAGCCACCATTTCTTGAACGCTAGAGTATCATCCGAGTTCACCACTTGGATGGAAAAACGTCTAGACGCACTGCTCCATTTCATAAATTCATAGCATTCACGCCTACCACAAAAAAACATCTACATTCCCTTCTTTCCAGAAAGGGAACAACTCTACTAGGTATGTACAATCTACATATTTCAACATAGTCAACAGCGAGCGAAATCATGTTCCATTGCGTATATGTGACTCTTCTGTGCAGTACATAGAGCTGCACTCCAGCAATTGGTTAACGGAAAAAAAAAGAAACGAAAATTTTAAATTTCGTTAGATATTCCCTTTGACTGATGAAAAAAAATGAAAATCTTAAATTTCTTTAGATATACCCGTTCTTCATTTTGTATTTCGTATTCCAGTACGCACGTCCGTTGCAGACGCCATTTTGATGGCTGCGTATAGTGCTGCCACCTATCGGTACTTCGCGAAACTAAAGCAGCTGAATCGGGAATATTCCACTATATCTCACAGCAAATTCCGTATTTTTCAACTGAAACTGGCCGAGAAAGAAAAGTGCTGCATTACTTATTGACCAGCCCGTCGTCTGTGTAATCAATATAATTTTGTTATTTGCTATCCTTCCTGGTGTTGTAGTGTTGCCTGCGAGCATTGTATTAGGAGAGTGTAGAGCAATACTGGGACACGGCCGAGTGTGGGAACGCTGTGCGCAGGGCGTTCCCCGGCGCACGAACACACATTTCTGGCCGCAGTAATCGCAGGGGAGCGGCGGTGGCTGATTTAGCGCTGCGTGCGCCCTGGCCGCTAATCCGCGGAAAACTCCGTCCCGGTGGCCTACAAATGACCGCTTCCGGCCGTGCAGGTCACTGACCGTTCCCGAACATGTAGGCTGCGCGCATAATTATTCCAGGATTTCTACCGAAATCATGTGGAAGCGTCACTGTACAGACTACAGGCCCGTTTTTCAAATTTTTTTGACAGTGTTCTTTAGACTGCTCCCATTTTGGTACCATTCCATGTAGGAACGAGCTGTGTGCAATTTGGACTGACAATAATAATAAGAAGCATTGCCCGTGGGTGGGGGACTGCGTAAACGTGTCTATCCACAATAATAATTACTTTGTGGTGTAAACGCCAATCACCCCATTTTTTACAACTTAGCTGTGCTTTTTTAGTAACAGTAGTAGTTAACATTAAATAACAAAATTCAGGAGAAAGTGCTTGTTAGCCGAAGCCAGAACCATTTTACATATAAAAGTACAGATGAAAGTAATTGACCGCAGTAGCCAAATGGATGTTGAAATTCTGGGCTTGGTCGAATTCCTAAGGTGCATTATGACTAGATAATCCTGTAATAGAAATTGTGTCTCAATAGCAAACACTGAAAGAAAAGTACACACTGCACCACTTGGAACGATAACTTTTAGTGTTGCAGTATGATGAGCGAATTAGTTAAGTACCCCAGTTTTATACTGGCTTCTAACATACATCATTCACACTTCTACTGGTCAACAAACTTCTGACGATATACCTCGTCAGTATACCTAATCATCTACACACATGCATTTCTCAGTCATAGTTGTCATGTTGTTTTCTATTAATGATTGTATTACAATTCATTTTGGTAGAAGTCTCTAAAACGAATGTTTGTACTACAAACACTGTTAAATAGCAGCACTGACTCTAAACATGAAGTCTGCTATATATTTCACCCGAGTCCTTTAGCTGCTGATAGGTTCTCCATCCTTCTTTACTAGCTCAATCTTCACACATTAATTGGAAACGAGTGTTACAGTAACTGTACTCCCAACGAAGCACGTTCAACTCTCGACACAATCTACACTCTCACAACAGTTTTGCTTTCTTTAACTATGATTAGAAATAAAACCATTTAACATATACAGGTAAGCTGAAAATAAAACCAGTTCAGTTACTTTATGGCAGGTAAATTGTCGTAGTCTGATCCTTATACTGACGAGTATTTATCGCTTTTGCGTTTGAGCACCACTAGAGAGAGAGAGAGAGAGAGAGAGAGAGAGAGAGATCACAAACTCTTATACGTACAAATTTTTGTACACGGAAAACGAATTGTGTAAGCAACGCAGTGCATTACAAGTGATTCGTCTTTGCACACCAAACGTATTTATTTAATTCCAAAACTGCAAGCGATCTTTAATCAGTTATTCCATGGACTGTATGGCTCTTCTTGGTCAGATTCTCGCTTTGTCAAATCGTACCCACTTACTTTCGAGCAGAACAATGACTTTCAATTCCCAGTTAGCCACTTATTGAACGTTCACGATAACTGGTAAACGCATTTCACGTTCCGTTCTCTGCATGTCTTCCGTCTGTTTTACGTCGCTCGTACGCTATGGAAATTTAGTATACTTTCACTACTACAACTGTGCTATGAACTTTTTTCCTTTATTGTAATTTTATGTCCCAGCCCCACATGGGCAGGGGAGGGCTGGCAGTGGCATTATCCACCACTCTTCAGCCGAGTGGCAGTGCAAAAAATAAAAATGAGAACTTATTCATAAAGAAGGGCGGAAAAAGGGGAATATAAAAACACAGTAAATGGAGACAATGGAAGTTAAAATACACACTAACATGGGGACGGTAATTGGCGGACAGTTAAAAAAAGTCGACATCAAGTTCAAATAACACAGCTGGCGATTTGTGAGGGACTTAAAATACACTGGAGGCACATACACACAAGTTAAAAGTCGGTCACACTATAAAACACACACAGAGCGAGAGACACTTAAAAAACAACTGGACGGTATGGAGCACACACAAAAAATAAAAACTGCTGGTAGGGAACTGCCAAGGTACTGGAGGCCTGAGAAGAGGGAAAAAGAGGGGAGGATGGTGCAGTGAGAGAGGGCTGGAGGGGGTGTGAGGAAAGGGAAAGGGGGGCAGGGGGGTACACCAAGAGGTGAGGCAGGAGTTGGCCAGGTTGGGGGATGAAGAGGGAAGGCAAGGCAGGAGGAGCACAGAGACACAGATGGGGGACATGGGAAAGGAGGGAGGAAAACAGCTCAGAGGAAGGCAAGGGGAGGGGAAAGGGAGCATTGAGGTGTAGGAGGGGGGAGATGGGGTTAGAGTTGGTAGGAGTGCAAAGATCAGGGCGAAGCTCATCATCTGGGAGGGATAGGCGCTGGAAGCTGCATTGGGAAAGGAGGTGGAGGGTGTGGAGATGGATAGAGGGCGGAACACAATGGTAAAGGCACGGCAACAGGCTGGGGGTGGAGAGGATAGAAGACACCATGGGGTGGATCAAGTCAGCAGACGATGTGCACGGTACAGATGTGTTTGAGGAAAAGAAGAAGATTGGGGAAGGGGCTGAGGCTGTAGAGGATTTGAGTGGGAGACGGAAGGCGGATATCGAAGATGAGGCAGAGTGCATGGCGTTTGCGGATTTAGAGGGATTTTTAGAACCTGGGAGGGGTGGTAATCCAAGCAATGCTGGCATACCAAAGGATGGGATGGATCAAAGTCATGTAGGTGTGAAGGATGGTGGAAGAATCAGTCGCAATATCCAATCAGACAGGAGTTTCAGGAGGTGGAGTCTGTTGTGAGTTTTGTGTTGGATCATAAGGAGATGGGGAGTCCAAGTGAGGTGACGGTCGAGGGTGAGGCCAAGGTATTTCAGGGTAGGGGTGAGGTGAATAGGATGACCATAAGTGGTGGGGTAAAAATCGTGGAGCTGGAAGGAGTGGGTGGTACGACCTATGATAATTGCCTGGGTCTTGGGAGGGTTGATGCGAAGGAGCTGCTCGTTGCACCAGGCAGTGAACTGGTCTAGGTGGGTGTGATGGGTACTTTGGGACTGATGAACGGTAGGATAAAGGGCCAGGAAGGTGGCATAATCAGCTAATTGGAGAAGGTGAACAGGTGGGGGAGGTAGGGCATATCAGCAATATACAGGAGATAGAGAAGAGGGGAAGGGATGGAGTCTTCAGGCACTCAGGTAGTGGGGCAGAAAGTACAGGAGTTGGTATTGTGGATAGTGACATAGGAGGGACGATGGGAGAGGAAGGAAGCAACGAGATGGACGAAATTCATTGGGAGAGCATAGATCTGGTGTTCAAAGAGGAGCTCAGGGTGCCAGACACAGTTCTGGAAGTCGAGGGAAACAAAGCTAGCAGAGTGACAGGAGTTAAGTTGGAGGTAGAGAAAGTAGATAAGGTTAAGCAGTTGGTCGTCAGCTGAGGAGGAGGGCTGCAAGCCACAATGGGTAAGGGGAAGGTGGTGGTGCTGGTTAAGTTGGTGATGAATATGGCGGGAAAGGATGGACTCGAAGACCTTACTGAACATGGAGGTGAGGCAGATGGGACAGTCAGAAGAGGTGTCAGAGGGAGATTTGTTGTGTTTAGGGAACAGCAGGACATGGGAAGCCTTCCAAAGGTCAGGTTAAAAGCTGGTGAAGAGGAGTACATTGTACAGGGTAGCAAGGGCACCCAGGAAGGACAGTGGAGGGATTCTTTGAGATGGTGTCGGTTACACCATGATGACCAGGGGCAGTGTTGTGTTTAGAGCAGAGGATGAGTTTGAGGTCATGTGCAGTAATGGGAGTTTTTATGTCCAAAGGGGGTAACTGAATCAAGTACAGGAAACTGGGAGCAAGCAGCGGGACAGAGGTATCAGTGTGTTCATGGACTGTGGGGAAGAGGGCGTAATCAAAATGGTGATCGTCAAGAATAGAGAAGACCTTGGAGAGGTGGGAAGCAAAATGGATATCCTTACTGAGGTTGTCAGGGAAGGGGACGTCATCATGGAGAAGAGGGTAATGTGGGGCAAGATGGCTACCAGTAAGGTGGTGGAAAGCATACCAGTACTTGGAGGGGTTGACAGGGAGGGTGGAGTTGAAGGGTGTACATGTCTGGCGCCAGTCCCAGCGTTTCTTTGCTGTGAGGAGGTTTCGGGTGTGTTGTTATAATTGCCAGTGGTGGAAGAATGTATCCCGATCACAGATGCAGAGGAAGGAGTGGTATAGCCTGCAGGATTCACGGAGAAGATGGATGGCCTGTGGAGGAAGCATAGGGCAGTAAGGATGGATGAGCTTGGTAGGAATGTGGGGCTCCACAGCATCAGTGATGCTCTTCTGGAGGAAGGAAAGGGCATAGGTGACATCTTTACGATGGCGAAAGGTGATGGAGTGGCTTTCCCCCTGTGAGACACTGGATTCCTGCTAGGCATCCCATTCAGCATGGTAGTAGTTGTGTATGGACTTTGGAGGGACAGCAGAGCAGGGGGCAGGAGGGGGGCCATGGGCAGAGGAGATGGTCACTACCAATGGGATCAAGGACATACACAGTGATAAAACCAAGGAGGTGGGGGGATGTGAGGATGAAATCTGGGATGGAGTTACTTTCAGGACAGGTTTGCTATGGGAAAGGAACAAAGTCACCACGGAGGGTGGCAAGGAACTGATGCCACCAATGAAGGGTTGCAGGATCACAGCTGTCTATGTAGAGATCGGCAGCATAGGTGGAGAAGGTACAGTCAACATGGGAAATGAAGTTGTAGGGGAGAGGAGCTGCGGTACAGCCATAGACAGTGGCACAGGTGATGGTGAGGGAGGGAAAAAAGATGCTGAGGAGAAGGTGTGCAGTCAGATCATTGAGGAAGGGTTGTGGCCAGACAGGTATATGCTTGAGATGGCCCATAGTGACCACACCTTGTGTGAGGATAAGGGGTATCAGTGCAGTGAAGGAGATAGGGAGAGGTGCAAAAAACGTGGTAAGGTTGTAAGTAGGTTCATTAAGGATGAAGGAGTCGACCTGCTGCTGTTACAGTGTATGCATGAAGAGGTGTTTGTTGGCAGGGAGGGAGCGAATGTTTAGGTATAGGAGACAATACTGTTGTTGTTAGGAGGGGGAAGGAGCGAGGAGAGTGGAATAAGGAGGAGAGAACAGCTTAAATGAGGGTGTATAGGTGGGTGAAAGTAAAGTGGGCCTGCTTGTGGAAGTATGTGGTACAGGTTTTCAGATGGAAGGTGGAGATGGTGGTAAGAGAAATCTGCTGGAAGGTGTGGGGGCGTTGGAAGTGGTGGATATTCTACAGGATGATGGTCAGGAACTAGATCATGTCTTCAGCCATAGAGAGAGGGCAGAGGGATTTGTTGGTGTGGATGGACTGGTTGATGGGGTTGGTGAGCTCAGAGTTGGTGGGAGGGGGTTTGGCTTAGCATTTGGAGGAGTACATGTGGTGGAGTTCATTACAGTTGTCACAGGAAGGAGGAGAGGTGAGGTTAGGACACTATTTGCGGAAGTGGGAGGCTTTACAATGGGGACAGATTGGGGGGTGGGGTAATTGCAGTTTCATGTGAGGTGGTCGTTGTAGAGAAGACATTGTTGGCAGCAGTAGGATTGATGGGGTGGCGATGGTTGAAAATCAGCACTCCCTGAGTGAGGAGGTGATCGATGGAGGACACAGACTCGGTAAATACATGCAGGAGGAAAGTGGGGCCAGAGTTGTTGTAAATATGGTTAACATTTGTACAATCAATTTCAAATTGAATTCCAGAGAGGGGTGGGCATTATGTTCTGGCAACACCTCCACCTCCACAACCACAGGGCTGAGTTTTATGATCACAGTGGTGAGGGTAGGCAAACAATGAGGGGTTGAGGCTGATGAGGAGGAGGTAAGAAAAGGGGTGGGGGATGCATGTGGGCCAAAGGTGAGAAGATCAGTGTGGAAAGAGGGTGAAGAGGATTTGATGAGGACAGAGCATCTGTGAGAGATAAATTGGGTAATGGGGGCACTGGGGATGCACTTACAGATTTTGATGGTGAAAGTGCAGGCATCTAGGAATTTAGGATCATTGGGGCTGGCAAGGATGAAAGTATACAGGGCAGGGGCTGGGGATACAGGAGGAGTGTGGTGTCCATGGGGAGATCAGAAGGAAGAGGGGCGGGTGGTGGCTTTTTGGCGGAGGAGGAGGAGGAGGTCGCCACTTGGGTGCTTGGGAGACAGCAGCAATAGACAGGAGACAGCAGTGGTAGATTGGTTCAAATGGCTCTGAGCACTATGCGACTCAACTTCTGAGGTCATCAGTCGCCTAGAACTTCGAACTAATTAAACCTAACTAACCTAAGGACAACACACACATCCATGCCCGAGGCAGGATTCGAACCTACGACCGTAGCGGTCGTTCGGCTCCAGACTGTAGTGCCTAGAACTGCACGGCCTCTCCGACCGGCCGGCAGAGGTAGACGGCGACGTGGATGGGGTTCTTCGAAAAACGTTGATTGCACCCTGAAAGTAGCCTATGTGGCGTAATCTCCCGATTCGCTAGTTGAGGTGGTCCAACTTGTAAGGGGTCCGTAGGCCCTTACTATAAGTTTTGCGACAGCACAGGTCGACAGGACAAACAATCGATAGTGTGCTTCAGGTGGCGAGAGCGAGTGGTACGCGCTGTGGGCCGAGCCGGGTGGAGGTCGGTTGCTGGAATGCAAGACCGTACCGACAAAGGGAGTGGCCATCGCCGTGGTTTAACCCCTTTGTGTTAGAAATATACGGGAAAGTGAAAAAGTATAATTACTAGTGTGTTTCAGTGACATTTTTGTGCCGATTTTTGTATTTTCGCGTTTACCGCGCCGGCATTATTTGGATTGCAGTGTTGGATTCCAGTGTTGGATACAGTGATTAAAATTTGCGTGTGACGATAATGAATAACAAAGAGGCCTGTGCTGAGATTAGCCGTTATTAATTTTGTACGACGAAGGCAGTGGCTGTCTCCTTACTTTGTGTTTTTGGTGATAAATATAGGTTGTTGATTAATGAAGCTGTGTTGTTGTTCTTCTTGGCACCGGACATATCATTATTACAGCATTTGAGAAGGACAAAATGGAATGTAACAACTCCGTAGCAGTCCAATCCGATTGCCAGCCCCATTAGGCACACGGTCACATTAATTAATATCTATTTGGGCTGCTATCAGATCCCGATCGAGCGGGATAAGTCAGAAGATTAAACCGGAGTGTTACACCTTCGCTTACCGTGAAAGGACAAGTGCAATTTTCGGACGAATCGCAAAGAACAATAGGTAATTTTATCTTATTTAATGCGAAGAAAATATTTTCCAGTGTTGAATCGGGACAGAGCATAAACTTTAAAATCGCGACAAGAAACAGTGCATTTTGAACAATACGAAGTAATAGCACCTTACGATTGTGACTAAACTTTTTTCTTGCCATATTAGATGAGAATAATAGTGTCAATAAACTGTGTTATAATGTGCAAATGCGTAAATCCGCACGAAAAACTGTGAAAAGTGAACACCAAAGGAAGACACGTGTGAACATTATTACGACCAAAACGAGCCAAGAATTCGTCACGAAAGTTTTAAAGAAGTGTTTAGTGATAATATTTTGACTGGAATTGCTTTTTAAATAGTGAAAATTCGGACAGCTTCATGTGGACCCATAAACTGTTATGCGGACGACAATGTATTGTGGCGACGCAATTGTTGAGTGACGTCACGCAGACCCTTGTAGCAGTTGCGCCAAAGAGCTTCGATCTGCGAGGTGATTTCACACGTCATCCCAACTACCTGTGCAAGGAGTAGTTCAAGCACAGACGCACTACACCGAGCGCCGTCCCGACATCTAGCAGCCGAACTACAAACTACGCCCGCCTGCAGCGCCACGGAGCGGCCGGCTGAGAACTATGACGTCCCGCTACAGCGAGACCTCACGCGATTCCGGCGGCAGTACAGCGCCACGCCCACTTCAAACGTCAAAACATCGCGACTCGTGGTAATGTCGGTTGGTGAGTGGAGACGACTGGTTGACGTAACATTAAATTGCAATGTGCAGTTTTCGCGGTAAATAAACGTTTGTAAACTGAATTGCGTGTTAGGAAAAGTGCCCAATTGCAGTAATTTCCGAAAAGTTTGCGAAAAATACTCTGAAATTGAGCATACTTATTTATGCATACTGCACTGTCTAAATGATAATTATACAGGTATGCTTATTGTTTTTGGGGAATTTTATATGTATAGATTTTATGAATAGTATGATTTATCTTATTTAAAACATTTTACATAAACTGTGTAGGTGAAAATTAATATGTGAAGTGATTGAGTAGTTAAGGTGTAGGGAGCTAGCAACTCTTTTGCTGGTATACCAAGTGGCGACTGGTACACTCCCAGCTGGGTGAGACTTTATTTCTAATTTCAAGTGTCACTCCTCTACCATCTTTCTCTATCCTTAGGTTAAGAAAGTTAGTGTGTAGTAGTTAGAATAGGTAGTGGTTGTACAAATGATAGTTAGGAATCTTGTAGCAAATTTATAGTTCACTCATATATGGAGAAATAGTTAAGGTGTAGGGAGCTAGCAACTCTTTTGCTGGTATACCAAGTGGCGACTGGTACACTCCCAGCTGGGTGAGACTTTATTTCTAATTTCAAGTGTCACTCCTCTACCATCTTTCTCTATCCTTAGGTTAAGAAAATTAGTGTAGTACTTAGGATTGGTAGTGGTCATCCAAGTAATTCAATCAGGAACCATGTAGTAAATTTGTAGTAGTTGCTGTTGATGTAGAGTGTGAGATGTCAGAGAATCAATAACTTAAAAAAAAAGCTCAGTTTACTGTGAGTAAATAACCAAAATTAATAATGCCAGAAGGAATAAAATGAGAACCATATCAGAAAGCGAATGTTTACATAATGTCTTGGTAAGCTAATTGGTTAAACAAGAATTTGGGTAATCTTATAGAGTTGTTTTATGAGGCATGAAAAGGTCAAACTGTTGTAAGAAAATTGAAGTAATGTATCAGCTTGTAAGTAGATGAACATATAAAGAAACAAATACACAAGGAGATAGTTGTTCGGATAAATGATGTGAAATATAAGGAGCCTGAAGTAGTATTTTTATGTGGTTATTGCAGCGAATATGGAGAGCTGGTGTAGGTTGAAGATATATGTGCAGTTGAAGTTGCTGTTAAGTTGAGGGAGTTATGTGTAATGATGTATATTGAGTATGAGCGGTTTGAAGTGTTGAAGTATATGGAGGATTGATATAGGTTGAAGATATATATGTATTTGCAGTTGAAGTTGGTGTTAAGTTATGTGTAATGAAGAGTATGGAGTATGAGATGTTTGAAATATTGAAGTATGTCATTTAGCACATGAGCAACATCTGTTTGCAAGTTATTTGTAGGTATACATGTATGTCTGAAGTATGCTGATAAAACAAGGTGTAACTAATTAATAATTAGTAATTCATGTATCCAATTAGCTATCAGAGGCTATTATGGTTATACGTAGGTAAAGCTTTAGAAGCAGAATTCTGGCACTGAGTAATGAATGACAAATATCCATATAGTGGATTTAAATTAGTGTGAATATAACAGGAGATATTGTACCTCTCATCTAAGCTTTCTTGATAACAATTCACATATGGAAGTAATGTATGGCAAAATGAAATGATCAGTAGTTTAAAATTTTTCATTGGTGACCACATTAGTTGTAGTGTTGCAAACAATTATGTAAGACATGCTTAGCGGTACAATGTAGCATTTAAATTTATGGAATCTGTAATGAACAAGTTGTGAATTTCTTCCTTAATTTTTATAAGTGTTGGGCAAGTGAGTTATAAATTAGAATGATAGTAGTGTGGACGGCACAAACCCCGCTGAAAGGACGGCATACCAAAGGGGTAGCTGGCATTCAATGTATAAATGTCATATTTTGTCTCAATTTCAATTTGCTTGTGTTAAAGATTTAAATAAGTTGTGATTTTTTTCTTCCTTAACTTTTATATGCGTTGGGAAGGGAGTTATAAGTTAGTGTGGTAGTGGTATGGACGGCACGAACCTCGCTGAAAGGACGGCATACCAAAGGGGTAGCTGGCATTCACCTAGTTGTTTTCTTGTCTTTGCTGTAGCAATAAGTTGTGAATTTCTTCCTTAACTTTTATAAGTGTTGGCCAAGTGAATTATGAATTAGAGTGATAGTAGTATGGACGGCACGAACCCCGCTGAAAGGACGGCATACCAAAGGGGTAGCTGGCATTCAACTAGTTTCTTTTCTTGTGTTTGCTATAGCAAGTTATAACAGATATGTAGTTAATGACTCGTACAAACCTTTGAAAGTGAAAAGTTTTTGGAAATTTTTGGTAAGATAAGTTTATAAAAAAATATTTACCATGCTATGTTAAGTAAGTAGGATTGATGTTGTGTGTTATTTGGACAAAGCCATATTTTTGAGATGTAATAACTTTTTGTAGAATATTATTGTAGAGGCAGCCCACTACCGGAGTCAAGGATTTTCTTGGTGATTGTAAATTCATTTCTTATTTGCACTGTGTGTTTTGTTCATATGTAGTGATGTCTAATTCCCTAGCCGATTCTTTTACACCTGTGGCGTCAAAGAAGTTTTCGAGGGTGGGGATGTAAGGGGTCCGTAGGCCCTTACTATAAGTTTTGCGACAGCACAGGTCGACAGGACAAACAATCGATAGTGTGCGTCGGGTGGCGAGAGCGAGAGCGAGTGTTGAGATAGTAGTGTGTGGTACGCGCTGTGGGCCGAGCCGGGTGGAGGTCGGTTGCTGGAATGCAAGACCGTACCGACAAAGGGAGTGGCCATCGCCGTGGTTTAACCCCTTTGTGTTAGAAATATACGGGAAAGTGAAAAAGTATAATTACTAGTGTGGTTCAGTGACATTTTTGTGCCGATATTTGTATTTTCGCGTCTACCGCGCCGGCATTATTTGGATTGCAGTGTTGGATTGCAGTGTTGGATACAGTGATTAAAATTTGCGTGTGACGATAATGAATAACAAAGAGGCCTGTGCTGAGATTAGCCGTTAATAATTTTGTACGACGAAGGCAGTGGCTGTCTCCTTACTTTGTGTTTTTGGTGATAAATATAGGTTGTTGATTAATGAAGCTGTGTTGTTGTTCTTCTTGGCACCGGACATATCATTATTACAGCATTTGAGAAGGACAAAATGGAATGTAACAACTCCGTAGCAGTCCAATCCGATTGCCAGCCCCATTAGGCACACGGTCACATTAATTAATATCTATTTGGGCTGCTATCAGATCCCAATCGAGCGGGATAAGTCAGAAGATTAAACCGGAGTGTTACAAACTCTAGAAATCATTGAACCTTTTCACTATCCAGTTGCAAAAACCAAACATGCTTTAAACGACCTTCTTTCTCTGATTCGAAAACAACTTATAAATAGAATTACAACGTTAACATTTGTACAACCAACTTCAAATTGAATTTCCTAAAACATGAAACAATTATTTTTGTGCATAATTGTATAACATCTATTTCTGGAAACCCATAATTTAACATACTGATAACGACTGCTGATGGTTCTGCCTGGCAGACGCTAGCGCCACTTAGGTCTTCAGTTGTTCCAGACAAAACACAGATGGCTCTGTTGCGCCATCACTACTCCATTCATGCGTTGGTATCTTGACATGTTACAGTGGTCGAAAATTAAGCGAGTGTGTGAAAATCACGAATTCCTTATGTTTTCATGACAGTCGATCGAAAATTGTAATTATTACCATTCTAAGTCCATAGTATTACCCTTTCTGGTTGGAGTGCTACTTGAATACACAATATCCTGTTAATGCGTTGTTGAGATCACTAGTTTTGTACCCGTGGTCTAAGGGTAGCGTCTTTCATTCATAATCAAAACGTCTTCGGTCCCACGTTCGATCAACGCCACTGCCTAAATTTTGATAAATAATCAGCATTGGCGGCCGAAGACTTCCGGCATAAGAAGTCAGCCTCATTCTGCCAACAGCCTTTTCAAAGAGGGCGGAGGAGCGGATAGAGGTTCAGGGCACTCTCTTGTCCTAGGGGTGGGAAATTGCCCCTAAAGGCGGAAGAAACAGCAATGATCAACGACATGAGGATGCAGAAGGCAATGGAAACCACTGCATTAAAGACACGTAACGTGTATCCACAGGACATGTGGCCTGTAATTGAAGAAGTGTCATGATGATCTCTCCATTGGCAAAAGATTCCGGAATACTCCCCCATTCGGATCTCCGGGAGGGGACTGCCAAGGGGGAGGTTACCATGAGAAAAAGATTGAATAATCAACGAAAGGATAACGTTCTACAAGTCGGGGCGCGGAATGTCAGAAGCTTGAACGTGGTAGGGAAGCTAGAAAATCTGAAAAGGGAAATGCAAAGGCCCAATCTAGATATAGTAGGGCTCAGTGAAGCAAAGTGGAAGGAAGACAAGGATTTCTGGTCAGATGAGTATCGGGTAATATCAACAGCAGCAGAAAATGGTATAACAGGTGTAGGATTCGTTATGAATAGGAAGGTAGGGCAGAGGGTGTGTTACTGTGAACAGTTCAGTGACCGGGTTGTTCTAATCAGAATCGACAGCAGACCAACACCGACAACGACAGTTCAGGTATACATGCCGACGTCGCAAGCTGAAGATGAACAGATAGAGAAAGTGTATGAGGATATTGAAAGGGTAATGCAGTATGTAAAGGGGGACGAAAATCTAATAGTCATGGGCGACTGGAATGCAGTTGTAGGGGAAGGAGTAGAAGAAAAGGTTACAGGAGAATATGGGCTTGGGACAAGGAATGAAAGAGGAGAAAGACTAATTGAGTTCTGTAACAAGTTTCAGCTATTAATAGCGAATACCCTGTTCAAGAATCACAAGAGGAGGAGGTATACTTGGAAAAGGCCGGGAGATACGGGAAGATTTCAATTAGATTACATCATGGTCAGACAGAGATTCCAAAATCAGATACTGGACTGTAAGGCGTACCCAGGAGCAGATATAGACTCAGATTACAATATAGCAGTGGTGGAGAGTAGGCTGAAGTTCAAGACATTAGTCAGGAAGAATCAATACGCAAAGAAGTGGGATACGGAAGTACTAAGGAATGACGAGATACGTTTGAAGTTCTGTAACGCTATAGATACAGCAATAAGGAATAGCGCAGTAGGCAGTACAGTTGAAGAGGAATGGACGTCTCTAAAAAGGGCCATCACAGAAGTTGGGAAGGAAAACATAGGTACAAGGAAGGTAGCTGCGAAGAAGCCGTGGCTAACAGAAGAAATACTTCGGTTGATTGATGAAAGGAGGAAGTACAAACATGTTACGGGAAAATCAGGAATACAAAAATACAAGTTGTTGAGGAATGAAATAAATAAGAAGCGCAGGGAAGCTAAGACGAAATGGCTGCAGGAAAAATGTGAAGACATCGAAAAAGATACGACTGTCGGAAGAACAGACTCAGCATACAGGAAAGTCAAAACAACCTTTGGTGACATTAAAAGCAACGGTGGTAACATTAAGAGTGCAACGGGAATTCCACTGTTAAATGCAGAGGAGAGAGCAGATAGGTGGAAAGAATACATCGAAAGCCTCTATGAGGGTGAAGATTTGTCTGATGTGATAGAAGAAGAAACAGGAGTCGATTTAGAGCTGCGAAGAAACCGTGGCTAACAGAAGAAATACTTCGGTTGATTGATGAAAAAGGAGGAAGCACAAACATGTTCCGGAAAAATCAGGAATACAAAAATACAAGTTGTTGAGGAATGAAATAAATAAGAAGCGCAGGGATGCTAAGACGAAATGGCTGCAGGAAAAATGTGAAGACATCGAAAAAGATATGATTGTCGGAAGAACAGACTCAGCATACAGGAAAGTCAAAACAACCTTTGGTGACATTAAAAGCAACGGTGGTAACATTAAGAGTGCAACGGGAATTCAACTGTTAAATGCAGAGGAGAGAGCAGATAGGTGGAAAGAATACATCGAAAGCCTCTATGAGGGTGAAGATTTGTCTGATGTGATAGAAGAAGAAACAGGAGTCGATTTAGAGCTGCGAAGAAACCGTGGCTAACAGAAGAAATACTTCGGTTGATTGATGAAAGGAGGAAGTACAAACATGTTCCGGAAAAATCAGGAATACAGAAATACAAGTTGTTGAGGAATGAAATAAATAAGAAGCGCAGGGATGCTAAGACGAAATGGCTGCAGGAAAAATGTGAAGACATCGAAAAAGATATGATTGTCGGAAGAACAGACTCAGCATACAGGAAAGTCAAAACAACCTTTGGTGACATTAAAAGCAACGGTGGTAACATTAAGAGTGCAACGGGAATTCCACTGTTAAATGCAGAGGAGAGAGCAGATAGGTGGAAAGAATACATCGAAAGCCTCTATGAGGGTGAAGATTTGTCTGATGTGATAGAAGAAGAAACAGGAGTCGATTTAGAGGAGATAGGGGATCCAGTATTAGAATCGGAATTTAAAAGAGCTTTGGAGGACTTACGGACAAATAAGGCAGAAGGGATAGATAACATTCCATCAGAATTTCTAAAATCATTGGGGGAAGTGGCAACAAAACGACTATTCACGTTGGTGTGTAGAACATATGAGTCTGGCGATATACCATCTGACTTTCGGAAAAGCATCATCCACACAATTCCGAAGACGGCAAGAGCTGACAGGTGCGAGAATTATCGCACAATCAGCTTAACAGCTCATGCATCTAAGCTGCTTACACGAATAATATACAGAAGAATGGAAAAGAAAATTGAGAATGGGCTAGGTGATGATCAGTTTGGCTTTAGGAAAAGTAAAGGGACGAGAGAGGCAATTCTGACGTTACGGCTAATAATGGAAGCAAGGCTAATGAAAAATCAAGATACTTTCATAGGATTTGTCGACCTGGAAAAAGCGTTCGACAATATAAAATGGTGCAAGCTATTCGAGATTCTGAAAAAAGTAGGGGCAAGCTATAGGGAGAGACGTGTCATATACAATATGTACAACAATCAAGTGGAAATAATAAGAGTGGACGATCAAGAACGAAGTGCTCGTATTAAGAAGGGTGTAAGACAAGGTTGTAGCCTTTCGCCCCTACTCTTCAATCTGTACATCGAGGAAGCAATGATGGAAATAAAAGAAAGGTTCAGGAGTGGAATTAAAATACAAGGTGAAAGGATATCAATGATACGATTCGCTGATGACACTGCTACCCTGAGTGAAAGTGAAGAAGAATTAAATGATATGCTGAACGGAATGAACAGTCTAATGAGTACACAGTATGGTTTGAGAGTAAATCGGAGAAAGACGAAGGTAATAAGAAGTAGTAGAAATGAGAACAGCGAGAAACTTAACATCAGGATTGATGGTCACGAAGTCAATGAAGTTAAGGAATTCTGCTATCTAGGCAGTAAAATAACCAATGACGGACGGAGCAAGGAGGACATCAAAAGCAGACTCGCTATGGCAAAAAAGGCATTTCTGGCCAAGAGAAGTCTACTAATATCAAATACCGGCCTTAATTTGAGGACAAAATTTCTGAGGATGTACGTCTGGAGTACAGCATTGTATGGTAGTGAAACATGGACTGTGGGAAAACCGGAACAGAAAAGAATCGAAGCATTTGAGATGTGGTGCTATAGACGAATGTTGAAAATTAGGTGGACTGATAAGGTAAGGAATGAAGAGGTTCTATGCAGAATCGGAGAGGAATATGTGGAAAACACTGATAAGGAGAAGGGACAGGATGATAGGACATCTGCTAAGACATGAGGGAATGACTTCAATGGTACTAGAGGGAGCTGTAGAGGGCAAAAACTGTAGAGGAAGACAGAGATTGGAATACGTGAAGCAAATAATTGAGGACGTAGGTTGCAAGTGCTACTCTGAGATGAAGAGGTTAGCACAGGAACGGAGTTCGTGGCGGACCGCATCAAACCAGTCAGTAGACTGATGACAAAAAAAGAGAGATCACTAGGGCTAAAGATGGCAACATGTCCATCTTCCTGATTTCCACGGAATTACACGTAATTTCTGTTCCCATCGTATCAGCAGCTGTCTTAGGTCTGTTTTGTCCGTGTTTTGGTTTCCTTAAGAGAAGTTAATTATGTAATTACCGAAGGCTTCCACAAAGTGATATGAAAGGTTTTCTAGGACATTCAATGCTCTCGAATCTTCGCTTCGGTGTCTCACACCTGTCTGTAAATCATATACGACATAAATAGTGTTGAATATCAAACCTGTGAATCCATCAAAATTTCAGTCAAATACATCTACAACTTCAGAATGGAGATCCTGTTGCACTGAGAAGTGGCGCACAGTGTGGGAGCACTATCTACGAGTATGTTGGTGCAGGCGAATAATTGCGGTATATTTTGCACTTCTTCATGAACATACGGCACATGAACAATTGAATTTGCGACTGCTGCTTGGAAGGAAATAAAGAGAACTTGATAAAGATGAACAGACGCAAGAATACCCCACATTGGTCTCATTCAGCGATTGTCTTTAGTCTTCTTATTACGTTTACCGCTGTACAGCAGCTGTCACCTTCCCCCATTTCCCTCACTGCAGTAGAGGAAGCTCCGTGTCCTTGTGCACCGGCCTCAGTACTGCACCTGTGTGTGGCATTGCTGCTGCATCTGGCTGCGGACAATGATCTTCAGGTGTTGGCACCGTCACGGCAGCGCTAGTGGCTTCCGGTATAGGCGTGTGGCAATGGTGTACCATTGACCCATATTAACGTCACCCGGTAACAGGTAAGCAGCTGTAACCTACTCCAGACATACAGAGTGAGAGAGTGGGTTTACTGTTTTTACAACCTTCGATGAGTGTTCATTGCGTGCCAAGACTGGATTTGGGCCAGCGTTTGGGGTTTGTAAATCCACCCTAACAGCAACCATCCGTAACATCACATGGGAACAAGCACGTTGATCCTTATGGACGAAAATATTCGAGTCTATATGACAAGGTGCAGGTGATGGGCGGAATTCTGAGATGTAAAGCTTTACGTGTTGAAGGAGAAGTGATGGTTCACGTACAGGACGTTCTTACTATTGAATGAAAAACTCCGGTGGAAGCAGGAAGGTATCGCCAAAAACGAATTGAACAGTACAGGTATCAGTGTGTGTTTTAATGGAGTTTCACAGTCCCAACAGTGCCAGAGAGCAAACTGAATTCCACCAGGTGCACACTAAACAAGATTTCAGAGCACGCTACCGCCGTTCAGCCATTGTGTAACTGGTTGGTTGGTAACTGACTGTATGGTGGTATTTGAAACCAAATTAGTAGCGAAACCTGCTGACAGCGTGAAGTCGATGGTGCTGAGCCAACAGACAGACAGCCGGTTGGCGGATGGGCTAGAACACTGCGGCAGCACGTCCACCATTCCATCAAGCCACGGCAGTTCAGGACAAGGGGCGTGTGCAGACATGGAATCCCATCATCATTCTTGGAGAGACCCCAGTCACTGTAAGGCAGATGTCCCACTGAACTGAGATCAGATGTGGCCCACCAACTGGAAGCCTCCCAGTCCCCACAAATTGACTTAGTGCTAGAAGTCTGTATGTCAGTGACGGAGCCCAAATGTCAAGGAGCAGTTTTGAAAAACCATGTCGCCCCACGCCTGGCATGGTCTTCCCCTCACGGTTGGTGCTGCAGACTGTGATACCTTTGGCTAAAAATAAAAGGTATCTGTACAGGTCCAGTGTCTACTTGTTGGGCCAAGGCACCGCTTTTAACCACATACACCAAAATAAGTTGGCAGCCCGTAGGTGTGGCATCTGACCTGATGTTGCAGTGACCAGCCCACCTTTCTGCTGTGTTGTTGCTACTGTGCACTGGCTCCTAGCCCATAATGTTGAAACATGCTGGTTCACTGGTGGTATTGCTGCACCTGATGCAACACTGTTTTGACTCATTCTGCATCTACTGGAGTACGTGGCCTATTCACGACAGCTGCGGCAGTGTTATTATTTTACTTAGTAACGCTGAAAAGTAGAGTTGGGGCTACCCTACGTTCCTCCTCTGGTTGATGCAGTCCGTGGATCTCAGCTCAGGGTAATTCCACAAAGACTATGCATACATTTCCACACTGATAATAGTGTACAATGAAACTTTTCTTAGGTCCAGTCAGTTTAAAATACAAGACTTGTCGAGTGGGTATTAGGCCTATGATTTTATCCCACTATCTTCCCATTTACAAATGATCTTCAGTTTCCTTAATTGTCTATTTTTGTACTAACAACGGTTCTGTTCTGTCGGATATACTTTAACAATGCAATTGCTTAATAGTACACAAACGAGAATACAAATGTGTACCAGGGCAACATGATTAGGTAGTAGAGCGTTGAGTTTCTGTGACTGAGATTAGGTTAGACTGAAAAATCTTTTTTTATAAACTTTAAATTTCAAATTTTATACATGCATTAACGACATTTGGAATCAGACGAGAGATTCGACCACACAACGTCTTCAGAGTGAAACCTGGGCTGTATGTCAGAGCTTGACTTAGTTCGACCAACGCCACGTCGATAACAGCTATGGTACGGGCCTCGGGATTGCTGAGGATTGAGGACAAACGGAAGGCATAAGCGATCTTGTTCTGAAACAGAACTATTGTGACCTGTGGGACGTTTCCAGTTCCTTATCATTCCAACCAAGACGTAAATGGCTGGCAGAACTGGTATTTGAAACACACCAATAAGACATACAGTTACAAACAATTAAAATATTTTATCAGAAACTCAATCATAATTCATTTAGCAATCGAAGGAAATAAAATTCTAATATGAATCAATATTAACTGCCAGTGCAGATAACGTAATTTATGTCGTCACCATACACCTTATGATTATTAACCTCCAAGGCACACTAAACAAAAATATTCATTGAACAACGATTTAAATATTTTGACAGAAATACATCCAATGAGCACAATTAAATAAAAAATAAACAGCTTTCTGTATCTAGTGTTATGTCTGTTATGAGTGCTTCAAACTCTGGCACTTAGTTGTGAATTAATGTGAATACAGCAAGGTTTTCACGCCACCATCGCAAATGACCCGCTTATCGTCAGGATGGACACACCAATTTTCGGCTGGACGATAATATGAAGCACAGATTCCTTAGACTGAAAATTAGCGTGACATGTGACATGTGGAGCATCATCTGTACCGCGATAACAGAGGCACGGTGTAGTAGTAGGCAGAATCTAGACTGTGTGCTGCCAGGTACACGCTCTGAAACTGCTCGAATACACCTGCAAGGAGGCTTACATCTGTGTCCACGTAAGGAAACCGTCAATTGAAGAGTACCTGCAGCAGCACTTCGCACACATTTAGCGCGCCTTGAGGTGGCATCCAATTCCATATGGTATGCCTATATTTTTGATCGGAAACCTACAAACTACACAATCTGCTACCTATTCGTCTCATCTTACATCAATCCGATAATCTTATTGTTTGACGGCTGTTTAGTGTGTAGGTTATCGGTTTCATACCCAGGTGTGTCGGATGCTTTGGGATGGCATATTTTCATCCCTTATGGATATGTCTTTCACGCAGTAAAAGAAGCTGACTTCATGATACAAAGCAACTTCGTGTCTTCAGAGTGTGTTTTCACAAACTTATAATGAAAACAGTACATATGAAGTTTTGATAGGCCCAGCACATTCGTACCAACAGAAAAAGGTTTTATTAACTGTACTACAGCTTTCATCATCTCCAAAACCAAAAACTCTTGACGGAAAACGGTAGTCAGTTCAAAGTTTCGTTTGACGATTAACTGTCTCGCACCCTCCCAGCCATCCCAATGGTTGACCGATTCAATACCCCTATGTTTCCGAATATTTTCCATTGTCTTGCCAAAAATCGCGTTGTTCATTAATTTATAATAATGTTTTTAAAATGCACATGACACAGATAATCTTTTACTTGTGTTTAAACCTGTGCGTTCCATTAAACAGCGAGTTTGGTTAGCTGTTTAACATAGCTGACTACTTAACATCCTTGCTGGTAGCTCATCTGTTTTCTGTGAAAAATGTGAGAATCCCAGTTGTTATATTACTACTGAAACTGTCAATTATAGTTCTTACATTCTTCACTTCCAACCAACTGTATAAATAATCTACTTATGGCCTCTGTTACTAGACTCCAGAATTTATAGCGGTTACAGTCACGTTAGAACTCTTATCAGCTCCTCAGGCAAACGCAGATATTGCCAGAGGTTTCTACACTGTATAATACATCTCTTTTTGTCCGCCAGCGGTGTTATCAGCTTGAGGACGGACCCATACCGTGCAACTAGATGCTCTGGACACAGCGCTAATCACTTTACCCTTCGTACAAAGTATATGGATGCGTCAAGTCTTACTCCTAGTCACAGCCGAAAAATCCATTCCGTCAATATCAGCATGAGCTAGCCAACTAAATCTTCTAGTAAGTAGAAACTACTGCACGACGAAGCCATATAAATTGTTAATCTCCAATTGGAGGAAGTAACTTGAATCAATAGCGTTGCTGAACAATTCAGCCATTCATGAGTTGCTTGCCTTGGCGTGTCTGTGAAGACATTGCCAAAGCCTCCCAGGAATCCTGCACTCATAGAACAACAATATGACGACATCGGTTAAAGGCTCCCATGATAACAGAGGCACGGTGTAGTAGTAGGCAGAATCTAGACTGTGTGTTGCCAGGTACAGGCTCTGAAACTGGTCGAATATATCTGCAAGGAGGCCTACATCTGTGTCCACGTAAGGCCTCACGTATTCCTGTGAATTAGATATATTCAACTCCTGCCAAACCCACATCGTGTTCTAATATTCCGCTTTCGTTACGGCACTGCCTGTAAGTTAACTGGAGAACACAAATATATCGGATAGCGCAGTTTAGTAGGGTCTCTCCACTAAATCCATGTACAAGGTGTTGGAGGTGTTGAGTACAGATATTTGTACTGGTGACTGAGGACGTGTACTTAACAACGTTACATCAGTATTTACGCAAAACAGTCGGTCGATATTAACAGGTGTAGTTCATGCAGTGGTGCGGATACGATTTTGAAGAAAACATCAGGTAGCAAATTATTTTTTGTGCTTTCGGTAAGACAGACGGGGAGAAAAAATAACTAACACACTAAAGTGCGTACGTATTACGGAACCAATGGTCACAGAATTCGTACATACACCCCTAACACCCTGTATTTGCACAAGAAAATCCCTTTCTTGATAACGATCTAGAACTTGGCATAACAGAGACATGCAGTTCACAAGTGTCGCTTATTGCCTTGATATGGAGATTCAGCAGGTTTATGAAGCGATACATGTATCGATCTTAACGAATCTGGGCAGCACAGCGTTGTTTACTCGGTAATCTCTTCATAAACGATATAAATTTTTCCATCCTCTTGTGTAACAGGTCATTGCCTCGACCAAAACCAGTCAAATGCTAAATAAAGAGGTGAACATCATATTCGCTCAAATTGTAGGAAACACGAGCATGTGATGCAGTAACTTGTAATTCTAGTTGCATACACTGTTTGCTGTACCTCAAAATTGATCAGCTCGGTGACAGTGATTCATATGCGATTTTTGGTGGTATTTGCTAGTAGCAGTTCACAAATGTGACAAAATATTCATCATACTACATTAACTTCCTGTTTATAGTATCAGGAACGATAGTATCCTAAATCTCATCGACTTCCTCTGCAAGTGACCGAATGTCAGAGAGTAATTATTTCGCAAAATTTTCCCAGACATAGGATCTATAATAATTAAGGTTCGAGTAACACGAATATACAAGCTTATACATTGCAACAAATGGTACATGTAATTCTGTTAGTTTCGTTTGTGAATCAGTAGGGTCACGTGACAGGCCGCCTCAAGATCTAGACGACATCGTCGACGTCAGAAAACACGACGCATGCTGCCTGCTACTTGGGTGAAAAGTTCTTAAGCTTCCCTCAGAAGGCATTTCTACACCTATTAGCTCCTAGATAGAACAGTAGCTCTTATCGATATTGTATCGTCCATGTATTTTGGCTTCAATACCCTTCCATGCAGACAACACAACACTTAGCAAGGTGGACAAACTTGTAGCCTGTGGAACCGTGCTGGCACGGCGGGAATGCTGCAGCTCTAACGCCATGGGAGTCATTCCCTGATGTCTGAATGCATGTCCTTTCACCCTGTCCCTTGTCTTTGTCAGTGTTTCCCACGTATTTCTTTTCTCTCCGATTCTGCGCAGAACCTTCTCATTAGTTACCTTGTCAGTCTACTTAATTTCCAACATTTGTCTGTAGCACCACATCTCAAATGCTTTGATTCTCTTCTGTTCCGATTTTCCTACAGTCCATGTTTCACTATCATACATGGCTGTGCTCCAAACTGACGTCCTCAGAAATTTCTTCCTCAAACTAAGGCAAATTTTTGATACTTGTAGACTTCTCTTGGCCAGGAATGCACTTTTTGCCAGTGCTAGTGGGCATTTGATGTCCTCCTTGCTCCGTCCGTAACTGGTTACTTTGCTGTCTAGGTAGCAGAATTCTTCAGCTACTTCGTGACCATCAATCTTGATGTTAAATTTTTCGCTGCTCTCATTTCCGATGCTTCTAATTATTTTCTTCGATTTACTCTCAATCTATATTCTGTACTCAATAGACTGTTCATTCCATTCAGCAGATCATGCAATCCTTCTTCACTTTCACTCAGGGTAGCAATTTCATCAGCGAATCATATCACTGATATACTTTCACATTGAATTTTAATTCCACTCCTGAACCTTTCTTTTATTTCCATCATTGCTTCTTCGATATAAAGATTGAACAATAGGGGCGAAATACTACATCCCTGTCTTACACTCTTTTTAATCCGAGCACTTCGTTCTTGGTCGTCCACTCTTATTATTTCCTCTTGGCTCTTGTACATATTGCGTATTATCCATCTCTCTGTAGAGCTTACCCCTATTTTTCTCAGGTTTAAATCTTGCACCATTCTACACTGTCGAACGCTTTTTCCAGGGCGACAAATTCAATGAAAGTGTCTTGATTTTTCTTTATTCTTGCTTTCATTATCAACATCAACGTGAGAACTGCCTCACTGACGCCTTTACCTGTCCTAAAGCGAAACTGATCGTCACCTGACATATCTTAAATTTTCTTCTCCATTCTTCTGTGTATTGTTCTAGTAAGCAACTTGGAGGCATGAGCTATTATGCTGATTGAGGGATAATTCTTCTCAGCTCTTGCAATTCGCGGACTTGTGTGGATGATATTTTTCCGAAAGTCAGATGGTATGTGGCCAGACTCATACACGCTACGCTCTCACGTGAATAGCAGTTTTCTTGCCACTCCATTCTGATGGAATGCTGTGTATACCTTCTTAAAAAAAAGTCCTCCAAAGCTCTCCTAAATTTTTATTCTAATACTGGATCCCCTATCACTTTTCTTCTTCTACCACATTAGACAAATCTTTCCCCTCTTTCCATCTGTTAGCTGTCTGCTCTGCATGTAACAGTGGAATTGCCGTGGCACTGTTAATGTTACAACCCTTGCTTTTAATTTCACTTTCCTACATGCTGAGTCAGTCCTTCTGACAATCATCTCTTTTTCGATTTCTTCACTTTCTTTCTCGCTCTCTCTCTCTCTCTCTCTTTTTTTTTTTTTTTTTTTTTTTTTTTTTTTTTTTTTTTTTTTTTTTTTTTTTTTTTTTTTTTTTTTGCAACCATTTCGTCTTACCTTTCTTGCACTTGCTATTTATCTCATTACTCAGCGACTTGTATTTCTGTATTCATGCATTTACCTGAATATTTTTGTACTTTCTTCTTTTATCGATCAATTCAAGTATTTCTTTATTTCTTGTGTTACCCACAGTTTCTTTGCAGGTACCTTCTTTATAGCTATATTTGTCTTTCCAACGTCTGTGATTATCCTTTTTAAAGATGTCCGTTCCTCTTGAACTGTACTGCTTGCTGCGCTATTCCTTATTGCTGTACTTACAGCCTTAGAGAACGCCAAGCGTATGTCGTCACTCCTTAGGGACTTCCGTATCTCACTTCATTGCGTGTTGATTCTTCCTGACTAATCTCATAGACTTCAGCCTACTTTTCATCACTACTACATTGTGACCTGAGTCTGTATCTACTCCTAGGTACGCCTTACAATCCAGTATCTGATTTAGAAATCTCAGTCTCACCATAATCTAATTGAAATCTTCCTGTATCACCCGGCCTTTTCCAAGCACACCTCCTCCTCTTGTGATTCTTGAACAGGGCATCCGGTATTGCTAGCTGAAATATTTATTATCTCCTCTCTCAATCCTTGTCCCAAGCCCATATTCTCCTGTAATCTTTTCTTCTACTCCTGCCCCTATAACTGCATGCCAGTCCCCGATGATATTACCCTATATTCATCTGACCAAATGTTCTTGTGTGCTTTCCATTTCACTTCACTGACCCCCACTACATCTATATGTAGCCTTTACATTTCCCTTTTCCGGTTCTCGAGCTTCCAAGCACGTTCAACCTTCTGAAATTCCTCGTCCCGACTCGTTGAATGCTACCCTTTCGTTGGTTATTCAATCTTTTTCTCATGGTCACCTCCCTCTTGGCAGCCACCTCCAGGAGATCCGAATGAGGGATATTCCGGAATCTTCTGCCAACGGAGAGATCATCAAGACACTTTTATTCAATTACAGGCCACACTTCCTGTGGATACACGTTACGTGTCTTTAATGCAGTGGTTTCCATTGCCTTCTGCATCCTTGTGCTGTTGATAATTGCTGATTTTTCCGTCTTTTGGGGCAGTTTCCCACCCTAGGACAGGAGAGTGCCCGGAAACTCTGTCTGATCCTCCGCCCTCTTTGACAAGGCTGTTGGCGGAATGAGGGTGACTTCTTATGCCGGAAGTCTTCGTCCGTCAATGCTGATTATTAATCACAATTTAAGCGGTGGCATGTTTCGAATCCAGGACCGAGGACGTTTTTATTATTAATCAAAGACGCAACTCACAGACCACAGATGCTTATAACCTTTTCTAATTCCATGATCGCCATGTTGCGGGTACTACGCAATCCGACGTCGTGCACACACCATCCTGGGTTAGAACGACCATCCTTGCAATTAATTGTGTCCCCACCCCTGACAATATTACACTGTTGACGGAAGAGAACAACTGACAATGAGTGACGTTGTGGGTCGTTGTTCAGCTTCGGCATTTCAACATGGTGAATGAGAACAAACTAATTTTTACTTTTATTCCATTTGAGTGGTTGACACTGGCCAGTGGGAAAGTTCGATTTGTGAAAGTAGACAGCGATGTGAGTGACTGTAAAGAATGCATTAAAGAAAACAGCCATCATATCTGCGCCCAGTTAGGGATGGCACTATAATTTGCGGGGGCACAATGCTTCATGCACCCAGTCTTCAATGGTGATACGTTTTAACTGTAGGAGACTCGGACATTACACCAGAGAGTGTGAAGAATGCACATGGTTAGCACGCAGGCATAAGGATTATGTGATGGTGATGCTAATATTAAGTGTCTCCTTGCGTTATTTTTCATATTATATTTCTTTCTATTCTTCTAAATATATGTACCATTATAGAAACAGCTCTAAGTTAACTGGAACAAATGACTCAGATGTGGGCTGATAACAAGGACTTACAGAGGCAGGTAGATACATTAAGGATGGATAGATCCTTGTCCAGTACGCCAGTGCCCATCCTTGATGCCAGTATCACTACGTTAGTGTTTTCCTTTTCTGGGTAAATTAGAAGAGAAATTGTTAGCGTTTGTAGATAACCTGTTGACAGCCGCAAGGATAGGTTGTCGGAGTGAAGGACAGTGTTGCATACAGCGAAGTAATGTTTGGTGGGAGATGTGAAAAAAATTTTACGCATTAGGGGGACATTTTAAATTCTTAAGAAAGGCTTGTTACAGCCTCATAGGAGAAGAATAGTTCTAAATATTACAGGGAGTATTTAAAATGTGTGTCGCAAAGAGAAGGTGACTCAATCGAGAGTTTCATGGACAAAATCAGGTAGGTTAATGTCAATATGTAGGTGTTGATGGAAAATGATGTCGCTATTACGTTAGTTACAGATACATTTTTGCGAGGTTTATCACCCAATGTCCGTTTGGGCAGAATTTCCCAGAGACTCAGCTGGAGCCACTGTGACTGTAACAGAATTGGAGGACACAGTGTCCAAAGTTTGTGATGAAAATGCGATTTTTTTCAGCTGACTTCATCTGAAGTGTAGGACATGTGGAAGAGTAGGCCACTGGGAATGCGTTTGTAGCCAGAACAGGGAGCATTATAGAAAGCCATGGAATAGGGAAGGTAACTTGCCGTTAATGTCAACAGGGGCTCCAGGACTGCTGGACAACAACAAAAAATTGGAAATTTGTGGTAAGTCCTATGGGACCAAACTGCTTAGGTCAACAGTCCCTAAGATTACACGCTAAAGGCAACACACACACCCATGCCCGAGGGGTGTGCTATCCTCCTGCACGCACTCACCTCGCTGTTGAGCTCACGAGTCATGTGTCGGTGGGAGGATGAGTGGCTTGAAGTGACTGACAATAATTTCCGTATCGTCAAGCCCACAACGCGTGTGTGGTGTATTTCCTTTCAGCCCCGTCGACGGGACGAGGTTCTCCTCACTTGGCTTCGGATAGGCCACAGCCCTGCTCCGGCGAGAGGACCCTCCAATGTGTGGTGCTTGTGGCGTCCAGGTCACTGTGCGCCACGTTTTATTGGATTGTGTTTGATTTTCTGATCAGCGGACCGCGGCTGACTTGCCAACGGACCTGCCATCTCTTTTAGGCAACACTCGGACGAATGTGGTTAAATTTTTAAAGTTCTGTGCCATTTCAAATGTTTTTACAAAGATTTTAGGGAGAGGATCTTAATTTGCTCACTGTGTGACAAGCTCGCCCATATTTTATGTAAGTGGCCAGCCAATGACAATTTCCTGTGGCATTCTTGTTGCTACATTTTCCCTTTCCCTACGTTTTATTTTCTTATGTAGCACTTTCCTTTTTTCCTGCGTTCTTTGCCTGTGTGCTTCAGTTTTATTCGCTCTGTCCACATTCGTTCCTTTTAATGTGTGTCAGGGCGCTGATGACCTCGACGTTGAGCGCCCATAAGCCCCAACACATACATACAGGACTCGAACCTCCGACAGGGGCAGCCTCTTGAACCGGGACAAAGCGCTTTGGACCGCACGGCTACCCCGCGTGGCAAACTGGACAGCGGTCTTTTGTGGCGGCGTTCGTAGCGACAAACAATTCGCTGTAGAAACGGCTTACGAAGTCACCGCCACACTTTTAATAGCGGGCCGACCGGTCCGCTGGAACAGTGAACAGAAAGATGAAAACCCAAACACTCTGATTAAATAAAAGTCGGCACTTATCTTTATTAACGAAGATACAGAAACACAGTAGTGAACTCCGTGTCTACAAAGATCTGTCTAGTTCGAGTCGGAGCGGCTAGGTCAGCGTCGGCTGACGACAAACAACAACTCTGCTGTGATGAACACACAACTGACTAGCAAGTACACAATTCGGTGGCGAGTATACAACTGAGCGGCGAATACAGAACTGTCCTAGCGCTCGCGACTCCAGCGCTTAAGAAGCCAGAAGCCAGCGGCGGCGCGCGCAGACTTGCGGCGATTTCCTGTCTCGCTGGCGCTGCTTATGCGGACGGCGTCCGGACTTTGATGCTGCCAACCTTTTGGCAGCGGGCTCGGGTGGCATTACTGGCTAGGATATAACACTCCTCCCCCCCAAATCGCCGCACCGTCGTTGAATAAGGACGTGGCGAGCGTCGACGGCGGGGGAGGGGTCTGGCCGCAGGCGTAGCAGAAGAGACCGGGGCGGAGACTGTTGTCGGTGGCAGTCCCCGGTCCGCACCCCAGCATTGGCTGCGCGGGGCCTCGGGAAACACCAACTGAAAACCGAGGTCAGGGTGCACGCCTGTGACCACGGGCGCAGCTTCTGGTACTGGACGCGACGGGGCGTCGGGACCCACGAAGAGAGGCAGCGTCTCCTGACGCTGCGTCGACGGCTGCTGAGTGGGCGCCGGACAAGGCGCTGCGGTGTCAGACTCCTTGGGGGTGCCCAAGGAAAGCGGCTGCAGGACAGGCTGCACAGCCACCGCTTGGGAAGGGGGTCGACGTCCATCAGCTCCGAAGGCGGTGGCGACTGAAGAGGGACCGCAGGCGCCGGAGCGACCACCTGGGGCGCTCCCGGATGAAGCTGCGCGGGAGGCATCAACGGGACGGGCTGTCGGCGTGGTAGCGGCGACGGCTGCTGCTGCTGCCCTGGGGGCGGCAGCGAAGTCGGAAGGCGCGGCTGGAACCCGCCGCGGACCAAATCTGTGGACAAAGAACGAGCGGCAGAATCCGGGCGGCCAGCGCGGCGCAACTGGTTCTGATGCCTCCTGTGCACCCCAGTAGCACCTTGAACAGTATAAAAACCGCGACCCTGGACACTTATCACGGTACCACGTTCCCAACGACGGCGACCGTGATAAACTCTGAAAAAAACGGCGTCATTGCGCTGAAAACGCGTGCGATGCTCAGGAGCGGCGGGTCGATCCGGGGGGTGCAACAACCGTAGTAGGGTGCGATGACGACGGCCGTGGAGAAGCTCCGCAGGCGAAGGGCCGTCGCGTGGCGTGGTCCGGTACGTTGGTTGGTTGGTTGGTTGTTTGAGGTTAAAGGGACCAAACAGCAAGGTCATCAGTCCCTTGTTTCAAATAGACTCCATTCTGCTGTGGTCCGGTACGACGACAGGAACGTGATGAGGGCCTGCTGACGAGAGTGCGTAGCACGAAGGCGGTCCATATGATCCTTGAATGTGCGTACAAAACGTTCCGCTGCACCATTCGATTGAGGGTGGAACGGCGGAGTAAGAACATGGCGAATGCCATTGGCAGAACAAAAACTTTCAAATTCAGCAGAGGTAAATTGTGGACCATTGTCAGACACTAAAACCTCTGGAAGACCCTCAATACAAAAAATTGAAGTCAACGCCTGTATTGTTTGTGCAGACGTTGTAGACTGCATGGGCACAACAAACGGAAATTTACTAAATGCATCTATCACGATGAGCCAACGAGAATTCCAATATGGACCAGCGAAATCAACATGTACTCGCTGCCAGGGACCGGCAGGGCGTGCCCACTCAAAATAGCGTTGAGGCGGAGCAGCTTGGTGTTCGACACACGTCGAACAATCTGTAGACATCTGCGTAATCTGCTTATCAATGCCGATCCATGTACAATGACGGTGGGCAAGCTGCTTGGTGCGGACCACTCCCCAATGACCTTGATGCAACAAGTCGAGGACCTTGGATTGGAGCACTTGGGGAACCACTACACGAAGCTGGTCATTCTCAGTGCGTAACAGCAAAACTCCGTGCGAAACAGACAACAGATGACGTTGCGGATAATAGCGACGAACCACAGGATCCGATATGTCCTTTGCCTTGGACGGCCAACCACGTTGAACAAAACGTAATAGTAAACTCAGATGAGGATCCGTAGCTGTCTCACGTGCCACCTGACGATAATCAATCGGAAAATCCCGGAGGGATTGATGCTCATCGGCGTCAATCTGATGGCAAGAGTCGTCAGAGGAATCGAAGACATCATCCGCAGCAATCGGCAATCTAGAAAGCGCGTCAGCGTTTGCATGCTGAGCTGTAGGGCGATACAGTATCTCATACTGGTATTGTGATAACAAAAGAGCCCAACGTTGTAGTCTCTGAGCTGTCCGCTGAGGAACTGGTTTAGACGGATGAAACAGTGACGTCAGGGGCTTGTGATCTGTTACTAAATAGAATGGTCTACCATAGAGGTAGTGATGGAATTTTGTGACACCGAACACAATAGCCAACGCTTCCTTGTCCAATTGGCTATAATTACACTGAGCTTTGTTTAGCAATTTAGATGCGAACGCAATAGGACGTACGGTGTTACCGACTCGGTGAGACAACACAGCCCCGAGGCCGAAAGAAGAGGCATCACAAGCGAACACCAGAGGCTTGCTAGGGTCGTAATGGACCAGACAACGATCATTCAATAAAGCCTCTTTAAGCTGCTGAAAGGCTGATTGGCAATCAGCTGACCACACAAACGGAACATTCTTACGGCGGAGACGATGCAACGGTGCAGCAATCTGTGATGCATTAGGTATAAACCTAATATAATATGTCAATTGGCCAAGAACCGCTTGCAATTCATGCAGATTGCGAGGGGCGGGCAAATCACGAATAGCTGCTAAATGTGACTGGCCGGGATGAATGCCTTGAGCATTAATAACATGTCCCAGATACTCCATCTCCGTAAGGAAAAATGAACATTTATCGATGTTGCAACGTAGGCCTGCCTGAGACAACACTGTAAACAAACACTCCAAATTACGGAAATGTTCAGCAGGCGTCCGACCGGACACAACAATATCGTCTAAATAGTTACAACACGATGGCACATTAGCCAGAAGTTGTGACAAAAACCGCTGAAAAACAGCTGGAGCTGACGCACAACCAAAAGGCAAACGCAGAAAACGGAACAACCCCAACGACGTGTTTATGACAAAATACTGTTGTGATTGCTCGTCGAGGGGCAATTGCAAATATGCTTCACGGAGATCAATTTTGGAAAAGAAACGAGCTTCCCCTAACTTATCCATCAGCTCGTCCGGTCTAGGCAAAGGAAAAGAATCAATGACAGTCTGAGGATTAACTGTCGACTTAAAATCAGCACACAAACGTAACTTGCCAGACGGTTTGTTTATAATAACTAAGGGAGAAGCCCACTGGCTCGCTGAAACGGGTTGAATAACACCGTTGTTTTGCCAACGACGAAGTTCATCTGCTACAGGTGCCCGGAGGGCGTGAGGCACTGGACGAGCACGAAAAAATCGAGGCTGAGCATTATCTTTTAACGTAATGTGAGCGGCAAAGTTCGCAGCACAACCTAGTTCGTCTTTAAATATGTCACTGTATCGTTTACACAAATCGGTTATGCTGTCTTGAGGAACAACAACAGAATTAATTTGCAACACATTGTCTTGGATAGACAGGCCAAACAAGTCAAAACAGTCTAATCCGAAAATGTTTACACTCTCTGTAGCGCGGAGCACTGTGAATGAAACTGTTTTTGTATTGCCACGGAATGTGGCTGGCACGCTACATACACCTAACACAGGAATTTGTTCTCCACTATAAGTAGCCAAAGAATGTTTTGCCGCTGAAAGTTTAGGGCGGCCGATAGCCGCATACGTAGCACTATTTATGAGAGTCACAGACGCACCAGTGTCTAATTGAAAATTGAAGGTCTTATCCTGGATGCGTAGCTTCACAAATAGTTTATTACACTGTCTCTGGATCGGTGCAGTGGAGGCGGAAGACACCAAATCAGCGCGTTTAGCGCGTGTTCGCTGCTTACGACAACTCGTGGGTTGGGCGGGTGGAACAACAACTCCCGCTTCACTTGCAGTCTGTACATTACTTTTTACAGCGTTTGAATTACGCCTGGGTCGCATAGCAGAGGGCTGGGTGGGTGGCTTATTGCGAACAAGTTTATTACCCACACGAACCGTGGAAGAGTCTTTAAACGCGACCTTCTGGGCGGGCTGGCTTTGAAGAACATGAATATCCATGGGCTGGGCAGCACTAGAATTGTTCTTGCGTTTACGCAAACAAACAGTCTGGATGTGTCCTTTCCTTTGACAAAAGTGACAAACCGCGTTTCTCAACGGGCAACGTTCACGAGGATGAGCAAGAACACACTTAGGGCAAGACTTAACTCTATCATTTTGCACACGCGGCTGACGAATGTGTTTAACATGACGCGGCCGGCTAGTGTTTACAGTCTGACTCTGCCGGTGGGGCCGCGGGCGTGACATAACTTGCTTAGCACAGGCAATTTGAGAAATACATGGCTGATCTAACTCACACTCAGCATAGTCAAAAGTATCTTGGGCTTCAATGATGTTCATCACAGTCTCTAATGACGGGTCAGGCAACTTTAAGATAGCAGCACGAATACGAGAATCTGCAATGTTTTGAGTAATAGCGTCTCGTAACATGACATCACTGTAGGAAGCTCCACACACACAATTAAATCGGCACTGACGGGTGAGGCCCCGTAAATCTGTTAACCACTGCTTATTAGATTGATGTGGCAGTTTCTTCAATCTGAAGAACTTGAATCTGGCTGCTGCCACATGAACTCGCGACTCGAAATACTCAGCAAGCTTGTTAACGACAACGTCATAGTGTAAAGCTTCCGGCTTGGATTCCGGGAACAACTTACAAAGTAGTCGATAGATTCCACGCCTGCAGTGGAAATTAAATAAAGCTGGCGCTCAGTACCCGTGATTTTGTAGACTGTCATGTGCGCCTGCAACTGCGCGAAATATTCTCGTCATTCTTCTCTTGATGCATCAAAAGCACGGAAAGGTGGTGCTGCCTGTGCTTGTTCCTTTTGTGTTGGAGGATTAGCCGCTTGTTTGGCGATTGCTTCCACCAAACTTTGTATTTGCTGACTCTGTAACAAAATCAACTGTTGTAATTCGGCAGACATAGTGAACACAAATTAAACCAGCCCCCAAAATTTTATCGCTATAATGAGTATAACCAGAAACAAGTTGAACCAGCCCTGCACACGAGTTCGGAAGCCGTCGTCGCCAGTTTTGTGGCGGCGTTCGTAGCGACAAACAATTCGCTGTAGAAACGGCTTACGAAGTCACCGCCACACTTTTAATAGCGGGCCGACCGGTCCGCTGGAACAGTGAACAGAAAGATGAAAACCCAAACACTCTGATTAAATAAAAGTCGGTACTTATCTTTATTAACGAAGATACAGAAACACAGTAGTGAACTCCGTGTCTACAAAGATCTGTCTAGTTCGAGTCGGAGCGGCTAGGTCAGCGTCGGCTGACGACAAACAACAACTCTGCTGCGATGAACACACAACTGACTAGCAAGTACACAATTCGGTGGCGAGTATACAACTGAGCGGCGAATACAGAACTGTCCTAGCGCTCGCGACTCCAGCGCTTAAGAAGCCAGAAGCCAGCGGTGGCGCGCGCAGACTTGCGGCGATTTCCTGTCTCGCTGCCGCTGCTTATGCGGACGGCGTCCGGACTTTGATGCTGCCAACCTTTTGGCAGCGGGCTCGGGTGGCATTACTGGCTAGGATATAACACGGTCTTAGTAAATTCCGTGAACTGGAATCACAATGCACACTCCAGCACCACGTTCAGCTGCAGTGGAATTGGAGAACTGACGACTCAGCACAGAAATACCATGCCTGCAGCTGTCTGCTGGTGATACCTGAGAGGCAGGTCAGGTGCACAAAACTCTTCTCGGTAACAGCTAGGGTTGAGAACCTTAGAACCGACGACTTGGCACTGTGCCTGTTGGAACCTGCTGATGCAACTAGAGAACAGAAGGGTCTCTCACCTAGCGGCAAAAGCTGTGCCATATCTGCTGGAGATACGATCCCCAGGAAGTGCGTTCCCATTGCAGACCCTGCGTGCACATCAGTTTATGTATTGGATGATTGGGATTTTATGATATACAGAGATTCTCACAAGGGGCCCTGGATGCAAGAAACAATGGAGCACCGGTGCTTTGATTTTTAGGCGTAAAACTAGTTATGTTAGTTTTACGATATCGTATTTTTAGACCTACTTCCTAAAATGTCAACTGTTGAAACCTACCATTGGGGCACATAACTCAGAATTTTGGGCACTAATTTGACGAGTGTGCATATATGTGGAAATTAACTCATGCTTTCTTTTTAACCGCAGACCTTTTTTGTAATACTGTGTCATCAAACAGCGTTTTTCCTTTATTAACCTCTACTAGCAGTGTAAACGTCGCAATTTTTCGCTCTGCTGCTGTATTCTGCAGACGTTTTAGAGTATTTGCAACATCTTGGAAGCACAAAAGAATTATCTATTGCGTTTTTAATTGCTACTGGAGCCAACTGTTGATGTGGTACAAGGATTGCACTATGGTCACGATCTGACAGTGCAGTCTCCTGCTGATGACTGGAGGAACTGCAATTTGCTTTTATTTGGCGTTTTATGGTATTTAACGTCGAACTTATGTTCAAGAAATACGAATTTCTTATTATTCTTTTATATTTTATAAGCAAATGTTAGTTTTTAAATATTTATAGAGAACTATGATTTTTCAGTGGAGCCATCTTTGGTGACAGGAGTAAGTAGGATGTGAAAGTGCACTTGCCTTTATTTACATTTTCAGAGGTTGTGGGAAAGTGTGTTTGGGAAAAACTCATTTTGAACGAATAAGAACACCTATTTCATTATTTATATTTTATAGGCCAATGTTGGTATCAGTATTCCATGGTGAACAATATATATCTTCAAATTGAAGTTACCGATGTGAGAACTGATGATCCAGTCCTTGAACAAAATTTAAGGAAGGCAATAACGCAAACATAGCTGCATAGCATTTCTAGGAGGTATTTGGGGTACAGGACATGAAGCATGGGGCACAGGGCATTGGTCACTGGGTATGGGGGACAGGGCATAGCGCATGGGGCAAGGGGGGGGGGGGGTTCATGCAAAATTTTCAGAAGTGGAGGGCGTGAGGGTTGGGGTGCCGATATCAGAGAAATATGACATGCATGCAAACTGCAGTCAAGTCTCACTCCTACAAATACGGGGGCAATTTGCAGAACTGCAACGAGGGTGGGGAGCCCTTCTCCTCCTTGACCTTGGTACTTGGACTGATGTCGTGATTCTTGGAGCGACCTTGGAGATAGGAAGTGCTGATGATGACATCAGCGAAACGTGACATGCACAATTGTCTCAGTTGTAATATGACACCACAGATAAGGAAGTGCTGATACCGATGTCAGCACTTTTCTGCCCAGAACCAGTCTTGCTCTACTACCCCTGTTTAACCGTTGTAGGTCTGTACTAGTGACCTCAGTTATGGACTGAGTGATCAGTGTCTCGTAAGCCACACCATGTGCCTAATCACCTACAACTAGTGATGGAGGAGTTCATTAATCAGCAGTTGTGGAATGGTATTATTGAGAAAAGTACCACCTCATGAGGAGCACTGCTGGTAATTGTTCCAAAAAAACATGGATAAATCAAACATTGTTTTTGCTGCGATTATAGGTATCTTGACCATCATATGGTTACAAATGATTAATCAGATGACACTTTTTACAATGTGGGAAAGTGTGATTATTTCTCCACAATAACCTAACGAGTAGGTCTCATCAACTAAAAGCTTCACTGAAGGACCAGTCATAAATGGCATTTACAATTCGTTCAGGATACTACCAATACTGTCATATGCCGACTGGGTTTAAGAATGAGCCAACTATATTTCAATGTTTGTTACATGGCCTTTTGCATTGGTTAAATAATGGCACTGTGTGGTATATTTGGATGATATTCTTGTCTTTGTAAAGGACGTGGAGGAACATATGCTACATTTAACAAAGATAAAAATGGAAGAATGCAGTGATCAGTCATGAATAATCTAAATTTATCGCAGATTGATTTGACTATAGAACAGCCATTGGTGCCAGAGGTAACAGAAACAAATAAGATACAAGCTTATGCCAGACAGTGGGACAGAGTAAAAATACAAATGAGAAACTCACCACATCACACTTGTGCTTAAACACATGTATTTTCCAAATTTCAGTACATAGTCACATTTATAAACGTATTGGGAAATGGAACAGTATATCTGACAGAATACAAACATGAACTAAAGTTATTGCTTAAAGACTTTAGCAACATCATTGGTTAGGCCACCTCAAACAAGAGCACCCTCTGTGTTGGTAAATAGTCAGGCTAAAGTTAATTTTTGTAAAAATATCAAGATAGGTGGATTTCATTACATTGAAGTTGGTGATATACACTGTAATATTAGAAGCTACCAAATAATTTATAAAAGTAACTTGACAATATTGTTAATGCAAATATAGAAACAAGTAAGTCAATACGTTGTGAAACAAGTTACAAAAATATAGGATCTATGAATGGGACTTCCTACTATACAAAAGAGAAAGAAGTGGCATCTATGAATGCAAGAACACAAACTCGAATCACAACACATGAGGAAGTATTGAGACAGGCATATGATCACATAAATGGCATAGTGGATAATGTCGGATATTCCATGCGGCTTTTCAAGAATGGTGCTTTCGTATACATTATGAATATGACATTGCAGATCCTGTTTTGAGAAGTACATTGCAATGTTTCCTATATAGAAGTATACATAATCAAAGTATGAGTGCAGGTTGTAGACACATGGTTGATGACATCTAGAAGTATGGATTTGTCCTGAGTCAGGCTCAGAAAGCCTAATGGTAATGTGACCAATATGCTGCCGATATGGTTGCACTACTGGTCGGAGGATGGCATTCACGTATCATACAGCCGTTACAGTGACTTCCATCACCACCAGCAACGTACGTCGGCCCCACATAATGCCACTCCAAAACAGCAGGTAACCTCCACCTTGGTGTACTCGCTGGACAGTGTGCCTAAGGCATGCAGCCTGACCGGATTGCCTCCAAACACGTCTCCGACGATTGTCTGGTTGAAGGCATATGCGACACTCATTCGTGAAGAGAAGATGATGCCAATCCTGAGCGGTCTACTCGGCATGTTGTTAGGCCCATCTGTACCGCGCTGCATGGTGTCTTGGTTGCAAAGATGGACCTCGCCATGGACGTTGGGAGTGAAGTTACGCATCATGCACATGTTTCACACAGTTTGAGTAGTAACACGACGTCCTTAAATGCAGAAAAAGGGTTCTTCAACATGGTGGCGTAGCTGTCAGGGTTCCACCGAGCCATAATTCGTAGGTAGCCTTCAACCACTGCAGTATCAGCCCTTGGGTGGCCTGAGCGAGGCATGTCATCGACAGTTCCTATCTCTCTGTATCTCCTCCAGTCCTAACAACGTCGCTTTGGTTCACTCCGAAATGCCCGGACATTTCCCTTGCTGAGAGCCCTTCTTGGCACAAAATAACAATGCGGACGCGATCGAACGGCGGTATTGACCGCCTAGGCATGGTTGAACTACAGACAACACGAGCCGTGTACCTCCTCCCTGGTGGAATGACTGGAACTGATCGGCTGTCGGACCCTCTCCGTCTAATAGGCGCTGCTCATCCATGGTTGTTTGCGTCTTTGGACGGGTTTAGTGACATCTCTGAACATTGAAAGGGATTGTGTCTGTGCTGCAATATCCACAGTCAACGTCTATCTTCAGGAGTTCTGGAAACCAGGGTGATGCAAAACTTTTCTTGATGTATGAACAATCAGATAAATCAGAGTTCATACAGAAAGATTTAGGTATTTATTTTCCCCATGAGTTGTTAGAGTGGCACAGTAGAAAAATAGTTTGAAGGTGGTTCAGTGACCCCTCTGCCAGGAACCTAAGTGTAAATTGCAGAGTAGTCATGTAGACCTCGGTGCAGATGTGGAGAACGTTTTTGCATATATATTTTCCAATATCTGAGTCTTTTCGTAATTGTATTTCATAAATATGAGCTTTCTGACAATTAAAGTGAAGCACCGAGAACTAACTTCATACATGTATGCACCATCAGTGGTTATGTAAATGGTTGAAGTTGCAACTGTCTGTGATAGCTAGAGTGGTCACAAGAACATATCAGTATTACTAGTGTTTAGTGCTGTTACCAGAACAGTTGGTACATAGGGAGGAGTGAACAATGTTAGATGTTATCACTGTGATGGACGCAGAGGTTCCATGTACTTGTTTGAGATAGGATTAGCAGCACCTGACAGAGTCTGAACGGAGCCTCATTGTAGCTCTCCACTAAGTCAGCTGGTCGAATCATGCAATATACAGATTTATCAGGCATTCAGATGTGGCAGTGACCTGACGTTGGTCTGCATGGGAATGCGAGGGCAGGCATACTCATCGTCAAGCTTCTGGTTGACCACGAGCTACCATGACAACGTATGATTACTGTATCGTTCACCAAACACATTGTAACCTCAACAAATCTGCACCTGCCATCCAAGAACAAGTAATAGATTCTCTGCATCATTCTGTGTTATCCGGACTAGCAGAAGCCAGACTAGGGGATTAGAACCCCATGCATATACTGCTGATAACACCAAAACACAAAACATGGCGTTTGGAGTGATTTCATGAATGGGAAGTAAGGATTCCTGATTAATGTCATTGCATTGTGTTCAGCAATGAATGGCTGTTGTGCACAACCATAATCATTAAGTATGACTGCGACCTCTTCAATGTTTTGGACAGGCACTCCTGGTGTCATGGTGTTGGATCCACTGGGTATGACTTGAGTTCACTGCCGGAAGTGACTGAACAGAATATCACATAGCACAAATGTACACCATAGATACCTTCCATACTCATGTGTTATCCGTAATGTTACAGTATCAAGATGTCAGTTTTCAACAGAACAATGCTCGCCCATGCAAGACACCTGTCTCTATGAACTGTCCATCTGAATCTGAGTTTCTTCAGTGGCCAGCAACGCCTTGTTTCCATCTCCTCTTCTGGGCGCTTCACTTTTTTGTCAGGCAGTGTACTTTCTAATACAGTGTGATTTCTTACCTTGTAACCAAACTGTAGAGGAGTGGTGGAACTGAAGGACAAATCGAAACCTGTTGGGAGATTGTCAAAGATTTTGCTCTGGAAGCCATCCCATAACTGCATTAGGGAACACTGTTCCATCTGAGGTGGACAAACTAGTTCCTACATATTGCGTTTTTCAAGCATTTTAATTCCCCTTATATGTGTTACAAGGGTTGTACTCGACACTTTATCTCTCTACCACTGATGCTCTTCAGTAGAATAATAAACTTATTGCATCATTTATATGGTTCTACAGATATTACTTAGATTTTTTAAGTTTACTTATGAGAAAGGAGATAATCAAACCATAATGCTTTAAAAATTAATAATCTTATATAACATTTTCATGTAGCTCGAGTGGCCCATCTCTAACGAAGTAATAAATGTATATAAATGCTGATTCCGTCATTTATAAATTCCTGAACTTTTTACACCGCCATTTTAACTGACTAATTTCCACCTTGAAGCACAAAAAGGTTAGGTCCACTATCTTGTATTTACGCTGTGTTGGTGAGGGAGAGGTTGTGGGAAGAGACTGGTAGGTAGAGGGCAAGGTGGAGAGGGAGGTTAAGGTTACAGGGATGAGAAGGGGCAAGCGAGAGGGGTGATCTTGAAGGGTGACCTTGACCTTGAGGGGGAGGGGAGGGTAAGACCCTCATAACAGTGATGTAGATGGGCCCTTATTGTCCACACCAGAACTCCAATTCGCCCACTACTTACGTATTAATTGCTGTATGTAATTGTGACTATTTAGAGCCCCATCAATATAACAGGGACCAGTGATGCGATTCTTGAAATGTAGACACAACAAGTCGTTCTTTATTCCCTTCATTCAGTCAGCGAGCATTTCCAGCTGACTAGAAGTGCACATTATGTATAGTTATCTTCCCTGTTTTGTAAATGACGCTTCATCTGTAAAAGAAATCTAACATAGAAACGCCACATTACTTTGCAGTTATCGTAGACACAATTCCGAAAGCTTTAATGGAATTTTAGAGCAAAGCCATGAAGCTGCAAAATGTGAAAAGGATGAAATGCATTGAATTGTAGTATTCACAGAACACTTCTATGATTCCACTCACACATTCTGTTTCCCATACGGTCATATGTGGATTGTGTGTTGTTGCTGCTAAAATATTGGTTGCTTTTCTCTCATCGGTTGCATTCTACATTCATTGGCATATTTTATTCTTCACGCTATCAGTTTCTTAAATTGTTTTATAGTGTTTACAGATCCGTGCCTGGCACGAAAAGGATACCTTTCAGCACACAAACGTACAGTTCCCCACACTGTTTGGCCACAACCACAATAAGTAAAGACCATATTCACTTTTCTCACTGTTGTATACAGAAACAAGAAGTGCTATAGGTTTCCTGAGCATGACTGAAGAAATGGACTAGGACAAGGAGATGCTTATTTGTTTTATCGACAGGGAGAATGCATTCGATAGAGGCAACTGGAGTATACTACTGTGAATTCTAAACTACGTCGGTTCAAAATGGTTCAAATGGCTCTGAGCACTATGGGACGTAACTTCTGAGGTCACCAGTCCCCTAGAACTTAGAACTACTTAAACCTAACTAACCTAAGGACATCACACACATCCATGCCCGAGGCAGGATTCGAACCTGCGACCGTAGCGGTCACGCGGTTCCAGACTGTAGAGCCTAGAACCGCTCAGCCACCCCGGCAGGCAACTACGTCGGTATAGACTGGGAAGACAAAAGGTTAATAAAGGAGAAGTACACAAACCAAAAAGTGACAGAGTAGGGAATGAGAAGACGGAAGACATGAGGGCTGGAAGGGGTATAAGGCAAGGACGCTCACGGTCACACAAGCTATTCAACATACAGAATATCCAAAAGTCACAATCTGTAGTACCTGTTGAAGCCTACGATCAGGTTCGTTTTCCACTAGTCCATGTACACTACGTGATCAAAAGCATCCGGACAACACCAAAATCATACGTTTTTCATATTAGGTGCATTGTACTGCCACCTACTGCCAGGTACTCCATATCAGCGACCTCAGTAGTCATTAGACATCGTCAGAGAGTAGAATGGCGTGCTCCGCTGAACTCACGGACTTCGAACGTTGTCAGGTAATTGAGTGTCACTTGTGTCATACGCCTGTACGCGAGATTTCCACAGTCATAAACATCACTAGGTCCACTATTTTCGATGTGATAGTGAAATAGAAACGTGAAGGGAGACGTACAGAGCAAAAGCGTACAGATCGACCTCGTCTGTTAACTGACAGAGACCTCTGAAAGTTGAAGAGGTCCGTAATGTGTAACATGGAGACATCTTTCCAGACCACCGCACGGGAATTCCACTGCAAGTACTATGACAGTTAGGCGGGAGGTACCATTCCCCAAGAAACCTTACATCCTCTGATTAAACGTACGCCTGCGAGAGTGGAAGCTGTCATCAAGGCTAAGGGTAGACCAACACCATACAGAATTCCAGCATTACCGATGGAGGGCGCCACGAACTTGTAAGTCATTTTCAGCCATGTATCCGGATACTTTTGATCACATAGTGATGAGACGACGTTTGTACTATTACAATTTGGGATTATATAAAATTCACCGCCCAGAAGTTCTAGAAATATCCTGCTCGAGATATAGTCTATCAATAGACTTTTTAGGGCTTTGGATAACTTTAAGCTTACTTTCATCACTTGCTGATGGCCTGCCTGACCTGTGACAATCAATTGCAGATCCCCTTTTTTCAAAATGTTTCCGTAAATTGTAAAAAGCCTTTCTTGTAGGTGGAACAGTGTTGAAATTAGTATTCCACTAATTTATTATTAAATTATATCTACATTTGTACCACGTTTTTTCATCACGTTTCTTCATCAGAAAAGTTCTTTCCGACATGTTACAATCAACAGTGAACAATATCAGAATGTTTGATTTCAGCAGTGCACTCTTGAGTTTGTATCAGTGATCATATGAAAAAAAATATAACAGTGTATTCTGGTATCTATAATTATAGCGAGCAAACAAGATTAACTTATAAAGTTTTTAACGGGTTACGATGATAGTGACTTTTGGCTCACCCCGTACACGGAGAAGAACTAACAGGTATGGCGTAGAGAACGCATAAGGCACTGTAATTGCAGGAAAAAGGATAAAGACTATAAATTATGTCAATGGCCAAGCAGTGCAGATGGCATCAGACGAGGAGCTGCAGCAGTTGACAAACAGTATTGCAAGAAAGGCCGAGAACGACTGAAGATAAATACGGGAAACTCAAAACTGATGAGAATAAACACGAGAGAAGCGCCAGTTGATATATTCTTAGACAGAAAAATAATAGAACAAGTAAAATTCTTTCTTTACAGGGGAAGTTTAATGACATGGAACGGAAGCTGTACAGAATAAATAAGGAGCAGGATATCGGTGGGAAAGAGAGTATTAGACAAGGTGAAACAGTTACTGCCAGCTAGAAGAATTCCAGAATAGATGAGGAAAAGAATTGCTACATGTTATGTCTGGTGTGTAATGTTATACAGCGTGATCCGTGGAAAATTCAAATGAAACAAGAGTGATATTCAGAAAGTTTTCAAAAATGGCTCTGAGCACTATGGGACTTAACTTCTGAGGTCATCAGTCCCCTAGAACTTAGAACTACTTAAACGTAACGAACCTAAGGACATCACACACATCCATGCCCGAAGCAGGATTCGAACCTGCGACCACAGCGGTCGCGCGGTTCCAGACTGTAGCGCCTAGAACCGCTCGGCCACCCCGGTCGGCCAGAAAGTTTTGAAATGCGCTATGGTGAAGACTGCTCAAGGTGGCAAGGACTGAGAAGCAATAAAAAACGTAGAAAAAGAAGGAAGTTTATTAGAAGGGATAATCAGAAAGAGGAGAAAAATCTTGGCTGGGACACATATTGGATATTAACTGTCTGCAGCAAAGAATTTACATACAGGAGCAACATAACCCCAAATGCGAACTGGGGAAACACAACACGAGTCAGATTAGTGACAGAGTGTCAACGAAACCAAAGCTTGCAACCCAAGTGGTATCGGAGAAAGAAGTTCTGTAGCAGCACAAACACACGTAAGTTAAAGAGGCAACGTACAAACCCGTCCTCATCAACATTCACACCAAGCAGGTAACTTTACGAAAAAGACTCATCTGGTGAAAATCTAGCTCCTCGTATTGAGCTCTACGAGGCGTACTCAGCGAAAGAGGAAGATAGTAAATTAAAACAAAGACAACCGAAAAGGGCGGTATACTAATAACAGAAGATGGATACGAAAGAAAGAGAGAGAAAATTATCAAAAACAAGGAAATCGAGCCCAAGAAAGTAGCAAAGAGTGTAACTTGGAGACTGCTTTAGGAAACCTTTGAATTCAGGTATTAATAACGCGTTAGAACAACTGGTTTCATTTAAGTTCCGCAAAGTAGGTTTTATTTAAAAGATACGTATAAGGACACTAGAATGTAGTAATTATATCTCTGAAACGATGTAGCACCAGCAAATTGGTTAGATCGTGTGAAAATAAAATTCAAGCGTGGTTTTTAGTTAAAGGCTTTGAGGCGGAACCGTCCAAAAATATACATTAAAATATATTTCTCACTAACGTATTACAGAATTTTAATCATCAAAGCGCACTTAGAAACCTCCTACACGGATTTTAATGATGACAGGAACCTTTTTCGGAACTGCTGGTATTAAGTAGTAACCACTGGCTGGTTTTAAAGCGGAACCTTGAAATGCTGGTAGATGTTAGCTGGGGAGACGCATAGGTATACATCTTTTATGGGCTTCCATAAGGTTCGGTTGGTTTATCAAAAAGATATCCCACTGGTCTTCACAAATTTTTCACGTTCCGCTGCTTACAACGAAAGGGAACCAACAGAGTGGTTGAACCTTTTGAACCTTCACTCTCGAAACCAGGTATATTATACTTGGATGTGTCACTAAGGGACATTTAATATTAATTTCTGATAACATTAAAGTTACCTTTTGATGCTGGCTTTGGTAAGTCTATACATTGTTGTAAAGATATGCTAAGTTTGTAAACGTCTCACTAAAGTGCATTAGAATACGGTAACATAAGTTTCATCACTCAGCAACGTTTGACGATTGTTTGGAAAAAAATAAGATCACAAAACATATGTCGTTACCTTTAGTTACTAAGAACTTCGTTGCTTATGACGGTATTTGCAGTATAACGTGGGTTATTAGCAAGTTTCCTCTTGTGAGTGTATTGTTCTGTGATTTGTAAATTTTATTTTCTTGTGAATAATTGTAACAAATCGTAAATGTGAAAACAGCACGTATGAACTGGTAACATGTTGAGCTAACATCACGTTTCCTGACACTTTAGCACAAGAATCTGTGCTAAAATTGACGCGTTCTGGACGATATTTAATGTAGGTTCAGGAGTTGAATTAAAATTCAAAGTGAAATGATATCAATCATAAGATACGCTGAAGGCATTGTTGTCCTGAGTGAAAGTGAAGATGAATTACATGATTTCCTGAACGGAATGAATCGTCTAATGAGCAAAGAATATGGATTGAGATTAAACTGAAGAGAGACATAATTTATGAGAAATATCGGAAACGATAACAGCAAGAAACTTAACATTCGGACTGGTGTTCACAAAATAGATGAAGTTGAGAAAATCTGCTACCGAGGCAGCAAAATAACCCACGACGGACGGAGAAAGGACGACATCAAATGTAAATTAGCACTGAAAAATAGGGCATTACTGGCCAAGAGAAGACTACTAGTATCAAACGTAAGCCTTAATTTGAGGAAAAAGATTCTGAGAATGTACGTTTGGAGCACAGAATTGTTTGGCAGTGAAAAAACGATTGCGGGGAAACCGGAAAAGAAGAGAATCGAAGCATCTGAGATGTGGTGCTGCAGAAGAATGTTGAAGATTTGGTGCATGGACAAGGTAAGGAATGAGGAGTTTCTGTAGAGAAGCGGTAAGGAAAGGATTATACGGAAAATTCTGACAAGAAGATGGGACAGGACGGTTATGACATCTGTTGAGACAGCAGCGAATAACTCCGTGGTACCAGAGAATTCGTAGCGAGCAAATACTGTAGAGGAAAACAGACTGGAATGCATCCAGCAAATAACAGAGGACGTATGTTGCAAGTGCGACTCTAAGATGAAGTTGTCGCAGGAAAAGAATTCGCGGCGGACTGATGAACAACAACAATAATAAAAATACTTAAACTGCATATTTTCGTAATACCCACGTATAAATACGAAAAGCACCAAACATGGCATATAAGGCTCACAAACAGTTAACTATACATGGCGGGCCGGCCGCTGTGATCGAGCGGTTCTAGGCGCTTCAGTCCGGATCCGCGCTGCTGCTACGGTCGCAGGTTCGAATCCTGCCTAGGGCATGGATGTGTGTGATGTCCTTAGGTTAGTTAGGTTTAAGTAGTTCAAGGTATTGGGGACTGATGACCTCAGATGTTAAGTCCCATAGTGCTTAGAGCCATTTGAAGCATTTATACATGGCGGCTGCTCGCTTTTCCTGAGCCACTCTGTCAGTCAGTCAGTCACTCAGTCACAACACGGGATCCGCTACCTCACGACAACTTGACTGGTTTATCACGCGAGCCCAAAAGACCACAAAGTGAACGTCCAAAGTTCAGATTCTAAAACACGAAAAACGATAAGCATGAAGCGAAGTTAATCTACCGTAGTTGGTGGTTTTCGTATTTATACTTGTGAATTACGACAATATGCATCATTTCATGAAACATCTCTGCTTTACATGTCATTTATAGTCATTTCTGTGGTTCTAGAGTGTCGGGACATTCACGTCGTCGGCAGCACTTGCTGCCTACAGATCTTTCCTTGGAGTCAGTTTTTTCTTTTATTAAGTAGTTGATTATTAAAACTAAAGGAGAAACACTCTGCAAACTTTTTATAGAACCCTGGCACCCCATTTCCGATTTACATAAATGTCGCAGCCTTCCTTGGTACCGAAACCAAGAGGCGCGCCTATATATGGGTAATAGTATTAGTACATATTGAATGTTATACGGAGTTCTTTAACATGTGGGCAGTTCATTAAAATAGCGGAATAGAAAAAAGTATAATGCTGGGAGATGATATAAGTAAAGTTGAAGGTTGGAGGAAGGAAAAAGTGTAATTATCACATCCAACTGGCTCATACCCAGTAAAGTATTGCACTGAACAAACCCGGATTACGATTAAGGAAATTTTTTCCTTTTAAACGTCTGTCTACAGTATAATTTTGGTGTTGAGAAGAATCTGTGTGTGTGCGTGCGTGAAAGAGCTACTAAAACGTAACCAGCAGTGACGAATCTACAGAACGACGGCAGTACTTCGTGGCAAAGTCAACATCGTGTTTGTCAGACCAGTCAGGAGATCACGGAGCAAAGTCGTCGTAAGTTTCCCGAGATATTTCCTCGTACCGAAGTATCTCTGAAATGGAGTGCCTCCACCCCACTTAAGTTGCCTCCCCTCTTTCCCTCTCTCTCTCTCTCTCTCTCTCTCTCTCTCTCTCTATCTATCTCCCTCTGCTCGAGTGGTAGTAAGCTTCCGCCGCGGCGAGGCTAAGTGCGCCTCCAATTTCGCAGCGCAGCAGATATAAAATCTATCCGCAGCCGACGGATGGACGGGCGGATTAGATGCGGTTAGCTGGGGCGACCTGCGACCAACTGCGTCACGGCAACGAATTCCGCTAATTAACCGAGGCGACGGGGAGGGGAAGGTGGGGGGATGTCGTATCAGACATGGCGCCGAGTATCTTACCATCCCCTTTCCGCCCAGCTTCCCCCAGCATCACCACCTCCCAGATCCCCAGGCACGGCACGAGTGAGTACGTTGAGAGGTTCTACCGCCATCCACTGAGGAATTCCGTCCCTCCCGGAAGGCCCGAGGAGGGAAGGAGTGGTGGTAAGGGCGGCGGGACTGGAGTCTCCGCGGCCGCAATTTAGCGCTGTCTGCCGGTCGCGAGTGCGCGCTCGCTGACAAGTGGCAAGATTTTCGGAACTGTGGCGGCTCGGGGCTTTCCCTCTGTTTCCGCTTACAAATGAGCGTCTTCGCTTCCATTACGGTAATGAGGAAAACCGAAGGACCACCAGCTCCCTTCAAACCCATCTCCCTCTACCTCTGTCTCTGTTTCTACGCTACTCAACGGGCTCGTGTATGAAGCTCATGGGCTAACATCGGCGTCTCATCAGCAGCAGTTCTAGAACGGCACAGTAGCTGAAAACTTAAAATATATCTTCCTTCCAAAAAGTACTTAGAAAGTGGCCCGCCTGCCAAAGTAATATAAATCAAAGAGAAAAAAAAATCACAGGATTACTCCCAACTCAAGAACGTAGTGTTGGTATGATTTTCAAAATCTCACCGTAGAAATTATTAGTGACTCAGTTAAAAGAGCACATTGGTCGTTATAAAACGTTATAGATAATGTATAACTGGTAGCAGGTGATAATGTGACCTTTTACAGCTGACTATGTTATGGCAGCGAATTGGTGTGGATGTACCAGTTGGCTATATGAAACACGTTGTAACTTTTATTAATAAATCTTGCGAACTCAATCTAGACTAGCCACGCGGTCTATGGTGCCTTGTCACGGTCCTCGTGGCTCCCCCGGTCGGAGGTTCGAGTCCTCCCCCGGGCGTGTGTGTGTATGTTGTCCTTAGCGTAAGTTAGTTTAAATTAAGTTGTGTGTAAGGTTAGGGACTGGTGATCTGAGCAGTTTGGTCCCATAAGATATAAACACGAATTTTCAATCTGGACCGTGCTGGAATGTTATTCTTTACTGCTTGTATATTTGTACTGTAATCCTGAACAATGCTAATGGCGTAGTTACAGAAACGCTATCTGATAAGCGAGCCTCCAAAACTGAAACTGTATAACTTTATTTTTAATTAGTCCTATCAAAGTGATTAGAAAAGCAACTGTATTAAATAAGCTGTTCTGTGAAATTCTGTTGTATAGTGCAGCGAAGGGCTACATTGCGTGAAGTCACAATACGTGGCTTTCAAATCCAGCACACAAGGTTAACAGAGCGAAAATATTACATAAAGCACCAATCGAACTTTGAAAGCATAAATAAGCCAAATGTTTAAAATATCTTGTGAAATTACATACGTAATCTGACTAAACAAACTTCCAATACAATAAATGATACACGATGAATATATAACACTGCATTGTGAGAGTAAGATTGTCTGCATCAAAAATGAAATCTGAAATGAGCTCAACCTAAACTAAATCTGATAATGAATTATGAAAACCAAAGCTGACCTTGAGCGATCTAACTGTAACCTGAGTGTACCGTAAATCTGGTCCTGACAAATTTTTATGGCTTACCTGTGGTGAGGGAAACGTACTGCTCGAAGTGGTGAACATACAATATGTAGCCCACCAGCAAGCTAAAAGGAAAGCAAGAGGCTTGCGCAGCGTAATGCAAGGACGTGAAAATTATTCTAATCACTGCGTTCCCGCAAAGTGCACTGAGCGACATAAATAAACTTTAAACGTGAAATTCTTTCGTGGGAGGACGCTGATGGAATTTGAATTTTGTAAATATTGAAGGAAAATTTATCTTTGAAACAAAACTGTGTTGCTAAAACTGAAACTCTCCATGAAATTTCTCTCTCATAACGAAGTTTACTCTCCCAAGTGATTAATTACTGAAATGGTAAAGGAGTGGTAAATATAGAACACCTGAGTGCAAGCCATGTCTGAGCAATCAAATCATCTAACCCATAGTAATAAAGGGAAAATTCCACTAACACTTCACATTTTCCAAACAAATCAGAAGTATGCGCAAGCAAACATTTCAGCAACACTTTACCTCAAATAAATCTTCATTTGTACAATTAATCCTTACAAAATCATATTTCACAATTCATCATCCTTTGTAATCTATTCCCTTTGCTCTGCAAGCTATTTTAGGACCGCTCAGTAGTGTGCCGACTCTCTCTAGCTTCTCTTAGAATTCTTACCGCAACGACAACGCTACTAGTAACGGAAGATCACAGTGCTTGCACTCAGAAACTCGGGCATGAACATATCAACTACGGAAAACTACTGTTTGAAGAACGTTTACTGTACATATAGGAAATTTACTGAAGGGCCAAAGAAACTGGTATAGACATATGTGTTCGAATACAGAGATATGTAAACAGACAGAATCCGGCGCTGCAGTCGGCAGTGCCTATATAAGACAACAAGTGTCTGGCGCAGTTGTTAGATCGGTTACTGCTGCTAAAATGGCAGGTTATCAAGATTTAAATGAGCTTGAACGTGGTGCTATAGTCACGCACGAGCGATGGGACACAGCACGAAGGAGGGATTTTCCCGTACGACCATTTCACGAGTGTACCGTTAATATCAGGAATCCGGTAAAACATCAAATTACCGACATCTCTACGGCCGGAAAAGATCCTGCAGGAACTGGACCAACGACGACTGAAGAGAATCATTTAACGTGACAGAAGTGTAGCCCTTCCGCAAATTGCTGCAGGTTTCAACGCTGGGCCATCAACAAGTGTTAGCGTGTAAATTATTCAACGAAACATCATCGATACAGGCTTTCGGAGCCGAAAAGGCCCACTCGTGTACCCTTGATGACTGCATGACACAAAACTTCACGCCTTTTCTGGGCCCATCAACACCGACATTGGACTGTTGATGACTGGACACATGTTGCCTGGTCGGACGAGTCTCGTTTCAAATTACATCGAGAGGATCGACGTTTACGGATATGGAGACAACCTCATGAATCCATGGACGTTGCATGTCAGCAAAGGACTGTTCAAGCTGGTGGAGGCTCTGTAATGCTGTGGGGACACCTGATACGTGTAGATACGACTCTGACAGGTAACACGTACATAAGCATCCCGTGTGATCACCTACATCCATTCATGTCCATTGTGCATTCCGATGGGCTTGGGCAATTCCAGCAGGGCAATGAGACACTCCACACGTCTAGAATTGCCGCAGAATGGCTTCAGGAACACTGTTCTGTGATTAAACACTTCCGCTGGCGACACCAAACTCCGCAAACGTGAACATTATTGGGCATATCTGGGATGCCTTGCAACGTGCTGTTTTAAGAGATCTCCACCCCCTCGTACTCTTATGGATTTATGGACAGCCCTGCAGGATTCATGGTGTCAGTTCCTTCCAGCACTACTTCAGACATTAGTCGAGTGCATACCACATCGTGTCGCGGCACTTCTGCGTGTTCGCGGGGCCCCTACACGATATTAGGCAGGTGTACCAGTTTCTATGGCTCTTCAGTGTATAAGCGAGAAGAAGCCTAAAACTTTTCTTTTCAACACAAAGTTCCTCTTGCCATAAGTGTTTTACAAGTGGGATATCAGGGATATGACTGGTGTTCGTTATCACAAGATCTGCTACCGGTGGCAACTACGTCGAAAGGGAGAAACATTGTAAAATGACTGAACATTAGAGCACCAGATTACCTCGGGAGTATACCCATGATGAGAAAGTGTTGATCTGTAATGAAAATGTTTAAATTTTCTTTAAAATTAGGGAGAAACCATTGTAGCACTTAAAAGAAAATCTACGAAAAATTGTAGCACTAACAAAAGTAACACGAAAATGTTCATTAACCGATGGGTTACTGTTCACTCTCAACTGTCTTTGCAACAAAATTCAAAACATACCTACACAACCACAACACTCTACGGATGAACTGAGACAACATTTGTACCCTCTGCCGCACGGCCAGAATGTGGTAGAGCCCATGATTCCAAACCTTTTTCTCTCTGCGCAGCATAATGGCTTAAAGCAAGCCAATCAGCGCGATCTAACTCCCACTCGGTCGCCCCTTACTTTTATTTCAATAAACGGTATAACTGAACAAAACTGATGGTACCATCTTATGCTTGCAATAGAGGTATATGAGCATTATATACTTAGACACCGAGATTTAATATTACATAAACCTTATTGACCTTGTCATAATGGCTACAGTCTCCAACCCAGAGGTAGATCATACATGATCGTTGTATCTGAACATGGTGTCTGCACTAACGTTCTTTTGCGTCTACCGGACACACGGAATCCGTCGCGCGAACCGACATCCACTGGACCACACTGACGCCTGTGGAGCATGCGGTTATTTCAGTCACAGTACATATGATGAAATTTGGCACGCTCTTTCACATACTCTCACATCTACAGAAATTTGTGGCAGGAGACTTCCGAATTGGGTACATTCGTTACGGCTGCTAAGTTATAAGGTGATCACTACAAAACCTCGAAACAAGTGCACAGGCCTGAAAGGGGACTACATCGATAAATAAATGCATCTTACGATCTAAAAAATTAACAGCTGTTCGTCACCAGGCCGAGAAATTAATAACTTCTTCATGCATCCATGGTACCATCTGCTATGTTATCTTTCATCAGAAAATGAAATGAGAGGGCAGTATTAATAACTTCTCCATGCACCCATGGTATCATCTAGTATGTTATCTTTCATCAGAAAATTAAATAAGAGGGAAGTAGAAAACATTAAGGTATCTAAGAAAAAAGATGATTTGGAGTTGTGAATGTTAAACCTCTACTTCTGCTGCAGCTAAAACCAAGGTACACTGGTGAACAAAATTAAAGCAACAAACGGAAATTTTGCAAGGTTGCGTTTATTTTACCGCAAAACAGTATAAACAAATGATAGAAAAGGAGAAACAATGTAATGAATGCAGAACGTAATAAACTGCAACTTGTATAACAGTAGACAAAAACGATCATCTTTGTCCAACTTAACTGATTTGCACACACAGTATGGCAACTGGATAATGTGCTCAGTACGGGGTGTAACCACATCTGGCACCAGTATAGGCTTGACAACAACGAAAAATGCTATGAATGATATCATCAATCTCATGTTGAGGCAATAACGCCCATTGTTCCTGCAGAGCTGGAGAGTGGTTGGTGGATGCTGACGTGATGCAACCCGTCTCCCTAATGCATCTCAGACATGCTCTATAGGCTTCAAAACTGGAGAGCGAGCACGCCACGCCATGCGTGAAATATCTTCCAAAAAGACATCAGATACCCGTGCTCTATGAAGCCGAGCATTATCGCCCATCAATACGAAGTCTGGGCTCACGGCACCTTGCAACAACCTCGCATGAGATCCCAAGATCCCCTCGCGATACCTGACAGTCGTTAAATGTTGTTGTACACCAGTACAATTTCATGAAGAGGCGATCAAGTGGTCAACATAATTCCTGCCCACACTATTAGGGACCCCCTCGATATCGGTCTGTTTCAAGACGCGAGGTTCCGAAATGGTGTTCCACGAGCCCTCCAGATGTGAAGCCGTCCAGAATCACTCACCAGACCAAGCCAGGACTTATCTGTGAAAAGAACATTGCCCGCATCTCGTGGTCGTGCGGTAGCGCTCTCGCTTCCCACGCCCGGGTTCCCGGGTTCGATTCCCGGCGGGGTCAGGGATTTTCTCTGCCTCGTGATGGCTGGGTGTTGTGTGCTGTCCTTAGGTTAGTTAGGTTTAATTAGTTCTAAGTTCTAGGCGACTGATGACCTCAGCAGTTGAGTCGCATAGTGCTCAGAGCCATTTGAACCATTTTTGAAAAGAACATTGGCCCTCCGTTCGACCGACCAGGTGGTATGTTGACGGTTCTCTTCTGCGAAGAAACGCCTGAGGTAAACGGACAGCAGATCTCCAACAATAAAGGCCACTCTGCTGAAGCCTTCTGTACACCGTTTTCCTCGATACAACACGTCCAGGAAATGCTCGGAGGTCAGATGCCAGTAGTAGTGCAGTACTGGGGCGGTACCATTGTGCCCTTACAGCCACATAACGGTCCACTCTTTCTGATGTCACACGTGGTCCCCGTCGTTGGCTCAGGGATGCAGTTTCGGTCTCTATAAACTGTCACCTCATCCGAGAAAGAACAGAATGATTCACATTAAGCCATCGGGCCACATCTGTTAACAACTCTCCTGCTTCCATTCTTCCTATGGCCCTCCACAGCATTTCTGTAGGCATCTTCTCTGTGACATACTGCACCGTCGTGACTGTGTATATAGCGATTGTGGATGTGGGACTACCCTGAAAACACTCCCCTACTTGATAGGTGCCCTGCCGTCATTGCTGACGTGGTTGTCAGTCGATCGAAATGCCATCTTCAGTGCAAAATGGTTCAAATGGCTCTGAGCACTATGGGACTTAACTTCTGAGGTCATCCCGAGATCTTAGAACTACTTAAACCTAACTAACCTAAGGACATCACACACATCCATGCCCGTGGCACGATTCGAATCTGCGACCGTAGCGGTCGCGCAGCTCCAGACTGTAGCGCATAGAACCGCTCGGCCACTCCAGCCGGCGGAGTCTTCCGTGCAGGACACGTTCGTAACATCTGTTGACAGTTTTTGTGATTATTCGATGAATTAGACATAGGACGGGGAAATAGCATTTTGTTGTTTTAATTTTGGGAAGCAGTGTAATTTAATCAATTCATGACATGAAATTTTTCTACACTATGATTTTCATCGGTGTAATGTAGTTCATCAGTGTAATACAGTTAAATAAATAGCACCTAGCCCACGATGAGGTATTGTTCTAGGACCATCGATTGCGACAGCCTACCTTCTGAAAAACTGCTACTATTCAATCTCACAGTATCTTACGCAAGAAATAATGTAATTTGTATCTTTAATTGAAGAAATAAGTAATAAATATACAGTATTTTAAAAAATTTGTAATCATTAACTGTACTGATCCAATTTGTTATAAAAATTTAAACAATGTATGTTTGACATTTGAAAAACCAATAGATAAAAGGTTTTCTGTCCAATATCCTGTGTACCACATATGTGGACAAATAAACAAATAGAATTACGAGCATCAACTACTTGTCGTCCGCCGCTAGATGAAAGCCTACTCCGTCCACTGCGTTACAATTTTCAGCTATAGGCATGCATGTTGCTCCTGTACGTTTACTGTAACCATCTGCCTGCTTTCTAACAGGTCGCCGGAGTCTTGTGTCTCGCATTCCGCCAGAGAACTTCCCTTGTCCACTGACGCTGCCTTTTTATTTTCGCTGCAGTCAAAAGCACGTCTTCCACTCCAGGCTGTCTCGATGAGTTTTTTCGTATCCTTTTCCATCCTATTAGTTCTCAACGTACTCTCTGCAATTCTCTCAGAAAAACCTTCATTTTTGAAAGAATTTCTTCTTAAGCGTGTGTCTAACTGTCACAAGTAAAAATTTGTAGTAAACAGCGAATGTAAACTTTCCTCTTCTAGCATTCCTCTGTTTATTACTTCTGATGTCCATTCAACTGTAGTCTTTAACTGCCCCAGTTATAGAAACTGACCTACTCGATCAGTGATTTCATTGTTAATTGCAACTACTTTGTTTCCGTTGTCTCGATTACGTGTTCAAAATGGTTCAAATGGCTCTGAGCACTATGGGACTCAACTGCTGAGGTCATTAGTCCCCTAGAACTTAGAACTAGTTAAACCTAACTAACCCAAGGACATCACACACATCCATGCCCGAGGCAGGATTCGAACCTGCGACCGTAGCGGTCTTGCGGTTTCGATTACGTGTCTTCTCTGTTAAGTTTTTCCAATCGTGCTTGACGTATATCTGTACTAGAATCAAAATATTATCATCACTCGTATTTATTCTGTCTAAAACACTCGTCCAAGAGGCACCGCAACTACGGTGGCAGCTTCTTCTAAAAACTCTAAAAAACAGGTGTGCAGTAGACCAATCAGTATGCAGTCTAAAAATTTCTGAAGCAAGTGTTCAAGACACTGTCTTGATTTGACTGAATAAAAAATGCGGACAGTTCTTTTGTGGAAAAAATCATCGTATGTGACGACACTTGGGTTTATCAACAATCAACAATAGGCTTCCACAAAACGACGAAGTACGGAATGGGTCTGTGATAGTTCGCCAAGGCAGAAGAAGGAGCGAATGTGATACGGTAGTTGAACAACACGCCAAAGAAGGATTTTTCTGACAGTTCCACTTGGTTGTAAGAGCATTCAGTGTGATTTTCTAAAATTGAGGGGAGGCTACGTAGAACACTTGAAGAGTTAAAATCACCATCTTAAGTTTTCTCTAGTATTTATTAATCTAGTGTCGAAACATTTTGGACTCATGGGGTATACATACATATGCTCAAGCTAATGGTGTGTGTTTATAGAGAATGTGAAGGAAGAAGCGTATTCTTTATTAGGCACTAAAGGACATCTTCTAAGGAGCTAAGAAATCCAAAAGAATTTATCATATTTACTACCCAATGATCAGAATACGGTAAGTACATAAAAACCAAGAGTAATCACTGAAGGACTTTGAAAGTGTGTTACTAATCTTTGACTATTTATTTCATCGTATTAAATACGTAACGTATCTTTGAAAGTTTCTGTGGTTTCTCGATTTCGAGAAACATAATGAGAATAAGGCAGAAAATAAAGTAGGAACTTAAAGCAATGGATGAACTTAAACAATCACAGACAGTTTCAGAGCGAGCATCACGCAATGCTTGACTGAAACAGGGAAAGGAGTACTATGAAAGACGAATGGGTATCTTCGAGAGATGAAATAGGGAAGGCAGCAGCGGATCAAATGGATAAAAAGACAAGATGTAGTAGAAATCCCTGGATAACGTTGGAGATATTTAATTTAATTGACGCAAGGATATATATAAAAATTCAGCCAGTGAAGCAGGCGAAAGTGGGTCAAAACGAATATGAAATTGATACAATGTGCAAAACGACTAAGCAGGAATGGCTACAGGATAAATGTAAGGGTAAAGAAGCAAAAGGGTAAAGATAGAGGCCACCTATAGGAAAATTTAAGACCTGTTAAAAAAGAGAAGCAACTACGCAGTACTAAGCAAACAACGGAAAGCTAAAAGGAAGAAGAAATATGTAAAAGGGCTATACCAGAGAAATGAACTTGAAGGCAGCACTACACACAGAAAAGAGGGAGCAAATAAAGCTGATATGGAAGATATGATACTGCGAGAATAATTTTACAGACCACTGAAAACAAGTCTCTTGCAGCAGTCGACATTTTGTCAGAATTGCTGATATTCTTCAGAGAGTCAACAATGACAAAACTTCTCCACCTGATGTGCAAGATATATGGGACAGGCGAAATAACCCTCAGATTTCAAGAAGAATGTAATAATCCCAATTCCAATGAATGCGGATGCTGACAAGTGTGAATATTACCGAACTATTAGTTTAGCGACTCACGTTTGTAAATTACTGACACGAATTGTTTACAGAAGGACAGCAAAGCAGTTAGAAGACGACCTCGAAAGAGGTTAGTTAAGGTTCCGGAGAAACGTCGGAACACGCGGGGCAACACTGACACTACGTATTATCTTTGAGGCTAGTTAAAACAAGGCAAAACTACGTTAATAGTATTTGCAGATTTAGAGAAAGCTGAATGAAATTTTAACTCTGCGGAGGAGTGTGCGCTCATGTGGAACTTCGTAGCAAATTAAAACTGCATGCCAGACCGAAACTCGAACTCGGGACTTCTGCCTTCTGAGGGCAACTACTTGTTGCCCTCAGAAGTCAAAGGTCCTGAGTTCGAGTTTCGGTCTGGCAAGCAGTTTTAATTTGCTACGAAGTTCCATATGAGCGCACACTCCTCCGCAGAGTGAAGTTCCATATGAACTTCGTAGCAAATTAAAACTGCTTGCCAGTTCGAAACTCGAACTCAGGACCTTTGACTTCTGAGGGCAACAAGTAGTTGCCCTCAGAAGGCAGAAGTCCCGAGTTCGAGTTACGGTCTGGCATGCAGTTTTAATTTCCTACGAAGTTCCACATGAGCGCACACTCCGCTGCAGAGTGGCTCGGTTGGTAGAGCACTTGACTACGATAGGCAAAGGTCCCACTTGTAAGTTTCGGCCTGGCACAAAGTTTCAATCTGCCAGGAAATTTCTTTTTAGAGAAATCTGTTGACAGAGTTAGCTGGACTACATTGTTTCAAATTCTGAAGGCAACAATGATTAAATACAGGGAACAAAAGGTTATGAAGAACTTGCACAGCGACCAGACTGTAGTTACGAGTATAAGAGTCGAAATCCGAAAAGGGAAGCGGTGGTTGAGACGGGAGTGGTTATGGATGTAGTCTGGCACTTTGCGTACCTACACTCTACACTAGACAAGCAGTGTAGGAAACTAAGGAGAGGTTTGGAGAAGAAATAAAAACTATGAGTTTTGTAGACGGCACCTTAATTTTGTCAAAGAATGCAAAGAACCTGGAAGAGCAGTTGAACAGAACGGAAAGTGTCTTTAAAAGCCGTTATAAAATGAATGTCAACAAAAGTGAAACATGGCTAATGGTATGTAATCAAATTATATGAGGGGATGCTAGGGGAATTACATTAGAAAATGAGAATCTAAAAGTAGTACATGAGATTTGCTATTTGGGCAGCAAAATAAATGATGATGGCCAAAGTAGAGAGAGACACAAACTGAAAGCTGGCTGGAGCAAGAAAATGTAAGTATTAGGAAGTCTTCTCTGAAGGTATTTGTCTGGAGTGTAGCCATGTATGGGGGTGAAAGGAGGATGATAAGCAATTCAGAAAAAAAGAGAACACAGGCCTTTGAAGTATGGTGCTACAGAAGAATGCTGAAAATTAGACACGTAGATGTGATAGTTAAGGAGCAGGTATTGAATCTAATTTGGAAACTGCTAAATTTATGGGGTTAGTAGAGTAAAATTATAGATGGGTTTATGAGACACAACCTGACGCAGTATCATCAACTTAGTAATGGAGCGAAATGTGTGTGTGGGAGGGGAAGGGGGAGAGAGGGCTAGGGAGGGGGTGATTGAAGAGCAAGACGAAGGTTCGAATATACAGAGGGGTCCAAAAAAATGTGTCCACTGTTTAAAAGTCCATAACTGGCAAAATAATTGACGGAGTTGTCTCATCTTTGGTAGCGTAATAGTTTGTAGTTCCGGCAATCGCCACACAAGCGTTATATTGCGTTGTTTTGTTTTGTAACAGTAAGAAGTCCAGCTAACTCCCGTCGTGTGTTACAACAACTCACTCGCTTACCACAGGAGTCTGTGAGACAGTGTGCCCGTGAAACTGGAGAACTGGAGTGCGTCGCTCAAGTGTTCGGCGAATTTTGAGGACAGCAAAGTGGAACTGCTACATCCCACGATTGCTACACGCAATGAACAAGGACGACCCAGATCGTAGAATGGAGTACTGCGAGTGGTTTACTAACATGGTGCGCAACGATGAAGAGTTTGCAGAGATGATTGTGTGGTAAGATGAGGCACAGTTCAAACTCGATGGTACAGTAAATCGCCACAATTGCATCTACCGGGCCGCCGAAAATCCGAACATCCATGTAGACAAAGCCGTGAATTTGCCAGGAGTAAATGTGTGGTGTGGGTTGTCTTACCGGGGCTTGATTGGGCCATTCTTCTTTGACGGCACAGTTACCGGTGAGGTGTACCTTTAGTAGCTTCCGACATCCATTTTACCTTCCATCCTAGACTTGTATGGAGACGGGAGAGTTTACTTTCAACAAGATGGTGCCCCAGCGCACTACCAAAATCGTGTTAGGGCGTATCTCGACGAAAACCTACCAGGAAGATGGATAGGCCGTAGAGGTGCTGTGGAGTATCCACCACGTTCGCCGGCCAGTGTGGCCGAGCGGTTCTAGGCGCTTCAGTCTGGAACCGCGCGACCGCTACGGTCGCAGGTTCGAATCCTGCCACGGGCATGGATGTGTGATGTCTTTAGGTTAGTTAGGTTTACGTAGTTCTAAGTTCTAGGGGACTGATGACCTCAGATGTTAAGTCCCATAGTGCTCAGAGCCATCTGAACCACCACGTTCCCCAGACCTAACTTCTCTGGAGTTTTACCTGTGGGGAACACTAAAGGACGTCGTTTATCGACAAAAGCCACGCACATTGGGTGAACTTCGAGAATCCATCGTACATTCATGTGCAAATATCCAACTGAACACGTTGCTGTCAGTAGTTCGTGCTGCTGTTCGGCGCATCGTTTGTGTGTGGATGTTAATGGTGACCATTTCGAACACCTACAGTGATATATTTAAGTTGGAACTACACTTTCACCAAAAATGAGACAACTCCGTCAATTAGTTTGCAAATTATGGACTTTAAACAGTGGATAAATTTTTTTGGACCCCTCTGTAGTAGTATGTTCAAACAGACGCAGTAGTTTTCTTGGGGGAGGGGGGGGGGAGGGGCAACAGTCTTCTCACTGGTTTGATGCGGCCCGACACGAATTCCTCTCCTGTGCCAACCTCTTAATCTCAGAGTAGCACTTTCAGTAACTATCCAGAGATAAAGAGGAGACTCGCACAGGACAGATAATGTGCAGAGCTGCATCAAACCAATCTTCGATGTGAAGATAACAACAACAACAAAGAACATTCTGACTCACTATGAATGCTTCTTCACCGTGTGCCATAAGCGGTAATGTGAGACTCTCACCCTGGGGTATACGAGCATCCCCTAAAGCAGAAGTGTGCAGCTGCAGACTCGGCTTGGACGAGCGCCGACAGCCGGGCAGCCGTCGCCGCATCCATCGGCTTTAAAGCCCGCCCAGCCCAACCGACCACGTGGCCGCGCTTCATTTATCAGCCATGTAAATCTATTTATCCTCCCCCGCGACGGGGAATATGAAATTTCTCAGGTCGTCAGATTTTATTAATGGTTGCTCCCTCCTACACAACAAGGTCATAAGTTTGAGCCTCAGAACCGACCAACTTTTTGTAGAACATCGGCGCGCTCCGAGTGTCTTCATTAAAAACACCCCTGCTGCCTTCTTTCCCCCCATTTTTTGTTCCACAAATGGAAATTTCCATGTCAGAGCTAGTGTCTCGTAGCAGGAAGCGTCAAAAGATGAATGAGTTTGTATTTTTCACGTGATTCATTAGCTAAAAGTTTTAGTTTAGTACCTACAGATTAAATGCATTACAGTGCCTCTATTTTAGTTATCACACAGCTGGACAACAACCTAATTTTCAACTTCTGAAACAGCTATCAACTGTTATGTTGATAGCATGTTTAATCCTTTTTTGTTCTTTGCCATTACAAGTTTCGAATAAAATGTTGATGAATGAAACCTCAGCAGGTGCCGAAGAGGTAGACATGTTAAGGAACTTATAGAATAAGAGGAACTGAAGACAGACAAAAAACATTCCAACAACAAATTTTTCGTTGTTTCAAACTCCTCAAATAGAATACTTCTCACTTTTACCGAGGACTTTATATTTGTATAGGTGACAGAACTTACATAAAATTCAGACCCTCCGTCATTCTTGTCACAAAAATTAACCACATAAAAATACAAGGTGAGACTTAGTATAATGTCAATAATATGGTGAAATGTTGTGTGGTTTCGTCAGTTGAACCGCCCTGAAAAAAATGGTGGTAAGCTTCTCCATTCCGATGCAGACTTTTACGACGACGCTTTATTCCTGTTTATCCGTTTGAACGAAACACATTCGACACTGCTTCTCTAAAAGGTCGTATAGAGAAAAGTAATCAGCACATTGTAAGGGCCGGTAGTGACATGACGTGGCCTATTGTAGCCCTTACGCACTGCTGGTTCTCTGAAACTTTCGGAGGTGAGTGCGCATTTTTCGTTAGAAAACCGTGTCCAGTCGCCATCGATCACATGCCGTCATCCCCGAAGGCAATCGTCGTTCATGTTCCGTGTGGAGCGGCCATACGCAGTCGGATCGCACCAAAAAATGTGAGCGCTTTGCAGATGTCGATAAAATATGAGTTTGGAAGTTTTCCGTCGAATGGTGGGCAACACTGAGGGGTTAATCAATTTGTTCTCTAATGGTTTTAGACATGAAATCAGTGGGCAAATCATACCGTCAGTTTTAGCCAGCAGCATTCGTTGGCGGGCCACATTATTAGTAGAACACTCAGCAAGACAACCGTAATTTTTATAACGTGATATTTTAATGCGAAAAAGCAGCACAACAGTGGCGAAGTTCAGTTTGAAAGTGGAACTAAATTCAACTGCTAATATGACAATGATTGGGTCTAACCATTGCTAGGAAGTGTGCTTCTTAAACTAAAGAAACGAAGAATGTGTTATGAACTATTATCCTTTCAAAGCTACCCTTTAACTTAAGTAGAGGAATTGATGTCTTTAAATAATAGGGACAAATTTTTGGTTTAGACAAATGTTCAGGTTTTACGAAGCGTGTTCTCTCTCTTTAACATTTGCAGTCCATGTACAAACATCGCAAAGATAACTGTTTCAGTTAAGAATCAGAAAAACGTAGCGGGAGGGAGATTGTACTTTCAACCTGACAATTGACTTACGTACTTTTGCAACATAAATCCATACAGCAAAAATATATTACAACATAAAATAACAACATAATCTCCGTCGCAAATCTGTTTCCACATAGCATCTCAAGAGAGATTGTGGCTTGCAGAAGAAGCTCCAAAGTACACAAACCAGAAGAACTGCAGTACATCTACATCTACATTTACATCTACATGTATACTCCGCAAGCCACCCAACGGTGCGTGGCGGAGGGCATTTTACGTGCCACTGTTATTACCTCCCTTTCCTGTTCCAGTCGCGTATGGTTCGCGGGAAGAACGACTGCCGGAAAGCCTCCGTGCGCGCTAGAATCTCTCTAATTTTACATTCGTGATCTCCTCGGGAAGTAGAAGTAGAGGGAAGGAATGTATTCGATACCTCATCCAGAAACGCACCCTTTCTAAACCTGGACAGCAAGCTACACCGCGATGCAGAGCGCCTCTCTTGCAGAGTCTGCCACTTGAGTTTGCTAAACATCTCCGTAACGCTATCACGCTTACCAAATAACCCTGTGACGAAACGCGTAGTGTAGAACACAGTGTGATTTCCACGTACATACCACCTGAAATGTTCTTTTTACTTTTAGTCATCTGTCTTTTTGTTGGCTTGGTGCTGTCCTTCACTTTATGTTGACTTTTTCATCTCTACGTCACTGCTACACCCTACATCTAGCACATTTTTTTTGCATTCTCTAGTCTTTTCATCTCTCTACTACTTTTCCCTACCACTGTTCGTTCCACCACCAAGTTAATTGTTTCTGAATACCGTAGCATGTGTCCTACAAAGTGCTCTCTCACCCCCCCCCCCCCCCCCCCACCCCCTCGCTCCCCCAAGTGGTTCCAGTTTCTTTTTCTGTCGTGGTCCCCATTTCACTTGCAGACGTACACGTTCAGATAAGTTTTCCGCCTGCCCATATCAGCACCTGTCACTAATAGTACTGAAGGCAGCTTTCTTCCCCTGTGCTAGTCTAGATCTATATTTATACTCCGCAAGTAGGCTTACGATGTGTGGCGGAGGGTACTACGTGTATCGTTGTCAGTTCGCCCTGTCCTGTGCCAAGAACGGATGTTGATAAGCCTCTGTGTGACGTCGACTACCTCTCATTTTGTCTTCATGGTCTTCTCACGAGATATACGTGGGAGAAAGCAATGTATTGGTTGGCTCGTCTGGAATGCATCTTCCCAAAATTTTAACAGTAAACCACACCGTGACGCAGCACGCATCTCTTGTAGTGTCTGCCACTGCAGCTGGCAGAGCGTTCCTGCGGCGCTTACGCGCGTAATAAGTGAACCTGGATCGAAACGCGCTGTTCTTCTTTGGATCTTCATTTCATCTATGAATCCTGTCTGGTACTGATCCCAGTCTGACCAGAAATATTGAAGTACTGGTCTAACAAGTGTTTTGTAAGCTACGTCCTTAGTGGGTGGATTACAGCTAACAGAGAATTCTTCTAATGTTTCTCAGTCTGGCAACTGCTTTCCCTGCTATTAGTTGTATGCGATCGTTTCACTTTAAATCACTCCATACGTCTGTTATTAAATCTATACGGACTCCTGCGTATGCACTTATGAGGAGGGTTGAGGTTATGAGCCCTGACGTGACTACACAATTAAAAGCGACGTTTTATCGCTGCAGCTGCTTTTCTCTAACTTGGCGAATCGACTGATATAGTTAATTCAGCTGGGATGGCCGTTTTTGCAACACTGCTTTTTGATAATTTCGAGACAAGAGAACAGCTGGTAAAGATTATACCACTAACAGGACCCACTGCAGAGCAGGACATGTTTTTAGCATTTAATGATCTCAACGACTCAAAAATTATTCCTGTAAAGAGTTGGTGTATTGAGCAATTGAAGAGATTTTTCACTCTGCAGCGGAATGTGCGTTCACACGAAACTTCTTGGCAGGTTAAATCTGTGTCCCGGACCGAAACCTGAATTTGGAAACTTAGCAATTTGCGGGCGGGTACTCTACCAACTAAGCTACTCAAGTACGGCTCACGACCCATCCTCACAGCTTTACTTTCGCTAGTATCAGTTTTAACCTGCCTGGAAGTTTCATATCAACGAACACTCCCCTGCAGAGCGAAGAAATTATACTGGCCGTGGTGGCCGAGCGGTTCTGGGCGCTTCAGTTTGGAACCGCGCGACCGCTACGGCCGCAGGTTCGAATCCTACCTTGGGCATGCATGTGTGTGATGTCCTTAGGTTAGTTAGGTTTAAGTAGTTCTAAGTTATAGGGGACTGATGACCTCAGAAGTTAAGTCCCATAGTGCTCAGAGCCATTTGAACCATTTGAAGAAATTATTCTGGAAACATCTCCCAGGCTGTGACCAAGCCATGTCTCCGCAATATCCTTTCTTCCACGGTGGCGTTAGTCCCCGGGAGATTGAGGAAAAGAAAAGCTGGTAGAGCACATGCCTGTCGAAGGCAAAGCTCTCGATTTCGAGTCTCGGTCAGATACAAAGTTTTAATCTGCGATAAGTTTCATATTAAGACACACTCCACTGCGGAGCACAAATTTCGTTCTGGAATTTAGCATTTCTCTGTATCGTCGATGAAAGAAATGCTCAATGGAGTTTGTTCACTCACAAAGTCGATTAAATACGTTGAACTTGTTACGTTATTTAGTGTTCGACATTAAAAGAATGTTCACCATGTCACAAAAATAAATTAGAACAAATACCAGTTCTTACCTGTCGTAGTGGCTGGTGGTGAAATTCACACTCAATTAACAGTGTCTCGGACACATTATTTTGTACATCTAACGCGCCATTTGCACATTCTTCTTTCTTGCATGGGTTTTTACAAGCAATTATTATTCAAGCAGCTGTACCTATCATAAAACATCTCATTATCTTCAGCCGCATGCAGCCACATTTTATCTGCTCTAAGATTTCTTCTTGCCTCGCACGCAACGCATAACAGCTATATCTTTGCAGGAGCACACACCACTTCTGTTACCTACCGAGCCTTTAGTGCACGCACCAGTCCGCAGCCCACCTCTACTTGACAGGGGATTCCCAAACATATTGTGTCCGGGTGCATGCTAATATTTATAAATTATCTGCATAACCAGTGCGAGGTTACACATCTTTTTCACAATTACAATTTCTTCGCTGTAATTACTAACCATTTCTACAGATTGAATTTTAAGTAGAAAAGCAAATAGATCAATTGAGCTACAATAATCATTTAGTATCGATATGTCAAGCAGAATCAGAAACATAAATGGCGACTGAGAAAACAAATATGAAGCTATGGTAGCTGTATGTAAGTTGGTTGTGTAACTGCGTTACAATCTCCAAAGGTTTCCTTAACTCTTACATCGGCAATGGGAAGATATCTTCCCACACACTTTAATATCCTCCAAGTGGCAAAGAACTTTACATTGATAAGTCTAGCTGGTGCTGCCATCTGTAGACTAGAATTAGAAACACGTGAAAATTCCCGGCGATGCCAGGCAGTCGCTCTGGCAAGAACTGACGGAGTATTATATGTCAGTCGCGCTCAATCTGGTGGCAAGTAGACGTCGTTTTGACGTAATTTCGTGATTTTGTTTGTCTATCTGCAGACAATGATATTTGTAAGTAACTCCACGGTACTTATTCGGTATTTTATGCAATGTTCTTCAAGTTAACGCATGAAAGAAATTTTCTAGTCGATTCTAACACATCAAAAATGTGTTGTAAACGTGTGGGTATATTTTCTCCCACGGCCCAAGTTGGCCATACGTCTGGCACTATTTCATGCTTTTAGTGTAGACAATAGGCCTGCTTACAGATGTGTTAAGAGGCATGTTAACTTATCTTAGATACTTCTAATTGCAGAATTACTTTAGCAGTTAGGAAGACGTTCTAGGATACCTCTTCTCACTTCCTGAGGATGTCTCAGTTTCCGATATTGAATCAGACGATGTTTCAATTGAAGAGGAAAGTAATATGGTATTACTTTTCAACAAGTATTTTCAGTAGAAGACAATGTTTCAGTCCATGGAATATGTTCAGTCTCTGCAGGTTCTCCCATACAGGAAAAAAAAAAAAAAAAAAAGAGAGAGAGAGAGAAAAGAAAAAAGAAATCCAGCTTTGAGTGATAGGGATTAGAGTGCTGAAACTGATTGGGATGAAACACTACCTCAATGTTAAGACACAGATTCTGCTAGAGAAAGCTTAACATTGCCCGAAAAATATTCTCTAAAACGTATCGTCCACATGAGTATTTTCTTGAGATGTTCAACGAAAATACTGTATCATTTAGAATATTGTCGAACAAACTTGTATGTATCCCAAGAGTGACACAATTTTCGACTGAGCTCTGAAACACCTGTAAGAACAAAGAACTGGATCGACATGACAGACTCTGAAATAAAATCATTTATTGGGTTGCTTATTATGGGCATTCACAATTTACCACATTTATCAAATTACTGCAGTTCAGATGCCCTTCTGCATGTTGAATCAGTGTCGAAAGTGATGACTCTAAAGCAGTTTGAAAATTTTTTAGAAAACCTTCACCTGAACGATAATTCGAAGGCAGTGAGGAAGGGTGACCAAATGGATATGATGAACTGTATAAAGTAAGGCCCCTGGCTGACGCCCTAAATGCTAATTTCTTAGAGGCACATAATCGTTCAGGCAGATTATCTGCTGATAAAGCTATGATACCTTTCAAGGAAATTTGTAAGCATAAAACAATATATGCCGATGAAGCCTATAAAAAAAAGGGTACAAGGTCTGGTGCCTAACTGATGCTAAAACAGGCTTTCTACTGAAGCTCCAGATCTATTGTGGAAAAAGGGAAGACAATATTGCCAATATACCTCTTGGTGAAAGGGTTGTACTTGAATTGTGTTCAGCTTTGAAAAACAGTAAATATATTGTTGCATTTGACAACTATTTCACTTCGTACGCCCTAATGAAAACACTTCTGGCAAATGGAATATTTTCTGTAGGTTCTGTCATAGTCAACAGAAAATGTCTTCCAGAAATGATGAATAAAAATGACAAACTTTCACGTGGAGAGTTCAAGGGCAGATAAAAGACTCAGTCGTTGCGATAAAGTCGCAAAACACAAGGACAGTAATAGTTTTGTCTACAGCAACATCTCCCAAGGATGTAATATTCGTTCTCAGAAAAGGAAATGTAGCATTGCTTGTCCAAGTGCCATACGTTTGTACAACAGTGTAATGGGTGGTGTGGATCTCTTCCATCAGAAGCGAGAACGATATGAAGTTGGACAGCGATGACTAAAATGGTGGCACAGAATTTTTTATTTTCTGGTTGATGCTGCCATTGTGAATGCGTTTATAACACACGCAGCAGTCACAGGAAATGGAGAGCAGCTGTCATTCCGTTTACATTTGGCAAGAAAATTATTCTCTTCAAGGAAACGACGTGGGCGTCCACCTGTATTCATTTAAAAAAAGCAGATAGCATTGATCTTCCTGATGAACTCAAATTTTCAAATGTGGGTAAACATACACCTAAGAAAATTGTGAAGAATAGACGTTGTCGAATGTGCAGTACAAGAACAGAAGAAAAAAGAACGAGAATAGTATGCTCAAACTGGAATGTTACTTTATGTGTAGATCCATGATTCAGACTGTTCCATAACACCCAGTAATTGAATTTTTGTTAATATTTAGTTAGTAAAAGATAATCCAGCAACGATGTATATTTTTTATTATGTTTTGCAGTATCAATATTTACAATAAAAAATTTCCTAAAAATTTGATTGTATGATTTCTTTGTCCGTGGGAAGCTGTCTCCCAACATAAATTTTCAAATAAATGGGTGCCTTAATTTTTTTTGTTTTTGCATGTTATGCCATAGGTGGTTCATAGCAAGTCACTGAAGTACAAACTGTCACCTGTAATAAGCTCAAAAAACTGTGACCACAAAAGGGTTAACACACATTAATGGTCTGAAGATAGACATGACGCAAAAGCTAGGATTTTCTGTGGTCCAGTAATGCAGATTATGACGGTTCACAGCACCATCATTTATGAACGTGATTTTGTCAGAGGATATAACAGTTTTAAAGGTCTCGGGATTGAAATTATACGCGGCCCATTCGCAGAAAGTAGCTCTTTGATTAAAATAGTTCCCATGCTCGTCCTTCGTAAGTGATAGTCAGTACGTATGAAAGTTATGGCCATGCATTATTCACCAGTCAGAAGCAAGGCTAATATCAATGACTGCAAGAATTTCTCGTAAGCTGAATTGAGGATCTGGTGTACTGTGGCCGAAACAAACGCTTCCATATTCTCACTTCTTGCTGATGGTCCACTCTTCATGTCGGAGTCAGTGGCAGCCCGTAAATACATTGGCAATTATCAACGTGTCTTTTGCCGCCCCTTGTTTTCTGGAACTTTTTTGTCGCATACTTTCGCCCTTGTCACTGCTCGGTATTAATTATGGTACAACTTACACAATAACACCGCCCGTGAATAGCTCTTCGAAGCTTGCGACGTTATTCACTTGTAATGGTACTTGAATTACGTAACCATTACGGCAACTCACCTCAACCTCTCGATACCAGCAATATTCTACTGTGTTTCTGAGAAATAGTTAACATATTTCTGTGACAACATTCAGATTTGATTTCATTAATGTAGAGGTACTTTGATACATCGATATGTTTATATTGCAATGATGTTATTCTTATGTGTATTATTTATTTTGTCACTATGATCTCTGACGTACTTGTAACTCTGATTTTTGGGGCGCGTAAGCGGTTATTAGAGAGTCAAGTCTTGGTCGTCATGTTGAAAAGACGCAAATTGCTTTAACAGTGAGGAAGATATTTTCAAATATGTTTTATATTGTGAAGTGGTGTTGCAACAAAGGTAATAAAAAAGAAGCGTAACTTAAATTCGGAGTGCTGATTACTTTTTTACATTACCATTGTCCTAACTTGCAAAAGTTTAAGCTTCAAGAATAGTTTATGAAACGCATCTATAAAACTTTTGAATATCGCAGAATGACACCTAGGCCTCTTTGCATCCGAGCTTGGAATCATCACTATCTAGATTTTCGACGATTGAGCCATGAGTTCACAACGAGACGAGCGTGGGAAACACGAAAAGATGAGTGCCTAGTTTATCCATTATTTCAAGAAATGACTTTAATAACTGTGCTCTAATGACACCTGCCACATAATATAACTTTGTTGTTGCCCGAAAATGCAATATTTAGCAGAGTGAGCAACACTTCAACCATAATTAATTTTTGACCTTTGTTGTGGTACGGTTGTTAGACACTACATCATTCATATTTCACGAACAGTAACGATTCCATAACGGCGCTTCCGAAAGTACTGTCATCCCGCTAGTAGAGACCTGCTGCTAATTGCGATGTATAGGCTGGGGAGCCTTCAATCCAGTAATGAAGCCATTCTGATTTTCCGTAAGCTAGAACTGTCTCGAATGCTTCCTGGAAGTCAACCTAGGCACCATTGTGTACACTGCTAAGGTTATAATGTACAACAGGAGCGAGCTGAGTTTCAGACGTTGGCTGTTTAGAGAATCCATGTTAATTCCTGCAGAGGAGATTACCATTTTCCAAGTATACCGTAATATGGGAGCATTAATCGTGGTCTCTAGTCCTATAACATATTTGCATGATCGGTACAGCCGCGTAATTACCTCGAAATGATGGTTAGCGACCGAACCTCATACAACATTGGTACAATAGTCGTGCCTTAGTATAGAGTGTGACAAATTTTCGGAATCTGCTATAGGCCTATATATCAGAATTTTAAGGTATGATCGATAAAATTCTGTCCAACTTTTGCAAGTCGACATCTTTGTCGTCTTCTAAGCTCACACTCGCAAGGAACCCTTTGATTGCGAGGTCTAGAAAGGCTAATCATGTTTCCGTCATTCGACGCCCCACATATTGTCTATCATGCATGCACAATATTGGCTGCTAACGGCAACAGAGGACGGGAGTGAAGACATCCAGTGGTGATCACAGCACGAGGCTACGGAGTGTAGTTTAACTGCTTAATCTGCGAGTAACTCACGACAGTGTTACAGTGTTAGTAGTGTTGATACAAAGCAGAGCAATGACAGCGATAAACAAAAAAACATTGCGTTATATCTACAACAGTTTTCGAAATTGTTTTTTTTCGTCAGAAAGGAACCCAAGCAATTACGCAGAGTGTGGAAGAAGTGGCAGATGAAATATTAGCTTTCCTGCAATATTAGTCAGTGGAATCTGTGGTGTCATATACGCTCGACTGTGCGGGCAATGTACAGGAGGAGTACAATGACGACAATACGTACTTAGCAAGTGAAAGTGATACTGAAACCTATCGAGCCACGTAGTTCACATGCTTGTCCAACAGGAAGCCACAAATCTCATATAAAGCGAAAGGTAGTAAAGGACAATCGTTATCCAAGGAGCGGATACTAAAGAGATTCCGAATAAGACCGTGTAGTGCATAAGAAAAACTACAGATATTCAAGGGAGGACAAGGCGCACGAATTGCAAAAAACTGATGTTTGCGCTTTTCAAGGATGCTCCATACAATTTACAGGATGTGCATTATAGTGACCTACTGCTCTACGCACATCAAATTACTTGCGACGTAGATTACAGTGAATTCAAGGTAAGCAGCGGATGGTTGGACAATTTCAAACAGTGCTACATAATTGGAAGACGTAAGAAACGAAATTTCAAAGAAAGCGAAAACTTGACGATGCACAGCAAACTGGGGAATCGACGCGAAAATTTGTAAATGAGATTAACAAACTTGTCCCATCGTTCGGTCAGAAATTTGTGATTTGAAGAGGAAATGCATATGAAAGGGGGCACGGAAATCAGAGGCACGAAGAGAGTTCTATCAAGATCAACTAACATCAATCCCTTAACACATTCGTATACAATTATGCCGACTGTTAATGTGGATGGTAAATTGGCTGGAGGTTATTTATTGTGCTGCGGGAAGTCGGGGGTGCTCTGCCCCTTCGATTCTATCTCGTGTGCGCGATTTTGCGTGGGCAGTAGGGAATATTTACGTTACAGCAAGCAAGAGTGGGAATACGGGTGTAAGAGAACTACAACTATGGTACGTGTACTGCTTTTGGCCAATTGCTGGTCAAAATAACTTGCCTTTGATTGATTTCTGGTCTGCATATAAAAATTATACTGCTTTGGAGCAAATTATCCCTCCTGAAAAGTGTATCACTTGGCAGTTCATACTACCTGGAATCACTAGACAAATTCAGCCTCTAGATGTTTGTTTTTTCGTGCATATAAATCATATTATCTCACTACCTGCAGCTGCGACTTAAAAAACAGCCAGATTTTCGATAAGCACCACGACAGACTGTTTCGCATTCGTTTGCATGCCACCACATTCCATCAGTTTTCATCACTCAGTCACACCAATATGATTCCATATGCATTCTTGGAGAGTGGATACCTAACGGAATGACCTGCACAATTTGTAACTACCAAGGAGTTCGCCTTCGATCTTGATGATGCTAACCTTTTTGATCACTTTGGCCTGCCTTTCCCATTTGGTGTTCATAGTGCAACTTAATGATTTATTCTGAACATTTCTTGAATGTCGGGAATGTCCATTTCGTGAAGTGTAACACATGCATCCAATAGAGGGTTGATCTCTACACTTGCTGAACGCTCGCTTTCTGTCGCCCTCGCCATGCACATAGTGGGTCATAAGCAGCTAATATTTTTCCTGCTTTCATTATCAACACAACACTTTTAAATGAGCCTTACTAAAGAATGAACTTTCGATCTCACACTCAAGGGTTCCGTGTCAGATTTATCTCTTCGAGCGCGAGCAAGCTACTGGAAAGGCCGCTACCCGCCAGACGATTCTGTCGGACGTGTTGCATAACTGCCGGTGCCATCTGGAAGTAATGCCTAGCCGAACGCTCGTGCGCAGAAAGTCAAGATTCTATCAGCTGTGTAGTACAGGCTACTGATGAGAATATCTTTATGGAAATGTGATTATAACAGAGTGTGTTTAACAAAAAAATTCAAACCGTGGTAACAGTACAGGGATTTGCTTGTTCTTTCTGTTTGCCACGAAAGCCATTGATAATCAACAGCATCGTCAGCATTCTGCTTTCACACTTTTCCTGCTGTTCTCTTCCGTCTTTAGATCTCTATCTTGGAAGTTTACACATCACGCTGTCCATTCACATTGCTCTTGGTCGGTCTTTCCTTCTGTTGGAATATAATTTTTGTCTCATTCCTTTGGGCATCCTGTCAGTTGCCTTCCTACCCAAATGTCCTGACCAGCGTATTCTCTACAATTTGAAATATATCTTTTCTCTTAAAACTTTCTATAATTTGTGGTTTTACTCTCCACCCATTTAACTCTTCCCAAGCCTCATATATTTTGACTAACGTGAGATTTTTCGTTCAAATAAACATAAACTGTTAACATTCGTCTCTCTTATCTTTTACACCTTTGACCCACAAGCACCACCAAAGTTGCATTGGAACCGCAAGTCAATCTCTTTCGTGGCATAGTACTCTACCAGCCTGTTTCCGTGGCGCGGTGCATGTTTCGAGCAACCGTTCACGTGGATGAAGGTGCCACCGAACACGTCTGTCGACCTGCTGTAACAAGACACTCGATTGATTCGACCGGACGATACGTTTCCATTGAATGCGGTCAAAGTTCATGGTCCTGTGCCCGCTGCAATCGTGGCGACATGTCATTAGGTCAACATGGGAACACTTTAGATCCCATATGGTGCGAATCTCTACGTCTTTTACGGCCCCTCTTGTTTATAGATCCACTCATATGCTTTTCTTCCCGCTACATGTGCCGGCAACGCCACCAGGCAGCATTCAAACTTGCGGTGAGCAGCAGTCATAACGTTTGGGTACATCAGTGTAGTTCAGCCATACTTATCTGAAATTGCAGCTTTTGAGGCAGGCAACATTGTTTTTTTTTTTTTTTTGTTACGTTTATCGTTGAAACTCAAAGAGCCGTTTCTCCCATGTTACTCATTTCCATTTAAGTATTACCAAACATTTAACACCAAGTAACGGAATAGTTCAAGAATCAGGTGGGCAACAGACAGTGTAACGTTTGGAAAGTGGAACGGGTCGATCGTCGTAATATCAGAACCGATATCTCAGTAACGGTTTTAACAATATGAGTGGTAATACAACAATAACTAAACAAAAAAAAAAAAAACATGTTGAACAGTTGTAGCAAAGAGAAGAAGACTTATGTAACATCATATTATGGAATGACGCAATAGTGAAAGAAGTGAAAGATTGTTCCTATGTAGGAAGTAAGGTTATACAGCACGGCGGAAGCAAGGAAGGTGTCACAAGTAGAGGCGAAGAGAGCTTATTTCAGTGAAACAGCTCTACTCGGGTCAGATATTGTGGGACAGAGTTAATGAATGTGTAGTCTGAAGGACAGCAATATATGGAAGTGAAACATGGACCACAGGAAACCTATAGAACTAGAAACTCGAAGATTTTCATTCGTTGTGTTATTAAAGCATTTTAAAAATTCGGTGCACGGGAGAATTATGAACTGAAGTAGGCTAGTACTAAAAAGGAGAGCCTAGTGAACAATTTTATTAAAGACTATTAGCAAATAAAGGGACAGGCTAGTGGCATATCTGTTACTGCATGCAGGAAAGCTAACTTGGACCTCGTAGCAGCAGTGGAGCTCAAAGGGTGCGCCATGACAGATTTTTCATTTTTTTATTTATTTACTTTTTTTTTATTCATCTTCTGACTGGTTTGATGCAGCCATTCACGAATTCCTCTCCCGTGTCAACCATCTCAGACTAGCACTTGAAACTTACGTCAATCTCTGTCTTCCTCTACAGTTTGTAACCTCTACAGCTCTCTTTAGTACCGTGGAAGTTATTCCCCGATGTCGTACCAGATGTCTTATCATCCTGTCCCTTCTTCTTCTCAGTGTTTTCCATATATTCCTCTAGTCTGCGATTCTCCAGAGAACCTCCCCATTCTATACCTTACCAGTCCACCTAATTTTCAACCTTCTTCTGTAGCACCACATCTCGAAAGCTTTTATTCTCTCCTGTTCTGGTTATCCCACAGTCATTGTCTCACTGCCTGATTACAGAGTATATTCGGTGTAGCAGTTACGCTTAGATGAAACTATCGGTACTCCAGATCAGGCGAATGACATGATTTAAAAAAGTGTGATAATACTATAACGGCTTTCTTTACGAACAAAACATTACTCATGCTCATTTAAGTTTCGAAACCTGGTGTCAGAAGCTGAATGGAAGACAGAATTATTTAGCACGCTGTTTTTCAGTTGCGTCAGTTGCTGCGACTCGATGATCAATTAGAGGTAATTGATTTACAACATTGTACTGTCGTAGATTACAGATATTATTGCGCCATTAATTTGTTACGGTGTCACGATGGCATACACATTGAAGGATTCGTCAAACAGTAGACACCATTACGCTGTTTTGATCCACTTTATGTCCAGAGATAACTTTATTTTGGCGTGAAAATAACAAAACGCAAAGAGGATCCGACTTAACTATCCAACACTGAGAATCGTCCTCGCAATACGCCAGCTCGGATTTTGGCACTGCACTGCACAGTGCGATACAAAAAAATGTTCAAAAGTGGTAGAATAATGTTGGAATGCAGTCAGATATTTGCTTTTGCAGATGATTTTGCAATTGTGGCAACAGATACAAAACCCCTTACAGAAGCATCTGAAGTAATGTAAGCAGAAGGAGCAAAGATTTGACACACCATCGATGGAAATAAAACGAAATATATGATAATATTCAGTTCTCAGACAGCAGAACGATACTTGAACCGAATGTATGTAATAAATATTTCAATGATGACAGTTGTTCAGATACACAGGTTACTTTTTAACCAATGGTAATAGACAATGCATAGAGGAAAAGATAAAAACTGGTAGTCGATGCTTAGGAGTATTTAAGAACTCTCTAATTACAAAACTCAAGGTCATAATCGTACTACAATGGTTTGAGGAGCATGTTGGTGTACTTACGCAGGTAACGTAAAACAAACCGAAAAATTTTCTCCTTGACAACTTCTTCTATTCTGCAGAAGAACTTACGTTATTGTAATGTCTAAGAAACGTTGTAAATGTAGCCACATTTACAAAATAATTTGTGATGGGAACATATAATGACTCATTCACATCATTACGATTTATCATGAAAATTATGCATGGAACCTTAAACTAATTAATTTCGCCGCCAAATTCGCCTGATCTGAACCAGATGGAACACGTCTGGGGAACTATCGGACGTCCTCTGCGCATTCACAAAACCTCGGCACCTAATTTGGGAGAATCGTATGAACTGTGCGTAGACATCTTGTGCGACATACCTACGGAAAACTGACAAGAACTTGTCGAAACCATTCCAAGCGAATAGCTGCTACGTTCTATTTCAAAGAAGTGCCGATAAGTTATTCAACTGGTGGTCACAACTGTACATCTCGAAAATTCACGTTAAGCGCAAGTCTACCGTTAGAGCTACGGATTAAAGTGGTTTACAGATTTTTACGAACTACTCTATAGATGGGGCAGCTACATCTAAAATAATACGCGGGTGATGGAACTAGAACGTACCATAATACGAGACGTGTTCAGTAATGCAATAAATTTTTATTCTCGGACAGTTTCGGTTGAAAAATGCATAATTTCTAGTAGGACATCCAGGAATATTCCGAACTCAACCGCTGTAGTTTCATGGAGTTCCGACAGGTGTCGGCGCTATACGTGACCAAATAGGCGTCTGTAACGGAGTTGAGTTTCAAGCAGAGAGCTCAAACTGAGTTTGTGTTGGCTGAAAACCAGAGCATCACAGATATTTATATGGGCTTTCAGAATGTCCACGGAGACTTGGCAGTGAACAAATGCACACAGTGTGTCGTTGTGTGAGGCGTCTGTCATCATCGCAACTATGTCTCGCAAACCTGTTTGATTTTCCCTGTGCCGCCGAGCCGCTCAGAGCTGTGACTCCTGCAGTGTTGGAACGTGCGGAGGCTCTCATTCGAGGTGACCTATGGATGACAATCACACACTTCTCTGCACAACGTCTCTGTTGATAATGCTGTCCTCCAGTTGGTGCCCTGAAAAGTGTGTGGACATTGGGTTCCTTGCCGTCTAACAGTAGACCATAAAGAGCAACGAAGTACCGTCTGTGCGCATTTGCTTGCGTGTTACATGGCTGATCATGACAATTTCTGGATGAACATGGTCACAGGCGATGAAACGTGGCTTCACATCATCGAAACAGAAACAAAACGGCAATCCATGGGGTGGCGCCACACCATCTCTGCTCCATAGAAAAAGTTCAATGCTACATTCTCAGTAGGTAAAAGTCATCTACATCTACATCTACATCCATACTCCGCAAGCCACCTGACGGTGTGTGGCGGAGGGTACCCTGAGTACCTCTATCGGTTCTCCCTTCTATTCCAGTATCGTATTGTTCGTGGAAAGAAGGATTGTCGGTATGCTTCTGTGTGGGCTCTAATCTCTCTGATTTTATCCTCATGGTCTCTTCGCGAGATATATGTAGGAGGGAGCAATATACTGCTTGACTCCTCGGTGAAGGTATGTTCTCGAAACTTTAACAAAAGCCCGTACCGAGCTACAGAGCGTCTCTCCTGCAGAGTCTTCCACTGGAGTTTGTCTATCATCTCCGTAACGCTTTCGCGATTACCAAATGATCCTGTAACGAAGCGCGCTGCTCTCCGTTGGATCTTCTCTATCTATTCTATCAACCCTATCTGGTACTGATCCCACACTGCTGAGCAGTATTCAAGCAGTGGGCGAACAAGCGTACTGCAACCTACTTCCTTTGTTTTCGGATTGCATTTCCTTAGGATTCTTCCAATGAATCTCAGTCTGGCATCTGCTTTACCGACGATTAGCTTTATAAGATCATTCCATTTTAAATCACTTCTAATGCGTACTCCCAGGTAATTTATGGAATTAACTGCTTCCAGTTCCTGACCTGCTATTTTGTAGCTAAATGATAAGGGATCTATCTTTCTATGTATTAGCAGCACGTTACACTTGTCTACATTGAGATTCAATTGCCATTCCCTGCACCATGCGTCAATTCGCTGCAGATCCTCCTGCATTTCTGAACAATTTTCCATTGTTAAAACCTCTCGATATACCACTGCATCATCCGAAAAAAGCCTCAGTGAACTTCCGATGTCATCCACAAGGTCATGTATGTATACTGTGAATAGCAACGGTCCTACGACACACCTGCGGCACACCTGAAATCACTCTTACTTCGGAAGACTTCTCTCCATTGAGAATGACATGCTGTGTTCTGTTATCTAGGAACTCTTTAATCCAATCACACAATTGGTCTGATAGTCCATATGCTCTTACTTTGTTCATTAAACGACTGTGGGGAACTGTATCGAACGCTTTGCGTAGTCAAGAAACACGGCATCTACCTGTGAACCCGTGTCTATGGCCCTCTGAGTCTCGTGGACGAATAGCGCGAGCTGGGTTTCACACGACCGTCTTTTTCGAAACCCATGCTGATTCCTACAGAGTAGATTTCTAGTCTCCAGAAAAGTCATTGCACTCGAACGTAATACGTGTTCCAAAATTCATGGCGACAGTCTTTTGGGGCTCTGAAGGGGTTATTCTGTTAGGTGCCCTCCACCATGGTACAACGATCAACACTTAAGTATATTGTGTTACCCTCAGGAAACTGAAGAAACGACTTCAACGTGTTCGTCGGCAAACATACTTCTCTTCCTCCTTCATAACGCAATGCCTCATAGAAGTTCGCTCATCCGAGAGGAGCTCACAAAACTTCACTGGACTGTTCTTCCTCACCCAAAATACAGCCCGGACCTCGCGCCTTCCGACTTCCATCTGTTTGGCCCAATGAAGGATGCACTCCACGGGAAGCAGTTCGTGGACGATAGGCAGGTCATTGGTTGAGCAGGACTTCGGCTATGACGTCTACTAGTAGAGTGGCGTCACGAAGGTATACAGGCCCTCTAAATAATATGGCTTAACATCGTCGCATTGAACGGAAATTATGCTGGAGAATAGAATTTTGTAGGCAAAAGAGTAGGGCATAACACGGTAGATTGGAATCCTGAATAGAACCAACGTGTTTTTGGAAGAAAATGTGTTGCATTATCTGTTGAGCGCCCTTCATATTGCGCATTGTGTTACTAGCAAATTAGAATTAGAGCTAATGAAAGTCCATATGATTGCATCAGCTGTTTATTGTAGTCTTTTCAAAAACCCACGACCTGTTTCGCTCCTTAAATATGCATGCTCAGAAGCATTTCTGTGTAAAATGATTACATTCCTAGTACAATATGAAATCAAAAACGATTTTTTTTTTAAAAAAAACGAAAATCTTTCACCACAGAGCCATTTTTGCTAAGAGCCGTTGTGTTAAATGAACTTCAAAACACTTTTCTTACAAACGCAAATCCTCACCCATATTTTCTCATCTTACGGATTATGATTAGGACGTCCACCACTGGTGTTTAACAACCTTTTAGTTTGATGGCAACTGTTGAGGGATAACTCACTTACATTTATAGCTACATCTTGGAACATTGTAGTTCTCATCAGGCATGAAGTAATGAAAATGATAACTGATGATCAGCAGCAACATACAATATTGCATTTGTTGCAAAAGATTCTTTAAAATTTGTTTAACACAATGGTATTTAGCAATACCTACACATAACAGCATTGTGGCGAAAGTATTTTTAAGTTGAAAAACAAATACTTTATGATTTCTTGCTATATAAAGATTAGCTTAGCGCCCACTGCTTAGCTCGCGTGGACTGTTTGCTCTGCATAGATTTATTTGCATCCCTTTAATAGAATTTTTACGTTGTTCACAAATTGCAACTGCTTCTTAACTTTTCACATTAATTAAGGCCATAAAAGCATGGTCTTTCCCGAATGTACTTATGACCAAAAAGCGATTTGGTAGCTAGAATACAAGATTTTTGATAATTATGCCTTTTGTATTCTTGTGATGATATTTCCATAGAAACTTCCCTCCCATAACACATATTTCTTTATATCTAACCGAGAAGTGCAACACAAAATTTCTTAGGTTTACCTTAAAAAATCCTTTCCTAATGAGATATTTTCATAAAAGTTTTCACCCGCTATTTCTCACGTCCTTACGGATTGTATTATCAAAAACACTGAAGTATTACTTTTTTTTATTTCCAACTGAAAAGTCAAATACCTATGTTCATAGATGTGCCTTTAAAATGTCTTAGTAGTACTTTAATAACGATATTTTTCAAATGCGTTTCACTCACTATTTTATCCCTACTGCGGGTGAATTTTCAGAAACGCTGAAACACAAGTTTCTTTGTCTCTGACAAAGACAACCACGTACCAGTTTTCGTAGTTACAGCTTCAAAATTGCCTTGATAACGCTATTTCATTCTCTTAGGTTTGGAATATGGAGAAATCCCTTCTTAAACGATGCCTATAGTATAAGAGCAATACCCCCTGCAAGTTTAAAGCTTCTGTTCTTTGTGGTTTTGACTGGGCAATGATGAGTCAGTGAGTCTGTCAGTCGGATGTTGCCTTTTATGTATAGAGATTCTAATTCTTTTATTCAGTAACGTGCCTGAGGATGGACTTTTAAGGCGCGAAACCGGTCGTTGGTGATTGGAAGGACTACAGTAAACAGCTAATGCGGTCATATGAACTGTCATTTACTTTAATTCTAATTTGCTAATAACGCCTTGCGTAATATTTTGGTATTAAAGTACTAGTTCCATCAACCACACAAATTTCAGTTTTCGCGTGTGCGGCTTGGGAATCTACGGATGGGGTGCGAGTGCGGATAGCATTTCTTTTAAGCGCATAGATCTCTACACGTGGGGCAGAGTGGGGGCGCCCTGGTCCATATAGCTGTGAGAGCATCTGACGTCCTGCTGAAACCACATCTGAGGTTCCGCCGGCGCCGACCTTGCGGACAAGTTGCTGCTGCTGCCGCTGCCGCTGCAGCTGCTACTGCTGCAGTAGCGGCCCTCTTGTAGGTGACTGCGTTGCACCGCGACTGCGCCGCCGCTGGATGGTCCTCCAGCCAGGCCCAATTAGCGACCGACCCTCCCTTACGCTCTCTGCCACGCGTCCGCTCCATCGCGACAGAGATATAATGGGGATGGTGTGTGAATCCTGTTCACTGAGTAACCTTCTTAGAACAGAACTTACACCTCACCAATACTCACGGAGCAATACTCTGTAACTACGCTTGCCATGGCTCCAGCTTTCGAAGCTTATTTCGAATCGACAAAAAGTTATCTGCTTTCAGAATCTTACCTGCTGAGTTCTACTAATGCTCGCATTCGTTCAAATAGCCTGTCGAATGAAGGCAGCAGCGTCAACGCTGTAGCTGTGTCACGCCAACCAATATGACTTCTTAGAAATATAAAGTCAGTGAAAAAACGGTCTAGGTACCGAAGATTATTTTATTAAAGTGTCCGGTTTCCGCCTAGTTAAGGCCATCTTAAGAGCGGCACTATCAGCTGAAGCTGACGATGTCTACAACAGTCAGTAGGCCTCAGTCGCTGAAACCATAGCGATATAGACTATTTTTTCACAGCTTACAAGTGTTACCAAAATTTTTGACTTCTTTAGCCGCCTATTCGCAACAGACGAGAGCTGGGTATATCGCTATGACTCAGAGGCAAAAGAGCAGAGGAAACAGTCTAAACACGTGGATTTACCAGCGCGGAAAAAGGCTCAGACCGAAATGTCACCGGCGTAGGGGACGGTGAGTGTTTATTGCCACAGCTGGTGTGTGGTGCCAAAGAATATGCTCATAAAGGGCATATCGTCACAGGAGCATGCTTGCAAAATCTCCTGATGATGTCACGAGCGGCTATCAAGAGAAAGATATGCGGAGAGGTGCCCAGGAAGGTATTGCTGCTCCACTTCAACGCAGGATACAGTTCAAAATGCCGCTTCTTCGGCCTATCAGATTTTACCTCACTTCATATTTTACTGACACGGCAGTCAGTGACTTCCTCCTCTTTGCTAGGGTGAGTAAGTAATTGCGTGGCAGGGATCGCTAGAATGACGATGAGGCGATTTTTGATGAGGATTACTTCCTGAACAGCCAAAATGTAGACTCCAACAACAAAAGTCTCCGGGAATTCGCCGCTGGGAAAAATGAGTCTCCTTGATGGGTGAATATGTAGAGAAACACTAAGTTTCATGATCAGAACTTGATTTTTTTCGGGATGATAATCAAAACTTTATGACAAAATGAGTGTGAGAGTCATTTGCAGAGCAGAAAGTGACCCAAAATTTAGAGAACAGTAGGTACGAAAGTTGCTTAGTCTCTTCCATTATACGATTCATGTATTGCAATATGATGTCGAATAAGTTATTATACTCTTCTCGTAGCGTTTGTTGAGGGACTTCTGTAACATATTGTTCAGTTTCTTTCTACATTTGTGGAATAGTCAGAGATTCTTCCAATTAACATACCTAAAGCAGCTAAAAAAGTCAGGTAGACATAAATCCCGAGACCAAAATGGACAACAGCTCCTTTAAAAGAGCTTCCTTCGGAAAGCACATTGTTGTTGGATGAACGACTCATAGCACAGCCAGTGGCGGATTTAAAAATGTTGCGCCTCTACGCACACCATATTATAGGCGTCGTCCCCCAAACAACATGTTTTAAATAATAACTATTACCCGATCACTTTACAATTGCCGTTTTGGGTGGGAGCGCTGTGAACTGTTTCCGTACTCTGCTATTTGTTGTTCTGAAGGGCGCGTCAGCGGTCTAGTCGCACTCAATCAAAATGTAGTATGTTTCTTGAACTGTACTTGGTGTACGGCAGCGAATAAAACAAATTTAAAACTGCATTGTGTTAACACATTGTTCTATCGAAAAACAACAGAAACCAACACAAGGAAAATAACTTTTCTTTTATGACCTAAAAATTCCGCAGAGTGTGTAGGAGACAACGGACTTTTGTTATACATTCACTTTCAATATGTTCTTTTACACGAAACCGTTGAAAATAAAAATAAAAAAGATGTGTTACGATCTAAAAATTGAAGCGAACGTGTCGTACATTAGAAAATAATATGTACTTTTGCAGAGATGCGTTCAAAAATAAAATTAAACAGTCGTTTTATGATCTAATAACTTGAATATGTAGCAGGAAAAAAAAAAGTTCGGTATTTATACGTGAATCTATAGGAAACGTAAGAAATGAAAATGACATAGAGATTTCAATGCACGAACTAATAATTAACTACAGTCAAACAAACACGGAATTGGATTTGCTATTACATAATTTTGCAGACTAGTGTGGAAAAATCAAATTTGTTTCATAATCTGACAGTTAATGTGTAAAGCATTTGGGTCTGTGTAGCTAGATGTTGCATAATAAGTGTACATAACACCTTTAATCCATGTAAGGGCTGAACTGTTTTGTACTACAGCTACCGCTCTCACCACAGTTCTTTCTAACGGTATTAGCAAAGTTTTTACATATTTATCGACAGAACTGAACTCCGTTATTTATTAACACTTTTTCACCTGAGCGTAATCTCCGATAACATATACACTCCTGGAAATTGAAATAAGAACACCGTGAATTCATTGTCCCAGGAAGGGGAAACTTTATTGACACATTCCTGGGGTCATATACATCACATGATCACACTGACAGAACCACAGGCACATAGACACAGGCAAAAGAGCATGCACAATGTCGGCACTAGTACAGTGTATATCCACCTTTCGCAGCAATGCAGGCTGCTATTCTCCCATGGAGACGATCGTAGAGATGCTGGATGTAGTCCTGTGGAACGGCTTGCCATGCCATTTCCACCTGGCGCCTCAGTTGGACCAGCGTTCGTGCTGGACGTGCAGACCGCGTGAGACGACGCTTCATCCAGTCCCAAACATGCTCAATGGGGGACAGATCCGGAGATCTTGCTGGCCAGGGTAGTTGACTTACACCTTCTAGAGCACGTTGGGTGGCACGGGATACATGCGGACGTGCATTGTCCTGTTGGAACAGCAAGTTCCCTTGCCGGTCTAGGAATGGTAGAACGATGGGTTCGATGACGGTTTGGATGTACCGTGCACTATTCAGTGTCCCCTCGACGATCACCAGTGGTGTACGGCCAGTGTAGGAGATCGCTCCCCACACCATGATGCCGGGTGTTGGCCCTGTGTGCCTCGGTCGTATGCAGTCCTGATTGTGGCGCTCACCTGCACGGCGCCAAACACGCATACGACCATCATTGGCACCAAGGCAGAAGCGACTCTCATCGCTGAAGACGACACGTCTCCATTCGTCCCTCCATTCACGCCTGTCGCGACACCACTGGAGGCGGGCTGCACGATGTTGGGGCGTGAGCGGAAGACAGCCTAACGGTGTGCGGGACCGTAGCCCAGCTTCATGGAGACGGTTGCGAATGGTCCTCGCCGATACCCCAGGAGCAACAGTGTCCCTAATTTGCTGGGAAGTGGCGGTGCGGTCCCCTACGGCACTGCGTAGGATCCTACGGTCTTGGCGTGCATCCGTGCGTCGCTGCGGTCCGGTCCCAGGTCGACGGGCACGTGCACCTTCCGCCGACCACTGGCGACAACATCGATGTACTGTGGAGACCTCACGCCCCACGTGTTGAGCAATTCGGCGGTACGTCCACCCGGCCTCCCGCATGCCCACTATACGCCCTCGCTCAAAGTCCGTCAACTGCACATACGGTTCACGTCCACGCTGTCGCGGCATGCTACCAGTGTTAAAGACTGCGATGGAGCTCCGTATGCCACGGCAAACTGGCTGACACTGACGGCGGCGGTGCACAAATGCTGCGCAGCTAGCGCCATTCGACGGCCAACACCGCGATTCCTGGTGTGTCCGCTGTGCCGTGCGTGTGATCATTGCTTGTACAGCCCTCTCGCAGTGTCCGGAGCAAGTATGGTGGGTCTGACACACCGGTGTCAATGTGTTCTTTTTTCCATTTCCAGGAGTGTATTTCCGCAATAACTATACATTTGAGCAGACGCCAAGAATACGCATCAGATACTACAGTATCAGTATGACCTGACTGCGTACAGCGCCGAGCAGCCTGGGTCGTTCGGGTGTTGTTTAGTATTGTCGGGCGCCTTCGGTCACGTCTGCACGTAAACGAGGTTTAGTTTCACGTTCTGCCATCAGCAACTGTAAAATAAACAGGTAATACGTTGTTTGTAAATCCAATGAATGTACTCTGAGTTATAAGAAAAATCACATTGTAATCTTAAATTTTTAAAACTAATATGAACGAATGAATAAACTCACCAATCAGCAAAATTTGCGTTTGGCTTTGACGGCAGGAAACTCGTTGATCATATCTTCATAGTTCAGACGGTTATCAGTTACGAGGTCGACTTCGAAATAAAGAGTGGACAAGGCGTCCAATATCTCCTCAGACAACGTATAACGTAGGTACAATTTCAGTATCATTGGGTACACAATAAGATTACCTCCAGTTGGCACAGCCGATAATTTGGATGATAGGCTTACATTCCCAAAATGTTGACGACGGTGAGTATCCGCTATCCTCGTGGTATCCATCAAATTCCAACAAGATAACCTTACACCAAATGTTCCCCCATGATGCTCGGAGCTGCCTCGATACACAGAGTTCACCTGTTACTCTGGTCAGCACATTCCCGAGATTTGTCACTTATTGAGAAGATGATGGTCATGGGTGACTGAGAGCCAGCTCACCATCACTTGGCAGCCATGACAACTGAAACAGCATGGTATGACATACCCGTATCAGTCGCCCAGCCTCAGTTCAAATCGAAGTGCATCTGGGTTACAGATACTGTTGCTGCCAAAAGTGCCAAATATGTATACTAAATTTTACAGCCTGTATAGCGCCAAATCACCCACATATTTAACAATATGTTCTTCCTACAGTACTGTACACCCAAAGTAAAATTTCGTTATTAGCGATCCGTTCTGGCGCTGTAATTCTGATACCCAACAGGTATTTTAGTATGATGCGCGTTTGGGAGAGGAGAATGAGACTCTGAAGATGAACGGTCCTTAGCACGTAAGAAACTAACACCAAGTTTTGAATTTGTCTTCGCCCTTCATGGTGAAAGTGTAAGACCATCACTTTTCACGGCATATGGCGCCGTCCTGCCGAAGCCGCAGGTCCGCCGACCGGCTGCCCGCCGAGCGGATGTGAGGGTGGGGCGAGACAAATTGCGAGCCGCCGCTTCCTCCGAACCCTCCTCCCTCCTCCCCCATATCCTCCTAGCTGAGCCGCGCTACGCAACTGCGACACGCAGCTGCTGCCATACACCAGCAGCTCCTGTTGCCTGCGCACAAGAGGCCTCCATGCACAGTCATCACACACCGCAGGTTCTTCCCAACTGTCTGGGCTGCCATTTCTTACTTCAATACTTCAAGTGCCATTGTCTTGGACAAGCCCGCCATTTTCCATTTTGACAATATGCAGCCTAAACATATATGTCTGCATATACACCGACGGAAAAAAAATCGTACCACCAAGAAGGAGTTATGAGACATAAACGAAAGTTGTTGGGCGTGCCTAAGAGATGATGTCTTGTCAAAATTAGCGCCATTGTAGGATCAAATCAGGTTTGCTTTAATTACACGCTTTAACGGTCGTGCGCGTTAGTTGCCTTTGGGACGTGGTGGGTTGATGTTACTCAACAATGCCTTTAAGGCGAGAAAGACGCCATTACCACCACCTCATTGCGTTTGAACGAGATCGTGTAATAGACTTACGAGAAGCTGGATCTTTCTTGCGATTTTGCAGGAAGACCTGGCAGGAATGTGGCCGCTGTGTATGACTGTTGGCAGCGGTGGTCACGGAAGTATACGGTCGCAAGGGGACCGAGCACTGGGCGGCCTGGTGGCACCATCTGGAGGGAAGACCGGCGTTCTCGGTGTATGACTCTGGCGCATCGTACTGCATCCTGCGGCAGCAATTTCAGCAGCAGTTGGCACCTCAGTGACACATTGAACTGTTTCAATTACTCCAAGGAGAGTTCCGAACCAGATGCCATTTGCGACTTCAGTACTGAGGTGTTCAGACAGTCGTTTTTCCCTCCAGCCATCAACGAGTGGAACAGAGGGGGTGATATATGACTTTGGCGCGAATTGTGCCCTCCGCCTCACACCGCTTGGTGGCTAGCAGAGTATATATCTTGAAGCAGATGTCCAGCGAGAGCTCATTGGAGGGCAACGTGGAGCTATGTTGTGCTTTCTGATGAAAACACCAGCTTCTGACGAACGCTGGTCCTGCCGCGGTGTTTTAGCCTGTCTGCATGCTACACACTTTACTTACACCTGGAGTTATAGTCTGGGGTGCGATTTCGTATAACAGCAGAAACACTCTCGTCGTTATACCATGCGACCTGACTGCAAAATTGTACTGCATTCTGGTGACTCGACCACTTGTGCTGCCATTTATGAACAGCATTCGAAGGAGTGCTTTCCAGCAGGATAATGCTCGCCCACATACCGTTGTTGTAACCAGCATGCTCTGCAGAATGTCGACATATGACCTTGGCCTGCTCCATCACCACATGTCTCCAGTCGAGAACATACAGGACATCATCGGACGGCAACTTCGCGTCACCCACAAACAGCATCAATCTTCTATGTACTGACCGACCACCTGCAACAGTCATGGAACTCCGGCTCACAAACTGACATCCGGCAGCTGTAGAAAGCAATTCATGTACGTATTAATGCTTTCATTCAACATTCTGGTGGTTACACCGGTTACTAATGCACCAGCATTTCTCATTTGCAATGGCTTATCTCACTCTTACATTAACCTGTGATCTTGCGATGTTAATCAATTAAATATACTACCCAGACAAATGTATTTCCCAACTTTAATTGCTCTACATTTATTATTTTTTGGTGTTTCTCTGCGATGTTGCTTAAAAATGCCCAAGGGAGCGAAATTAACCGCTCGCAAATCAAACAAAGTGTTTAATTTCAAATAAAATAAGCCCGCTGATAGAAAGTCCATCATGATTCGAATGTTTTATAGATATTTACAGATGTCATAACTACGTTTCTGGAATTTTATTTTACGACCTTTGCCAGTGCATACTGTAGCTACCAGTGTCACGCACATTTGGGAAAAATGGCTCTGAGCACTATGGGACTCAACTGCTGAGGTCATTAGTCCCCTAGAACTTAGAACTAGTTAAACCTAACTAACCTAAGGACATCACAAACATCCATGCCCGAGGCAGGATTCGAACCTGCGACCGTAGCGGTCTGGCGGTTCCAGACTGCAGCGCCTTTAACCGCACGGCCACTTCGGCCGCACATTTGGGAAACACGGTGTACAGAGGTAGTACAAAACCTGATATGAAAGTGTATTTCGTTTTCCTAATTTATCGCTTCAGTATCTGTACTGCCTTTTGTACACAGTTATTCCTTTGTCTGACTGTTTTTCAGCGATATTTTATTTGTAACTTCAAGGCAGTAATTGAAAGAAAACTATTAACGTCAACCAATAATAGCTATATACGGAGCACTGTACTGTTCAGGTCATTAAAAACGTACAATTTTCCTAAAAAGACAGCAGTTTTACAGAAATTACATTTACTGTAAAAATAAAAACTGCAAAAACAAAAACTGCAGTTTATTGGGCATCATAATAACCATTAATATATAAGGAAAACATTAAACTGAAAGAAGTAAGAGATAAGTAAGGGGGTAATTTCGTCAGGGAAGGGAATGTTAATAAAACTTGTGATTGTGATTATCTATAGTGCGAATACTGTTTTGAAACTACTTGGACTAAAAGAAATATAATTTCATCGTAAGTTATAACAAAGAAAACCCTTTTAGTTCATTGAAGAAAATACTATATAGGTGTAAGCGAAGTACATGTCATAATGCATGTAGGTAACAAGAGAGACAACCCAAACATGTACTTCGGGCGGTGTGTCTCTACTCTTATCACCCAGACTTCGAGATATCTGCTGTAAGCTGATTCACTGGCGATACGTTTTCTATACGGTACTTGCCTTTCAACTATTTGACTATATCGGTAGTAGATAGTACAACTAATATACAATAAGCTATTTTATAATTTTATAAGAAATTTATTTTTAAAAAGTTTTACAAAAAATTTTTAAAAAGAATTTTATTATTCCAATATAACCTGGACTGGATTACTTGTTTTATATAATTACATAGGAAAATGTACAAGATGTTTTCTATTGTCGACGCCTTGGACATAACTTCTTCGTTGTGATTTATATTTTTGTTTGTTTATTAGCATAGTGACACCTGCTGGTAATTCGTAACATCTTTACTTTGATTTGTAACCCTCAGTCTTCTTTATTATGTTAAGAACATGAGCTTGTGCAGTCGGTGTAATATGCATGATATTTTACGCAAGTCTCGTTTTATTATTGGCATGCCGGTGCACCACAAACTGCGTGTTCCTGGAATGACGTGTCACCACTTGCCTCGATATAAACTACGCATGTGGTGAACACATATTTGTATGTCGTCTCTCTCTCTCTCTCTCAATTTCATATGTGTTGTACACACACACACACACAAAATATATGGGTTCTCTTGATGTTCTATGATACATTCTTTAATTTTCTTTGTGAACCTGTGCATAAAATTAAGTCTGTTTTCTAGTGTCTGCTGGTTCTTCCGTTTCTCCGCTTAAGGAATTTTACTTATTATTAGGCTTTCTTCCGTCGGAATATTTTCCAGATGGCCCTTGCTGTGAAGAATTAAAGTTTTGCTTGCATATCTATATGTATAAAACTTTTTCGACTACTGCTGTAAATGTATTTTAATGAGAATTTTTACTCAGAGAGAATGATTAATTTTTACTCAGAGAGTATGTTTATAAGCTACGTTCACGTATACGCTTCCGAAAAGTTACCGAGTCTGTGGCGACAGTTCGAGAAAACTGGACACGAGGATGAAGTGTATTCTCTAAATAACGATTAAACATTAAAATAAGTTTACAGAAGTCTTCGAAAAAGTTACAGAAACGAATGTTTAGCTACAGTACTCAATACTAGCCCATAAATGCAAGTTGGCACGACCAAAAGAATATCTAAACTGCTGCCGTGACTTACTAGTGCATAGTAGTAGCATCGTGTCGTTAATGTTGTAAGTAGTTGTCTACCTTGCGTAACCGTGGAAACTGCTTAAGTGCTCCAGTTGGAAACTGCATTGGTTTTAAATCAGTGCAGCGTCATTTAAGGATGTTTGTAATTAATGCCGGCCGCGGTGGTCTCGCGGTTCTAGGCGCGCAGTCCGGAACCGTGCGACTACTACGGTCGCAGGTTCGAATCCTGCCTCGGGCATGGATGTGTGTGATGTCCTTAGGTTAGTTAGGTTTAAGTAGTTCTAAGTTCTAGGGGACTGATGACCACAGCTGTTAAGTCCCATAGTGCTCAGAGCCATTTGAACCATTTTTGTAATTAATGCATCAAAATCGTTTCACCGGTTATCGGGGGTGCGAAGAAACTGATGAGAGAAAATGGTTCGCCATATTGGGGTTTCTGGGAGACAGTTGGATAGGATCATTACATTTAAATAACATTGATCCTACTACTACTTTGATATCTGAATTTCTGTCGCTGTTGATGAAGTCTTCAGTCAAAAGACTGGTTTGCTGCAGGTCTGCGTGGTTCTAGCCTGTGCCAGACTCTTTATATGCGAATAACTACTGTAACCTACATCCGTTTCAAACCGTTTCATCCCTTGGTCTTACTCTGCAATTTATACCCAGAACACTATTCTCCATTACCAAACTGACAATTCCTTCAAGCCACAGGATGTATTCTGCCAAGCAATCCCTTCTGTTAGTCAAACTGTACCTCCTCTTTAGTTACTCGGTCTACCCATCTCAGAAGTACATCACTGTTACTCTGAGCACGTATAATATCATTCAACAGTATTGCATATAAGGTAGTCTATTGCTTCTCGCTTAACTTTCCATTGATTTAATTATGATGAAATGTGCTACGATGCAAGACAGCTTGGTGTTTGAAGTCCGTTCTAAAACACTGTGCTATTAGTAAAGCTTAATAGGATGAAACATGGATATGTCAATCTCTAGAAGAAAACTTAATGCATAAGTCTATTTATAGCGAGGAAAAACGTATTTTGCATCTTCAATGTAGTAGATGCTTTGAAGACATTTTGTTTTTCAGAGCTGGGGTAATTTTTATTTCCCATGATTAGGGCACATTTAGATGAATAAACACAGTCATTCGTCCTCGTTCAATACTAGAATGTAATATAAGACGAAAGCGACAATATTGGTACGTGACACCCTCCTCCATACACCTAACAGTGGCTTATTCCTACGAACATATAGCGGAAAGGTCACGAAGGTAAAAGTATAGAGATTCGACCTTACACGGAGGCTAACCAACAATCACTCTCGCAGACCACTCGCTACTGGAACAGGAAGAGGGCGGAGTGACAGTGATATACAAAGTACCCTCCGCCACACACCATAAGGTGGCTTCCACCACATCTGCGGTACTGAAGTTCCGTTCACTAGAAGCTCTAAAGACCGTTCGCCCAGACAGCGTTCAACTACAACTGCAACATCGTGCACACAACTTGGGTGCTATGTTACGGCCAGCCCTAGACTCCCGTAAGCTTCACTAAAAGGGAACCATCAGACGAGCAGGGTACGACTGCAGTACCACCGTTCTCAGACTCGACATCCTCGCGGTGTTCTAGGAAGGAAGGAAGGGCCAACGAAATACACTCCTGGAAATGGAAAAAAGAACACATTGACACCGGTGTGTCAGACCCACCATACTTGCTCCGGACACTGCAAGAGGGCTGTACAAGCAATGATCACACGCACGGCACAGCGGACACACCAGGAACCGCGGTGTTGGCCGTCGATTGGCGCTAGCTGCGCAGCATTTGTGCACCGCCGCCGTCAGTGTCAGCCAGTTTGCCGTGGCATACGGAGCTCCATCGCAGTCTTTAACACTGGTAGCATGCCGCGACAGCGTGGACGTGAACCGTATGTGCAGTTGACGGACTTTGAGCGAGGGCGTATAGTGGGCATGCGGGAGGCCGGGTGGACGTACCGCCGAATTGCTCAACACGTGGGGCGTGAGGTCTCCACAGTACATCGATGTTGTCGTCAGTGGTCGGCGGAAGGTGCACGTGCCCGTTGACCTGGGACCGGACCGCAGCGACGCACGGATCCTACGCAGTGCCGTAGGGGACCGCACCGCCACTTCCCAGCAAATTAGGGACACTGTTGCTCCTGGGGTATCGGCGAGGACCATTCGCAACCGTCTCCATGAAGCTGGGCTACGGTCCCGTACACCGTTAGGCCGTCTTCCGCTCACGCCCCAACATCGTGCAGCCCGCCTCCAGTGGTGTCGCGACAGGCGTGAATGGAGGGACGAATGGCGACGTGTCGTCTTCAGCGATGAGAGTCGCTTCTGCCTTGGTGCCAATGATAGTCGTATGCGTGTTTGGCGCCGTGCAGGTGAGCGCCACAATCAGGACTGCATACGACCGAGGCACACAGGGCCAACACCCAGCATCATGGTGTGGGGAGCGATCTCCTACACTGGCCGTACACCACTGGTGATCGTCGAGGGGACACTGAATAGTGCACGGTACATCCAAACCGTCATCGAACCCATCGTTCTACCATTCCTAGACCGGCAAGGGAACTTGCTGTTCCAACAGGACAATGCACGTCCGCATGTATCCCGTGCCACCCAACGTGCTCTAGAAGGTGTAAGTCAACTACCCTGGCCAGCAAGATCTCCGGATCTGTCCCCCATTGAGCATGTTTGGGACTGGATGAAGCGTCGTCTCACGCGGTTTGCACGTCCAGCACGAACGCTGGTCCAACTGAGGCGCCAGGTGGAAATGGCATGGCAAGCCGTTCCACAGGACTACATCCAGCATCTCTACGATCGTCTCCATGGGAGAATAGCAGCCTGCATTGCTGCGAAAGGTGGATATACACTGTACTAGTGCCGACATTGTGCATGCTCTGTTGCCTGTGTCTATGTGCCTGTGGTTCTGTCAGTGTGATCATGTGATGTATCTGACCCCAGGAATGTGTCAATAAAGTTTCTCCTTCCTGGGACAATGAATTCACGGTGTTCTTATTTCAATTTCCAGGAGTGTATAATGACCCTGCAACGAACTTGTAGCGTCACACTAGTAGGCTTGTCCGCCACATTTCGGGAAAGCTCGGCTGCATACAGGGACCACTAAAATCAATATTTAATTGAAAACTTACCGACTAGAGGTCTTTGTTCTGTCGTGTGCTATCAAAGACTTGCATGCATTTAAACCCCCAGTCAAGAATTGTTAAGGTTGTCTGAAATAGTTACTCGCTCCCAGTCGGAGACGGCTGCTGGCGTTTGTAAGACCTGCGGTGTCACGTGCTGTGACGCATACGCCACGGGCTATCTTTCTCTGCCTGTATCTAACTGACGCACAGAGGCGCCTTCATTTCTAATGTATGCAACCATCAACACAGGACTCATACTGGCTCCATTTCATCAACACTGGTTGAAAATTGTACTGTGTTACAATGGTGCAGATTGGACTGGAATTTGTATGTGACTCAGAATGGGTAACTGTGAAAACGTATATATGCCTATGTGTGAGGGACCCTTAGAATAGCAGAAATGTATGTGCCAAAAGCTAGTTCTGAGTGAAAAGCGATTAAAATTTCACTAAGGGGGCATGTACCAATAATTAATTTATTAACAGACTCAACAGAGATATTAAGAAGTGTTCAGATGTGAACATATGAAGTATGACTGTAAAACGCTATTTGACAGATATTCTTCTGAACGATAATTTCTTCAACAATGTTATTTACATAAGGTACAAATACATATGTGTGATAGGCAAACCCGTTTTCCTGTAACGTTAACAGTTCGCAAGAAGTGATCTAATATTAATAATTAATGCAAATAATAAGAAACACACAATAAAACGTGATGAATAAACTAATGAATATAAAGAAATACGCAACCATAAAGCATAAAGTGTAGTACACTGAAGATGACTATGCGCTGGTCCAGATTGGATTATTCTGTGAGGAACCATGAGCATGTCAGCAATGTAAAGTGTTATCGTTCACTGTTGCCTCTCCTTCTCCCTCTGCTGCCTGATACATATTTTCTTCATCAGTAAATATACTTGTGAAGTATGCATGATGATTTGCGGGGATGTACGGAAGAGGTGAGCGAAGATCTGCAAGATTTTCTGGTGAAATAACTACAGGTTTAGTGTACTTATTCGGTAGACTCACTGTCGAAAGATTGAAATGGTGGTCGTAGATCTTCACACGTCCTTTTTGCACATGCACTTGATGAGTTTCTCTGCTGTTCGTAGGTTTAATGTCATATTTCATTTTTTACTTTCTGGAGTAAGCAAAAACTCTTCCCTCTGAAAACCTGGTGCTCAGAGCTTCCAGCTTCGTTTTATGCTGTTGCAAAATTCCTACATCTTTAAACTGGTCTCTCATTACCGTAATGATATCAAAAGGGTTCCTCCTTCTGCATACTCTTATTTGATGGCTACACTAAATCCCAGAGAACACTTCTCTGCTCGTAAGATACAAGTCTATATTTCCAAAATCACGATCACAATGAAGGTAAGGGTGGTCAGGAGCCATGATGAAGTGTCCCGTTGTTGAAAAACGGCCTGCATGGATGTATTTGAGAAGGATCAGAACCATGTTCATGTTTTTATTCTGTCTACTACAGTCATCTCTGAAAATACATAATGGCTTCACTTCTAGTGGTATTTCGCTTTCGATATAGTGTATGAGACAACTTCCAATTTCAGCATAGCCTCGTTTTACAGTACTTTCATCCAAAAGATACACTGAAGGTGCTATGTCCTTTATATTGGGGATACCAAAACTATAATTTCATGATTTCCTCTTGTAAAATTGGATTCCAGAATTTGTCTCGAGTGTGAGAAGCGACTGTTGTATATAAATGGCAACAGCAGCAACTGTTGGAACCTTGTCATCAGTCATTTGTTTTAACAGTGTTTTTTTGCATCTGACAGACAACGAAAGTGGGGAAAAAGATTCCGAGCTTTTCTGCTCTAATGTTTTAATCATATGTTTTAACAGTGCTTGTGGCATCGCAGCTCTGCGTTCATGCAAGCTCTTTTCCTGTTTTAATTCTGTTATTAGTTCAGGATCGATGTCATGTCTCAGTGTCTCCAGTTGTCATCTTGTTTTATCACAATAGTTGCAAATGTCAGACGTAGGAGGAGTAAATCCGAGATTAAATTCTGTGTTAAAGATGCGACTGTAAAATGACTCAGAAACTGCACGATATTCTGTTTAATTTTCAACAATCCTGTCACAATAACCTCGGACATTTTGGATGTGTTTAAATCAGAGACTAAGTATATCCTGTGTGTAGCTCTGCTGTAGTGGAAGTTCTGCTTTAGTGGAAGGATAAGACAGGGGAACTGTTAATGTATGCCTCTACTTTGTCTCTATCTGAATCACGTATTCTTCAAGTCTTTTCCTGATGTCCATGATGATCTACATCAATGGTTCTAGTTCCTGTAACCCTGTCACAAGCAGCACGCAGTTCCTTTTAGCTCGAACAATGCATGCTGCGAAAGCAACTGCACAAACGCTGTAACGTTTATTTCGATGAATCACTTTATAGTCTACTGTGCGTAATCTAAGAGACAGCCTCTCTTTTACACGTGATCTTTTCACATCTGCAATCGTCATTAGTTTATTTAAATAACTATTCTGTAGGTTGTAATCCCCTATGTCCCAAAATGTTTCAAATATTTCACCCACTTTAACTTGACCCAGTTTCTCAAAACAACCAGACCGACAAGCAGGTGCTACCTGTTTGGCCATTAAAACATTGTTTGTTTTCATACTTACATATTCTTTACGTATATTTCTCTTCTTCTTGGCCACGTTCGTTTCCATTTGTGTTGCTGCTCACAGCGTGTTCTAGGATGACTTGCGCGATTATGATGATGATGTTTGGTTTGTGGAGCCCTTAACTGCGCGGTCATCAGCGTACGTACAAATTCCGAATCCGCACATAGTCCATTTCAGCCATTTTCACGAATGATGATGGAATGATGAGAACAACACCCAGTCCCTTGGCAGAGAAAATCCCCAACCCGGCCGGGAATCGAACCCGGGACCCCGTGGTCCAGACATAGCAACGCTAGCCACTAGACCATGATCTGCGGACACTTACGCGATGAGACGCAAAATCATGGTCTGTATCACTCATTATTCTTAATTAACGTATGTCATTATGCTAAATTCGCTAGAGATTTATTGAATGTTATCATCATTAGAGAACACTGCACCCCCAATCGGCAGGCTGGCTCATATGCCTATGCTATACTCGCGATTCAACTGTTGTCCGGCCGGACAGATTGTAGTCGAATGGCGAATTCGTTCATATCCAAGACGTGCCGTTCATTCACACTTAGCAGACATGAAATAGTACGCTTCATAAAATGTGTTGCAGGAAAAAACCAAAAAGGCATACTTTAGCGCATACGCCTCCGCTATGCTAAGAGCCTAATATCTCTCGTGTCTGGAAGGAATCAAATAAAAGCTATGAGGAATCAGAGGCAGGTTATTTCTTTCAGTAACGAACCCTGGACATGGTTATTCAGCATCCAAGTTTATTATTGTTCTAACGATACCCGATTCATCGCTGCCATTTAGTGATATTCTCTCGGTTGTCTTGCCAAAAAAATCACCCTCCGACTTAATTCTGTAACAGTATTTTACATTTAATAATGTAATAATGAGAAACTGGATTAAGTTGAAACAGAATTGTTCGTTTATCTATGACACACCGTGCGACGAGCTGTACTGAATTTCCCCACTTGAGCACCTTTGTCTTCTTAGTTCGAAATACTGAGCGAGTGCTTTTGTGGTGGAACGTGAGCCGTCCGAGGACAAAGTGACAGGTTGGTAGCACGCCGTTGTCGGCACGTGGGGTAACTCGATCCCGCTGCGAGACACACACACGTGGAATTATTTTTTAAATGGAGGGCGGAGCCGGGCGCAATTAGGCATCGTCACGCAGCCCCGGCCTCCCGGCGAGAGCGCTGTTTGTTTGCGAGTAATTTGCCAAAGTAGTTTCCGCGTACAATTTAATGAGCCGCGGCCCGAAGTTTCTATTAAGTTGGCGAATTAAATACACGAGTTTCAAAAGTGTTAACTCCGGCATAACTGCGCAACTCTCTTTAATTAGCCGACTGCGGAGACCCGGAACGCGTGTCTGCAGACTTTGTCCCGCCGTGTAAGCAACCGCCGAGAGACTCTTGTTTTACGACCCAGAGCCTCAAAAAGCCTCAAGCCAAAAACGGTCCCACAGTCCTCGTCTCTCTGAATAACAGCTGAAATATAATAAGTTGTGTACGGCCATTGGGAATACCTCGCACAGCGGAAAACCCCAAGTGACTAAAAGGACGCAGGTGGCTGCCCTATATAAGAAGGGTAAAGGAACTGTCCCGAAAAATTACAGACCGAGAATTAGTGAGCAAATTCTAAGTTGAAATAAAATAAATTGCCCTTAGAGGGAAATGTTAACATCCACAAATCAATACTTTGCAAACCCGTCGTACGATCGGGCCTAGGTTTTTAAGTTGGCAGTACTTCCCGTTGCGTTGTGTGCAGAAACTCTCCGGATAGGTTTGGGTTTCGCAAACTGTACTCCGCGAAACACTAGTGCTCCGCAGAAAGTGAAGTGGTCGGTGAAAAAATTTCCTTCAACATTTTGACGATACTATTTTTTTACATTTTGTTACGATTTCTGTGTTATTAGTTACGTTAAAACTGTATTAATGATTGAATAAAGCAAATTGTTCTCACTTAAAAAATTACTAACCTACAAAACAAACAAGTTGTTCCACCAAAGCACGCGGATTCTCAAAATGTTCCGTGTTGTTGTTGTTGTGGTCTTCAGTCCGGAGACTGGTTTGATGCAGCTCTCCATGCTACTCTATCCTGTGCAAGCTCCTTCATCTTCCAGTACATACTGCAACCTACATACTTCTGAACCTGCTTAGTGTATTCATCTCTTGGTCTCCCTCTACGATTTTTACCCTCCACGCTGCCCTCCAATACTAAATTTGTGATCCCTTGATGCCTCAGAACATGTCCTACCAACCGATCCCTTCTTCTGGTCAAGTTGTGCCACAAACTCCTCTTCTCCCCAATTCTGTTCAATACCTCCTCATTAGTTACGTGATCAACCCATCTAATCTTCAGCATTCTTCTGTAGCACCACATTTCGAAAGCTTCTATTCTCTTCTTGTCCAAACTATTTATCGTCCCTGTTTCACTTGCATACTACACTCCATACATACACTTTCAGAAACGACTTCCTGACACTTAAATCCATACTCGATGTTAACAAACTTCTCTTCTTCAGAAACGTTTTCCTTGCCGTTGTCAGTCTACAATTTATATCCTCTCTACTTCGACCATCATCAGTTATTTTACTCCCCAAATAGCAAAACTCCTTTACTACTTTAAGTGTCTCATTTCCTAATCTAATTCCCCCAGCATCACCCGAGTTAAGTCGACTACATTCAGTTATCCTCGTTTGGCTTTTGTTGATGTTCATCCTCCTTTCAAGACACTGTCCATTGCTCTCAACTGCTCTTCCAAGTCCTTTGCTGTCTCTGATAGAATTACAATGTCATCGGCGAACCTCAAAGTTTTTATTTCTTCTCCATGGATTTTAATACTTACTCCGGATTTTTTCTTTTGTTTCCTTTACTGCTTGCTCAATATACAGATTGAATAACATCGGGGATAGGCTACAACCCTGTCTCACTCCCTTCGCAGCCACTGCTTCCCTTTCATGTCCCTCGACTCTTATAAGTGCCATCTGGTTTCTGTACAAATTGTAAATAGCCTTTCGCTCCCTGTATTTTACCCCTGCCACCTTCAGAATTTGAAAGAGAGTATTCCAATCAAAGTTGTCAAAAGCTTTCTCTAAGTCTACAAATGCTAGAAACGTAGGTTTGCCTTTTCTTAATCTAGCTTCTAAGATAAGTCGTAGGGTCAGTATTGCCTCACGTGTTCCAATATATCTACGGAATCCAAACTGATCTTCCCCGAGGTCGGCTTCTACCAGATTTTCCATTCTTCTGTAAAGAATTCGCGTTAGAATCTTGCATCTGTGACTTATTAAACTGATTGTTCGGTAATTTTCACATCTGTCAGCAACTGCTTTCTTTGGGATTGGAATTATTATATTCTTCTTGAAGTCTGAGGGAATTTCGCCTGTCTCATACATCTTGCTCACCAGATAGTAGAGTTTTGACAGGACTGGCTCTCCCAAGGCCGTCAGTAGTTCTAATGGAATGTTGTCTACTCCTGGGGCCTTGTTTCGACTCAGGTCTTTCAGTGCTCTGTCAAACACTTCACGCAGTATCGTATCTCCCATTTCATCTTCATCTACGTCCTCTTCCATTTCCAGTATATTGCCCTCAAGTACATTGACCTTGTATACACCCTCTATATACTTCTTCCACCTCTCTCCTTTCCCTTCTTTGCTTAGAACTGGGTTTCCATCTGAGCTCTTGATATTCATACAATCGGTTCTCTTTTCTCCAAAGGTCTCTTTAATTTTCCTGTAGGCAGTATATATCTTACCCCTAGCGAGATAAGCCTCTACATCCTTACATTTGTCCTCTAGCCATCCCTGCCTAGCCATTTGCACTTCCTGTAGATCTCATTTTTGAGACGTTTGTATTCCTTTTTGCCTGCTTCATTGACTGCATTTTTATATTTTCTCCTTTCATCAATTAAATTCAATATTTCTTCTGGTACCCAATAATTTCTACTAGCCCTCGTCTTTTTACCTACTTGATCCTCTGCTGTCTTCACTACTTCATCCCTCAAAGCTACCCATTCTTCAACTACTGTATTTCTTTCCGCCATTCCTGTCAATTGTTCCCTTATGCTCTCCCTGAAACTCTGTACAACCTCTGGTTTAGTCTTCTTAAATTCCCACCTTTTTGCAGTTTCTTTAGTTTTAATCTACAGTTCATAACCAATAGATTGTGGTCAGAGTCCACATCTGCCCATGGAAATGTCTTACAATTTAAAACCTGGTTCCTAAATCTCTGTCTTACCATTATATAATCTATCTGAAATCTGTCAGTATCTCCAGGCTTCTTCCATGTATACACTTTCTTTTATTATTCTTGAACCACGTGTTAGCTATGATTAACTTATGCTCTGTGCAAAATTCTATCAGGCGGCTTCCTCTTTCATTTCTTACCCCCAATTTATATTCACCTACTACGTTTCCTTCTCTTCCTTATCCTTATATCGAATTTCAGTCGCCTATGACTATTAAATTTTCGTCTCCCTTCACTATCTGAATAATTTCTTTTATCTCATCTCACATTTCTTCAATTTCTTCGTCATCTGAAGAGCTAGTTGACGTATAAACTTGTGCTACTGTAGTAGGCATGGGTTTCGTGTCTATCTTGGCCACAAAAAGGCGTTCACTATGCTGTTTGTAGTAGCTTACCCGCACTCCTATTTTTTTATTCATTATTAAACCTACTCCTGCATTACCCCTATTTGATTTTGTATTTATAATCCTGTATTCACCTGACCAAAAGTCTTGTTCCTCCTGCCACCGAACTTCACTAATTCGCACTATATCTAACTTTAACCTATCCATTTCCCTTTTTAAATTTTCTAACCTACCTGCCCGATTAAGGGATCTGACATTCCACGCTCCGACCCGCAGGATGCCAGTTTTCTTTCTCCTGATAACGACGTCCTCTTGAGTAGTCCCCGCCCGGAGATCTGAATGGGGGACTATTTTACCTCCGGAATATTTTACCCAAGACGACGCCATCATCGTTTAACCATACAGTAAAGCTGCATGCCCTCGGGAAAAATTACGGCTGTAGTTTCCCCTTACTTTCAGCCGTTCGCAGTACCAGCACAGCAAGGCCGTTTTGGTTAATGTTACAAGACCAGATCAGTCATTGTCTGGCCTCTCAACAGATACCCCTCCGTTGTGGTTGTACATACAGTACGGCTATTTGTATCGCTGAGGGACGCAAGCCTCCCCACCAACGGCAAGGTCTATGGTTCCGTAAGACGAAAAATTTGGGGATCCCTGCCATAGAGTATGTATATCTATAGCCGAACTTGAATATCACGCATATTTGTCTTGTTTTATATACGTTTTGCACGTTTGAGTTTTAGTAACAGTTGTGCCATCCTTGTTTAAGTCTTATATGAGCCACGCCGATAAAATAGGAAGCAGTGTCGTACTGTGAATATATGGTGAAGTGAGAAATGAAAGCCAATACAGTGCGTCCACAACACATAAAATGCAAAAAGAGTAGCAGATGACAATGTTTGCTTTGGATAAACTCATCAGCCTCTCTGGAGTAATACACATATAAAGCGCCGCCAGAGAGAAAATTGACTAACTATCTTTTGTATCGGTGTACAAGAATGAAGCTGTGTGATAGCACTTGTGACACTTACTGCTTGTAAAACGAAAACGTGTGTATTGTAAATGTTCCACTTTGTGCTTACTTTCAGAATGTAATTCAATCGTTAAAATATTAACCTACTTCGTTCCTTACTGAAAGGTTCCTCTCCTTAAATTATTAAGTAAATACATAAGTTTTCTAACGGCCATAGGCTACTGCAGATCACTGCTGAATAGCGGCTATAAACCGCAAATAGCTTTATATTTATGTAATAATTTGCGGGCTTCACCTCACTTCTTGAAAAATATTACATAATGAAAATCAGTATGATATTTAATCTTTTAATGATACCATGAAACATGAATGCTCAGGAATGATCTTCGTTTTTGTTTTCATGATAAAATGCTCTGACTTGATGGATTTCGCTTCTCGAAATCTAATAACGGTGAAAGTTTATTAAAGAATTAACTTCAAGACAGATACTAAACAGATAACCAAAGTCGATTTTTTTTCCATTCTGGATGCTCAAATAATAAGAATTACTCCATTACAATAGTTTTTCTTTAGGTAAGTGTTTGTATTGCCACCCATATTTTTACTGCTACCACAAGTACAGTAACAGTAAATCCTTTATCCAGCGGAGACAGGCTCACTGAATTATTTAGAGGACTCGAACTACACGGGCAGGAAAACAACAGGAAAAGAAAAACGCGAGCAGGAAAAAGAGTAGGAAAAATTACAAAGAGAGAAATAATGCATGCAAAACAAAAAAATCTGTTGGGATAGTGTAAAGTCACAACAAATACGATTTTAGAGAATAGAGCCAGACTTTTGCTCATAAAATAGACGAAGGTCTGCAAGGGACAATGACCGAAGTCAGCCTGATGAAAGAGGGATATAAGGGCTACCGGAACCAATTGAGCAATTAACAGAGGAGCTTAAAAGTCGTTAGACACCTACAAGTAGATTAAATCAACAAGTAGAAAAAAGTAACCAGTAGATTAGATCAGCTCCAGTTAAAAAAAGAGAAGCAGATAAACGAACATACGAAGGTGCACTCTGACAAACTTGGCAAAAATGTCGAACAGTGGTTGCACTAGAAAGATGAAGAAATAAGAGCTCACGTTAAGACAGAGGTACAGCCTGCAATTTCTAGACAAATATGGAAGCTGGTTTTGGAAGTGATGTGTCGGTCAGTGAGCTTAGAACAGAATTACAAAGCATTAGGCAAACTTTAGAGGAATATCTGCCAGAGTGGAGGAGAGAAAATACATGTAGCATAGTCCACAGTGAGCGAGCACAATTGTTCGTGAATAACAGTGAAGTTCACGTCACGCCACAGCGTAAGCAATATGGAAATGAAGCCAGGCATCCAGAATGCTGGATGCAGAAATCCATGGTACAGGAAATGAGCCTCCTGTACTGGAGGATCGAGTCGGCAGACAGGTTTGCACGTGCATTAAACGTCAGGAGAGTTTAATAAAACAAAGCAGTCCATCAACTTCTGCCACGAGAAGCGTACAATTCATCCAGTAATATTTATTAAAAGATTTAAGTATGTTTTTCCGGAAGTATGGTCAGAGAGTGAGAATATACAGTCTGCAGCCACTCACATAGTAGGTGACTCCGCTCTCTGGGCCATGGAAACTGCTGAAACGTGTAATGCAATTATAACAGTTTGAAAAGGCATTCCTTGCGGAGTTCTCGAGTCCTTGCATAAAGGTAACGCTTCGTGAGGAAGTGTAGAATCCAAAACCATACAACCCTGAAAAGGGAAATACGCGAAATTTCATACAGAAGTATATAAACAAGACTCGGCGCTGGGATGAACCCATGCGTTTAAGAGAAGTACTTAGGATTTTGAAGACACGGCTACCCAGTTCAATACAGGAGCGATTGGTTGATGTATCCGATACAGAAATAGAAAGATTTCTAGCAGCACTAGATCCTATAGACGTAATATATGAAGGTTCACGTGAAGAAAGTGGCAATAATGGCAGCTACTCGCCGTCTAAAAATAATAACAAAGGCCATTTCAATGGTAACGATCAGAATTCTGACAGTATAGAGCATAAACGAAATAATAATAATAATAATAACAGTTACGAAGCTGACGCGAACAACAACAATCGCAAGTGCAGAAGTGAAGCGATGAACAGTCTGTGGCAGGGCTACCAACAGTTGAAAGCTGTAACCTCCCTACTATATTTTTATGTCTGAAATTTAGCCCAATTTTATTTCCCACTCTATATAATCTGCGAATTACCAAAACTACGTCTACACAAACCGTTATCCGACTTAAATTCGTGTGAAAACCTTTGAGTAAACGGAACCTAATATGAACTGAACTGTAACTGAACTGAATGCAACTGAAGTAAAACAGTTATCTGGCCCTAATCAAAATTTCCACTTACCTCGAGTCTTGATAACATTGATGCGGATTCCTCGGAAGCACAACAGCGAAACAGCAAGCAGGCAGCGGCTAAGCTAGATTTCTGTTTCTAAATGTATATTCAAACTGTAGCATGCGGTAAGGCGTAATGACAAACAGTAGGGTGGTGAGGGTGACTATTCCTACGAAGCGATATTCCAAGACAACGATTTTAGAATGAAATATATATTCAGAAAGACAGAGTAAAACTTTGCCTGATCTTCACACATGACATTGTTCTGAACAATGCTGTGCTTAACAAAGTGAACAATGATTTAAAAAGCGTATATAGTTAACAGAGAATTTCTATAAAAATCAAACTGCTTAATCAATTAACATGTTAATCCATGATTCAGGAAAATGGGGTGGTTTTCCTCTGAGCTCTGAGCAGTTAACTAGCTGTCAATAACCATTCCTAGCTGCGCAGCACTGCAGTCTTACCTCAAATTTCTTCTCTTCATAAATAAGAACATTGTTCCACAGATATATTCCCTTCACCTTCAAAGGTATTCATCATACTCATCCTTGCTGTCCCTTCTTCATCTACCAGATACAATCACAATTCAACACAGCACTGCCGGCCGGAGTGGCCGTGCGGTTCTAGGCGCTACAGTCTGGAACCGAGCGACCGCTACGGTCGCAGGTTCTAATCCTGCCTCGGGCATGGATGTGTGTGATGTCCTTAGGTTAGTTAGGTTTCATTAGTTCTAAGTTCTAGGCGACTGATGACCTCAGAAGTTAAGTCGCATAGTGCTCAGAGCCATTTGAACCAACACAGGACTATTAAATACATCCATCATCTACCAACTTCAACTAGAAAAGTACCAGACTGCGCAGATACAAAAACTGTGCCACGACAAGACCAAAGATTGTATAACAGTAACATTACTTGCTCTTTTTCAATGACATGACCACCTTACTAGGTGACAAAATACAACTCCCAGCGTTGGTCAGATAAAATGGCAGGGTCTTCCAAAACAAACTGGCGGGCACCTGCAAATCAAAATGACAGTGATCAACGCCAACACTCACGACAGAAGAGACCAGAAAGATGCAACGACCGGCAATAGACATTACGCATTCTAGAAGTGATTGACGAGAGCCAAGCAGCCCTGTCAACTTCAGTAAACTATAGTCCGGGAGACGAGTCTTTGGTTTTGACAGCTCGGTAGCGTCTTTCCGTTGCCTAGCGACTGCAGGCAGGCAGCCAATGACGGCCTGACTTTGAGCGGGTAGCAAGGGCCACGTTGCCGCTCTGAAACCCGGTCGCGCGCGCTTAAGAAACTAACTTACCAGTGTCTCGCGTGCAGGCGGTGCGGTCGTTCGTCGTTTGTCTGAAGTTGAATTCGCAATTTATTTCGTTTTTGTTGTTTTTAGTGTTTCTTTGTTTATGTTTCGTTGTAAACAATGTCTAGTGCGGCGGGTAGTACCAGCCCAACACAAGAAGTGAAACGGAGGAAGAAAAGTGTGCTACACACCCAGGCCCGTGAATTCGTGTGCTCTGTGAGGGATTACTTTGAGAAAGAAAAGGACAAAGGTGGGCCCTTAATTCCTGTTGTTCAGGTTGTGAAGAAAACTGCAGCAGCATTGAAAATAAGTAAGAACACTGTTGTAAAGATAGGGAAAGAACAGTATAGTGTAGATTGTGACGAGAGTGGCACAACAAAGCTGCACACACCAGGAAAGAAGCGACCGAGAAATAAGCAGGTGACAGCTTTGGACGATTTTCAGAAAGACGCTATTCGTCGTCATATATACAGCTATTATAAGAGAAGGGAACATCCCACTCTATCTAAATTACAGGTGTCGCTTTAAAGGGAGCAAATTTTCATTGCGTACAGTGTTGAAAGACATAGGCTTCAGCTATTCACTGTTTAACGGACGCAAAATATTAATGGAAAGGACAGATGTAGTTGCATGGCGGTGCTGATTTCTGCGCAGGATTATGGGTGTGGAAATCGAAAGTATAGTGTGGTTAGATGAAACTTGGGTCAATGCCAGCCATTCTTTACGTAGAGGCTGGAATGATGGAACGCCCGAGGGGACGATGGCAGTGCCTGTTGGCAAAGGAGGGCGTATTATTTGTCTTACATGCAGGAACATCGAACGGTTTTGTGCCAAACTGCTTGAAAATGTTTCGGTCAAAAAAGACGGGATTTTACCATGAAGAAATGAACAGTGTAGTATTTCAAGAATGGTTCGAGACATCGCTTATGACGAATCTGACAAGTCTATCAGTGATTGTTATGGACAATGCGCCTTATCATTCCGTTGTTCACGGTAAGGCACCAACCTTGGCAACAAAAAAAGACGATATCATTCAGTGGTTGAAACGGCGAAAAGTAGATCTCAGAGAAGATTTAAGGAAGGCGGAACTGCTCGAAATTGTGGCACAAAAGAAACCCCAATTTCCAACATATGTAATTGACGAGATTGCTAAAAGGCACGGGCATGAAATCGTTCGGCTTCCTCCATACCACTGTCACTTCAATGCAATTGAAGGAGTGTGGGCGCAGATAAAAAATTACATTGCTGCAAACAATAAAAAATTCACGATCTCTGAAGTGGAAACTCTCCTTCCAGCAGCTATCAATAAAGTGACAAGCGAGACGTGGGCTAAAATTGTAAACAGCAGTGCAAGTGCCATCAGAGAGGCGGCCAAAACCGAAGGGGTTGTGGAAGAATGCATCGAAAATTTAATTGTACATCTGGGAGAGAGCAGTGATAGTTCGCGTAGTGCTGAGGAAGACAATGTCAAATCAGATTCTGACAGTGATGTGAGTGGTGTTTTTCCATTACAGTAACTACAACGTATTCAGGAATGTAAGGAGGGAGTTTGCTATCGATCTACAACCAGATCATCATATTGTGAGTACTTTCTTCAGATTATAACTCTTAATACACTGACCAATTATTCTGTAGCTTGTAGTAGAACAAATTAATAATGCTAATCCTTAACAATCGAAACCAAAACTGCTAATGTTCAACAACTTGCGAAAATAGTTTTCATTTCAGTTGTGAAGGTTAACAAATAACTTTATTATGTTTCAGCATCTTAGATACTTGTACTAAATAGCTCTTATCAGTTTTCGAATTAATATATTTCAAGCATCAACTTTAAATAAATTCACGCGTACCAATACGACTTGTATTTTGTCTCGCTTTTATTTCTGCTGCTAGAGAATGCGTGTAGCAGACAGGGCGCCGCGTGCTGTGAGCCACGTTCGGCAACAGCGCCGTCTTCCCGCCGGAACCGTCAGTGCCAATCACTCGTCTCACGGACTATAAACATGAGCACGCCATGCCTTGTGGTGGTAGTCAGAGCACTGAGTGAGGGCAGCAATAATGACATAAGCATTCCAGGGCGTAGTTATCAAATCTACCCTTTGGCCTTAACGTAAGTGCTGGAGTGTTTACAAGTGCCTTAGACACAGTCTTAGGTTATCACCTGTTCGACGGAGTTACTTTATATGTAGATGATCTTGTCACTTGCTACAAACACCGGGCAAGAACATACTGAAATACTGATAGAAGTATCAACCAGATTTAAAAATGCTGTAGTTATTGCAAACGTAGTGAAATTCAAGTTTGGAAGTACGAGGATTAATTTCCTTGGACACATTATATCCAGTGAAAGGATAGTCCCGGATTCGAAGAAACTAACAGTCGTCCCACTCCTAGAATAAAAAAGAAATTGAAAGCGTATCTCGGGTTAGCGTTATTCTTTCGGCGGTTTGTGCGAGACCAATTATTGAACAACGCTGCTTGAAAAATTTATGAAAGAAAAATGCCCCGTGGATACAGACGCCTTCGTATCAACAGGCATTTGAAGGAATCCACGAGGCACTATTAACCTCCGAGATCCTATGTCACCCCAACATTACTTGTGACTTTTGCACTGCGACAGACGCCCCCTCGATTGGTCTTGGGGCGTGTTTGTTCCAGCAGTACCAAACTGACGGGCATACCAGGATAAAAATCATAGGCTTTGCAGGTCGAATATTATCTCATTGCGAAGGGCATACACCACAATGGAAACAGAGGCTGTTAGCCGTGGTGTGGGCCCTTCGCGAGTTGCACTACTATGTGTATGGACATCGGGTGCGAGTATACTCTAACCACCAATCTGTCATTTTTCTGCTGTCGTGTAGGTTACTCCATGCGAGATTAGCGCGATGGGCGGTCATTTTGCAGGAGTACCGTCTGTAAATTATATGTGTTAAAGGAAGTAGAAATGTCATAGCGGATGCATCGTCGCGTTTGCCACGAGGACCAACACAGTCTGCAGGAATGATAGAGCAGGCCTCCCAGTGCAGAGTTCTGCTCATAAAAGGCCCCACACGTAAGCGTAATACATAGAGATGCGCAAACATATGGAACACTTGCTACAACTTGACGAAAAATGGCGGACTAACACGCAAACATTGCAAAATGAACCTCAAAACGAGTTATCTCATCATTATACAGTGGAAAATAGAATTTTCTTCCACAGAAACGACATACAGAGTGACCTGTGGTGTGTCTGTATACCAACGGCCGTTTTAGATGATATGATCTGGTATAAGCACAATGCATGGGCACACTTCGGAATACAAAAATGTACCCAGAAAACCTCAAAGTAATATTACTATTCGAATCTGAAAAGGAAAGTACACAATCTTATAAGAACGTGTACAGTTTGTTAGAAGGCCAGTCACATCAATGTCTTGATGAAAACCGAACTCCACAATATATTGCCACCTAAACCACTCGAAATCACATCTATTGATGTCTGCAGACCACTACCAACTGCCCGTGGGAGTGTCAAACATTTGGTCGCCCTTTATGACTTGTTTTCGAAATATTTGAAGCTATACACTAGTAAAACAACAACTTTCACCCTCATCATTATTAGAAACTTAATTGGTTATATACTTAATGTGGGCAAACATAACGCCATTCTGTTGGATAACGCTTCATATTTCTTGAGCAATAAATGGAAGCACTTCTTGCAGGAGCAAAACATAACCCACGTTCTGATTTCACACTTTCATCCTGAAAGCATCCCTGTTAAAACTTTCAGAGAATTCAACAGATTTATCCGACCATATGCACCAAGACAACACACGCGCTGGGTTGAATATATCACACATTTTGAAGAAATATTCAGTAGATTACCCAGGGTACACTCGAAGTGAAATAATGGGTCAGGGCAGGGTAAACAAAGAGTGGATAAATACAATCCCCGAAGTATCCCATCTAGCTCTAGACAAGGACACAAAAATAACTACAGATTGAGATAACCTCATGAAGGAAGTTGAGACTAGAAAAGCTAAATATGATAAGAAACTGAACAAAGTTCAAACCTATGATGTAGGAGCATTAGTGTTGTTGAAAACGCATCTAAAATCCTCTAGCATGATGCGACAAAACTGCAAGCGGCACTTCCTTTATGCTGGGCTCTTCGAAATAGTTGAAACTACGGCACGGGACAGTTATCAGTTAGCTTGCCCTAATACAAGGCGTGTAAAGCGGCTATACCCCGATAAGGATTTAAAAAGATATGTACAATAATAGTAACTTGGTTTTCCACGCCCTTTCTGAGTGTAAATATTACCATTAGTATTAGATTATTATATCATTTGTACTTCTTGCGATTCTATATAAGTTTTAGCGTGTAGGGAATAAGCTTCTTTTGCCCCAGTGGTGTCATTTTTCAACTGCTGTGGAAATGACCACCTAGTACCCTCATGCTCATAAATTAAGGATAATTGCAGGATGTGGTGCCACACAACGTGGCACCACAGAAAACTGATGCTAATAGCATAGGCACATAGGGAACACAAACGACACAGATCTGTAAGTCCACGGTATCGGTGATAAGTTGAGAAAACCATCCAAAAACACATGTGATACAAAACGCCGCTGTTTTCTGCTCATGTACCCCGATATCAAATGGTTCAAATGGCTCTGAGCACTATGGGACTTAACCTCTGAGGTCATCAGTCTCCTAGAACTTAGAACTACTTAAACCTAACTAACCTAAGGACATCACACACATCCATGCCCGAGGCAGGATTCGAACCTGCGACCGCAGCGGTCGCGCGGTTCCAGACTGTAGCGCCTAGAACCACTCGGTCACTCCGCCCGGCACCCCGACATCAATGTGGGATATGATTACCATGCACACGTACACAGGCCGCACAAGGGGTTGTCATACTCTGGATGAGGTCGTCAAGCAGCTGCTGGAGTATAGCCTCCCATTCTTGCTCCAGTGCCTGTCGGAACTCCTGAAGTGTCGTAGGGGTTTGGAGACGTGCAGCGATACGTAGACCGAGGCATCCTAGACGTACTCGATGGTGTTTAGGTCTGGAGAACAGGCAGGCCACTTCATTCGCCTGGTATCTTCTGTTTCAAGGCACTCCTCCACGATGGCAGTTCGATGTGGCTCTGCGTTATCATCCATCAGGAGGAAGGTGGGACCCACTGCAGCCCTGGAAAGGCGGACATACTGGTGCAAAATAACGTCCCGATACACTTGACTTGTTGCAGTTCCTCTGTCAAAGACATGCAGGAGTGTACGTGCACCAATCATAATCTCACTCCACACCATCCAACCATGGCCTCCATACAGGTCCTTTTCAAGGACATTAAGGGGTTGGTATCTGGTTCCTGGTTGACGCCAGATGAAAACCCGGGGAGAATCACTGTTCAGACTATACGTGGACTTGTCCGTGAACATAACCTGGGACCACTGTTCCAATGACGATGTACTGTGTTCTTGACACCAGGCTTTAGGGGCTCTCCTGTGACCAGCGGTCAGTGGAATGCACCTTGCAGGTCTCCGGGCGAATAAACCATGTCTGTTCAGTTGTCTGTAGACTGTGTCTTCGGAGACAACTGTTCCAGTGGCTGCGGTAAGGTCCCGAGCAAGGCTACCTGCAGTACTCCATTTCCGTCTGCGGGCACTGATGGTGAGATATCGGTCTTCTTGGGTGTTGTACACTGTGGACGTCCCGTACTGTAGCGCCTGGACACGTTTCCTGTCTGCTGGAATCGTTGCCGTAATCTTGAGGTCATATTTTGTGGCACACGGAAGGCCCGTGCTACGACCTGCTGTGATTGACCAGCCTCCAGTCGCCCTAGTATTCTACCCCTCATAACGTTATCAATATGTGTTCTTTGAGCCATTTGCAACAAACAGTCACCATTATCACGTCTGAAAACGTCTGTACACTTACTGCATTGTACTCTGACATGCGCCAACACACCTCTGCGTATGTGGACTGCTCCCAGCGCCACTGTGCAACGACCGCAGGTCAAATGCACCGCATGGTCATAACCCAAGGTGATTTAAACCCGCAAACCGCCCGCCAGAGCGTTGTTTCACCATGTATCAGCATTAACCTTAATTTATGAGCATGAGTGTCATTTGATAAAAGTATTTTAATTCCTTAAGGAGGCATTAAAATGAAAATAGAACGTAGACTCAAGTGAATATTCTTTGAAGTGGCATTCACGTCACACGCATTGTGAAACTTGACCTGTTTGAGGTAAGAACTCATGTAATAGTAAAAGTACACTTTAATGAAGTGCATTTTTATGACTTCTTGTTTGATGTAAGAAGTAATATTATGATTTTTTTGCCAATTTGAGACAAAACGCATCTATAAGTTGTAATCATTACATGTAGTTAGATACAGTAGTATACTGTACATTTGTCCACATGTGTGCAACAATGTAGGGAAGTGCACTGGGGACTGTTGCAGGCACAGTTCGGAACCGCGACAAGCATGTATTATGACCGCGTTGAGTCATTTGTCATTCGTAAAAGTAGGAGTGATTGTGGCATTAATAAATGCGCAATACCCACCGGAGTCCTCAACAGTTTCATGACTTTCACGCAAACGAACAGGCTTCAGAGAAATAGTCTCTTTGTGAATCGAGCTAGAGCATTACGAAAATAAACGTTCAGGGTGTGGGGGGTGAAAGAAAAAGCCAAATGAACTAAGCTTGTAACAGTAATGTTCTAGATTCTGAAAGAAGCACAATTTAAATGTTAATGAATGTAAATGTGATACTGCATTATCCGTCGCTGTGAGAAAGCAAAGTCATAAAATGAACTCGGCGGGACCATGATAAATGCAGGTATCTTGTGCCGGTGTGAGCTAGGGTACACGAAGATGGTAAGTACGTTAGTGCTGTATCTTAAAGGTCGTAGTGTGATGCGTCAACGGAAAATAATCAACCGATGCAACACAACTTGAGGGACAGACTGTGTTAATAAACTCACTCGTGAACAATGTAGACTCGGGACGCTGTGTGGCGTAGAGCCTTGTCGGACTTCTGTATTCACAAAATAACTAGCAGTTAGCGTAGAACTGAGGGTGTTACGTGGTGGACCAGATGCTTGTTGTTTGGCATGCATACTCTACACCTTCTGTGGCCAGTCTGTGAGTGCACTCAATTGTGCGTTAAATTTACGGTGAAAAACACTCATTCACATGATGAAATGGAGACGAAAGAGAAACAAGAGATCGCCACGAACAACATAATAAACAACATAACACACACAGTGAAACACTCGTAGTGGGTCAAACGTAATGACTTACTAGCTCCTTTTCAATGAAAACCACCTCATTACAATAGAGTGTTGATGCTGCTTGTATTATTTTCATGTACTCGACTCGGTTCCGGGGTGAGGTGACCAGGTAGCTGTTCTGGTCAAGAGATCCTGCCATCGGACGAATACGAGATCAACAGTCCGGTACGACACAGCCAACACCTTCAACGACGCCGTCAAACCACAACTGCACGCGCAGACCAGGCACGTGACCGTTACGTCAGAGGGGCGAGCCCGTCACCGCCTGCTGTTCTTCACCGCTATTACGGATACAACATGACAACTACTGAAAATTTGTAAATGATTCAATGAAAAGAATCAGAGAGTGAAACCTATGTCTTCTTCCTTGTATATATCTTTTTTTTTTTTTTTTTTTTTTTTTTGACCATGATACAGAATGTAGCACAAAATGAGACTGACAGTTTCAACCTTACAGAAGCTACGCTTCACAAACATTCTTGTCCAGAAATATCCGATCATTTGTACACATTGCAAGTGCAGGTATGCACAATAACTATTCATTTCGAACTGTATTTCTATACAATCGCTGGAAATCAGGATGAAACGAAATACAGATACCTATGGTCCAAAGACTTCCGCCCAGGTTTTTAACTTCTGGGGATTTTTCCTATGGCCACTGACGAACGGGGAAGTGACTATGTTATTCTCTGACATATGCTAACCTTTCCAGATTGTAGAAATTGTTTAATAATAATAAGAAGGATTATTAATATCCTGTAACCAGGTACCAAAAAGGAGACAACTTATTCTTTCGTAATGTAAATGTCTACCTATTTTATGACCTGTTATGCTGCAAATGTTAATAAGTAAACAGTGTCTGCCAAAGTGAAATGCCCAGGTGAGCTAAATGTTCACTTGTCATCTGAGCTTTCGGGGAGCCACTGTGCCATCGCTGTTTAAGTCTTAGTGCCACGGCGATAAAATAGGAAACAGTGTCGTGTTGTGAAAGTACGATGAAGTACGAAATAAAAGCCAATACAATTCGTCCAAAACACGTAAAAATATGCAAAGAATAGCAGATGACCAATGTTTGTTTTGGATAAACTCAACCTTTCTTGCGTAATAAACGTATAAAGCGCCGCCAGAGAGAAAGCTGGTTAACTTTCTTTTGTTTCGCTGTTCAAGAAATAAGTTGTTGTGTAATAATACCTCTGACGCTTACTGCTTTTAAAACGAAAACATATGTATTGTAAATTTATTACTTCGTGCGTAATTTCAGAATATAATACAATCATTAAAATACTGGCCTACTTTATTCCTTTCTGAAAATCTCCTCTGCTTGAATTGATTTGCGGGTTTCACCTGTCTTCTTGAATAATACTACAGGAATAAAAATCAGTGCAATATTTAGTCTTTTAATGATACCAAAAAACATAAGTGCTCAGGAATAATTTGTTTTCCTTATGTATTAAAATGCTCTGACTTGATCGATTACGCTTCGCAAAATCTGATAACAGTGAACGTTTCATTAAAAATTAACTTGAAGTCAAATACTGAACAGATAACCGTAGTCGAGTTTTTTCATTCTGGATGCTCAAATAATAAGAATTACTTCATTACAATAAGTTTTCGTTAGGTGAATATTTGTATTGGCAATCCCTCTCGATAGAGTACGTTGTATGTGGGGCAAACTTAAACGATTTCATGCTATTGACGTCATATCCCTTAGCTTTATCAGACGTATTGGTTCGCAAGATTAATTTAGACAACATTTCAAAACATTTTGCTCACGTGATGTCAAATCATTAAAAGTGAGAAATTCTGTGGTTTTTGGCTGTATTTATGTCATTGTTTTCACACGCCGAACAGCTGCTGCACGAATGTTTGTAAATCACTACAGGCAATTCCGGTCGCGTAACCATCTACCAAGTAAGATCTATACATTCATTCCTCAACATTATATATGAAATAAATTCAAATAAAAACATACACTAAGAGAGTGAAGGTCATTGCACAGCAATGGTGCAATATTGTCGTTGCTACGGATGTAAAGAGAAGTATGTGAAAGGAGGAAAGTTACTTTTGATAGGCATGTATAATAAATATGTAACTGTAAATGTCATATCTACATAGAACACTTCATATGTTGAAAAATAACGCGACACGCTATTATGAAATCTTGTAATGTAGAGATAATTTCTGCGGTTTTATGGCATTGTGTTTACGAGAAAAGTGTGGATAAATTAGCAAGTGTCTTTGAGCAAACTGCCAGTCAGTGTACACGTATTGGTAGTATTTTTATATGCAGATAAACCTGACAACCTGATTCATTTCTTACTACTTACGTACGTTCTCAATCCGTTGGGTGTGTCTAAGTACCGGGTGATCAAAATGTCAGTATAAATTTGAAAACTTAATAAACCACGGAATAATGTAGATAGAGAGGTAAAAATTGACACACATGCTTGGAATAACATGGGGTTTTATTAGAACCCAAAAAAACTACCCCATATTGCTAGACGCGTGAAAGATCTCTTGCGCGCGTCGTTTCGTGATGATCGTGTGCTCAGCCGCCACTTTCGTCATGCTTGGCCTCCCAGGTCCCGAGACCTCAGTTTGTGCGATTATTGACTTTGGGGTTACTGGAAGTCGCAAGTGTATCCTGATGGACCGACATCTCTAGGGATGCTGAAAGACAACATCCGACGCCAATGCCTCACCATAACTCCGGACATGCTTTACAGTGCTGTTCACAACATTATTCCTCTACTACAGCTATTATTGAGGAATGATGGTGGACATATTGAGCATTTCCTGTAAAGTACGTCGTCTTTGCTTTGTCTTACTTTGTTGTGCTAATTATTGCTATTCTGATCAGATGAAGCGCCATCTGTCGGACATTTTTTGAACGTTTGTATTTTTTTGGTTCTAATAAAACCCCATATCATTTCAAGCACGTGTGCCAATTTGTACCTCTTTATCTACATTATTCCGTGATTTTTTCAGTTTTCAAATTTATACTAACTTTTTAATCAACCGGTATTTATGCACGAGACAGGTACCTGTGCAGTGCCATTAGAACATTTTCGACAACAGAAAACAGTGCAACAGAAAACCTGAAAAAATACTGTTGGCTGTCACTTCTTTTATTTCATCACAATTCGAGCATTGGTCTAGTATTTTTTTTTTCTTTTTTGTGCTTATTGTATGGCGAAGAAATGTTAGAGGTGAGCCGGCCGCTGGTGGCCGGGCGGTTCTAGGCGCTTCAGTTCGGAACCGCGCGACCGCTACGTCGCAGGTTTGAATCGTGCCTCGGGCATGGATGTGTGTGATGTCCTTAGGTTCGTTAGGTTTAAGTAGTTCTAAGTTCTAGGGGACTGATGACCTAAGATGTTAAGTCCCATAGTGCTCAGAGCCATTCGAACCATTTCTTTGTTAGAGCTGTTTAACTTGTAAATAAAGAAAAACTGAAAATAATAATGAACAAGCAAATAGTTCAAATCTCTTACCGTATTTACTGTAACATTTTCATAGCTCCAAATGCGTTGTTTCTTCATGACACTTTGGTGCCGACTTCAGTGTCATTGTAACTAATTAATTAGACCAGAGATTCGAAAATATGAAAAGTGCAATAGAAAACGTAAAAAGTGTTTTGGCTGTAATTTCTTATCGTGTTACCGAAAAAAACGTAAATAAAGTGGAATCTGAGCGATGTTATTGTGGCGAAAAAGCACACTACCATTGCTCTTCACATCTTTGAGCAAATGCGTAAACAATTATTTCATGGTACTTCTGAAGGTAATCTATCTGTAGCAGCGAAGTAATCACACTCGAAATACACTAAGTCCTCTACGGGCTAAAATGCGCCGTTCCAGAATCACGGGACTTGAGCAGTAGGAGACGTTGTGCGCAGAAATCTCGTTCTGCGCATCCAAAAACTTATTCCATAGATATTTATATTCCTGATGAGACGGTTTTTATCCGACAGCACGCACAGGCAAAAATGGAGAAAGAACGATCAGCGGAGTGAACAGACGACTCGGTGCTGCTCGAAGACGCAAGCGTGGCCGTAAGCCGAGAGTTGGGTCTGTTTCTCTGCGGTCGCCGTACGAACAGCAGTGATTGTGTGCTGGCTCGCCGGAACAGACTTCAACCGTTGGAAGCTATTATAATGTTCGACGCTCCTGCTCTGTCAGATACAATGAAGACATTGGTCATACGCTGTGTATGTGGCTAGCTCTGCTAGTGGGCGTTCTCTTCTGAACAGGAAATGTAATCCGCTTCTTGTTGAACCGGCATTATCCGGGAACAGTGCGTTACGAGACTTTGTAGGAACTGACGCATTAAGTTGGCTGTCCAAAGTGTATTATGTTGCTGTGTATGATACGGATTTCGTTTTGTTGGTGAGTGATCAAGTGGACTGTCGCTTGTCTAGATGGTTTGTACATTGTGATTAATGATGTCGTGAGACTGGAAAGCCGGCCGGGGTGGCCGAGCGGTTCTAGGCGCTACAGTCCAGAACCGCGCGACCGCTACGGTCGCAGGTTCGAATCCAGCCTCGGTCATGGACGTGTGTGATGTCCTTAGGTTAGTTAGGTTTAAGTAGTTCTAAGTTCTAGGGGACTGATGACCTCAGAAGTTAAGTCACATAGTGCTCAGAGCCATTTGGACCATAAGACTGGAAATGGACAATAAAAGTAGCATATTTTTGCTGAGAGAATAAGAAAAGAATATTTCCCGTTTCTAATAGCCACTGAACTGTTTCAGGTTAGTCTGGTCCATTACGTCGTGTCTGTATATTCTGGGGTGACTGATGCTCAAAAATCAGATAAATCTCATGCGAGAATGCAACGGTTGAGGGGTATGGACTACGCAAGGGAATCTACAGTTGTCTTGATCATTCTGTTTTACGTAAGTTCACATTTTGCTGAAGTTGCTTTCGCCGACTGCTTTTTCTATGGCGTTTCTTAACCAATTTTATTTGAATTTTTTAAATTTTAATAAATTTCGGTCTTTAACAAATAATTTGTTCCGATTTCAGTATATTTGGTTATAGTATCTTTCAGATATTTCATTTTTTTAAACTCTTTATGAACTGGAAATTGATAGTTTCAAATTGTTTGTGTTTATTTTGTTATTATGTTAAATTCATTTAAATTTTATTGGATTTCATTTTCATGGACAGCTCGCGTATGTGCTGAATTACGAATTCAGTTAACTGGGCAGGACTGTCCAAAACTCTGGAACCAGACAAGCCAGTGACATACGTGGTGACAACACAACGAAAGACAAAACTCATCAAAACTGCATGTGCTCCAGATCTGCATCAGATTATTAGAGATTCGCCACTAAGAATTGTGACTTAGAAATGAAGCATCAACAGATGATACTGCAGGAGTTTTTCCTCTCTCCCTCAACGTTCTGTCCCTGATTTTCATTCGTCAACTAGGAATTTTTAACCCGACAATCCAGTTATCAGTTTGCAACATTCGTTGCACTTGCATCTTGAATTTTTCCGCTCACTTGCCAAAATTTTTGTCTCCATGTTCTGTTGTTTCCTCATCATGCGGGATTGTCACCCATAGGGTTTTCGTGGACAGACAAAGCAAGCGGTGAAGCCACCTAGGCAGTGATCCAGTGCCAGAAAACAATGAGAGAGAGAGAGAGAGAGAGAGAGAGAGAGAGGGAGAGAGAGAGAGAGAGAGAGAGAGAAAGACAGAAAGAAAGAGAATAAAATTAGATTAATCCAAAAAATCCAATTACAGTGGTATAATGCTGACAAAATGACACGGTTATTGGTACCTAGCACGGACCTAATAATTGCAAAATTGAAAAGTTCCCTAATTAAATTAGTCAATTTTAGTATCGAAACTTATTTTCTCCGGCCAACAAACACCACCGGTACCACGCCTGAGTGGCGAACTGTCAGCTGGAGGGAACTAAAGATTTTTCCCGTCCACCGTTCAATTAATGTTACAGTCACTCAAGATGGCAGATTTCCTTAAACTTGAAGCCGTTAGTTTGAAACCTAGCAAGATGACGCGTCTGTGAGTAGCAACACCAGTTACTGTCCGCGAGGTCAAAAACTGGCGACCCAACAGGCCGGGTAAACTTAACTTCAAACGACCGAGATGCTCAGTCTGTCTGGAGCCACAGTGACCGCTAGCGCCTTCTCCGCCAGATTATGTTGACATCGGGCACCTCTCCGCGTTCCACGGAAGCATGCTTTGGAGCACAGACAACAGATCTCCGGGTCTCAGTTGTATACAGTCGTTTGAAGATATAGGACGTGTCTCTCTGTTAAGCAGCCACAACGTGGAAGTGGCTGCCGTCTTAGGACAAGACAGTCCCTCCATCACCTTGGAAGTAGCACTATACATGCAGCAGATATCAGTCGGGTATCATGATAGGTGGTCGGGAGCTTACAGCAACTACGGCAACTGTTATCGTGTAGTCACTCTGAATACGCTGCTCGTATTTGGCACCGTGAGTACGTCAGCCGCAATGCAGTAAGCTTTAACGGGCTGTCCCGGTTTCTGCTAACGTATGTCGATTCCCATGGCTTGTATTTCTCATTATTGAGGTCAAATTTACACCTCTCTCTCTCTCTCTCTCTCTCTCTTTCTCTATCTCTCTCTAGGTACTGTTTGTCGATTTCATCGTTTTTTTGTATGTATTTGTCACGTGTACTAATTGGCCTACAACGGGAAGGCAGCTCCGCAAATCGATGATAAATGTTGGTAGACATGAATAACTCTGTGACAGCGCTACTTCAATTTTTATTTGTTTAGGTGCTACCATATACTTGCCCCGCCCGCTTAGCCGTCCGATCTAACGGCGGGAAGGTGTGCCGGTCCCTGGTACGAATCCGCCCGGTGGATTAGTGTCGAGGTCCGGTGTGCCGGCCAGTCTGTGGATGGTTTTCAAGGCGGTTCTCCATCTGACTCGGTGAATGCGGGCTGGTTCCCTTATTAGTCCTCAGTCACACTATGTCGGCGATTGCTGCGCAAACACTGTCTCCACGTTCGCGTACACCATAATTACTCTACCACGCAAACATTTGGGGCTACACTCGTCTGGTGTGAGACGTTTCCAGGGTGGCCGACACCGGACAGTAACCCTGGACACAGGTGATCAGACAGGATGCTTAAGTACATGTCACCTGTCAGAGTCGTATCTAGACGTACGAGGGATACCATATCGCCGGGCGAAGTGGCCGTGCGGTTAAAGGCGCTGCAGTCTGGAACCGCAAGACCGCTACTGTCGCAGGTTCGAATCCTGCCTCGGGCATGGATGTTTGTGATGTCCTTAGGTTAGTTAGGTTTAACTAGTTCTAAGTTCTAGGGGACTAATGACCTCAGAAGTTGAGTCCCATAGTGCTCAGAGCCATTTTTTTTGATACCATATCACTCCAACTGCACATGCCCCACACCATTGCAGAGTCTCCACCAGCCTCAACAGCCCCTGCCGACATGCAGGTTCCATGGATTCATGAATTTGTCTCCATACCTACACGTCCATCTGCTCGATACAATTTGAAACGAGACTCGTCCGACCAGGCAACATGTTTCCAGTCATCAACAGTCCAACGTCTCCCAGACAAGGGCCAAAGATTTGTGCTTTGCAATCAGGGGTACACGAGTGGACCTTCGGCTCGGAAGGACTATTTCGATAATATTTCGTTGAACTATTCGCGCGCTAATGGTTCTTGATGGCCCAGTACTGAAGCCTGCAGGAAATTGAGGAAGAGTTGGACTTCTATCACATTGAAAGATTCTCCTCAGTCGTCGTTGCAGGCTCTTGTCGGAGATTATAATACACTGGCGTTAACATCACATAATGGCCAGCTAGACCTTTGATAACCTGCTTTTACAACAGCAGTAACCGATCTAACAACTCCGCGAGACACTTGTTGTCTTACATAGGCGTTGCCGACCGCAGCGCCGTTTTCTGCCTGTATTTGAATATGCTTTCCTATACCAGTTTCTTTGGCGCTTCCGTGTATAAAAAGGGTGGAAGGGCGCACCCGTAAAATTGCAGACCAACATCTTTAACATCTTTTCGCTGCAGGATCCTTGAATCTTGAACATTCTCAGTCCGAATGCTCAAATGGCTCTGAGCACCATGGGACTGAACTTCTGAGGTCATCAGTCCCCTATAACTTAGAACTACTTAAACCTAACTAACCTAAGGACATCAAACACATCCATGCCCGAGGCAGGATTCGAACCTGCGACCGTAGCGGTCACACGGTTCCAAACTGTAGCGCCTAGAACCGCACGGCCACTCCGGCCGGCTGTCCGAATGTAGTAAATTTTATTGAGAGGGAAATGCTTCAACCCACAGATCAGTACGGTTTTCGAAAACATCGCATGTGCTAAACTCAACTTCCCTTTTCTCACATGAGATGCTGGGAACCATGGATGAAAGGCAACAAACGGATTACATATACCACGATTTCTGTGAAGCTTTTGGCACCGTGCTACACTGCAGATTGTTAACAAAAGCACAACCACACGGAATAGGTTCCCAGATAAGTGAATGGCTCGCAGACTTTTTAAGTAACAAAACCGAAGCCGGCCGTTGTGACCGAGCGGTTCTAGGCGGTTCAGTCCGGAACTGTGCTGCTGCTACGGTCGCAGGTTCGAATCCTGCCTCGGGCATGGATGTGTGTGATGTCCTTAGGTTAGTTAGGTTTAAGTAGTTCTAAGTTCTAGGGGACTTATGACATCAGATGTTAAGTCCCATAGTGCTCAGAGCCATTTGAACCAATTTGAATAAAACCGATTTCGTTGTCCTCTACGGCGAATGTTCATCAGAGACAAGGGCTTGAACAGGAGTAGTGTGATAGAGCCGCTGTTATTTTCTATAAACATAAACGATCTGGCAGACAGGTTGAGCAGCACTCTGCGGCTGGTTAATGAAGACGCTGCGGTGAAGGTGACGTCGTTGAGTGACTGTAGGATATGAGTTTCGTAAAATTTGCTGTTGATATGATGAATATGAATGACAGGTAGCCCTAAATAAACTGGAAAATAATGAAAATGTGCGGGAAAAACATACCCATAATGTTCGAATACAGCGTTGGTAGTGTGGCGCTTGACGCAGACACGCCGATTGAATATCTTAGTGTAACGTTGTAAAGCAATATAAATGAAACGAGCAACACAATTTATGGTAATGTCACAATCTGAGACCAGAAGAACCCTAAGGACCTAAACATCAATGGGAAATGCTTCGAATGAATGTCCTCTTTTAACTGCTTGGGAGCCCCAATAACAAATGATAACCGCATTGCAAAGGCTATAACGGAAAGAATAGAAGCAGGAAACAGAGCTTACTTTGCAAATATGCAGCTTTGTAGAAACAGACTCGTTACAAGAAAAACAAAACTGCTGGTATATAACTTGCTAGTCCGTCCAGTTATCAAAAATGCACTGAGAACGTTTGAGCGGAAAACACTACGCAAAATCTATGGTCCAATAAGAGAGGAAGTAGGCTGGAGAATACGCTACAATGCCGAAATGCAAGTGTTAACACAAGGTAGGGACATACTAAAATTTGTGGAATCACAGCGAATACGATGGCTGAGACACGTGGAGAGAATGGCAGAGGATAGAATTCCAAAGAAAATTATGAAAGGTGTGATCTGTTCAGCTAGGCGAAAAGGGACCTAGCAGAAGACGGATTGACGACGTAATAGTGCATCTCACCACACCAGTATGGTTGTTCGGGGGTGGAAAAGAGCAGCAAACAACCGAGAAATCGAGAAATGTGGAGAAAGATAGCTGAAGAAGGGAAGGCTCACCAAGGGCTGTAGCGCTACCCAGAAAGAAGAATATAAGAATCGCAGCTGGAAAGGCGAGTGGTGAGCTTGGCAGAATTTTAGGAAATTGTGATTCATCTGTGAAGGAGATTGTATATAGGGCGACCCATTATTGAGTACAGCTCCACTGTTGGGATCGGGATCAGGTCAAAATCAAGGTAAACATTGAGACAGTTCAGAATGTTCGAATGTGTGTGTATTCCTAAGGGACCAAACTGCTGAGGTCTTCGGTCCCTAGACTGACACACTACTTAAACAAACACAAACTAAGGACCATGCCTGAGGGAGGACTGGAACCTCCGGAGGGAGGGGACGGGGACCGTTCAGAAGTGGGCGCCAGATATATTACTAGTAGGGTCGAACAACTGGCAAGTAGTACACTAATTGGGGTGGATGGATGGGGGGGGGGGGGGGGGGGGAAAGGGTGGGAAGCGACATTTGTTTTTAGGAACACTATTAAGAGAATTTAGAGAACCGGCATTTACAGCTGAGTACAGAACGGTTCTACTGTCACCAACGTACATTTCGCGTAAGAACCGTGAAGAAAAGAGTAGAGTGATTAGGGCTTGTACGGAGGCATGTAGACAGTCGTTTTTCCCTCGCTCTGTTTGCGAATTGAACAGGGAAGGCAGTGAGTGGTAGAGGGCGAGGGAACCCTCGGCCATGAACCATAGTGTGGCTTGCGGAGTATGTTACTGGATGTAGATGTGGAAGGGAACAGATAGCCATATCATAACTAGCCTCCGCCGCACACCGTTAGATAGCTTGCTGAGTATGGACGCTGATACAGATGCAGAATCCCTTGCGGCACGCGGTGGCACGTGCTGGACGCCCTCTGCCCGCTCAGGCCTGGACTGTTTTATCGCCGCGACCGAGCGATTGTCCCCCAGCGCATTAACTTGCGCCGTTACGTGCCGCGGCGGCGGCTGTTAAGCGCGGCGCACTGGCTGCGGGCCACAGCTGCCCCCTGCACGTTTCCGCCCTACTGCGGCCGCTGTCTTCAGCAGTAAACGTCCGGCGCAGTGTCGCGTCCACATCCGAATGCGCTCCGAGGGCGCATAGTTACGGGAAGTCGTTGTTGTTAACTGACAATAAAATCTTGTGGCAACAGTTTCGACCGGACAATTTCTTTGTTCGCGAATGGTCCTCCCGTGGAAACGTACTAATTAGCTGTGACGAGCAAGATTGCTTTTGAAACAAGCTGTAGCCCCATGTTTACAAATGATCAAAATATTTCGGAGCTTTATTATGAAGGCCTATACCTAATTAAAAACCAAACCACAGTTTGTTAGTATGTTCCTTAATAATATTTGGTGTGCTGTGTGGCAGAATAAATACGGACTGGGCTCTTGAAGAGGTATACGAATTTTACTTTATCGGAGCAAAATAGGCAAATAAAGTAAGCAAAACGGAATTCTGCAGGGTGCTTGGCTATTATAGGTACAAAGCACAGGAGCAAGTATCGCCTTTGTCAGGTCCGTAAGTGTGAAATTCAGAGTAATTATTCATATGTGATCGTACACTTAGGTGTAGATGAAACAAGCAGATAATACTAATAAACTGAGTCCGGAAACCAACGCTTTCCCACTACGACATGTTACGACTGAGAAAGAAGCGCAAACGCAAGGTATCAGGCCTAGCAAAAGATCAAATGGTTCAAATGGCTCTGAGCACTATGGGACTCAACTTCTGAGGTCATTAGTCCCCTAGAACTTAGAACTAGTTAAACCTAACTAGCCTAAGGACACCACACACATCCATGCCCGAGGCAGGATTCGAACCTGCGACCGTAGCGGTCTCGCGGTTCCAGACTGCAGCGCCTAGAACCGCACGGCCACTTCGGCCGGCCAGCAAAAGATCCTGCACGATATGGAAATGCCGTGAGGCTAGGGCTTCCCGTGGGTTAGACCGTTCGCCTGGTGCTTTCAAGTTGACGCCACTCCGGCGATTTGCACGTATATGGGGATCAAATGATGATGATAAGGACAACACAACACCCAGTCTCCGACCCAGCCGGGAATCGAACCCGGGCCGTTAGGTATGATATTCCGTCGCGCTAACCACTCAGCTTCCAGGGGCGGACTATCCCACACGTTAATTTTGGGCCATAATTCTGATAGCACGCAGTCATTTTGAAAGTACAGATTTTAAACTTCACGAGCATCGATTGTCACTCGTTCCGCCCCACTGCAGCCACAGCGGCTTGTCAAAAGTGCACGGTTTCTAACCTGAAGCGGGTACCGCAGGTCTCTTTGCTCTGGGCATTTTTATGCTGTTATTCACAAAAGCTTATAAATGAATGAAACGAATGTGTTATTAAAGAAGTTGCGTAGCGCTATTTAAATACTAACATCTCTGTTGTGCGTTAGTTTCCTCGTATTTTGAGGCTGGCACTGTTAAAGTGAACTGCATTAGCAGGCGATACGCTACTGCTCAACGTGATTTGCCTTATTAAATTGTAAATCGATAACCATTTACTTCATTTGAAAAAACCCCTTCGAGTGTTGCGAATCCGAGTAACATCGGATCGTGTGCATGTATTTGAAACACTACACTACTCCCCTTGCATTACAAGCCTAAAACAAAATTACGCAACCGATACTGAATAACGCGGAAAAGCTTCTGTCCACAAATAAGCACAGTTTTAGATAACATCACTTGTACGAAACTCAGCTTGCCCTTTTCTCACATAATATCCTGCGAACCGTGAATTAAGGGCAACAGGCGGATTCCATATTACTAGATTTCCGTAGACCATTTGACACGGTGCACACTGCCGACTGTTAACGAAGGTACAACCACGCGGAACAGGTTCCCTGCTATATAAGTGAGTCCAAGACCTCTTCAGTAACATAACCCAGTTCGTTGCCCTCTACGGTGTGTGTACGGGAAGGTGACGTCCTTGAGTGACTGTAGGAGGTTTCAGATAAGTAGGGAAAACATACCCATAAAGTTCGAATAAAGCGTTAGTAGTGTGTTGCTTGACACAGTCACGTCGATCAGATATCTAGGAGTAACGTTGCAAAGCGATATGAAATAGAACAGACATGTAGCGAACATAGCGTATTTTCAATGATAAACAGCATATCTAATGATTATTTTATATAGTTTGTGCATTGTTTCATGGAGTCTGCGCGACTCTCGAGTCCTACCACCATTTCTTGCGAACTGAAATCGGGACTCATTTGACCAGGCCACAGCCGTCTAGGATCCTACCGACATGGTCACGAGCCCAGGAGAGGTGCTGCAGGCGTTTGCTGTTAGCAAGGGCACTCCCGTCGAGCATCTGTTTCCATAGCCCATTAATGCCACATTTCACCGCACTGTCCTAACGGATAGTTTCGCCGTACGTCACACACTGATTTCTGTGGTTATTTAAATTAGTGTTGCTTCCCTGTTAACACTGCCAACCGCTGCTCTCGGTCGGCAAGTGAAGGCCTTCGGCCACTGCCTTCTCCGTGGTGAGAGATAAAGGTAAAATTTGGTATTCTCGGTACACTCTTGATAATGTGGAGTTCCCTGAGGTTTTCCGGAATGGAATGTCTCATGCGCCTAGCTCGACTACCATTCCCGAGTCGAAAGTGTGTTAAATCTCAACGTGCGGCTATAATCGAGTGCAAAACCTTTTTGTATGAATCACCTGAGTACAGTCCCGGTAGCTGAGTGGCGCCGGCACGGTGGCTCAGCGTGTTCGGTCAGAGGACTGGCTGGCTTCTGCAATAAAAACACTGAGTGAACGGATCAACAACGAACTCCAACCGATGTCACCTGACGTCGCTACGAACAAATAAAACGAACAATTACGAACAAAATGAGAATGTCAATCCTTAGGGCCCGGGTTCGATTCCCGGCTGGGTCGGAGATTTTCTCCGCTCAGGGACTGGGTGTTGTGTTCTCCTAAGCATCATCATTTCATCCCCATCGACGGGCAAGTCGCCGAAGTGGCGCCACATCGAAAAACTAGCACCCGCCGAACGGTCTACCCGACGGGAGGCCCTAGTCCCACGACATATTTTTACCTGGGTACAAAGGACAGCTCTACCAATGCACTGCCCTTTTATTCCTTATGTACGCGATACTACCGGCATCTGTATGTGTGCATATCACTATCCCATGACTTTTGTCACCTGAGTGTATATATCCCTCGCCGCTCTTGGAATGGCACTTGATTGCCCCCTACCCGATCCCACGCTTCAACAGTTCGTGCCGGTAGTTACTGCATATTCCGCCGGTAAGGAAATGTCGGACAATACAACCGTATCGCTGTTGGTGGGCCCACTGTGGCATCCGTGCTTGGCGCGAGTGACGTGGCACGCAATACTAGAGCCAGCCAGCCAGCGAGCCTCTGTCTGCAGCGTGGCGTCGCCTTGGTACAGCCGGGCCGGGCCTTCTCAGCGGGCGGCAAATTCACTGCCTTTCGGTCTGCGTTAACTCCCTGCAAAGCGGCCAACGTGGCACAGCAATAAGATTAGGGCCGTAGGTAATTTTAACTCAATTACGCTGTAATCAGCTCAAAGTCTCTTTGGGCCGGAAACTTTAATACTAGCCAGCCATGAACTAACAACGTTACCCCGGAGCGCCCGTCGTCAAAGTTACACCGTGTCGCTGGCTGCTAAGTTTCACGTGAAGAACCACTTGCTCGCCCAGATTCTATCTTACCCAATAAACAATAAGACGTGCAGCTGTTTCGGCGCCAGCAGGTTTTCGCAATATCTGCTGGCACTGTTTGCAATTTTCCCGCAGGTGATAAGAAGACGGTGTGTTTTGTTAAGGAATTATGCAGTGTTCATGCCCGGGATAAAACAGCGCTCGGCGTGACAAGATGAGGGAAAAGCTCTCAATGCAATTAAGTAAATCGTTGCGGGAAGAACAGATATAGACTGCCGCTCTATATTACTTCAAGCTAGCGTTAGTATTTCCCCTTTAAAACAGTTTCGACCAATTCCTTTATACTGGCCAGTGCTTCGTATCTACATATCTGTGTCTATTACAAAGATACTAGTTTCCTTGTAACTGAAGCGCATTTGAAGTCTGTTCATATTTTGATAGTTTTCCAGTTCTTCTGTCACGTATGGAAGCCTGTACCTGTGGACACTGGCATGTACTCTAACATTCGCAAGTGGATATTTTACAACGCCCATCAAAGTAAAGAAAGAAAAAAATAATGTTGGTAACGTTTAATTTCAACTTCTGCCGTAAAGACAATTTGTCTTGTCTTTTTTTTGAATTTGGATCCTACCATGTTCCTCTTTCTCTCCCTGTCCTATCTTTTCTCTCATTTCCATTCCTGTCAGCGCTCGTAGTTTAAATCTGTATTTTTTCTGATGTTCTTCAACCATTTCCACTTTTTATGCCTCCGTTATTTCTAAATGTTGGGTCCTATATTACATGTAACATATCCTGGAACGTTTTTGATGTATTGAATGTAAGGCAAATTATACCGAATGCCTGCTTAGATATTTGGAAGGGATTCATGGCCCGAATCTTGGCAGGTGAAACAATTAAAAAATCGTAAAAAGATTTGCAGAAGAAAACGAGCCGTTCGTTTTTATGGTACTCTATCGCGAATTTGAAAGACTTTCTTAATCAATCTTTTTTTCTTCACCTGAGAAAGAACGTCATATTTCTCTTACAGTAAGATGGCGATCTGAAAAGTACGCCTCCGATTTTTTTTATTCTGATCTCAATATCGATTGATGTATTACACGTCACGCATATCACTCGGTCAATTTTCCCGCTTCGCTGACACAAGTTGGAACCGTCTGTCGCTACAGCGCTGCGAATCGTTGCGTGTAACTTGACAGTGTGTCACGTAACTAAGTAAGTGCGTGGGAAACAGAGTGCTATAGTCGAGTTTCTAACCGCAGAAAACACGTGGATCACCCTTTCCTTCAGCACGTCGGTGCCAGATCACACGCGAGCTCTGCGACATCTGCAACAATCCTTAGGTTCATCGCCATCGATCGTCGTCCCTACAGTCCCAACTTGGAACCATTCGATTTTCATCTGTTTCCAAAGCTTCAAGAACACCTTCGATGCCGGCCGGAGTGGACGTGCGGTTCTGGGCGCTACAGTCTGGAGCCGTGCGACCGCTATGGTCGCAGGTTCGAATCCTGCCTCGGGCATGGATGTGTGTGATGTCCTTAGGTTAGTTAGGTTTAATTAGTTCTAAGTTCTAGGCGACTGATGACCTCAGAAGTTATGTCGCATAGTGCTCAGAGCCATTTGAACCATTTGAACACCTTCGAGGACTTCACTTTGTCAGTGATGAAGTGGTGCAAGCAGAGACGAGTCTGTGGCTACGTCAACAAAGTCATACGTTCTATAGCGATGGTATCAACAAACTGGCCTCTCGCTTGGAGAAATGTGTTCGTCGCCAGGGCGACTATGTTGAGAAATAAATATGTAGACATGAAGAAAAAAGATGTAGAGTTTCAGTAAAGTTTGTTGTATGTACAAAGCTTTAAGAGTTTTCACATTAAAAATTCGGAGACATTAGTTTTCAGCATGCCCTCGTAGCGCCATCTTGTGAAGGTCGTAAATCATCTCCTCTTGTAATTAATATCAGCTTTTTTTTTTTTTACTTCTGTTTAAATTGGAATGTTTGGCTTTCTACTGCTCTATCGCTTGCGAGCATGTCATTGGGTGTCAAACAGATCTAGCCAACTGAAGAACTAATATAGGTACTCGTAGTTCGCGTTTTATCGTCGATAATGGGTACCGTGGAGGCAGTGTTGTTTGAACAGCATGCGTGAGGAGTTGTGCACCGTTGAGGAAGTCACTGTCGACCTGTGGTTCTCATTCCACGTTAAACTGCATGGTCCACTTCCCCGACAGAATTACTGGGGTAGGTTCACACAGCCTCTGGGGCCGCGCAACCGCTGCGGTCGCAGGTTCGAATCCTGCCTCGGGCATTGGATGTGTGTGATGTCCTTAGGTTAGTTAGGTTTAATTAGTTCTAAGAGCTAGGCGACTGATGACCTCAGAAGTTAAGTCGCATAGTGCTCAGAGCCATTTGAACCAGAGCCATTCATACAGCTCTCCGAAGTGGCATCCGATTGAAAGATCTGCGCTAGGCCGTTGAGCCACACGTAGATATTATTGTAACAGGCAATTGAGAAGTGAAGTAGTTGTCTGCATATGAGCAATAGCAGTTTGTAGTTCGGAAAAATACCTTATTTGTTATTATGGTAATTGAATTGAGCATCCAAGTCGGCATACCGGAAACGCCGAAGCTTCCAGTTGTTTGTTGTTCCGGTTTTCATACCATAAAGTGATGTGTGTTTCAGGCCTCCACGTTAGTTTGCCCTGGGCAGACATTTTCACCTCTGTATAATTGCTGCAACCTACACCCTTTGTATCCGCTTAGTAAGCCAGTCTTTGATTTCCCTCTACAATTTTTACAATGTGCCCCCCCCCCCATTTCCCTCCATTAACAAATAGACGGTGCTTTGATGCCTCAGGATGTGTTCTATCATCCAGTCACTTCTTTTAGTGAAGTTGTGTCACAAATTTTTATTTACCCCTTCTATTCAATGTATACAGCTGACATTCTGCATTTTTCTGCGTCACTAAATCACAGAACTTCTATTTTCTTCTTCATTGAAATATTTATAGTTAACGATTTGCTTTCGTATAAGGCTCACTCCAGACAAATACCTTCAGAAAAGACCTCCTGGCATATTTTTATTCCACGTTAATAAAGTTGCATCATTATCAGAAACGTATTTCTTTCTTGCATTTTATATTCTTTCTACTTTCGGCTACGTCAATTATTTTCTTTCCCAGATAGCAAAACCAATTACTTTTAGTTCTTCATTTCCCATTTCGACGCCGTCAGTAACGTCTGATTTGATTCTATTATAATGCTTTGCTTTTGACTTTTTTTGTTCATCTTTTAATCTCTCTTCAAGACACTATCCAGTAAATACTTCCAAGTTATTTGCCGTCTACCGGAATAAGTTCATCGGCAAAAATTACAGTTTTTGAAACTTCCTGGCAGATTAAAACTGTGTGCCCGACCGAGACTCGAACTCGGGACCTTTGCCTTTCGCGGGCAAGTGCTCTACCATCTTTTTTTTTTTTTTTTTTGCAAGTGCTCTACAATCTTTTTTTGTTTTTTGTTTTTGTTTTTGCAGCTTATAAGAAAACAAATAAAAAACCTCTTGTGTATGAAAATAAAAGACGACGTTCTTCATAAAATAACACAATATCCTTTGTAAACGGAAAACATAAAAGGTAGCTATATTTCCGCAACGGCCTTCTTTTTTTAATCTTTTTTATTTTTTTTATTTTTTGTTAACATAAATGAGTATACAGTCTCACCATCAGCAGCAACCTCTTTTTTTTTTTTTTTTTTTTTTTTTGGGAGCACAGAAGAAAGAAAAACAAAGAGGCTGCAGATAGAGAGCTATGTGTGAAAGGGATAAACATGTGTAAGGAGAAAAAAAAACTTAGAAGAGGAGGAGAAAAGAGAAGTGAAATAAAATAGGAATACTTTCCGCGCCATGCTCCACTCTGGCGCGCCATCAGAGCAAAATGCATTCTATCATTGACCATTGAAGGGGAACGTAGGATCGTCCAGTCTTGGCTGGCACGGTTCGTTGAGATTCCAGCTTTGAGGCGGGTTGGTAAAAATACTCTGTAAATAGTTCGTGAAAGTGGCCCGATAGTGTGGATGTCGGCGAAGGGTGTGGTGATGTACTTGGAGGCGTGTCCAAAAGTCCTCCGGATCGACGATGTCGTCCCGGAAGAGGTAGTTGACAGCCATGCCACTGATCCATGTGATGGCGTGCCACTTAGCCGATGGAAAGTAGGTCGTGTCGGGATATATCATCATGGTAGGAGAAACGTGATGTGGTGGTACTCGGAGGTAGAAAGCCACAATCTTCTGTACGAGAGTCCAGACAGCTGCTGCTGGCCCACACTCAAAACGATGTAAATCTGTATCTTCGACATTGCGCTTGAGGCACAGGGGTTAGTCCACCAGTGCGATGCGATGCAGTTTCTGTCTTGTAGTATACTTGCCGTTGACGAGAAGGTACCACATAGAGGTGGTGTCAGTGGTGTGATATGGTTGGTGGATCGTTTTCCAAACTGTAGGCCATGAAACCTGGGGGTGACGTGTTTCGACGGGGTTGCGGGGTGGAGACTTTCGGAGAAGGCGGTAGATGTCGCGGGTGGTCGTCTTCCTGGTCGTGGGGAGCTCGGTGCATATGTAGCTGTACTCCAAAAAGAAACGGCCGATATGTGACATCGGAGGTGGGATGTGTGCCAAAGGCGTCGGAGGGCGTCTCGAAACAGGTGCGAGCTCGGTGGTCAACATTCCAGTAAAACTAGCATTTTGGCTTTTCCATAACCGGAGCATAGTATTGGTGTAAAGTGCCGTAGTCCTGGCTCTCACATTAACCAGATCGAGGCCACCATCCCGCTTCGGTAAGGTGAGAGCTTCATACTGGACTTTGAAGATGTGTCCAGAACAAATGAAATAGCCGAGAGCCGCCTGTAATCTGGCCGCCATTGTCGCAGTGATGGGCAGAATCTGCGCTATATGGGGTATCCGGGCTGCCAGATGGGTATTGACGAAGGTGACTCTCTGGCACATAGTTAGCGGGCGTAGTATGTGATTTTGTATGTTGGCCCGGATGCGTTGCAGCAGCGCCCGAAAATTGATCGCCGAGGTGCGGCGAATGTCTCGCGTGTACACCAACCGGAGACAACGAAGGATGTCCACCAGTTGAAATGGGACTACGCTGTCTGCGGGAAGGCTGCGGCCGATCTTCATGGCGCATGATTTTGCCACGTTCATAGCGCTCCCTGCCCCTGCACTGTAACGGGTAATCCACTGCATCGCAGCTTGTACGTCGGCCGCTGAACGTACGACGAGGGCCAAGTCGTCCGCGTAAGCTCGGCAGCGGAACATATGATCCCGGAGTGGAATACCTGTCAAACGTCGCCGTAATCCGCAAATGCGTGGTTCCATCGCAATGGCATAAAGCACAGTCGACAAAGGGCAACCCTGCCGTACTGAGCGTTCAATCCGTATAGGTTCTGTAAGTCTGCCGTTGACGAGAAGTCTGGACGTTGCTCCACGAAGGAGCCGCATAATCACTTGCGTGAACGTCGGGGGAATTGCCATTCGGTCCATCACTGCGTTGAGGAATGCATGATTGACGCGGTCAAACGCTTGTTTGAAGTCGATGGAGATTAAAGCGCCTGGCAGTCGCGAGTGTGTTGCCACAGCGATCACATCTCGATATTCACTGAGGGCTGTCTGTATATTACGATCGCCGCCTAAAGATGTTTGTTCGTGGGAAACAATGTCTCGTAAGACATGTTTGAGTCGCACTGCTAGAAGGCGTGTGAAAATCTTGAAGTCGGAATTGAGTAACGTGATCGGCCGATAACTGTCGAGTCGTGTTCCTCCTGCGGGTTTCGGGACTGGTACAAGTAAGCCTTCCATGAACATTGGTGGCGGGATCGCCGCGCCGGACAAAAGTTCCCAGTACATGTCCCTCCATCGTGGCATCATCAAATCTTGGAAGGTTCTGTAAAATTCGAGAGGTAAACCATCCGGGCCGGGAGATCGATTCAGAGACCCTTTGGCCACAGCGCCTTGGACGTCGTCGGTGGTCACTTCAGAAGTCAGGAGGGTTGCAGCTACTGCGTTTAGAGTACCAAGTGTCTCCCGGGCAACCTCAGCAATGGCCTCTGCACCGGCAGGTACTTCCTGATAGAAAAGTCTATAGTGCGTTGTGAATGCATCCGAAATGGTAGTTTGCGAAGTCAGCCGTCGTCCATCAGGTAAGTCTAAAGTTGTCATTAAAGCCTGTCGGCGTCGACGAACATTTTGAATAATATGATGCATAGAAGGTTCTTCACCGTTAATCCTATCTTGGCTGCGTGCGCGTACAATAGCTCCCTCTAGACGGCATCTGGTCAAGGCTAAAATCTTTGCCTTGATGCGTTGAGCTTCTTTTAGACGATCCGGGGATGGAGGTTGATCCATGAGTTCACGTAGAGCGCTATAGTAGAAATCAGTTGTATGGTGATTCCACCTGGCTTTGGCTCTGCCATAGTGTGTCAATGTGCGTCGGATGGCCGGTTTGGCGCACAGCAACCACCACCGCAGTGTGGTCTCGTAACGCATAATGCGTTGAACACAGGTGTGCCACGTGTCGGTGACCTGTTGTCGACATTCAGGGTCCCGCAGTAGCGCGACATTGAGTTTCCAAGGTCCTGCACTGCGCCATATAGATTGTCGACGTAGGTTCATGGTACAGATGTAGATGTCATGATCCGAAAAGGCAGACGGGCAACGTTCCGCGTCGAGGAGATGTATATTCTATCAAGTCGGCTGGCGGAGTGGCTCGTGATGTGTGTATACCCCGGGCGGTCGCCGTGTACCAATCGCCAAGTGTCGAGGAGACGAAGGCGGCGTACGAGGAAGCGAAGTTCCGGACATGTGGTGAAATGGGGGTATTGGTCTGTGCGATCGAGAACACAGTTGAAATCTCCACCTACGATGAGATGATCGTATCGGCCAAGGAATAAAGGCGTGATATCTTCTGCGTAGAACTGGGAGCGATCCCTCCGTTTATCAGTGCCCGATGGGGCGTAGAGATTTATGATTTTGAGTCCTTCAACTGTTATGGCCACCCCTCGCGCTGTTGGGAGGTATGCGACATCGGAAACTGCAATCCCTTCTCGGAGGAGGATGGCTGCGCCTGTGTGTTCCATAGCTGCAGGGGCGGCGTACGTCTCATATCCATAACACCCAGTCCAAGTTGCTGTCCTCAGTTCTTGTAACAGGGCGATGTCGATGTCCGCTGCTCTTAGCGGGTCACGGAGCAGTTGAAGTTTAGCGTGGGAGCCGATATTATTAGTATTGATAGTAGCTATTCGATACGCCTGATGGGAGATCCGTGCTGCCGATAGGTTCGTAGCTGGTGAAGATTGTTGTGGTGGATGCTGGAAGTCCATAGAAGTCGCAGGAGTCGCCGTAGAAACTTCCCCCATTTTACTGTCGGTCTAACGGAGGAACAGATGTCATTTCCGCATCAGATGGAGGTGGGAAATCCGTGTCATCCGCCCATGAAAAATGTCCGACAGGTTTGACATCGGCGAGAGGTGGCAGCGCTGGCCGAGTCGGCTCAATTGCGTCGGTGACAACAGGCGTGCTATGTTCCATGGCTTCTGGGCGCGGGGCTTGCGCACGATCTCTGTTGGACGGTTCACCGTCGTGTGGATGACGCGTCTCCGTGGCAGAGGAGAAAGTGTTATCGTGTTCTCCGTCAGAGTGATGTGCCATCTCTTCGTCCTGCGGAGGGGGCTCAATGGTCGATTCTGATGTCTTGTGGCGTTTTTTTCGTCGTTTGGGCGACTTCTGCTTTCGGCAATGAGTTTCGGTGTCTGAGGAAAGAAGAGATTCACGTCGTTCCGTTACAAAAGCCGCAGGTGCTATGATGCGGTCGTCATTCTCCAGAACACTCTCATTGGTATCCTTGTGATCTTCTAGCATGGGTGTGTCCGGCTGTTGGACATGTTCACGGGCGGCATCGCCGGTGTCAAGGTGCTGGGACGCCTCCGGGTGTATCGGACCAGAGAGACGCTCATGAACGGCGTCTTGTGTGGGCTGGACGTGCAGTGTCGCCGCATAGGTGACTGGAAGGGTGGTCGTGGTTCTGTCGGTGTTCGTATCGTCGGGCCTTAGTTGTGTGATGCTGCGTTGCAGGCATTCATTACGGACGTGGCCTTCTTTGCCACAACCGGAACATGTTCGAGGTTGTCCGTCGTAAATGACCACCGCACGGCAGCCGCCGATAGAAATGTACAATGGAACGTGCCGTTTGAGATCGATTCGGACTTGTCTCACACCATTAAGCACCGGATACGTCGTAAACTGTGCCCATGTTTCGGCAACGTGGCTCTGGACTTTTCCGAACGGGCTTAGCGCCGCGATGACTTCATCTTCATTCACCTCGAAAGGCAGTTCGAATACACGGATCGTCTGAAGGCCAAGTCCTGCATGGTCGACATCCACAGGCCCGACGTTTCCGTCGGAGTGCCGAAATTTTAGTCCATGTCGCGTCCTTTGAATAATCTCGCTGCAGGCAGCATCGGAAGTCATCGTAACATAAACGACGCTGGTAATGATCGATAGGTGTATGCCGATGAGCTCGTCATGGGGGATCTTCACGTCTTCGCTTAGGAAGCGTTCGACGGCCAGTGCTTTGGGTCGTGCGTATTCGTTTGAGAAAGTGAACTTAAGAGTGTTCTTCCTGTAAGAGTTGGCCATTACAACTTGTTCGACTGAGAAGCGCGGTGACGAGGAAGTAAACAAAACACCCCGCGCGCGCAGCGGCGTGGACGCCCGAGCGCGGTGCGCACTGCTGCCCTGCCGAACGCAGACTACCATCTGAGCTACCGAAGCACGACTCACGCCCGGTACTCACAGCTTTACTTCTGCCAGTATCTCGTCTCCTACCTTCCAAACTTTACAGAAGCTCTTCTGCGAACCTTGCAGAACTAGCACTCCTGAAAGAAAGGATACTGCGGAGACATGGCTTAGCCACAGCCTGGGGGATGTTTCCAGGAAGGTTGGAGACGAGATACTGGCAGAAGTAAAGCTGTGAGTACCGGGCGTGAGTCGTGCTTCGGTAGCTCAGATGGTAGAGCACTTGCCCGCGAAAGGCAAAGGTCCCGAGTTCGAGTCTCGGTCGGGCACACAGTTTTAATCTGCCAGGAAGTTTCATATCAGCGCACACTCCGCTGCAGAGTGAAAATCTCATTCTGATTACAGTTTTTGTTTACGCTCCGTGAATTTCTCATTCGTCCTTTATTACTTGCTTGATGTACAGAGTGAATAACATCGGTGATAGGTTCTGTCTCACTCTGTTCTCGCTTACTAAATCTCTTTCATCGCTGTCCACTATGAAGCATAAATTTGAATGTAGTGCATTACAGTAATACACAGTCTTGCGTGAACTTTGAGTCATTATTCCCGTACAATAAAGACAAAAAATACCAAATTCGTTACATTTATTGTTACCAGAAGCCACTCAAATATTTCCCCCAATGATTACAGAACTTCCTCCTGCCTTATTTGATCCCAAGTCCATCATACAGCATGTTCATTTAATTCTGGCTCTGTGACTGAATGCCTGTGTCTCCCATGTCGACTCCTATTTCTTCTTCTGTCATATCAGACAAGTCCTCACACTCCTAGAGGCCTTCATTGTACAGTTTCCACCAATCCGCTGTCTTCTCTGTGTTTAGTAGAGGAATTCCCAATGCACTCTTAATGTTGACGACCTTGCTTTTAATTTCATCCAAATTTGTTTTGACGTTTCTACACACTGAATCCACCCTCCCGAAGACAAATTCTTCCTTCACATTTCTGCAACCTTTTTTGCAACCTTTTTGCCTTGGCTTCTCTATACTTCCCATTATTTCATTCCTGAGTGGCTTATATTGCTTTATTCACGTCTTTCTCAGAAAGATTTTGTACTTTCTTCTTTCGTCAATCAATTGATTTTTTCTGTTATCCAAAGTTTGTTCGCAAGTACCTAGCTTGTACCTATGTTTGTGTATCCAGTGTCTGTGACAGCCCTTTTAGAGAAGTCCTCTTCAAATGATTTGTCTAATGTCGTATTCATTGTGTGTGTTTACAGCCTTGGAAAGATTTACACACATGACATCATTCCTCTGTACTTCAGTATTTCAATTATTCCACTCCTTTCCACACTGATTCTTCCGAACGAACCGCTTAAAGTTCAATCTGCTCTAGCATCACTATTAAAGTGTGATCTGAGTCTATAGCGACTCCTGGGGGTGTATTACAATCCAAAGTCTGATTTGCGAATCTCTATTTGACCATGATGTAATGCAACTGGAAACTGTCCTTATCTCCAGGCCTTTTCAAAGTATACCTCTTGTGATTTCTGAGCACTGAATTCGCCATTATTAACTGAAATTTATTCCAGAACTCAATTTTTACTCTGTCTCTTTCCTAGTAAGAACCACATGTTCTCCGATAACTCTGTCTCTTTTTTCCTACCTCCGCTACCATGTTCCATTCCTCCACGACTATTAGTTTAGGCTCAGTCTCCTCATATACTTTCTCCGTCGCTTGATCTTCCGCTTATTAAGTCAGCATTATACCTGAATTGTTGTCTTGGTTAATAATTTTTCAAAACATCATCGGAAAAAAGCGAAGGGTGGAGCTTCCCCGTTATGACGTATAGCGTTTTTCGCGCTATTTTGCAGTTGCTGAAGGTGTCTTCTGACACTTGTCAGCAGTCCGCTCATCGTCTCTCCTCAAGGACTCACATTCGGGAGGACGACGGTTCAATCCCGTCTCCGGCCATCCTGATTTAGGTTTTCCGTGATTTCCCTAAATCGCTTCAGGCAAATGCCGGGGTGGTTCCTTTGAAAGGGCACAGCCGATTTCCTTCCCCATCCTTCCCTCACCCGAGCTTGCGCTCCGTCTCTAATGACCTCGTTGTCGCCGGGACGTTAAACACTAATATCCTCCTCCTCCCCTCCTCAACACCTTATGGTATAAAAATCTGATTGTGTTTCCACATTCTATTTTTTAGATGAATTGTATAATTTTAGTACCTGTTATCACTCCTAAGATAAATTATTTCTTGTATTCGAGAGACATGACGTGATTATGATCTAGACATGATCGAAAGCAGTTACCAGTGACATGATTTTTAATGTTTAATAAAAATTTATGACCAAGACAAATTATTGTTTCATATTGTTTTCGTATTGGTTTGATGCCGATTCTGATATGAACAATCCTACCACTGCACTGTTCACAGTAACTCACCATCTTTCATACCCTCTTATTCAAAACGAATCCTACTATTCTTAAACCATTTGCTGCTTCTGTTGATATCATATGTAGGTGATAATACAGTGAAAGTAAGCAGATCCTTTCGTCTTAGAAATAAATAAGCTTATCTCAGAGTGATGGGAACAACCGAATTAAAAGAATCGATTCTTTCGGTTGTTGGAAAATAATCGAGGCATTCGGCTGTAGTTTTACGTATCATTTGAATTATTCGCTTATTGTTTTGAGTGAAACTAGGCTGTGGGAGCAACTGAATGAAAACAGTCGTCCAGTTGGTCGGACTATTCATTCATTCTTTTGACCGAATTCAGTCTAAGCGAGCAGCCGAATGAAAACGATCGAGTGATTCGGTTGTAGTTTTCTCTGTTGGATTACTATTCATGTATTTTCTGGATGAAAACAGCATGTGGCAGCAACTGAATGAAAACATTCGACACGATTGCAGGTTTGCGTATTGACTGAATTATTCATTGTTTCTTTTCCAGTGAAAAAGAACATTACATTAAAATTTTTATTTAAATAATTATTTTCTGATTTTTAGTCTCGTGCACGTGAAATTTTTCAGTTTATTTCAAATATATCGATGAGATTACAACAGGGACACGTGGTAAATTTCAGGTTTATTTCAATTTATCTTCAACTGAGTCAATCAGTTTATTGTTTCCTCGTACATATATCTCGCTGAAGGACCCTGAATGTAAAAATTAGAGAGAATCGAGCTCACGCGGGATCTTAGCAGCAATCTCCCTTATCTGCGAAACATTCACTATTGGAACACGAAAAGAGAGAAATGGTAGTTTTAGCCCAGTACTCTCGGTCACGCACCAGAAAAGAAAGTGAGTTAATATTGCTGTTTCATACATATCTGAGCTATGTTGAAAGTTACAAGTCTCTAGCTTGCATGCAAGTTACTTTAAAATCAACTGATAAATTTTTACCGAACAAACAAGACAAGAAACCGACCCAAGGAAAACGTTGTTGTTCATTTATATATTCATAAATTTACAGTGCAGCACCAGATATTAAACTTTTGAAATCAAGCAAATATCGATTTTTAATGCCACAAGTACGAAAATTGGTAATTGTGGCGTTACATTAAGTACATTTTGCAAATACATTATTGTTATAAATATATTTTTTCACGTGTCCTTGAAATGAAACACTTTATTTGTCTCTGAAAAAAAGTTGTCAGGCCTAGTCATGGTTCACGTGTAACTGTAAAGGCTAGAAAAATATAGAAATAAAATCACTCAAACTCGGAGACTGAGTGAAAACATTCATAGAACGGCCGCAACTGACAGAGATTTGTCAGCCGTTTGTCTCGCGTTGAATGCAACCACTCACACACGGTAGGTGAGTGAAAGCGACGAAGACTTGTTTCAGGCAGTTGCCTCGCACAGCCAGCCGGAGTATCCGAGCGGGTCTAGGCGCTACAGTATGGAACCGCTCGACCGCTACGGTCGCAGGTTCGAATCCAGCCTCGGGCATGGATGTGTGTGATGTCCTTAGGTTAGTTAGGTTTAAGTAGTTCTAAGTTCGTATCTAGATACGATCCTGCGTGAAGAGTTTGACAGAGCACTGAAAGACCTGAGTCGAAACAAGGCCCCAGGAATAGACAACGTACCATTAGAACTACTGACGACCTTGGGAGAGCCAGTCCTGTCAAAACTCTACTATCTGGTGAGCAAGATGTATGAGACAGGTGAAATTCCCTCAGACTTCAAGAAGAATATAATAATTCCAATCCCAAAGAAAGCAGGTGCTGACAGATGTGAAAATTACCCAACAATCAGTTTAATAAGTCACAGATGCAAAATACTAACGCGAATTCCTTACAGAAGAATGGAAAAACTGGTAGAAGCCGACCTCGGGGAAGATCAGTTTGGATTCCGTAGAAATATTGGAACACGTGAGGCAATGCTGACCCTACGACTTATTTTAGAAGCTAGATTAAGGAAAGGCAAACCTACGTTTCTAGCATTTGTAGACTTAGAGAAAGCTTTTGACAATGTTGACTGGAATACTCTCTTTCAAATTCTGAAGTTGGCAGGGGTAAAATACAGGGAGCGAAAGGCTATTTACAATTTGTACAGAAACCAGATGGCAGTTATAAGAGTCGAGGGGCATAAAAGGGAAGCAGTGGTTGGGAAGGGAGTGAGTCAGGGTTGTATCCTATCCCCGATGTTATTCAATCCGTATATTGAGCAAGCAGTGAAGGAAACAAAAGAAAAATTCGGAGTAGGTATTAAAATCCATGGAGAAGAAATAAAAACTTTGAGGTTTGCCGATGACATTGTAATTCTGTCAGAGACAGCAAAGTACTTGGAAGAGCAGTTGAACGGAATGGACAATGTCATGAAAGGAGGGTCTAAAATGAACATCAACAAAAGCAAAACGAGGATAATGGAATGTAGTCGAATTAAGTCGGGTGATGCTGAGGGAATTAGATTAGGAAATGAGACACTTAAAGTAGTAAAGGAGTTTTGCTATCTGGGGAGCAAAATAATAGAGAGCATATCAAATGTAGACTGGTAATGGCAAGGCAAGCGTTTCTGAAGAAGAGAAATTTGTTAACGTCGAGTATAGATTTAAGTGTCAGGAAGTTTGTTTCTGAAAGTATTTGTATGGAGCGTAGCCAGGTATGGAAGTGAAACATGGACGATAACTAGTTTGGGCAAGAATAGAATAGAAGCTTTCGAAATGTGATGCTACAGAAGAATGCTGAAGATTAGGTGGGTAGATCATATAACTAATGAGGAGGTATTGAATAGGGAGAAGAGAAGTTTGTGCCACAACTTGACTAGAAGAAGGGATCTGTTGGTAGGACATGTTCTGAGGCATCAAGGGATCACCAATTTAGTATTGGAGGGCAGCGTGGAGGGTAAAAATCGTAGAGGGAGACCAAGAGATGAATACACTGAACAGATTCATAAGGATGTAGTTTGCAGTAGGTACTGGGAGATGAAGAAGCTTGCACAGGTTAGAGTAGCATGGAGAGCTGCATCAAACCAGTCTCAGGACTGAAGACTGCAACAATAACAACAAGTTCTAGGGGACTGATGAACTCCGCAGTTAAGTCTCATAGTGCTCAAAGCCATTTTTTTGCCTCGCACAGAGCGAAACCCTTACGCCCAGTGAGTGAGTGAAAACATTCGTACAGTTGAAATGACCGCAGAGACTAGTTTCGTACGATTCTTTGATTCGACTGAACGAAAAAGACAATCGACTGACCAATTGGGTGTTAAAAATAGTCGACTGACCTATCACTAGTAAGTGCACAGGCCCATGTGTAACACTGCTGAAATTCCGCCCTCTTTGAGAGCGAGCTGTGATCATACCTAGCAGCCTCAGTATCTCACACTTTTCTTCTAAATCGATACTAAGCTGCGTTAGGAATCCAAATCACTGTCAGCTACTGAATATTGTACTTTATTTGGCATTAGAACGAAAAGAAATTTTAAGACCGTCCTTGTAGCTGCTCTCTTTAGCCTGACTATAGAGGACCACTCCAAAGAACGTCGAAATGTCAGTTTTAAAAGTTTAAAAATGCAGCCAAGGGCTCAAAAGAATTTATTCAAATTGACACTGCCCCTGAAGCTTACGCACTTAGATTCACGTCCCAAGTTATTTATTCATCATCTCATGTCAAAAAAGTAGACCTAACTGTCAGGGACACATGTAGGCTAGTGGCAGGATGTTTATCGGCTACTTTTATTCACAAGCTCTCTGAGGATGGCTTCACCTATCATTAGCGGATGAGTAGCTGAAAGTCATGAGAGCACAAGATTAGTACGTGTTTCGCCCGTATGTTGGACGGATATTCACCTCCAATTCAGAGACCGGAGTATAGGCTAATCGAGAAAGGACCTCGCGTGACAGCAATTATTAGTTAAATGCGATGAGTCATTCGAAATCTTGAAGTGATGGTTTCTTGATGAGTAAGCGATCGTGCAAACGAAAGTGATATTTCTTTGACGCGATGAGCAAGCCATTGTGCAAATAGGCACTCTGAGTTAAAAGGTGGAATTTTGTTAAAAGTCGTGACACTTACGGTGCCTGCTACATGTAGTAGATACAGAGATGTGTCAGTTCTGGGTGAATCATAGATCGCGTATTACAAATTCCGCGTCGGGTATTAAATTATCAACTGCGATTCTGTACGGTAACGTGAGAAATTAATGCCCTGTCAAAAGTATCACTAAAACTTTGAGACCACTGTCTAAAATCATAACGTCATTTTGTACAGTGACGTAGCGATGAAACTCAGTGTTAACGAAACGAATGTGGTTGTATTGTTACGTCGCCTGCCAGTCAGTATACTTCGTTAACCTATAGGTAACGTGGAAGAGCAACCGAATAATTTCAATAAACATACAAAGAAACAATAAACTGTGATCAGTGCAATCAAAAGAAACGTCTGCATTTAAAACGGAGATATTTACGCTACACTTATTAGAATTTTCGGCAGCCGTTCTGTCTGTTAATGAAGTGAAGTGCTTATAGAAGAGGCAAGGAGGGGCAGCAGTGTGAAAGTTACGTTATAACCGGCATCCGTTGTATCGCTCATCAGTCGGACACCAACAGGGAAGGGGAACCATCATTTTGGAGCTTTTTAGACGGAAAACGCTTATTAGGTCTCTTACAGAAATCTCAATTGTTTTGAGTCTTATTTTTTCATTAGTTTCGTTCATACAATAGATAATATGATTATTAATAGCTTAAACATATCCCAAGAAGTCGAAGAGGGTCTGATGAGAGCAGGCACGTGTGAAATCGTGTCGTTTCGTCACAGCACTGACACCAGTGTTATTTCCTGTGGTACGTTTGTTATATTGAGAGGAAATTGATATCCCTAGACACTGACGGCTAATTGATATCTGCTATCAGCTGTACGTTAAGAATATTCTATCAAGGAAAAAAAATCGCAACACCAAGAAGAAGTTGTGTGGCGTAAACGAAAGTTTTTAGGCGTGTTTCTACATCTGAAAGATAATGTCTATTCAGATTTCACATCAGTCGCGCTAGCAGCATCACAGTGAGGATGATGTTTGCTTTAAATACACGCTGTAACGGTCGTGGGCGTTAGCTACCTTTAAGACTGGACGTGGTGAGTTGATATTAGTCAACAATGCTTTTAAGGTGACAAAGGCGCCGTTATAAATAACCATTTAATTTGAACGAGGTCGTATAATGCCTCTATGAGAAGCTGAGGGTTCCTTCTTCGATACTACATAAAGACTTGGCAGGAATGTAGCCACTGTACATGACTGCTGGCAGTGGTGGTCACGAGAATGTACAGTTGCAAGAAGACCGGGCTCCAGAAGGCGACGTGACTCTACCGACAGGGAAGACCATCCTGTTTGGCGTAAGGCTCCGGCACATCGTACTGCATCTGAAGCATCAATTTTAGCAGCAGCTGGCACCACAGTGACAGAACGAACTGTTACAAATTGGTTACTTCGAGGACAGCTCCGATCCAGATGCCCTGTCGCATTCATTCGACTGACTCCAAACAACCGCCATCTGCCACTTCAGTAGTGTGAAGCGAGAAGTCAGTGGAGGACATGGTGGAGGTCTGTTGTGTTTTCTGATGGAAAGCCGGCTGTGTCTCGTTGCCAGTGATGGCTCCTTGTTTCTTAGGAGGAGGCCATTTGAGGATCTGTACCCAAACTTCTGCGTCCTAGACACACCGGACCTGCACATGGAGTTATGGTCAGGGATGCGGGAGCATCCTCGTGGTTATCCCACCCAACCTTACTGTTGATTCGACTTATTGTGTTGCCATTCATTAACAGCATTCTAGAGGGTGTTCTCCAACAGGATAACACTCATCCACATACTGCTGTTGCAACCCAACACGCTCTCAAAAGTGTGGACATGTGTCTCCGGTCGAGCACATATGGGACATCATCGGACGACATCTGCAGCGTCATCCACAACCAGCATTAACCATGCCTATACTCAGTGATTTTTTTCTAAAAAATAGTTTGAGGGTACTCCGACATTGGATATAATGCAGTGAAAATTACTTATAAAAAGAAGCATGGGATACCACCCGTCTGCTTTTAGCCATGACGTCATCAACACGTCGAACTACAAAAAAAAAAAAAAAAAAAAAAAAAAAAATGTATTGGACTCTTCAGTTGACTTTACGCAAAGAAACCATTTCCTCTTTTCTGGAACCACCTGAAGATGACACAGATACTGTACCCCAAGGCTGTGCAATGCCCATGCCTTGTTTATTTCTTTCTACGCTTAAACTTCCTACTTCTTTGCAAATTCTGCAGCCAAGTTTTTTGTTTCAAACGATCAACCAGTCATTTTTCTCACAAAATGCGATTTATTGTTCCACAGTCCAACATTCTGGACGATCATTTAATTTTCTATCATGCACACGTTCGTTCACTGCATTTTTACACGTAAGTTTAGTGCTCAGGTTTACAGCTTCACTTTCGTCATCCACTGATGAACTTCCTGGCTTTTCACTCGCACACGAATTATTGACAGTTTTTTGTTTTTTAGGTGCAGGAGAACAAGTAAAATAGTTCGTTAGTTTGCTGCTAATCTCTCACCTCCAACATAACTTACAAGTTGTAATGAAGGACAGGACACACTGAAAACTTCGCACAACCGACAAGAACGGAACAGCAAACGCAAACGATTAAAAAGCAACAAAACAAAGATGGCATGGTAGGGGGACCGTAGAGACATCTATCGGTAGCTCGGCGGTTCAGCGTACACATATCCGTTTAGCATTACCATCGCCCACTATTAGCGGGCGAGGGCACTACATGCTTGTCGAACTGGCTCCCAGCGATTCAGTTGTTGAGAACGGTTGCCGCAGCTTATAAATGCTTGAAACAGTCAATGACATCGCTTTTAACACCAAAAACTGCACTGGTATCGTTCGTATTGCAATTACCAACACTAAAAAATGAAGGAAAAAATTTACGTCCGTGAAATAAATCTTTGGCACTCTTCCAAGTTCTCAACATCGTAAAAAAATTGCATTATCGACGAAAAAGTTTAGGGATACGCATCCCCCAGCGTTCCCCCAGAAAAACAGCACTGCCTATACTGACCGCCGAAGTGCAACACGTATGGAACTCTATCCCACAAACTGATTGTACGATGCAGTGCATGAAATGCATGCACCTTTGCACACAACGTTCTGGCGGATATACAGGTTGTTAATGTATCAGCATTTCACATTTACAATGGCTTGTATCCTCTCACATTAACCTGTGATCTTGCAGTGTTAATCACTTAAATACGTTACCAGACAAATGTATTCATGAAATTTCATTACTTGACATTAATTGTTTTTTGATGCTGCGATTTTTTCCCGTAATTATGGCTGCCCACCTGAGTGTCAAGTCCTAAAAAGGCGTTGCGTACAAAAAACCAGTTTCTCACAGCGCCAAATAACAAATATGTCGGCTAAAGCTTAATATAGGTTTCCTGTTAAACGCCAGCGCCGAGTCTGATGTCCAAGAGATACAAAAAACAGTTCACTTCTGCGGAAAAGCTGATTTTCATCGAAATGCAAACATAGCATTATCGACCTATTTATCAGAACACTCATTGCTGTTGCGGAGGTGTCAAAGCGATGATTCACATTCGCAGTTCGCCGCACACATAGACTCGTTTAATTAGAGCGCGAGCCAGCACGTAAGCAAAATAGTTTTAATTTTGCTCCGCGCGTTCCACCGAAAGATATTGTGTTGCGTGTTTCCAGAGCACCGCATTTTTTCCCTTCCCTTTTCCGCCTTTTTTTTTGCGCAACTCGAGCGCAAACGGTCAGTCCACTATCTTGTTCACCGCCGCTTAATCGCAAATGCACACGCGTGACTTTATTGCTTTCATAAACAGGTAGTGGAACGCATTTGCGCCGGACGCTTTTGCGATTAGCATCGAAAACACGGGGTGGGGACGGTAATTTGAAAAGCGATTCGCCTGTCCCGCTGGTACGTATCGTCAAACGACATCGCAGAAAGGGAAGTGCAATGGGCCGTGGCAAGTGGAAGGGGGCGCAGGGATTGGGAATGTACTGTAAATGCTTGTGTCACTTCTCCACATACACACTGCTCCGGAAAAAAAAGAAAAATGAATACCCATTAGCTACCAAACCCTGGTGTACTGTTTGCTTTGTGAAAACTACGTACGCAATTGCGCTCTGCGTACCATCTAGGCGTATAACAAATATTTCAGTACAATCATTTTTGGTGTACTACCGCATCATCGTATAAAATACCAAAATAACCAATATTTCGTCGGTGTTGCAATGGCCTTCCTTACGGGGTAATGTTTCAGTAAGCTGAGTATTTTACATGCTAGGCTGCAAGATAACGGAAAAATTTCGATGACGCGGTGTGACTTCAAGTGTGCTGGACTGAAATTGCTCGTCACTAGGTTTTATTCTTCAGTTACTTACTTTGAGGTTTATTTGTGTTAATATTTGCTGTAAAAGTAACTTACTAGTGGATTTTCAGTAATCTCACTCTTTCTCCCTGTGTTGTTGACTCGAGTGGTCTGTTGTTCGTGAGTGTGCTTACGTTGTTCGTTCAAGCCTCACACCTCAGTAGTGTGTTTACATTTAGCGGCGTGCAGTTGCATCTGTAGCGGTTATAAAGCTGAGAACTGAAAAAGTTATTTGTGGAATTCTATACAGTTATTAAATATAATAGTTTTCAGCAGGTTTTCGTGCTGTTTGTGGCTAAATAACGATTTAATAAACTTTTGAAAAAATTCGCTCGCGGTGTTTTATAGAGTTTTCTGTGTTGAAGTCATTTAGTAAATTTCGTGCTGCTGAACAGTTCAAATTTCTAGGTGTTCAGATACATAGGAATCTGTCGTGGAAAGCCCACGTTCACGATCTTGTTCAAAGACTTAATGCTACAATTTTTACTATTCGAACGGTATCTGAAGTGAGTGATCGTTCACGGGAGTGGTAAACGATTGAGTTCACGCTTAGTAGAAAAATTAAAGAATTTTGTTTCAGTACAAGAAATTTACATCAAGCTCGCATTGGTAATCTGACTGCCTTTATTAAAGTAATACAATTACCACACAGAAACGCACCCAAAATCAAAATATTACCAAGGCCCCGATAAGGAACAATATCAAGGAATTATCCAAAAGCTCCCAAAAGCAGAAAGTTATAGTAAAAACATCAGTAACGTAAAAAAATTATTTAAATGCGACAAAAATCAGATTACGCCACTTACCAAAATTTATTTTAAAAACATCAATAATGTAAAACAGAGGCGCCAATAACAAACAATAACAACAAATAGTTAAAAGCGCTAAAATGAGACGTAGACCACTCATCAGAAATTATTTTAAAATAGTTCAAATCACAACGCAGTGTTTACCAAGACTTAGTCCGGCATCGGAAGTAAGATGTCACCAAGGCAGCATGTACTTACGATTACTAGAAACACTTAAGATGTAACAGTGTTACCAGTGGCACTCCCTCAGGAAATTTTAAACAAAAGAAATCTTAAATGTTGAGGCATCCGACATCCCACGAGGACTGTCAGCATCGAATCACACCAAACTTAAGTTCATTCACTTAGTGCCGCACTAACATGTGATTCGTAGAAGGGAGCTCCCCATTAACTTCCATTGTATGATGGCAACCTCCACAATGGTCTTGCAGCAAATAGATCTCAGTGAAGTACTTTTGCGGTGGAATTAAAAGTAGCTTTCCCCATGGAAACGCTCCAGACCAGCAAGGTAAATGCCACTGAGTAACTGACGAGTTCGTATGTGGAATCACGTAGCCACCTCCGAACAGGAAAACTTACATTTGTCACTGTCCTGGGCAGCAACCCGTGTATCAGATATTGTTAGCATACTGCCACTGAAGTACTACTCCAGCCTCTATCTCCTCTTGTACGCTTGCTCGGCGTCCATCTACCGGTGCCCGCAGAAAATCAGTGCTCTCAGGGTATGCCCAAGAAAAAATCAAAGCACTACCGTTAGCCTACCCGAATTACACACATCAAAAAAAGTTTTACACCACCACGGTTCCCAGAACTCCTGAAGAGAGACGTTGACTGTGGATGTTGTACAACAGACACAGTCCCATTGACTGCTCAGGGATGGCACTAAACCCTCCCAAATATGTAAACAATCATGCATGAGCAGAAGGTGTCCGGCAGCTGATCAGATCAGGTCATTCCACCAGGAAGGAGGAACACGGCTCGTGTTGTCTGTAGTTCAACCATGCCTAGACGGTCAATGCCGCTGTTCGATCGCGTCCGCATAGCTACTTTGTGCCAGGAAGGGCTCTCTACAAGGGAAGTGTCCAGACGTCTCGAACTGAACCAAAGCGATGTTGTTCGGACATGGAGGAGATACAGAGAGACGGGAACTGTCGATGACATGCCTCGCTCAGGCCGGCCAAGGGCTACTACTGCAGTGAATGACCGCTACCCACGGATTATGGGTCGGAAGAACACTGACAGCACCGCCATCAAGTTGAATAATGCTTTTCGTGCAGCCACAGGACGTCGTGTTACGACTCAAACTGTGCGCAATAGGCTGCATGATGCGCAACGTTACTCCCGACGTCCATGGCGAGGTCATTCTTTGCATCGACGACACCATGCGGTGCGGTACAGATGGGCCCAACAACATGCCAAATGGACCACTCAGGATTGTAATCATGTTCTCTTCACCGATGAGTGTCGTATATGCCTTCAACCAAACGATCATCCGAGACTTATTTGGAGGCAACCCGGTCAGCCTGAACGCCTTGGACACACTGTCCAGCGAGTCCAGCAAGGTGGAGGTTCCCTGATGTTTTGGGGTGGCATTATGGGGAGCCGACGTGCGCCGCTGGTGGTCATGGATGGCGCCGTAATTGCTCTAAGATACGTGACTGCCATCCTCCGACCGATAGTGCCACCATAACGGCAGCTTATTTGTGATGCATTCGTCATCATGGATGACAATTCGTGACCCCATCGTGCACATCTCGTGAATGACTTCCTTCAGCATAACGCATTGCTCGACCAGAGTGACCAGCATGTTCTCCAGACATGACACCTATCAAACATGCCTAGGATAGACTGAAAAGGGCTGTTTATCTACGACGTGACCCCCAACCAGTCTGAGGGATCTACACCGAATCCCTGTTGAGGAGTGGGAGAATCTGGACGAACAGTGCCTTGATGAACTTGTGGCTAGAATGCCACGACGAATACTGGCGCGCATCAATGCAAGAGGACGTGCTACTGGGGATTAGAGGTACCGGTGTGTACAGCAATCTGGACCACCACCGCTGAAGGTCTCATTGTATGGTGGTACAACATGCAATGTATGGTTTCCATGAGCAATAAAAAGGGCATAAATGATGTTTATGTTGCTCTGTATTCCAATTTTCTGTGCAGGGTCCGGAACTCTCGGAACCGAGGTGATGCGAAACTATTTTTGATGCGTGCAAATCAATACGAACGTATCACTATGTTAAAAACTAGAAGAATTCTCTTACCAATGTTGCCCTTTTTACCTTGGTAGTCTGCCTTTCATTTCGTGCTTGCTTAGTCAATCATGGTAACAGAATTCCTTTACTACTTCATGCACATTGTGATCAACAATTTTGATGTTAAATTACTCGCTATTTTTATTTCTGCTACATTTCCTTTTCGTTCGGTTTACTCTCAATCGATATTCTGTACCCATTATACTGTTCATTCTGTTCAGTAGATCCTGTTATACATGTTCATCTACACTGAGAATAGCAATGTCACAAGAGAATCTCATCATTGATATTCTTTCACCCGAACGTAAACTCCACTCTTGAATCATTCTTTTGTTTTTGTCATGGCTTCGTCGATGTGTAGATTGAAGAGTAGGGGTGACAAAACACATCCCTGTCATACGTCCTTTCCAGTACAATCATTCATTTCAATTTAAAGAATTTACTAATTTCTCCAATCCTTGGTCATCCCGATTACATTGCAAAGAAAAATCAGATGTTCTTTTTATACATGACAGATCTATCGGCCAGCATTGCACTCGGCTGTGCCAGAAAAATTTCTTATAGGAGCAGATATATAAGCGTTATCCGGCGACCTTATTGAGGTAAGAATTTTCAATTTATTCAGTATGATCTTTCAGGGACATGACGTAGCACTGCTGACGTCCAAAATTTACGAGGTTAAATTCACAGTCATTATTGAAAGGCTATAAGTGAGCGATAATTTTATTGAGAGGTTAATCATATTGTATTATTGGTAGGTTACGGAACTTTTACTGTTGAGAGGTTACACTAAACGTGAATATTATTTATAATATTTTTTATATTTTGTAGGGAGGTTACACTATTTAAATTTCTGCATCCTACACTGTTGGCAGTTCTGTGTAGATGACAGTTACGTGATTTTTTTTCGGTGATTACAAAATAGACTCGAATGTAAGCACTGGGTAGCTGAGGCAGCTATTTCATGGTGATTCGGTCAACCAAGTAAATGAATGTACTGAACATTCTGCAAACCACTACAGGGAGCCTGTGTGCCAGAATTCTCATCTACTGTGGCGCAACTGCGTTACAATAGGAAAATGAGTCACAGAGAAGAGGATTTGGTGGTCTGTTGGATTGATGGTAGTTTCATATACTTAAGGTACGGGTTCGATTCCAACTTCTGCTGATGATTTTTGATAAGGCGAGACGCCAAGTGGAGAAGGTATAATGGCATTGTGGTCTGTAATTCACATTAAACATGATAGTCCTTCTCTACCAAGTAGACGTTAGGTTGAATCACAATAAATTCAGGAGTGGCGACATGTAGAAACTCTATCACGAGTAACCTTTCTTATACTAGTTATTTATTTGTAGTTAAGAAACAAACGCTATGTATGGTCGCAGGACACTTACTCCATCTTTTATTTGAGCTTATGTATGTCGATAAAATTGGTGCTGAACTGGGAATGCAACTCAGACCGCCCTTAACGCGGAGTTTGATCCCTTCGTGACAATACAGCTCGTCTACAATTTTATGTTTGTTCAAAACTGCAGATTTCTCATCAGAAGATGCAGCGACACCCAGGTCAACAGGAGATTCGGACGGCACCACATGTCTCGCAGATCTCATCACCAGCGCTCCGATTTCACCGCAACGTTGAGCATTAGCCAGAATCATGAAGATGGTAGTCAACGCAGCTTGCAGCTGTTTACGGACAGGAGCCAATTTTTCTTGTGTTCCCTCACAACAATCACATTAACTAACCATATCGCAGTGTGTAAATACATTTACATCAAGTGATTGATCCTTGAATCACTTCAGCTAATAGGTCCCATTTAGCATCTCATTCTTTAAATTACATTTCTCATTTACGTAATTCTATGTACGAGATTTGAGTGTCTTATCTTCGCTCTGTCTGCCACTGGGACTGCAAAGAGCAGGGTGCCATTCTCGACTGCTGTCGTTAGTTACATGTTATATGCTTACAACCACTATATAATCCATATAGACGCTTAGTAGTTTTGTAATTAACCGTGGTGAGACAGGATAGATTTTTTTGGAAGATTAAAGTGAAGTAAAAGTAATAGAAGGTATTTCTAACTCGTACTAGAGCGTGCTGAAAAGCAGTGTCTGAGGATTTCTCATGGGAATATTCTTACGTATTTTTAAATAAAGAGCTATTAATATTTTACGTCTTTGCTCTTCATGTATATACATTTATTTCTCAAATAGTTACCCTCATGATGAACACATTTCTCCCAAAGAGAGATCAGTTTTTTGGTATCGTCACTGTAGAATGTTTTGGCTGTTCACCGAGTCACATCATCTCTGCTTGCACCGCTTCGTCACTACACAAAATGGGAATGTCGAAGGTTTACTTTAAGTTATGGGAACAGATGAAAATTCGATAGGACCAAGTGGAGACTGTATGCAGGATGATCTATGACAGGGAACCCAAGGCGTCAGATTGGTGCAAAAGTCGCAGCGGTTGCGAGTGGTACTGCATTGCCATGCTGAAAGAGAGGTTGCTCTTGTTTCGACGAACTCTTGGAATTTGAAGTTCGATTACAGCAGGCTATTTCTCAGCACAGACGTAGTCACGTTGCACAGCGCCATTTAACTCGCTACAATTTGGAGACAGCTAGTGGCAGAGGGTTGCAAATATGTATAAACGAAGAATCAAGACGTAGAGTGTAAATAACATTTGTTTTATTTAAAAGGCTTCAAGGGTTTTCACATTAAAATTTTGGAGGCACCACGTCATTGTATTTAGAAACCTGTACTTCATTTCTTGTTCACTAACTATTTGCATTTTCTGTTACGATTATTTACGTAAATGGTGTCATTCTAAGCGTGTTATTCAACCAAGCAATTGCGAGAACTTGTAGTGAAGGACACTGCTGAGGTGTTTTATATTATCGGACAGTTGGGACTGTTTTGTGACGAATTGAATCTGTAAAAGTAGTACGGTGTAGTGTTTTTAATTATGTATCACTGAAATTAGTGAACTAACCAACACAGAGAATATTCACAGTTAACAGAATTATTCTTATATATGTGACTTTTATCACTTGATGATTCACTCAACTTTTTTTTATTTTATACTTTGGGTAACGCGGTAAATTCAAAGAAACTTCAACGAACCATCTGCCGCTACATCTATTCTCTGTAAGTCTTCTGGCACTCCGAAGCGGTTATTCTTTTTGATGTCCTCCCTCATTTTGCAACGCTAAATTCTGAACTGTGTTGTGCTACCATCAGGAAATTGAAGAAACAACATCAGGATGTTCATCGCCACAAAAATGCAAACGACATTCTCCTTCTCCGTAACAATACAAGGACTCAAAATGGCCGCACAAACAAGAGGAACTCTCAACACTTGATTGTTTCTTCTCATCCACCCTGCAGCGCAGATCTTTAACCTTCCAAATTCCATCGATTTGGCCCAATGTAGGATGCAGTCAGGCACTCTGCGTGAAGCAGTGTGTGGCTGTGGTACCATGCGTGTATATAGGCCCTTCAAATGAGGTGGCATGAGGCCATCATACTGAAGGAAATTATATTGAACACTACGATTATTGTAGCCAAAAGAGGGAAGAATGATATGGTATATTGAGATAAAGACTAGAAAAACAGTTTTCAGAAAAAAGTATTGCCTTACTTATTAAATGTCCTTTCTATAGTTATTATATAAGTAACACATGTTTTTGGGGTGATCTGATATTGTAATTTATAATATTGGAAGCTAAGATCACTTGATTTGAAATAGTTTATTTCAAGACCAGTTTTTGACAGTACCCATCCTTCATCCTCAGATCTCCCAGAAACATAATTACAAATCATCTCATCGATATACTGCGAAATTTCTCCAAATATAATAATAAAGCTATATACCGGTTTGCTTTATGTATTTTACAAACAAATGCGGAACTGTTATTGTAATTGAGCTTGTTCTGAGAACGTCGACAAAATCATGTATAATTATATTTCTGGGATATCTGAGAATCTCAGGACGACAGCTACTTCTTGTCGAGTCTGGTGATGAAACAAACTATTGTACATCGAGCGATCTTGGCTTTTACTATTATAAACTATAATTACTAGTCTGTAAATGATGTGTGTACTGATGTAATGCCTTTCAGCACACCGTCCACAGTCACCAATAGAAATATGGACTTACACCCGTTACACCCTGAATACTGTAAACAGTAACGGCCCTGTAGAGCTCCCTTGGACCTTAAGCTACACGTTTGGAGCTATGTCTGCTAGCACGTTCTGCAACCAGACTTCTGGTCCGCTACTCGACAAGATCTACTTTCTTCACTAAAGAACAGTGTTGGGCTGTACCGAAGGCGAGGGACACGCAGTTCACCTGGACACCGTGTTTTTCGGCACTCTGTATCTCACGGCCTACCATAGCGAGATGAATGTCGCTACATCTATGTTTCCGGAATCCATTATGATTTCTATAGAAGGGGTTCCTGATGCACAAGGTGGACGTAACGCGTGACCGTAAAACATGTCCCACAATTCTACGACGAAATAACATCAGTGATACAGGCCTACAGCTATGTGTGTTTTCTTGAAAACCAGATTGACCTGCCCTTTTTTCAGTCGAATAGTACCTTTCATTGCTCCAGCGACCTGCGATAGGCGGCTGTTAGAAGAGGATCTATCGTCTGTACTTAACTTATCGACTGAATGTGTTCCCGTGTGTGATTTCTGTTCTAGAAGTATTAAAAATTTGCGTGCACTAAAACTATCCCTTGGTTCATTCCGATATATAAGTTCTCACCGCTCCGCGCGGTTATAAGAAATTGATCCAATGGGGAAGCTTATATTGAAACAGAGCGATTATATAAAACCAGAAAAGTTAAATTTCTTTACTGCTTCTCGAATTCTTTACTTGTTAGTAAGTTGACAACACTAGAAAGGGTTGGAGAAACAGCAACATGGTGCAAAAAAGGCTAAAAAATTCGGAGTTAAGCGTTATACGTTGAATACAGAAACAAAATTATTCGTACAGAGCCTTTAGGCAACATCTAGATCGAAACTATAAGTAGTGGAATGGCAAAATTGTACGGCCCGCCGTATGAATATAACCGGGACACATCGTTCTCATCACATGCTTCCCATCTTTCTTCACACAATCAAAAGCAAGGGAGATATCTGTCTACAGCGGTCTGAAAGGAAAACGTGCGTGAACTGCAAAGAATAGGGGTTGTTTCAGGACAGAACCTTCCGTCGACACGCAGCAAACATCAAAGTCAGAGCGGTGCTGAGCCTCAGAATTTTCGCTTTAGCTCGACTAGTACAATGATTTGCCGTAGAAAAGACAGGATGCAGACAATACAACAGCATTGTAACTGGCTCAGCTTGAGACTTCGATATCGCCCTTCGGGTTTGAGCTGTAATGTACCGGCGTGGCTAATGACATACGGTGCGGAGCGATGGTTTGTTTTATTTAGGCGTGTTAGTAGTGTCAACTTATGCCATGATTGTAATTTGAATTGGGTTCATAGAGAGCGTTGCAAATTCTGATGGTATGGGCACGTTATTGCATCCACAAGTATAGTTAACAAAGGCCGGCCGTAGTGGCCGAGCGGTTCTAGGCGCTATAGTCTGGAACTGCGCGACCACTACGGTCGCAGGTTCGAATCCTGCCTCGGGCATGGGCGTGTGTGATGTCCTTAGGTTAGTTAGGTTTCAGTAGTTCAGGGGACTGCTAACTTCAGATGTTAAGTCTCATAGTGCTCATAGCCATTTGCCAGTTAACAGAAAATAATGAGCTTACGCTTCACTCTGCCACAGTCTAACATCTACCGTCACGTCACTCACTGCTGAGAAATTTGTTACCATCTGAAATTTTGTGCAACTCTAGCGACCCAAGAGGCGACAAAGCAGCGGTAAAGTTATAGTTCGTTTTTAATCATTTCTATGGTTAATTAGCTAAATAATTATTAAATTATTATAAGACATGACTGATAATGAGATACATGTAAAAACGACCGAATCTTCTTGATTCAGTGACATAAGCTACAACATAATTATAACGATATACTTTCGGATATGTGTATAATTGGAGCTTACTCCACCGAAAACAAGACCATACAAACACACATTTTCTGCATGAGAATAATTTTTTTTTTGTCTGTTCGTAATATGCCAGACACTTTCCTTGACACGGAACAACTTTTTATGGAACCTAATGTTTTGCACAGTCTTCCAGTTCATCGACTTTTTAACACATAAATATCTTTGTAAATGTAATTACTTTAGTTGCAAAAGCAGATGTGTTGGTGATTCATGCCGTTTGTGGCTCAGATGTGGCAACAATTGTGGAATTGGTTTCCTCTATGTTGGGAAATAGTTATATTGCTATTTTTTCTTTTATCATCACATCTGTGTGAGTATTTTTTTTCTCCAGCTACAGTTGTCTTAGCTTGTCTGCTACATAAAATAATGTAGGTATTGCATTCCATACTGGTTTCCTTCGTTCCATATTCACTGATTTGACTGGAAGTGTAGCGAAGAAAACTTACGTTTCTGAGGAAGTATACGACGCCTTTCTGCAAAACGTCAGGTCTGCTGCTGTTTACTAGCACGTTTTCGGTTCTTAAGGAACACGACATTCTCAAGTAAATATCCTTATGTTAGAAGAAAGTCGTAAATAGACTGTTCTGTGACATAACGATTCACACCTACTACGATTGATAAGAAACCTAAAAAAAATGAAAAATATACTATTTTCTTCTTCTTGTTGCTGCAATTTATTGCGGTGCAGACGCTCCTGTTTGTAAAAACAATTCTGGAGACAAATATAAACAGTTAAGATTCACTTTCGCCTTAGCGAAGTCTCGGCGAACTCTACAGTATAGCTTCCTGGCCGCTTGGCGCACTGCAATCGCCGTGGGTAACAGAAAGAAGGTGGAGTAGACCCGTGGTCTAGGGGGAAGTCTTACGACGTCCGCCCCGAGCAGATACAAAAAAAAAAAAAAAAAAAAAAAAAAAAAAAAAGTGGGTAGCGTCTTTGATTCATAATCAAAACGTTTTCGTTCCCGGGTTCGATCCCCGCCACTGCCTAAATTTTGATAAATAATCAGCATTGGCGGCCGAAGACTTCCGGCATAAGAAGTCAGCCTCATTCTGCCAACGGCCTTGTCAAAGAGGGCGGAGGAGCGGATAGAGGTTCAGGGCACTCTCTTGTCCTAGGGGTGGGAAATTGCCCCTAAAGGCGGAAGAATCAGCAATGATCAACGACATGAGAATGCAGAAGGCAATGGAAACCACTGCATTAAAGACACGTAACGTGTATCCACAGGACATGTGGCCTGTAATTGAAGAAGCGTCATGATGATCTCTCCATTGGCAAAAGATTCCGGAATAGTCCCCCATTCGGATCTCCGGGAGGGGACTGCCAAGGGGGAGGTTACCATGAGAAAAAGGTTGAATAATCAACGAAAGGATAACGTTCTACGAGTTGGGGCGTGGAATGTCAGAAGCTTGAACGTGGTAGGGAAACTAGAAAATCTGAAAAGGGAAATGCAAAGGCTCAATCTAGATATAGTAGGGGTCAGTGAAGCGAAGTGGAAGGAAGACAAGGATTTCTGGTCAGATGAGTATCGGGTAATTTCAACAGCAGCAGAAAATGGTATAACAGGTGTAGGATTCGTTATGAATAGGAAGGTAAGGCAGAGGGTGTGTTACTGTGAACAGTTCAGTGACCGGGTTGTTCTAATCAGAATCGACAGCAGACCAACACCGACAACGACAGTTCAGGTATACATGCCGACGTAGCAAGCTGAAGATGAACAGATAGAGAAAGTGTATGAGGATATTGAAAGGGTAATGCAGTATGTAAAGGGGGACGAAAATCTGATAGTCATGGGCGACTGGAATGCAGTTGTAGGGGAAGTAGTAGAGGAAAAGGTTACAGGAGAACATGGGCTTGGGACAAGGAATGAAAGAGGAGAAAGACTAATTGAGTTCTGTAACAAGTTTCAGCTAGTAATAGCGAATACCCTGTTCAAGAATCACAACAGGAGGAGGTATACTTGGAAAAGGCCGGGAGATACGGGAAGATTTCAATTAGATTACATCATGGTCAGACAGAGATTCCGAAATCAGATACTGGATTGTAAGGTGTACCCAGGAGCAGATATAGACTCAGATCACAATATAGTAGTGATAAAGAGTAGGCTGAAGTTCAAGACGTTAGTCAGGAAGAATCAATACGCAAAGAAGTGGGATACGGAAGTACTAAGGAATGACGAGATACGCTTGAAGTTCTCTAACGCTATAGACACGGCAATAAGGAATAGCGCAGTAGGCAGTACAGTTGAAGAGGAATGGACGTCTCTAAAAAGGGCCATCACAGAAGTTGGGAAGGAAAACATAGGTACAAAGAAGGTAGCTGCGAAGAAACCATGGTCAACAGAAGAAATACTTCAGTTGATTGATGAAAGGAGGAAGTACAAACATGTTCCGGGAAAATCAGGAATACAGAAATACAAGTCGGTGAGGAATGAAATAAATAGGAAGTGCAGGGAAGTTAAGACGAAATGGCTGCAGGAAAAATGTGAAGACATCGAAAAAGATATGATTGTCGGAAGAACAGACTCAGCATACAGTAAAGTCAAAACAACCTTTGGTAACATTAAAAGCAACGGTGGTAACATTAAGAGTGCAACGGGAATTTCACTGTTAAATGTAGAGGAGAGAGCAGATAGGTGGAAAGAATACATTGAAATCATCTATGAGGGTGAAGATTTGTCTGATGTAATAGAAGAAGAAACAGGAGTCGATTTAGAAGAGATAGGGGATCCAGTATTAGAATAGGAATTTAAAAGAGCTTTGGAGGACTTACGGTTAAATAAGGCAGAAGGGATAGATAACATTCCATCAGAATTTCTAAAATCATTGGGGGAAGTGGCAACAAAACGACTATTCACGTTGGTGTGTAGAATATATGAGTCTGGCGACATACCATCTGACTTTCGGAAAAGCATCATCCACACAATTCCGAAGACGGCAAGAGCTGACAAGTGCGAGAATTATCGCACAATCAGCTTAACAGCTCATGCATCGAAGCTGCTTACAAGAATAATATACAGAAGAATGGAAAAGAAAATTGACAATGCGCTAGGTGACGATCAGTTTGGCTTTAGGAAAAGTAAAGGGACGAGAGAGGCAATTCTGACGTTACGGCTAATAATGGGAACAAGGCTAAAGAAAAATCAAGACACTTTCATAGGATTTGTCGACCTGGAAAAAGCGTTCGACAATATAAAATGGTGCAAGCTGTTCGAGATTCTGAAAAAAGTAGGGGTAAGCTATAGGGAGAGACGTGTCATATACAATATGTACAACAACCAATAGGGAATAATAAGAGTGGACGATCAAGAACGAAGTGCTCGTATTAAGAAGGGTGTAAGACAAGGCTGTAGCCTTTCGCCCCTACTCTTCAATCTGTACATCGAGGAAGCAATGATGGAAATAAAAGAAAGGTTCAGGAGTGGAATTAAAATACAAGGTGAAAGGATATCAATGATACGATTCGCTGATGACATTGCTATCCTGAGTGAAAGTGAAGAAGAATTAAATGATATGCTGAACGGAATGAGTACACAGTATGGTTTGAGAGTAAATCGGAGAAAGACGAAGGTAATGAGAAGTAGTAGAAATGAGAACAGCGAGAAACTTAACATCAGGATTGATGGTCACGAAGTCAATGAAGTTAAGGAATTCTGCTACCTAGGCAGTAAAATAACGAATGACGGACGCAGCAAGGAGGACATCAAAAGCAGAATCGCTATGGCAAAAAAGGCATTTCTGGCCAAGAGAAGTCTACTAATATCAAATACCGGCCTTAATTTGAGGAAGAAATTTCTGAGGATGTACGTCTGGAGTACAGCATTGTATGGTAGTGAAACATGGACTGTGGGAGAACCGGAACAGAAGAGAATCGAAGCATTTGAGATGTGGTGCTATAGACGAATGTTGAAAATTAGGTGAACTGATAAGGTAAGGAATGAGGAGGTTCTACGCAGAATCGGAGTGGAAAGGAATATGTGGAAAACACTGATAAGGAGAAGGGACAGGATGATAGGACATCTGCTAAGACATGAGGGATGACTTCCATGGTACTAGAGGGAGCTGTAGAGGGCAAAAACTGTAGAGGAAGACAGAGATTGGAATACGTCAAGCAAATAATTGAGGACGTAGGTTGCAAGAGCTACTCTGAGATGAAGAGGTTAGCACAGGAAAGGAAATCGTGGCGGGTCGCATCAAACCAGTCAGTAGACTGATGACCAAAACAAAAAAAATTTGTTCGACTGTGACTCTGCTTACACTCCCAATCAGCCAGAGCTTAAACATTATCTTTGATCTTATTATTATTATCTTAGTAACGAGAGTAAACAATGATTAACAACAAATGTGTACTTGTAATTACTCGTAAATGCATCTTCCTGTCGGAATTCATTCCGATCAATTTATTTAATGAAGATTTATCGTAAACCACTCAAATAAGAACAGGTGATACTTCAATAATTACGAAATGCGTACGTCTGCAGAAATTTTATTCTCAATAATAATTGGCTATTTTAACGTAAGTGTAAAGCATGTGGTATTAATAACTTGAAGTGATCTATGAGGATGTACCATACTTACCTGTGTTGGAGAGCTGATGAGACGGTAAAGAGCGACAAAATAAAGTAATTCGCCATTACCAGATCCAGATTAGGGCGTACAAATCCCCTCTAATTGATTTAGCCGTTTTGAATTGCGCTGTGTTGGTGAAGCCATGTTTTCGATACCGCGTTTTGTCCATTGCTTTGACCAGTGACGTTTTGTGTGACGTCTTGAGTTTAGGATTAGAAGGATGTGAGCGGTTTGGCTTTAGTGACTGGTGTAAACTGTATATGCTGTTTATTCCAAAGAAGAAGTCATGGATCAATGCCGACTGGTGAAATCAGACCATGCGCCAATCCCCGAATGTCTGCCTGTTTCTTTCCGTATGTGGCATGAGTTCCGAAGGTAAGGCTAGGCAGGAAACGAAAGACAGGACTTAAATTGTTCCGAGAGAAACGGTTTGTGATATTTTTTACCATGCTTTCCACAAATATTTAGTTGTATTTTCAATTTGGCACGTTGTCGATGGAGATGTTAGGTACGAACTTACGAACACAGCTTAGATTGTTACGAGAGAAACACGTAGTGATCATATTTATAATCTTGATTCTTAAAAGTGTTTTTTACCGAATGTGATGTCGTGCGGACGCGGGACATTCGAAATGGGTTAGTTTTGTAAGAGACATGTTGTAGGCGGTTGCTGAGTCTTTGTGGTGGACATTTAGGTTTGTGATCTGGTTTATAGTAAAGGTGCAGTTGAATGAGAACGAGTCTTTAGTAGTTACTGGTTATCTAATTGTTTCTGGTTTTTGAACTTTTGCTTTTGGTTTACAGTTTGGTATTCTAGAGTGAGAGTTGTGTGTTTGTGTGGAGTTTTGCCTTGGAGTTGTGCTTAAATAACATGTAGTTTGCAGTATGGTTTGTGTGGCTGTGTGTGTGTGTGGGGGGGGGGGGGGGGAGGGGGGGGTGTTCTGGTGTTGTTCAGTGGTTTGGTATTTAACTAATTTGTAAATGAAAATGGCAATCTTATTTAATTACATTGAGTAATTACTAAGTAATTTTTCTCCCGGCTAAAGATTTGGTCAAGTTGCCAAAGAACTCCAAGTTAACGTAGTGTTAAAGTGTTGTCTGTAAGTTGTGTAAGTGTCACTAAATCACAGTTCATACAACAGATTCTATACAACTATTGATTATGATGGAAACAGTTATCTTCAGAAAAATGAACATTAAAACCACCGAGTATCAGCCGCGCACAACACTGACATATGTTACCTGAAACAATATTTTTCGCAACTCGTGCTTAATTAATTTCGGCTCCATACATCAGTTTTGGTGCACCAATACTAAAATAGCTTTTTAAGAAATATTGTTCAAATGAGTCTCTCGCTCAATAAAGAATAGTTGTAGGAATTATTCGGACCTAACGTCCATCGAAGAAGAGGTAATAACAAACGGAGCTCGTATTGTGGAGGAAATCGTACGATTCGAATTTCGAGGGAACCATTCTTGCGGTTTGCTTAATGTACTTAAAAAAACCACCGAAACCATAGATGTTGATGGACGAAATATTGACTTTTACCACTGTCAATCCAAATGCGAGGCCCGTGTGTTACCATAATGCCAGCTCACTAGAACTAAAATAAATAACGAGACTATATTATCCCAATAATCTGAAGTTTTATTGAATTGGGAACTTTGGGTTCAGGTGGTATTGGCCACGGTATCGTGGTCGAATTGTTTAGCAGCCAGACAGCCTTCTCCAAGCGCCGAGTTGACGACGGCGCCCCCAGCAGGCAGCATAAGATTTCGTGGCTATGCAGAGCTGCGTGGTGTGGAGTGTTGAGCCTCCGTGGGTTGACGGAAAGGCCATTGGAGTGACCTCTCGACAAATACAAATTTCAGAATTGAAAACGTGATCACATATATGTAAAGAAAAAACTGCAAAATTACTGTAGGACCCCAGGCTAATATAGGGTAGATTTCTGTATCGACGTTGTTGAGACTGTTAAGTAGACACAAAATGGACTAGTTTATAACTATTGGCACAAGTGTAGTAAGAGAGTGCAATGACAACATATTTTATAAATTGTTTTGTGTCCCAGATACGGGTATACTGAAGGGATGTTTCTGTCTCCCCTGCTTATCAACTCACGATTGTTAAGTATTATAAATAAGAATTTAAATGTGAGAACTACCAGCAATGATTGTTTGCCTCTATCCTGTTCCCTGAGTACAGTTCTTCCTGATCATTTTATCATGATGGCAGGTGGTATGAGAATATTTCTACCTTTATACTGACCATTAGACTGAACTACGTTCTACGCATAAAGCAACCAAGGCAGGTGAGACTGTTGGTTATATGCACTTATGCTAGAAACGTAGAGTTTCTTAAAACAAGTTCCCAAAATGATAAATTGAAATTCCCAGGGTGTCATGAATAATTATATGACAGAAAAGTAAACCTTGAAGCACTACGATAGAACAGAACCAAAAGATGAACGTGAAACTATACTGAAAACTTAAACGGGACGAGATAAGAATGTTTTCTGAAACTCCCTCCATACTGTGAAAGGGTAGGCAAGCATATTGTACCGTTCATTCTTAAGATTACGTAGAACGTAGCAATAGTAGGCCGAAATAGTACACTGTCGAAAAAGTCTGCGTATCCGCTCACAATTCAAAACCGTTATACAAGAACAGTATTGCAATCATCATGATAACCACCCAGAGCACAGTACAACAGAATTTACGGGTCGACCATAGAATTTTGCATTTTGTAGGATTGTCTCTGTACCTAAGCTGACAGCATTTCAGTGATATTAAAAACGTATAATTTTAGAGTCCGAAAAATAACGCAAACGTATGTTACCGTTCTGAAGGGAGTTACGATGTGGCCATGAAACCAGAAATACACTTAGAAAATAAAACCTGCAGATCAAAGTTTCACTCACCGTAGCAGAGTGGCTTTCCTCTTCTCACTTCAGACGTCTCTGCAGTAGCTCCTCAAAAAACGCATCAAGCGTAAACTGACGCTCCTGTTGAAAGAGAATTTATTAGTTTTCTGATACCCAACATGCGGAGTAATACACAACATGTGCTAGATTCCAACATGGCCGCTTTTTATGAAGTGCTACGTTTATCAATAATTTTGCTAGCTACATTTATCGATAATATTTATAGAGTAATCGATTTTAATATTCAAGTAATATCACTACTCAGTCCATGTACGACCGACTAACAATACTAAACAAATCCTAATGTCCAATCATATACTAGTTTTTTGTTTGCGCGATTGGTTATTAAAGTACTTCTGGGAGTTATGCCGAGTTGTTGTTCCTGTTGTATGCACAATATTTCAACGACTGACCGAGCCGAATAGTTCAGGTCGTATGTCATTCCCTGATTAGATGGCGTCCAGGGATCGAGTGCACATAACGACAAAGCTCACTGCACACCAGTCACTGTCATCGAAGCATTTTGCACAAATCCAAACAACTCAGAAAAACACCCGAAGCAGGGCACTAACTACTATCACGTTCGTAAGAGAATACTGATCTGAACATGAAACGAATAGTACACGTTGAAACCTAATGCCATTATTCCCTATACTAAACGAATTTACACACGCCGGAGCAACACGGATTTCTGCCTCTTCGTGCAGCCGTTTATGCAGAAGCTCCATAAAAAGCTCGTCAAGTGTAAATTGACGGTCCTGTTGGAAAAGAAATTTTTAGTTTTATGATCTCCAACGTGTGTAATAATGCAGAGTATATGCTATTTGCTAATAGGTCCGAGTGTAACAAAGTGTCATATTTATCTCGAATACGCACCTCCAGTTATTGGTTTTTTGATTGGTTTGGACAGTAAAGACACTAAACTACATGGTCATCAGTCCCCATCTCCTTACTCAGAAGGGGCTCGGATTAAAACCATTTCGCAAAAGAATCTAGGAAAGTAAAAAAGTCGTAAAAGTAACTGAGAACATAACTCAAAGAGAAAATGGAAGAAGCAAAATAAAAGGGAAAAACGTGCGCTGAATGAAACAAATTCCGTAGAAAGTATTAAAAAATTCAGCAGATGGCGTGGGCTGGCTGATCGCAAGAATAAAAAAGGATGAGCCAGCCACTCTGAAACACACTAAAATCTCCAGCCTAAAACCACAAAGCTAGAGAAACACAGATAAGGAAGAGACGAACATCAAGGTGAAAAAACAGCAAAGAAAGAGCGGGGAAGAGATAAAATGGAGGGAGGATGAACCCCTGGCAGAGAAGGCCACAGGCGCATCCTTACGTTGATGCATGCAGTGATTCACTTTAACATCCAAGTAGCGTCACTCTTCCCCACACCGCAGCAAATAGTAATTCTAACACATAACTAATATCCCGTGATATCTAAGGTTTTCTAGGCGCGATTGATTAATCATACACTTCAGGAAATTTTGCTGTGTTTTTATCCCTATTTTGTGCACAATATTTCGACGACTGCTGGAGCCATCTTCTTCATGTCGTGTGGCGTTTCCGGACTGGTTGGAGTGCAAGCAGTGAGTGCACGCAACAGCAAAAACGCTGCACCCGAAGACGCCTGTGACGATCATCGAATAATTGTACACAAAATACAAACAACAACTCTGCAAAATACCCGGAAGCAGAGCATAAACTAGTATCTCGTAAGTGAGTGAGTGATCATGCTAACACGAAACGAAAAATACACTTTGAAACCAAACGCTTTTATTCCATATACAGATCTAATTTACACTCACCGGAGCATCACGGATTTCTTCTTCTTGCTGCAGCCGTTACTGCAGCAACTCGAGAAAGAACATATCAAGTGTAAACTGGCGCTCCTATTGGGAAAGAACTTCTTAGTTTTTTCCCAAAGAATACTTTTATAATTCAGATATAGCGAAACTTCTTAGTATATACAGATGTTACGAAGTGGAACACTTACTAAGAATGTATGGGCCTTTATATAGCGATAATGAGTGTACATTGTTTTGCTTTAATAGCTATCATTATGCTACTGGTGAACTGTTAAGCTGGAGGGCTACAGTGGAATTATTCGAGGTACAGTGTCGCCACGACCTTTTTATTCTCCGTTCTGGTGTGTTCTTTCCCTAGAATGGAATCTAAGTGGGGCTGTAACAATTTTTACTGACAGTTCCAGTTTCTCTATTCTCTGACTCCTCCGAAAACAACATTAGGCTTCGAAGTCTGAAATTCAGGAATACATTTCCTCTGGTCCTGAGGTATTAATTCCAGTTATTAGGCAACTCGGAGAGCAACCAGATGGTTTGCAATGTTGTCTACAGCTCTGCACTTACAAGAAATTTCAGCATAATTCTCTACAATTTATTAGAGTCTTTTCCTTTCTCAAGCACCTCCGTATCAGCATCATAGTCCAGGCATTCTTAACTAATGCCATGGAGGAGACAGGCAGGAGCCTGTGGGATATGGGGAAAAGAGTAAGCATATCATGCAGCCAAGGAGGCCTATGAGCAACCAACCCATCGAGACAACGTGCCATTATCCTGCAGGTGAGAAAGACATACGACTGCTGGAATAGGTGAGACTGGCTAAACATCAGGCCAAGTCCGACCTTTATATATATATATAACTTCAGTGTGCGAAAGTTACCCTGATGGCTGTGGCGTAAATATCCTTATACGCCATGTTTTCTGTGCACGTTATCTTTTGATCAGAAGGCAGAAGTGAATTTAAGAGGAGACCAGCCATTTATTTCACTTGAATTCGAGATAAGGTAAATTTTAAAAATTTTGTGTATCTCAGGAGACAAGGTTGAAGGCTTTGGTATGTTGCTGAGTGACCAGCAAATTCCATTTCCCTCCAGTGATGAAGAAATCCATCCATTCGCCAGTGACGTTCATCTCTGGCTGTATTTTAGATACGATCACGAAAACTGACAGTGATCCCTCCAAATCTGCAGCCAGTGAAGCCTATCTCTTGAGTGTGACGTGGCTGTCTGTCAGTACCGTTGGGCCTTCAGAGGCTCGTTCTGACGTAATAAGTATCTTGGTACTTTAGATCATTCTACTAAACTAGTGAAACGCAATCATTTTTATTACCAGGTATCGAAATGGTATTAAATATAATTTTTGTAATTATGTGTGTGTGTGTGCGTGTGTGTGCGTGTGTGCGTGTGTGTGTGTGTGTGTGTGTGTGTGTGTGTGTGTTATGTGTGTGTTTTTGTGTGTGTAGTTGCGCGTGCTTGCGTGTGCGTGCTTGTGTAAGTAAGGTTTTTAGACATTTTTACATTTTAATTCTTTGTTGAATTTTTACTGTTTTAGCACATTGAACCTCACTCTTCCCATAAACGTACTGCTTTCTTGCACGGAAACCAACACACAGTCGTCATAGTCAATAGTCTAGTAGAGGTTCCTATCTTAGATGTATTATTCATAATGTATTGTCACATGGGATGTTTATAGCGAACTGCAGTTTCATTTACAGTAAATCGTGACTGTCTGTAAAACTTGTTGACCACCCTATCGACAATGAAGTAGCTTAAAATCTTAAGTGCTTTGCTCATTATGATATCAGTAATGCAACGTGACGTGGCTCACCTCAAAACTACCTCGAGCAGCGACCAAGGTCTTGTCCAGTCGCACACCTTCGTCTTTCTCCCCTCCCACACACCGGGAGAAAAACGCCTTGATTCGTCGGAACATTGCTGCAACGATAACGGGCAGCACGTTAGATACGGCCATACCGTGTCCACGAGTAAGTCTTATTGTGATGTCTCACAAGTGTATCGCAAGGAAAAACTTGAGACTGTAATAATAAGGGCTGTCAGTGTTACAAAGGATCTGTAACATCCAGATCGATTGAATATCATTGATTTACGTGGAAAATACTATCAATTTATGACTGGTGAGGAATTCATTATTTTAATTCCCTTTTACTAATTCCTAATGGATGAATTAAAATAACACGAGTTCTTCGATGACAGCCAAAGGTGTGTTCATTACAAGGTACATTTATTCTGCAATGAATAATTTTGTTTCTATACCAGTTATTTCAAGGTATCACTATTAGACAGACATGCAGTACTATTAGCAAGACAGTGCATCGCTACACTAGTTTCAGATATACACCAAGTATAGTTATTTAAACTTCGCATTTGGACCTGCACCGTGAGGCAGGATCGGTAATTTAATTAGTGTGTACTTAAGGGAATATCTTTTTGGTGATATGAAGTTACCGGTAAATAATCTATGCAACAGTGTGGTGGTTTAAATCCAAAATCTCTCCGCAGTGTCTGAGGAGATAACGATTTTTACAAATACCCGTTGTCTGAGTCAGTGTATTCTCACCGGGCTGCACCTTTCCTTCTTTGTGGCAGAGTCATCAACAACCTAAGTTGAACACTAAACCTAGAATCACTCTTCAGCGCCATGTGAACTATTCAACAACATGTACGACATAACAACCCTATTTACGATTGAAATTTAAGCAGTGACATTTGAATGAAGAAAACGCCAGTACAGCTTATAAACTCCGAATGGAATTAACATTTAACGATGCTCAAATGTATTAACTTAATTTCTTTGAGTAACAGAAAGAGAAAATACTTTTGGTATGGTGCCATGTCAACTCATTATGACTGCTCGCAACTGGAACTTGTTTACGTATTGGCTTCTTCTTCACAGAAGGTAGAATATAACAGATATGGTGACAGCGATAGGTGACGCCGCTCTCTTTGTGAAACTAAATAATAAGTTAAAGAATAGACGATTCCAGCAACTAAAATTGGGAAAAACCTCAGCAAAGAGATCTGTCCCTATAAGTGACGCTTTCTCGTAACCTTTGTAGATGCATGACGCATTGAAACAATGTACTGGAATGTGAATGGAACTATTTTTTGTTTTCCATTTTACATACCGCGAAATCACATCACACTATGTCGTAACTTTTAAGTGTTCCTGTGCATTGACACACATCCAGTCATTTATACGCTTATACGATATTCAAACTGCATCTGATTCCATACGGTAAGTAAACAGAAGACACTTAAGTCAGTAGTTCATACTTCTCCCGGATACATTGCACTTCACTTCTGAAGCTGGGTGTTCGCTTCGCTCAAACCTTCTAGAAGTCCTCAAGAACTTTAAAATGTTTTTTTACTTGAACTGGAAACACAAAGTGTAACAGTACAATATATGAATCAAAACTGGAGCCTCTTTAATTCAATAACTCACACGACGAATTCGTATCGTTATTTCAAGTACTTGGGTGAATACATAAGTAACTGCTAGGCAACGGTCCTCTACGGTTTAGGTAACATAGCATCGGTGTTAGCATATCCTGTGAAAAATATTAAACAGCAACACCAGTAGCTGCAGAGCTCTACACTGTTGAGCAACGTCGACAGTAATGGATAAACGGGCAGTGCTCATAAATTTTAAATAAATTATTGTATGTACCACAAAATAATGGTACTTTGCGACTGGGAGGAATCCAGCAGTATCTAATGAAAAAACCAGAAAAGCTAATCAGCTCCCAATGGATTTAACAGCTAACTACATTTCAAGATATTAATTCAATCTTCTGAAGCAACAGGAGACGAAAACTCTTTTGTTACAGATCTAGCTCGACTAAATTTTACTCTACACAGCTGCCATCAGTTTCCAAAGTGTCTTCTTCTTCACAGACGTAAGAAAGTTCCAGCGGCACGACTGTGCAATGATCACAGCCAACATGTATGTACAACTGAGAAGCAAGAAGGTTGGTGACACTTATCGTTGTGAAACTAAGTGATTAATCTGTGAAGGTATGGCAAACGTAAGTGAACTTCGTCAGAAAGTCAGTAAAGTGGTTCGTCTCTACAAGTCAGGCACCTAACTTATGAACCTGTATGAAAAATTAAGACAAAGTGATCGGTCACATGTTACACTGTACCAATTACGTGTTCCGAAATCATAACACGGTCCGTCGTTAAACTTCGACTTGCCAGTACTTCTCCTCTAAATTCACACTCATTTAAATGCTTGTACGATATTTTAACTGCAGATGGCTTTGTATGGTAAATAAATAGGTTACATTTAGGTCAATGGCTCATACCTCTTGCGGGTACAATGTACCTCGCCTCTGGAGCTGGGCGTTATCTTACTCCAAAGCTTCTCTCCGCAAGAACTTTAAAAAGTTTCCTTAATGTTCTTGAAACACAAACTTCGAGGCTACAACACTTGAATCAAAACTGAAGCTTCTTTTACTGAATAACTCAAAGAACGAACTCGTATAGGCACTTCTAGTACCCGAAAGAATAAGGAAGTAATTTCTAGGCAACGGTCCTCGGCGGTTTAGGTGACATAGCATTGTTGTTAGCATAAGCTGTGATCAACATTAAATAGCGACCCCACTAATAGCAATCCCAGCAAATACAGAGCACATTAGTTTATACGAATGTCGATATTAATAAGAAAACAAGCACTGCAGAAAATTTTTTTGTAATTTAAATATGTCAGACGAAATAATCATGCCTTGCTATTGAAAGATATACAGCAGCGTCTAAAGGATGAAAACTTTCGAATAACTAATAAATTCACAAAGAATTTGCCAATTAAAAATATTTCAAGCTTTTAATTAAATTTCTTTAATCAATAAGAGAGTTATGGAGGAAGGTCAACTCAGTATGACACAAAACAGTTGGCATCAGTTTCCAAAATGTGTTCGTTTGCACAGACGGAAGAAAATCCCAGCAGTATGCAGAATGACTGCAGACGTTGTGTGTGTGTAATCGACAAGCGAGAAAGATTGCTAATATTGTTGTCGTTGTGAATCTCAGCAACTGAAAGGAATACAGCAAGCTACAATTCTATCTGTCTGCTCTGACCCACGACTTCATATTTGGGGTAAAGTGGACAGTTTACACGAGATACTACGACTACAACAGATAACATTTAATAAGTGCTCGATGACATTCTTCAAGACGGCGACAGCAATATAGACCATTACAATTAAAAATAAACATAAAACATTTTGTGTAGGCGGTGCTGTGCAGCTTTAATGAATATTAAGAAATGTCATATGCACCACGCAGCTGAAACGGCATATTTTATTACAGACGAGCGATTTCAGTCTACAACCAGAAAATCATCGGGTCCGAAAACCATCTCTCCTATGCATTTGTTTAATTGGAACAGCAGTTAGCAGATGTACCAAGCTCCATCATTGATATTATCTATATACATCGAAAATTGGGAGAAAACGCTGTCGAGGTTAAATCGACGTAATGTTATTAATGTACAGCTAGTATCAATGACTGAACAATGTACATCTGATAACTGCGATTCCATTTACTCTGACGGATAACTGAGACGGTTTTTGGACACGATGATGGTCTGGTCCTAGACCGAAATCGATCGTATCTGTTAAAATATACCGTTGTGCATTGTATAACGCACTTCTTAAGAAACAAAACACCACGGGAACTATTTGAATCAACATATGAAATGAAATTATCGGGACAATCGCAGGAATGGGAGAGCTGTGGATGGGGACGTACTACAAAGGTTACTAAACCTAAGAGCATTTAAGAACTTGAAAAAATATAGTAAACACAAAATTGGATTCGAATAATTCGCTTGAGCAATACAGATTAAATGAAAGCAGTGGTACTAGACACCTCCACAAAACAACATAAATGAAAATTAGCACACACACGCCCTTCCGGAATGATGCAAACGAAAACATAAAAAAACAAGTCCAATCGCAGCGTACGCTGTACCTATACAGCTTTAACAGACAGCGATAACAGAGCCCCTACAAGTATCTCTAACATAAACAGAAAAAACTGCAAAAATGGCAGAACTGGAATCGAATTCTTCGCTTGACCCGTAGCTCATAGTAAGACAGCGATATCACACAGAGCTCCAGAAAACGACATAATCAAAAAATATCGCATAGGAACTTTTCTGTGATAAACACAAAAATATGAAAAAATAACACACAAATGGTATCGCAGTATATACAAGACACCCCCCCCCCCCCCAACACACAAACACACACACACACACACACACACACACACACACACACACACAAACACACACACACATACACATACACACTCGCGAATCTCAATATGCAAGGATGACGCACATGAATTTCTCCGGAATAAAGCAAACAAAAGAAACAAAAAGACATACACATAAACCGAGGACAGATATATAAAACAACACCTACATAACATCAACTTAATCGAAAAATTATATACACAAATTTCTTTAGAATAAACTGAAAGGAAAGAAGTACAAAAACCTGGAATCACACTACAAACGGAAATAAATGGCTCAAAAACTGAAAACAGGTAAGTCACCGATGAATACCAAAACCTCGATCTAATTCAGCAAAAAAAAAAAAGAAAAAACAATGATGCAGCGCGGGAGTGAGCGACCGGTAAAACCAAACTGAGCCTCTTAGGAACAGTGGATTTCATAAGCGCAGCATCTCAAAGCGTCACATTCGAAAAAGAGCCCAATATTTGTAAATTAAAAAATTATGAATAACATTACGACCAGCAATGCAATTTCGTTAGGGCTAACCTCACTCTTGACGAACTTCCCACATTAAAAAGACAGCTTAATATCTATAAGAATCAAATGACAATCTAATCACTAATCGTTTCACTCACAAAAATTTTATCTTATGCTCTGAAGGTCCTGCCTACCCTTACTCTGGGAAATCGTGCGATATGCAGAAAGACAGAAACAAATAATTGTCAGAAAACAGAATAAAAATATAACCATTACTGGTTTCTCCACGCCAGTTTAATCTGTGGTCTCAGATTCCACCCAAACCAAACCCTCGTATGTCGCGACGTATTTGGAATAACAGCACAGTTAACAGACATCACAAATTACATTGGTAAGTAACACAACCACAGGCTAACTTTTAATAACAGTCCGCTTACATCTAATTCAACATAAAGTCATGACGTCAAGTGAAATGTCATGGGTCAAAGCAAGCGGGTGGAAAAGGACAATGCGCTTGACACGTTTGCCATTGAGGAACTAAGAAATTAGTTTGAGAATACAAAATGAAAGTGCATGAACTACGCCGAATAGAAAGTATAGAAATCTGTCCGAAAAACTGAAACAAAATGGTATTTCACGTTATATACTGTTAATAACATCAGGTTCAGTAATCACATCACACTCTATGCCTGAACCTGATAGGAATTCTCCACTAAGTACACAGACAATTAAAAGCTTCTACACTATTCTAACTACAGTTGATTCCGAAAGGTGAATAAATAAGTGGCAGATACGCGAATAGCTCATACCTCTTGCAGGTACAATGCTCCTCGGTTCTGAAGCTGAGTGTTCTCTTCATTCAAAGCTTCTAAAGCTCCCCAAGAACTTTGAAATGTTTCGATAGTTTTTCTCGAAACAAAAAATTCACTCTACAACACTTGAATCAAAGCTGAAGCTTCTTTCACTCAATAACTAACACAGCGAATTCGGATAGGCACTTCTAGTACTCGAGAGAATACGGAAGTAATTGCTAGGCAACAGTCCTCGACGGTTTATGTGACATAGCATTGTTGGTAGCATACCCTATGACCAACATAGAGACAACAGAGCACAACATTTTATAGGAACGACGACAGAAATGGTAAAGCGACCACTGAAATAAAATTTTTAATAAGTTAATTATATGTTGCAGCCTTTCAGATTATAGCATCGCTTCGAAGCGACGTCGCACGCTGGTGTCCTCGATCCCACATTCACATAATATGTTTAAATGTTTTCACACGCTCAAAAATTAATTCTCTCAGCCCATCGAACATCCACCATTTTTCTATGTCCGTTTGTGTAATACCACAAACACATTTTCTGGTGTATTAACTTCCTATGTCCTTAGCTGAATCTCTCCGTCATGAAACCGGAAGATTCGTCACTGGGACGGATCACATGAGCAATAGGTACTTTTATTCCACATACACTGTCGGAAAAAAGCTGAAATAACCGAGTAGTGCCAACTATGAGAATGCAAATCATGTTTGTTTTAAATACACACTGAAAATTTCGTGAGCGGTAGTTACCTTTGAGATTGAACGAGATGAGTTGATGTTAGTCAAGAGACATTGTCAGCTCCATAACCAGTAAGAATGAGACAGTGGATGTTCCTTCTGCGATATTGCGGTCTGGGGTGCGATTTCGTATGACAGCACGGACGCTCTTGTGGTTATCTTCACTGCAGTACTGTACGAGAGTCATGAACAGCATGCCGGCCTGTGTTATACAACACGGTAACGCATGCCACATACTGCTGTTGCAAGCCAAAGGTCTCTACAAAATGTCGACATATTGCGTTGGCCTGCTCGATCACCGGATATGTCTCCAGTCGAGCAATATGGGACATCATCGGGCAAAAATTCCAGCCTCATTCCACAACCGGGATTAACCGTCTGTGTATTGGCCGACTATTAGCGACCAATATCAAGAGCAATAGCAACCGCCAGAAACTGAGAGATTAACAAATATACTTTTAGGAAAGGTTAATCATTTCAAATGATGGGTCGTTTTGTGACAGTTTTTCGCTCTTTGTAGTAACTCATTTGACTAACTACTACGAACTGGGGGAACCAACTGCCAATACGACCTTCCGTCGGCGCCTGGCAAGGGGAGATGAATAAGATGAGAGAGGTCTCGACACGCAGTTACGAAAATTTTGCCATCTCTTCCAGCTCAAATAGACACTGAAAAATGATGAATGTTCGATGCGCTAAGAGAATTAATTATTGAGCGTGTGGAAACATTTAAACATATTACGTGAATGTGGGATCGAGGACACGACCCTGCGACGTCGCTTCGACGCGGTGCTATAATCTGAAAAGCTGCTACATGTATTTAACTTACTAAAAATTGGGATAATTATAGATTCCGGTACCACCCGTCGGCTTTGACCAGTGACGTCATACGTGAGGCGAAGATGCTGCAATGGAGAATGAATGAATGTGTAAATAGGCTATTTAGGTTTTTATATTGGTAACGCCACGTAGCGCTCTGTATGAAAATCACTGGCTGTGCTGTGTGCAGTCTGTGGCTGATTTGCATTGTTGGAATATTGCTATTCTAGTGTTGGGCAGCTGGATGTGAACAGCGCGTAGCGTTGCGCAGTTGGAGGTGAGCCTCCAGCAGTGGTGGATGTGGGGAGAGAGATGGCGGAGTTTTGAGAGCGGATGATCCGGACGTGTGTCCATCAGAAACAGTAATTTCGTAAGACTGGATGTCACGGACTAATATATATATATATATATATATATATAGTAGTTAGTGCCTTCAGTAATCTAGCTGGCAGTATTGGCGCTCCCTGTATTGCAGTAGTTCGAGTAACGAAGATTTTTGTGAGGTAAGTAATCCATGAAAGGTATAGGTTATTGTTAGTCAGGGTCGTTCTTTTGTAGAGATTATTGAAAGTCAAATTGCGTTGCGCTAAAAATATTGTGTCACTTTATTGATGATCTGAATAAGTAAAGAGAGAAATGTCTGTGCACGTTCAGTTTTGCTCAGCTGTGTGAAAATCAAATAACGTAAGGCGTTTATCAGCACAATCATTCATTCATAAATTTTTCTTAGGGGAGGTTTCAAACGGAACGGATGGTACTCGTAAATATACGAATGTAGCATGACGTAAAATAATACATTTAACGCGACTATTCCTTACACGCGAATTTCGTTTAAACGAGTTATAGATGACTGAAATAAATAAAGACACGCGAGCAATTACGAGTACATATATTATATTTTCCACACGTTCTGCATAAACGATCTAAATAATGATCCGTCGAATAGCTGGAATCGGTAACTAGAAGCAACCTATGTAGGAGGACATTTCTAGTTACCGATTCCAATATTACTGTTTGGTGCGCAAAAATCTTATAACATATCAGAAACGTGGTTAAAAATGATCTTGTTAGTGAACTACAGAATACGACTAGACTTTCAAAACCCGAAAATCGTTACACACATTACTGCACACGCAAAGAAATAAAACGCAAAAATAACCAAAGCTTGCAACGGATAACTATACTACACGAAAGTCACACCAGCTACAGTAGCTCCAAGTAATGCTCTGTAAAATCGATACACCAGGAGTGACAGTAAAAATAAGAGAAGTGTAGCAGCAACATTGGAAAGGAAAACATAAAAATGGCTACATAAAAAGAAACTTACCGCATATGAACTTCCAAAGGAGTCAAAGATCGAGGCTGACAAGTACTAAATGAGGACATAACAAGAAATAATAATGTTAGAAGGTCAACCTGTAACGGAAGAAGCAAAATCCAGAATAACTAATGAAAAAATAATAAACACAAACTGCCAGGCACGAATGAGGTATCACCCAAATCAGTTCTTCCCTACCACCCGCGCTCGATCAGATGCAAAATTTTAAAATAATAATAAACAAATGAAACCAGGAGTCAATCACATGAACCCTCCGGCCAAGACACAGAAATACCCCTCGGCACACCACTGTAACCAGAATATATTAAAACGACAGAAAAACTTTCCTCCAGAGAAGCAAAAAAAGTAGCAGTCGCACAATACAGTAACATAAAAAAAACTCAACGTAAAACAAAAAAAAAGTATCAGACCCACCAACACCTAACTAACAAAACGAGGCTTGTACATTTTGCTGACTACTTTCATAAATGCAAGAAATAAACAGTAACCTTTAAGAATACTCTTCCTCCAACGCTGGCCTTCCAACACTGAAATCCTTCGCTTTCCCTGCCCGACAACAGATTTTACAGCCCCCCAATACCCCTCGATTATATTAGTACATGCCCCCGTCTTATAATCTTTAAACTGAATATTGTGATTCATGACCAAATGATGATAACCCCTTGTACGAAGCAAACCCATTCGACATGACTATAGAACCTTCCTCCACATTCTTCTATTAAAGTTGTAAAGACTTCATTTGTGCAGTTTGGTACAACCCTAAATACAACATCAGCACAACCTACTCCAGAAACTACTACTCCAAAAACCCAACGCCCAACCACTTCGTGCTCCCTTTCATACTTTCTCTTTCCAAAATGTGACTCATCTACTTCAACTATAACCGCTGCCCCACCCCCATCGCCCCCAGAATGATCCCCTATACCTTATAAATTCCCCGCAGACTTCTCTACAAAATGAGAACCAGTCCACTACAGTGCCACACGAAACCCCTGCTTCGTGCATGACAGATTTGCAAGAATATTCAAAGCAAAAATAGTAGGTTCGCATGACAATTACTTCTACATTCAGCCCCGATATTTCGAACCACGTCCCCCTACGTATGGATCTCCATATGCTATTTTTCTGCACCTCCACATGTATTCGTCGGACGTTCGTGATAACGCAACCTTCGTCAAAACCATATAATTTCCACAGACACTGAACTTGCAAAATCTAGCAAATGATTGCAAAAATTTTATAGCAGATTTACGGTCACTCATTTTCTGGAGCAGAATTTTCGCAGCAAATCCAACTGATTCATCCATAACGAACAGCGTGAGAAAGCAAGACCTTATAAATCACGACTACTTATAAATCACGTCTACTTTCATTAACAAAATATGCCTAAAACAAATTACGATACGAAAACAACAATGTACATCGAATTTTTAATATACGCGAGTAACGAGGAAATTCAGAGAAATTATTTAGCGTTCATCTACAGCAATCTACAGCGCAAACAAAATAACATCACTCATTACGTCATTGGTCAAAGCCGACGGGGAGTATCGGGCACTAGAATTGACCCAGGTTCTGTAATGACATCACACTCTATCACATGCTTCAGCCTGATTGTATTTTTCCACTCAGTACACAGACATTTAAAAGGTTCTACGCTATTTTAACTACAGATGATTCCGAAAGATGAATAAATAAGTGGTAGATACGCGAACAGCTCATACCTCTTGCAGGTACAATGATCCTCGGTTCTGAAGCTGGATGTTCACTTCGTTCAAAGCTTCTAAGGCTCCCCAAGAACTTTAAAATGTTTCGATAGTTGTTCTCGAAACAAAAAATTCACTCTACAACACTTGAATCAAAGCTGAAGCTTCTTTCACTCAATAACTCATACAGAGAATTCGGATAGGCACTTATAGTACTCGAGAGAATACGGAAGTAATTGCTAGGCAACAGTCCTCGACGGTTTATGTGACATAGCATTGTTGTTAGCATACCCTATGACCAACATAGAGACAACGGAGCACAACATTTTATAGGAACGACGACAGAAATGGTAAAGCGACCACTGAAATAAAATTTTTAATAAGTTAAATATATGTTGCAGCCTTTCAGATTATAGCATCGCTTCGAAGCGACGTCGCACGCTCGTGTCCTCGATCCCGCATTCACGTAATATGTTTAAATGTTTTCACACGCTCAAAAATTAATTCTCTCAGCGCATCGAACATTCACCATTTTTCTATGTCCATTTGTGTAATACCACAAACACATTTTCTGGTGTATTAACTTCCTATATCATTAGCTGAATCCCTCTGTCATGAAAACTGGTGATTCGTCACTGGGACGGATCACATGAGCAATAGGTACTTTTATTCCACATACACTGACGGAAAAAAGCTGAAATAACCCAGCAACCCCACTATGAGAATGCAAATCATGTTTGTTTTAAGTATGTACTGAAAATTTCGTGAGCAGTAGTTTCCTTTGAGATCGAACGAGGTGACTGGATGTTCCTTCTCCGATATTGCGGTCTGAGGTGCAATTGCGCCTGACAGCACGAACGCTCTTGTGGTTATCCCATGAATCTTGACTGCAATACTTGCGCCAGTCATGAACGTCATTCCGGCCTGTGTTGTACAACACGATAACGCTCTGCTACATACCGCTGTTGTAACCCAGAGGTCTCTACAAAATGTGGACATGTTGCGTTGGCCTGCTCGATCACCGGATCTGTCTCCAGTCGAGCAATATGGGACATCATCGGGCAACAATTCCAGCCTCATTCCACAACCAGGATTAACCGTCTGTGTATTGGCCGACCAATAGCGACCAATACCAAGAGCAATAGCAACCGCCAGAAACTGAGAGATGTAACAAATATACTTTTAGGAAACATTAGGCACTACAAATGGCGGGTCGTGTTGTGACAGTTTTCCGCTCTTTGTAGTAACTCATTTGAATAACTACCATGAACAAGGGGAACCAACTGCCAATACGACCTTCCGTCGCCGCCTGGCCAGGGGAGAATAATAATATGAGAGAGGTGTCGACACGCAGTTACGATAATTTTGCTATCTGTTCCAGCTTATGTAACGCAGCACCACTGCCACAACAGTCCTAAACGCTTAACAGGGATATGTCAACTAGTGAGGGCATCACCCAAATATCTACGTCGACTGCTGCAGCAAATGCTATGCAAGATGTGTAGAGCTTTTCAACTGCAATGAGACACCGGGTAAATATAACAAAGTAATCCCGAAAAGGCAACGAAAAAAAGGAATATCTTTTCATCTGAAACACTTTGTGCAGAGATTATTAACTCCAAATAAATTCAGTTAAGTAAGGAAAGGTGGAAATAACTTAATGTCAGGCTCTTTTTTAGATAACATCTAAAATGTGAATAGCCGATCATTAGTCGCAGTGACCATAGCTGGCGTCTCAAACACCCGGCTGCCACGGCCTGGAATATGTAATGCGTCTGATTCGCATTTCTGCAACTAGGTTTACGAACTGGAGCGTAGTTACAAATAATACTCAGAATTGACTGCAAACTAGGCATCATAAATCAGTAACTCTCATAGTTGATTTTATTACGAAATGTTGTATTCAGGATCTATGTAACAAGGATTAATCTAATATAATGTAATATAATGTAATTTAATCTAATCTAATCATAGTGCTCACTAGCCATGAAGTCATGAATTACCGAAATTTTTGCGAATATCAGTAACCAAATCTAAACGTAAAAACCTCGCATTGCTAACATTAACGAATCATTGTCGAACGTGAAAGAACAATTACGTGTAAAAAAAGTCTTTACCAATCCCGGATTGGTACTTGGACCGTCGTGATTTATAATCTGCCACTTACTCATTGTACCGCCGAGCAAATTGGAAATCTTAATATTTACACTTTTATAGTTATTGAAACAGACCGTCGCATATTAATAAAGTTAAAACCACTTGCGATTTTTTCAAAATGAAATATTGAAGGTATTTTATGATCAGACTGAAGTACATCACTGCAGGCAATTAATAGTAGAACGCCTGCTTTGAAAGGATAGGCTGGAGATAGGACGATAAGCTTAGGGTCACAATGGTGAGGGAGCAGGAGAATTCGGGCTTGACAAGTCATAACAGTTTGCTATATACCACTGTGGTAGGCACGTAGGCTTTTGTGTTCTTATCCAATTACATTTACGATTTGCATCAGCTGTGTAGGCAACTACTGTTTCGAATAGTTTCCTAGTCTGAAAGTTAAAAAATTCGTTGTTACATGTTGAAGTAGTAATTCTGCTGAGGTTCGGTGAATGCGACTAATGATCGACTATTCACATTTTAGATGTTCTCTAGATAGGAGCCTTACATTAAGCTATTTCCACCTTTACTTACTTAACTGAATTTGCTTTGGAGTTAATAATCTCTGCACAGAGTGTTTCAGATGAAAACTCATTCCTGTTTTTTTCGTTGGATTTTCAGGATTACTTTGTTATATTTGCCCGGTGTCTCATTGCACTTGAAAACCTCTAGACATCTATGTATATATGGTCTACATTTAGCACTTGCATAGCATTTGCTGCAGCAATCGACATAGATATTTGCGTGATGCCCTCACTAGTTCACATATCCCTGTTAAGCGTTTAGGACTGCTGCGGCAGTGGTTCTGTGTTACATAAGCTGGAAAAGATGGCAAAATTATCGTAAGTGCGTGTCGACACCTCTCTCATCTTATTCTTCTCCCCTTGCCAGGTGGCGACAGAAGGTCGTATTGGCAGTTGGTTCCCCTTATTCATGGTAGTTAGTCAAATGAAATAATACAAATGTATTATTAATACAAATGTAATAGAATCCTTGAAAGTAAAGTATGGGTGAATGGAATTTTTTCGATATCTCCATTTAGGCCTAAGGGGTTATTAGACCCTGTTTGGTGAAGAAAGAATAAATGAATTGCTGCCATTGCAGCAATAATAAATGGTAGTACAAAATGGAATGTAAAGAATTGATTTAATGTTGCGTTATCAACAGCAAACCCTCCCCACACTCATTGAACTAAATCCGTTCCTAAATATGGAATTGCTGATAATAAATTAGTAATTACTGTCGCACCTCAAAATGATATTCGATCTCAAGGTAAAACGTATCCTATAAATGCAGTTGCTATAACTAAGAATAGAATTACTGTACCAATTATTCAGGTGTGTATGTATATGTAAGATCCATAGTAAATTCCTCGTCCTACATGTAAATAAATACAAATAAAAAATATAGAGGCTCCATTTGCATGTAAGGTTCGAATAATTCAACCATTATTTACGTCTCGGCAGATGTGTACTACACTACTAAATGCTATTTCAATATTTGATGTATAATGTATAGCTAAAAATAGTCCAGTTACAATTTGAATTACCAAACATAACCCTAGTAGGGACCCAAAATTTCATCAAAATGAAATATTTGTTGGTGCGGGTAAATCAACTAAAGAGTTATTAATGATTTTAATTAAAGGATGTCTTAATCGTAAGGGTTTGTTCATTAGTAAATTAACTTATTTTACGAATAGGCCCCTGGTTAATATTAGTGATTTTAACAACTGCTAATAGTGCTAAAAATAAATAAATTATTATTATTATTGTGATAATGAATGTTGGTCTAATATATAGTTTTTCTAAAGATATCGTTATTTCTTGATAATTGATTGAATTATCAATGTTTATAGATTCAGTATTCTTGAAAAAGTCTATAAATATTGTTACATCTAAAATAATTAATGTTGATATAATAAATACTCATATTGTTAAGGTAATAATTATCGTAATTGATTTAGGTTGAAATATTTTGTTTGATGCAATTCTCGTAATATAAATAAATAGAACTAATATACCACCAAGTAACATTAAAAATAAAATATATGATAATCAATATCTTTCCATTATTGTTCCTGTTATTAGTCCAACTAGAAAAGTTTGTAGGATAATGAAAAGCATTATTGATATTGGGTGTCTTAATTTAATAAAATTAATATTCATTACGTTTGATAGTGATATAATTATTATTTTGATCATTTCAGGGGTTAGTTTATTTAAAATATCGGTTTTGGGGACTGATGATGGAAGCTTTTTCACCTCTGAAGTTTTAAAAGTGGGGGCTGGACTTATTTCAAGACTGGTGTTTTTTTTAAACTTTTAAAACTAATGATTATATTCTCTGTCTTTACTTCTTTATTGGTTTATTTTGCTGGTGTTTATGTTTTTTCTTCTAAACGTAAGCATTTATTAATGGTTCTTTTGAGATTAGAATATACTGTTTTTCTTTATTTATATTAGTTATTGTTTTTCTTATTGAGTTTGATTATGATTATTTTTTTCCTGTTATTTTTTTGGTTTTTTCTGTTTGTGAAGGTGCTTTAGGTCTTTCTATTTTAGTTTCAATAATTCGTTCTCATGGAAATGATTTTTTTAATTCTTTTGGTTTATCTTTATGTTAAAGTATTTGTTTATAATTATTTTTTGATCCCTCTTTGTTTGGTTAATAATTGTTGATGGTTGGTTCATTCTTTAATATTTATGTCTAGTTTTGTTTTTATAATTTGTGTTTATTCATACGCAGATTTGAATATAATTAGATATTATTTTGGTATTGATTATTTTTCTATTAGTTTGATTTTGCTTTGTTTTTGAATTTGTTGTTTAATAATTACTGCTAGAGGTTCAGTTTATTTAAGTTCTTATCATTCTAATTTTTTTGTCTTTATGGTCATAATTTTAATGATTACGCTTTATTGTTCGTTTGCCAGATTGAGTCTTCTTTCTTTCTATATTTTTTTTGAGGCTAGATTAGTTCCTACTTTACTTTTGATTTTGGGTTGAGGTTATCAGCCTGAACGTTTACAGGCTGGTGTTTATTTAGTTTTTTATACTTTGGTTGCTAGATTACCTTTATTATTAGTTTTATTTAGGGTTTATGATTTTTCTAATACTTTATATTTTCCTTTATTGGTTGATTTTGGTTCTTATTATTTTATATTTTATGTATTTATAATTCTTGCTTTTTTAGTTAAGATGCCGATATTTTTGGTTCATTTATGGCTTCCTAAGGCTCATGTTGAGGCCCCTATTTCAGGTAGAATGATTCTTGCTGGTGTTTTATTAAAGTTAGGTGGTTATGGTATTTTTCGTGTTATGAAGGTTATTTCTTGTTTGGGTTTAAAGTTTAATTATTTTTGATTGTCTTTAGGTTTATCTGGTGGGGTTATTGTTAGATATATTTGTTTTCGTCAGGTTGATTTATAGTCTTTAATTGCACATTCTTCTGTTGCTCATATAAGAATGGTTATTGGAGGATTGATGACCATGAATTGGTAAGGTTGTATAGGTTCTCTTTCTTTAATGGTTGGTCATGGTTTATGTTCTTCTGGGTTATTTTGTTTATCTAATATTATTTATGAACGTTTAGGTAGACAAAGACTATTAATTAACAAGGGTATAATTAATTTGATACCAAGAATGGCTTTATGATGATTCCTTTTGAGATCATCTAATATAGCTGCTCCTCCTTCTCTAAATTTGGTAGGTGAACTTAGATTATTAAATAGAGTTATGTCTTGATCTTCTTTTAGATTTATTGCTTTAATTTTTTTGTCTTTTTTTAGAGCTGTTTATACTTTATATATGTATTCTTATTCTCAGCATGGTAATTATTATTCTGGTGTTTATACTTGTTCTCTTGGTTATTTTCGTGACTATCATCTTTTACTTTTACATTGATTGCCTTTAAATATTCTTTGTTTAAAGGGCGAGTATTTTTTTGTTTAGGTTGCTTAAGTATTTTAATTAAAAATGTTGTTTTGTGGAATCAATGATATGAATTTTTTCATCTTAGGCCGTGAATTTATTTTCTATTTGTTCTTTGAGTTTTTTCTTTATTTTTTTCTAGAACTATAATTTTTATTTTGGGTATTTGTTATTTAATAATTGATTATAGAGTTTTTGTTGAATGAGAACTCTTTAATTTAAATGGTTCTATGGTTGTTATGACTTTAATTTTGGATTGAATGTCTCTTATTTTTATGTCTTTTGTTATATATATTTCTTCTTTGGTTATTTATTATAGAGAGGATTATATATTGGGAGAAAAGAATATAAATCGTTTTATTGTTATTGTTTTAATATTTATTCTTTCTATAGGTTTTTTAATTATTAGCCCTAATTTGATTAGAATTTTATTAGGATGGGATGGTTTGGGTTTGGTTTCTTATTGTTTAGTTATTTACTACCAAAATGTGAAATCTTATAATGCAGGTATGTTAACTGCACTTTCTAATCGTATTGGTGATGTTCCTATTTTAATTTCTATTGCTTGAATATTGAATTTTGGTGGTTGAAATTATATTTATTATTATGATTTTATTTCTAATTCTTTTGAAATAAAGCTTATTACTATATTAATTGTTTAAGCAGCTATAACTAAAAGAGCTCAAATTCCCTTTTCTTCTTGACTTCCTGCTGCTATGGCTGCTCCTACTCCCGTTTCTGCTTTAGTTCATTCTTCTACTCTTGTTACTGCTGGGGTTTATTTATTAATTCGTTTCAGACCAATATTAGATACTTATAATTGTGGTTGATTCTTACTTTTAATTGGTTGCATAACTATATTTATGGCTGGTTTGAGGGCTAATTTTGAATTTGATTTGAGGAAAATTGTTGCTCTTTCTACTTTAAGACCACTTGGTTTAATAATAAGAATTTTGTCTATGGGTTATCCAAAACTTGCATTTTTTCTTTTATTAGCTCATGCTTTATTTAAGGCGTTATTGTTTATGTGTGCAGGTTCAATAATTCATAATTTAAAGGATTCTCAGGATATTCGTTTTATAGGTTCAATTGTTAATTTTATACCTTTAACAGCAGTTTGTTTTAATGTTTCTAGTTTGTCTTTGTGTGGTATGCCGTTTTTAGCAGGGTTTTATGCAAAGGATTTAATTCTTGAAATGGTTTGTTTAGGATGAATTAATTGTTTGATTTTTTTCTTTACTTCTTTCCTACTGGTTTAACTGCTTCTTATTCTTTTCATTTATTTTTATTATTCAATATCTGGTGATAATAATTTTTATTCTAGATTTTCTTTTGATGATAAGGGTTACTATATTTCGTTTGGTATACTTGGTTTATTGTTTGTTGCTGTTTTTGGTGGTAGCCTTTTGTCTTGGTTAATTTTCCCTGTTCCTCATGTGATTGCTTTGCCTTATTATTTAAAGTTTTTAACTATTACTGTAGTTGTTTTAGGTGCTTATTTGGGTTATCTTATTTCTAATTTTGATTTTTCTCAAGATTTATTTTCTTTAAGTATACTTTCTTTTGTCAGATTTGCTGGTTCTATATGGTTTATACCCTTTCTTTCAACTAAGTTTATTAGATATATTCCTTTAAAATTAGGTTATTATTCATCTAAATCATTTGATTATGGTTGAGGTGAATTATTTGGTGGTCAAGGTTTATATAGACTATTTATTTGTTTAATTGGTTATTAATACAACACGACCCACCATTCGAAGTGACTAATCTTTCCTAAAAGTATATTTACTACATCTCTCAGTTTATGGCGGTTGCTATTGCTCTTGATATTGGTCGCTATTGGTCGGCCACTACACAGACGGTTAATCCCAGTTGTGGAATGAGGCTGGAATTGTTGCCTGATGATGTCCCATATTGCTCGACTGGAGACAGATCTGTTTTTCCGTCAGTGTATGTGGAATAAAAGTACCTATTGCTCATGTGATCCGTCTCAGTGACAAATATTCCATTTTCATAACAGAGAGATTCAGCGAAAGTTATAGGAAGTTAATACACAAGCAAATGTGTTTGTGGTATTACACAAACGGACATAGAATAATGGTAATTGTTCGATGCGCTGAGAGAATTAATTTTTGAGCGTGTGAAAACATTTAAACATATCACATGAATGCCGGATCGTGGACACGAGCGTGTGCGTCACTTCTAAGCGACGCTACAATCTGAAAAGCTGCGACATATATCTAACTTATTAAAAATTTTATTTCAGTGGTCGCTTAACCACTTCTGACGTCGTTCCTATAAAATGTGCTCCGGTGTCTCTATGTTGGTCGTAGGGTATGCTAACAACAATGCTATGTTACCTAAACCGTCGAGGACCATTGCCTAGCAATTACTTCCGTATTCTCTCGAGTACTAGAAGTGTCTATCCGAATTCGCTGTGTGAGTTATTGAGTGAAAGAAGCTACAGCTTTGATTCAAATGTTGTAGAGTGAATTTTTTGTTTCGGGAACAACTATCGAAACATTTTAAAGTTCTTGGGGAGCCTTAGAAGCTTCGAACGAAGCAAACACCCAGCTTCAGAACCGAGGAGCATTGTACCTGCTAGAGGTATGAGCTATTGGCGTATCTGCAACTTATTTATTCACCTTTCGGAATCAACTGTAGTCAGAATAGCGTAGAAGCTTTTAGTTGTCTGTGTACTTAGAGGAGAATTCCCATCAGGTTGAAGCATAGAGTGTGATGTGATTACTGAACCTGATGTTATTAACAGTATATAACGTGAAACACCATTTGGTTTCAGTTTTTCATGGAGATTCAGATATTAAGTGCTTGCTTTTTCAGACCGATTTCTATACTTTCTATTTGGCGTAGTTCATGGACTTTAATTTTGTATTCTCAAGCTAATTTCTTAGTTCCTCAATGGCAAACGTGTCAAGCGCATTGTCCTTTTCCACCCATTTCCTTTGACTCATGACATCTCAAGTGACGTCATGACTTTATGTTGAATTGGATATAAGCGAACTGTTATTAAAAGTTAGCCTGTGGTTGTGTTAATTACCAGTGTGATCTGTGATGTCTGTAAACTATGCTGTTATCCAAATACGTCACGACATACGAGGATTTGGTTTGGATAGAGCCTGAGACCACAGATTAAACTGGTGTGGGGAAACCATTAACGATTATATTTTTATTCTGTTTTGTGACAAATATTTATCTGTTTCTTTCTGCATATCGCACGATATCCCAGGGTAAGGGTAGGCATGACCTTCAGTGCATAAGATAAATCTTTTATGAGTGAAACGATTAGTGATTATGATTATCGTTTGATTCTTATAGTTATTTAACTGTCTTTTTTAATGCGGGAAGTTCGTCGAGAGTAAGGTTAGCCCTAACGAAATTGCATTGCTGGTGGTAATGTTATTAATAATTTTTTAATTTACAAATATTTGGCCGTTTTTCGAATGTGACTCTTTGAGACGCTGCACTTATGAAATCCACTGTTCCTAAGAGGCTCAGTTTGGTTTTACCGGTCGCTCACTCCCACGCTGCGTAATTGTTTTTTTGTTGTTGTTCGTAATATTTGTTTAGGTGAATTGGATAGAGGTTTTGGCATTTTTTGGTGAACTACTTGTTTTCGGTTTTTGGGCCATTTTTTTCGTTTTTAGTGTGATTCCAGTTTTTTGTACTTCTTCCTTTCGATTTATTCTAAAGGAATTTGTGTATATAATTTTTCGGTTCAGTTGATGTTATGTGGGTGTTGTTTTATATCTCTGTCCACTGTCTATGTGTATGTCTTCTTGTTCCTTTTCTTCGCTTTATTCTGGAGAAATTCATGTGCGTTATCCTTGCATATTGAGATTCGCGAGTGTGTATGTGTATGTGTGTGTGTGTGTGTGTGTGTGTGTGTGTGTGTGTGTGCGTGCGTGCGTGCGTGTGTGTTTGGGGGGGGGGTGTTGTATATACTTCGATACCATTTGTGTGTTATTTTTTTATATTTTTATGTTTATCACAGAAAAGTTCCTATGCTGTATTTTTCGATTATGTCGATTTATGGATCTGTGTGTATTACCACTGTCTTCCTTTGAGCTACAGTTCAAGCGAAGAATTCGAATCCAATTCTGCCATTTTTGCACTTTTTTTGTTTATGTTGGAGATATTTGTAGGGGCTCTGATATCGCTGTCTGTTAAAGCTACACTCCTGGAAATTGAAATAAGAACACCGTGAATTCATTGTCCCAGGAAGGGGAAACTTTATTGACACATTCCTGGGGTCAGATACATCACATGATCACACTGACAGAACCACAGGCACATAGACACAAGCAACAGAGCATGCACAATGTCGGCACTAGTACAGTGTATATCCACCTTTCGCAGCAATGCAGGCTGCTATTCTCCCATGGAGACGATCGTAGAGATGCTGGATGTAGTCCTGTGGAACGGCTTGCCATGCCATTTCCACCTGGCGCCTCAGTTGGACCAGCGTTCGTGCTGGACGTGCAGACCGCGTGAGACGACGCTTCATCCAGTCCCAAACATGCTCAATGGGGGACAGATCCGGAGATCTTGCTGGCCAGGGTAGTTGACTTACACCTTCTAGAGCACGTTGGGTGGCACGGGATACATGCGGACGTGCATTGTCCTGTTGGAACAGCAAGTTCCCTTGCCGGTCTAGGAATGGTAGAACGATGGGTTCGATGACGGTTTGGATGTACAGTGCACTATTCAGTGTCCCCTCGACGATCACCAGTGGTGTACGGCCAGTGTAGGAGATCGCTCCCCACACCATGATGCCGGGTGTTGGCCCTGTGTGCCTCGGTCGTATGCAGTCCTGATTGTGGCGCTCACCTGCACGGTGCCAAACACGCATACGACCATCATTGGCACCAAGGCAGAAGCGACTCTCATCGCTGAAGACGACACGTCTCCATTCGTCCCTCCATTCACGCCTGTCGCGACACCACTGGAGGCGGGCTGCACGGTGTTGGGGCGTGAGCGGAAGACAGCCTAACGGTGTGCGGGACCGTAGCCCAGCTTCATGGAGACGGTTGCGAATGGTCCTCGCCGATACCCCAGGAGCAACAGTTTCCCTAATTTGCTGGGAAGTGGCGGTGCGGTCCCCTACGGCACTGCGTAGGATCCTACGGTCTTGGCGTGCATCCGTGCGTCGCTGCGGTCCGGTCCCAGGTCGACGGGCACGTGCACCTTCCGCCGACCACTGGCGACAACATCGATGTACTGTGGAGACCTCACGCCCCACGTGTTGAGCAATTCGGTGGTACGTCCACCCGGCCTCCCGCATGCCCACTATACGCCCTCGCTCAAAGTCCGTCAACTGCACATACGGTTCACGTCCACGCTGTCGCGGCATGCTACCAGTGTTAAAGACTGCGATGGAGCTCCTCCGTATGCCACGGCAAACTGGCTGACACTGACGGCGGTGGTGCACAAATGCTGCGCAGCTAGCGCCATTCGACGGCCAACACCGCGGTTCCTGGTGTGTCCGCTGTGCCGTGCGTGTGATCATTGCTTGTACAGCCCTCTCGCAGTGTCCGGAGCAAGTATGGTGGGTCTGACACACCGGTGTCAATGTGTTCTTTTTTCCATTTCCAGGCGTGTATATAGGTACAGCGTACTCTGCGATTAGACTAGGATTTTTTTTTTTTTTGTTTTCGTTTGCATCATTCCGGAAGAACGTGTGTGTGCTATTTTTCAGTTATGATGTATTGTGGAGGTGTCTAGTACCACTGCCTTCATTTTGTTTGTATTGGTCAAGCGAATTATTCGAATCCAATTTTGTGTTTACTATATTTTTTTCGCTCGGTATATTCTACAGAAGTTCTTAAATGCTCTTAGGTTTAGTAACCTTTGTAGTACGTCCCCATCCACAGCTCTCCCATTCCTGAGATTGTCCCGATAATTTCATTTCATATGGTGATTCAAATAGTTCCCATGGTGTTTTGTTTCTTAAGAAGTGCGTTATACAATACACAACGGTATATTTTAACAGATACGATCGATTTCGGTCTAGGACCAGACCATCATCGTGTCCAAAAACCGTCTCAGCTATCCGTCTGAGTAAATGGAATCGCAGTTATCAGATGTACATTGTTCCGTCATGGATACGAACTGTACATTCATAACATTACGTCCATTTGACCCTGAGAACGTTTTTTCCCAATATTCGATATATATATAGATAATATAAATGATGGAGCTTTGTACATCTGCTGACTGCTGTTCGAATTAAAGAAACGCATAGGAGAGATTGTTTTTGGACCAGATGATTTTCTGGTTCTAGACCGAAATCGATCGTCTGTGATAAAATATGCCGTTACAGCTATGTGGTGGATATGGCAGTTCTTAACATTCATTAAAGCTGTACAGCACCGCCTACACAAAATGTTTTATGTTTGTTTTTGATTGTAATGGTCTATATTGCTGTCACCGTCTTGAAGAAAGTCATAGGGCTCTTATTAAATGTTATCTGTGGTTGTCGTAGTATCTCGTGTAAACTATCCACTTTACCCCAGTTATGACGTCGTCGGTCAAAGCAGATAGATATAATTGTAGCTTGCTATAATCCTTTCAGTTGCTGAGATTCACTTCGACAACGACGTTAGTGATCTTTTTCGCTTGTCGATTACATATACATAGTGTCCGTGGTCATAACAGCGTCATGCTGCTAGAATTTTCTCCCATCTGTGAAAACGAACACATTTTGCAAACTGATGCCAACCGTTTTGTGTCAAAATGAATTGACCTTCCACCGTAACAATGGAGTATAACTCTCTTATTGGTTAATGAATTTGAAGTAAGAGCTTGGAGTATTTTTAATTGGTAAATTCTTTGTGAATTTATTAGTTACTCGGGCGTTTTCATCCTTTAGACACTGCTGTATATCTTTCAATAGAAAGCCATGATTATTTCGACTGACGTTTATTTAAATTATTAAAAATTTTACTGGAGTGCTTGTTCACCTATTGATATCGATGTTCCTATAAAATTATATGCTCTGCATTTATTGCTATTAGTGTGGTTGCTATTTAATGTTAATCATAGGGTATGCTGACAACAATGCTATGTCCCCTAGACCGTCGAGGACGGATGCCTAGCAATTACTTCCGTATTATCTCGAGTACTAGAAGTGCCTATACGGATTCGTTGTGTGAGTTATTCAGTAAAAGAAGCTTCAGTTTTGATTCAAGTGTTGTAGCGTTAAGTTTGTGTTTCAAGAACATTAAGGAAACTTTTTAAAGTTCTTGCGGAGCCTTGGAAGCTTTGAAGTAAGCTAACGCCCAGCCTCTGAGGCGAGGTGCATTGTACCCGCAAGAGGTATGAGCCATTCACCTGAATGTAACCTGTTTATTTACCATACAAAGCCATCTGCAGTTAGAATATCGTACAAGCGTTTAAATGAGTGTGAATTTTGTGGAGAAGTACCAAGCTGAAGTTTTACGACGGCCAGTGTTATGATTTCGGAACACGTAATTAGTACACTGCAACATGTGAAAGATCACTTTGTCTTAATTTTTCGTACAGGTTAATAAGTTAGGTGCCTGACTTGTACAGACGAATCACTTTACTGAGTTTCTGACGAAGTTCACTTACGTTTGTCATACTTTCACATATTAATCACTTAGTTTCACAACGATAAGTGTCACCAACCTCCTTGCTTCTGAATTGTACATACATGTTGGCTGTGATCATTGCACAGTCGTGACGCTGGAGTTTCCTTACGTCTCTGAAGAAGAAGACGCTTTGGAAACTGATGTTGTTCACAGGCTATGCTAACACCGATGCTATGTTACATAAACCGTAGAGGACTGTTGCCTAGCAGTTACTTGCGTATTCACACGAGTACTTGAAATAACGATACAGATTCGTCGTGTGAGTTGTGGATTTAAGTGGCTACAGTTTTGATTCATATATTGTACTGTTACACTTTGTGTTTCGAGTTAAAATAACGAAACATTTTAAATTTCTTGGGGCTTCTAGAAGCTTTGAACGAAGCGAACGCCCAGGTTCAGAAGCGATGTGCAATGTATCCGGGAGAGGTACGAACTACTGACTTAAGTGCCTTCTGTTTACTTACCGTATAGAATCAGATGCAGTTTGAATATCGTATAAGCGTATAAATGACTGGATGTGTGTCAATGTACAGGAACACTTAAAAGTTACGACATAGTGTGATGTGTTTTCGCGGTACGTAAAATGGAAAACAAAAATGGTTCCATTCAAATTCCAGTACAGTGTTTCAATGCGTCATGCAGCTACAAAGGTTACGAGAGAGCGTCACTTATAGGGACAGATCTCTTTGCTGAGGTTTCCACAGTTTTAGTTACTGGAATCGTCTATTCTTTAACTTATTATTTAGTTTCACAACGAGAGCGGCGTCTCCTATCTCTGTCACCAAATCTGTTGTATTCTTCCTTCTGTGAAGAAGAAGACAATACGTAAATTAGTTCCAGTTGCGAGCAGTCAAAATGAGTTGACATGGCACCATATCAAAAGAATTTTCTCTTCCTGTTACTCAAAGAAATTAAATTAATACCTTTGAGGATCGTTAAATGTTAATTCCATTGGGAGTTTATAAGCTGTACTGGCGTTTTCTTCGCTCAAATATCGCTGGTTAAATTTCAATCGTAAATATGGTTGTTATGTCGTACATGTTGTTGAAGAGTTCACTTGGCGCTGAAGAGTAATTCTAGGTTTAGTGTTGAACTTAGGTTGTTGATGACTCTGCCACAAAGAAGGAAAGGCGCAACCCGGTGAGGATACACTGACTCAGACAACGGGTATTTGTAAAAATCGTAATCTCCTCAGACACTGCGGCGAGATTTTGGATTTAAACCACCACACTGTTGCATAGATTATTTACCGGTAACTTCATATCACCCACAAGATGTTCCCTTAAGTACCCACTAATTAAATTACCGATCCTGCCTCACGGTGCCATATTGAACGAACGGGTGGTAGTAATCAAATCGCTGTGTAATGTTTGTCCAAATGCGAAGTTTAAATAACTGTACTTGGTATATGTCTGAAACTAGTGTAGCGATGCACAGTTTTGCTAATAGTACTGTCTGTCTGTCTAATAGTGTTAGCTTTAAATAACTGCTATCTAAACAAAATTATTCATTGCAGAATAAATGTACCTCATAATGAACACACCTTTGACTGTCATCGAAGAACTAGTGTTATTTTAATTTATCTATTAGGAATCAGTAAAAGGGAATTAAAATAATGAATTCCTCACCAGTCATAAATGGATAATATTTTCCAAGTAAATCAATTATATTCAATCGATCTGGATGTTACAGATCCTTTGTAACACTGACAGCCCTTATTATTACAGAAGTTTACTTTAAAGACATGACATCACGGTCTCAAGTTTTTCCTTGCGATACACTTGTGAGACATTACACTAAGTCTTACTCGTGGACACGGCATGGTCGTATCTAACGTGCTGCCCGTTGTCGTTGCAGCAATGTTCCGACGAATCAAGGCGTTTTTCTCCCGGTGTGTGGGAGGGGAGAAAGACGAAGGTGTGCGACTGGATAAGACCTTGGTCGCTGCTCGAGGTAGTTTTGAGGTGAGCCACGTCACGTTGCATTACTGATATCATAATAAGCAAAGCACTTAAGATTTAGAGTTACTTTATTGTCGATAGGGTGGTCAACAAGTATTACAGAGGGTCATGATTTACTGTAAATGAAACTGCAGTTCGCTATAAACATCCCATGTGACAATTCATTATGAGTAATACCTCTAAGACAGGACCCTCTACTAGACTATTGACTATGACGATTGTGTGTTGGTTTCCGTGCAAGAAAGCAGTACGTTTATGGGAAGAGTGAGGTTCAATGTGCTAAAACATTAAAAATTCAACAAAGAATTAAAATTAAAAAATGTCTAAAAACCTTACTTAGACAAGCACGCACACGCAAGCACGCGCAACTACACACACAAAAACACACACATAACACACACACACACACACACACACACACACACACACGCACACACGCACACACACGCACACACACACACATAATTACAAAAATTATATTTAATACCATTTCGATACCTGGTAATAAAAATGATTGCGTTTCACTAGTTTAGTAGAATGATCTAAAGTACCAAAAATACAGCCACAGATGAACGTCACTGGCGAATGGATGGATTTTTTCATCACTGGAGGGAAATGGAATTTGCTGGTCACTCAGTAACACACCAATGCCTTCAACCTCGTCTCCAGAGATACACAAAATTTTTAAAGTTTACCGTATCTCGACTTTCAGTAAAATAAATTGCTGGTCTCCTCTTAAATTCACTTCTGCCTTCTGATCAAAAGATAACGTGCACAGAAAACATGGCGTATAAGAATATTTACGCCACAGCCATTACAGATTTAACAGTCTTCTCACCAGACTATGAAGACATTAGTTAGAAATGTAGCCTATTTGGATAGGAGTCAGGGTAACTTCAGTGTGTGAAAGTGATATATATAAGGTCGGACTTGGTCTGATTATTGGCCAGTCACACCCATTCCAACAGTCGTATGCCCTTCTCACCTGCAGGATAATGGCACGTTGTCTCGATGGGTTGGCTTCTCACAGGTCTCCTTGGCTGCATGTTATGCTATCTTTTCTCCACATCCCACAGGCTCCTGCTTGACTCCTCCATCTTACTATCATATTAGGTCACCACTTGTGGCATTAGATAAGACGAAGATGATAGTCTAGCCGACAGCCGATTACATGGTTGCAACAACTCTACTGACGGCCATTAAATTTAACACTGACCAACCGGGAAGTTGTGTCTGGCATTAGTTAAGAATGCCTGGACTCTGATGCTGATACGGAGGTGCTTGAGAATGGAAAAGCCTCTAATAAATTGTAGAGAATTATGAGGAAATTTCTTGTAAGGGTAGAGTTTAACGTAATATGCGTCCAAGACAAGTGACTGGCTGTAGACAACACTGCAAACCATCTGGTTGCTCTAAGAGTTACTTGATAACTGGGATTAATGCATGATGACCAGAGGAAATGTATTCCTGAATTTCAGACTTCGAAGCCTAATGTTGTTTTCGGAGGAGTCAGAGAATAGAGAAACTGGAACTGTCAGTAAAAATTGTCACAGTCCCATTTACATTCCATTCCTGAGAAAGAACACACCAGATCAGAGAATAAAAAGGTCATGGCGACACTGTACCTCGAATAATTTCCTCTGTGGCCCTCCAGCTTAACAGTTCGCCCATAGCATAATGGTAGCTATTACAGGCAAACAATTTTCACTCATTATCGCTATATAAAGGCCCATACATTCTTAGTAAGTGTTCCACTTCGTAACACCTGTACATATTAAGAAGTATCGCTATATCTGAATTATAAATGTGTTCTTTATGATAAAACTAATAAGTTCTTTTCCAACAGGAGGGTCAGTATACACTTGATGTGTTCTTTGTCGAGTTGCTGCAGAAACGGCTGCAGCAAGAAGAAGAAATCCGTGCTGCGCGAGTGAGTGTAAATTAGATCTGTATACGGAATAATAGCGTTTGGTTTCAAAGTGTATTTTTCGTTTTCTGTTCACATTATCACTCACTCACGTGATACTAGTTAATGCTCTGTTTCCGGGTATTTTGCAGAGTTGTTGTTTGTTATTTTGCGCACAATTCTTCGACGATCGTCCCAGGCGTCTTCCTCGGGTGCAGCGAGTTTTGCTGTTACGTACAGTCACTGCCTGCACTCTGACCAGTCCGGAAACGCCACACGACATGAAGAAGACGGCTCCGTCAGTCGTCGAAATATTGTGCACAAAATAGGGATAAAAACACAGCAAAATTCCCGGAAGTATGTCACTAATCCATCGCGCCTAGAAAACCTTAGATATCACGGGATATTAGTTATGTGTTAGAATTACTATTTGCTGAGATGTGGGAAGAGTGGCGTTACTTGGATGTTAAAGTGAATCACTGCATGCATCAACGTAAGGAAACGCCTGTGGCCTTCTCTGCCAGGGCTTCATCCTCCCTCCATTTTAACTCTTCCCCGCTCTTTCTTTGCTGTTTTTTCACCTTGATGTTCATCTCTTCCCTATCTGTGTTTCTCTAGCTTTGTGGTTTTAGGCTGGAGATTTTAGTGTGTTTCAGAGTGACTGGCTCATCCTTTTTTATTCTTGCGATCAGCCAGCCCACGCCATCTGCTGAATTTTTTAATACTTTCTACGGAATTTGTTTCATTCAGTGCACGTTTTTCCCTTTTAGTTTGCTTCTTCCATTTTCCCTTTGAGTTATGTTCTCAGTTACTTTTACGACTTTTTTACTTTCCTAGATTCTTTTGTGAAATGGTTTTAATCCGAGACCCTTCTGAGTAAGGAGATGGGGACTGATGTCCATTTAGTTTAGTGTCTTTACTGTCCAAACCAGTCGCGATAAATGTAACACTTTGTTGCACTCGGACATATTCGCAAATAGCATACACTCTGCATTATTACACACGTTGGAGATCATAAAACTAAAAATTTCTTTTCCAACAGGACCGTCAACTGACATTTGACGAGTTTTTTATGGAGCTACTGCAGAATTGGCTGCACGAAGAAGCAGAAATCCGAGTTGCTCCGGTGAGTCTAAATTCGTTCAGTATAGGGAATAATGGGATTAGGTTTCAACGTGTACTATTCGTTTCATGTTCAGATCAATACTCTCTTACGAACGTGATAGTAGTTAGTGTCCTGCTTCGGGTGTTTTGCCGAGTTGTTTGGATTTGTGCAAAATGCTTCGATGACGGTGACTGGAGTGCAGCGAGCTTTGCCGTTATGTGCACTCGATCCCCGGACTCCATCTAGTCAGGGAATGTCATACGACTAGAACTATACGGCTCAGTGAGTCGTTGAAATATTGTGCATACAACAGGAACAACAACTCGGCATAACTCCCAGAAGTACTTCAATAACCAATCGCGCAAACAAAAAACTTGTAAATCATGGGACATTAGTATTTGTTTAGTATTATTAGTCGTTCAGACATGGATTGAATAGTGATGTTACTTGAATATTAAAATCGATCACTGTATAAATATTATCAATAACTGTAGCTAGCAAAATTATTGATAAATGTAGCACTTCGTAAAAAGCGGCCGTGTTAGAATCTAGCACATATTCTGTATTACTCCACATGTTGGATATCAGAAATCTAATAAGTTCTTTTTCAACAGGAGCGTCAGTTTACTCTTGACGCGTTTTTTAGGAGCTACTGCAGAAACGTCTGAAGTGAGAAGAGGAAAGCCACACTGCTACGGTGAGTGAAACTTTGATCTGCAGGTTTTATTTTCTGAGTGTATTTCTGGTTTCATGGCCACATCGTAACTCCCTTCAGAACGGTAACCTGCGTTTGCGTTATTTTTCGGGCTCTAAAATTATACGTTTTTAATGTCACTGAAATGCTGTCAGCTTAGGTACAGAGACAAGCCTACAAAATGCAAAATTCTATGGTGGAACCGTAAATTCTTGAGCTGTATGTGGTTATCACGATGCTTGCAATACTATTCTTCTATAACGGTTTTAAATTGTGAGCGAATACGCAGCCGTTTTCGACAGTGTATTATTTCGCTCTACTATTGCTATGTTCTACGTAATCTGAAGAATGAACGGTACAATTTGCTTGCCTACCCTTTCACAGTATGGAGTGAGTTTCAGAAAACATTCTTATCTCGTCCCGTCCACGAAAGAGTTATCAAGTTTTCAGTATAGTTCCGCGTTGATCATCGTACGGTGGTCTTTTGGTTCTGTTCTATGATACTGCATCAAGGTTTACTTTTCTGTCATATAATTATCCATGACAACCTCGGAATTTCAATTCTACATTTTGGGAACTTGTTTTAAGAAACTCTACGTTTCTAGCATAAGTGCATATACCAACAGTCTCAGTTGCCTTGGTTGCTTTATGCGTAGAGCGTAGTTCAGTCTAATGGTCAGTATAAAGGTAGAAATATTCTCATACCACCTGCCATCATGATAAAATGATCAGAAAGAACTGTACTCAGGGAACAGGATAGAGGCAAACAATCATTGCTGGTAGTTCTCACATTTAAATTCTTATTTTTAATACTTAACAATCGTGAGTTGATAAGCAGGGGAGACAGAAACATCCCTTCAGTATACCCGTATCTGGGACACAAAACAATTTATAAAATATGCTGTCATTGCACTCTCTTACTACACTTGTGCCAATAGTTATAAACTAGTAACTCCATTTTGTGTCTATTTTACAGTCTCAACAACGTCGATACAGAAATCTACCCTATATTAGCCTGGGGTCCTACAATAATTTTGCAGTTTTCTTTATATATATCAACCCATCATATTGTGATCACGTTTTTAATTCTGAAATTTATATTTGTCGACAGGTCACTCCAGTGGCCTTTCCGCAAGCCACGGAGGCTCAGCACTCCACTCCACGCAGCTCTTCATAGTCACCAAACCTTATGCTGCCTGCCGGGGGCGCCGTCGTCAACTCGGCGCTTGGAGAAGGCCATCTGGCTGCTAAACAATTCGACCACGATACCGTGGCCAATACCACCTGAAACCAAAATTCCCAATTCAATAAAACTTTGGCTTAATGGGATAATATAGTCTGGTTACTTATTTTAGATCTAGTGAGCTGGCATTATGGTAACACACGGGCTTCGCAATTGGATTGACAGTGGTACAAATCAACAATTCGTCCATCAACATCTATGGTGTCGGTGGTGTCTTTCAGTAGATTAAGGAAACCGCAAATATGGTCCCCCCGTAATTCGACTCGTACGATTTTCTCCACAATACGAGCTCCGTTTGTTATTACTTCTTCGATGGACGTTAGGTCCGAATAATTCCTACATCTTTTCTTTATTGAGTAAGGGATTCATTTGAATTTTTTTTAAATGCTATTGTATTATTGGTACACCAATACAAACATTTAGAACCCACAAACCTTGTCTTTAAAAATTAGCTAAGTAAGTTCATCACCAAATTTATTCAAACTAATAACACTTAAAAGAGTAATGTGACTAAAAGGTTGCATGGGGGCTTAATTATTATATTTGAAAATCATTTTTATTTTTCGTAGCTGTATGTCCGATTACGCTGTGTCTCGTAAACGGTTGGCCCTGACTAGTATTATTACGCAATCTGACTGCATAGAACAACAACAAAGAATGAAATGAAAATTTTCGTTAACACAATTAATTAATTAAGTCCTCAGCAACTGTAAAACCTACGAAACCAAAGCACAAGTATAACTGTTCTGTGTGTGGAAGTATGACTCAACGTACACATCTGGCACGGTTCTTCTTCAATAAGACAAGAAATTTCAAATACCATTTATACTGACGTGATAAAAAAAATTAGAAATACTATAATTGCGCAAGAAAACCAGAATTACACTCTAATACACGAACACAAGCCAGATGCTTTGTTGACTGAACCTGTAATGACACATTATTCAGGACATTTAAATAATGAGAAAAAAAAGAAAAAGAGTTTGTTACCTTCATTTATATTGATGAAAAGCACTCTAATCATTACAATATCACCACACCGACTCGCTACTACCACATCTCAACAAGAACTGAGTACTGCCACATCTTGACAAGCACTCTTCACTACGACATCTCAGCAAGCACTCACTGCTACGAGTTCTCAACAAGCACTGCCCTCCGCTACTTCTCAATAATCACTGCCCACTACGAGTTCTCAACAAGCACTGCCCTCCGCTACTTCTCAATAATCACTGCCAGAGGAGGCGGCGAAACAAAACTCTCTGGCGCTGTGGCTCAGTGTAGCCACCTTTCATATGCCCTTCCTCCACGGGCTAGAATTTGATGTTATTTTTGCCAGCATTGGTGGTGAAAATACCACCAAATTCGTCAAAAAAAATACAGACAAAAATAAAAGATAATATTAATATGTAAATATCACATAATTAGATATAATTTTTGGCTTTGCACTGACCTTTCAATAACCTAATATATGAAATACAGTAAGCAATACAAATTCTTTCATGCATGTGGCTTTACATAATAGTTTACACAATATACAAAAAATCAGTTTATACAAATGTTCACATAAAATACTTTTAATTATTCAAACAAAACAAAAATAGTTGATAGTTCCAGCAGCAGCACCCAGCAATGGTCAACAGGTGCAAATACCAACAAGTGACATCATTTTAGTAGAAGCAGTTCATCAGTGGCACCCAGCAATGTTGAACAGGTGCAGACAGCAACAAGTGACATTATTTCAGTAGAAGCAGTCCATCAGTGATACCCAGTAATGTTGAGCAGGTACACACAGCAACAAGTCACATTTCTCAGCAGAAGCAGTTCCATTAGTGGCACCCGGCAATGTTGAACAGGTGCAGACCCCAACAAGTGGCATTATTTCAGTACAAGCAGTCCATCAGTGGCACCCAGCAATGTTGAGCAGGTGCAGACAGCAACAAGTGACATTATTTCAGTAGAAGCAGTTCCATCTGTGGCACCCAGGAATGTTGAGCAGGTGCAGACAGCAACAAGTGACATTATTTCAGTAGAAGCAGTTCATCAGTGGCACCCAGTAATGTTGAGCAGGTGCAGACACCAACAAGTGACATTATCTCAGTAGAAGCAGTTCATCAGTGGCACCCAGTAATGTTGAACAGGTGCAGACACCAACAAGTGACTTCATTTCAGTAGAAGCAGTCCATCAGTTGCACCTAGCAATGATGAGCAGGTGCAAACACCAACAAGTGACATCATGTCAGTAGAAGCAGTTCATCAGTGGCACCTAGCAATGATGAGCTGGTGCAGACAGCAACAGGTGACATCACTCAGCAGAAACAGTTCCATTAGTGGCACCCAGCATTGTTGAACAGGTGCAGACACCAAGTGACATCATTTCAGTAGAAGCAGTCCATCAGTTGCACCTAGCAATGTTGACAGGTGCAGACACCAACAAGTGACTTCATTTCAGTAGAAGCAGTTCCATCTGTGGAACCCAGCAATGTTGAACAAGTGCAGACACCAACAAGTGACTTCATTTCAGTAGAAGCAGTCCATCAGTTGCACCTAGCAATGATGAGCAGGTCCAGAGAGCAGTCCATAATATTCACTATCACTGATCACACTGTTCATCAGAGTTTATAAGCAGAAATTAAACATGTCCTAGTGGCACCAATCATGTAGAAAAGGTACAAGTAACAGTCCATAATATTCACTATCCTAATCACACAGTTCATCAGCAGAAATTAATCATTTCTAAGTGGCACCCATTATGTTGAAAAAGTGCAGGCAACAGTCCATAATATTCACTATCACTAATCAGACAGTTCAGGCATGAACAATAGTTTGAATGCACATACAAATGCTTTTACAAAATTATTCTCAATGCTCTTACACGAAACATACAAATTCTAATAAACACACAAATGAAATCAGATAACTGTCATATTAACTATTACAAATACTCAAATATCAGTAAACCTATAATATTTATGGGTGTCAGTGCAAGCCACTACAAACAAATAAAATAATGTTTAGGAGATAGGTGGGTAGGATTAGGAAAGGGAAACACACAAAACACACTCACTCATCTTTCATCCACATTAAGTACTAATGTGTAATTGAATAGTGTTAACTGTGTAAATGCAATTCTGTCAAAATTTGATGTTCATCATGTGTATCAAGTGGTAGTGGCAGCAATGTATAACAGTCAATAATAGTTAAGTCAACGTCATAGTCATCATGTCAAGACCAATGTTTGCCAAGCCAGATCAAAATGTACGGTTGCTGAACAACTGTCAGTGAGCCAAGATATGCAATTACTTCCTCTCTCCAAAAAAAAAATGTACTGCTTATTGATTTAACAAAGTGTGTGTAGACAATCTTCCTTCTACTTGAGTGTTGTAGTCTGCTATCTTCATCCTCCTTGTTCCATATAGACCAACAAAAACAAAAAGACAAAAAATATGCTCCTCACTTACTTTACCTCTTATCCACCACTCGCATTCGGGAGGACGACGGTTCAATCCCGTGTCCGGCCATCCCGATTTAGATTTTCCGTGATTTCCCTAAATCGCTCCAGGCAAATGCCGGGATGGTTCCTTTTGAAACGTCCCCTTAGAAAAATTTATACAAGTGACTGTGCTTAAACTGACACACAATATTTTGTTAGCGCAACGCAATCTGACTTTCAAAATTCCCTACAAAAGAATGGCCCTGACTAACATTAAACTATACCTTTCAGAAATCACTTACCTCACAAAAATCTTCACTGCTCAAGCTACTGCAATACAGCGAGCGCCACTACTGCCAGCTAAATAAAAGATTCAAACTATGGAAGGCACTAACTACTGATAGGGATAGTTAGCAAATCAAAGATATTAATAGAGAACAAACAATGTATTTACCTTGATATCATCATATATAAATATAGCAGTTCATGACAAATTTCAAAACTCCGCCATCTCTCTCCCCACATCCACCACTGCTGGCGGCTCACCTCCAACTGCGCAACGCTACACGCTGTTCACGCTGTTCACAGCCAGCTGCCTAACACTACAATGGCGAGTATTACAACAATGCAAAGCAGCCACAGACTGCACACAGCACAGCCAGTGACTTTCATACAGAGGTGGCGTTACCAATAAAAAAACCTAAACAGCCTACTTACATAGCCCCCATGCTCCCCACAAAAAATTTTACAAATTGGATTGGGCAGTGGCCAATACAGATTTGAAAAAAGTTTTTCATAATTACAATAACAAAGAAATCAAATGCACACACTTATTGATACAATGTTGGTCAAAAGCTAAAAATTTCTCACAGTCCATAAAGACAGTCCTGATCGTTCATCAAGGTAAAATAGTAGTGTTTTCCTCAAAGTCTGAGCAGTAGAAGAAAATGCACACGGAAGTAGTGGATTTCCATGCAGTCTTGAAGAAGTACTGTTGTCCTCCCAACTGAAAGACAGTGCTGACTCTTGACATGCTGACAGGTAATGGGCCACAACAGAGCAAACCCACAGCAGAGTCATTCGACGGTTTGAAGAAGATTGTTAGGTAGGTCATCACAGAGCAGACCCACTGTAGTCCTGGTAGAGATTACGGTATTGGTGGGCCACCAGAGGTGCAGACCCACTGCAGTCCTTGTAGAAATAATGATATTGATGGATCATCAAAGATGTAGACCCACTGTAGTCCTTGTAGAGATAGCCAGCAGCCATCTGTTGTGACTGTGCAGGTGCTCAATCACCATTGAAGAGTCTTGCGGATAATATAGCAAGTCCATAAACCACCACTTGTGCACTCACAAAGTTTTTGAAATTGTCCTTAGAACCAGCAATGCTGTTATCCAGTCCCTTGCTGAATTATTAACACACGTGCCAACACTAACAGTCCCTACTTCTCACATATTGTCCATATACTATGACCAACTGAAACGTGTGCAGTGAAATGTAACTTACAAGTTACTTAATTTGATGAACTGGTGTCAATTACAATTTTATAACATAAGAATACAATTTCAAAGGTACAAAATACATCATTAAAGAACATAACAATACAGATAACATTCGTGGTACAGGCTTTACAAAAGAATCGAACTAACATATACATCAGTGTTACAGGAATTATGACATAAGTAAATACATAAAAGATCAGAATAACTTTCGAAACGTCAACTTCACACATGAGCATTAACACAAAACAGAATAAATAATGTCTAAACACCTTTACAAAGTAAATAACACATTATTAGTGCCAATTGTATTTGAGGATAACAGTATTCCTCATCATAGTGAATGTAACTTAGTATTAGAAGAGAAAAAAGTTCTACGAAACAGTACACAGAGACAGGAAGAAAACAAATACACAAGGGTACACAAACATATAGTGGGATAACACAAAAGGGAAAGGACAGGGTTTGTTTTACTGCAGTATTTTGCATGGAGATCTCCCTTTGTTCATCATTATTCCCAATAAGTCCTATCTAAGCCTGCTTTCTATATTCTGTTCATATTTCTTTCAAAATAATTATTTCTGATTGTACAATACTCATTTGGGCCCAAATCTTTTTCATATAACATCGTAATGCATTCTTTACCTATTCTCCATAGTCAGTTTCTTATATAGTCTACCCATCTTAAGCTAACTTAAATCTACTGAGCTCAGATGCTAAACTAAGGGACGAGGCAATGCAGCAGCACATAAAACAATTAATATAAACAGCAATAAAAAAATGGAAAATCGCAAAGCAAGCTACAGTAAATCTAAATTACCAAGCAATTCAACATTACAACTAATACGAGGCAATGCGCAGCAAACAAAAAAATAAATCTGGCTTAGCAGAGTAACACAAATTAAAGTTCAGTAGCACTATGCCTGGCAAACAGCAGCTTATATCTAAACATGACATAGCTCAAGCAGAAAAAATAGTACACTAAAGATAACAATGCAGATAGGGGAAATGTATAATCACATCTTAATATCTAAGTAATTAAAGTGGTGCACCACAACAACTTATTGTAAAAGAAATATTACCATGTACTTGAAAAGAAAATTGTGTGTCCAGTTACTGTTACTAGTCCCTTCTTATTGTTCTTTCCTTTCCAAGTGCTCCTTTTTTTTAAAGAATGTGGATTACAAAATTATCATTTAATAGATCTGCTGACAGAAAGTGTTCACATTAGCAAATGCCTCTAAGTTTATTTTATAAAACTAATGCTGTAACACAGCTGGAAAACAGGTATCAAATGAAATAAGCAATTACGCAAACCAAAGCATAAAAATATCATTCAATAGTCATGTGACATTTCATAAGTTAGTAGAAATTCTCTCAACTCTCGTAGAAAGACGCTTGTCGTAATCAGGTGTGCAGATGTAAAAATATTTCATTTCATTAGGCATTTCAGTAAATATCATGAATTACAAGCTCCACAGTATGCTTTCAACAAGGAAATGTCAATAGCGAGGATAATGGCCTCCCCTTTTTTTTCTACCTGTGCTTCCGGAAAGGCTAATGGCTTTTTTTTCGGGCGGCTGTCGCCCAGGTGGGTGCCCGTGACGCATTACGTGCAGGTGGTCACTTAACTTTCTTACGGAAATATTTACGACAGCAGTTTCCGCTACAGTGACAGTCTCACATAAAAATATTTCACAGGTCAAGAATTAGCGTTGCAAATCTTAATATCATCATATATAAATATAGCAGTTCATGACAAATTTCAAAACTCCGCCATCTCTCTCCCCACATCCACCACTGCTGGTGGCTCACCTCCAACTGCGCAACGCTACGCACTGTTCACAGCCAGCTGCCTAACACTACAATGGCGAGTATTACAACAATGCAAAGCAGCCACAGACTGCACACAGCACAGCCAGTGATTTTCATACAGAGGTGGCGTTACCAATAAAAAAACCTAAACAGCCTACTTACACTTTCAAAGGGCATGGCCGACTTCCTTCCCCGTCCTTCCCTAATCCGGTGAGACCGATGACCTCGCTGTCTGGTCTCCTTCCCCAAACAAACCAACCAACCAATCTTACCCACCAAAACTCCAATAATCATCAGCATCACATAATCTCAATACTTCAATAATACCTCTTACGTCGATACATATAAATCTTATCATCAATATCATTTACCTTACCTCTTGTCCACAAAAACTCCAATAATCATCAACTTCATATAATTTCAATACCTCAATAATACCTCTTCAATACGTCGACACATATAAACCTTATCGCCAATATCATTTCACTTCCATAACAACTCTTTCCTCTAGTCAGTCTCCTCGAACAAGTACAGATAAAATCCTAATGCAAACCTCATCATCCCATACAATCCGAAGACACACTGTCAACACACAACCTCTGTGTAATCCATCTGACCCAAATCTTCTACTCATTATAAATTATAAGATAAATTTTGGTTACCTTGTCCATCATTAAATAAAAGAAATGCGTACATGACCTCTAACAGACTTAGTTCGAATAACTCTCAGTAATTAAGTACGATTACGGAGTGTGAATGATCATAATATTTCACAGTGTGTACACCACTTCAAGAATTATGGCAAACAGAAGCAAACATATGGAGTATTTCTTGTGTCAAGTGTCACTTCCTTTTTCAATTGCTCACGAAAAATGCAGTGTAATAACTGTCAATGGTTTAAACCTAGTTTTGATATGCCATGTCGTTAGCTTCCTTCCTATTAGTATAAATTTATACAGCTTCCATAAAACCTCCAGCTCATGTGACTTCTATGAAGTTTCTTGTACTAATGTCGTTCGTCGAATTATAGCAGTTCATTTTCCTATCTTAAAAATATAAGGCACTGAGCGTAAGCAAAACATGCAATAGCGAGTAAATATACCAGTAGAGAACAGAATGTCAACAAGTGGATGCAGCACAATTCTTACAACGAGGCTCTGCCAGGCGAACAATCTATAATTAATAAAATAGTGTGACCTAAACTCTATGTTTGTACACAGTACATCAGCATTTCTATATACCAAATTAAAGGGTAGCTGTGACGACAAACCGAAAGGTGTAAATATACAATCCATAAGCATAGCAGCAAACATATATCTTACGTAATAAACAGGTCATTAGCATCATATCAGCATAAGCAAATAAATGTTCATATGTCATCTTAATAAGTAAACATGAAGGCGCAAGCAGATAAATCACAAAGTATAACTTACATACATATCAGCACAACTAATCAGGTGATAATTATAATTTAAATAAATAAGCACAGCAGACACATAATAAAAAAAATATAACATCAGTGAAAAAGCACTGCAGCCAAGCGATGCATAATATATACAAATAACAACCCTGTTCATTAATAAAACATTGACAAAAATCAGCAAATGTACGCAAGTAAATTCATAGAACATGAAATTAGCACAAAGTCTGATCACGTAATCGCGAGCAGCAAATTACGTCTAAAGTACGTACCTAAATGGAAATATGTTACCTGAAAAAATAAACTCAATTATCAGTTACCTTTTTAGTTTATTAGTTTCTTCTTCGAAATTACGTTCTTCCTGAAATTTTCTCGATAGCAAGTCCTCTTAACGTCGGACACACACAGAATTTGCCTGAAGTTCTTAAATATTTTATAAAACTGTATCCTGAAAAATACTGAACGTTAATAACATAATTCATCAAGTCACTATAGCTTTATACCGAATTTAGTCGGAGAAATTAGACTGTGTATTTGTTTACGGCTGTCAGTGCATTCGCACTGAGCGCTCGATCAGCTGTAGGTGCGTGACGTAGAAGTAATTGTTTGCGGTCAACGACTGCCTTGTGCGGCACGCAGACTTGACTGTTGCTTTGTGTAGGTGCCGCAGCCAAAACACAGCGCGGTATCCTTGTATTCTCCGTGTGTTTACATGTAGCTGTTAGTTTCTCACAAGTATGTCATTCCACAAAAATTTTTCAAAAGTATATCATTCCACAAAAATTTTAACGTTAGATATATGATGTATTCCCTTAGAGCGTCGAGATTCAAGAGTTTCTACTTCAACAGTGTTATCATGAATAATTTTGCGAACTCTATATGGACCGTTATAAAGCAGAAAAAATTTGCGACACAAGCCTTTTCCTTTGTGAGACAAACGATGAGACTTAATTAACACCTTTTGACCAACTGACAAGATTTTTAAACGACCAGGATGTTTAGCTGATTTCTCTCTTCTAGCAGCCGCAGATGCAATATTTTGTAGAGCCAGGTTGACAACTTCAGAATGCCGCAGTTTCCGTGAAGGCGGAAAAGGAACGATTTCAGATATGCGATTTGTCGGTGCTTTGTTTTTTAATATCAGTATAGGTGGTAAAGAGGTTGAGTCATTAGGAAGTTCATTCAGAATGTTTTGAAAAATATGAAGATACTGATCCCACGTTCTGTGATTCTGATGACAGTAAAGTCGACACAATTTATTGATTTCCTTCATCCATCTCTCTGAAGCGTTAGATTGAGGGTGAAAAAGTGAAATGAAAATTGGTTTAATCTTACGTCGCCATAGAGTACGAAGCCAAATTTTAGAGCGAAACTGTGATCCATTATCTGATATAACCTTATCAACATGACCCACTTCTTTAAGAAAATGTTTGATGAAAGCATTAGATACTGAACGAGCTGTTGCTTTGCGTAACGGTGTAAAACACACATATTTTGATGTCAACTCCACTGCTACGAAAATGTACTCAAAACCATTAGTAGAACGAACCACTGGACCGAACAAATCGACTGCAGCCATGTCCTTTAATTTCGCTGGAATGATAGGAAATAACAGTGCTCTGTGAGAAATAGTTGGCGGCTTAGCCTTTTGACATAATTCACATTTGGCCAGAACAGATCGAATACGTTTTTCCATATTACTGAAGTAGCAATTTTCCCGTAATTTATGAAAGCATTTTCTGGGACCAAAGTGTGCATAACTGAAATGCGTATACCAAATCAGCTTATTAACCCACTCATCAGGAATACAAACTAACCAAACAGAGTTGTCGACCGATTTTCGTTTAAAAAGAACTTTCCAGATAGATCGCAAAAACGAGGTGTGGCCAAATCGTCCAATCTAACAAAGCATCTAAGAAAATTACAGACACCAAGGAAACTACAAACATCACGTTTTGTGGTAGGAACAGCATAATTACGAATAGCGTCTAGTTTTTCTGGATCAGGAAGAATACCTTCTGTAGAAATTATGTGACCGAGAAATTTCACCTGAGAACGACCAAATTCAGATTTTTCCAAGTTCACTGTAATGCCAACTCTTGCAAAAATACGTAATAATGAATCCAAAATTTTGTTATGCTCACTCCAAGAACGTTTAGCAATAAGAATATCGTCGACATTGAAGTAATATTGTCACGAAGATAAACAGGTAAGATTTCGTTTAAACTACGAATGAATGCTGATGAAGATACAGTAAGTCCAAATGGTAATTTCCGAAATCACTTTTAGGTAAAATAGTCATATCCGGTTATTGTTTACTTACTCTAGATAGATTGATAGTAGAAGAGTTGTTTTGACAGATGCAAAGAATGGTAAAAGAGTAGGCAGCGGTGCAGAAAACTAAAAGGGAAATAGCACCACTACAGCTCGGGGCCCTATGCACGCTACGGCACGTATTCACTTAGTGTAGTGAATCCCCTGAGGACTTAATAGCCGCACATAATTTCCAGTTTGTGACTTTGTGGCAAATTTGGCGGAAGTGCGTACGTAAATTGATCTAACCATGCACATGGATGTATGTCGTTCTTAGAATTGCGAAAGATCTTAAATTTCCGAACAGTGTTTATAGTCAAAGTTTTCTCCTCGTGGCGACAAAGACCTACCGCATCTGTCCCAGTCCCAATGTTGATTATTGTTAAATTCACGCGCCTGGCGCTCTCTTGATGCATCCCGTAAATGAAACAAATTATTTTCTTCAAAGCCCTCTGGTATCTGTGATTCTAAATTTCTTTTGCTGTCTTTTCCTACTATTTCGCTTTCAATATGTTTGACTTGCTTCTGTAATGCCTCAAATTCCCTTTTAACACGTTCATTAAATTTTCCCTGATTTTCAACATGCTTATTTATGTTCTGGTACTCTTCGGTTTCTGCAAATGGCAATGGTGCTGTATCATCTGAATCTCTGTCCCCATTTAAACTAAGACTTGTCAATTTATCTGAAATCTCCTCAAATCTTTCCGATAAATCACCAATTTGTTCTTTGTGTTTATTTACGTCTTCCGTAAGTGTCGCGACTCAGGTTTCAGTATTAACACATTTGGTAGTTAACTGTTCATATTGTTGTGTTAGGTTATTTAATCTGTCATTTGGTACGGATTCCTCGATTCTCTCAAATATTTCTTCCTTATCGTGTGCGCGTTGTAAATTTAACTCTGAAAATTTCTGTACTATCACGCGATCTCTTTCCTCCTGTTCTCTATCCTGTTCCCTTTGTCTAATCTCTACTGCAATTAATCTATTATTGTGAGCATCAAAATCGGTTGTACTTCTTCTCTAATTTCTTTCTTTAATTCATCTTTCATGTTTTTGAAACATGTCCCTATTCGTGAGTCTAACCGTGTTTCCATTGTTTCCATCTCTGTTTTAATTGTTCCTATATGTGGTCCCAGTGAGTCTAACCATGTTTCCATTGTTCCCATATCAGTTTTAGTTTCAGATCCCAAAGTTCCCATCTCTGTTTTAATTGTTCCTATCTCTGTTTTAAATTCAGATCGAAACTGCTCCACTGTTCCCATTTGTGAGTCTAACCGAGATCCCAAATTTAATATTGCACTCATCAACTGCTCCATGTTAACTGGCTCGAAACTTTTTTCGCCTCTAACATTTCCCGCAAAACCAACGTCTTCCGTCAAAGCTGTAAAGCTATTTGTGTTCGATACTATTCCAGAATTTTCTGTCGTTAATCTCGGATTCCGAAAATTTTTTGATTGAGAAAAATTTTGAAATGGTTCCGGACTATTTTCCCGACTTATTAAATTGTTTTCCACTTCATTATTCATCATCCTGTTCTCCTGTGTTGGCGAGTTCGCCATGTCAACAATTTCGTTATTCTGGCTATTCATCATTTTTGCCTTTTTCATCGATTGCGTAATCATTTACAAATCATACAAAACTCGTCACTGTACGAAAATTACACACAATGACTCCTCATCGCCAACAATACCATTCACACGAAATGTTTCCCTCAAACACGATTAACAAACAATTGAAATAATTGCACTAAATTGTCAAACGCGTATACAAGACAACAAAATTAAATTCTACAAAAAAATACCATTAGAAGAATGACAATTACCAAATCTACACATGCAAAATAGACTACAATTACTAAACTACAAATTACTACAACAATACTACTGTCTACTATTTTTACAATCAGAAGAATTCCAAGAGACGATCCTGGCAGGGTCGCCACGTGCATGGGGGCTTAATTATTATATTTGAAAATCATTTTTATTTTTCATAGCTGTATGTCCGATTACGCTGTGTCTCGTAAACGGTTGGCCCTGACTAGTATTATTACGCAATCTGACTGCATAGAACAACAACAAAGAATGAAATGAAAATTTTCGTTAACACAATTAATTAATTAAGTCCCCAGCAACTATAAAACCTACGAAACCAAAGCACAAGTATAACTGTTCTGTGTGTGGAAGTATGACTCAACGTACACATCTGGCACGGTTCTTCTTCAATAAGACAAGAAATTTCAAATACCATTTATACTGACATGATAAAAAAAATTAGAAATACTATAATTGCGCAAGAAAACCAGAATTACACTCTAATACACGAACACAAGCCAGATGCTTTGTTGACTGAACCTGTAATGACGCATTATTCAGGACATTTAAGTAAAGAGAAAAAAAAAGAGTTTGTTACCTTCATTTATATTGATGAAAAGCACTCTAATCATTACAACATCACCACACCGACTCGCTACTACCACATCTCAACAAGAACTGAGTACTGCCACATCTCGACAAGCACTCTTCACTACGACATCTCAGCAAGCACTCACTGCTACGAGTTCTCAACAAGCACTGCCCTCCGCTACTTCTCAATAATCACTGCCCACTACGAGTTCTCAACAAGCACTGCCCTCCGCTACTTCTCAATAATCACTGCCAGTGGAGGCGGCGAAACAAAACTCTCTGGCGCTGTGGCTCAGTGTAGCCACCTTTCAAGGTCTCTGCATCTAAGGAAAACAAGTTAGTGACTCTCATCCCGACGGTTACGTAGTAACTCAGTGCGCCACATGTAATATAACCCTAAACTAATCAGAAACTACATCATAATCTAAATTTGACATCGTCAGTATACATTGTTATCGGCACTCGGTTAGTTTGTTTTCATTAATGACCCCATACTCGTTCCTGCAAAACTATATGGGTGCGAAATAGAAGGTACGTTGACACACTAAGCAACGGGTCATTAAAGTAGTATTTGCAGCTAGGAAATAAGTTAAAACACTCTTTGTGTAATCTAACTGATGCTGCATTTCATTGTACTCCATCGTGCGAAAAGTAATTGGTTAGCATAGTGATGCAACTACAAACAAGTAAACGAAGCATTTGTGCTACAAAAGCATGGCTCAGCCGTAAGACCTATACACAATTCTCAGAGCATGCGTGGCCATTACCACTTACAGCGTGGACGTCGCTTCTTATTACGTACCCTTTCCCCTGTGATTTCTAATACTTCACCTTTCTCGTTGAGCACTGTAGCAGTGTCAGAGAAGAAACGTCAGTAGCAGGAGACTCATTTTTACTTTTTTTTTCCATTTCCCCGAAAGTAATGAGTTGGGGCACGTCTCACGGATAATTGGGAATATCGAATGAGGTGGAGAAATGAATATGCAATCGATCTGCGAAAGCTCAGTGAGTAAGTGGATCAATGTTAGTCACAATGGAGTTGCACGTTTGATATATTAATATTGACCCAAGTACCTTTTCCCATATTCTAATTAAAAAGCATTGATCAAAATACTTCATTCCATGATCCAAAAGAAAAAGGAAAAGAAACAAAAACATTGATCCACGCAGTTCCCCCAACGACTTAATTAAAAAACATTGATCCACTTACTGAGTGTGCTAACACAGATCGATCGCGTAGCAATAGGAAGCACAGAAATATTTCACCACTTTTTCTTGTGTGTCTTGAGTCGTGACGCTGTCCTTGGTTTGCAGACACTAGCACAGTTTAAATAGCTACGACTCAAATAAGGAGCAAATAAATATATAATCCACTTTTACGGCAATGTTTTGCCCTTTCTTCCGAAAGTATTATTTTGAGACACGTTGTCTGCCTGCTCGTCTCTCATTGGCTGTGTAACATGAACAGCTGACACGCCTTCTTTTGCTCCCATAGTACATCGCGGCAAGCAGTGGCAACATTCCTGCACGAAACAGGTAAATACGGCACTGGCATTATTCTAAACTTTTCCTGAACATCAGTCGACGAGTATAACTCAACTAAAAAACTAGTCACCAGTACAAAGAGCAGAAGGTGATACTAATACAGAAAGCCAAAAATTGATGCCAATACATACGGCCAAAAGTCGCTGAATTTGACGGAACGTGGTGACAAGAACATCATTTGGGATTACCGCACGTTCCGATTTCACACGTCTACTTTGACCTATGACGTTATATCGGGGATGTAAAGGGTACTTTATTCATTATGAAAATCACAGATTTAATAGCAGGCCTCTGGAATGCTTCAAGATTACTACCACATGATAGATAGACCATTATGGTCGCAAACGAACGTAAGAAAGATGCGAAAAATTTGTCACTTAATGAAATGAAACTAATGGGACAACCACGGGAATTAGGGAGTTCTGGGCGGAGCAAACTAAAAATACTACATTAAGACTAACATCACTCCAAGATAGTTACGTGATCGAAAAATAGCTCTCACAAATTCCTCCAGTATAAACCCAACCAAAGAGTATAAGAAACCCACAACTGGAATATAATTATGATCAAAATACACTGAGACGCCAATTTGTCTGTCGTCACGGTGTTAAGTCGACAGAAATAGTTGGGTATTATTGCCTGCATCACTGGCGTCCCATTGTCGTCTTCTCTTACTGAGATTTTCGTATTACCCTGAACACATGACGCCGAGATAAAAGTGTATATTCTTCGTGACAAAACATCCCACATTCCATTCATCCTGATCCATTGGTTACGTGCATCGGCAATAATAAGTGATAGGAAAGCTGTCGTGAGGTGACGAATAACAACGACAATGGTAGTAATAACAAATCAGTAATCAAGGATTTTTACTGCATTACAGACAATTGTTACGATTAACAAAATAATCAAGAAAGACTGAGTGTTTAATCAGCACACTGCATAGGTGCTCTTATTACTTTGTTACTGAATTCTGTTCTGGTTGTTTGCAAAGAGAAAAGAAAAAAACCCTGTAGTTATACATATCGCTAGTACAACGAGATTTTACCTATCAACTATTCTTGCTTTACATCACGAGACGAACATGACGTCACCGAGATGATATTTGAAATACATTTCTGTTTTCTCTCTCTGTCTCTCTCTTTTTATTATTCTTTTTATTTTTTGAGGAAAGCATCGAGAAGCGCGAGTAATAAGCAAGTAGGCATATAACCTATTTACAGTTATTTTCATCGGGATACATAATGCAAAAATACGTCTTTTAAGGGTATTATTGCGTAATTCCAATTACTGACAGTATATTCATGAGCTTTCTCGCATTCAATGAGTTGAGACCTATCACAGAAGCAAGCAAAACACAAATATTTCTTGCACCATGCACTGACTGGTTGTCCGATACATTGCTCAGAAAACATATCTGATTCATGTTGCTAAATACAGTTCTATTAGATATCATTTGGAAGCGTACCAAGTGTATAAAAGTATATCTTGAAATACGCAGAAAGGTGTAACATCCACAAGATAAATTTTAGATACAGTGCGACGAGAGGAAATTATGCCTCCAACAGTTATAAACATTATCTATCCGACATATGAAAAAAACAGTGAAATAAATGTTAATTATTTATGTAATATTTTATGATATAACTGGACATAACGATGTGTATCATACAATGATAATTGTAAATTCCTTTTATGATCTGCGTGTCTTCCTTTGTTTTTACCTTTTGTTGGTTGGCTTTTGTAGGTTGCGAACGCAAGACGAATATCAAACTGAAGTCTACTAAGAAACTGCAATTATTTGTTAATTATTACTTGAGAACAGAGTTCATTATTATTATAAATATGAGTGAATAATTATTTGTAACTTTAATTCCTCTCTAAGTAAGCATTATCTGTGTTAATTATTTCCTTCCGCTGCAAGGAGAGCAGCCACTGATGATCGCGATTTATATCGCGTTTTTATCTGTGTTTTCCTAAGGAAAAAAATCAACGGTTTGCTTGATGAAAATTAGTCTAAATAGTGCACAATATGAATGTAAAGATTAATAAGGATTTCAAATACTTATCCTATTAAAAAGAAAATTTACTCTAACAATAGAAAGTATCTATCAACTGTCTGCCGCCATCTTAACAACTATTTCAGCGGCAAATTCAAATTACGCAACTCTGCAGACATAAATGCCGAAGGTAATAAAACTGTGTACAAATAAATGTGCACCGGTGGTCCCGAACTCATTTTAATGAAAATAATTCGAATCAGATTGGTTCATTAAAAACAGTGCTCATAGCACGATCCATATAACAAACTTTTCTTGCTGATGTATGGAGCCGAAATTAATTACGCACGAGTTGCGAAGAATATTGTTTCAGGTAACATACGTCAGTGTTGTGGGCGGCTGATATTCGGTGGTTTTAATGATCATTTTGCTGGAGATAACTGTCTTCATTATAATCAGTAGTTGTGTAGAATCTGTTGTATGAACTGTGATTTAGTGACACTTACACAACTTACAGACAACACTTTAACACAATGTTAACTAGGAGTTCTTTAGTAACTTGACCAAATCTTCAGCCGGGAGAAAAATTACTTAGTAATTACTCAACGTAATGAAATAAGATTATTATTTTCATTTACAAATTAGTTAAATACCAAACCACTGAATAACACAGCGAACGCCACAAAGGAACATAGAGGTATTCGACTGAAACAGAGCCATGACCAAGATCGTCTACCACCTTGACGACTCAAGGGTTCACAGTGCTCGGCCGGTTGCTTAGATTTTACCGGTATCAAAGCTGGAGCATGAAAACACAAAAATGTTAAAACCTGATGATCATTAACTTTGAAACGCATAGTAAAGAAAAGCAGTCACCAGGTGGAAGATAGGTTTGAACACCACACAGCTCTAATAGGCACGGTCCTGTTGGAGGTGGTATGCCGTTGCTTTCCTCCGACCTTTGAGTTGACTTATCTAGCCAGTTAATGGGGGAACCTAGAGTTTAACGGGGTTTTCGGACCACATTGCAACTCGGATAGCTTAGAATGAAAACCTTTCCGTTTATTGCAAAGGAAAACAATTTTCTAAAACATTCTCTGTCACACACAACTTGAAACAGGTCACGTCGAGGAAATCATATGGAAGAACTAACAGCGACGTATATCGGAAGACAGTAAGACCCTTTGGCTTTTGGTTTGGCAGTATTCGACAGCCATTCCTAGGCCCAAGTAAATGAAGAAAGGCAGCACGTTTCTGTTACCAAGTAACTTCTTCATCAATTACTTTAGTTTTAATGTAATCTACGAGTAATTGCTGATGTTTGATATTAACATGAAAAAGATTCCGTAGACAGGGAAAGAACCTGTTCTTGGGCAACTACTTCTATAATGACCAAAAGGGATTAAATTATCTTCAAGCACATGTGTTCCAGCAGAGGTATGAAGAAAATGATAGTAATAATGACGCTAATAATCGAATTATCCGGTACTTCACACTTCACACTGGATTTTTCCCAAACTAAGAAATTTGCTGAATTAGTGAAAATTTCAAAATGGCTTCACATCGAGGCTATGATGCCTACAAGAGTCTTTACATCCTGCTGACATGAGAATACGATAATCTCCGCGTCAGAAGCTTGCTTCTACGTGGGCATTTAATAGACTCGCATTTTTTCCACTGTGACTAATTTTGTAAGCTAAGCACATCATCCGTTGCAGTACACACCTGGGGCTGGGAAATGTGGCCACAATGGTCTGGTGGAACGAACTATCACAGGTGCAATGCGTGGGTTCAGGCACTTACTTTTAAGAGGCACAAACAGATTTGTTTTACCTCTGGTAACCTCAAGAGAAAGACATTATAATCCAGAATCCGCATTAAGCATCACGTTCCTTCATTACCAACTGGGCAGAGCCGGTTTACGTTTGAAAATGATATAGGCGGAAGTCATAGTAAACAGAAATACTGTCGCCAGTAAACTTACTAACATTAGAAATTTTTATTTTCTTTGATGAATCGATAGCCATTTAAATTAACAGGGCTCTTATTTTACGTAGATTGATTGATTTAGAGACGTTGAAAAATTTGGTGTTGGACTGTGATTCGAATTCGTGTCTCCTCTTTGGGGGAGGATCTGAATCTTTCGGAACAGTATAGTTCCATCATTTCGTTCCTTTTCCCAAGACTGAAATCTTCTGTAGGTCTCCTTCAAAGGTAAGTATGCGGGTCCGAATCCTGATCCAGTACAAAAATATTCATAATTTCATTTCAAGCCATATCACGTGCACACCGTCCTGCTAGCGAAAATTAACTTGCATTTTTAATGTTTGTTCATGTGTTGCCAACAATCGCAATAGGTGTCGTTATTTCTGGTCAAACACGCACACATCTTACTGTTGGTGAGTAAGCAACTGATACTTAAGCTATATTCGTGGATGATAATGAAGGACGGTAGGTGTGCGGTTCGATTGTCGCTCACGCACAAAAATTTGTATCCTTGTTTTAGATTCAAACACCAAGCAGCTGGTTAGAAAAACCGATACGTAACATTTGATTTTACTTAGTTAACAATCGGATTACATGTTGGGTTCGTATCTTCGTCACAGAGCTTGACATCATGTGCTGCATCTTCAAATGCATGTACACTTTGTTACTTCTGAATGGAGGCATGTCAGACATCTTTCGTGGTTAGTTAACAGGGACGAATGGGTCTTGATAGCAGTACCGGTTTGTTACAATAACTCTCGTCTTTTATTTTCACCTTTAGATTTGGTTACTGATATTGCCAAGATTTCGGTAATTCGTGACTTCATGGTTAGTGAGGAATATTATTAGATTAGATTAGATTAATGCTTGTTCCACAGATCATGAACACAACATTTCGTAATGATGTGGAACGTGTCGTTTTAACGATACATTTCTTTACTTACCATGATTCAATTTGTTTACAGCCGCCCGGGATTAGCCGAGCGGTCTCAGGCGCTGCAGTCATGAACTGTATGGCTGGTCCCGGCGGAGGTTTGAGTCCTCCCTCGGGCATGGGTGTGCGTGTTTGTCCTTAGGATAATTTAGGTTAAGTAGTGAGTAAGCTTAGGGACTGATGACCTTAGCAGTTAAGTCTCATAAGATTTCACACACATTTGACTTTTGAACAATTTCTTCACAACAATTTTTTACTCTCTCTCTCATTCTTTTTTGTATTTATCTCTCTCTCTCTCTCTCTTCACACACACCACACACCCACACACACACACACACACACACACACACACACACACACACACACACACACACTTTCCGTCAAAAGGCAAGTTAATTTAATAAGATACTCTCGAGAAGTCATAACCAGCCAGCTTTTCGAGATCATTAAACCTCGAAGCCTGCTTCCCCCGATTGACGTGCAGAATATCAACAGTCGATTACAGCATGTGAGGATTTTCTATGTTGTGTTTAGTTATATAAGTGTCGAGCTCAGGCAGTCACGACACTTAACATCAAGAGCCATAATGCGGGAACGAAAGAAAAGCGAAGGAAGCAACAAAATAGAACGACAGTTTCCGAACATTGACTAGACTGAGATTTGGAAAAACGTTAGTTCTAATGTGCTCACGTCTGATATAAAAACTTCATGGTACAAGACAGTTAACAACATAGTTAGCACCAATGAAAGACTGCACGCAATCGGACTCTGTGAAACAAATTTATGTCAACAATGCCATCTAGTGGACACAATAATTCATAGATACACTTGCAGTGCTCACATGAATAGTTGGAAGTGAATCTGGGAGAAAATAGCTCTAACTACAAGAACATCCCCTGAGTGTATATCGCTGACATTGATACACAGGCCTGAAGCACGCTATTTCCCAGAAGCAAAAAATAACGCTATGTACTGGTTGCTGGGAAATTTTGTTAATTACGTCCTTAACAAATTAGGACCCGACAGCACCATAGAGTTCAAGGTACACATGCAGTGTGAATTCCACAAAATTAGAAGGTATTCGAATCACATGGAAAAGTTCGGTAATATGTTACATATTATATTTGAAAGAATGGGCACTGGTTAATATAAAAAAGAAGACTGTGTTGACAGTGATGTATTGTAGTTACCTTAAGGATATTATTCAAAATTTTACTCTACGTTTTTGGTGTGTGCTTTTTATACTTCAGAGAGAATTTTTTGAAGTTTATAATGTACAGAACTTACGTGACTGTCAGATTGGGTGTCTGCTAGTATCAAAACACAAAACATTATAGCTGCATTATTAATTTATATTAGAAACCTGGAAATTGGCAGTTGTTATGGAAATGTCCTTATCTATTGGTTAAAACCATAAGATCCTATCTCATACAATGTCATATTCAATGGCTGCCGCATTGCCATGTTCATTTATGCAGTGCAATGTTCAAGTCAGTTTTGCAGTGAAAGACTTATTATACAGGGCTGATCGCTTCAGATACTTAACGTTCAACTAATGTCCAGAAAGTGTAGTTGGAAGGCTAGTCGACTTTATAATATCTCCTTTCCGCCATTCTCAAGTATTTCAGAAATTTTCAGATATGATTATTAAATTGCTTTATATTTAAAATTATCCCACCAACTTGCTGATATCCTTCATAAAGAGCTATTTGTGCTTCTGTAAGATTGGAGCACATGTAATTCAAAGTGCATATTTTGTTTCTTCATGTTGAAGTCTGAATCTCTTTAAAAAAAAAAAAAACTTTTCTTGTCATTTAACTTAATTCTTTCGGGTAATTTAGAGAGTAACAGAATCGTCTGTTGTCTTTCTTTAAAATCAGCATAATTGAAATGATCAAACTGTTTTTGTTTAAATCACTTCATATATATCAGGTGTGCATGAACTTAGTATCTATTTGGGATGTGTAACATTGCTTTTTAATAAATGTTTTTATAAAAATAAAAAAAGTCTCGCTTACTGCAACGTTTTTATCCCTTCTGTGAAAGAGCTACAAATAGTCAGATCAAACATCGATGAATCGTAAGAAAATACTTTCGGCTCATAGTGCAATGGTGAAAAACTTACAATGCTGCACAACAGGTAACGCCTCTTTCCGCTGCTGACAAGCCAGTTTTGGGTTTCCAGGAATGCATAACTTTTTTATGAAATGCAACATTTGTATACCTCATGAGTATGAAGCATCATACCAACTGAACACAGACCCAACCGAAATCTAAGTGAGTAGTATTTTACTAATTCGTGCCGACAGAGGCACGTTTGTGTACAGATAGTCAGTTTTATTAAAACACTCTCGTCGTAAGGTTATCGTGGGTAGTTTTATTTCATTTGTTATAATACAGCGCACAAATTTCGTAAAGTTTCTTTCAGTGTTGTTAAAAAAATAGTAAACATGAGAGAGAAATTTATCATCAACGATATATGCGATTTCTCCGATGTTACCCATCACAGTCTCTAAATGCACATACAGTTTATTGATTACATGTATGTAGAAAACTTGTTCTGAGTTAAAGCTGTCAAACAGGGTTTGAGAAGAATAAAATACCACTACAACACGACAGCTGATGCAGAAAATACTTTTCTGACATATTTAGGCACGATGCGCTCTCCCCATACATAATACAAAAGTTTCGAGATGCATCTGCTGCCTGGCCGTCTATTAAACCTGAAAAGAACAAAATGTCGCAGATGTTAGCCCTTTTTCCACATGTGACTTTTTTGGGCTGAGAAGTGAAGGGAATTATGTTCAAAGTTCCATTAGATTGATAACTTCATCAGACAGCAGAATTGCGTTTTATAAAATGTAGCAATGAATGTACTCGAACTCGTAATGTCTTATCTATAGTGCATGACGCTTACCGTTGGGCTAATAGCTGAGACGTAGCTACAGCAGCTCCAGAAGTCTACAACAATTCCTCCAGAACTTCCACATTCCACAGTGCTGTGAAACAATGCATATGGACGGATCTAGACTTCTGACAGACTGACAGTTACAGCTTTTCTTTTGCACTGCACGACGTTTTTAACAAACAGATAGCGCAATAGAGTAGCTCAAGTGAAAAGGAACACTTCCTATTTAAATTTCTGCGTCCTATACTGTTGGCAGTTCTGTGTAGGTGGCAGTTACGTGATTTTATTTCGGTGATTACAAAATGCACTGGTTATCCGTGGCAGCTAGTTCATGCGATTCGGTCAACCAAGTAAATGAGTGTACTGAACATGCTGCAAACCACTACAGGGAGCCTATGTGTCAGAATTCTCCTCCAGTGTGGCGCAACGGCGTTATCATAGAAAAGTGAGTCACAGAGAAGAGAATTTGGTGGTCTGTTGGATTGATGATAGTTACATATACTTATGGTGTGGGTGCATATTCAACTTCTGACGATGGTTCTTGATAGGGGGAGACAGATTCTATTCTCTTCTGGCTACGCCAAGTGAAGAAGGTATAATGGCATTATGGTCTGATATTCACATTAAACATGATATTCCTTCTCAACCAAGTAGACGTAACGTTGAGCCACAACAAAGTCAGGAGTGGCGACATGTAGAAACCCTTTCACCAGTAACCTTTCTTATACTAGTTACATATTTGTAGTGACAAAACAAACGCTATGTAGGGTCACAGGACATTTATTCAATCTTTTATTTGAGCTTCTCAATGTCGATTAAATTGGTTCTGAACTGGAAACGCAACTCAGACCGCCCTTAACGTGGAATTCGATCCCTTCATGACAGTACAGCTCGACTACAATTTGTTGTTTGTTCAAAACAGCAGATTCCTCAACATCTGCACATATTGCGAGTGGATGGGTTCGAATCCTAACCCGGCACTAAAGTTTGCATTATGTATTATCAAGCATGAGAACACATATTTGCTGGTAGATAATAATTTTGATTTTTAATATATTTTCATTTGTTGTCAACACTAACGATATCTGACGTTTTTCACTCCCAGTGAAACACAGAACAATTCTCGAGATCATTGTTAGTTCAAGGATGTTATGCCGAGCTGCTAGTGGAGAAAAATTGCGTAGTTGACGTCTCTTTTTGTGTGTAGTCTACAACGATATGGGTGAGGTTCGATTCCCAGTCAGCACTGAAGGCTTCGTCATATTATTTCTAATTCATACATGCTCACATGTCGTTGCTGGTGTAACAAACGCATATTTAACGTTCGTTTTCTGTAGAATATAACAGCGATAGGTGCCGTGTTGGAGTCCTGGGAAGGAAAAAATTAATGTTTCGTCTCGTCATTTCAGTTAAAACATTTAGCTACTGCCGATAAGATCCGATATATCACAGTTGATTGTTGTTCGATAACAATCCGATTAGGTTCTGGGTTCGAATCCTTGTCCAACACAAAGCTTTACGTCACGGCATTTGTAGTAAGTTATTTGTGAAGAAGCAATATTTAACATCTCTCGTAGTTCGTTAACAGCGACAATAGATGCTGGGTAGGAATTCGCGTCCGTTTAAAATGCGTACGTTATGTAATTTAAAGTTGATATTTGTTAACTGATACTGTCTGAAATCGAGGTATATCACTCTCTGTATGCCTAGTCAGGAATGACTGTTAGTTTCCGTCAGTCACGAAATCTATGCTTGGTGTGCATGAGCTGGGTTTGAATACATATGCAGAACGAGACGATTCGTCGTGTCATTTGAAGTTCATACATGTTCTCAACTAGCTGCTTGTGAATAACTGAAATTTTTAATTTCAGTTTGTCTTAAATAATAAGTTCGGTATGTTACTTTGAAGAGGAAATCATGAATAGGACGAACTTACTACATGCATTACCTATCTGACGTAATAACGAGAGTGGTAATATTTCAGGTATGCCATTTATTGTAATGAATGTGAGCTTACAAGCCTTAAGGACAGTCTTGTCTGTGATAAAGTGTTCTCTGATATTTGAAGTATCGTAGTATTACTTTACATTTTGAGTTATTGCGATACAGAGCAGTGTTTTCTAGTGATGACTTGTTGGAACCATTTTCAATAGTCAAACGACTGTACCATGGAGCGATTAGAGGACCTGCTAGACAGTTGAGTTATACGGGTCGGATGCGAATCAGGCGAAATGCAATTCCGGTCTTTTGGATACTTTTGAGCACGACTGTTCATATTGTATATTATTAGTCTTTCCTTGTAGCTTCTATTTTTCTCAGAATTTCGTAAATGTTATTTCAAAAGACAGGAAGACAAGTCACGAGCGAAAAACTTACACCTGTCGGGCTGTGTGTATCGAATTACGACCCGACTAACTTGCAGATACCCCGACGCTATCAAGAAAGATACCAATAGATAAAATTCATAGCAGATATTAGCACTGATGACTAGAATAAATGCGGAAGCACGAAAACAATATTTGTCGATATGCTAATCAATGATTACAACAAATAAGTGGAATGTTTAAAGATTGATCAGAGATGGCGATCATACTAATGCAATTATGTTTTCCTTATCTGGAGCAAGTTGTGCAGCAATATAAGTCTACTCAGCTTGATCTACAAACTGATTTAGTTGACTGGACTTATTGAAGAAATCGCGCCATGTGTATTTCGTTCACGTAGAGTTAATACCGTTCTACCGTAAGATACTGCTTAAAGAATTTCATTCAGAGTTAGTGCAGGCTTATCAAGAACAACCTTTACTTTCAGCAGTAAAGAAATGGTTGGCTAATCTAAAGCCTGTTACACTTATCTTGAAGTAGATGCAGGCGAAAGGCATTCGGAAAGTAATGACTAGGGGTAAAGTGCACTATAAGATAGAGATCTATCGACGATTTAAGGTTTAAATACAGTGGTGTGAAGAAGTGAAGGGCGTGATGTGTCACTACCTAGTAAAGTAACTCGATGACTCTTGGATCACATACAGAAAGAACTGCAAGAAATAATAACCTCTGTCCTCAGTCTGTGCAATCTATTGAAGAATCTGATTTTGGTTGCCAAGGTCTGAACCTTATCAGATTTTTAGAAATTTTATACATGGCTTGAGCAGCAACTGTATAAGGAATTTTTCTTGTGAAAATAGTAGACAACCGATTAGTTGCAAATTGGAAGGTTTATTAAAACCCCATTACCATGGTTTCAAAGTTTATAAAAAGTATTCTTCAGAAGCTAACTGTGGACAACTTAATTACGTGTTTTGGCAGAGGAACGTTAATATATATATAGCTATATTTTAACGTACCTCTGCCACAACATGTAATACTGTTGTCCATATTTTACTTCTGACGTGGAAGTTTTTATAAAGGTTAAAACCATGGTAAGTCAGTTTCAGTAAACTGATTTTCAATTGATTGGGTGTTTACGATTTCTGCAAGAAGACCTTATCAGAATGTAGTGGTTTCCTACTATAAGGCGCGTCCCGGTACAGCTGATTTATCTATTTCCTCCCTCGACAACTGCATTTACGCACCTATGTTCGTTCTTCTGCCGGTACCTTTTCAGTTTATATACTCCGTTTTTCCAAGTGAAGTATCGAAATGTTTAAGGTTAGTTGAGATTGATCGTCAATGTTTGCATGAGGCCCAGGTGGACAGAATACTAAATCGATGGCAGTTGGACATGGGCACTACGAAAAAGACAGAAAAACGAATTTTAATATTCCCACCTTTTTTTATTTCTCTCCTTTGGGTGCCAGCGAGTCCTCGACGGCCCCAAAGCGATTGCGTCAACCTAGATGGAGCGTTATTTGCCAAGTTCGGTCACAAATTCCCAGCTGGCTGTTGTAAGGCGTCGGAGTTTTGGCGGCGCGCCTTTACACATTAGGTGGGCCCATTTCATGTCATGTTCTACATGTACTATTACTGGAGCGCACAATTTCATCTATTGTCTGATTAGTTGGTTATACTACCAAGTTTGACTGTGTTTCTTTTCTACATCTACATCTACATCTACATCTACATGGATACTCAGCAAATTACATTTAAGTGCCTGGCAGAGCGTTGACCGAACCACCTTCACAATTCTCTATTATTCCTACCTAGTATAGCTCGTGGAAAGAACAAACACCTATATCTTTCCGTACGAGCTCTAATTTCCCCTATTTTATCGTAGTGATCGTTTCTTCCTATGTGGGTCGGTGTCAACAAAATATTTTCTCATTCGGAGAAGAAAGTCGGTGATTGGAATTTCGTGAGAAGATTCCGTCGCAACGAAAAACACCTTTCTTTTATTGATGTCCAGCCGAAATCCTGTACCATTTCTGTGACTCTCTCTCCCATATTTCGCGATAATACAAAACGTGCTGACCTCCTCTGAACTTTTTCCATGTAATCCGTCAGTCCTATCTGGTAAGGATCCCACACCGCGCAGCAGTATTCTAAAAGAGGACAGATAAGCCTAGTGTAGGCAATCTCCTTAGTAGATTTGTTACATTTTCTAAGTGTCCTGCAAATAAAACGCAGTCTTTGGTTAGCCTTCCCCACAACATTTTCTATGTGTTGTTCGTAATTGTAATACCTAGGTATTTAGTGGAATTTACGGCTTTTAGATTAGACTGAATTATTGTGTAACCGAAGTTGAAAGAATTCCCTTTAGCACTCATGTGGATGACCTCACACTTTTCGTTATTTAGGGTCAACTGCCAATTTTCGCACCATTCAGATATCTCTTCTAAATCGTTTTGATTTGTTTTGATCTTCTGATGACTTTATTAGTCGATAAACGACAGCGTCATCTGCAGACAAGCTAAGACGGCTGCTCAGATTGCCTCCCAAATCGTTTATGTGGATAAGGAACAGTAAAAGGCCTATAACACTACCTTGGGGAACGCCAGAAATCACTTCTGTTTCACTCGATGACTTTCCACCAATTACTACTAAATGTGACTTCTCTGACAGGAAATCACAAATCTAGTAGTATAAGTACGCAATTTCACTAAGAGCCGCTTGTGTGGTACAGTGTCAAAAGCCTTCCGGAAGTTCAGAAATACTGAATCGATCTGAAATGCTTTGTCAATAGCACTCAACACTTCATGTGAATAAAGAGGTAGTTGTGTTTCACAGGAAAGATGTTTTCTAAAGCCATGCTGTCTGTGTGTCTATAGACAGTTCTTGTAAGGTTGGGGCCTCTTAATCTTAATAAATAAGTCTCTGTCAGTGAGGACTTTGTTTTGCGTTTGTTACTATTGTCTTATATGTGGCTGAAATGTTATTCACAATGTTACGTTCTATCCGTTGTTAGTGAGGGGTTAGTTAGCCAACCGAACGCGTTAGCTTCGGGTGTACTGCTTCGCTCCGTATGGTGGTTACTTGTTTACCCCTCGGCCACGTGATGCGTGCTTGGTACAATTTATGGTTGGCAGTCGAACTTCCTGCTCCGTAACTGCATTAGGAACTGTCTTTAGATTTCAGCCGTCTCACAAGTTTCACTAATTTGGCTCCGTTAACTCAGTGAAACATTTTTTACTAGTTTCCTTGTGTTTGTACTTTTGACTGTCGTGCCGCGGGGGTTAGGTCTTTGGTAGAGACTTTGCTCAATTCCTGTGCTAAATTCTGTATTTCTCTGTTTCTCTTGTTGGAAGTTGGAAGAACGCCGCGTGGTTGATAGAGCAGGTGCAGCATCCGAATGCGCAGCCAAGGTCGCTCCCGACTGAATGGCCAGCACGGTGCAGATGGTCTGGCACCACTTAATCTTTCCGAGCCTACTACGGCTTGCCAAGGCAGGACTGTATAGCACGTCAATGTATTTATTTGCGTCTTAATCACTGCGCGCCTGCTCCAGCTCTCCTTTCAGTTTTTTGTTTCTAGCTCATGTAAATTGTTGGAGTATTAGCCAGCTTATCTGCTAACTGAGTAGTTACTAGATTTGTTTACTTAATCGTGTTTATGCAAGTGTGGCTTGGCTAACTGAATGGTTATTAATCGTACTCCTTGTATGCACTGTTTGGTTTTGAACTGACCCAACACTAGCAGATGTAAGATCTGTTAATTTCGTTAAGGTTCTCACTAACTATTTGTACCAGTCAGGACGCATTATTTAACATCAATTTTGTACGGTTATTTCTGTTGTGTGCCTTGTGCACCTCCAATATCCAGCGGTAATAGTAACTTTCTTAGTAGTCAATACTACTAGAGGTGTATTTCCAATAGATCTTTAATAAATCTGAGTTGTTAGTGTGTGCTGTAAAAAAAAAAAAAAAAAAAAAAAAAAAAAAAAAAAAAAAAAAGAAAAAAGAGAGAGAGAGGAGAGAGAAAGTTCACAAAATTAATGAGGTACAATCTCCCTCTGGCCCTGTCCTTCCTGCCACAGACAGCCTCATGCCGGTACTGCGCTCCAGTTACGATAGGTATACGAGAACAGTACTCATTGGTAGTAGGCGTGCTAGACGATTGTGGAGTCAGTGAGTGGTTTAATGCGAACTGCGACGCCTGCAGTCGCGTGGACAAAGTCGAGGAATGTGCGGCATGCCGTCGCTCCGGTCGATCTCCGCTGAGTCAGCTCCGGTGGTCGAAGCTGGCCCCTGTCGACCAGATGCGTGGACTGTCAATGAGATGGCGGTGTCCACCGCCATTCCTTTTATTGGGAAATGATACTGAGAGTAAACTACAATTTCTTACACGTATCTCGTCTTCCTTAGGTTTTAGTATCCCTGTTAATGTTCCGTTACCTACCCTTTGTTAGAGTTGATCATGTAATGCAGTCAGAGAGTTTAATAGGCATTAAAAACACCTAAATGCAGCACGAAACTCACTTTAGTTTAGCATGAAGTATTCTGCGTACTTGAACATGCAAACGGTTAGTATTTCAGTGCAACTACGCAACGAAGGTAGCAGTAACGCCATCTACTTCTGTATATCAGGAAAGATTGTGCAATTTTCATTTGGATGTTAGTCGTTTCTGAGACGATCGTGTTATGCCTCGATTAAGAAGGAGCAACGTTTATAAGCACGTGTCGTAATTCGGCAGCAACAAGAGCGGGGCATAACGAGACTGCAGTTTATCATTCCGCAATGGCATTGCTCGCTTTGGTCGGAATCCCACAGTAGTCATGAGAATATTGATGGATTCGTCGGCGCCACACTCATTTCCATTTAGGCTCTATTATATCTCTAAAAAAAATAATGCAACTATTTATTTAGAGGAAACACTCTCCTAGTAAATTTGTTTGTCCTTTGATTTATCGTGATATGTTACTGATTTTTAGTGAAGTTAGTTTTTACGTTTAGCTTTCAAAATAATACAAAAGAGATAGAATAAGCAAAATAATGAATTTCGTAGGTTGCCAATTACGTATTATATCTGGTTCTATCGAGCGCCAGGCTCCCTACAAATTACTGTAAATGCAATAGCGTAGTATTACTCAGCTCCAGTTCACTATCACAAAAAATAGACAAGTTTTAATAAAATTATTTTACTGGATTCCTTCAATTAATGTCACTGAATATTTTTACATAATTTCTTCCGCTCCGGCTATCAGACATTGTGCTGTGAAAAAATATTTTTAAATGTACCGCGTAATGGCGGCTAATTGTTAACAGTCAGAGATCACTGTTACTCGCTCCGCAGCAGCTGGAAACATGCTAAATAATTTTCGTTAAATATCCTAATCATAAGATAAATGTGGCGTAGGTTCTTGAAATAACACACAGAGATCACTTTATACTAATATATTCTTACTAGGACACAGTTTACACCATTAAATATTTGCAATTACGTTACGACAGCAACAAATGCTAGCGCAGCACAATAGCTTGCGTACCTTATTCCAGCTAACACCAGAACGAACAGAACAAAACAGACTAGACAGAAGAATGAACATTGCATTGTGTTTTATACTCTTACAAAGATGATAATACTTCTTTTAATTACTTACACATTATAATCTCATACAATAAAAATAATGTCTTTTCTGCATCTATCGATCTATATTGTATATTTTCACAGTTAGTGTTATTACCTTTCGCAGATAAATCGATGTTTGCAGCTCATTTTGAGTCGCATACAGTCATTTTCTTTATGTTTCATCTCGATAAGGGTGAATATTGCAAAAGGGACACTACAGCTCTCAAGGGCCCATCCTGACAAGCGCCCTGGAGGACAAACGTATTGTTTGTTCTGCCTTGAAGGGATGTATGAGTAATTCACATAGTCATGAAATGTGTTTCCTCCAGCAAGAAAAGTATCGATACGAGGTGAGCGGTGATTTCCGCAGTACTGCGGACTGCGAACACTGCGACCACTGTTGCGGCTTCCATTTCATGGAGAGAAGCGCGGCGACAAGTATTTCCCTAATGTCAACAGCCTCAGTAGTTGCACCACATTGTTTTTCGTTTTTTCGGACGAGATCTTGTTTCACATATTTGTGTATATATGCGTCGAGGAGAGCCTGCCATATTACATTCATCATAGTCTTATAGAGCCAGCACAAGCCATCGTGGCACGGAGTGTCATTCGGTACACAACTGCATTGGTGTCCAAAATTAAAGCAACAAACGGAAATTTTACAAGGTTGCTTTTATTTTGCCACAAAACAGTCCAAACAGGTGGTAGTAAAGTAGAAACAGTACAAAGAATTTAGAACGCAAACAACTGCAACATGTATAGCGATAGACTGAAATGTTCTTCGTTTTTTCCAACTTAAACGGATTCGTACACAAATACCGACAACTGGTTAATATGTTCAGTATGGGGTGTGACAACTCTGGCAGCAATACGGGCGTGACAATGATGCTGTGAATGATGTCATCAGTTTCATGTTGAGGCAATAATGCCCATTCTTCCTGCAGAGCTGCACGCAGTCTTGGAGAGTTGTTGGTGGACTCTGGCTCGTTGCAAGCCATCTTCCTAGCGCATCCCTGACATGCTATATGGGATTCAAATCGGGAGAGCGAGCAGACCACGTCACACGTTCAATGTCTTTTGTTACCAAGAAAACATCAATCACCGACGCTGTATAATGTGGAGCATTATCTTCCATCAGTACGAAGTCTGGACCCACAACACCTCGCAAGAACCAAGAATGAGGTTCCAGGATCTCGCCACCATACCTTACAGCAGTTAAACCTCGCCGATTCACACCTATAATTTCATGAACAGGGGTTCGAGTGGTAAACATAATCTCATCCCACACCATTAGGGATCCTTCTCGATATCGCCCTCTTTCCACAATGTTTGGGTCCAGAAATTGTGCTCCACGTTCTCTCCAGATGCGAATTCATCGAGGATCACTCTACAGACAAAATCAGGACTCATCTGTGAAAACATTGGGGTTCGATTCCCGGCGGGGTCAGGGATTTTCTCTGCCTCGTGATGGCTGGGTGTTGTGTGCTGTCCTTAGGTTAGTTAGGTTTAAGTAATTCTAAGTTCTAGGGGACTGATGACCATAGATGTTAAGTCCCATAGTGCTCAGAGCCACTTGAACCATTTGAAAACATTGGCTCGTTGTTCTACCGCCCAGGTCGCATGTTGATGACTCCACTCTAGACGTTCCCTTCATTGAAGACGAGTCAGAGGCAGGCATACAGCAGATTTCAGACTTTAGAGGCCATTCTGCCGAAGCCTTCTGCAAACCGTTTGCCTCGATACAACACGTCCAGGGTATGCTGCGAGCTCATATGCCAGTTCCTGTGAAGTGTGAAGTACTAAGGCGGAATTGTTGCTGCCCTTACAATCAAATGAAGGTCCTCTCTTCTCAAGTCACACGTGGTCGGCTCTGCCGTGGTCTTCGGGATACCGTTTCGGTTTCTGTAAATTTTCGCCACATTCGAGAAACAACAGAACGATTCACACTAAACCATCGGGCCACACCAGTTTGTGACTGTCTTGCTTCATTCATCTTATGGCTCTCCACCACAGAGGGTCTGGTAGGCGTCTTCTCTGTGCCATACTGCACCGTCTGTGACTGAGTACACAGCAACTGTGGATGTTGGGCTACCCAGCAGACACCAACTCGTTTCACTGATGCCATGACATCGTAACTGCCATTTTTATCAGTTGACAAGAATGCCACCTTCCATGCAGAACAAGATTGTACGGACATCTGGTTGACAGTTAGTATGATTATATAGCGAATTAGACACAGGGCAGGGAAAGAACGGTTTGTTGTTTTAAATTTGGACACTAGTGTATTTTACATGTGGTTTGTGTAGCCATTAACATGAACAACAGCAATTACATTTCTCAAGTGTTAATGCTGTTGGGTGTGTCCTGTTTTAGAGGTCTCAGCGACGTTAATTTTCAACTTTCAGCAAGATCATGCAGCGCTCTCCATACTGTCCCGATCTACCTCGATACAGACTCTGTACGACTGTTGCCTTGTCCAGTAATCACTAGATCTCTGATCCACTGAACACTTCGGGCCACGTGTTGCCGTGATACAGGCACGCCAGCTCCTCGCCTGTCATTAGACTGGTGAAATCTCCGATACTGTTGGAGCAGTATGGAACAATATATTTTTACCTGTCATCCAAACTCACTTCGAATTAATGCGCAGCCAGATTGGAGCCATTTTTGCCGCCAGAGGTGGCAGCTCTTTATACTAAACTACTAAACCTGTACGCCATTTTTGCCGTCAGAGGTGGCAGCTCTTTATACTAAACTACTAACCCTGTACAGCCCTAAACCACACACAAATTTTACGTTCTTCCCGTTATGCAGTATATGTAAAATAATGAAGGTTTTGAAATATATTCGCGGTTGTAAATGTGGACAACCATCAGCTGTATAATGGAATCTCGACAATGAAAATTTATGCCGGACCGGGAACGAACGCAAGTTTCCCACTTATCGCGTCTGGTCGTCTTACCATTACGCTACTAGAAAATGCTTCACACCTAGCTCGAATGATAAGAAAATAGCTCAGTCCTTTTTGCATCGCAATTTAATTGAAATTATTACTGCTTTTATGTCATGGGTTCGCGTAGGGAAATATTATTATGTGGCATATGTATCACTGATCTTTCCGGAGTAAGTTAATTTCCGTGAATTTCGTACTTGAGACAGAAGATAGCCGTTATGCGGCAACCAGAAGTGGTTAATGAAAACTATTACTAATCTTTGCAAAAAACTTAAGATGACACTAAAGTAAATAAAATAATTAAAATGCAAACTTTTGTAAGTTACTCCTGCGTCTCTGCGCCGTTTAATATTGGCAACATTCAAATAAAACGTGCAACTGGCTGACAACAATCAATCACACCCTCGCGCTGTATTGCGCTTTCTGACACTCTGAAAAAAATAAGTCATTGGTTTCCAAACATGTGGGGATGCTAAAGATGTGTGTGTTTATGTGCTCTTTAGACCTTTATTTATAAAAGTTTTAAGAGCACAGTAACACACATATTTAACCAAAATGCAACACAAGTATACTTACAGTGCCTCTCACGTCCATCCTCATCCAATATCAAAACCAGCGTAAGTAATTGCATAAAAGCTTTCAACTGTTTCACAGTTATTAATACTTTTAACATAAAAGAAAGAATAATATACATAATAAATCGATATTGTTTTTAAATACAATTACGTTGAATGATAAATGCTTTTTCCCGACATGTTTTACGAATCATAAAAGTCTTAATTCGATATGAGTAATTATTATTCTACCCATGCTATCCATTACAATTCCCGACAATTTTAACAGAAATTCGCTTGCCCGGTCTCGGCAGGTAAATGCTGTATTGCAGTGTTTGTGTTCAGAAGTACGACACAGTGACCTTTGGGAACATGTTTAACGGAGGTAAGAGCGCAGGTTGTAGACTGCGTGGTCAAAGACATTTAGAAGCTGTGAAACACATGAGGAAGCCTGGGGTCTGGCGGTGAAGCGTGCTCGTATAGTCTAATGGTAGGTGGCATTGTAACTGTGCTTGTTCAAAAATGGTTGACATGGCTCTGAGCACTATGGGACTTAACATCTGAGGTCATCAGTCTCCTAGACTTGGAACTACTTAAATCTAACTAACCTAAGGACATCACACACATCCATGCCCGAGGCAGGATTCGAACCTGCGACCGTAGCAGCCGTGCGGTTCCGGACTGAAGGGCTTAGAACCGCTTTACCACAGCGGCCGGCCTGAGCTTGTTCGGTCGGAGGACTGACTCCTCTCTGTAATAAAAATAAATTGAGTGATATATTTAACGATGAACTTGAAGGAATGTCCTGTGACGTCCACCCAGACCAGATGACGAGCACAATGACGAAAAGGCGATAAAAAAAAATTGGTAAGGCGACCGTTCGCGATAAGCGGGAAATCCAGCTTCCTGGTCCAGCACAGAAATTCACTATCGTCATTTCATTTTTCAGTTGATCGTTGTTCATATTCAGAATTGTGAATACATTTCACATTTTTCGTAACAGCTGCAGTCACCTTAGTGCCTGTTCCTTCAGACATGCATGTTCGAAGGAACATTGCATCGTACTTCTGAACAACACAGGCACTGCAATACCGTAATTAAGTTGATGTTATTTGCCGTCCACCACGATGTAGCAATTTTTTAATATCGAAGCCTTGTATACCGCGAAGGCTTGAGGTTACAGAAAGTAGCGATATCTCACTTGAGTGATAGAAGACGCTTGTTAATGAACAGTTGCTGTCACGTAGATGATGTTTCGAGTAAATGAACAGCAAAGTTGGTAATCGCTTTACATTGTGTTGCTCCATTACTCTTGACAATTATCTGCCCATACAATGGAAGCAGCCCCCCTAGCCTGTACGTACAGGAGAGCGGCTGGCAGCTGTCTGTCTGTCTGTCCGTCGTATTGACCGGCCAGTATGGCCCGCGGCGTGCTGCGCCGTGCTGTGCTGGGCTGGGCTGCCGGGCGTCGCGTGCGTGGGTGGCGAGCCGGCGGCGCTGCCCTGTCGGGCCCGGTCGGGCTGACACGTCATTAAGGGCGGCCCTTCCCCTGGCCCCGTCGCCTGCACCATTAACAATTAAAACATACCTGTCGGCCGCATTCCACGCGACGCCCAAGCAGGCAGCCGCGCTGTCCGCGGGGAATTCCGGCAGGGGCGCCAACCTAAAGCGGTGTAGAGCGTTGTGGTAGCATGCTGTTAGGCTGCAGCACCGTGTGAGCGGAATGCCGATACAGTCTACTACTTAAGTAACCGTATATTTTTGCTTTTTCTGCACATTCTGTGTCGTGTTTCCCCTGTATACCTTGGGTCAACAAGTTGTTTCGAACATTAAACGTTTCTAGCTCCCTGTGTGGGTAAGAATGCCATCACCATAGAGACTGATGTACGTTTGCTTAGCCACTCCATGATAGTTTAAAGCAGAAACCGGCCTATCGTGAATAAATAAAAGCACGTCCCTCAACCGATACGGTTCGCATAGATGAAAATGTACCTGAAAAATTACGAGTACATTACATCACAAATCTTCGTAACAATTGTTTTCGTCTGTTACGACGCACCAGTTTTCATGAAATTTCACCACAAAATCATCATCATCGCCGGACGGAGTGGCCGAGCGGTTCTAGGCGCTACAGTCTGGATCCGCGAGACAGCTACTGTCGCAGGTTCGAATCCTGCCTCGAGCGTGGATGTGTGTGATGTCCTTAGGTTAGTTAAGTTTAAGTAGTTCTAAGTTCTAGGGGACTGATAACAGCAGAAGTTAAGTCCCGTAGTGGTCAGAGCCATTTGAACCATCATCATCATCAACATCTTCCTATGAAATATTGCGCCTCTTAACCTATTAGTCTCGTCTAGACGGTCTCCCGCCATCTTGTCATTAGTAGACATAGCAGTCTTATACCGCTGGGATGGTACTGTAGGATGTATTTTAGGATCCACTTTGAGCTCATTCGTTGTACGTGCTTTTTCCAGTTGTTTTGGTAGTTATGAATATAATTTGTGTCAGCTTCCATTTTAAGTTTCTTCAGTACATCTTCATTTCTTTTGTGCGTCCAGTTCGAGTAACCAGCTTTTCGTCTCAAGAATTTTATTTCACAGACTGTTAGTCTTCACGCATCTTTTGCGTCCATTGTCCAGTCTTCGTTGCCACAGCACAGCACAGATCTTGTTAAGTTCTTATAAAGGCGTATCCTGCTGCGTTTCTGGATTAAGGAATATTTCATTACACTATTTGTGACTCCCATTGTTTTTGTGTACCTGGTGGTTTCTGCAGCTATGTCTGTTTCTTCCAGAGAGAAATGTTTATGGCCTAAATATGTGGATATGCTCTTTCTTTCAAGAATTTTATTTTTCAAAGAGATTTTCCTTTGTATTGGGTATTTTCCGGAAAAGGACAGAGGTCTGTTTTCCTCGGTGTTGATTTCAGTGCTGTTTATCTCGGATATAAACTGCAAATCGTGTATAGGACGCTCCACATCTTCTGAAGCTGCTAAAAGAGTAAAATCATCTGCAAAAATTAAATATTCTAGCTTTGCGTTTCTGTTGATTTGTTGTTGACGAAGGCAATATGTACTTCTGGAAGGAATTCCGTGTGTTGCCGTATTACCAGTTTCAATGAAAAGTAGACATCACAGCATGATCTTCCTTTTCGGAAGCCATTTTGTTCCTCATTCATGATGGGTTCATATGCCTGCATTGTTTATATTTGATGATATTCGCAAAGAATGTTTACACGCAGAGCTCGACAAGCTTATTCATCGGTATTTAACACATTACCCACTCATGGGTAATGTTATTCACATAAATAATAAACAAGAGCGCCAGAAGCTCACGTCTCTGTAGTATTCACGCATGTGATCTGCCAAACTCTCAAAATTTGTCTTCTTTCTCGGCACAATTAAATTCGTTCTGTACGTTCTGTATGCACGGTGTTTCTGCAAGAGCATGCAAAAATTTCATAGGACGTAGAGGATGTCCCACTGAGCAATTTGAGGTAGGGGACCTGGTGTCGGATAAGCCATCTTAAGGAGATAATAGGAATAAAAACCACATTACTGTGTCCTTTATTTACATTAGTTAACTGCAAATACCATCATTGACACAATGAACAAACCATTTGTACTGTATCTTACAAAATGTGCTGAAACTGATGTCCGTCAACCCCAATGCAAGGCTGTCACCGGCGAACAAGATTCTGACGCACCCTGAGGAATATCCCTGGTGTTTTTTGAATCACATCACAGTCAGCTACAACTCTGGCAACTAATTTCATCTTCGTATCCACTTGGGTCTCATACCCAAGTAACTTTACAGATACCCATTGGAAATAATCATGGGGATTCAGGTCAGCTGACCTAGCAGGCCATGGATAGGACTCCCCCCCCCCCCCCCCTTCCAGACCAGCGACTAGGAAATACTGTACCGGTCTTGCTCCATCGTAATGTACTGTAAGTCTCTTCTGAATAGCACTGAGTAATGAATGGGTCTGTCGTTGATTTACAGCACGTTCTGTCATGGGACAACGTTAATACAAAGGCACCCTACGCACAAGTAAAGTAAACAAAGCCTGCATCATGACTTCCTAGAAATCAGGCTTGGCCTCCTTGTTTCCTTGCATGAAATAAAGAATGTATATGTACGTAAGCAGCACAGTACGTGCAAACTAGTATGCACGTTAGTTGTAAGCAAGCTGGAAAACAGTAATGCTAGGCAAAGTGGTAGACAAATTTATCTCCATATCTCCTATATCTGACTTCTTCGACCCCTTCAAATTGTTCAGTGGAGCATTCTCTATGTCCTATGTCTATGTTTTACATGCTCTTGCGGGAACACCCTGTATATTACTGACAAGTTACTAGGGAACATGATCATCTGACAGAACGTGCTTCTGTTGACTTTATCAAGAGCTTTTTTGATGTCGACGAAGGCAATATGTACTTCTGGAAGGAATTCCGTGTGTTGCCGTATTACCAGTTTTAATGAAAAGTAGACATCACAGCATGATCTTCCTTTTCGGAAGCCATTTTGTTCCTCATTCATGATGGGTTCATTGTGCCTGCATTGTTTATATTTGATGATATTCGCAAAGAATGTTTACACGCAGAGCTCGACAAGCTTATTCATCGGTATTTAACACAACTTACTTAAAATCAAATGGTTCCAAGCACTATGGCACTCAACATCTGAGGTCATCAGTCCCTAGACTTAGAACTACTTAAACCTAACTAACCTAAGGACATCACAAACATCCATGCCTGAGGCAGGATTCGAACCTGTGACCATAGCAGCCTCGTCGTTCCAGACTGAAGCGCCTAGAACCGCTCGGTCACAGAGGCCGGCCCACAACTTACTGCACCTGGAAATACGGTAGTAACGTAACAGAAAAGTTTAAAGCTGTAACTTGTTACTCGAGACCTGCTCATACAGCCTAACACGCAACGCCGTAGCTTGCGAAACAAGAAGCTGAGTGTGATTTTTGGCGTTATCCCACGTTGGCTCCAGCTAATGCTGGCCTGGTTCCTAAATTTCAGCCCGGAGAATACGACACACGAACAGTTAAAACTTGATGGCACGCAGAGCGCAATTTACCTCTCTTAGGTTACTTTTACGACTGTGACGCCAAGAATGGCATCTGGCCACGAAGTTTAAATAATAAAACAAAACACTGGAAAAATGTATTCTGTACTAATGGGACAGACTCTGAATGAAAGAAGAAATCCAATTTGCTACTAAGGTTTTCAAAAGGTACCTAATATACTTATCAGCTTAGTATATAAAACAAGCTTTTGTTGCTGTAATACACTGGAATAGCAAAAAAAAGCACATCACTAGGAAGGAGTTACGTGACCTAAACGATACTTGGTAGGCGTGTTTCTACATCTGAAACATGTTTCCATTAAAATTTCGCTCTCGCTAGTAGCGCACAATGAGGCTGCAGATCAGGTTCGTTTGAAATACATGCTGTAACAGTCGTGAGCATTAGTTACCTTTGAGATTGGACGTGGTGAGCTGAAGTTAGTCAAGAATGCCTTTAAGGCGACAAAAACACCGTTATCAATACGTCAATAAATATGAACGAGGTCTTGTAATACGACTATGAGAAGCTGAATGTTCCCTGCGCGACACTGCAGAAAGACTTGGCGTGAATGCAGCCACTGTACATGACAGCTGGCAGTGGTGGTCACGAGAACGTACGGTCGCATGAAGACCGAGCTCTTGACGGCCACTTGGCGCTACCAAGACCATCATGTTCGGCGTATGGCTCTGGTGCATCGTACTGCATCTGCAGCAGCAATTCGAGAAGCGGTTGGCACCAGAGTGACAGAACGGACTGTTACAAATCGGTTACTTCAAGGAGAGCTCTCAGCCAGACGTCGTGTAGCATGCGTTCCACTGACCCTAAGCCACCGCCATTTGCGAATTCAGTAGTGTAGAGCGAGAGGTCACTGGAGGGCAGGGTGGAGGACTCTCGTATTTCCTGATGAAAACTGGTTCTGCCTCGGTGCCAGTGATGGCCGTGTGTTGGTTAGGAGGAGGCCAGAAGAGGATCTGCTACCAACTTGTCTGCTTGTTGCACACACCACTGGGCCTACAATTGTAGTTATGGTCTGGAGCGCGATTTCGTGTGAAAGCAGGAACACTCTCATTGTTACCCACGCACTCTCACCGCAGATTTGTACGTCAGTCTGGTGATTCGACCTATTAGGTTACCATTTATGAACATCATTTCTGGGAGAGCTTTACAATGGGATAATGTTCGTCCACATATCGCTGTTGTAACCCAGCACGCTCTCCAGAGTGTCGACATATTGCATCGGTCTGCTCGATCACCAGATCTGTCTCCAGTCGAACACATATGTGACGTCATCGGACCACAGCTTAAGCGTCATCCACCAACAGCATTACCGTCCCTATACTGACAGGCGCGGAACTCCGTCCCACAAACTGACTTCCGGTACCTGTACAACGCAATGCACGTTTGCTCGCCTGCACTCAACATTCTGCCGGTTACATCGCTTATTAATGTACCAGCATTTCACATCAGCAATGGCTTAGCTTTCGTTTGTATTAACCTGTGATCTTTCAGTGTTAATCACTTGAATATGTTACCTATACAAATGTATTCCCGGAATTTTATTACTCTACATTATTTATTTTGTGATGTTGCGATTTTTTTCCATCTGTGTATAACAGTAGGTACATTTCAGAGAAATTCGTGTGCTCATTATTTTTTCACCTCATTGCTCAGAAATAACTGGCAATTGTAATAGTACATCTGTCTCGTAGTATTTCAGTATATGACTTTGTGAATAAAGTTAATTTAGTTAACAACAGAATTTACAGAACAAAAAGATCTAACGAAAAATTTATTGGGAAATGCATGTCAAGTGTGAATGTCGACATTACATCCAATTAAGTATTTATTTACGAATTTCCATTATTAACCAGTTGCATGATGTGAGTTCCACTCACCGCATTAAAGAGGATTGTAATGCAGGCAGAATTTATGTTTTGGGAGGAATATATAAATTACTTCACTGCAAAACGGTGAATACATTAGTAATTAATTTTTTCAAATTATCCATTTCTGTGATAACATAATTTTAGTTAAAGGAACAATCCATCTGTTCTGATTGAACATGCAATTATGCTATAGATTTGTTTTAAGCGATGAGATTACTCATCCTGCACCCTGCAGGACCACCATGATTTGCACGGAGGATGTTCGTGAAGTCGTCGGCACAGTACCGTAACAGCAAGAAACGTTTCTCGCTGTCCCAGTTAGTTTCTGAATTACAGCAAAATTAATTAGAAGAAGCGTAAGAGATTTTGGCTCGTACACATGTAAACTATCAGTATCAGAACTTACAGTCATCATTAAATATTGAAACTGTCGCATCGTGTGAAAATTTATTTCGGTACAAACAAATAATATTTTGGGAACTTTTGTCAGCGACTTTGCGTAACCAGTCTACGTTCTGACTACTTGTGTGAATGCATTGGCTGAATAGACTTGTTGTTTTTCAATTAGAGAACAATTTAGTTTGAACTAAAAACTGTACTCGTTAGCACAGTCTCGTAGTGATATTTTGTAAGGCTGCCTATTGACCATTAGCCAGAAGTACGTTTATCTTAATAATTATTTGTGATTGACTAGAAAAAGGAAGAGCTTCATGATACCTTGAAATATTAAGATCAGCTTGGCACTGGAAAGTGGGGACTATAAGTAGACTGTTGATAGTGTGTCCTGCCTGAGTAATACAGCTTGCTGTCATGGTGTAGGGAGTGGACAACCAGAGGTAAGTGAAAAACTACATCCTACGGCAAAGAGGAAAAAGAAACGCTTTCCGGGTTGGAGGGTACAATGTTAAATCTGTTAATCGAGTAAGTGTGTTTGAGTATTTATAAAAGAAAATGGATAGCTGGTAAGGCGTGATGTCTTCAGGCGACGGAGACACAGCAACCTGTACTGTTTATTATAAACTGTACCTGTCTTCCTCGCAATAAAATCTAAAAACAGCTAGATGATAACTGGTTTCGGTTGACTGACAACCATCCGCAACGCAAGCATCTTTATTTTTTATCAGTTAATTACGTCTTTTTTTTTTTTACATCAGTGTTCGGAATTTTTTGATGAGGCTGTCCAATAATTCCTATACTGTTCCAACCTTTCCATCTGAGAGTAGCTCTTGCAATCTACGTCCTCCATTATTTGCTGCATGTACTCCAGTTTCTGTCTTCCTTCATAGTCTTTACCTTCTACAGCACCCTCTAGTACCATGGAAGTTTGTCCTGATATGTTAACATATTTATATCATCCTTTACCTTCTTGTCAGTGTTTCCCATATATTCCTTTCTTCCCCTATTCTGTGCATCGATCCCTCTGTTACAGAAACGCCTCTCTGAGAACACATCAAATGAATTAAAAAACACAGAGAAATGAAAAGGCTTAAAATGTAATTGAAAGGCAGAACAATTTTGAAACTGAACTATATTAAGATAACTTACATAAGATTTTCGTAGGAATCTTTACAAGAGTGCAGCAGAATGGCTGCAGTGTCTTAACACGATAACACATTAATGATGAATCTAACAAGATTACTCGAAACATTAGAAGTACAAAAAGAGTGGACTAACTAAATTAGTCCAGCGTTTACATTTACCTTGTAGACATGATATCTGAACAATTGATGCAGCAAAATAAGTGAGTAATTTCAGAGTAATTGCGCAGGTGCTCCATGTACACAGTTATTGTGTGAACGATTCAAATGGCTCTGAGCACTATGGGACTTAACTTCTGATGTCATCAGTCCCCTAGAACTTAGAACTAACTAACCTAAGGACATCACACACATCCATGCCCGAGGCAGGATTCGAACCTGCGACCGTAGCGGTCGCGCGGTTCCAGACTGTCTCGCCTAGAACCGCTCGGCCACCTCGGCCGTCTGTGAACGATTCACGCTTGCTAATTCTGGCAGACAAAATGTAATAGTACATGACCACCTTGAAGGCTCGAAGGTACACGAAAGTAGTTGGAGAAAGACAACGCCACCCTACGCTGCCTTGTTGCCAGATTTATTCAAGATGGCGGATCCAAGAATCGACTATAGGTGTGGCAACGTCGCAGTGACGCCATGCTTGGAAGTTTAAATTTTGGCTGGAAAGTAGATCAATTAAGCTACTTCCACTTATCTAACCCCATATTCCATCCTCTCCCTCTGTCTCCCCTCCACTCATCTCCCTCTCCTTCCCCATCAGGGAATTGGGGGTAAATCACTGTCTGTGCTGGGCTGCTGGATAGGAGGGACATAACTCTTTATTTTGTATGCATTGCTTATTTAAACTATTTGATTTCTCATAGACAACAGCTTCATCCAGTGTGTTCACCGTGAGGTGTGGAGTCGAACTGATGTAGTTCGCAACACCATCACCAGAGGGCGCTGTCGACCCTGCCTCTTTCCCCTCCCATGACGTAATCAAATATGGCGGGAAAACGAGTCAGTCTGTCTCTAGCTGCTGGACTGAGAGGATGGATATAATTGTCTACTGTGCTCAATGAATGAGAAGCCTGTGTAGGAGGAGGAGTTTAATGGGTGTATTAGCTGTAATCATGCAGCTGAGGACTGCATTGCAATGACATTTGGTGAAGATAAATACGCTTCATCAAACAACGAAGAGACAGCTGGATGTGGATAAGTTACACTTCGCAAATCATGCCAATAAATGCGTGTGCTGTAACTGTAGACCATTCTATAAAGGTCCAGTCAGTCTTCCGAAGCGCAAAAGGCAAGATCTTCACCCTGGTGCGTACGCTACCTGTTCCCAGAGGCCATGCGCTGGTTCACGGCACGGCCACACACTAGCCACAGGAGCCGCCGTGTACTTCCTGTTGTGTTGGAACTGCCCGCTGCCTTCCTCCTTCCCATCCCCGCCCACAGATGCCGTTTCTTGTTCAACACGAACTGCTTCTGGAGTTATTACGTTTGGTGTTCAAACAATGTGCGGAACATTGTCGCATACATAACTTAGAGGACACAGAATCTAAATGTACCACTGCACAAATAGAGTGAGAGTGCTTTGGATATAACTTAAGAATATTTAAACAATTTTCGATGTAATTACACATTTTATTCTGAGTGATACCACCACTACACTTGAACATGCACTGCTACGAAATAGTTCCTTCATCTTCGGAATGAAATCAAAGACAAAATGACTTAAGTCGTATTACTGTTCGTTTTTGGAACAATCAGCTGCAACAGCCTTGCAAAAGAAGTGGCGACACCTTCTCCGCAACCCACCGATCAGGTTGCACGACAATGCGCGGACGCATACAGCGCGAGCTGTGGCTGCTCTGTTCGGTCGATGGGACTGGGAAGTACTGTACCATCCACTACACTCCCCGGACTTAAGTCCTTGTGACTTTGATGTAATTCCGAAGATGAAGGAACCACTTCGTGGAATTCTCTTGAGTACTGTTCCAGAGATTCGACAGGCAGTAGGCCGCTCCATTCGCACCATCAACAGAACTGGCTCTGCTAACGGTATACTACGTATTCCACATCGCTGGCAACGGGTTCTACACAACGCTGGTGACTTCTTTGAAGAACAGTAACGGGTGCTAACATGTAACTCTTTTGTTTCGGTTGTGAATAAATAGCTGCCACTAATTAAGTTCCAACCCTCGTATCTGCATGACAGGTGTCCTGTTTACAGAGTTGGTGGCAGCATGATGTGTAATTTCACATGTCAAGCATCACTGCTATGCATTTGTTTTCTTGTAAGAGTCATCTTCAGTTACTGTCATTTTATAGGACCGATGTGAGCGTAGTACAATTTCTGAATCATGATTGGATGTGAACAGTGTGTGCTGTACATATCTGGAAAACTATATTGTGCATGTATCACAAACACTGTCAAGTTTTTGATTGGGTTGTGCTATCCTAAACCCAAGACTGACTGAAACACTATAATATACACCACTAAAAATGGTGTGCAGATTTTAGGCAACATTTCTTTTAGAGAATATACAACTTTTTCCCTAAGAGCGTGCAAAACAGGACATAGAGAACGCTCCACTGAACAATGTGAGGTAGGGAACCCGCGGTCGGTGAAGCCAACTTAAGGATATACGGACATGTCCGAAAGACCAGATACCAGTAGTGATCTAGCAGCTCGTGAAGAATGAAATTGCAATGGAATCCAGACGATCGGTGCACACATTTTCAACTGTCCCTGTTGACATTTATCAACGCCTGTAAGAAGCTAAAGATCCAGTATGATGCCATTACGTTGCAGTATTTTGACACGCCCCGCCAAATTATAAGACAGAAACGGCGGTGGAAATGTTGCCACCCGAGGCAAACTTTGTAGTAATCGGAGTTCACGCTTTAACTCGTCGATTTGTTCCTCCAGCCAGGCAACTCTTTTCTTAATATGTTTTTACCTGACAGAGTTCGTTGTGAAGTGGAGCGCCTGATGGACCCCGTTCTAATAATACTTCCGCACCGACAGCTTGCACTGCGGCGTATATTTCCTTCTCCGCTTTCTGAAGTATATCCGTGTTTTTAAGTTCTGCAATCCGTTGTCAAGGACTCTATGATTATTTTCGCTTTTAACAGTGAGATTTTCTCGTTTGTTACGATCTTGCTCAAAGGAGAGATCGTTAATCTGTTGCGTCAAATTTTTTACTCTTGTCTGAAAGCTGTATGAGTATCTTTCAATTCTTTCACATCTTGAAGCAAATTTTTAACTCGATCACGAACCTCACAGTAAGCTTCCATGAGACTAGTGATTTCTGTTTTGATGTGGGTGAGATTTGCATTTGACGATCGTTCAGATTTATCACCATAGTATCAAACTTATCGCTTATATTTTTGGACAAGTTCTCAAATTCTGCATCTGATTCACTCCTCTGTTCATCAAATTTTTCAGCTATGTTTCTTGACATAATTGTGGTCAAATTTTAATAACAACCGTAAACATAAATGCTAGTCTCTGATGTAAGTCGTCGGATGATGCAATCGATTTCTCAATTTGAAGAGTTTGAAGAGCTCTCGGTTGTACCTCATCTGGCTCAAAAATATTGGTAACATTTCCTATTCCAGTTTGGAAACGTCAGTTTCACACCGTTACTGGGACGCCAACATTGTCATCTTCGGCATGCACTTGCCTTTCTGTTTCATCTCGTACATCCATGTTTGGAATTTACCATCTTTCGGCATTTACGAAAAAAAAGACTTGAATGTTCGTACTAGAAATGCAGAAGAAGTTGAAATGCTAATGACAAAGTGTCGATGACTTAATATTACGCGTAACTGTAATGATGTTAAGCTAAAAGACACTAAGGATGCCTGAAGGGCAAAACAAAACATTAGAACGAATAATATGCCATCATGTCGGGGCACAGCGCAAAGCCAGGCATGATTGACAATTAGCGCAACATAACCCTAATTAACGCAGTTACTTTTCGACAAAACATGAATTTAAGCAACGGCTTAATCATCAAACAGGTAAAGTAGGCAAAGAGCGTTTCGCACAAACGTGCCGTACAGCGTCATAATTACGATAGCCCAGAATTATTAAATTTTTTCTCTTTTCGCTGGCCACTCGATTTATCATCAGTGGTCTCGTTTTTGACGATTAATAGCTTCTTCCCGCTCCCAGAATATGCTACATGAAACATGAAACAAAGTAAAGAGAAGTACAATGCAAATTATTTTGTCTGGCTCAACGTTGGGCGTCAGAATGACTCGTTACTAACTGGTAAATAGATTTTATAACTGAAATTTCTGACATTTGATATAAATTGGAAAATAAATTGTAATTGTGATAGGCGTCACTAGATGGTTGTTGCGCCGGTATTGTCGCCCGCAATGGGCATGACTCAGCGAAAAAAATCAATCAGCGCTTCGTGCCGAGTTCTGCGAGCAGCGGAATGGATAATATATTGCAACCACCACCAAATTCAACTAATCGTGGCGGTCTGTGTCCGACTGTGTAGGCAGTACGACAACATAATTGTTGGAGGACGAATGACCGAATCATCCATGTACGGCTTGCAATACAAATTCCCCAAGGTACAAGAGACGATCGAGTAAGTATCTCAGGGACGTACTACGCAATACTCAATGAAAAGTAGTGGACTGAACGCGATGAGTGTTCGGTCATCAACGTCTACTAACAACGTACCGTCGACTCCACTGTTCTATCCGTGCCTCTCTGAAAACACATAATATGAACCAAAAAAACGTAAAGAAATAAAGGTGTTTAAAATATGATTGAAAGGCAGAGCAATTCTGACGTACTACTACGTTATGAAAACTAAAATAAGATTTTCATAGGAATCTTTGCAAGAGTGAAGCAGAATGGCTGCGGTATCTTACCAAGATAACACAAGAAATATGACTATAACAAGATTATTCGATGTATCAGAAGAACAAAAAAAGCGGACGAAAAAATTAGTCCAGCGTTTACATTTATCTTCTAGACATGACGTTTTAACGATCGATACATGAAAATAAACAAGTGTATTGAGAGTAAGTTCACAGATGTTTCATTCACAATGGTATTGTATGATTGTATGAACTGTTCATATGTGCAAATTCTGGTAGACAAAGCATAATAGTACTCCAGCCATTGACATGACGCAACGTTGTAGGGCAGCTTCCCGAGTGCAAGATCCTTAGGTAGCGGTATTACAGCGCCCGTCCGCTGGAATTTCGTTAACTAGCGGCAAGCTTCCTCACCTGTCGTGTCCCGCTTGAGTCGTTGCCGCACCTTAGCAGTGAAGAGGCATGGACAGGTTACATTAGAGTAGAGAACTGCACCACACTAATCTTCATACTGAAAACCATACAAACAACAACGAATATCAAAATTATAAACATTAAATTTAAAAAAAATTACACTTCTCTTTGCTTCTGTTCTTCAATGGCTGCATAAATATCTTTTTCGAGTCCTCAAATTACATTTTCACTTACTGTTAACTATTAGACAGCTGTTCAGTACATAAGCTGTACTGCAATAAAAACATATCTCAAAAATGATTGTACATATTGTTGGCCACAAAATGAAAGAAGAAGAGATCAAGTGAACACTAAATAATGCTGACGACTGTTGACATTTCACTTTTTGTTGTAAGGTGTCTACGTCGTTGGCTGCACGCTCACATGAATGGTACCTGTATCACATGATTTCAGTGTCTAAGAACTCGCAGTGCTATTCATTTGTAATGCTATGTGTGACAGGACAGCGCTATTTACAGGTCAGGCATTCAGCTGCACACACAATACGAATCTCTCTTGCGCTTTCAATCGTCATGACGTGCACGTTCTAACGACAGAAAAAATACGTGTTTTTTCTTTAAGATAGTAAAAACTCTATGATACACATCTCACTGATTATGTACAGTTGCAAATTCACCAACCGCACCTCCAGTTACATGAGCGATATTTCATCATTCATTTCTCTCCGTCATCTACAGTCAGCTTTATGCACCAAAATATGGAGCTATGTCAGTCTGCAGATCCACTATGATCTGATTCCCCCATCTGCTCCTTTTCCTCGAAAATGTCCGTGTCCTCTACAACTACCGCGACTTGATCCCCCTCATCCCCTGGTTGCTACTCTCCTCTCCAAGCCCCGGTCGCTGCCGCACCTTCACCGGTGTGTCTTCCCTACCCTCCAGCTCTACACCCAAATGGCTCTGAGCACTATGGGACTCAACTGCTGAGGTCATTAGTCCCCTAGAACTTAGAACTAGTTAAACCTAACTAACCTAAGGACATCACACACATCCATGCCCGAGGCAGGATTCGAACCTGCGACCGTAGCGGTCTCGCGGTTCCAGACTGCAGTGCCAGAACCGCGTGGCCACTTCGGCCGGCGTCTACACCCTTCATCTCCTTTCCTGAGGTGGCTTCCATCACCTCCCCCTCCCAAATGATGCCCTCTCTCCCTCCATTTATCTCTCCTATCAACTATGATCCTCACCTGCCCCTCCCTCCCTGTCTCCCTCCCTTCCTCTGACCTTTTCCCGGGCTCCCTCTCTGCCCCCTTCCATCCTGTTTTTTCTCAACCTAGCCAATCCTTGACTCCATTCTCCCCCCCCCCCCCCCCCCCCGAGTCGTTTTTCTTTCCCCTTCATTGTCTTCCCCAGTCCTTTCTCACGTTCACCCTGTTCCCTCTCCCTTTTCGGGGCCCTCTCTCTCCATTGGCTCGCCCCATTCCCCCCACCCTTCATCTGTCCGGCTCCTCTCCCCCCCCCCTCCAATATCCATATGCCTTCGTTCTCTACAGTGCAGTGTTTTGCATGAGTCTTCAGTGTTGTGCATCCCATTTTTGAAGTGCTGCAAACAGAAACCAGGCTGTCACTGTGTTTTTTAATTGTGCTTATGTATTTCCTAAGTGTTTTTAGTGAGCATCACTGACCTCTTTGTCATTTGTATTTTCTTTACAACTTTTTTGCCATGTGCCAGTTTTAAACAGTCACCCTTTTATCACCTCTTTTTATTGTTATGTCTCCTCATTAGGTTTTTTTTAAAATTTTATCTGTAGGCTCCAGAGCGGCGTATTACACTGCTGCCAGCCCTGCCCCCCCTCCCTCTGGAGGGGAATCGAAATACAATAAAGGAAAAAAAGAGCTGTGTTAACATTTATGTGCCACAGATCTGCTTATAAAATTGATATTCCTATTGCCTCATTTGATATTGCGGCCACTGTGGCTTTTGAAACTTAACTGGATTGGACTGCTGCTATGCGTGTCCATTGAAAGTGGAACATAATATGTTACAGAGTCACTGAGAGTGGTGGGGTAGTGGTTATCACACTGGATTCGCACTTGGGAGAACGAAGGTTCAAATCCACACCAGACCATCCAGATTCATGTTTTCCATGATTTCTCTAAATCGCTTCAGGCAAAGGCTGGCATGCTTCCTTTGAAAGGGGACAGCTGATTTGCTTCCCCGTCCTTGAAACACAGTGATCTTTCGCTCTGTCTATAACAACCTCGATGCAGACAGGGCGTTAAGCCCTAATCTTCCTTTCTTCCTGCTTACTTTCTCTAGTGTACGCTCTGTTTCATTCCACATTTGCGCTTTGATGGCGAGTAAGGGAAGAACTTGAGCCAACACTTGTGAAATATAACTCTATAAAAACTCCATGTGATAGCACATACATAGTTTAAAGCAAATGTTAAGCTGTTTGCTAAGTAACACGACAATATTTGAGTCTTGTGAATCCGCTGGTGGTAACTGCGTCACATGGTAATGATTTTCGCTGACTTGTATTTCTGTAACCTTATTTTCGTACACCTGCAAATAGTGACTGCACACAGAGTTTTCGAGTTAAATGACCTTGACGGGCTGTATATCACCTTTTAAAATCATTTTTTATTCGGCTTCAACCGTTCGATTTGGAGCATTTGCATGTCAGAAGGTACGACGTGGATAATATTACAAATAAATAATAAAAATACTGATATAAAGTTTCTTATTATGATTCTAAACTTGCTTTTGTAAGTCTCAAGTTGGTACCTGAAAAACTTGTAAAATTTATTTTGATATCGAAATGTGAAAACTTCGGTACAGGGCAACAGAACTATGTGAAAATTTAATTTTCAGTGGAAATGTATGGGGCGCACGCTACACAATGTGAAATCCAGACTAGCCGGTAAATCAAACGCTTCGTCTGTGAGAAAGCAATCTCTTTCCAATGAAATTAACATATGATATCTAACTGCAAAGCAAATGGCTCATACTAAAATTTCGGCCCAAAATGTAGCTAATCTTTATGTTAGTCTTGTTAACAATCACTGTAGCACAACTCTTATTGTAATGACAGAGCAAATGAACATAAAAATTAACGTATCTGACATTCTCAGAAAACTGCTTGAAATTTCACAAGATAGAACATTACTAAAATTATTTACTGGTATTAAATCTCAGATCTTATACTGATATTATCACAAAAAACCGATGATCAGTGTGCCTTACAGTGGACATGGACTTTGATTTCGTAATGAAATTTATTGGCATACCTGTGCGCATGAATGCTCGTTTGCCCTGCAACCTGTCACTGTTAGGATAATGATAAGACAATCAAAAATAAAATTTCATTTTCCGTATTTGCAATGTGCAATGCAAGACGGTATCTTACCAATTTTCATAAATGCTTCTCAGTATATATATCGCCACGTGCAAAGCGAGTCTGCAAACAGTCACGAAAGTAAGTGAAAATGGGGAATTAATCTTAAAGATTGATAAATGACAACAAGACTCCAAGTTTAACTATGTTTCATTAAGCCATGACAAGAATACAGCGTTTCATAAAGTTCTCACAGCTAGGCAAATTAGCAAAATATTTTTTAATAACTTTCTTGGATACAGTTACTATCCTTGACACGCGTTCCAACCTTAAGACCGAACCATATGTTGCGCAATAAGATTTCAGCAATAAACTTCAACCACACGCAATGTTCTAATAATAAGAAGCAATACAGTTACTGGATTATCTTAGAAAGACTGATCTTTTAACATTACACCAACCCCATTTTCTTTCCTCATAACATATTAGGCCAAAAATCCTTTTCAAATACTGCTGCCTCCAGGCCAGACCACGACAGGCTAACTTCCATCCTTTTCAAACCAAGTAAATAGCCAGACTGCCCAACACACACTGTCTGCTACTCTTTAAAAAAAAGCAACCTCTCTGACCAACATCCATGGTCCCTAGAAGAGACGTAAAAAGAATGTGATGACAACGATACTATATAGGTTGACTACATATATCAAATTCTCAAATTCCTTTACATTTATGGTCATAACGTCTTGAAAATTCTCATGGGAAGTAGGCAGCTACCTTTTTAGGTTAGTGACGTACGTCAGAAAATTAAGAATAGTTCATATCTACTAACTACGGCGAATGTTCTCTGGAGATTTATCCTAGTTTGTAAAGCTAGTGCCGTAATTGGAGATCTCCTAATCCTGCCCAACGGACAGCTTCTCCTTGACCATCAAGCTAGAGGAGCAGAGATCTAAAACAGAATGGGTCTCAAACAGCACACCTGGTCACTTACGTAGCTAACGAGTCCTGGAAGAAAGCAGGCGTTTATTTCCGTGTCTTAAGTAACTTTGTTTAATAACACCTATTATTTTATCTTTTTAGCTAAGTGGCGCAAGGATTGACTCCGGAATTCCGTTCTGGAGGAGTAGCGTTTAAATCCTGTCCACCCATCCTGATTAAAGTTTTCCGAGATTTGCCTGAGCTACTTGCGGTGAAAGTCTAAAATGATTCCTTTGACATGGATTCGACCGATTTTCTTCTCTAGCTTCGTGTAATTCGATGTTGTCCTGAGTCTGCTATTATTATCTTACAAGGCCTTGTGAAATGTCTGTATATGTGAGTTACTGTATTTTTGTTGTTCTTAAATTGCAATACCGAGCTTTGTTCAACATCCTTATAAAAGTAATTTACGGATGAACAATTCTGCTACTGCTGCTACTACTACTACTACTACTAATAGTAATACTTCGTCGTTGATGGAACGCTTGATTTCAATCTTACTTTTTTATCAATACATTTTTAATCAGCTTGAGCACCACGCTACCCCGTGTAACAGCTCATCCCCAACCCCAAACGGTGACTCAGACGCAGCTAACAGGCAGCACAAGAGTTTAGTTGCCCCACACGCTCACCTTTATTGATGCAGAAATATTGTGTCAATATATTACTCGAAAGTGGGGGGCCATGAGCAGCACAATATTACAGCGCAATACGTATTACTAGGACACACAAGCTAGAACGCCGCCTTCATAGAGATCAGGTCCGCGTTTGATGATGTGGAGACTGCATGTACTGCCACTGACTGGCTTGTGAAACAAGCCCGAGAAGGTTTCTGTGAATTTTTCAATGGGCCTGGGGCCATTTCATGACAGCATACGATCCTAAAACACAACATCCACTAATTAAAAATTAAAAGAGTGAATTGTTAAATTTTTCGTCCACATGTGCTGTTTTCGTTATGTTTCTGTGGTATAAGTGTCGTTGAAACGAAATAAAGCCATTATGCTGATGGAAAGCTTTCGTCCTCTTACATACGTGCTGTGATAACTGTTGCACGAAAGAGAAGCATCTATATTCATCGGACAGCTGATCTGACATTATTTGCCACTTCTGAGAACTACCATCAGTAAAAGAAACATTTCTGCTTGCTGCCAGGATACCAAGGTCATCAGTTTCTTCTATTTTTATGGACAACGAAGTTTCTGGAGTTTCCTGGTCAGTCACGAACTTAATTTCTTCGAAGTGCCATATACATTTCCAGCCCACTTCCTGATCATTTACCATTTGCGTTGTTGTTATTTTGCGGAAATTTGTACGGAGTGAACTTAATTCCTCTCAATTTCGGCAGGAACTACCTCATAATAGGCAAGAAGACGCTTGCACAGCACAGTATATTTCACAATATACTGAACAACATTCAGTATTTTTAAAGCTCTGCATTCCTTTTCAGTATATTGCACAAGTCATAAAACCGCTCACAAAAAATCAATATTATCACACAGTACTCATCACTTCGGAATAAATATTGAGCTCGTGGAGGGCTCTTTACATCGCTTTGGTAATATTATGATATTCTGGACTAAGTAGAAAAGAATCTGATAATTAAGTTCAGATTGAAAATACTCTGAAAGCAAACTTTTCTTAAATTTCAAAATTAACTTTAGCTACAATCATAGAAATCCAATATTCGAAAAACATTAAAAGTACTCAACACTAACATTCAGAAAGTGGAATCTCTCTCATAGGTACAGGCGTAAAAGAGAATGATGACTAAATATGCACTTTCGAAAAAATATTCAGTACATTAATGTGTTTTGCAATAGTTACTGCAGATTAAGCAGCGTACAGAACGTAATTATATTCTTATAAGCACATACAATGATCGTAACATTTTCCAGAAGAAATGGAGAAGATGGCAGACTTTGGGGAAAGAAAAGCTAATTATTGGGGAGAGGGGGTGTAAAGATGAGAAAAGAGGAGTGGGATCGGTACAAAAAGCAAAAAGGGGAAAATTTTGTGGACGAGATTGGGGTGAACAAAATAATCAAGCGCTATTTGGTGAGCAGAAAGTGATGAATGTTTCCGGTAATGAGATTAGCAAAACCGTCACAGCCACAACCAGCTGTCCGGCCGCCGACTGTGATGAGGGTTAACAACGCTCTCGCTAAAACAATGACCGCAAATACGCTCGCTTCTAGCGCAAACATTCCACTGGCTGCATTTACGGGATTACACCAACGACTGTAGTTGCTTGTTTTTCTTTTTGCGGTTTTTAGTAAGCACCTCAATTAATGTAACGAAAACACTGAAGCGGAAAAACCAGACCTCAAAAGCTGTATTCCATTATTCTCTCACTGTGCTGAAACAGTGTAGCGATTTGTGCAGCCGAGTAACGTTGGTTTAATAACAGTTATTCGGTAATATGAACACTGTCATTGATTTTTTTTCTAAACTAATGTACCTGCCTGAATATTTTTCATTCATGCTAATCTCTTCTGTCGCACTATTTTGTGAAGCTTCTTATCCAAAACCACCCAGTCCTGTTGGTGCCCGTCGTCGTCGTTGAGTGTAACTCAATTCTGAGCATGTACAGCTTCTTCCTGAGCATTTCCAGAGCAACTTATAAATGTGTCTCCGGTGGCTGAACAGACCAGTCCTGGCATAAAACTATTGTCCACACAAATCCCACTCAATGGTAGGAGGAGAGCGGGGTTATACCTGACGGACCTTGTAGGATGGAGGGTTAATAACAATAATAACGTAATAATAATATATAACGTATATAATCTCAGTCATAAGTAATAGGAGAAAATGAAACTTCCTGGAAGATTAAAACTGACTGTTGGACCGAGACTCGAACTCGGGACCTTTGCCTTTCGCGAGCAAGTGCTCTACCAACTGAGCTACCCAAGCACGACTCACCCCTACTCCTCACAGCTTTACTTCGGCCAGTACCTCTTCTCCTACCTTCCAAACTTTACAGAAGCTCTCCTGCGAACCTTGCAGAACTAGCACTCCTGAAAGAAAGGATATTGCAGAGACATGGCTCAGCCACAACCTGGGGAATTTTTTCAGAATGAGATTTTCACTCTGCAGCGGAGTGTGCGCAGATATGAAACTTCCTGGCAGATTAAAACTGTGTGCCGGACCGAGACTCAGTTGGTAGAGCACTTTCCCGCGAAAGGCAAAGGTCTCGAGTTCGAGTCTCGGTCCATCACACAGTTTTAATATGCCAGGAAGTTTCATATCAGAGCACACTCCGCTGCAGCGTGAAAATCTTATTCTGAAATAGGAGAAAATATTTGAAATATTAGAATATTGTTGAATTGCTGTAAATATTGGAATACTGTTCACCATCTTTTACGAGAGCCTGGAAACAATTTCTGTGATCAGCCAGAAAGTGATGGAGAACATACTGTCCCTAGTTCCCAGTCTGCAAGTCCACATTCTTGTCCAGCCCACTGAAAGAATGTATCAATTCTTTGCTCAGCGGAATCGGGACTATGATTATAAATGAAGATTGTTAGTTCTAATTGATACATATATTTGGGAAAGTTTCACACGCTCAACATTGTAATACTCATTATGTTAATATTGACAATATATCTCTGTGTCCCAAACAGCACTAAGAGCAGTTCAGAGGCCACCTCTACGGTAAGTCCCTATTATATTGTCTTTCGCTCTGACTTCTGATAATCAAAACAGTTTCTCGCCACAAAATTGGAAAATAATTGTCGCCACTTGCCACATGGATCTGTTAACATTACAGGTAGCACATTAACTGTTACTTCTGCAAAACCTAAGCGATCGAGGATGGTGCACAGTCCTCGTGAGTTCACTTTCTATTATTACTGAAAATATGCGTATAGAAACAGCATGTCTCTGACGTCATCCGAGGCAGCACGTACTCCGGCGTTTGAATGATGCGGATCGTATAGTGACTGGGTGCGAAGTGAAACCTAGTCTTGCCTCTCAGGCTGTATTTATATATGTGGCGCAGCGGACGGCGAAGGGAACACCTGCTGTCATCCACCCTATACCCACAGTAACAGCCTCTAAAAGGCCGCTCGCTCAGACACATAATATTTTATGACACTGACGTGTATTACTTTAATATCTTCTTAATTTTTGTATGCATATAGATAAGTTGGTTAAAATCACAGAAAAAGTTTTAGCTCGCCCGCATTTAAACTTTTTCGTTCAGAATTTTCAGAACGGAACTGACAGTAGAATCTGATCTCTGAACTACAACTTTAAGAGACCATGTATATGTTACTATTTACATCCACACCTTGAAACTTGTTATAGCTCTATTATTTAACAGGTTTCATCACGTGCTGTAACCAAAACTTTCTAACATTAATATAACAGATTCTTAGTCTACTACAAATAAGGACGTTATAATTGAAAATTTAGTTTTCTGCAAAGTACTCGATAGCTATTAGAGGTAGCTCAGTGGGGTTCCATTTAATGTTTTTATGTTGAACTGAAGCTTCATACAAATTTTAATATTTCTAAATCTAATATTTAGCGCCTTCAGTTTTTCTTAAAAACACGGATTCTAACCAAAATATTTCTTTAATCACGTCGAGACTTGTACCCGTTAATTTTGACATACATCTGCTCATTGTAACCAATTTTTGGGTTTTTCTTAAAAAGATGTATTTAGGGAAAAATATTGACTTGATCATTCTGAGACTTGACAGTTTACAAATTAATATACTAAAGCACATGCTAACAAAGTTTGGAAAAGCAACTTTAGCTTTTAATTCCATTCTTAAATTATGGTGCAATACTTGCGTGCTACGCAAAGACGCGTTGTGGTGACGTGGCGCTACTAGCAGTGAACTGGGGTAAGTCTCGGCACACTCGCTCGCCTCTGTATCTCTCCAATGATAAAGCGCTTGTTTCGCCACAACCTTTCTTTTCCTCTTCGTTTCTGCGGTGTTCTCCTTCGAACAAGTTGACAGCAGTAAATGTTGTAATCCCCCACAACAAGCTGTCCTCAACAGATTCTCCTCATGTTTGTGTCTTTATTCCAGTCTTCTTCATAATGTGTTTTAACTGGTTCATAAAGCGCTTCAGAGGGGATCCATGAGGTGTGATGTTAGAGCAGAGTACACCATAAAGGATTTGGCGGGGACGCCTTGTATCATTAAAGCGATGAACGTGGCCTAACCATCTCGGTTGATGAGCAATGACGGTTGCCTCAATGCTGTTTAAAAGCGATTTCTCGAAAAACGTACGGTGGGTCGCATGGCTCTCCCACTTAATGTTCAAGTTGTGCCTTATTGTTTGTTGGTGAAAGCGTTCAAGTTTTTTGTTATCAAGGAGTTTCACAGCCATCAGAGTGGTAGAAAAGACAACAGTTCCGTACACCATGAGTTTGGCGTGCAGCTTTAGGTCTTTATGCATGAAGACTCTGCTTATAGACCGTCCAAATGCTACAGGCAGCCTCATTCTTTTATCAACATCCTGTTGATGCCCGTGTATCCTCTTCATTTCAGCTTATTGCTGCGTTCTGCTTCGTTGATGATTTGTCTTATACAGTGTGTTACAATAAGGTACGGCCAAACTTTCAGGAAACATTCCTCACACACAAATAAAGAAAAGATGTTATGTGGACATGTGTCCGGAAACGCTTAATTTCCGTGTCAGAGCTCATTTTAGTTTCGTCAGTATGTACTGTACTTCCTCGATTCACCGCCAGTTAGCCCAATTGAAGGAAGGTAATGTTGACTTGGTGCTTGTGTTGACATGCGACTCATTGCTCTACAGTACTAGCATCAAGCACATCAGTACGTAGCATCAACAGGTTAGTGTTCATCACGAACGTGGTTTTGAAGTCAGTGCAATGTTTACAAATGCGGAGTTGGCAGATGCCCATTTGATGTATAGTTTAGCACGGGGCAATAGCCGTGGGGCGGTACATTTGTATCAAGACAGATTTCCAGAACGAAGGTGTCCCGGCAGGAAGACGTTCGAAGCAATTGATCGGCGTCCTAGGGAGCACGGAACATTCCAGCCTATGACTCGCGACTGGGGAAGACCTAGAACGACGACACCTGCAATGGACGAGGCAATTCTTCGTACAGTTGACGATAACCCTAATGCCAGAGAAGTTGCTGCCGTACAAGGTAACGTTGACCACGTCACTGTATGGAGAGTGCTACGGGAGAACCAGTTGTTTCCGTACCATGTACAGCGTGTGCAGGCACTATCAGCAGCTGATTGGCCTCCACGGGTACACTTCTGCGAATGGTTCCAACAATGGGTCAATCCTCATTTCAGTGCAAATGTTCTCTTTACGGATGAGGCTTCATTCCAACGTGATCAAATTGTAAATTTACGCAATCAACGTGTGTGGGCTGACGAGAATCCGTACGCAGTTGTGCAATCACGTCATCAACACAGATTTTCTGTGAACGTTTGGGCAGGCATGGTTGGTTATGTCTTGATTGGGCCCCATGTTCTTCCACCTACGCTCAATGAAGCACGTTATCATGATTTAATACGGGATACTCTACCTGTGCTACTAGAACATGTGCCTTTACAAGTACGACACAACATGTGGTTCATGCACGATGGAGCTCCTGCACATATCAGTCGAAGTGTTCGTACGCTTCTCAACAACAGATTCGGTGACCGATGGATTGGTAGAGGTGGACCAATTCCATGGCCTCCACGCTCTCCTGAACTCAACCCTCTTGACTTTCATTTATGGGGGCATTTGAAAGCTCTTGTGTACGCAACCCCGGTACCAAATGTAGAGACTCTTCGTACTCGTATTGTGGACGGCTGTGATACAAGTTTCATCATTAGTTACTACATGTCTATCAATAAAAGGTACCGTAATTACTCCGGTTATTGGCAAGACCAATTTTAACTGGCTTCTTTCAAAGTCAACAACACTCTGATATTTCGACAAGAAATCTATGCCAATTAAAACCTCAATCCTGAGTTTGTTTACAATTAAGCATGGATGATCAATTAAATTACCATTAATATCAAAGGGCAGTAAAGCTTCTTGCTTTACCGTTTTTGACACCTTTCCAGTAGCACCAATTATTCTTAGTCCTGATACCGTCATTACTGTAAGCTTGTCTTTACCAGGTAAAGCATCATAGAAGGACTGAGATATCGCACTCACCTCACTTCCACTGTCTAAGAGACAACGTACATTGATACCCAACATATTCAGTACTATCATAGGGTGGCATATTCTAGGTTGTACAGGTGGTTCCTCAAACTCATCCAATAGTTCCTTTTGGATATGTCTCCAACTAAAGTGATCGATATCTGTCTTCATAACATTTAGGTCAAAGTGTGTAGGGGTTTCCTGAACTACATTTTCAGCTGCCTTTTCCAGTCCATCTATTAATTTCAAATCGAAACACCGCACGACTTCATTACATTTAGTTTGATGAACATGACCCAAATTACTGTAGTCTGAGCGATTCTTTGCCTCCAGACCGGGCGTAACACCAGTTACAGCTAAACCACTTTCACTATCATCGTTGGGTTCCTTCTCTAGTGACAACTGGTCACAGCTACTGGGTTCATCGACCCCCAACAGGCTATCCTCTACATTCTCACTTACCTTCTGTCCTAAATCTATTAGTACAGTATCAACATCCTGCACAGGCACTTTAGATAAGAGCACATCATCCTCATCGTAAATATAAGCATGAATTTCTTCTGCTTCTTCACCTGACAATTCAGTATTTTGTAGCTCTTCCCTACCGTTACACTGCTGCGCCTTCTCTTTCTCTTCCCACTTAGAAAGCGTCTCTAACACGGTATCTATCAAATACTGTGAGTGGTTTAATATTTCTGCAGTATCATTGGATGCTACCGACCCATCATCCGAATCCTCAGTTTCAGTATTCTGATCTGTCTTACTAATTACTGTAATTACTGGCTTAGGAAAAGCACCCGCCTGGTGAGAGCCAGTATCCTCATAGACGGGAACTAGTTTTCCGGCCTCTGCCTACTACTGTTACCTTTATTTGCATTATAGTTAACTGGCACAGCATTGCTTTCAACACTGTTGTTTACTTACACATTTTTGTTAGGAACAAAATTACTTTCATTTGGATGCCATTGTTGGTTCTGGTAATTGTTTCTCCAATTCCTACCTTTCTTAGGATGGCGAACACCTACTGTTCTGATGTTTACATAGCCATTCTGCTCGTTCTTAAAATTACTACTAGTGTTATTAGCATTTCTGTTATTACGTGCTTGCTCCTCATTGGCAGCCACACGCTCTACACGTTCCAAATACTCAATGAAACGATCAAGATTGTCTCTAGGGGCAGATATAATTCTAGTTTGCCAATACCATGGCAGTTTGGCTTCAAGACCTAGAATTATCATTTCAGGTTTCAGCTTTTCGGCCAAATGTGACAAACGTGAAATCCATGACCTAGCAAACTCTTTAATATATTCCTTGCCTGCACTGAAGCGTTTTCCACTCCAAAATTCTCTCAACACTTCATTTTGCTTATTGCTAGACCAATACTCATTAATGAAAGCTGTTTTAGATTCCGCTAATGTTTTACACTTCAACATAACACCAGCTGACCAACGCATGGCGTCACCTGCGAAATGGCTTCTAATAAACGAGATTTTCTCTCGTTCAGACCAAGTTGGTGGAATCACATCTTGAAAATCGTTCCCGAAATGTAGCGGGTGGATATTTTTATCTGGATCGAACCGCAAGAACTGCCGACATCCGATAAATGCGGCGTTTGCAGCTACAACTTGTTGCATACTACCATTACCAGAAGTTACTGAAGCTACTTTACTCTCAATGTTAGCAATGTTAGTACTAATATTTTCTACTCTCATTTCAACATTATCTATTCTTTGCACAATATGAGTAGTATCAGTTTTGATTGCGTCTACTTCTGCTTGACCTATGTTTACTTTTATATTAACATCTTTAAACCTATCTGAGCACAGTTCAGATTCCGCCTCGATCTTTTCTGTTAACTTGTGCTCCAGCTTCGCATCTTCCATTTGGAAGTCTTTGCGAACCTCAACAACTTCGGATTTTACTGTTGTATACATTTCAGAAAATTGCTGAGCAACCTTTTTCTTAATATCCTCATGATTGTAATCAATTTTATAATTCAAACTGTCCAGATCCGCTTTCACCTTATTTCAACCAGCCTTGAAGGTATTGTCTATTACCTCCAATCGTTTAATAAAATTAGTTTGGCTGGCCACAATCTCATACTTCAATTCAGCATTACTGCTTTTGAGCACAGTTATTTCAGACTTTAATTCAGCTGTCATTTTACCATTACTCGTAGCTATTGCTTGTAATATAACATTTAAATCAATAGCCCCAGTATCTCTGGGTTGCTCACTAGCTGGTTTTTTATCACACTCAGGTGACGAAAAACTAGCTCCAATACCAGAAGCATCAAAACGAAATGAAACATCTGATTCATCAGTCATATCTAACTTATCCTTTTTAAACTCTACCATCTCTGATGACTGTTACGTTTTTAACTCATGAGATAAACTATCATCCAATAAATTAACAATTTCTGATTTCTGCTTTACTACAGGGGTCTCTATTATTGAATCATTGCCCCTTTTCACACTACTGTCAGGAGTCAATACTTCATATTTCGCTTTAACATTACTATTTTCATGCATATTTACACTTCAACTGTTGTCTGGATTAACAGTTCCCTCAACAGACATAGGTTCTGATTTAAGTTTAACCTCTGTTTCTTCTGGCGGTTCCATCGCCGACAGTCTCTTAGTGCAGGTTAGTAAAACTTTTAACAGCTTTTCACTTAACTTAGTTCCTTCTGCACGACGCATGGCGTTGTCGGCGCGGCGTACCAGCATTACTGATGCGACGCGGCACGTTGAACTGCAGACGGCACTTCGACGGCTGCTGTGTGTTTGCGTGGCCCACAACTGCAGGCACGGCTCCGGTTGCTCCGGCGGACGACTGCGGTGAGGCGAAACTGGCTTCTCGCGATGCCGGCAGCGCCGCTAGACTCAGTGCCAGCTCCGTCAATCCAGATGCGTTGTTAATCCAATTGCGTCGTCCACATGCACACGTAACACTATCACTGTTCTATTACTCAGTTGCGTGTCGCATTTCACTCCCAAATGCGAATATTTAAAAACTCACTTTCACTTTTACTCAGTTTCTTTCCCAGCCGATTGGCAACATATGTGGGGCGGCGGGTGGGTTTGCAGAACATGTTTTGTATTTATGCTGTTGTTTGCCGTTCTCAACACTGGCTCTGTAACTACAATATTGGCAACCAGAAAGTGTTTAGCAAAACGTGAAGCCTGTAATTAGAATTCCCAGTGCCCACTTCATCTGAGAAATACATTTATAGCTACAGCTTATAGCTCTGAGGAATTAGGAGATGGTCTGGGATTCATAATCAAAAACCATTCTCTCTAAAATATTCACTATATTCTGAAAGTCACAGACCAAAATGAATCCACACAATCCACCTACCAGAGCAGTTCAGAGTCTAATTCGCTGATGCCACTATAACTGTTCAAATTAAATGTTTAAGTGAATGCTCGCCATAATTTGATGTTAATGTTCATCAAACGCCGCACTAATAATGGTAGAATGTCTGTCCTGTGGCGGCACGTGAAAATACGGCATATGCAAACTAAAGAGAGATCATTAACATCATCCCAAAATTAACACTTCACTCGAAAACGATTTCATGGTTACGCGTATCCCGAGTAACTTATTACTGCATCCGAGGCTGTTCATATCAACGATACTGACGCGACGCGACTCCCGGCACAGGTGGTGCGCTAATCAGCGTCTGGAGAGAACTGGGCCTTCCTTCCTATCTACATGTATTTGGTATGGCTTCCTGAAAAACACTTGGCCAGGTTTCACCTTTAATTGACATTCATAACCTTTGACCACGCCAGGTCGATTTGAAAATACCTTATGATGCCTTTTTAAAACCTGTCTCAGTTCTTCCTTCTGATTAGCTGAAATTTTATCGATTTCCTGCAATTTAGCTTCTGTCTTGTCCAAAATAATTGCTTCTTCTTATTCTTCTGTGTTTAGCTTACTTTTACTAAGATTAACTCCTTTGTCCCAATATCTCCAATTTTTCAGAACTCGTATAGGCAGCTCCCAAGTTTCATCATTAGTTACTACATGTCTATCAATAAAAGGTACCGTAATTACTCCGGTTATTGGCAAGACCAATTTTAACTGGTTTCTTTCAAAGTCAACAACACTCTGATATTTCGACAAGAAATCTATGCCAATTAAAACCTCAATCCTGAGTTTGTTTACAATTAAGCATGGATGATCAATTAAATTACCATTAATATCAAAGGGCAGTAAAGCTTCTTGCTTTACCGTTTTTGACACCTTTCCAGAAGCACCAATTATTCTTAGTCCTGATACCGTCATTACTGTAAGCTTGTCTTTACCAGGTAAAGCATCATAGAAGGACTGAGATATCGCACTCACCTCACTTCCACTGTCTAAGAGACAACGTACATTGATACCCAACATATTCAGTACTATCATAGGGTGGCATATTCTAGGTTGTACAGGTGGTTCCTCAAACTCATCCAATAGTTCCTTTTGGATATGTCTCCAACTAAAGTGATCGATATCTGTCTTCATAACATTTAGGTCAAAGTGTGTAGGGGTTTCCTGAACTACATTTTCAGCTGCCTTTTCCAGTCCATCTATTAATTTCAAATCGAAACACCGCACGACTTCATTACATTTAGTTTGATGAACATGACCCAAATTACTGTAGTCTGAGCGATTCTTTGCCTCCAGACCGGGCGTAACACCAGTTACAGCTAAACCACTTTCACTATCATCGTTGGGTTCCTTCTCTAGTGACAACTGGTCACAGCTACTGGGTTCATCGACCCCCAACAGGCTATCCTCTACATTCTCACTTACCTTCTGTCCTAAATCTATTAGTACAGTATCAACATCCTGCACAGGCACTTTAGATAAGAGCACATCATCCTCATCGTAAATATAAGCATGAATTTCTTCTGCTTCTTCACCTGACAATTCAGTATTTTGTAGCTCTTCCCTACCGTTACACTGCTGCGCCTTCTCTTTCTCTTCCCACTTAGAAAGCGTCTCTAACACGGTATCTATCAAATACTGTGAGTGGTTTAATATTTCTGCAGTATCATTGGATGCTACCGACCCATCATCCGAATCCTCAGTTTCAGTATTCTGATCTGTCTTACTAATTACTGTAATTACTGGCTTAGGAAAAGCACCCGCCTGGTGAGAGCCAGTATCCTCATAGACGGGAACTAGTTTTCCGGCCTCTGCCTACTACTGTTACCTTTATTTGCATTATAGTTAACTGGCACAGCATTGCTTTCAACACTGTTGTTTACTTACACATTTTTGTTAGGAACAAAATTACTTTCATTTGGATGCCATTGTTGGTTCTGGTAATTGTTTCTCCAATTCCTACCTTTCTTAGGATGGCGAACACCTACTGTTCTGATGTTTACATAGCCATTCTGCTCGTTCTTAAAATTACTACTAGTGTTATTAGCATTTCTGTTATTACGTGCTTGCTCCTCATTGGCAGCCACACGCTCTACACGTTCCAAATACTCAATGAAACGATCAAGATTGTCTCTAGGGGCAGATATAATTCTAGTTTGCCAATACCATGGCAGTTTGGCTTCAAGACCTAGAATTATCATTTCAGGTTTCAGCTTTTCGGCCAAATGTGACAAACGTGAAATCCATGACCTAGCAAACTCTTTAATATATTCCTTGCCTGCACTGAAGCGTTTTCCACTCCAAAATTCTCTCAACACTTCATTTTGCTTATTGCTAGACCAATACTCATTAATGAAAGCTGTTTTAGATTCCGCTAATGTTTTACACTTCAACATAACACCAGCTGACCAACGCATGGCGTCACCTGCGAAATGGCTTCTAATAAACGAGATTTTCTCTCGTTCAGACCAAGTTGGTGGAATCACATCTTGAAAATCGTTCCCGAAATGTAGCGGGTGGATATTTTTATCTGGATCGAACCGCAAGAACTGCCGACATCCGATAAATGCGGCGTTTGCAGCTACAACTTGTTGCATACTACCATTACCAGAAGTTACTGAAGCTACTTTACTCTCAATGTTAGCAATGTTAGTACTAATATTTTCTACTCTCATTTCAACATTATCTATTCTTTGCACAATATGAGTAGTATCAGTTTTGATTGTGTCTACTTCTGCTTGACCTATGTTTACTTTTATATTAACATCTTTAAACCTATCGGAGCACAGTTCAGATTCCGCCTCGATCTTTTCTGTTAACTTCTGCTCCAGCTTCGCATCTTCCATTTGGAAGTCTTTGCGAACCTCAACAACTTCGGATTTTACTGTTTTATACATTTCAGAAAATTGCTGAGCAACCTTTTTCTTAATATCCTCATGGTTGTAATCAATTTTATAATTTAAACTGTCCAGATCCTCTTTCAGCTTATTGCCGCCAGTCTTGAAGGAAGTTTCTATTTCAGCTTTATTGGATTCTAATTTATTGTCCATTACCTCAAACCGTTCATTAAAATTGGTTTGGCTGGCCGCAATCCCGTTATTTACCTAAATAATATCAGATTTTAACTCAACTGTCGTTCTAGCATTACTGGCTGACATTTTTACATTACTGACAGCTATTGCTTGTAATATTTCATTTAAATCAGTAGCCCCAGTATCTAGCTGGCTTTTTATCACACTCAGGTGACGAAAAACTAGCTCCAACGCCAGAATCATCGAAACTAAATTAAACTTCTGATTGATCAGTCATATATAACTTCTCCTTTTTAAACTCTACCATCTCTGATGACTGTTTGATTTTTAATTCATCAGAGAATCTATCATCCAATAACTTAACACTTTCTGATTTTTGCTTTACTACCGGGGTCTGTACTATTGATTCGTTGCCCTTTTTCACACTGCTAGCAGGAGACACTAGTTCGGATTTCACTTTGCTTCCTTAATTTCTAAGACAAAAACCAGAAAATCATGAATTTCAGCTAAAATTTTAATTTGTGAGATCCAGAATACTGTTTCTACTAAATTATTATGCAAAAGGAATCTAAATATAAATTTTTAAGTTTCTAGCTCTTTTCTGTTGCGCCAATGATTTTTACAGAAAAACATCCAAATTTCGAAAATGGTTAAAGTTATTGAACTGATATTCAACACATATTGATTTAGTGTTACTCCTGACATGCTAGAACCGTTTCAGGTTATTTACTTGATTTTTAAAGTATTGCGCAACATTTATGACGTCAGAGCTAGTTACAGCGGACTGGCTGGCACACAATGGAAAGACTGATGTGAGTTTTATAAGGCGTGAGTAGTCTGCTTCCCTACAACATCTTCAATTTTTTTCCATTCTTCTGTATATTATTCTCGCCAGCAGCTTCGATCCATGAGCAGTTAAGGTGATTTACTGCAATCTCCGGAATTGTGTGGAAGATGTTTTTCCGAAAGTTAGATGGTATATCGCCCAACTCATACATACAACGAGAATAGTCTTTTTGTTGCCACTTCTCTCAACGATTTTAGAAATTCTGATGGAACATTATCTATCACTTCTGCCTTATTCGACCTTAAATCTTTTCCTAGTACTGATTTTAAATCATGATTCTATTGCTGGATACCGTATCTCTTCTATATCGACTACTGTTTCTTCTTCTATCACGTCGTCAAATGAATCTCCCCCTCATAGAGGCCTTTAATGCATTTGACAGTGGAATACATTTTGTCCTCGTAATGTTACCACTCTTGCTTTTAATTTCACAGAAGGTTCTTTTCACTTTTCTGTACGCTGAGTCAGACCTGACAGTCACTCTTCTGGGACCCAGCGCCTTGGAAAGCGGCCGACACGTCTGCAGTGTTTCACTGGGAGCCAGGTACTGGCGCAACGGCTGCCCCTGTGTGCTATCGGCGGAGCTGGCTTAGGATGTGCCGATGTCTGTACGGTTATGTGCGACGGATGATGGGTGACCACTGGTCAGCGTGAGGCAGCCGCCGTTGAACAAGAGTTGGAATCCGCCGTTGAAGGCGAACGCGTCCTTGAGGAAGATCAACGGTGCTACCTGGAGTCAGCGTGTACAGTGTGAAGGGAACAAGGCAGATGGGTTATGAATAGTCGATACTGAGTGTGGCCTGGTGTCAACACGAGGCATCGTTTGGCTGGAGCAGCAGGTCGTGTTTGCCTCCGCATGCCCAGAGGATATGGCAGCTGGGAGTCGGGAAACATTTACGGGAGGAAGATTTCTATTACGACAGTTGTAAGGCTGTGCATAAGAGTGTCTTGTATCAAGGTTTTGAATATATAAAACACAATGGGGTCGCTACTGGGTCTATAATTTGAGGAACAGCGATCTGTAATACTTATTGTACTTTATGAAACTCTGTGAGACTGTGTGGGGCCTGAATATTGTAAAACGGTGAAGTACCTGAAGAACTGTTAAATGATAAGCTTTTAATGATCCAAGTTTCCTTTTTTTATGCCTCGATAACAGAGGGCCGTTTGGTTATTTTTTCGCTGTAGATTGTGTTGTCGATGTTGTCTGTCTATGTTTGCTTAAGATGTTGGTCATTCTGGGGTGTCCTTGTGCTGTCTCGTTAACTTCTATGTTTTGTTGTAGGTTATGAGTGGTCACGGATAAGCCATCGACATACCTTTGTGGATGTCATAAAGACACGTTTCGGTTGGTCTAACCAATAAACAGATCACTCCCAACAGGATCACGTGAATTAACTTACATGTATCCCACAACAGACAGCTTAATGATCTGAATGTATTAAACAGTGGTGGCCGTAGCATACGTGAAAAATGGGTTCTGTAACTCAGAAAATAATAAAAATATGGAGTTCATGAAACCAGCGAATGAAATAGTGGTAACTATCAAACCTCGTTTGTTGCAACGCCCTGTAGATTTCAAATTAAATTAAAGTGCACAAAGATAGGGAACCATTATATTCATTAGATATTAACATAGGTTGCTATGGAATTAAAATATCAGCAACCCTGCTACAAGTTGGATAATGAGACTGAGGTGAATGCGTTAGGATCAACACAACATTCCCGGAAACAGCTAAGCTCGGGGAAGTCGCACAGTGACTGCTGACTGGAAATCAAGGAGGAAAGGAAGGCACAATGACACATGCACCAGCTACCTTGGTTGAGTGCGTGTTGAGATAGTGATTCCTATCAAACGGACTTAAATGAAAAATATGAAAGCCCTAACATAAATCGGAAATCCTCGCGCACATCGTATAACTCAGTTTGCGAAAACTGCGTTTGCTCACCATACTGGAGGGTGCTAGTGGTAGCAAGTGGTTGTGATGGTGGCTGCCAAACTCTCTTATTTGATCTACATTGGAGGATGTTTTCCCTCAAAGCCTGGAATCGAAGTCTCTCTCTCTCTCTCTCTCGCTCACTGACGTCAAAGGAGTTCTGCCCAGAGCAATCCCAGAAGACAAAGAAAAACACTAAAACTGAGACTTAAGCCTTACTCTGCCTCTGTGAGGGAGTGATCACCTATGACAGTATTCTTATGAGCGCCGACCAATCAGATCCACTCCAATAATGCATCAGTCTCTCTTTCACTCCCTGTTTTATTATAATTAACTGTGGGGCTTTTAGTGCTGACGCCTGTTACTGTTGAGCTCAAAAATACGCAACCTGCGACTTCCAGTATCTGTCCTATTTCAAGTTCCAGCCATTGAGACCTTCTCCACATACGCATACGCGAGTTCTCTTCTCTCATCCGAGAAGTTATGTATATTAGCCAATGGTAGCTCCTCTTACTGTTTCTTAGGATAGTCAACAACAATTCAGTTAGTTTGCTGCTAGCTCGTGCACAGTGGTTTTCACAATACGGGCTTCCTGAAGAGCACAGCGCACTGTCGCTGTTAGCTCGCGACGTCCTTCCCTGGCGCCGATGGACACGCCACGTTAAAGCAAACCGTCGTTACTCAATAGCTTTCCATAATTTAAGATGCAAATACAGACAGAGCCTGTCAGGTGGGCCTTGTCCCACTTGCAGTACACTGGGCCCCGTGGCTTCTGCCTGGCTTCTCCTCCTACCCTCATCGTGTGTCTTTTGAAACAGGACTGCAGCCCCCTAGTGGTCTGACACAAGCTCTCTCTCCTCTGTTCAGCTAGACTCTGCTCAACAAGCATTCGTTATAATTCCCCACTACTCATTTCAACAATGATCCAGGATAAGAAGTGAATGGGCGAATTTTACTAATTAGGCATGACAATCACTAAGCATGCTTCTCCACTCACTTATAGTTGAGATTAATTTAGATCAAATAGGTTTATTAATTTAATCGAGTTTGATTATGACACGTGATAGTTTCGACAAAAACAGTCACCTAACAGCTATACCGAATTTCCCTCAGTGGAGCGATCTATTTATATAGGATGATATACTATGAAGCACTAAAGAAACTAGTATAGGCACGTGTATTCGAGTACAGAGATAAGTAAACGGGGAGAATACGGTGCTGCGGTCGGCAACATCTATATAAGACAACAAGTGACTGGCGCAGTTGTTAGATCCGTTACTGCTCCTACAATGGCAGCTTATCAAAATGGAAGCGAGTTTGAACGTTGTGTTATAGTTGGCCCACGAGTGATGGGGTACAGCATCTCCGAGGTAGCGATGAAGTGGGGATTTTCCCCCGTACTACCTTTCACGACTGTACCATGGATATCAGGAATCCGGCAAAACATCAATGCTCCGGCATCGCTGCGGCCGCAAAATGATCCTGCAAGAATCGGACCAACGACCACTGAAAAGAATCGTTCAGCGTGACAGAAGTGCAACCCTTCCGCAAATTGCTGCAGATTTCAATGGTGGGCCATCAACAAGTGTCAGCGTGCTAACCATTTAACGAAACATCAGCGATACGGGCTTTCTGAGCCGAAGGTGCACTCGTGTACCTTTGATGACTACGCGACACGAGGCTTTACGCCTCACCAGGGTGTGTCAACACCGACATTGAACTATTGATGACGGGAAACTCGTTGCCTGGTCAGACGAGTCTCGTTTCAAATTGTGTCGAGCAGATGGACGTGTAGACGTGTAGACAAATTCATGAATCCATGGGACCTGCAAGTCAACAGGGGCTGTTGAAGCTGGTGGAGGCTCTGTAATGGTGTAGGGCGTGTGTAGATGGAGTAATACCGTATACCTCGCACGTCTAGATACGACTCTGACAGGTGACATGTACGTAAGCATCCTGTCTGATCACCTGCATCCATTCATGTCCATTGTGCATTCCGACGTACTTGGGCAGTTCCAGCAGGGCAATGCAACATCCCACTCGTCCAGAATTGTTACAGAGGGACGGCAGGAACAGAATTTAAAACACTTCCGCTGGCCACTAAACTCTCCAGATATGGACGTTATTCAGCATATCTTGGATGCCTTGCAACGTGCTGTTCAGAAATCTCCAGGTACTCTTGAGGATTTATGGACAGACCTGCAGAATTCATGGCGTCAGCTGTCTCCAGCACTACTTCAGACATTAGTCGAGTCCATGCCACGCCGTGTTGCGGCCCTTCTGCGTGGTCGCCGAGACCCTACACGATATTAGGCAGGCGTACTAATTTCTTTGGCCCTTCAGGGTATGTATATTAAGATTTTTATAAATGTATATTCATTGGTGCTCCCTTAAGGTTTTATTAATTTTGTGGGGCGACAGCTTATTTTCCTAAATTTTTATGTTCTTATATCATTTGTTAAGGCATTAAAAATGTAGTCCTCATTTGTGTTACCTTATGTAAGTGCTCTGATAACTGTCTGGCACATCTTATTAATAAAAATAAATTATAGTCGGTTAAGAGTCCACACTTCTATAACCCCCAGTCAAACTACACTCCCAATGACGTTCTGCGCCACAGTTTTTCTTATCTTTTTTGGGTGTTTTTTCTCGTTAACTTCATTCCTGACACCATGCATCCGTCTTATTGTCAACCATGCCCCAGCTGGATCTAAAATTCGATCACATCTGTTTCATTCCTGTCTCCCTCATTGTCAACGTTTCGCAATCACAGTGAGCTACGATCCAACAAAGGTTTTGTATTAACGTAGTTTTGGATGTTAGAAATTAATTCTTTTGATAGAAAGCTCTTTTGCTTTGCACATTCCTAGCTTTTATGATTTCTTAAATTTTCTGCTTCACTTATTTTTCTTTCGATATAGCATAATACAAAGGCATCTTGTCCAAGTTTATCGTTCAGATAACCAACGTGTCCCACCTGCAGAACCCACCATTATCTTAGCTTTATTTTTGTATACATGTATATTACTGCCGTCCATTAGAACATGATCCATTTCATTAAGCACTCAATTAAATTGCTGTTAACTTTCGGTGTCCACTGTTTTGTAAAGTGAAATATGTTTGATGATAAAGGGTGCAATACAGTATTGAACGATAGATGAAAAATTTTACGTTAAATAACTTAACACTCTGCGTGTATGAGGAGAAAGAATGTGTTACATTTCATAAGAAGAAATGACAAGGAGAAAGCTTTGTGAAATTCTGACCAATTAGAAGTATAGAGTTCTCAGTATCATGTGGACTGTTTTAAAAAAGCATCCAGCTGATTTTATACACCGATTTTATATTAAGAATAAATCTAGGGTCCGGTCACGCCACAGATGAAACACAAATCGAATCAGTGTGTGGAAATTGGTGCTCCTTTACCAAACTAGGCGAAGTCGATTTTTTTTTTCTAACGGGAAGATGATGACCAACACTGTTTTCTGGATCGAAAACGTGATTCTTGACAATGAATGCCTCGCAGAGGCTAAAAGAATAACTTGTGAATGAGAGGCTTTGCCAGTGAGCAAAACAAACGGGGCGAGTCCGCTAAGCTGTTCACCTCAAATATTTACGGAACAGTTTAAGGTACAGTAAACCTATTTTTATCCAAACGACTTCTGAGAAAGTCCTCACTAAATGATGCATGGTGCCCTTATCTACCTATACTTATTACAGAGATATTAGTATTAACTTCGCTTATTCAAAAAAACTACAGTAATTTCTGCCGCAATGACTGGAGTGAACGAAATAACCTTCTGCGGCGGTTCCATATAACAAAACGAAGTTCTGCGTAAGACAACAATCGGTTTCACGTTCAAAAACGATAAATCCAAAGTACTAACCATTGTTGTCTGTCGCAAACTACTGAAGAGATAGTGAAAAGTGAAGCATTGAATTCTTCTATCTTGGAAAAATTACCATTGTCGTGTTTGAAAGAGCGAATTTGATACCCATATCTCTGTAATTTATACAGTTGTGAAATGACATTATGCGTCATTTAGTGGGGAATTTTTCATAATTCTTTCTTGTGAAAGTAGAATTATGATATATTAAATAGTTCGGGAAATGTCTGAGGTGAAGAGCTTAGCCGAATCACTCTCAACATGGGGCAAAATACGGATTGCAAAAGGAAGAAAAGCCTCCTACAAGAGGAAAATTCAACTGTCTAGAAAGGTAACACAGAAACCAAGATATTTCAGAGGTGCTAGTGGAAATATTGTAACTTTCCTGCAGTTACGAAATCATTCTTCCTTGTCGCATATTGACGTTTAATCGGACGGGTTGCTAAGAGATGTGTATAACAACGGCGTTACCATTTGAAAACAGATTACATATTCAGTCACCATATTTGTTATATCAGTTTCATTATGAACAAAGAAAGAACGCCGTGTAGCAGTTACACACTTGATGGTAAACACACTCATCGTAAGGCTATAGAGAAGAAGAGAATGAAAGCTTTTGAAACGTGGCGCTACAAAATAATGCGGAAAATTGGAGGGATAGATTGAATGACTAAAGAAAAGATTCTGAATCGCACTGGGGAAAAAAGAAATATATACAACTTGGCTTGAAAACGATTGATACGACGTATCCTGAGACATCAAGCAATTGTGTCATGATTTAGTGACTCACGGCATGTTTGAAGTCCCATCCCAATCGGGGAGTTGGCGCCAGCGCCGGAGGTGTGCTGCCGCTATTGCAGAGAACTCGCCGAACTTTAAAGTGGCCGAGAGCAGCACCACAGCGAAATGACGAATGGACCAGACAGCCTTAAGCAGTTCAAATGGTTCGGATGGCTCTAAGCACTATGGGACTTACCATCTGAGGTCATCAGTCCCCTAGACTTAGAACTAATTAAACCTAACTAACCTAAGGACATCACACACATCCATGCCCGAGGCAGGATTCGAACGTGCGACCGTAGCAGCTGCGCGGTTCCGGGCTGAAGCGCCTAGAACTGCTCGGCCACAACGGCCGGCCTTAAGCAGTCTGTCGTCCGACAGCAAGTGTACTCAACTTGGAGGCAGCACCGGGGGCCGTGGGCATCAACTGCAGGACAATGGCATCAGTCCATGGAAGGAGCACTGCCCGGTTTCGTTTGTGTCCCAGGGTGGCTGCTTCCTGGAATTGGCTGGCGACCGTCTGAACCACCTGGTCTTATAGCGGACACCTGAGTAGTTAAGTCAAGGTAGCACTTTGACAACATGAGCAAGCAGCCTTCAGTGCAAGGTGCAAGGTTCTTATAGTGGCATGTGTTGTTTGGCATTCTGGCATTTGGCCGTGTAGCAGTGGAGCTGTGGATGCTGGTAGCGGCACATGGGAAGGCTACTCGCGGATGGCTGCTGGCAGCCAGTAATAGTAGCCCCATGTGTGTGGAGGTTGGGTCAGCTGTTGTTATCATGTGGACTGGACGGTGATGGAGAGGCTGTAGACACCGTAGATTTGTGGAAAACTACCGACGAAGGAGATCAAGGGAGTAACAGAGACAGGTGTGAGTTACACGATCAGAGCCGTAAATCTGCTTGGCTAGCAGGGCGCTGCCAGGTAGAGCCCTGGTCTGAACTAGCTGCTGATTTTCAAACGTCGGTTCATGTTCTGGGAGGGTGGTCGGAGATTGGTGTGGATACGCCATGATGCCGATACACAGTTGCCACGCTCTTCAATGGAGAGTGTTGTACTGGTGATGCTTGACGAAATCATCAGCTGTGCCATCGCTTGTATTCTGGTTGTGCTTCATCTTCAAGCTGTGTTATCGGCTGGAGGGTTCAGGGTATTCCTGTTTACTAATGTAGCTAAGATTGGGGCTGCTGTAAGGCCCAAGTATCTCCAGGTGTAACACGTTTCAGTTGTTAAGCAACTGTGTGAATTAGACCTTGCTGTGTGTACAATAAGTAACGCAACCCTGTGTCAGTTTCGGTTAAAAAATGAAGAACTTGCTGTGGGACGTTGCAGAATATTCCCTATTGCTTCATGAAATCTCGGTAGAAGGCAGCGCTATTCGTAACCGTCAAAGTGGCGTCTGTAACAGATGTGCCTTCCAAGTAGAGAGCTGTCATTGAGTTTCTTTTGGCGGAAAACCAGAGTGTCTCAGATACTCATAGGCTGTTGGAGAATGTTTACGGAAATCTGGCAGTGAGCAAAAGCTCGACGAGTCATTGGGTGAGGAGTGTGTCACCATCGCAACATGGTCGCGCAAACTTGTCCGACGTCCCAAGTACCACCCGGCCACACATAGCTGTGACTCCTGCAATGTTGGAAAGTTCAAACACTCTCACTCGAGGTGACTGACGGATCACAATGAAACATCTCGCTGCTCAATTTGACGCCTGTGTTGGTAGTGCTGACACATTCGTCCGCCATGTGAACTCAAAGCTGTAATCTGAATGGGTTCCTCACTGCGTAGCAGAAGACCATAAAGAGCAGCGAATGACCATCTGTGCGGAACTGCTTGCCCTTTAAAAGCCTGATGTGATAATTTTTTGTCGAACATCGTCCCAGACGATGAAACGTGGGTTCATCACTTCGAACAGCTAACAAAATGACAATCCATGGAGTGGCGTCACACCATCTGCCCTCTGAAGAAAAAGTTCAAAGCTGCACCCTTAGCTGATAAAGTCATGGCAACGATCTTCCGGGACTCTGAAAGGGCTATACTGTTTGATGTCCTCTGCCGTGGTGCAACGATCAACTGTGAAGTGTACTGTGCTACCGTGACGAAACTGAAGGAACGACTCCAGAGTGTTCATCACCACAAAAATGGGATCGTACTTCTCCTTCTCAAGGTCAACGCAAGGTCTCACACAAGTCTGCGCACCTGAGAGGAGCTCAGAAAACTTCACTGGACTTGTTCTTCATCCACCCTACAGCTCTGATCTCACATCCTTCGAGTTCCATCAATTGGTCCAATGAAGGATACCCTCCGAGGGATTCGACTTCCGTTTGTACCAATGAAGGATGTACTCGCCAGGGATCAGTTAAGTGGATGACGGGGAGGTTATTTATGCAGCAAGGTGTGGGCTCCGATGTCGAGCAGTAGCGTGGTACCATGTGGGCATACAGACCCTCCCAGTAAAGTCGCTTAAGGCCGTCGCATGAATGGAGATTATCTTGAAAGGCAGGGTGTTTTAGCCCAAAGAATGGGGAATAGTATTAGAATCTTCAATAAAATTAACCTGCTTTCTGAAAACATGTATTGATTTACTTATTGAATTCTCCTCGTATTAAGGTTGTCTTGTACGTAATCTGCTGGCCTATTGTTTGATTTTGCTGGATCTGCCTGTCTTGTCTGCAGTCCAGCATATGTAGACCTGTTTCTGTGTTCCTTATGTTGTCAATTTCGTACTGTTTCAGTTGACTCTCGGAATTAATGTCAGCTTTAGGTGATTATGTGTCAGTTCTCATTTGCATTTCGTTTGTGAAATGTATTGTGAACTTGTACCAATGTACTCTATTCGATTATCGTTCATTATTGCTTGGGTAATTAATTGTAGGCCTGTTGATTTACCTTGAGCTGTCCTGTTCATGTTAAGTTACGTTTATTTTTGGGACCAGAAATTTTCCTAGGCAAATTTTTTGTGTACGATATTAAGTTCATGTGTATTTGTAGAATAGGAGAGGAAGATATAATTGCTTATGTTTTTTATGCTCATGTGCTCTAATTTGCTGGATTATGTTATTAATAAATATTTTTAAGCCTGATAAGTATTTACGCTCCCACAACCGTCAGTCGTTCACCATTCTCAGACTTTCCTGAGCCATAGAGTAGCCACTTTTGTGATTTTCAATGCAATTCTGTAGCTGTTCTGTGGCACAGGACATTCTGAGAATGAGGGTAAAAATCATAATGGCAGACCAATGTTTAAGTACAGTAAGCAGGTTCATACGAGTGTTGAGTCGGTGCAGTTATGCACAGATGAAGAGGCTTGCACAAGATAGACCAGCCTGGAGAGATGCATGAAACCAGTCCTCGGACTGAAGACATTGACAAGACAGCTGCACCACTTTACTGTAATATAAACAAAAAGATAGAGAGATACCTGTAATGGTAACAAGGTCACGATGCAGAGGGCGCCCAGATATTCGTTAACAGCTCAGAGACCTGAGAAGTAAAGACCGGCTGCGAACACAAGAAATTACAACAATAAAAATAACTACACATATAAACTAAATGAATACAAACTGATACTAATAATAATCATTGTCGCTGCATATGAGAATTGTCAGCGAACGTAGCAAGCTTATCCAGTACCGGTTTAGCATCCTTCCATCTGCTCCTACATATAACATGTTTTGTGTCCAAAAAATGTTTAAAAATCCATTAAAGTGATGATGGATGGTCTAAGTCGGTATCCTGCAAGGGTACCCTGCAAACCTTCTAAAATTCCAGTTCAGCGATGGAGTCTGTTATTATTCTGGTCATCAGCTCTTAAAGTTCGTTTCATGCAACTTTGTAGTTCCCTCTCTTGCCAACTATCCTCCTGCTTTCAGCACAACTACCGCATCCCTCGTCATCAACAATCACCCTCATACACTGCATTTAAAAATGTCTCATATTTTCCTGCAAGACGTAGTATTTTTCAAAACTACCTTCACAGGACAAAAAATTTGTCACCCCAGTGCGCGCACACGGATGAATCGTTACCCCTTTATAGATGGCGCAACGATCGAGTCACGTGATCAACTGCGCGTGCACTGCCTCTACGTGAGAAGAAGGCAGTAGCGGTCAGTGAGACATTTATGTTTCAAGCGGACATTTTACGTAAACATGGGTAAATGTAAGGACGTGACAGCTGCAAAAAGGGGCAATTGTGACTGACCGTGCCCATGGCTGAAAATGTGTGAATTTGCTAGATCTGTTTGTGTTTCCCATCGGATTGTTAAATGTGTGTACAAGAAGTGGTGTAACACTAGTGCACAGCATTGCATAGTAGTGAAACATGGACTGTGGGAAAACCGGAACAAAAGAGAATCGAAGCATTTGAGATGTGGTGCTACGGGTGAATGCTGAAAATTAGGTTCTGCACAGAATAGGAGAGGAAAGGAATATGTGGCAAACACTGACAAAGAGGAGGGACAAGATGATAGTACATCTGTTACGACATCAGGGAATGACTTCCATGGTAATAGAGGGAGCTGTAGAGGGGAAAAAAACTGTAGAGGAAGACAAATCGGAATACATGCAGCAAATAACTGAGGACGTAGGTTGCAAGTGCTATTCTGAGACGAAGAGGTTGGCAGAGGAGAGGAATTCGTAGCAGGCCGCATCAAACCTGTCAGAAGACTGAGGGCTTAAAAAAAAAAATCACTAACGCCTTTTAGGTAATCAAACGTGAGAAACATCACGTTAAATCGTGACGTATTTCAATCGATCCAGGAGGATATGGAGTCCTGTGGCGGAATTACACGATATTAAACGATGCCTGTAGTGATTTCTCTAGGGTGACCAATATTTTGTGTGGTGAGCGTAGAAGAAAAATTGCAATGATGGTACAGCTTTCAAAAACAACTCGTGCTGGAATGTGCGCTCAACCATTCTATTCCCGATTCATTAAGGTTTTGTACTAGGGCATTTTTGGAAGTGATTTTTTGCAGGACGTCTTCTTATAACTCGAACAAATCGATCTGATCTTGTGTAACACCACACTTCAAAGGCCACTATCATTTCATTTCTGTATTCCATAATGTTTACGTTTAATACATAAACGCAGCTGTAATCCGAATATGGCTTTCCAGAAAACTTTTTCTGCTCTAAGATGTGGACAGGTTCTGTACTGCATCTTACTTCTTTATGTGTTCGAATTCTTGGCTTGACCACCTGCAGTGCACACTTTTCCTTATATCTGTGCGCACACCGTCTCGATTAGCTAGTACACGTTCTATTCCAACCCGTTCACATGTAAAACTTTGGGCAAAGAGCAGTAACGTCAAAGGAGAGAACGGTCATAAATAAGCAAACTTTTTACCTAACAAGGGAAGCATAAACTAACATGTCACTGATTTTAGTGTTCTTTCGTGCGACTGTAGCCCACACTTAGAGGTAACGAATGCTGCTCTAGTGCGACGTGCTTCTCAGTGTTTAGCATTTTACGAGCCTGCTCAGCACCATATTGCAGGTCGCCACGAGGGTAGGCAATTTGTCACTGCAATGCACGGTGTACCCCCTCTCAGTTTGCAAACCTCCCACTACAGTCGATGTATGGAAATGCTCCGCGTGCAAGGCAACGAAAGGAAGGCTGCACCCGGGACGTGAAACGTACCCGTATGCCCTGATAAACATTAATAAATTACAGAGTAGTGACTGGGACAATCGACTGCGGGAATGAGACAAGGATTCCGAATCATGTACGTTTATTGATTACAAACTTCCACTAATAATCAAAACAAACACTGAAAGATACATTTGTCTTGGAAGTCGATGTCCCGTCGACATCTAGATCATCAGAGACGGAGCACAAGCTCAGATTGTACAAGTATCAAGGACGAGGAAGGAAACCGTCCGTGCGCTTTCAAAGGAAGCATCTCGGCATTTGCCTGGAGCGATTTAGGGAAATCTCGGAAAGCTAAATCTGGATGGCCGGAAGCAGGTTTTAACCGGTGTCCTCCCGGATGCGAGTCCAGTGCGCTAACCGCTGCACCACCTCGCTCAGTACCTGGCCTGAAGAAAATGAGTGTGGTTACTCGTCTCAAAATCCTAGTAATAGTGTGTCACTGAGAAAAGAATGCGTGGGTTTGCTCAAACAGGATAAAACTGAAATGGTGAGGAACGTGTGCATCTGTTCTGGCTGAATTTAAATGCGGAATTAACTCGATGGTGGTGATTCCATCGGTAGGTTAGTGTTTATAAAGAACAGAAACCCCAAGGTCCAATTCATGGCTAAAAAGTCTCCTTAAAAGAGAATGGTTAATAAAACTGCAAGAATGCACCTATCTACGTGTACGAGGTCCGTACTCTCCACATCACTGTGACGCATGTACAAAATGTGTGAAATTAGTTGTCAACTATGATGCATCTCTCCGCGGCATGTAAGAGAGCTCAGCGTGAAGGACTCAGCCTGAAAGTGAGAACCTGCTTTTTCGAAGAACTCCGCCCGAATGTGAATGCCCCAGGAACTTTTTCTCTCCGCTCCTACAGGACGTGAGTTAGCAACAAATGCATTTTAAGGCAATCCGTGACCGTGTCTCTAATTCTTCTAATCATAAATCCTCTAAAAACTTCCCGCGCCCGTATTCTAGAATGCTCGGCGCAACATTCCGGAAATTGCGAGTGCTTACCTGTGGCAAATCGCCGTTCTCAAAAGTTCAGAATGCCGACCAACGAAATTACATCCCGCCTAAACTTTCTGTAAATTTTCCGTAAGCAATGTCTACGATCGTAGCGTCTGACTCGTTTCCAGTTTCCATTTTAAAACTGAATTACTCTCGACGCAGCAACGCGAACCAGCAAACACATATACGAAAGGCATACCTACACTCTCGCTCACAACTGATATGATTGCGCCACTGTAACAATCACTCCAGCGCAGTGTGCAGAACGTTTGAAATGACCCTAGTATAACGTAGTGACAGTATACAAATATTTTTAATAGTCAGATCCTATAGTGATGAAAAGACGATAGAGATTGGTTGGTCTGGTTAATGGCTAACTGTACAAAGGAAGTAGTACCTCGACGGAGCTAAATGGTAAATTTGCTGCAGTTGGTAGAATTAGGCAGAAGCAGCTGTGGAGGCTTGAGACTTCTCGTTAAAGTGACTGTTGTTTTGATGTATCTTCGCAACAAGTGTTGTATCCAGAATGAATTTTCACTCTCCAGCGGAATGTACACTGACTTGTAACTTCCTGGCAGATTTAAACTCTGTGCCGGACTGAGACTTGAGTCTGGAACTTTTGCCAAATGTATCAGGTTCTGTTCCTGGTCCGGAACACGGTTTTAATCTGTCTAGAAGTTTCAAAAACGTGTTGCGTTAAATACTGAAGGTGTTCAGAGGAGTCTTCCACGAGAAACTAGGGTCTTTGTAAAACAAAGCTCTGTCTCACATGTGTGAAAGAATTTTAATATTTGTTCAGCTGTATGAGACGCAGTGAAAATCATAACGACTCCGGCTTTCTCAGGCAGCGGATCATGTTAATTATCATTCAGAGGATCTACTATGGAGGCACCAGTTACAGCAAAGACAGTTTTTCACGTTACGTGTGTTCAGGATAAATTCAGTGAAAAATTTTAGTTGACTGTTTACAACAATAACTATTCGAAAGTGTTAAAGTGAAACACATTGTTACTGATTCTGAATATTAATTATGCCAGGTGATGATAAAGTGTAGATACTCACAGAGATCTTGTGTGGGCTGTAATTGATATGGAAGTGAAATTTGGTAGATATTGCAATGAGTTAATGGGGAGCCGATTTACAACGGAAAACATTAGCTCCAATGTTGGCCACCAGGTGAAAATCTTGCGCTATGAATGCATGAAAGACGCAGAGAAATGTTTGCATATGTAATAGATTAGGAACGGGACGTGGACAGGAAAGGTCGAACAAGCGAGAAAGGCAATTCATACGTTAGTTTACTGTGTGTCTTTTTATAGATCCATCGTGTAATATCGTGTGCTGTGTATTTTGATACTGTGTGGAATATATAAGTCATTAGGCAGTGTTTCTGAAATTAATGTGTCCTACTTATGGTGTTCATCTGTCCCTCCATCTATCTCGCTAATAGGGACATCACAGTTCAGGTAGTTACTTGTTTATTGTTGATGCAAAATTACAAGTGTACTAGGTTGAATGTACTGTCTTAGCATTACACACATATTGCAGACTTAGTTTCCAAATAACTAGTGTACGCGATGGCTGTCGTTTCAGTCCGAGGCGTCAAGATTATTCTTGACTGGGGAGAGATGATTAAGGAGAAAGAAACGACAGCATCGCAGTTTCTAGGATCTCGCCTCAGCCGCCTGTACTATACTGCTATACAGCTGGCACTTTCGTGTGTATTCTACTGGATGGTACAACTTTGAACTTCGGTTCAAGACAGGTGTCCCAAGGCAGTACATTGACGGAACTGACATTTGTACTTACGTGATTCGTATGAAAAGGTAGTCGACCTGAATATGGCCACAAGAGAAAGTTAATAGTCTTTTAACGTGGAATGGTAGAGGGACATGGACGCATGGGACATTCCATTTCGGAAATCGTTAGGGAATTCAATATTCCAAAATCCACTGTGTCAAGATTGTGACAAAAATCTCAAATATCAGGCTTTACCTCTCATCTGGGACAACGCAGTGCTGACGTCCTCCACTTAACGACCGAGAGCAGCGGCGTTTCTGTAGTGGTATCTGTGCTAGCAGAGAAGTAACACTCCGTGAAATAGCTGCAGAAATAAATTTGTGACGTACAAAGAACATGTCTGTTATGAAAGTGCAGCGAAATTGGGGCTTTAATTGACTATGGCGATAGACGACCGCCGCGAGTACCTTTGCTAATAGACTGCAGCGCCTGTCCTGGGCTCGTGACTTCATCGGTTGGACCCAAGAAGGCTGGAAAGCAGTCTCTTGATCAAGTAATCCCAGTTTCATTTGGTAAGAGCTGATGGTGTTGTTCGAGTGTGGCACAAATCCCACGAAGTCATGCGCCCAAGTTGTCATCAATGTATTGTGGAAGCTGGTGGTGGCTTCATAATGGTGTGAGCTGTGTTTGCATGGAATGATTTCGCTGGCTCTCTTTGCTTTGTTTTATTACTCACGTAACAACTAATATTTGCGATAAAATATGTTGCTACGAAAAGAGCCCCGAAATACTTTTTTAGGAATGCTGTGCTGTGACTTTCTTTGGATCATTAATTTTCAACAAAACAAAATACACTCCTGGAAATGGAAAAAAGAACACATTGACACCGGTGTGTCAGACCCACCATACTTGCTCCGGACACTGCGAGAGGGCTGTACAAGCAATGATCACACGCACGGCACAGCGGGCACACCAGGAACCGCGGTGTTGGCCGTCGAATGGCGCTAGCTGCGCAGCATTTGTGCACCGCCGCCGTCAGTGTCAGCCAGTTTGCCGTGGCATACGGAGCTCCATCGCAGTCTTTAACACTGGTAGCATGCCGCGACAGCGTGGACGTGAACCGTATGTGCAGTTGACGGACTTTGAGCGAGGGCGTATAATGGGCATGAGGGAGGCCGGGTGGACGTACCGCCGAATTGCTCAACACGTGGGGCGTGAAGTCTTCACAGTACATCGATGTTGTCGCCAGTGGTCGGCGGAAGGTGCACGTGCCCGTCGACCTGGGACCGGACCGCAGCGACGCACGAATGCACGCCAAGACCGTAGGATCCTACGCAGTGCCGTAGGGGACCGCACCGCCACTTCCCAGCAAATTAGGGACACTGTTGCTCCTGGGGTATCGGCGAGGACCATTTGCAACCGTCTCCATGAAGCTGGGCTACGGTCCCGCACACCGTTAGGCCGTCTTCCGCTCACGCCCCAACATCGTGCAGCCCGCCTCCAGTGGTGTCGCGACAGGCGTGAATGGAGGGACGAATGGAGACGTGTCGTCTTCAGCGATGAGAGTCGCTTCTGCCTTGGTGCCAATGATGGTCGTATGCGCGTTTGGCACCGTGCAGGTGAGCGCCTCAATCAGGACTGCATACGACCGAGGCACACAGGGCCAACACCCGGCATCATGGTGTGGGGAGCGATCTCCTACACTGGCCGTACACCACTGGTGATCGTCGAGGGGACACTGAATAGTGCACAGTACATCCAAACCGTCATCGAACCCATCGTTCTACCATTCCTAGACCGGCAAGGGAACTTGCTGTTCCAACAGGACAATGCACGTCCGCATGTATCCCGTGCCACCCAACGTGCTCTAGAAGGTGTAAGTCAACTAGCCTGGCCAGCAAGATCTCCGGATCTGTCCCCCATTGAGCATGTTTGGGACTGGATGAAGCGTCGTCTCACGCGGTCTGCACGTCCAGCACGAACGCTGGTCCAACTGAGGCGCCAGGTGGAAATGGCATGGCAAGCCGTTCCACAGGACTACATCCAGCATCTCTACGATCGTCTCCATGGGAGAATAGCAGCCTGCATTGCTGCGAAAGGTGGATATACACTGTACTAGAGCCGACATTGTGCATGCTCTGTTGCCTGTGTCTATGTGCCTGTGGTTCTGTCAGTGTGATCATGTGATGTATCTGACCCCAGGAATGTGTCAATAAAGTTTCCCCTTCCTGGGACAATGAATTCACGGTGTTCTTATTTCAATTTCCAGGAGTGTATATTATGTTCTTATTATTCTGGATCTGGCTTTCTACTAAAGGAACATTGTTTCGTTACTGTAACTCGCATTAAAGTTCAACATATCTTTCTTACTTTACAGTTATTGAAAACGTTACTGAAAATTATTTCGTTATCAGTACTGATGTTACAGTACGCAATGATTGCTCAACATCAAAATTTTGCAGTTGATTTTTGTTAACAGAAAAACACCAATAAGTACCACGACTGACACGAAAACATGAGACTATTATCATAGAAAAAGATGTTTTTACTATAATGTTTGCCAGACCAACTACGCACAGCATGATTTCTTTTATATTATGAAGGTAAATCATCTTGTTGCACTGTTAATAATATATCATCCGCAGACCGAGTCAACCTGTAAAACACATAATCTGCTGCTCTGCTCTGCAATTCCAAAAGCTGAAAGAAATAATTTTAGTTTACTATTACCTGTCGCTTCTTTTTGGTGTGATTGGTTTCATTTAATGCAGTTTGAATGCGCCGCGGCAGCGGCTCGTTCGTTCGTAGCGCAGCTCTGCATCACGAATAATATTTAAATAACTGAAAATGTCTTAAAAGAATGGGATAAAATACCAGGGAAGCTTATTACAAATCACAATGCAAGTTTTCACTAAGTAACTCTATTCAAAACATTTAAACAGATTAAATTATTACACACCTTTACAATGAGTACGTAATGGCGTACGTCTCTCAGTCTTGACAAAAGAATGCTGCGTAAGAGTACAATATAACGTCACAGGCTCTTCCTACTCACGTAACTCCAAGAAGACGACAGAGCAACTAATGTTCGGTCACTACTATTTATACTTGCCACATATTCTCATCTCTGTTTGATATTTAATAAGTATCGTATTTGGCGATTTCAGTACTCGCTGACATCGATATTATCTTTTAAAAAAATCAGTACATAATTCTATACAAGAACAAAATATGACACATAATGCTTTCACTTTATTACACAAAGTTCACACAATCGTTGTCCACGCAATTACAATCATCCAGTTCAATTATTCTTTTCTCCTTTTATTTACCACATATAATATGTGTTTTGCTAAGAGACGTTACAATGGCCTGAATCTTCTGGTCCAACTGAACCGATCAATGGCTGGAAGTTGACAGTTCGAGCGAATTATTTGGCCACCCAGAGCACACAAAATGAATCACATTGAACATTTATGAGACTAATGGAGAGGTCTGCACTGGCAACACTTTTGCAATTATGGAGGCGGCATGCCTCACTATATCTGCAGGGGACTTCGAACGACTGGTTGAGTACGTCCGACGTCGAGCTGCTGCACTACGCCAGGCAGAAGAAGGTCCGATACGAGATTGGGAGGTGTGCAATGACTTTCGTCACCAACATTGCGTGAGATATGTAGTAATTAGTGCCAGGCAACTGGCTTTTCAATTCATGTACACACTTTTTGACTGTCGGTTCCCGCTATCAGACATGCGAACGCTGAACGCTCTGTCGAGCGCATTGTCACTGCCTACTGCAGTGCTGAGCGCAGCTGGCATCTGTAAGTGCTGCAGGCAACACTTGCAGCGCTCTCATTTTCGAGGAAACGTCAATATCAGACCGCATTCCAGAGTGTGACGCAGCGCCCCGGCGCGTCGTGCTGTATCACAGGTGGAAGGCACCGCGTCACGCCTGCCGTGGAATTCGCCGCCTCCGGCGATTTTTGTGGCGCGCGAAAGTGATTCAGCGGGGGCGCGTGCCGGCCTGGAATTCTACAGTGTTTTAATAAATGAAGCCTGCATAGCGCGCGGCTGTTAATAACAAGCGCCCGTCGAGCCGGCAGTCACGCACGGCTGGGAAAAGGCTGCGTGAGCACGCGTGCCGCGTGCCTCCGTGTTGTTCAGTCGGGAGCGGGGAGCGCCACAAGTCGATGCGGTATCACAAATTACAGGCGGGACAGAGTTCCGAGCTGGCGGCCGAACTCTTCACAGAACTGCCAACACCGACTAGACCCGAGTTTTAACCGCCAACCGAAACGATGGACATTCAAAGCCTAATATCTCCATTTTTTTTTGTTTTGTTTAAATTGATTGTCTGACTCAGAACATGGAGGTGTAGTACTAATTTCAGAATCTTACCGCTAATGTCCTATTGGTTTCCTCGTCGTGTGACAATGTTTCAAAATGGCTTCTGACTTCTATGTTGCGTATAAAAAAAAGATATATGCTATTGTATTCCTCACTGCACCAACAGAACTCCATTGATGTTACTAAAAGACACACAGTGTGTTGGGATATTACCGTTACAAACATCTAGGACTTGTAGAGGGGAGTGAATACTTCATATTTTGAATGTGAATCCTTGTCCAGAAACGTACCGTTTCAGTGTTACAGCAATTTGAAAACATGTTTGCTAGGTAGGTGCAGACTAATGCAGACTAATGCAGACTGATGCAGACTGACTAATCGTAGGTCTGTACAGTTGTTATAGTACCTCGCACGTTCAGGTATCACTGTGCGAGTGTGATACATGAGGAGAAAAGGTTCTACATCAGCAGCAATCTCATTGGCTGCGTTACATATTAATACGCGGATCGGCGGAAGCAGAATTTGGTCCGTCTCTAAGGCAGCGCCATCTCGTAGTACGGAGATGGACGAGCACTGTGCCTGCGCTGTTGTGCTTAGCGGGGCGTGCTCTAGTGGGAAAGTTATGTACGCACTGACTACATGGAACTATGTACACAACAGTAGGTATGCAACAGGGTAGTTATTGTGGGTGGAGGTTACGTCGGATAGGCTGATGTCATTTGATGTCTATCCTACCTCTCTGATCCGGCTAGAGTCTCACCACGAATCAGTGAGTGTTGCAGAATACACCGACATGATCCTTCTGAATAGCGAAGCTTCCGGTAGTGAAAGAGTTGCTCGTCACCTTTATCCAGATCATTCTACACGACGTCCGACTCCATGGCGTACCTTTTCTCCCCAATTACGCAACGGCTTCGAGAAGGGATACCTTCACCGTCAGCAGGCAAGACTGCGGTGCACATACGAATTGCAAGAGGCTGTACTGCATCACCTTGAAGACAACCCGTTAATGAGTACACCAGCAAATTCTTTAGCTGTTGATGATTGGAACTGTAAACCAAGTGATGTACTGGGTCACGCCTAATAAATTAACTTGTAGAAGTGGTCGCTTTACCACGTTTACAGATGGTTGTAGCATGGAAACGGTACGTTTCCCGACGAGGGTTCCAATTGTAAATATTATATACTCACTGCCCACTACAAGTCCTAGAAGTTTGTAACGGGAATACCTGAACACCCTGTATGGAGACGATACGGGAGATGCGCGCAACATGCTGGGACACGTAGTGCTTTTCAGTTTTAGTGAAAAGCACGAACAAGACAAATCACGTCCAGGCGACTCTTCTCAGTAGACAACCCTCATAATGAACACTGTCTCTATTAACTCATCGCTGATGAACGGTGAATTATGACCAAGGAATTATTTGCTCAATGTTGGCTGTAATGGCTTTGATGTAATGTTTAGCGGCCACGGTTGTTGAAAAGTGTGTGCGACATGGTTCCTAAGGATGCTTACTCGAGAACAAAGAAGTCAATCAATGGAAGTCTGTCTTGGATTGTCACACCATTATCGACTGAACTTGAGTTTCCTCTAGACATCATCAGAGATGAGAAGCGGTGTCACCACTAAGAGCCGTTTTCCCAGAACCAGTCCAAGGAGTGGCAACATATGAATTCTGCAACAGAGACGTTGAAGACCAGGAAAAGTTATGTGCATAGTCTCCTGGGGCAGAAATCTTTTTGATTTCTTGGAGTCTAAACGTCACTTCATAACGCACCAAGGAAACACTTATTAGGCCGAAAGCCCGAATTTAAAGTGTCAGACCAGAGAAGAAGATGAAGTTTCGCTTGCAACTCGATTAACGCTAGGCCTTATACAGTTTTGCGGCCATTCAACGCATTGCCAAATTTGACTTGACTGTCCTGCGACATGCACAGTACAGTAATGACTTGGCCCATTTAGAATTCCATGTCTTTGACTCGATTCAAGATGAACTACGTGACCACCAGTTTTCCAGACACAGGTGCTGCCATCAGAGCTGTAAGTGTCTAGCCTCAGCTGGTTGAGGTTTTTACGAAGACGGCACGCAGGTTTTCGTTCATACCTGGAAAAAGTGCTGAACATGTAATAGTTCATATCCAGGCGCGTCTGTGTATACGTCCTGTGGCAGTTTTGTGTATGGAGGAGGAATGCTCTCTGCAACCTTTTCTTAATCCTCCTAAATGGAAGGAGACCTGAGAGGCTGACTCAGGGGCGACTGATTTTGCCGGGATGCGACGCGTTCCACAGTACATTTTGGAAACAAACTTTTGAAAAAACCTTGTAGGAAGCATTATTTGGCTGTGATTATTAGTGCGAACGGGAAATGACAAACGAAGCTGGGTACATGATGCTAATGAAGCTGAGTGGCTGAAAGGTACGGACGCTAATTTCGTGATTCGAAACTCGCGAAATCGTTGAATTGGCCGGCAGCCTCAGCGGGGTTGAGGTTGAAAATTTTGGAACCTATAGAACACGGTGTTTTGAAGTGCTTTAACGAAGCTACGGATTAATGGTAATTGAAAGGTAGTGAAATATGGGCTATGGGAAAACCGGAATAAAAGAAAATAGAAGCATTTGAGATTTGGTGCTAAGACGAGTGCTGAAAATCAGGTGGACTAGTAAGGTAAGGAATGAGGAAGTTCGGAACACAGTCGTCACCTGAAGGAATATATGGAAAACACTGACAAGGAGAAGGGACAGGACGATAAGGTTAGATATCAGAAATGACCACCATGGTACTACACAGAGCTATATGGAAAAAACTGTAGAGGAAGACAGAGATGGGGAAACATCCAGCAGATAATTGAGAACGGAGGTTGCAAGTGTACTCTGAGATAAAGAGGTCGGCAGAGGAGAGGAATTCGTGGCGGCCCGCATCAAATTAGTCAGAAGACTGGTGACTCAATAAAAGGGGGTTAATGATCGTACATGATCAACAGTGATGAATTTTAAACGTGGAAAGTCACATCAAATCGTGAATGCGTTCCCGTGCGCGGGCGTGAGATGCTATTTTTACGGTTTTTCTAGGCGATTGTTACGTTTTACTGGATACGTATATGCCAGTGTGTGGAATCCCTAGGTAATTGAGTGGTTAGCACAATGGACCCGGATTCAGGAGTACGACAGCTCAAATCAGCTTCCAACCATCCAGGTTTAGGATTTTCCTGATTTCCCTAAATTACTTCAGGCAAATGCTGCGGTACTTCCCTTGAGAAGGGCACGGCGGATTTCCTTCCCCATCATTTCATAACCCGAGCTTGTCCCCGCCTCTGCTGACAGCACAGTGGATGGGAAATTAAACTCTATCATCCTTCCTTCTAGATGGTTGAAGGTATGGTTCGCCGACAGAAGTGCGCTTGGCGAGGTTTAACTGAAGCAAATAATTTCCATCTCTTCCCGTTGAAATTTGAATGTGTTTTTTGCGTGTCTTCTCCCCAAGGTACTTTGAACTGTGATCTTGTTTCGTAGATATTATTGGTAAGAATCGGCTGAAAGCAGCAGATGAAGTATTTGTGGTGTAGATATTCCAGTCCAGTAGTCGGGTCTCGGAATCTTCATGATAGTAGGTAGGTTGATACATGGTTTTTAATTATTGACACTGGAGTAATCAGAAGTTTATTCCTGTCTCGTGGGTCACTAGTGACCCTAATTTAGAATGAATTTACATTTGTAGCAGTGTAGGAAATTAATCTGCGTCCACCCATAAAAGTCTTAGGTTAAATCTGCGGAACAGTAGATCGCGTCTCACTTAGCTAGAATGTGCTACGTCTGAACAAGGGCACGAGTGGGACTAAAAGAATATTGAAGGACGGAGGAAAGGAACGTTTCAAACGAAGGGTGTTGAATACTTGGAAAATTACCGTATCCAGCTGAAATCTTACTCCGTTTCACTGTGTTGTCATGCTTTATGTATCTGTTGTTTTCATGATCATAAATGGAAGACAATTAGCTTGGAAATGACTCTCGTATAACTAACATCAAACTCTCCAACATTGACGGTTCCCTTCTAGAAATAATTATGGGGCTTCTGTTTGAAGCCTTTAGATAGCTTAGCGTTCCGAATGTTTTAATTCAGCATAAGTGTAAGTTAGTTTAAAATTCGGCTATGTCAAACTACGCAATAAGAGGCCTAATAAAAATCCCATGGAAGACAGTCTTATTCAGTATAAAATCGTAACTCTAGTCCATATGAAGGCACCTCAGAGGTCTGCGTCGCAGTCGGTAGCTCTCAAGAGTCTGAGCCCTGATCCTAGCTAAGGGTCTGGTATTTATGTATACGACGAGTTCCCTTTAGGGTAACTGATCAGCCAGCTTAAACGGCACCGAACACAATTCCACACTTCGTAGGATATTGTAAACACGGGTACCTCTCCTGAGATCTACGTCATAATCTCCAATAAAGATCAAATAATCTTTCTCGAAAACGATGGACTCACGTTTCCTTTCAGCACCAAACATTCATCTTGCTTCCGTTTTCCATTTATTCTATGTAAATGGGTGGTATTCTCATTGGCATTCTTACTTTCGACAGACATTAGCTTAGTTTTGAAAACTGTATATAGTTTACCAAAAGCACCATATTACATTTTTATTCTTCTGTTCATAAAATCCTTGCCTCCACCAGCTATCTTAAATATAGCCTGTCGGCAACTGATTTTGTGACTTCATTTTTAATTTGTTCAATTTTCTTTTCGACTTGTTCGTTACACACTATTTTACTCTTACTTTAACTACTTTTGAGGCGTGTATTCAACATTACCCTGTTTCCTTCTTCCATTGTTAATGCCAAGAAACACTAGAGACTAACAGTACGTTTTCATCATCAAAACGAAAATGGTTCAGCTTTGATGATTACCATGTATTCCCTCATCTTCTTATTTGATTAATAACCCGTGAAGTATTTTGAAATTAAAGGTCCGCGACGAGTATAGCATCTAGATTATATAGTCTAGTACCTACAACTGTGTTAACCACCAAAAAAAAAAAAAAAAACGGGTCTGTAAGGAAGTGTCGTTACACAGCTGATTAGTTATGAATATAGATTCTTCACATACCTTAACAGCAAAGAGCGAAGTTTGTGGTCATAAACACGGCGGTAAACTTTTAAACTTGTCTCAGAAAGAGAATCATTAGTTCCCTAAGGAGAAAAGGTAAAGAAATAATGACAGGGAGCAAGTAACTCGATAGCTATCTGAAAGCTGCGTGACCAATCGAATACATTTTAAAACTTTATCAAAGGCAAGCGCTTCGTTTTAACTTTCCCATCGGATCGATTTGTGGTAATTTACTATCAAACAGTTCTCAAAACAACACTGTAAATCAATCACGAGAGATCCTATGAAAAACCAGTTTTGGTTGTGATCGGTATTATACCGTAACATACCAATACAGCACTTCAAACAGGCCGCTTCGGAAGTCTAACTGCATACTCGGACATAACGAAATTGTACATCTGCAAAAAAGTTACTTTAAATTCTAAAGAACGCTCAATTTCTCACATTCAGGTGAAATTAATTGAATTTTACCACCACACCAAACCGTGCCCTCTCGAGTAGGGAATGATAGATGAAAATATTGCTACTGTATGTTCTGCATATAATAATTCAAAATTAATGGTGTAAAATCAACATAAAAAACACCAAGATAAAATATTGGATGTAATCCAGATAGGCAGTGTGAGTTTTTGGATGCTGCTTGGAATAGGACTGATGAATTAGTGGTAAAAAGTGAACGAAACTTCCATAAGAAGTTTCTGAAAAACATCTTCTGCAGTCAATACACGATTCCTTGGGAAGGAACATTAGGCATATGGATGAAAATGACGACATGAGGTTTGTGGCAGGAAATGAGAGCGAAATTGTGTCAAAACTTTTGTTCTGGAGTGTGCACGAGTGGATCTGTTGGTAACAGTTGCCCATAAGACACAGTGATATGAATGAAATTACAATGAAATCAGACCATTAGCTGCTTATAGGCGTTGATAAATATCAACGGTGACAGCTGAAAATCAATGACGCGACCGGGACTCGAACTCAGGATCTCCCATTTACATGGGAGACGCTCTATCCGACTTTTTTTTTATTTTGTTCGGTATGTTCATTGTTATGGTAGGCAGACCGACTTACAACCGAATGAAGCCCGCGCTTCGTAATCGAGTGTATGGTGTCACATTTTGTAAAGAGAATATGACAACTCCTACAATATTATTTCAGTGGTATAGGGTGGCGCACGAAAAATCGGCCCCGAGTGCTAGACTGCTCATTGCCGCATACCAATCGATAACTGTTGCTTCGAAGTTGTTTGCAATAGGTTATTTATTATTTATTCACTGTCTAATTATTACATGTTTATCTATTCTGCTCGTAGCGGTCAACAAATCGTGCGTAGTTGGATAGCAGTCTGTACTCGGGGCGGTTTTTCGTGCCCCACCTTATATTATTTCACTGCGATCAGGCACATAACGCTGCAGTTGGCTAAACGAGATGTTTTGCAGAATGACGAAAATTACAAGTGTATGAGAATTCTGTTATGAATAAAAACTCTGTAGTCCAGGGGGGAAGCAAGTGCCCCCTCTTGGCGCCTTCCATCTTCAGTCACCTAAGCTACTAATTTTCAGTTTTTGATAAGAACCATATACCAAGCTCAATGAACGGTGAACGAGTAAAAATGAACGGTTCCCAAAAAAGAGCGATCACCAGTGAACTAGTTCCCAAGGATGAACGACTTCGCCCATCTCTACTGAGGATGACACGGCGATCGGTCGGTACCGTTGGGCCTTCATAGCCTGTTCGAGAGGAGTTAGTTTTTGCCCACTATACTCATTTTTACAGCAGTCAGTCTACCGATTCCCGTAAGAGTTTGAGCAATGTGAGAGAATCCACACTGAAGAAGACCATTGGTCGGTAAGCCTTATCTATATGAAGATGGTATCTGTTGTTTAGGACATGTGCGAAAGAATAGATACCATCTTCATACAGTGATATGAGTTCGAGTGCCTGTGCGACATGCAGCGTTGATCTATCAAAAACTTTTGTGTAAGACAACCGCCACATTAGTTTTCACCTTTTTTGTCTTTCAGCAGAACCCTTTCACTGTTTCTCGATTAGTGGTGGTTAACGGTTCTTCGTTATTTTGTTGAGCTTTTTCCAAGGGTGTTCTTCGTCAAATTTTTACTCCTTTTGAATGTGTTTCTTTCAGTTTTGGTTAGCTTTCTGAACGGTTGCTTGCCGGACAATCATTAAGAACCGCTAAGGTTTGTCACCAGATCGATATTTAAATGACTGACAATACAGGTGATTGAGCAAAAAACTGATCGCTTTCTTAATTATTGAAGTATTATGTTATAAAGAGGGAACAAGACTTAAGATTGATACTGCACGTCACTTAGTCGAACTACAAAAATGTACCGACTCTAGCGCCGACAAAATGCCATATAATATGGCCATCCACCTCAACTACATTTGAAGTAATCGCTACGGTTCGTTTACTAAGTGCGAAAAGCGTTGCGGAGATGCCTTCCCATCTCCATTCGCAGACGCTACCGAGGTAGACGTTATGCGCCAACAGCACTAAGAGGTCCACTGTTAATACTCTGGGAATTTTATTGGCGAAAGGAGAAAATATAAAGCCACAGAAAGGAAACAAGTGAAAAGAAATACAGATGTGTAAAAATGAGACTGTCTGAAAGGGCAAAAAGCTTAAGAACGAGTGGCTAAAATTTAAATCCAATGATGTAGCAGTGTGCATAGCAAAGGGAAAGAGAGGCGCAGCCAGTCGGGAAACTAAAGAGACCTTTAAAGAAAGAAGAGACAATTATTTGAGAATCAAGAGCTTAGATGGCAAGCAAGTTTTAAGCAAATGGTTCAAATGGCTCTGAGCACTGTGGGACTTAACATCTGAGGTCATCAGTCCCCTAGTACTTAGAACTACTTAAACCTAACTAACCTAAGGACATCACACACATCCATGCCCGAGGCAGGATTCGAACCTGTGACCGTAGCGGCCGCGCGGTTCCGGAGTGAAGCGCTTAGAACGACTCGGCCACAACGGCCGGGTTTTTAAGCAAAGCAAAGAAGAGAAAGCTGGAATGTGAAAGTAACATGTACAACTAAGTGGAAATAAGGTCCATGCAGTAAGCGATATTCCCGAAGCGTCGCGAGCACCAACCAAGTGCAAGTGAAAGTAAAGTAGCAAGTTACTAAGAGATAAGGAAATCGACGACTTCCAGTCGAGAACCCTGAACTACAGAAGTAAATTTTTAATTTCCTTCCGAAGTAAATTTATTTACTCTGTAATTAGTGGAGAGCACTATCAAACAGTGCACTACTACCTTAGTAACTTAAGAAGGATTAAAGACCAAAATTTACTCCTAAGCAGTAGTAGGAGCAAAATTAGAGAGTAACGTGTGTTGTTTGGTTTCTGCGTGTTAAATAACGAATTCTATGGATTACCTAGTCTAGTACGTTCCCGCGCGGAAGTCGAACACGCGGCAGAACAAATGGACGTGGTCAGCCCATAGAGGGCTCCGCCTCCGCGGCGGCTATTCCGCGCAGCGGCTCTCGCGCAGCGAGGGCGCTACCGCTAAGCCACGTGCAGACAGCGGCCAATAGCCGCTCCCTCCGGTTTTGTATATGGGGACCCGCTCTGCCCTAGTCCAGCCATAGGTCGTACCACTCGCTCCTTCCGGCTCCTGGATATCTCCCTTACTGTCTGCGCCCGTCATGTCCGCCTCACCCCCACCCTCACCTACCTTGGCCTCACCACTGACCGTCACCTCACCTGGATCCCTCATATCCGCTCCATCCAATCCAAAGCCCACAACCGCCTCCGACTCCTCAAACTCCTCTCTGGCTGGACATGGGGGTTGCACCCCTCTACCATCCTCCAAACCTACAAATCCTTAATCCGTCCCATCCTCTGTTATGCCAGTCCCGCCTGAATATCTGCCCCCCCCCCCCTAAATTCTATAAGTCCCTCCAGGTCCTTGAGCGTCATGCACTCCGCCTCACCTTCCGTATACGCCTCCCGTTCCCCATGCGGATCCTCTATGATCTCATACCTTTCCCCCATCTCCTCCTATTCCTCGAACATATCCGCATCCTCTGCACCTCCGACCGCCTTGATCCCCCTCACCCCCTTGTTGCTCCTCTCCTCTCCCATCCCTGCCCCCTGCCACGTCTTCACTGTTGTGTCCCCCCTACCCCCAACTCTACACTCTTCATCTCCTTTCCCAAGGTGGCTTCCATCAACTCCCTCTCCCAGATGATGCCCTCTCTCCCTCCATTTATCCCTCCTATCAACTCTGATCCTCACTCCCCCTCCTTTCCTCTGTCCTTTTCCTGGGCTCCTCTCCCCCCCCCCTTTCATCCTCTTTTTTCCCCACCTCCCCTCTCTCTGCCCCCTTCTCTCCCCCGAGTCCTTTTGCATTTCCATCCTCTGCCTCCTCTGATTCCCTCTCACGTCTGCCTTGCCCCTCTCCCCCTTTATTAGTCCTCTCCCTCCATGGTTCCCCCCCTTTTCGTTTTTTTCCTTCCTCCCTCCTTGTTCTTCCCCCTCCTCCAGGTCCCCCCCCCCCCCTCCTGCCTTTGGCTCGGGAGTGTCATATTTGTGGCGCCCTTTCCGTGCAGTGTTTTACAGTGAGTGTTCTATGTTGTGTTTTTTGGGAAGTGTCGCGAACGGCCATCATACTGTCGCTGGGTGTGCTTTTTATCTCTTGCGAACAGAAACCAGACTGTCACTGTGTTTTTTAATTGTGTGTGTACTATGTTACTTGTCTGATTCCTGTGTCTTTTATTAACATTGCCAACCCCTTTTGCTTCCTGTTTTAACTTTCCGCATTTTTCCGCCATTTTACACTTTACGTCACCATTTTATCGCCTGTTTTTCTTGTTTCTTTTCTTCTTCCGTTCTTAAAAAAGAAGTCTGTAGGCTGTAGAGCTGCGTACTAAGCTGCTGCCAGCCCGCCCCCTTCAGGGGGAATTGAAAATCAATAAAAGAAAAAAAAAACCTAGTCCAGCCAGTCTGGTACTCGCTCTCGATTTCGTTTCTATCTCGGCGGTACTGCGATCTGGTCGTTGCTCGTTGACATTTGCCTGGCTCTGGTTCCGAGTGGATTATTTACGTTTGGTGTTTGGTGTTGTGGTTTCCACAAGCCTCCGTTGTTTATCTCTTCCTTGTTGTGTCGCTCGCAGTCGGTGGTGGTCGGTTGTTGTCAGTTGTCGTTGGTCTGTCGTCCGACTCGTTCTGTGTTTACCCGCTGGGTCGTGCTCCACCGCCGGCGGCTTCCCCGCCTGGCGGCTCCGATCCGCAGCCCAAGGCGTTCCCTCTGTTGGTTGTGGTTACTACACCTAGACTACGAGGAATATATGGAAATGGAGGAAGAAGTATACATTCCGAAAATGAGCGTTTCAATGGAGAGATGTAAACTGCCCATATGCAGGAGAGGAAGGTTAGGTTAGTGTATTTTATTTATTCTGGTTGGGAAACTGAAATAGAGATCGGTTCTGATTGCTTAATTAATCATAAAGATTGTACCTAATTACACAATTATATGTGTAGCGCTACACAAAGACTGCTAAAATCGCAATACAGCTCAAAAATTGAAAATGCCATACACTAAGTGTTGCTTCCTGCTGGGAAAAAATTTCACAATACCGCTCGAAACCAGTCGCGGACGACCCAAACTCCACACAACATCTACAAGCTAGCAGAAAAAGGCTAGAGTGTAAGGTACTATCTTTATTTATTTATTTATTTTTTTGTGGTAAATATATTCAATTGACAAGATGCTGGTGTTGGACAAAGAAGAGTTTAGTAAGTGTATTACAGCATACAGCTGAGGACTGTGCCTATCGATGTTTGATATCAGAGTTCGCTACAGACGCCTGTTCAACAATCATTCTGCAGCCTAGGCAATCGAAGCCAATACACGTTACCACAACTGATGCAAGAAATGCTTCACTCTTCTAATTACGCTTTGAAATTGTCATGAAACAACCAGCACTCTTAATGAACGAGTCATAACGCAACACATGTACTGGGGATTGAGAAAAATCATTGTAATAACACAACTATTGCAAACACCAACCCCAGAAGACTGCAGAAGGGCAGCAGTTACAGCTGTGTCCTCGATGAGCACTCACGAAATTATCAAATTGGAGGTAGTCTTACCCCCTCTTCCATCCCTCATCCCTCCCTCCCTCACCTCACTGTAGGTAGGGACAGAGGCCTGTTCTATCTTGCTGCTGGTGTTCCATAAAAAGATCCTTCTGGTGGAATTGATATACTGTCTCCAATCTGCAGAAATCAGTCGCAGACAAAAAGCAGGAAAAGAACCCTTATTGAAATCTGTTAAACATATTTCTCGGAAAGACTGGACTCCTCTGGGACAACAAAGAAATTCCGGAGAACAGTCCAGAGCGCTTTTTCAAATGGCCACCTGCTGATACCTTGCTATGACGGTAGACGAGCTCGTCACGGTCGCTGACTGCCTCAAGGCGACAATCAAAAATGGGTCAAATGGCTCTGAGCACTATGAGACTCAACTGCTGAGGTCATTAGTCCCCTAGAACTTAGAACTAGTTAAACCTAACTAACCTAAGGACATCACAAACATCCATGCCCGAGGCAGGATTCGAACCTGCGACCGTAGCGGTCTTGCGGTTCCAGACTACAGCGTCTTTAACCGCACGGCCAATCCGGCCGGCAAGGCGACAATCCTTTGCCAACACAAAAGCATGTACAGTCAACTAAACCATAGGAGACAAATCGAGGGCCGCTCCAAGAGCAACTTGTTAGCCTAAAATATAGCGACACATCCCCACCCCAGAAGCTGTGCCCTCGTCGAGTGCAATTGTGTCGGCGATCTCACACACACTGGTCCGTCCCCTACAACGCCTCGCAGCAGACGACCATTGTTCTGCGATGGAGAACACTTTTATTTAACATCAACGCTTCTCTTCGAATCAAGCATCTTTTAAAAAGAAAAACACAATCGCGATGATAATAAATGTCCCCTTTAAACAAAAACAGGCGCAATCCATTTTATTTTCATTTACGAGCAAATTAGATACGTTTTTACATTCAACTGCAGGATACAATTAGCATATCATTATTTTGCGATATACAACGAAATGCACCGCCTCCGATTACGTTTGACCGAAATTCAGAAACCTGTACACATCCACCCTGCACAATATTGGGAAAAGAAGCTTCCACTATTTTGCTGCAAAAACTCCAATCACTGCAGAATGTCCTCGTAATTTTGAAACCGTCATTGGAGTAAAGAAAAAGCAAAAATTTAAACTATATATGTTAAACAATTTCTTTCAGCTTGGTCGATAAATTACATGGCCGGAGAGCATCTCTCGCGTTCAAATCATTTTCTGTAAACTCACTGTCACCAATGTGTGTATTACAAACATTTCAGGCATGTGAAACAACATTAGAGAATAGAATCTGTACACCAGTGACTCACTCTTATTATATTCGACGCCACATTGGTCGACCTGTGCGCCAGATGGGGATGAAACGATGATAGAGACTACACCACATCCAGTCCCTGATCGACTAAACTCCCCGACCCAGCCGGGAATCAAACCCGGGGCCGTAAGAAGGCAGTCCGTCACGCTGACCACTCAGCTATCGGGACGGACAACAACAAGCTAAAACTCAAGAGAACGTTACTGTTTTGTACACTATGGCAAGTCCCGTTTTACCAACGTGAAGCTATATTACCCCTGTATTTATGAAAATTGTGAGAGCCTTTCTTGTAATAGAACCTCCTATAAGATTTTACCGCGTCTCTCTCTCTCTCATCAGTTGCATCGAAACCAATAACCATCTGCATCCTTATATTTGAAATTTTTAATCCGTAATTCCCCTCTACCAAGATGTCTGTAAAATTTCTAATCACACGGCAGATTCTTGTGTTCTAGGTTTGTCAGTAGTTTGAACATCACATTCTGCTTAACGCAATCTGCTCACATGTCGGGAAAACAACTTTATCATTTCTAGGTTCCAGACCGAGCTATTATGCAGGTGGTGTCTACTTTATGTTTAGGGGCTATGAAGTATGAAATAATAAAGGACGTGAGCTAACACCTGTTTTTTTAAGCACACAATCGTGACGATAATAATAAAAACAGTCATGATTACACGAGAATAGAACAGCCGATTTCTATTAGTTTTATGAGTAAAATCGGTGTTGTTTTTGAGAGAACTACCTGCATCCAAACTTTAACCAGTTATACCACTCCTTGTAATAGAACCTCCTATAAGAGTTTACGGTGTCTCTCTCTCCCAATACATCGAAAAAACAAAAACCATTTGTGTGTCGACATGGAACATGTGACACACTGACATATCACACCAATGGAGCACGTGGGCAGCGCTTGAAGTCATACAAAGTTCTGCGTAAAGTTTTGTCGACTGTACTGGAGGAAGACCTTATCCAACAGACTATCAATTGCTCCCTCACAAGCAGTTTAATACATTATTTTTTCAGCTGCAACACAGCCAAGAAGTGTACAACTACAGATATGTACACCGTGCTACTTTTTGTTTTTCTACCATGACTTTGAGATCTTTGTCATCTGCTAAACCGATATTCACACGTTTCGATCCTTTGGTTTCCACAGTAAGCTGAACTTCGCATGGTGTAAACTATGCATTCCCCACAACACACAGGTTGGTGTAAATAAAACACGGAGGCGATGTTTCTCATTGACAAAAATGTGGAAGACATCGCAGCACATGGAAACAGGACGAGTTTGCTGATTTCTAGAGCGTTTCCAACAGCTATCCGAAGGCGATGACCTCTACAGTTAATCTCATCTTCCACAGAAACAAGGTAGCGTATGTCTCGGTGTTCTGATTCGAAAAGCTTTGTTTTGTCATTTTGCAGTCATGTACATGATTAGTGCTCCAATGTTGACCATCGCCGGAAAGTGCCATTCAGAACGCATGCAAAGTAGTAGAAATAAAAGGAGGTAATGTTATCTCATGGGTGCAAAAAAAAAGTACATAAATAAAAACGTGTGGAGGGCATCGCAGGATATGGAAGTAGGATGAATCTGCAGCATTGAGAAATACTTCCACACAACTGTCCGAAGGTGATGACCTCTACATTTAATCCCATGCTCGACAGTGATGAGTAGCAGATATCCAGTGTTCCGCCGATGCTTCCTCCATCTCAACCAAGTGGTGCCAATCAATTATTAAGCAGTAATCAACAATTTAACACTGGACAGATGGGATGGGAGAGAGACTGTTGATATGGCGCAATGTACGTTAATACACACCGCAGTTGACAGTGCGATCAATTTTAGCAATTTTACCAGTTGTTCCATAATTTCAATTGTGGGACCCACGTGCAGACTGAGTGAAGTACATGAGGTCATCTGGGGCTGGGGGGTGGGGGTGGTTATGTTCTGGTGAGGGGGGGGGGTAGGTAATTAACTGATCAATTTAATGAGTTTGCATGTCAGTTTCGTATCGAAAGTTCCCATCACCGCCATCTGCCTACTGCTATTAACATCCATCGTACAACTGCTGCAGGAGGTTCTAACAATGTGGTAAGCAGTTTAGTTGCCTAGATACTGTATGATGTGTCCATGCCACGGAACCAAGAAAATATTTCAGGGAACAGATGGGGACTCTATCGAATTGTGGAGTCCCGAATGTTAATGGGACGTTAGATAGTGTATATACACCCATATTTCGTCCTTCCGGAGCCCAAACAGAACTATATAGAAATCCTAAGACTTTTTTCGTATCAGTGCGTAAATCACCTGTGATGCTAATATGAAGATTTTGAATGTGTAAGTCGTTGGCAGGGCTCCACCAAGGATTCATGTATTTGGGCAACAGTAGAGTTGCTACAGGATTTGAAAATGGACAGTATGACGGGTTGCCTGTTGGAGGTAGTGGATATGCTCTCTCCGAACATGTTACTCCTGTGTTTCTACCATGCCGAAGGGCGCTACAACAGAGACTATGTTGCTACCAGACATGTAATAGAGCACACATTCGGTGTTTTAAAATAAAAGTTTCCAAATTATCACCAAAACAGTGTGATATAAACAAAAGAAGTGTGGGAATGTCGCTACTGGAGGTCTCCATAAATTTAGCATAGAGGCTGGTGATGTTTTTCACCCTCATGCTGTGAAGGTGAACGATATCGATCAATATGCATTTCAGCCAGAAGCAGATGCTACAGGCCAAGCTGTTAGTTATTTTAATTGACTTAGGACCTAATTTGCTAATAAAATAACAAGTTAGTGCAAATACTTTTCCTTGTTTAATGAAAAGAAGGCATGAGAAAAACAAGAACATATTAGCCATTGGAAAAAATATCAAGCAAACAGAATGATGTGTACATATAAAACATATTAATATTCAGTTAGAAAACCCTAAATTTGTCGAGCATATTGGTTAAAGAACCGAAACCTGAAGCTTACTCCATTTCGTTCGTGAACTTATTTATAACTTTCATTTTAAGATTACGCTCTTTTTCTACGGTTTATCTTTGTCGTTCAGTTAACAACAGTTTTGCATTACATTGCGCTCGTATTAAACGCAATTATAACGAGTGAAGTCCTTTTGCTTCTTCCAACAACTTCCTGTTCTTCACTGAAAACGCATGTTGTCTGCCTGTTTTCATGGGCACATCTTCCGATAAGTTTCCATCATAGGATGGAAGCCGAGCCTCATTCATAACTATGGGATAACGTTTCAATTTCTGCAGTTTTATTAGCATTTTATGAGTAGTCATTATCATCAGTGTTGCCTCAAAGGACCACATTATCTCCAGTTGAGTTGGTGTCGTTAACTCCAGGTATCCCGCGAAAACTTGTGGGTACGTAGCAACAACCAGTTAGCTTACGTCCTCTATCTTCATCTCAACTACTCCATCGCCAGTTTGGAATTGCTCTCGATTTTTGCTTTCTTGTCCTTCCAAATTGCTTGAAACTGCTCTTGTGATCTTTGTGTAGAAGCTTCTGCGTTGTATTGTGTATTGAGTGTGCATCATTTTCCCTGTTTATCATTTTTACAACATACTTTTAGATTCAGTAGTAGTTATGTGCTTTTCCATTGTTTCAGTAAACAGCTCTTTTTCATTTTCTAGTTTATTTTTTGAATGTTTTTTAACCCTTAAATTGTCCTTGACCACCATTAAAATATCCTTGACCACCATCATATAAACAATTAAAGAAGTAAAAAAAAAAATTTTGCTCTTCAACACTTGTCTGAAAGAGTATATTACTATGGAGGTAATTTACTAAAGTAATCGAGACTTCCACGCCCGAGTTCCCGGGTTAGATTCCCGGCGGGGTCAGGGATTTTCTCTGCCTCGTGATGACTGGGTGTTGTGTGATGTCCTTAGGTTAATTAGGTTTAAGTAGTTCTAAGTTCTAGGGGACTGATGACCATAGATGTTAAGTCCCATAGTGCTAAGAGCCATTAATCGAGACTAAAGAAGTAAGAATTACTGCAAGTGTACTTTATACTAGTTTGGTGCTCGCCACGAATTACTGAAATCCTTGGGAGAGACTGCATGACAAAATTATTCAAACTCGTGTCCAAGAGATATGAGTCTGGCAAAATACCCTCAAACTTCTTCAAGAACGAATAATTCCAATTCGAAAGAGAGTAGGCTCTGGCATGTATGAGTACTAGTGTACCATCATATTGATAATTCATTCAGTTGCAAAATACTGTCAGGCATTATTTAAAGAAGAATGGAAAACCTGGTATAGGCCAGCCTTGGAGAAGGTCACTTTGGGTATCGCAGAAACGTAGGAGCACGCGAGGCAGACGACTCTACGATTTGTTCTAGAAGATACGCTGAGGAAAGGCAAACTTACTTTCACAGCACTTTTTGTTTTAGAAAATCTTTTGACAATATTGACTACACCACACTCTTCGAAATTTTCAAGGTATCTAGGAAAAATAGAGAAACCAAACTACGGTTATAACAGTCGAAGTACGTGAAAACGAAGTTGTAGTTGAGAAGGGAAGGAGAGAGGGTTCTAGCCTCTCCCCAGTGTTACTCAATTTCCATGTTGAGCTAACAGTGAAGGAAACCGGGGAGAAATTTAGCAGGGGAACTATAGTTCAGGAAAAGGAATAAAAACATTGAGGTTTGTCGATATTATAATTCTGCCAGATACGGCAATCGACTTGGAAAAGCAGGTGAACGGAAATGACAGTGTCTTGAAGGGAGAATGTAAGATGAACATTAACAAACGTAAAACAAGGTTAACGAAGTGATTTAGAGTTAAATATGTCGCTGCTGAGGGAACTGAATTAGGAATTAAGACACTAGAAGTACCAGATGAGGTTTAATATTCGGGGAGCAAAGTAACTGATGAAGTAGGGGAAGATACAAAATGCAAATTGGCGATAGCCAGATAAGCACTTCTGAATACCAGGAATTTGTTAATATCTAATATTGATATGATTGTTACTAAGTCTTTTTGGAAGGTATTTATCTGGAGTGTAGTTGTGTGTGGAAATGAAACGTGGACAATAAGCATTTCAGACAAGAGGAGATTATAATATTTTGAAACGTGATGCTGTACGAGAATGCTGAAGATTAGACGGTCAAATCGAATAACAATTGAGGAGATAGCGAACTGAAGCGAAGTAATTAGAAATTCATGACACAACTTGACTAAAAAGATGGGTCGGTTGATAGCTCACATCCTGAGGCATCAATGAAACATCAGTTTGGTAAGAGAAGGACATGTCTCGTGGGAAAAATTGTGGAGCAAGACCATGGCTTAAGTACAGTAAGCAGGATCAATTGGATGTAGTTTTATGTAGTTATGCAGAGATGAAGACACTTCCATAGGCTGGACTAGCCTGGAGAGTTATATGAAATCGGTCTTCCGACACAAGACGATGATAACATACAGAGAACTCGCGTTCCGAGATGAGTCATGCAAGACAATACTTCATCGCTTACATATCACTCGAATGAGGATGGTGGTAAACTCTGGGAAAAAAAGCCATGCGGAGACTTGTCGACGATCATTCTCCGTGCTCACCAATTGCGAATGAAAGGAAGAAAGGGGGAAATGTTAGTGGTACCCGACGTACCCTCCACCATACACTGTGGGGTGGTGTGCGAAGTTCAGATGTGGATGTACAGGAAGCTAACTTCCTGAAGCCAGAAAATTCTATATTGTGGGCATCCACAGATGTAGAACTGTACCATGATGACTAAGACGGCTTAGCTGTATGGTCTATCTTCATTTATGATCCAACTAGCTTCGCGGATTTAGAGCCACATCTTCAGGTACATACCGGTATATAAGCAAGAGTAAAACGAGTAAACATCCTGTTTCGATCACAATATAGTTGACCTGTACACAAAGCTATATAAGAAAATTTTGTACTCATACTTATTCATAATGTATTTCAAACGATAAACAGGAGGCGTCCCAACATTCTCTGTACAGTCGTGGTAAAAATGTTTATCAGAGTCATGTTCCCTGCAGTCTGCTCTATTTTAAATTGACGGTCAATCATTTGTATCACGATTGGACGAAGAATGTTGGGTCATCTATTTGTTATCGTTTGAAATAAATTATGGAATAAGCGTGTGTACATAATTTTTCCTGTGTAGCTTCATGTATAGCTTAACTATGTTTTAACTGAAACAGGATCTTTACTGGGTCTAATTTTGTTTATGTACAAATGTGTTCCTAAAGATGAGGCCCTAATTCTGCGACGCTAGTTGGATCATAAATAAAGATAGATCACATGGTCCGTGTGCTGTTATCCATCATGGTTGCTAAAGCCAGTATGTGAAACTGTTATGTCAAATGTTCTCTGACGTATCCTGCTGAGTATATAGTCTAATATTCAATACTGCAAACTGCTAGATTTCAGTACAGTTTGTTATTACGAAATTACTTAATTTCTTTCAGATTTAATTGCTTAGCTGCATCACTAATGATAGTTATAGGAGGCAACTGGTCAGAATGAGCAAATTCATTTTAGTATCCGATGTTAAAAAACTTCAACATAATACAAACTAAACAATGCGTGTAGTGTTGCTCGACTCTGTGCAAGTAGATCTATACAAAAACAGGAGTTAAACAAATTTATTTGGATGTAGTGTTCCTATTTAAAAGAAAATATCAATGACGAAAATATTTGTTGATGAGTAAATTGTAAAAATCTTTACTGTAAAGTAGTCAGACCATAAGATTTCATCTTTAATGTTGTGGGACCAAAATGATGGTTCTAATTTAAACCGCTTGCCTTTAGTTACGATTTATCATACCTTCTAAAGCATAATAAGTGCGGCGGTGTATATCAGTCTGTTGCATGAAGAAGCCAACAAACGTATTTAAGAATCCCTGCAGGAAACAAACTAGTACGGAATTTTAAAATATTTGTACCTGACATTGGGCAAATAGAAAAGGCGGCAGAGTCAAAACATTTGGGTGAACAATACAAGAAATTAATTTAGAAACAACTTTCGTAGAGAAAATGTTATAGTGTAACCAATGTTTACAACAAAAATGTTTATTTAACAACCTTCAAATAAAGCACTACATCACATATGTGAAATGAAAATGAGTAGGTGCAAAAGTTAAATAAACCAATATTATTAGACTGGAGACCTACAAAGGGCCGCGCGGCGTAGGCGCGCTATCTAAGGCCCCTTGCCATGGTTCGCGCAGCTCCCCCAGGTGGAGGTTCGAGTCTTTCCTCTGGCATGGGTGTGTGTGCTGTCCTTAGCATAAGTTAGTTTAAGTCAGATTAAGTAGTGTGTAAGCCTGAGGACTATATTATTACTTCCTTTCTGTGGTTATTAATTATTATTATTATTAAGTGAAACACAAGAAAGGGATAATATAAGATATATATATATATATATATATATATATATATATATATATATATATATATATTGATTTGTAGGTGGCCAAATATAAATATTAAATTATGTTTCAAATGAGCACCAGGCTCCCTACAAATTATTTCAAATGCTTTCGGCGATATGTAATGCAGGCTAAGTTCACTGACCTAAAATAAATCGTATCTTTGGAAGCATACATTTTTTGACGAAATAAAATTAGTGAAGCTTTGCACTTTAGTTAATTGAATAACTTGAAATGATTCTTTGTGCTCCGGCTGTGGTGATATGTTACACAAAAAAATTAATTAAATACGCCGCGTACTCTCGACCAATTGTTGCCAGTCAAAGATCACCGTTGCTCGCTTCGCAGAGACTGAAAAAATGCTAAATAACTTCTTGCAATTATTAATTCAGGAAGAATTGTTTGCGTGGGTTCTTTAAGCAACACAATGCACTCACTATTTGTAAATATATATCCACTAAGCACAGAATACGCACTTGAATTATCCGCTACGTATGAGAACAAATAGAACAAAAACTACCGTTTACAATAGCAAGCGTACCTTACATACAGCAGAAGAAATGATCTGACTCGAAGTGATTATGAATATCTTTTTTCTCTTATATATAATGACAAAGATAATAATGTTAGTTATGAGAACGTTATGCACTACTGTCTCATCTCATATAAATAATGTATTTTTACTACATTGCAATCGTCTTTCTTTGAACCTAATTTAAGACATTTTCATAATTAATTTGTCGTTTATGTTCATACAGTATTATCCAGATTCCTTTTATTATTTAATTCAAATATATCGGCTTGGATATTTCAAAAGGGACACTATAGGACCCATGAGCCCAGCAGTTTGGTCTTATAGGAACTCACCACAAACTACCAACCAAAACCATAAGGTAAATGCCAGGTTTGGTATTAAGGCCGATTTCCAGGAACAGAGAAATAACTTTAAAACCTGCCTGTCCACCAATAAAGAGGACACTGATATTCTTTGATCATTTATGAGGAATTCATGAATACGCATCTGCCAAACAGATACTCATATATTTTCAACAAAAGAAGTCAATAACAACCTGGGTTGAAGATGGGATGCAAGACTTAAAACATGCAACAAACGTACTGACAAGGTGAAACGTACTGACAAGGTGACGCAATACCGGAGGAACAATGAAAAAAAACACGAAAAATTGAAATTCGTATCTTGTCTCCTAGCTGGTCTACTAAAATGCCTGACATAGTGAAGAAGTGGCAAAATACATTTCCATGTTGGACACTGCTTGTGTGGAATACTAACATGCATGAACAGTAACTTGGTAGGACGTGTCAAAATAATTATTACTCGCGTTATTTCTATGTTTAAACAAAAATTACGCAAAATAGAAATTTACGTTTTATTACATTTTCTTCATTCCGTTTCTTTATTTTGGAATAGAAATAAAATTAATATTAAGAAATAATTTAAGATTTTAACGACAGAATTAGTCAATCAAATTATACGACAAAAAATGCGTTACCAACATTTACGAAATACATATCGTTCACGATTGGGGGAAAAGACCCATTCACACCAATTAATAATAATAACAATAGTAGTATCTCACTTTTAATGTAAAGTGCATACTGCTTAGTATCTGATATTAGCCGGCTGACTGTGTTTGTGGCCTGCTCGAATGATTTGAATTACATCTAGATTACTTCACATACGTTGTGCTGTTGTTGGCTTCACTGAAAAGGCTGGTTTTATCCATCTTTCCACGCTAATATATCACGTGCAGGCCTCTACATATCTGCATAACTAATTCAACCTACAGCCACTTGAAGTTGCTTACTATAGTTAAACCTTGGATTCCCTCTACAACTTTTACCCACCAAACCTTCCTCCCTTACCATATTAAAAGTTTCTTGATGCTTCGAGACGCCCTTCTTTCAGTCTAGCTGTGCCATACTGTGTTAATTCGCTGTATCATTCCCTCCTCGTTAGGTGCTCAGTCCACTTATTTAATTTTCAACATTCTTCGTATGTATAATAGGAGAAAGATTACGAATAATAAAAAGACTACTCCTTCTTCTTTTATACTGCTGAGCTACTGTTGTTACCTGATATTTTAGAAAACGATATTTATGTAACTTTACTGGTTTCAGAAACCACTGCAGCTGTCAATGTTTACAAAAAGTTGTAACCGTTTCAACACATTATGACTATTAATAATGTCCAGAGTTTACATTCGTAAGATCAAGTATTCTGATACATTCTTCAAGGATTACTTACAACAGTAATTTTTATTTATTTTTTATTTTATTATTTTTTTAAATATCAAGGGTTTCCAAATGCCTATATGACGTATATCGGCAACCTATTATAGACTTTTGCAGCAGTTTATAGAACTCCATATGTAAATTATTTCGACTTCTGGTATTGTGTTTTGGAAATGCCAAAATCATTCTAAATTCACTCTTGTTCAAATGATCAAATGTGTGTGAAATCTTATGGGACTTAACTGCTAAGGCGATCAGTCGCTAAGCTTACACACTACTTGACCTAAATTATCCTAAGGACAAACACACACACACCCATGCCCGAGGGAGGACTCGAACCTCCGCCGGGACCAGCTACACAGTCCATGACTGCAGCGCCCTAGATCGCTCGGCTAATCCCGCGCGGCTCTACTCTTGTTATTAGCCAACAGTTCCATTAGAGAATATTCATTGTCACTTATCTATAAGAATCCCTTGACCCCTGACGATTTGTCTGTTGGCTTCTGTCTAGGATTCTTCGGCCGACGCTCGTCTGATGATTATTCTGACGTTTCGCCAGCACGAGTAACTGGCATTGTCAGAGCTTCACCCTCCATTGTTAGTGGTGGACTGGAGTCGAGCTATCGGCTGCAGATTATATGAGGGCTATTCAGAAAGTAGGATCCGATCAGTCACGAAATGGGCACCACACTGAATATCCGATTAAGCTTTGCACACATGTGTTGGGCAGTGTCTCTAGTATGCCCATCGATCGCTTCACGTCGCTCTTTTCCCTTATGAGCGCACAGTGAGCACGTAAAGATGCATAGAAAATAGTGTTCCCGCCTAATATGGGTGCCTGCCACGAGATTTCGCCTGATTTGAGGGCAGCCCACATAACTGTCGTTTCGCTCTTCATGACAATTCTCGCCCGCACACTGAAGACGCTCCTGAAGCGTTTTCGTCGGAATGTCTTTGATCGCCCACCATATAGCCCAGACTTGGCTCCCTCTGACTTTCTTCTCTGTCCACATAAACCCGTTCGTTATGAAGACAACATTTTGCCACAGATAACGACGCGCAGAGTAGCGAAGGGAATTGGCGGAGAGAGCACGTGGCTGCCTTCTATCACGAGAGTATTGGAAAATTGGTAGTGCGATACGACAAATGTCTGAGTCTGAGACAATGTAGAGAAGTAGCTAGAAGGTGTAGCTAACTGTTAGAAATAAACAATTTTTATTTGCACAGTAGTTTCCATTTCAGACCGATCGGACCTTACTTTCTCGATACCTCCCGTATATACCTGGTGTGCCAACGTCCAAGCGCTTTTCCCTCTCTACTCGCAACGGTCCTTCGTTGCAGCACGTGAATCTAGGGCCCGATCACATTGAGGCTGTCCTCTTTCTTGTTGAAACTATTGTCATGTTTGTGCATTTGTATAACTTCCCTGAACAAGCGGGTGTGACAGCTCTCTTGTGCAGCAACAACTTGATTGATTGGTTGGTTGGTTTGGGGGGAGGGGACCAAACAGTGAGGTCATCGGTCCCATCGGATTTGGGAAGAACGGGGAAGGATGTTGGCCGTGCCCTTTCAAAGAAACCATATCGGCATTTTCCTGAAGCGATTTACAGAAATCACGGAAAACCTAAGTCAGGACTGGACGCGGGTTTGAACAGTCGTCTTCCCGAATGCGAGTGCAGCGAGTCCAGTGTGCTAACCACTCCGCCACCTCGCTCAGCAGCAAGAACTTCCATGATGGCTAATTTTACTATGTCCTCAGTATCACACAGCGAGTGCTCCGCCACGGCCAATTTCTCCATCTGCGCCAGTCTGCAGCACGGCTTATGGTAGGTGTTCCTGGTGCTGATTGATCTTTCAGTCATTCCAACATAGATCTTTCCACACGTACATGGTGTGAATTAATTTCCGACGTTGCAAGTGGGTCCCTTTTCTCATTTGTCGATCTGAGACACTCTTTTATCTTCTTTGTCGGTTTATAGATCGTCTTTATGCCGTGATTGCCCAATGTATAGCCGATTCTGTCCGTCACTCTGTGATTGTACGGCAGAAAGGCGGTACCCGACATATCTTTTTGCGATATGCCACTCAGCCAAGTGTTTGATTCTGAAGAGCTATCACGACCGCTTGTTCAGGAAAGCTAAGAAACACACAAACATGACTCTAGCTGAACAAGAACGAGGAAAGCCTCAGGGTGAACGGATCCTGAATTCCCGTGCTGCAGTGAACGACCGTAGTAGGTTGCAAAGGGAGAACTCGAGTACGGATGACCATGGAAAAGCCCTTGGACGTTGGCGCGCCATGTTCATAGCTCGATTCCAGTCCACCACCAGCAGTGAAGGGTGAAATTTTGACAATGCTCGTTACTCGTGCTGGTGAAACGTCAGAAAAATCATCATAGTTGGCCGAAGAACCCGAGACAGAAGCCAACAGACACTTTGTCAGCGAGTGGCAATGAGACCCTTACAATTTTGTACATGGGCAAGATGTTCGGTTATTGCTTTACACAACACTGTTTTTTCACGCTACTGAATCATAAGTACTGTTTTGACTTCTTATATCTCCGAAGATAGTGTCATAGGACAGTATTGAGAGAAAGTGTTCGAAGTATGCAAGGAATCCCGTTTGCAGGTCAACGAAACCGTTCACTGTAGCGCCAAAGGAACTGATATAGGCATGCGTATTCAAATAGAGATATGTAAACAGGTAGAACACGGCGCTGCGGTCGGCTGTGTATGACAAGTGTCTGGCGCAGTAGATAGATCGGTTACTGCTGCTACAATAGCAGGTTATCAAGATTTAAGTGAGTTTGAAAGTGGTGTTGCAGTCGGTGCATGAGCGATGGGACTCAGTATTTCCGAGGTAGCGATGAAACGAGGATTTTCCCGTACGTCCATTTCATGAGTGTAACGTTAATATCAGGAATCCAGTAAAATATTCATTCTCCGACATCGTTGCGGCTGTAAAAAGATCCTTCAAGAATAGGACCGACGACTGAGGAGAATCGTTCAGCGTGACAGAAGTGCTGCCCTTAAGCAAATTGCTGCAAATTTCAATGCTGGGCCATCAGCAAGTAACAGCGTTCGAACCACTCAACGAAACGTCATTGACATGGACTTTCGGAGCCGAAGGCTCACTCATGTGCCCTTGATCACTGCACGACACAAAGCTTTACGCCTCACCTGGACCCGTGAATACCGACATTGGACTGTTGTTGACTGGAAACATGTTGCATAGTCGGATGTAATGTATTGCGAATACACAGAAAGAAGGATCCTTTATTGTATGATTATATGATAGCGGAACAAACACTGGTAGCAGTTACTTCTGTAAAATATCTGGGAGTATGCGTACGGAACGATTTGAAGTGGAATGATCATATAAAACTAATTGTTGGTAAGGCGGGTACCAGGTTGAGATTCATTGGGAGAGTGCTTAGAAAATGTAGTCCATCAACAAAGGAGGTGGCTTACAAAACACTCGTTCGACCTATACTTGAGTATTGCTCATCAGTGTGGGATCCGTACCAGGTCGGGTTGACGGAGGAGATAGAGAAGATCCAAAGAAGAGCGGCGCGTTTCGTCACTGGGTTATTTGGTAACCGTGATAGCGTTACGGAGATGTTTAATAAACTCAAGTGGCAGACTCTGCAAGAGAGGCGCTCTGCATCGCGGTGTAGCTTGCTCGCCAGGTTTCGAGAGGGTGCGTTTCTGGATGAGGTATCGAATATATTGCTTCCCCCTACTTATACTTCCCGAGGAGATCACGAATGTAAAATTAGGGAGATTAGAGTGCGCACGGAGGCTTTCAGACAGTCGTTCTTCCCGCGAACCATACGCGACTGGAACAGGAAAGGGAGGTAATGACAGTGGCACGTAAAGTGCCCTCCGCCACACACCGTTGGGTGGCTTGCGGAGTATCAATGTAGATGTAGATGTAGATGTGTCTCGACTCAGATTGTATCCAGCGGATTGACGTGTACGGGGTATGGAATCCATGGACACAGCAAACGGCAGAGGACTATTCTAGCTGATGGAGGCTCTGTAATAGTGTGGGGAATGTGCAGTTGCAGTGCACAACTGACCCCTGGTAATTCTAGATACGAACGAGCTAAATTAAAGGTGGAGGCTCTCTAATGGTGTGGGGCGTGTGCAGTTGGAGTGATATGGGACCCTTGATACGTCTAGATACGTCTCTGACAGGTGACACGTATGTAAGCACCCTGTCTGATCACCTGCATCCATTCATGTCCATTGCGCGTTCCGACGAACTTGGGCAATTACAGTAGGACAATGCGATGCCCCACACGTCCAGAATTGCTACAGAGTGGCTCCAGGAACACTATTTTCAGTTTAAATACTTCCGCTGGCCACCAAACTCCCCAGACACGAACATTATTGGCATATCTGGGATGCCCTGCAACATGTTGTTCAGGAAAGATCTCCACCCCCTCGTACTCTTACGGATTTATGGACACGCCTGCAGGATTCATTGTGTCAGTTCCCTCCAGAAATACTTCAGACATTAGTCGAGTCCACGCCACGTCGTGTTACGGCACTTCTGCGTGCTCGCGAGGGCCCTACACGATACTAGGCATGTGTACCAGTTTCTTTTGCTCTTGTATAATTGTTTGTTGTAAAGTGAATTATTTGTGCTTCTGCGAGATTGAAATTTACTGTTTACTGCGAGCCAGTTGGATGCTTAATTAATTATTCTCTTAGATATGTCTGGTATGAGTGGCTTTGAGCCTTTAATCAGAATATTGCCATCGTCAGTAAACATCACTATTTGTGATGAGTCCTCTAGCATCCCGGCTCTTTGGCTAACATATCCAATTGTCAGTATCATCTGGGTTTCTTATCTTTCTGTGTGTACACGAACTTCACCCATAGAACCTCACACAACTTATATCCATATATCTATATGTCACTTTTTACAATAGCGGATACTCACGTTCGATTTTGTTACGTTTCAGAAATCGGGCGCGAATATATTGCTAAGTAGCAATGTCCATGTTTGACACGTTAATGAAATGTTGGGGACTGTCGCTGTTTATATCATATATCGAGTATGTTTCTGTTGCACACTCCCAGTAGCTACTTGATTAACTGGCATATTACATTTTTCCATAGGGGTATCTCATTTCAAGTCACATCCTAAGATAATATAAATATTCTCTAAAATGGAGCAACTGTCGATTCCGTAGATTCAGGTTCATTCCGTCGCAATAGATCATTTGTGTGATACCATACAGGTTAAGCGGTCGCCAAACGTTGCCTTTACTCTCTCACATCCCTTACGACAGGGTTGAGTTCTTATGAACTGCTTATTCCTTCATTTCTTATACTGAAATATCACATTTTGTTACGGAAATGCTGCGCGGGGTAGCCGTGCGGTCTCAAGCGTATTGTCGTGTCCCGCGCGGCTTCCTCCTCGGATGTTCGAGTCCTACCTCACGCATGGGTGTTGGTGTTGTCCTTAGCGTAAGTTTAAGTTAGATTGAATAGTGCGTAAGCTTAGGGACCGATGACCGGAGCATTTTGGTCCCATAAGACGTCAAAAAATTTTTATTACGGAAATAATTGTGTCAGATACTGCACTATGTGAAGGAACCAAAGACGTTATTGCTTGCATAGGAAAAGGGAACGTTATCATTACATTATCTCTGATTGTTATTATCTCTGTTGCTGAATGTAATGTTAATGACTACGATTTTGTTCTTGCTAAGACAAGGACGAAGGGAACTTATAACTGTGAATATTACGTAATACAACTCGATAATAAAAGTTGTATTGAAGGAGGAAGTAAACGAGTGCTCATCTCTGATAAATAATTACGTGTGACTCTAAGGTAAATATTACCCTGTCTAATCATTCTAACTACTATAGGAAGTTTCAGCTGCACTGCGTCGACGTGGAGTTGGAGAGACTCTGAGGAGATTGGCGAACGAGCCTGCAAATAAAGACAGCGACTTTAAGCGGACTCAAGAGCACGCAACAAGAAATCTGTCACAGCCTTTTACCAACATATTACCACCGACAAAACACACATGAGGCAAATTTAGTTTCAATGGACATTTCAATACATCATTTGAAAACCATGAACACATGCTAATCTTGTCGTTGAAAAGATGAAACACACAAAAATAACAACACAATCTGTCTACCAGTGAAAGGACTGATCTTGAGTCTGGGAATACACATGCTACACATTACAACATATTGTATTTGTTATAAATATTGTGTGTGTTACTACATACTAACACCGTATTTATTTTGCATGTACGATTGCTTGAGTATTGCAGAGAAAATGTGTGTACATGAGCAAAAATTAAGATCAGAATAACTGTAACATCGGAGGATACGCGGCAGTCTACGATAAATGGGTGTATATTTTTATTTCTATCTCTGCTGACTCTTCTAAAGGGTGTAAGAAGGGAATTATTATCTGTAGATGGGCACTTTATTTTTTTTAGATTAAACGTAGTCAGTTTCGGTAATTTGTTTGAGACAACTATACGTGCGACGTTGTTGCTACACAGTGCACATTAGAGCGTTTCTGACGTGCTGTTGCAAAATCACAATCAAGCACGTTATTGGAGGAAAGGATTGTCTGTGACTCAACTGTAATTGATTTAATTATTTTGAACGGATTACGACAATCTGAAGAGGAGGTTAAAATCTGTATGGTTAAAACAAGACAGCAGGCTAGACTGGCGTAACAGAGGGAACAAAATGTTCATCAGGCGATGAACGTACAGTAAGTTATGGATACGTTTACATTAATGTTGGCGCATACTGAGCGGATGTCAATCGCATTGAAATCAGAATTTATTAATAGTTCGGTGGCATTACGGACGGAATTACAGGCCATGAAGACAGCATTACAAAATCAAAACATAGGATCACAGCCGTTACTTAATAGTGCCATTATACAGATTTCAAATGCACAGAAAAATTTTGCTGATGATATCGGACAGTTCCGTGACAAGACAAACATCTCCGTGCGGTTAAAGGCGCTGCAGCCTGGAACCGCAAGACCGCTACGGTCGCAGGTTCGAATCCTGCCTCGGGCATGGATGTTTGTGATGTCCTTAGGTTAGTTAGGTTTAACTAGTTCTAAGTTCTAGGGGACTAATGACCTCAGCAGTTGAGTCCCATAGTGCTCAGAGCCATTTGAACCATTTGAACAAACATCTCCCAGGTGGATTGTGTACTTTAAAATTGGAATTCGAAAATGTAAAGATAGGGCAAGATGAGTTAACTGTCACTGTTGCCGCGATTTCACAAGCAGTAGGAGACATTACTCGTGGTCAGATTGATATTATCAGCACACAACTCACACAACAAGCAGAACACTTTACGGAGGTTTTCCACCAGTGGTTACAAGACAAAGATACCCAGCTGACAACTGCTACTGATTAAAAGGTTTTGATAATCAAGAGTTTTTGAGAGGTTTGCAAGAAACTCGAACTCAATCAACCGAACGATTTTCTGAATGGCGTGTATCTACGGACGAACAGATGGAAGATGTCAATCAGCAAATGAACAACACATGTCATACTTGGTAGGATAATCACTCCCTCGTTGTTGATAATGAACGCGTGAAAAATAGAGCTAGTCTAGACCCTGTACAACCATCTCTTAAACAATATGAGCAAGTACCAACACCAACAACACCATACGCGTATGAAACGTCAGATCATGTGAGTGATATTGCATCCTTACACATGGAACAAAAATTAATTAAGTACAGATAAATCCCATATTTTAATCCGGAGAATAAACTTGACACCCAGTCGTTTTCATCAGGTCATTTAAAGATATTTTACCCACAATGTTGGCTGAAAGTAAAAAAAAAAGTTACGTGAATGGACATATCTCAAGTGCCGGAGCTCTTTGGGCAGCTGAAGATGCAGAAACTTGCACCACATATGTCGAATTCCAGAATGCACTTAATGCAAAGTACTGCTCTGCGGCAATACAAGAGAGAATCTGTAAGCAAGTTTACAATCCATAACCATACAATTCACGGTTAGCTACGCTACGCAGATACTTTGAGCAATACCATAATAAGACGAAATATTTGTCGGAACTAATTTTTGGCAAAGACTTCATCAGAATATTGAAAGCGAAGCTACCATTTGACATTCAAAATAAATTATTACATATCAATGATATCAATTTTGACTAAATTTTGTCTTCACTGGATGCAATAGCTATTTTGATGGAAGACTTAAAAGCCAGAGATGACAATGGCAATGGCCAAAATGGCTCTAACAGAAAGAATTATTCAAATAGGGATTCGAATAACTTTCAACAGCAATCACATACTGATGAGAATCAACAAGAAGGTTCTCACAAAACTACGTACAATAAAGTAACTCAAGAAATGCGAACAGGAATAACCATGGGAATAAATACAGGAACAAAAGATACGGTAGGCGCTACAAGCCCTGCCATCAACACATTCGAATGCAAATTCTAACAATCAATCTAAGCCTGATGAGGTAAGTAATTACTGGAGGAATCACTCGCCTATTATTTCTGATGTTACTGACGAACAAGCTGTACGTACCCATCAACGTCAGGAAAACTAACCGTGACCGACTTCTGCCCCGAAAGGCTGGTCGGGATAAGTGAATGTGGTTGTGACAGCAATATTAGGATGATGCGGTGTTACCATGGAGGTGAGATTAGGGACGAACTATAGTTTGGTGATCAACTCTGTGATTTTAAACCGAAAAATATGCCACAAACGGCTGTCAATGTTAGTATTATGAGATTCAATGTTTTGGCAGTCTTAGACACTGGCGCAAGTGTGAATGCTGTCTCCATGGATCTTATGAAACTTTACAGGAACGAGCTAATTTGCGGACCTTACCAGTGACGAACTGCAAGATACGTACTTGGTGCCTTAGGAGGACGCTTTCATTCAATCAAACTACAAACAAGAATTAAAACGCACCTTGGTAACGGAGCTATTGATTGCACATGCCTAGTGGTACCTAATCTTGTTGTGGACGTGATTTTGGGGCATGTGTCACTGCGAGAGATGAAATCATTAGGCAATAATTGAGGAGAATGTCGGCAATGATATAATAATTCCATGTTTTCTTTTCGTCAATGAATTGCTTGATGTACTGCGTGGCAACTTTCATTATCATGGTAATAAATGATGCACCGTTTTTAATTTTGTAGATTTAATGAGTGGCTAATGGAAGCAAATAAAAGTAATCCAGGAAAGGCAAACGCTAGACGGAGAGTCATTGGAAGAACCCTGCGGAGATGCAGTTCACCAACGAAAGAGGTAGCTAACAAAAACGTCGTTCGAACAATACTCGAACATTGCTCTCCAGTCTGGGACCCGCCCCAGATAAGATTGAGAGATGAAATAAAGAAGATCCAAAGAAGGGCAGCGCGTTTCGCCACGGAGATGCGCGTCTAAGTCTGTTGCAGACTCTCAAGACAGGCGTTGAGTGTCACGGTGTGGATTACTGATAAATGTTCCGAGAGCTTACGCTCCTAGAAGAATCATGCACATACTACTTGTAGATAAAACCTCCTGAGTCGTTAGACGGCGTCGCAGTTTTCTTAAAAATGCTTCACTGCTAGACGTTCCGATCCCTCCGCTGGGATCTTCTTCAGTACTCCACTAGTGTCCTTGGATGGCTACCACGTCGAAAAAATAATGTCGCCTTCGCTTATAAAAGGCTATTTTCCCGCGGTTTTCCGGAGAAGTGGAGGCAGCAGTCGAACATTTTCTGTATCCAGAAAGGCCCATACAGGACCTGCAACATGCGGTCGTGCGTTATCCTGCTGAAATGTAGGGTTTCGCAGGGATCAAATGGCTCTGAGCACTATGGGACTTAACATCTGTGGTCATCAGTCCCCTAGAACTTAGAACTACTTAAACTTAACTAACCTAAGGACATCACACACATCCATGCCCGAGGCAGGATTCGAACCTGCGACCGTAGTAGTCGCGCGGTTCCGGACTGAGCGCCTGAACCGCTAGACCACCGCGGCCGGCTCGCAGGGATCGAATGAAGGGTGGAGCCACGGGTCGTAACACATCTGAAATGTAACGTCCATTGTTCAAAGTGTCGTCAATGCGAACAGGAGGTGACCGAGACGTTAACCAATGGCACCCCATACCACCACGCCGGGTGATACGCCAGTATGGCGATGACGAATACAAGCTTCGAATGTGCGTTCACCGCGATGTCGTGAAACACGGATGCGACCATCATGATGCTGTAAACAGAACCTGAATTAATCCGAAAAATGACGTTTTGCCATTCCTGCACACAGGTTCGTCGTTAAGTACACCATCGCAGGCGCTCCTGTCTGTGATGCAGCGTCAAGGATAACCGCAGCCATGGTCTTCGAGCTGATAGTCCATGCTGCTGCAAACGTCGTCGAACTGAACGTGCAGATGGTTGTTGTATTGCAAACGTCCCCATCTGTTGACTCAAGGATCGAGACGTGGCTGCACGATCCGTTACAGCCATACGGATAAGATGCCTGTCGTCTCGACTCCTACTAATACGAGGCCGTTGGGACCCAGCACGGCGTTCCGTATTACCCTCCTGAACCCACCAATTCCATATTCTGCTAACAGTCATTGGATCTCGACCAACGCGAGCAGCAATGTCGCGATACGATAAACAGCAATCGCGATAGGCTACAATCCGACCTTTATCAAAGTCGGAAACGTGATGGTACGCATTTCTCCTCCTTACACGAGGCATCACAACAACGTTTCACCAGGCAACGCCGGTCAACTGCTGTTTGTGTATGAGAAATCGGTTGGAAACTTTCCTCATGTCAGTACGATGTAGGTGTCGCCACCGGCGCCAACCTTGTGTGAATGCTCTGAAAAGCTAATCATTTGCATATCACAGCATCTTCTTCCTGTCGGTTAAATTTCGCGTCTGTAGCACGTCATCTTCGTGGTGTAACAATTTTAATGGCCAGTAGTGTATTTCTGCTTTTGTGTGTTCTTATTATGAAAGGCACTTTCAGTGACAAGTAACGATTTTGTATGGAGTCCAATAACTCGCAGTCTTACACTTCACTCAGTTTTGTAGTACACGAATATTTTTGTAAACGTAATTGCTTTTGCTTCAAAAGTCATTATGCTGAAGATGCTTGCAGCTTGGGGCTGAGATATAGCAAAAATTGTGGTGTTTTGTTTCTTCTGTGTGGGAGACAGTTTTATTGCTATTGACATTTTATTGTCACGTCTGTTTGTGGTTTCCCATTCCTCTGAACTTGTGGCGGCTTGTTTGATCTTTAAATAATGTTCGTATTACACGTTCCCTGAGCTGACTAGAAGCGTACTAAGGAAGACAACACATTGTTGACTAGATGTACGACGTCTTATTTTAAGAGACCGGGTCCTCTGCTGTTTCCTAGCCATTTTTTTTCTTACAAGAAAACGACACTATCGAAACGACATCCACTAAATATCTATAGGTCAGAAGAGAATCGTAAATATTGTGCCTTATAATGTACCGTTTCATGTCACCTAGGGTCTTTGGAAAACTAATGTAGTGTAATTCTTTAGTATTTGTCGATTTTGATGGTACATACATTCCGTATTGTATAAACTATGTTGAAAATCAACACAAACAATGCTATTCGCACTCATTCGATATCATACTCAGAAATGTAGAATTCTGTCTGCTTGAAGCGTTGCTGTCGCAGTGTTTAGAAATTGGAAATTTGTGGTAAGTTCCTGTGGGTCCAATTTGCTGAGGTCATCGGACCCTAAGCTTATACACTACTTAATCTAACTTAAACTAACTTACGCTAAGGACAATACACACACCCATGCCCGAGACTCGAACATGCGCCGGGGCCAGCTGCGCGAACCGTGGCAAGGCCCCCATTGACCACGCGGCTATCCCAAGAAGCGGCTCACAGTGTTTAACAAATATGTATGAGCAGAAGGGTTGTGACTGTAAGTGTGCATGTTAGTTAGATAGTTATATGTTCGATAGACCATTTGAACGATTCATTTATCGAAATGATGTGGAACGACACAGATTACAAATGGTTCAAATGGCTCTGAGCACTATGGGACTTAACACTTGAGGTCATCAGTCCCCTAGAACTTAGAACTACTTAAACCTAACTAAACCGTGGACATCACACACATCCATGCCCGAGGCAGGTTTCGAACCTGCTACCGTAGCGGTCGCGCAGTTCCAGCACAGTTACAGGATATGTATATATGATTAGTGTTAACATTAGTGAACACATTATCATTTTATTTCTACGCATGCAACTACACTTAAACAAGTGTTTTTACTTTATTTCTTTTTCTTTTTTACTCGCTAACAATTTTTAAGGAGAAATTCGTCAATGGAGTATGTCACGTTACATATATAAAAAAATTATATATATTTTATTTTTAATTTATTAGCATGATTCTTTCTCTAGGGCTATTTTCTTATCACATTTACTTACGTGCATAAGAAAATATGAAACGGGTTCTTGAAGGGCCGCTGTTATTCATGTACCAACTTTAGATTTTGAACGTGATGACTAATATATAGTTGCCGTTAACTGAATTGAATGTAATTTTGTTAATTTCTATTTATTGGTAGCAAAGCAAGGCTCGAGAGAATTTCGATTGTTGCCGTGGAGAGGCCAACATAACACTTACTGAACTCTTGGAATCTGTATAATTTAAAATTAATTTAAATTAGTTATCTGTTGCATTTTTAAAGGTTCTTACAACGAAATTTCTCGCATTTACAGTTACTGTTAACACCTTGAAAAATAAATTGATACTTTTGCGCGTAATGGCCGACCAGAGGCTGCATCGGAAGATGAGCTACCCGCAGCGCAAATTACTGAAAAAAACGCTTATTAAAAATAATTAGACGCTGTGACCATTTGAGGTGACAACTATTACAAAGAAATTCATTTTGTGATAACAATAATTAGTTTATTTTAGCAGAATACATAATAACTTACATAAAATATGTGTAGCCGCTGATTGGCTGCCTTCCGTATCGCGAAACAAAACAGTGTGAGTACCATAAAGTACGTCCGTCCTCCTCGGCCGTACAATCGCGTCTCTGTGCGATCCTTTTTTATTTTCATAGATATGTTTCAAATAAAGATGCGACTTTTAAATTATCGCTGCATATCAGTTTTTTTTAAGAACATTTACTGTCTCTTTTATACTAATTATGTTCATAAAAAACGTCGTTAAGTCTTCACAAATAATTTTTAGCTGACCCTGAACACTTCACGATATTGTTCACTGCTTACAACCGATAAAAATGTCAATATTTATATGACGTGCCGTCACAAGTAGAAGGTATCGCCCAGGTGAAATGATTTTAAATTAGAATTAAAACTTGATTCACTACATAGCAGACGTTTTATGTTATTGAGCAAATGACTAACAATTTTTATTATTGCATATTAAACTCTTCTTTGAGCCACTGACGGCTTTACCAAGAGGTAATAGTGGCCATTTCTCCCTCTAGTGTTGTAGGTATGAGCATCACTGTTCTTCTAAAATTGTGAAGAATTTTTTACGATGACTTTCATTAGCGAAAATGCGTATTGCGACAGTGCAGTTAAAATGCGTGGCTCTTTGAAGAGGTACCTACATGACGTCCTTGGATGGATACCACATATTATTCTTCCTGCTCCCTTTTGTGCAGTCAGTAATTTCTTTGTAAGTGATACTTGTAAGTTAACCGACAAAATTGTTTCATATTGTATTATTGAATGGAAATATGCGAAATATGTCAGGAAGCTGGCACGATTGCTTCCAAGGCTAGCAATAATACGAAGAGCAAAAGTAGGTAAAAGCTCAGTAATATGCTTCATTCAGTTAAAGTGTTCATTAATATGTACGCCCAAAACTTTGGAGCACTTTACCATTTACCCTATTCCCTGACTCCTGCTCATGTGCTACATCAGTTGCTGATATGACTCTATTTTTTTGTACAGAATTGAAGGTAGTGCCGTTTTTTCAAAGTAACGGACAGTCCGTTTCCAGTGCCACTTAATAAAATTCTTTGGAAAACATCGTTTAACTTGTAAGTAGGCTGTAGCCCTCTCTTTGAAAATCACTGACTGTGCTGTGTGCAGTCTGTGGCTGGTTGGCATTGTTGGAATATTCGCTATTGTAGTTTTAGGCAGTTGGTTGTGAACAGTGTGTAGCGTTGGGCAGTTGAAGGTGAGCCGCCAGCAGTGGTGGGTGTGGGGAGAGAGATGCCAGGGTTTTGAGCGGACGATTTGGACGTGTGTCCGTCAGAAAAAGGAAATTCGTTTAATTGGGTGTCACAAAATTATATATATAATGACTTTTGAACAACGCTATTAAGGTAAATATCTTTCATTTGCTAACTATGCCTATCAGTAGTTAGTGCCTTCAGTAGTTAGAATCTTTGATTTAGCTGGTAGTATTGGCGCTCTGCAGTAGTTCGAGTAACGAAGATTTTTGTGAGGTAAGTGATTCATGAAGGGTATAAGTTATTGTTACTCAGGGCCGTTCTTTTGTAGGGATTATTGAAAGTCAGATTGCGTTGCGCTAAAAAAATATTGTTTGTCAGTTTAGTGATGATCAGAATAAGTAAAGGGAGAACTGAGTACTTTCAGTTTTACTCAGCTGTCTTTGTATCAAATAAAGTAAGAGGTTTATCAGCACAGTCATTCATAATTTTTCTTAAGGGGGGCGTTTCAAACTCTTATGTCGCTTACCTTCCAACGGGATTTCTCATAGTACTAGTATCGTGTGCAAAAAGTACTAGAGTAGCTTGTTGAATGTGAAGTGGAAGTTCATTCGCATCTTTATGTGACTGAACACTGTGGGACTCTCTTTGTGACTGTAATCCAGTAACTAAAATTTTCTACGTTTGCAACGCTTACTGCATTGAATTCTTCAGCACAACCTTTTGCATTTTGTTTGTCGGAGCGACGGAGCGACGTAACATTAGCAACCGTAGTGAGAGATGTATTTTAGGTCTCTAGTAATGATTTTTACACAGGTCAATTAATATTTCCAGGGGTTTTCGTATTAGACCCTGTATAACGGTGGTTATCCGACACAAGTTATGAAAACTGAAATTTTAACTATCAGGATTCAACCTTTCAACATTATTTTTTTAGTGAATGGACGTGGCAAATTTTTTAAAAAAAACGATAATAATGTTACATATACTGGTAATTTATACGACTCTAAAGGGGGACCCTCCTCGAGTCTTGCTATCTGCGGCGCCCTGCCCTTTCGTGCGGTGTAATTTTTCCTTAAAGTCAACGCCTGCGTTGATAGCGGGCCCTCGTGTCCGCAGATATGCAAATCCGAGCCTCGCCGCCGGGTCGCCGGCGTTAAAAACTGAAGCGACATTTATTAGAGCCGGCCTACTCCGGCTAGCCCGGCGGTCATGCCTCCTAGCGGAGCGCCGCGGCCTCCTTCTGGGGGTTTTTTGCAGCGCGGTCTACAGTCTACAGCTTAATGTGCGACGGATAACCGGCGGGCATGCGACGCACGCGTCCTTCCCCATGTAAATGAGGCGCCAATGTCCGCTGCCGCCTCCGCCCTTCCACTGTGCATTGCCCGCGCGATAGTTAAAGACTGCATTCCGCGCAAACAAAAGTCAGCGCGAAATGTGAGGCGCGGACTCTGGGCCGCTCGCCTTTCCGCGTGTGCGCGATAAGATTAGGATAAATAACGCCGCCGCGCTTTTCTTCTGCATTATTAAGCTTAATAGTTTATTCATATGTTCGCGTGCCCGCCCCTCTTCGGCTGCAGATAACAGAAAAGGTCACCCAACGCCACTCAGTGAGGGAAATTGGAGGAACGTAAACGGTTGTGAGGTATCTAGTGTGCTAGCGAGAACTCATACTGTCACTTAGCCTTTTTTTCCCCCCCACTCGGTCATAATTCCACACTGGCGTATCGCTCTGAAAGCTTATGCGCTGACGTCACGAAGAAAGAAAGAGTTGAGGGGAATTTGAACATTAACTGTGAGTCAAGCTGTACCTCGAAGGAGTACTACGTAGACACGAAAGAAACGAGGAATGAAAATGATAGATTGGGTTCTTAACGTCCCGTCGACGACGAGGTCGTCGGAGTCGGCGCACAAGCAATGATCGGAAAAGGGCGGTAAAAGAGATCAGGGGCGTTCTTATCAAAATAGCCGTCCCGGCAGGTACCCAGTGCGATTTAAAGAAACCATCGAAATCAGTGAACTGAATCACAGTATTCTTGAAAGCCAGTCCACTGCCTTCGAGACTGCTCCACCTCAAACGAAAATAAATAAATAAATAAATGAATAAATAAAATACACTCCTGGAAATGGAAAAAAAGAACACATTGACACCGGTGTGTCAGACCCACCATACTTGCTCCGGACACTGCGAGAGGGCTGTACAAGCAATGATCACACGCACGGCACAGCGGACACACCAGGAACCGCGGTGTTGGCCGTCGAATGGCGCCAGCTGCGCAGCATTTGTGCACCGCCGCCGTCAGTGTCAGCCAGTTTGCCGTGGCATACGGAGCTCCATCGCAGTCTTTAACACTGATAGCATGCCGCGACAGCGTGGACGTGAACCGTATGTGCAGTTGACGGACTTTGAGCGAGGGCGTATAGTGGGCATGCGGGAGGCCGGGTGGACGTACCGCCGAATTGCTCAACACGTGGGGCGTGAGGTCTCCACAGTACATCGATGTTGTCGCCAGTGGTCGGCGGATGGTGCACGTGCCCGTCGACCTGGGACCAGACCGCAGCGACGCACGGATGCACGCCAAGACCGTAGGATCCTACGCAGTGCCGTAGGGGACCGCACCGCCACTTCCCAGCAAATTAGGGACACTGTTGCTCCTGGGGTATCGGCGAGGACCATTCGCAACCGTCTCCATGAAGCTGGGCTACGGTCCCGCACACCGTTAGGCCGTCTTCCGCCCACGCCCCAACATCGTGCAGCCCGCCTCCAGTGGTGTCGCGACAGGCGTGAATGGAGGGACGAATGGAGACGTGTCGTCTTCAGCGATGAGAGTCGCTTCTGCCTTGGTGCCAATGATGGTCGTATGCGTGTTTGGCGCCGTGCAGGTGAGCGCCACAATCAGGACTGCATACGACCGAGGCACACAGGGCCAACACCCGGCATCATGGTGTGGGGAGCGATCTCCTAGACCGGCAAGGGAACTTGCTGTTCCAACAGGACAATGCACGTCCGCATGTATCCCGTGCCACCCAACGTGCTCTAGGAGGTGTAAGTCAACTACCCTGGCCAGCAAGATCTCCGGATCTGTCCCCCATTGAGCATGTTTGGGACTGGATGAAGCGTCGTCTCACGCGGCCTGCACGTCCAGCACGAACGCTGGTCCAACTGAGGCGCCAGATGGAAATGGCATGGCAAGCCGTTCCACAGGACTACATCCAGCATCTCTACGATCGTCTCCATGGGAGAATAGCAGCCTGCATTGCTGCGAAAGGTGGATATACACTGTACTAGTGCCGACATTGTGCATGCTCTGTTGCCTGTGTCTATGTGCCTGTGGTTCTGTCAGTGTGATCATGTGATGTATCTGACCCCAGGAATGTGTCAATAAAGTTTCCCCTTCCTGGGACAATGAATTCACGGTGTTCTTATTTCAATTTCCAGGAGTGTAAAATAAAATAAACGTTAGCGCTCGTAACGTATTAATGAGTATCTGTTTCTCAGCCTTGAACTGTGTCCTTATGCTACGACAAATGTAACCAAGTTCGATGTGGCACAGTTTTGAAATATAGAAAGGTTTTGATCGCACAATTCTTTATTAGGAGTTACGCGTTTCAAAACATCAAGTGTACAAAAAAATTAATTGTTGTCTCCAATCTGGGTTCGCCTAAATGATTGTATTACGTCATTTATTACGTGGTCGTCTATTGTAGCTTGACTACTTTTGTTGATGCTTACGTAAGATTTTATTTAGTGATTGTTATAAACTTTTTCCTGGACAACTTATATTTTATTTATTACCCAATCGGTTTTATGTCTCTATTTTACCACATCTGTTATTGGTTGCAATTGTATACTGTTTTGATTATTGACTAAAGGCCATCTCTGCAACGTTATCTGCGATGTTACCTAACGATACACTTCTCGTGCTGTTAGTATACGAATTTCTATTGCATGAAATTAGCGTAAATGTATTTTGTCATGTTGTTCACGAAGTGCTGACATGTACTTAGTCGCAGTGCATAGACGTTCGTAAGGCTACTTTTTGACTTGCTTTCTATGGTTGATGCTAGCGCCACCTACTGGCCTTCGTTTACCTCTATGATAGCCTTTTCGCCACACTCAGTTTGGCACTGGTTCTATTCAAATAGACAATGCCACTGTCAGATATGTTTACATTAAATGAGATTTGTATTGTATTCAGCCTATGTGCTCACTTTCGTGAGCTTTGTACTAAAGTTAATTTTAATGTAAGTACGATAGTAATTGAAATTTCTGTAAATTGGAATACTTAAATGCATACTTATGTACATATTTCCTATTGTTAATTTTGTAGTGTGCTTAATTCCATAGCTGATGACGCAATTTTGAAACGCGTAACGCTCCATGAAGAACTGTGCGATCAAGACCTTTCTGTATTTCCCAAATTGTCCGAAATCTAAATGGTCGCCTGCCTCTACAACGTTTGTATTCTCTTCACTTAAAACTTCCGGGCTGATAGGCCGTGGTCGAAGTATAAAACTCTCCCCTAGCGTTTCGTCTCCGACTGCGGGAGATATCCTCGGATGTACAGCGGCGAACTGCGAAGAGAACTCGAGGAAGGGCTGTTATATAGGCAGTACAGATGGCGCCGCTGTCGATCACGTGGCGTCGGCTATGAGATTATCTCTGGTAATGCCAACATTCTCAGTTTAACACCTTCCTCTTTCCTGTTAAAATTATTGCGGTGTTTATCAATCTCGATAGCCTCTCTATACAAGCGTGCATAATAATGTGAAGGTTTTCATATGACGCTCGTCTCGCTGAATTTTATTTCATGATCACCTTCCTGGTAAACATGTTCCGCTACGGCCGATTTATCCGTGTGACCCAGGCGGCAATTCCTCTTATGTTCAACAAGACGGGTGTTCACACTTCTCTTTGTGGTACCGATATAAACCTGTCCACAACTACACGGAATTTTATATGAATTGTATGATCAACGTTTGTATTTCTCCATCAAGTAATCAATGTCTATGTAATCACTCGCAGAAGAAGAGCACTGACTACAGAAGTGCCCGTGCCTGTCAGACAAGAGTAGACCAGCGGGTTCCCAAGGACAAGGGCCCATAAAGGCTCGAAAGAATGCTAATATAAGGACTAATTTAAATAGTAACGAAAAATGTAAAAATAAAATAATACGTCTATATCATGAAGTGACTTGCAGATGAGTTCCAGAACTTGTCGTTTGTAAGTGAAACAAACAGATTTCAGGTTTCCTTACATGACGCAAGTGCCCGCTCTCTCCGAGGCTACAAGAAACTGATAACGAAATTAATATTAGATTTGAATACGTCAGGTTACTTCAAACAGGTGGCTCTAGGTGGAAGTGTGGGATAGTCCGCGCATTCGCGATAAACACTGTGTCCGGGTAGCACAGTGGTTAACACAACTGCCTAGAAAGAAAGAGATCCCAGGTTCGAGTCCCTGGCCCACACGTATTTTCTCTCGTCGTCGCCGATTCCGCATACAGTCCTGACGCGGAGCTGACATCATTAGTTCCTTTCCTCTCCTTTCTCACCCCCCTTGATCTTCAGTTTATGCAATATATATAGCTAGTGCGAAGAATCACGGAAAAGCGAAAGAATTTTAGAGGCAGGGAACAGTTCCTCCCCATTATCAATATCGCTGAAATAATCAACAAAAATTGGCGACTTAGTGATGAAAGTAATTACGTCAGCAGGTAAACATACAATTTAACGTAGTTTTGCTACAAACTTGTTACCAGGTAACGCTAAATGTCGTGACTAGGGCATCCCGTCGTGTAGACCGTTCGCCGGATGCAAGTCTTTCGATTTGACGACACTTCGGCGACTTGCGCGTCGATGGGGATGAAATGATGATGATTAGGAAAATACAACACCCAGTCCCTGAGTGGAGAAAATCTACGACCCAGCCAGGAATCGAACCCGGGCCCTTAGAACTGACATGCTGTCGCAGTGACCACTTTTTTTTTTTTTTTAATCTCATTTTGGTCGCTTTTGTTCGTTGCATCTGCTCCGGGCGGACGTCCTAAGACATCCGTTTAAGTTCGTTGTTGATCGATTAACTCAGTTTTTTTTTTTTATTACAGAGGGCAGATAACCCTCTGACCGAACACGCTGCGCTGCCGTGCCGGCACCACTCAGATACCGGGGGCGGGCAGCTAACACTAAACAGAGAAGAAAAAACCATGGCCTTCTAATATATTCAACAGAGCTTATCTATTTCAGTTAAATTCCGTATGCTTTAATATTCTGTGCTAATACACAGTGAAAATACAAGGTGACCAATTTTCTAACCTACTCAGGTAACTTTTAGCGTTTAGCTTTTTTAAAAAAAATACTTTCGTACACTTCTTTCTGTGGCAATGGAAACGATCTTCGAAGAGGACTTCAACGGCATAAAATCTGTAACAATTGATAGTTGGGTTTCATCTCGATTTCGGCATGTGCCATGGGGCTCGGGAGTTATCAGTCTTTCAGTTTTTTCATTTTATCTAGAGACAGAAGCTCAGAGTCCTTATTTCAGGTGCGCCTGCAGACCATTTCATGCATCCTGAACGACACTAAGTGCCATGAAGCTCGCGATAGAGATAAATGTGGAAAGGATGAAATGCGTAGGAATGTAGTGTTGTGTGTTACCAAAATGTTAACTGCATTACTCTCACTACCTGCTTTTTCTTTGTGACGTCGTATTTTATTCGTCATGCTTACAGCCTCTTGAAGCTTTTTGATAATGTCTGCAAAGCTATTGTGAGGACTTGTTACGACCAGGATCCCATTTGGGAATCAGCTGCAACCTACTTCTAACAGTCTGATGACATTCCCTACAAACGAAAATCATACCCCCTTTTTCAGCAAGTGTATGCAATGTAAATCTCCGACGATATCCACGAGCAAGTTATGTGATCTCTGCAGCATAGCACAGACTTATGGGTCTCAAGGCCACAGGTATACACACTAACCATAGTTAAGTTACATGTTTGTTTATATTTGGCACAACAGGGTACATGTCTCTCCAGAGGGCGGGGTAGTGGTATGCGGTGCCGTTATCTTGTAACTTTTTGATCAAGGTCTACATTGATATTACCTTCTGATATAGTTCTATTAAAACATTGGTCACTGTTATAGTTTGGCAGCTAAGTGACACGTGCGTTAGAAAATTCATTACATTTTTGTTATGACTTTACGAAAACCTCGAGGAGGGATTTTTTACGGAGCTGTAATTCCCGGTGTATTATCCTTTTCCGTACCAGCAGTTGTCAACTTAAGTCCACCACTAGCAGCAAAAGACGTTAAAAAGAAACTTCACACCACGAAGGTATTATGCAAATTGCTCACAAATTGTATTTCTTAAAAAACTGTAAACTTTGGTGACCGATGGATGAGTGTACGACGCTGCAGCGGAATTTCACCACGCAGCTTACAAGGGCATGTTGATACCAGGGTATCAATCCTTTGCGAGTTTCATTCTGTGTACTCAGATGGACAGTAACTATGTCAAGCAGACGGGCGCGTGAACAATACACGCAGATATCAGCATTTGAGAGAGGTCGTACAGTTGGGCTCAAGGAAGTCCGTTGGAGGAATCGGCGAATCGCTCGACATTTGAAAAGGAGCGATGGCAATATTCGACGATTTTGGCAGAAGTGGGTGAAACATGGCCTAGAACATGTCAAGAAAGAAGCGGTCGACCTAGAGAGGTGACCGGGCGAGAGGACCAAGAAGGCGTCAGAAAGACACTCAGAGCCCCGGATTCTTATCATCGATCCGACGTGCAACTGGTGCTTCAGTGACCACAACGACCACTAATAGGCGACTTACAGAAAGGCGGCTGAGCTCACGCCGCCCCTTATGCCGACTACCACTGACCTCTGTACCGGCTGCAGTGGCATCTGGTACATGGCCTGGAATCTCGCTGGCTGGACTTGAACTGTCTTTAGTGATGAGACGCACTTCTAAATGAGCCCCAGTGACCAAAGAAGACGTCTCTACAGACGACTCAGGGAACGGTGTGGTACCAACCTGATCATCATCCGCCATGTCGCCCGACAGTTGGGATTGGTGGTCTGGGGTGTTGTTTCATTTCAAAGCAGGACCACTTTGATTGTCATCCGCAGCTCCCTTACAGCACAGCGGCACGTCGACGATATTCTACACCCAGTTTAGTTGTCGTCCATGGCGAACCATCTTGCTTACATTTCAGCAAGATAATGCCCGCCGGCGCACAGCTTGTCTTCATGCTTGCCAAATCCCACTTTGGCCAGTAAGCTATCTGGATCTCTCCCAAATGAGAACGTTTCTAGCATTACGGATTGGGCCCTACAAACAGCTCGGGATTTTGAAGATTTTACACGGCTGTGGAACAGAGTTTGGCACGATGTCTCTCAGGGAGATATCTAACAACTCTATTAATCAGTGCAAAGCCGAATAACTGCTTCCATAAGGGCCAGAGGTGGACCAACGCATTATTGACTTGCTCAGTTTGTGGAGCTTTTTCTCTTGATCAACTCATTTTACATTTTAGAGCGCCTTTGCGGTGTGCTGCCTTAGCTGTCGTTGCTTCGATTCTTGCATTACGAGTTTCAGTTTCAAATCGTAAGTTGCATTACGACCGTATAAGAGTTAAATAATTGTACAAGCAGCAGTGGGGGTTTATCCATACAGCACATGTGCAACACATGCTCGGTACCGGTAGTTTCAGGGACACCGCAGCCGCACATCGCTCATTTATTTGCAAGGAAGTTAACTGTTACCAGATTTGAACTGAAAATAGTGATCCTGTCTATGATAATGTTGTGTGGATGAACAGCACCGCCAACAGTAGATCGCTTCTGTATAGTTAAATTCTCGAACGTTTGAAGGTGCAATTGTTGTAATCTCGCTTTATTAAAACAGTATACAGGGTGTTTCAAAATTACATAAACTTCGAGGGGATATAGAAGATGTCCTGAGGAACCAAATGAGGATAGGATCCTCTATCACGGAACGTCAAAGACGCTACAGAACGTCGAAGTTGTGGGCACCGGCGCCTACAGCTATGTTTCCTGTTCAGCATTAGGGTTGACTTTATACAGGAAAGGGCCACGGACAGATCTTATCGCAATGTACCTGACAGCAGTTTGGATGTTAGATGGCGCAGAACGCGGCCATGCCTGTCATACATGTGGAGATCGGCAACAGTGGTAGAGACAGAGGGGAACGGCAAGCTTACGCAGTAAAAATACAGCGCTCAGTCGTAATTTGTCGCGTTCTGGTGTGCCGCATCATGGAGACGTTCACCCGGGTCAAATATTTCGCGTATGGTGAGGCGAGAGACAATGAGAACCCGGTGATATTCGTCTATGGACAACGCTATCCCAATAGGTGTCAGCTGCACCACTCCACGTTTTCGACATCCATCGGCGACCGGCTGAAAAGGGTGGGTTCCGAGGAAGACGACTGACAGTGATCGCACGTGAGGCATGCGCAAGGTATGATTTGCGAAGGACGGGTCGTCGAGCAGATGCGCAAAACTATAGGCCTATATCTCTGACATAGATCTGTTGTAGAATTTTTGAACATGGTTTTTGCTCGGGTATCATGTCATATCTGGAAACAAAGAATCTACTCTGTAGGAATCAACATGGATTCCGGAACCAGCAATCGTGTGAGACGCAACTCGCTTTATTTGTTCATGAGACCCAGAAAATATTAAATACAGGCTCCCAGGTAGATGCCATTTTCCTTGACTTCCGGAAGGCGTTCGATACAGTTCCGCACTGTCGCCTGACAAACAAAGTAAGAGCCTACCGAATATCAGACCAGCTGTGTGGCTGGATTGAAGAGTTTTTAGCAAACACAACACAGCATGTTGTTCTCAATGGAGAGATGTCGACAGACGTTAAAGTAACCTCTGGCGTGCCACAGGGGAGTGTTTGGGACCATTGCTTTTCGAAATATATATAAATGACCTAGTAGATAGTGTCGGAAGTTCCATGCAGCTTTTCGCGGATGATGCTGTAGTATACAGAGAAGTTGCAGCATTAGAAAATTGCAGCGAAATGCAGGAAGATCTGCAGCGGATAGGCACTTGGGGCAGGGAGTGGCAACTTACCTTTAACATAGACAAATGTATTGAGAATACATAGAAAGAAGGATCCTTTAGTGTATGATTATATGATAGCAGAACAAACACTGGTAGCAGTTACTTCTGGAAAATATCTGGGAGTATGCATACGGAACGATTTGAAGTGGAATGATCATATAAAATTAATTGTTAGTAAGGCGGGTGCCAGGTTGAGATTCATTGGGAGAGTCCTTAGAAAATGTAGTCCATCAACAAATGAGGCGGCTTACAAAACACCCGTTAGACCTATACTTGAGTATTGCTTATCAGTGTGGGATCCGTACCAGGTCGGGTTGACAGAGGAGATAGAGAAGATCCAAAGAAGAGCGGCGCGTTTCGTCACAGGGTTATTTGGTAAGCGTGATAGCGTTAAGGAGATGTTAAGCAAACTCAAGTGGCAGACTCTGCAAGAGAGGCGCTCTGCATCGCGATGTAGCTTGCTGTCCAGGTTTCGAGAGGGTGCGTTTTGGGATGAGGTATCGAATACATTGCTTCCCCCTACTTACACCTCCCGAGGAGATCACGAATGTAAAATTAGAGAGATTCGAGCGCGCACGGAGGCTTTCCGGCAGTCGTTCTTCCCGTGAGCCATACGCGACTGAAACAGGAAAGGGAGGTAATGACAGTGGCACGTGAAATGCCCTCCGCCACACACCGCTAGGTGGCTTGCGGAGTATAAATGTAGATGTAGATGTAGATGTACTAGAAAGATTCGACTAGATCCATCCTCAAGCACACGAGCTGTGGCACACGCAATGCAGTGCTCCTACTCCGTGGTTTGGCAGATGCTGCACGTTGTGGGAAGGCATCCATTCGATATTCAGAAGATACAGGCGCTGTTGGCCCTCGATTTTCTTCCGCATGTGGTGTTCGGGCAGCGGCTCCTGCAGCGTTGCGCCAGGCAGCATTATTAAGCTACATATGGGTTGTTCACGGACGAGGCGTCATCCATCCGTGAGAGCGTATTCAGCGCCCACAATTGCCATATTTCTGTGGAGGCGAACCCCCATGCCAGCCACGAACTAGGTCATCAAGTTAAGTTCACTATCAGTGTATGGCCTGACATGGTCAACGATTACTTGATTAGCCCCTACATGCTTCCCCTCGACTCATAGGCGAAAGCTGTACAACGTTCATCTAGGAAGTGCTGCCGAAATTACTGCAGGCCATCAGCGTATATGGTTCCAGACCAACACACGTTGAACTGCCAGTATCCAGATCGAACGGATGGTTGTGATCGCTGGATCGGTCGAGGTGGCCCTGTAACGTGGCCACGGCATTCGCCTAACCTCAGCACGCTGGACTTCTTCCTGTGGGGCCACCTGACGAATGTGGTGTATGGGCGGTAGAGCTAGATGGCCCAGAACGCTCCCAGACCCATCATAACTGTAACGGCCGCGAACAGTGGTAGCGGCAGAGGGGAACGGAAAGCTCATGCAGTGAAGTCAGCGGAAGACCTACTTGCGATGCTACATGCGGCCGCATCTTTCAGTGAGCGTGGTACTCAGTGAGACGCAAATGTCAGTCGTGCTGCGATGCTGCAGGCAGGCATTTAATTTATCACTGGTGAAAGCACTGTTGCAGGAAGTACCAGCCGTCTGATAAACTAATTTAACAAAGTGAAAAAAGCAGTCTCGATCGCATTTTAACATGTAGCTTTTAACGCTTGTTTCACATGATTTCTTTCTACTATACATATAATTTCCTGTGCGAGTGGTAATGTACATCGCATTCATAGGAGACAAGGCCTCTGTCAGCAGCAGCTAGCTCCATCTGCTCCACTAGCGATCGTGACGACCAGTCACGATCACCGAATATCAGAAACACAAGTCTCGACCTGCCCGCGGTCTGTTCGTGTACAGCGTCATGCGTGATGCCAGAGGGATATCCTAGAGGCAGGTGCTGGTGCGTGTAACTACGGCACCCTGTAGCGTAGCTGGATGACATTTACGCACATGGGTTCCTATGCTCATTTTGTTCCTCAATACACTGTCTACATCCCTCGAAGTCTGTCAGTGTAATTCTGAAGTACCCTGTACATTATTTTACATACTGCGAATTGACTGAAGAATTTTAGTTTTATGTTCGGTTTCGCTTTAGTCTATTGCAACTTGCAACTAACTTGCATCACAATATCATCGATAGAGCGTGTGTGGTTTGCGTAGTTTTCAAAGTACACCTAAAACTCATTTGTTCATGCATACTCCCACCAAACGACCGGGGTCGGTAAACAAAACAACCGGATAACCAACGTTAGTACACTCAGGTTCACTTATTGATGTTTCTGGGAACCGGTTGTACTTTCATTTAACTAATTCCAAGTAGGTTCACTTATTGCTGTTTCTGAGAACCTGTTGTACGTTCATGTAACTAATTCCAAGTAGGTTTCTCTGTCACTTTTCAACAAGTTTCTGTAATGATTTTATGCAGGCTTTGATGTTTAACCGCTTCAGATAAACCAGAGTGCTCATTTTGCTCTCTCAAAATTCACGGTGTTGGGATTCCTGCTTCTACCGCTAAGCACAGATCAGGTTTTTCCAGCTGATGTGTAGCGACGCTTCACCGTGTTGCGTAGTCGAATGGATTGTGTTACGGAATTTTACTCTGTCCAGTGGTCTAAATTTTGTAAGTTTGTAATACGACATATTATACTTTTCATAGTGAGCTGTAACAATCTGTAAACAATTTCGAAGCAGTCTCTTTGCCTTGTTGGTCATATGCCAGTTTGTGACTGACGTGCTTTTTTTATTTTATCCTACTGACAACGGCAATGTAGACATGCGTTTTATACCACTACTAATGAAAACAGATGATACTTTTAAGAGTTGATGAAGTCCATAACTACTGGGCTTTCCAGTTCATTCTTACTGAAAAATCCATCTGTAAATGGTCCTCAATGAAGGCAATTACTCAGTAATAATTTACACAACGGAATCTATCTTTAGGCCCGCTCTGCAAGACATCGGCTTGGTCAGTGGCGAGCTGACCTTAGAAACAGTACTTAAGACTTGAAATCAATTCTACATAATCTTCTGTAGAGGAGTGTAACATGTGAAACTGCAGGTGGAATATCGTACTCATGCCATTCAGATCAACCACCAAAAGTTTGGTTGTATTAATACGAGTATGATGCAAAATTTCAAGGATAAGGGTGGGAGGGCTGGGGGAGGGAGGGGGAGAGTTTGGTCCGAAGTATATCAATATTCTTAACACACGAGATCAATGACTGCCAATCAATGGCTCACAATCAAATACCTGCCACAAGCTGTTGTTTTTGTGGTCTTCGGTCCGAAGGCTGATTTAATGCAGCTCTCTACGCTAATCTCTCCTGAGCAATGCTCCTCATCTCCTTATTTCAGTCTACATCGACTTGAATCTGCTCATTGCATTCATCCCTTGGTCTTCCTCCACTATTTTTATCCCTCAACTTCCTACCGTTATGAAACTGACGAATCCTTCATTATCACGATGTGTCCTGTCAATCTATCCTATCTGTCAGTCAAGTTGTGCCATAAATATCTTTCCTCCCAGTTCTATTTTGTGCTTCTGCCTTAGTCTCTCGATCTACCCAATTAATCTTCAAAATTCTTGTGTATCATTAAATTTCAAAGCTTCTACTGTCATCTTGTCTGAAATGCTTATCGTTCTTTTAACTTTCTAATCCTTAAATTTATATTAGATGTTAACAAATTACTCTTTCTCATAAATACCTTTCTTTCCATAGAAAGTTCTCTCTATTTTGGTTGTCACCAGTTATTTTATTATCTATTACCTTACACTATCCATTGGGTTTAACTGAGTTTCCACGTCCTTTGGTGTCTCTGACAGAATCACAATATTATTAGCATGCCTTCTTCCTGATCTTTAGTTTCCGTTTCAAATTGTTCCTTGGCTTCCAATACTGATTACTGGCAGAGGCTACAACTCTTCCTCACTCCCTGCTCAGCTACAGTTTGTCTTTCGTATACTTTGGCTCTTGTAATTGCGATTTGTAGATAAATTCTCGTTCTCTGTATTCTATCCTTGCTGCCTTCTGAATTTCGAAGAGAACGTTCCAGTCAGCATTGTCGAAAACTTCATTTAAATCTAAAAACGTACGTTTGCATTTATTTAACCAATCATACGAGGTAATTCGTAAGAGCAGTATTGCCTCGCATGTTCCCACATTTTCTCGAAACTCAAGTTGATGAATCCTTCAAGTCTCACGATGTGTCTTCCGCCAGCTCTCCAATTCTCCTGCATACAATTCGCGTCAATATTTTTCTACCGTGACTTATTAAACTATAGTTCTGTGGTATTCACATCGGTCAGCACTTCGAACTGTTACATTCCTGTTGAAGTCTGAGGGTATTTGTTAAGGCTGGCTCCCCCAACGATCTCAATAAGTGAGACGAAACGTCGCATACTCTAGGGGCTTTCTTTAGACTTAGGTTTCTGAATGCTCTGGTAAATTTTCCTTACAGTACAGTGTGTCTCATCTGATCATCATTTGCTCCATCTTGCCTTTCTATATTGTTGACTCTGTCTCCTTTTTCCTTGCTTAGCTCTTCTTTATATTCCTTCCACCTCTCAGCTTTCCCTTGTGTTCTTAGCACTGTCTTGCCATCTGAGCAGTTGACATTTATACAACTGCTTCTCCTTTCAACAAAGACCTCTTTAATTGTTCTGTAAGCGTCAACTACCCACTTCATGGTTATGCCTGATTCTACGGCGTTGCACGTACTGGTTCTCTATCCATTTTTTCTGTCAGCCTCATTATTTAGATGTGTTCATTCGCCTGTCTCACTTTTGTCACAACACACTCTGAACAACACAAGTTGATAATTAATTCAAACTTCTCCAAGCGGGCAAGAAAACTAATATGAAACAAGTATGAAACAGCATGGAAACGGAGAAGGAAGTAAGAATGTCCGGCCCCAGATAACTAGGCGGGGAAACCGTTCTTCTACAGATGCGGTGGCAAGGACGTCCGTTTATCATCAAAGCTTCTCTCTGCATTTGTCCAAGCAGAAGGTGACGCTAAGACACCGACAAACATTATAGGCCAAGCTATCGATAGAAGATGTAAATATCTAAACTCCTGGAAATGGAAAAAAGAACACATTGACACCGGTGTGTCAGACCCACCATACTTGCTCCGGACACTGCGAGAGGGCTGTACAAGCAATGATCACACGCACGGCACAGCGGACACACCAGGAACCGCGGTGTTGGCCGTCGAATGGCGCTAGCTGCGCAGCATTTGTGCACCGCCGCCGTCAGTGTCAGCCAGTTTGCCGCGGCATACGAAGCTCCATCGCAGTCTTTAACACTGGTAGCATGCCGCGACAGCGTGGACGTGAACCGTGTGTGCAGTTGACGGACTTTGAGCGAGGGCGTATAGTGGGCATGCGGGCGGCCGGGTGGACGTACCGCCGAAATGCTCAACACGTGGGGCGTGATGTCTCCACAGTACATCGATGTTGTCGCCAGTGGTCGGCGGAAGGTGCACGTGCCCGTCGACCTGGGACCGGACCGCATCGACGCACGGATGCACGCCAATACCGTAGGATCCTACGCAGTGCCGTAGGGGACCGCACCGCCACTTCCCAGCAAATTAGGGACACTGTTGCTCCTGGGGTATCGGCGAGGACCATTCGCAACCGTCTCCATGAAGCTGGGCTACGGTCCCGCACACCGTTAGGCCGTCTTCCGCTCACGCCCCAACATCGTGCAGCCCGCCTCCAGTGGTGTCGCGACAGGCGTGAATGGAGGGACGAATGGAGACGTGTCGTCTTCAGCGATGAGAGTCGCTTCTGCCTTGGTGCCAATGATGGTCGTATGCGTGTTTGGCGCCGTGCAGGTGAGCGCCACAATCAGGACTGCATACGACCGAGGCACACAGGGCCAACACCCGGCATCATGGTGTGGGGAGCGATCTCCTACACTGGCCGTACACCACTGGTGATCGTCGAGGGGACACTGAATAGTGCACGGTACATCCAAACCGTCATCGAACCCATCGTTCTACCATTCCTAGACCGGCAAGGGAACTTGCTGTTCCAACAGAACAATGCACGTCCGCATGTATCCCGTGCCACCCAACGTGCTCTAGAAGGTGTAAGTCAACTACGCTGGCCAGCAAGATCTCCGGATCTGTCCCCCATTGAGCATGTTTGGGACTGGATGAAGTGTCGTCTCACGCGGTCTGCACGTCCAGCACGAACGCTGGTCCAACTGAGGCGCCAGGTGGAAATGGCATGGCAAGCCGTTCCACAGGACTACATCCAGCATCTCTACGATCGTCTCCATGGGAGAATAGCAGCCTGCATTGCTGCGAAAGGTGGATATACACTGTACTAGTGCCGACATTGTGCATGCTCTGTTGCCTGTGTCTATGTGCCTGTGGTTCTGTCAGTGTGATCATGTGGTGTATCTGACCCCAGGAATGTGTCAATACAGTTTCCCCTTCCTGGGACAATGAATTCACGGTGTTCTTATTTCAATTTCCAGGAGTGTATTTACCTGAACTCATCTGTCTGCGAAAGTCGTAGGAGCAGCAGTTTATCTGTGTGTGTTGTTCATATTTTTTCGTAAGTCAAAAATTAGAGTCACGAGAGGCTTGTATACATACAGCTACCTTTCATCACACAGTTATCCCTCTTTTTGTGTGTGTGTGTGGGGGGGGGGGGGGGGAGGTGGGGGGGGGGGAGGTAGTTCTGATAGGTTTAAGGATGATTAGTTTTATCGTCAAGTCGACAAACAGGTCATTAGAGAAGCAGAACAAGATCGAATTAGGGAAGAATGGGGAAGATAATTGGCCATGTCTTCTCGAAGGAACCATCCCAACATTTGCCTTAAGCGTTTCAGAGAATTCAAGGGAAACCTATACCTAGTACCTGGACGGGACTTTGAACCATCCTTCTCCAGAATGCCAGTCCACTGTCTATACACTGTGCAACCTCACTCAGTGGCTTAATGCGCCCTCCCACGAATTACTCCCTTGTAATTAATCCCATTCATCTCAGGTTACCAGTCGCATCCACGCTGCATCACTTTTTTGTGGGATATATTCCAATCTCTGTGTTTTCCTACAATTTTCACTCTCTATAGTTCAGTCAAGTACCATGAAAGTTATTCCTTAATGTCAACACTACACCTGTCACCCTGTCCATGTTTACTATACTTTTAGTCCTTGCCGATCCTGTGGAGAGCCTCTAATCTTCGCATCTTAATAGTCCACCTAATTTAGAATCCTCCTAATTTAGAACATTCTTCCACAGCACCATATCTCAAACTCTTTGATTTTCTTCTAACATAACCTAACTTAAAAAATGCGCCGATTGTTGTTTATTAACAGAAATAACAAGGAACAGTCAAGTATTTTTTACGATAAAAAAATAATTATAAACGTCTGCAAGTATGGATGCCCATGCAAATATAAAGACGTAAACAATAGAAAATAATGTTGAAACTTCCTTGATAAGATCACATTAAGCATAAGTATATTATGAAAGAAAAAAGAACATGGGTAATAATTTAAAAAAGACAAAATTTGCAGTAAAGTAAGATAAGGGTGTCTTAAGCGCCTTAATGGTTCAAGGAAAACACAGAAGAACTGGATGAGTATTTGTATCGCCGTTCTTACAAATCAGATGAGTCCGAATCCGGTATGTTACCACAGTGCCAGACCGCTCAATAGATGTAGAATGTTTGATTTTTTTTTCTTCAGATAAATCACCCACAGACAGAACTGATGCGTTTATTCAAACTTCGAACAGATGGGAACAGGATTGAAAGTAGGCCTACAAGTGACATATTATAATGCCATCCTTGACACCTTCACCTGGAGTTTGTTCATAATAATGCAACTTGTGGCCCATTTGTTGGTATTATGGACTTATTGTTTTCCACTTCTGTGCGAGAGGGCAATAGCTACGTGCTGTAATAGTTGACACAATGGGGCCGTTTAGGGGGAGGACGGTATTTACAAGTCAGCGATCCATCATCTGGTTTCTGTGGATTCTATAAAACACTCCAGGGATAACGACATACAGGCCAGTTTTCGCTGTTATTATGATCAATTTAGAGCTTGTGCTCCATATCTAATGGCACACCTATGGAACGTTGAATATTAACCGATTACTTTCTTATTGTACAATACTGTCTCTGATACTTTATAATTTTTATTCGTTATATTATTTCTCAGTGTGCATTTGGCTGGTAAAATACAAATGATTTTAAATAGATAAACTGCCGGGTGTATAGATGTCACATAAATCGTTGACTTTGTAACTGCAGTACCATGGCTGCAGAGGTCATTTGTCGTAATTCAGCTTATAGTATTTGCAGAATTAAACGGCCCCTATGATATTTTTACACTACTGGCCATTAAAATTGATACACCAAGAAGAAATGCAGACGATAAACGGGTATTCATTGGACAAATATACTAGAACTGACATCTGATTACATTTTCAATAAATTTGGGTGCATAGAACCTGAGAAATCAGTACCCCGAACAACCACCTCTGGCCGTAATCACGGCCTTGATACTCGTGGGCATTGAGTCAAACAGAGCTTGGATGGCGTGTACAGATACAGCTGCCCATGCAGTTTCAACACGATACCACAGTTCATCAAGAGTAGTGACTGGCGTATTGCGACGAGCCAGTTGTTCGGCCACCATTGACCAGACGTTTTCAGTTGGTGAGAGATCTGGAGAATGTGCTGGCCAGGGCAGCAGTCGAACATTTTCTGTATGCAGAAAGGCCCGTTCAGGACCTGCAACATGCGGTCGTGCATTATCCTGCTGAAATGTAGGGTTTCGCAGGGATCGAATGAAGGGTAGATCCACAGGGCTTAGCACATCTGAAGTGTAACGTCCACTGTTCAAACTGCCGTCAATGCGAAGAAGAGGTGACCGAGACGTGTAACCAATGGCAGCCCATACCATCACGCTGGGTATGGCGATGACGAATACACGCTTTCAATGTGCGTTCATCGCGATGTCGCCGAACACGGTTGCGACCATCATGATGCTGTAAACAGAACGGGGATTAATCCGAAAAAATGACGTTTTGCCATTCGTGCACCCAGGTTCGTCGTTGAGTACACCATCGCAGGCGTTCCTGTCTGTGATGCAGCGTCAAGGGTAACCGCAGCCATGGCCTCCGAGCTGATAGTCCACACTGCTGCAAATGTCGTCGAACTGTTCGTGCAGATGGTTGTTGTCTTGCAAACGTCCCCATCTGTTGACTCAGGGATCGAGACGTGGCTGCACGATCTGTTACAGCCATGCGGGGAAGATGCCTGTCATCCCGACTGCTAGTGATACGAGGCCTTTGGGATCCAGCACGGAGTTCCGTATTACCCTCCTGAACACACTAATTCCATATTCTGCTAACAGTCATTGGATCTCGACCAACGCGAGCAGCAATGTCGCGAAACGATAAACCGCAATCACGATAGGCTTCAATCCGACCTTTATCAAAGGCGGGAACGTGATGGTACGCATTTCTCCTCCTTACACGAGGCATCACAACAACGTTTCACCAGGCAACGCCGGTCAACTGCTGTTTGTGTGTGACAAATCGGTTGGTACCTTTCCTCATGTCAGCACGTTGGAGGTGTCGCCACCGGCGCCAACCTTGTGTGAATGCTCTGAAAAGCTAATCATTTGCATATCACAGCATCTTCTTCCTGTCGGTTACATTTCGCGTCTGTAGCACGTCATCTTCGTGGTGTAACAATTTTAATGGTCAGTAGTTTATTTGCACATGATCCATATTAACATGGGTGGAAAATTCGCTAGATAGTAACAGGAGCTCCCAAACTTTCTCAATGACGGAACACTTTGAGAATCCTGCCACTTTGTTGGAAACAATTTATGTATTTTGAAGGTCAATAATTTTAAAAAAAAAGGGAAAAACTTGTTTTATTTAGTGATTACTTAAATTTTAAATCATAACTAGTAGCAATGAATGCATAACGAAATTTTAAAAATATAATATCGACAAAATGTAATGAATGAAAGCCATATTATTAATTGCTTTTCCTAAAGCACTTATTCACATTCCGTGGAACACTAGCTTTCCACGGAGCATAATTGAGTATCACCTGATATAAAAGCTACTAAAAATGGAATACTTAGACCTGTATGTAAGAGCAAGGGATGGGACGTTACATGTTATCAGCTATGAAGAAAAGATACACGCTTTCGACACGAAAGCAGCTGTCACGTGTCCACTCTGTTGCGCCTAATCTGTCCTAGAACCGGCGCCAGCATCGTGGCCGTGACATTATCTTCAGACGGTATTCCACGAATTGTTGAACCAGGTCTTACAAGGCTCACTAGACTGCATTTCAAAAGGGAGTAAAAAAAGAAACCGACCGTCATCGGGGCGAGGCGTGAGCCCGAACTGAAACGAAGCGTAGCCGTGACTCACGGACCGGTGCGTCTCGTCCGGTGCAACCCAAACTAAATATAGAGAACCCATTAGAAGCTGCCAAGCTTTTTCCCTACCAGTTGCGTGGAAGTACTTGATGTTCGGTTTGTTGCCTAGGTGTGTGTTGTGTGTGTGTGTGTGTGTGTGTGTGTGTGTGTGAACGATGTAGTGGGGGGAGGGAGGAAATTAGCGAGCTGCCAGTAATTTGAACGTCAGCAGGTAACCGCCGCACCGCCGCCTACTCGCGCCTGGGCGTGATGTCATCTCTGCTAAGCGATGCTGGATCACGATCCTCCGGAAAAAAAAGAGCGGCGTAGAAGGCCCGACGCGGGCCGCGCTGAGTCACCGGAAGCACGGGCATTCCTCCCAGCGCGCTAGCGACCGTGATTCACGTGCCGTGGCGATGTGGGTCACGGCCAGGTGACTCAGTCGGTGGCGTCCACCGTGAAGGGGCAGAAGAGCACACAGGCCTCCGCTCTGCTCTGCTGCGTCATTCGTCACCCGCCAGTCGACAACAATGCCACTGCTGCGGTTGTCTCCCATGCGTGGCAGGACCGATCTACATCTACAGTCACGGAAAAAGTATTTATACACTGTTGTCCATGTAGAACAACTTTGCTCATTAGAACTAAAGATCACAGCTAGAGATGTTACTTGGTAAACTAGCAGTATGGGGTTTCCACCATAATCTGTACCTATAAAAGGGGTAACTAAATCAATAAACAAAAATTCTGCGCCAGCTGGTCTCACACAGGCACAAAGAAGTTTTCAGACACTACCAGAAATGTAAACACAGAAACAACTAACGTATCGCTTGGACCAAGGAACGCTTTCAGTGGCAAACTGCACCTCGTGCATGTCTGTTCTGATACGCAGTGAATGCCGTTCAACAGCAAGACGGGCCGCAAAGGGAAGAAAATAACTATAGAGGAAAGGCAAATAACTATCTTCCAGTACGAAACGGATAAATCATTTTCTGAAATAACTGATATTATTGGCACAAGCCAGGAAACTGGGCAGTCCATAATATCGCGATTTAGAGAAAGAAATCCTCTTATAACAGCGAAAGAAGTCGACCGTAGAAGGTAACGCAAAGAGAACGATGTGTGATAATAAGGATGGTCAAAAAAGATCCTAAATTGACAGCTTCTGCATTGCCTGCGTATGTTAATGATCAGTTTAGGGAGGAATTAACACCAAGGCCTGTTGGCTATATTTTAAGTAGTCCAGGTTATGTAGCTAGGGTACCTATAAGAAAACATACATCAGCAAGAAGAACAGGAAATTGAGACCTGAATTTGCTCAGGGGCATATAAACGAGAACAGATTTCTGGTAGAAGGTACTGAACACAAGTGAAAGTAAATTTAACATATTTGTAAATGTTGGCAGAATTTTGTTGTGGAGACGACCAAATACTGAGCTGGATCCCAGGCACATTCAACCCGCTGTCAATCTCAGTAATTTAGGAATTATGGTGTGGGGATGTATTGCTACATCTGGTGCTGGGCAACTTGTTTTTGTTGGAGGTAACATGGACAGATATGAGTGTTTAAATATACTAATGGGAAAGATCTGCAAGCAAGTGTTGATAGATTGGATTTAGGCACACATTACTACTGTGAACAGGACAATGACCCTAAGCAAACAGCGGATATTGTTCGACTGCGTTGTTGTATCACACTCCCCACGTTATCAAGTTTCCAGCATAGGGCGTAGGTCTTAATCCAGTTGAATATCTTTCGAATAAGCTCGAAAGTAAGGTGACAAAGCATGAACCACGGAGTAAGACTGCCCTGAAGCAATGTCTACAAGAATGGAAAAATATTACCTCGAAAACAACCAAAAATTTTTTTTCATTCTAAGTCAAAGAGGTTAACACAAGTGATACATAGAGGAGGACTACTTACAAAATACTAACATTTACATACACTGTAGTTTTCGTTGTGAGTAAGAATACTTGTTTCCTCAGTGAACGAAGTCGGCCGGTACAGAATTTTTATTTAATTTTTTGCAGAAGGCTTATTTAGTTAATCCTTTTCTATTTACAGCTTATATCTTTAGTTCTAATAAATTAAGTTATTCCGCTTGAACAACAGTGTATGAATACTTTCTTCCATGACTGCACATCTACATGATTACAATTCACACTCAAGTGCCTGGCACATGGCTCATCGAACGTCTGTTATTCTATTCCCCCACGGTTCCACACTCGAACATCGCACGGGGAAAACGATTTTAGTCTTTCCGTGGGAACCCCGATTTATTTTATTTTATGACAATGATCATGGGTGTCAACAAAATGTTTCGTATTCGGAGGAAAACGTTGGAGATTGAAAGTTCATGAAAAGATCTCGCAGCAACGAGAAACGTCTTTTTTTAAAAGATAGCCACCCGATCTCGCGTATCGTATCCGTACCACTCTCTCACGTATTTCGCGATAGTACAAAACGAGCTCCTGTTTTTTGAACTTTTTCGATAGCCTCCGTCATTTTTATCTAGTAAGGATCCCATACCGTGCTCCATTATTCTAGCAGAGGACAGATAAGCGAATTGTAGGCAGTGTCTTTAGTAGATGTGTTGTATCTTCTAAGAATTCTACCAATAAAGAGCAATCTTTGGTTTGCCTTCCCCACAAAATTCTCCTAGTGGTCGCTCCAGTTTAAGCTGTTTTTAATTGCAATTCCTAGGTGTTTAACTGAACTGACAGGCTTTAGATTTGTGTAGTTTATAGTGTAACCGGAATTTAACAGTGGATGTGTTCAAATCATACAGATATCTGGTGTAAATCTCTTGCAATTGCTTTTGATCTTCTAATTGCTTTACTGGACGAAAAATGACTTCATTGTCTGCAAGCAATCTGATATGGCTACTCAGATTGTCTCCTAAATCATTCCTACGGATTAGAAACAGTAATGGACATATAAACCTATTACACTTCCTTGGAGAATGACTCATCATCACACTACTATGTTATCTTCCGGCAGATCCCGAGGAATTGCTACTGATTATTGGTCACTACATACATCGCTACCCACTAAAATTGCAACACCAGGAAGAATACCAAATAACGAAAATTTGCTTACTCTCCGTATGTTTAAGTATACAGACGGTTAGTGATACACAAGGTTCGAAATTCACAACATATAGCCTTGTTTCTGTCAGCAACAATGAGTCTAACGTGGTTAGGCACTTCATTCCAGGGGGTTTCAACTCAATGACAGAGTTCATCCTTCATTCCGACCGGCGAGTGGTGGTGGTCCAACCTTTTGGTAACCCATGACGAGAGGAATTCAGCGGTTGACAGATCTGGAGAAATTGCTGGCGAGGAAAAATGCTGAGCGTCCACAGGCGATATGTTGTCTTGCGTTTTATTGTTGGCCTATGTACTAGGTAAAATCTAACGTGTCATCTTCATAGCTACTAGCAATTTTCACGTAACCTGTCCAAGGTGAGTGTTTAGTTTTATCAACGACATACCACTACAACAAAGGCAGCAGGTACGGGAAATAGTATTGTCGCGTAATCTCGTGAGTAGCACTGACGATAATCCCATGAACAGTACTGATGAATTTCTTATTTCAGGTGAGAAGGAAATCCTACTGTTGAAATTATAAAATAATGAAAATATGCTATTTGAAGATGTATTCAGTGAGAATATACCTAGGATGAAATTTATGTTCACCTAAAACTGTCATACTAACGTACGGGTAATTTATTTTAACGGGCAAAGTAGTAACATCAGAATAACAGAGGACAAGCAAAGTCAGGAGAAGGGAAGGAAAGTACGAACCTGAAAACAGGAAGACGAACAGTTTTTACCAAGTGACAACGCGTAGCGGTTTCACTGAGAAGGTTGAAACGTAAACATTGAAAATCAAACTAAGCAGGAACATGGAAAAAATTCCAGCCCTCCGTACTGAATTTGGCAGGCCATTCAGTTCGACCGGCCGTCGGGTCATGCTTTTCCAACCCTAAAATTGTCAGTTTCCCAGTCGTGGAGAAAGTAGTAGACGTAAACTTTAAATCAGTGATGCTAGTAAGGAATGCTTCGAAAGAGAAAAGCATAAGGTAATAAAATTTTTTCTGTAGGAAAAAAATTGCAAGTCACAAATAGAGAAAAGTATACAGGCTGGATTGTCTGGAAATGTGAGTTAATTCGATCAGCTGCGGCGTCAGCAAAACAAAATGGCTTAGGTCTGACGAATTGTGAGAACAAATGGATGGCTCTGCTGGTAAGAAGAAGTTTGAAACAACCAGCAAACAAATCTTACTATTAAGGAGGCGTAGCATCACAGGAAGTTCACAAACAAATGTCACTAAGCGAAATTTTTATATTATGAAACATTTAAAAAAAATCAATATCTCAAAGTTACAATCAGCGACATCAAATTTATCAAATTAAACTCATGACAAAACCTGTTGCCAACACTGTGAGTACTTGATACCGCCACGCACTTCTTCACGTTACCAGTTTTTAGAGATGGACTAAGTTTAAAATTACGGCAGTTATCAACAACAACCGGGGCACAATCAGCAAAGAATTACCGTACATGGATGTTGAGTATTTTGCAATGTCCAGACACAAGATCCTATCGTGAGTCAATAATTGATCATTTGAGAACCAAAATATTATGATCACTGACCACCGCGCGGTGACTGTTGCCTGGTGGCGTTGCGGGCACGTGACGCAGGTAGGAAAGCAGTGACGAATGGGGAATCATTCTAGCGACGATACGGGCAGCAGTTAGCCAGACCGACGAACGCTGACAAAGGGCAGACTACTACGACCGCCGCTTAGGAACGTTTACCTCGGAAACAAGTGGTTCAAATGGCTCTGAGCACTATGCGACTTAACTTCTGAGGTCATCAGTCGCCTAGAACTTAGAACTACTTAAACCTAACTAACCTAAGGACATCACACACATCCATGCCCGAGGCAGGATTCGAACCTGCGACCGTAGCGATCGCTCGACTCCAGACTGCAGCGCCTAGAACCGCACGGCCACTCCAGCCGGCTTACCTCGGAAACTACACTCCTGGAAATGGAAAACAGAACACATTGACACCGGTGTGTCAGACCCACCATACTTGCTCCGGACACTGCGAGAGGGCTGTACAAGCAATGATCACACGCACGGCACAGCGGACACACCAGGAACCGCGGTGTTGGCCGTCGAATGGCGCTAGCTGCGCAGCATTTGTGCACCGCCGCCGTCAGTGTCGGCCAGTTTGCCGTGGCATACGGAGCTCCATCGCAGTCTTTAACACTGGTAGCATGCTGCGACAGCGTGTACGTGAACCGTATGTGCAGTTGACGGACTTTGAGCGAGGGCGTATAGTGGGCATGCGGGAGGCCGGGTGGACGTACCGCCGAATTGCTCAACACGTGGGGCGTGAGGTCTCCACAGTACATCGATGTTGTCGCCAGTGGTCGGCGGAAGGTGCACGTGCCCGTCGACCTGGGACCGGACCGCAGCGACGCACGGATGCACGCCAAGACCGTAGGATCCTACGCAGTGCCGTAGGGGACCGCACCGCCACTTCCCAGCAAATTAGGGACACTGTTGCTCCTGGGGTATCGGCGAGGACCATTCGCAACCGTCTCCATGAAGCTGGGCTACAGTCCCGCACACCGTTAGGCCGTCTTCCGCCCACGCCCCAACATCGTGCAGCCCGCCTCCAGTGGTGTCGCGACAGGCGTGAATGGAGGGACGAATGGAGACGTGTCGTCTTCAGCGATGAGAGTCGCTTCTGCCTTGGTGCCAATGATGGTCGTATGCGTGTTTGGCGCCGTGCAGGTGAGCGCCACAATCAGGACTGCATACAACCGAGGCACACAGGGCCAACACCCGGCATCATGGTGTGGGGAGCGATCTCCTACACTGGCCGTACACCACTGGTGATCGTCGAGGGGACACTGAATAGTGCACGGTACATCCAAACCGTCATCAAACCCATCGTTCTACCATTCCTAGACCGGCAAGGGAACTTGCTGTTCCAACAGGACAATGCACGTCCGCATGTATCCCGTGCCACCCAACGTGCTCTAGAAGGTGTAAGTCAACTACCCTGGCCAGCAAGATCTCCGGATCTGTCCCCCATTGAGCATGTTTGGGACTGGATGAAGCGTCGTCTCACGCGGTCTGCACGTCCAGCACGAACGCTGGTCCAACTGAGGCGCCAGGTGGAAATGGCATGGAAAGCCGTTCCACAGGACTACATCCAGCATCTGTACGATCGTCTCCATGGGAGAATAGCAGCCTGCATTGCTGCGAAAGGTGGATATACACTGTACTAGTGCCAACATTGTGCATGCTCTGTTGCCTGTGTCTATGTGCCTGTGGTTCTGTCAGTGTGATCATGTGATGTATCTGACCCCAGGAATGTGTCAATAAAGTTTCCCCTTCCTGGGACAATGAATTCACGGTGTTCTTATTTCAATTTCCAGGAGTGTAGATTGAGGTGACAGAAGCCATGAGATGGCGATACATACATATACCGGTGGCGTTAGTATCGCGACCACAAGCTATAAGAGGACAGGGTATTGACAGAGCTGTCATTTATACTCTCGTGATTCATGCGAAAGCGTTTCAGACTTGAATGTGGCCGCGCTCGGGAATTTGACAGACTTTCAACGCGGCATGGTAGTTGCAGATAGATACGCGGGTAATCCTAAAAGTAAGGTCTCCTATTTTTTTTTATAAGTACATAGACCTGTTTATTACTACAATGGTTTACATCAGTTTACAGCTTGAACATTTAGCTATTTTCCGACATAATCACCATTTCTGTCGATGCATTTTTGTAGACGCTGTGGCAGTTTTTGTATGCCCATGTCATACCAGCTCGCCGCCATGCTGTTCAGAAAGTTATGAACCTCTTCGATCGCCTCGTCGTCGGAGCTGAATCGCTTTCCGGCCAAATGTTCTTTTAACCTAAGGAACATGTGATAGTCACTGGCAGCCAAGTCAGGACTATAGGGTGGGTGGGCGATTATATTCCACTGAAACTGTTGCAGGAGGGCAACGGTTTGCCGAACGACGTGTGGGTGAGCATTGTCATGGAGAATGTGTACGACCTTGCTCAACATTCCTCTTCTCCGGTTCTGAACTGCCCGTTTGAGTTTTTTCAGAGTCTCACAGCACCTGTCAGCGTTAATTGTGGTTCCAGCGATTCAACTCCGACGACGAGGTGAAAGAAGAGGTTCATAACCTTATGAACAGCATGGCGGCGAGCTGCTATGACATGGGCATACAAAAAGTGCCACAGCATCTACAAAAATGCATCGACAGTAATGGTGATTATGTCGAAAAATAGCTATATGTTCAAGCTGAAACTGACGTAAACCATTGTAGGAATAAACAGGTCTATGTACTTATAAAAAATAGGAGACCTTACTTTTGGGATTACCCATGTACATAGAACATTCCATTTCAGAAATCGTAAAGAAATTCGATATTGAGAGATCCACAGTGTCAAGAATGTGCCGACAATACCAGATTTCAGGAATTGCCTATCATCATGGACAATGCAGTGGCCAACGGCCTTCATTTAATCTCCGAGATCAACGGAGTGGCGTAGAGTTGTCAGTGCTAACAGACAAGCAATACTACGTGAAGTAACCACAGAAATCAATGTGTGATGTATGACGAACGTATCCACTGGAGCAATGTGACAAAATCAGACATTAATGAGTTTTGGTAACAGACGCTAGTGCCTTTCCTAACAGAATGACATCGCCTGCAGCGCCTCTCCTGGGTTCGTGACCATATCGGTTGGACCGTAGATGACCCTGATCAGATGAGTCCAGATTTCAGTCGGGAGGAGCTGATGGATGGTAGGGTCCAAGTGTGGCATAGACTCTGCGAAACCGTGGACCCAGGTTTCCAACAAGGTACTGTGCAAGCTGGTGGTCGCTCCATAATGGTGTGATCTGTGTTTTCATGGAACTGAATGTGTCCTCGGTTATGTTCGTCTGCTTCAAGACCATTCGGAGCCGCTCATGTTCCCAAACAACGATGGAATTTCAATGGAAGACAAAGCGCCATGTTCCCGGGCCCCAGTTGTTCGCCATAGGTTTGAGAAACATTTTGGACACCTCGATGTATTTGCACCCCCCCCCCCCCCCACCTCCCACCGCCCCCAAACAACAGGGATGGATCACATTGAAAATTTTGGGACATATTCGAGAGGTCAGTTCACGGATAAAATCCTAGAGTGACAACACATTCGCCGTTATGTACGGCCGGCAGCTGTGGCCGAGCGGTTCTAGGCGTTTCAGTCCGGAACCGCGCTGCTGCTACGGTCGCAGGTTCTAATCCTGCCTAGGGCATGGATGTGTGTGATGTCCTTAGGTTTAAGTAGTTCTAAGTTTAGGGGACTGATGAACGCAGATGTTAAGTACCATAGTGCTTAGAGCCATTTGAAATCCAGTTATGGACGTCTATAGAGGCAACACGAGTCAATATTTCTGCGATGACTTGCAACGACTTGTTGAGTCAATGCCACGAGAAGTTGCTGCACTACGCTGGAAAAAAGAATGTCTGACATGATATTAGGAGGTATTCCATGGCTTTTGTCACTCTGTTCGCAGTCGACTCTTTGTGTGCTGTTGTCGTGACTATCTATAAAAATGGTTGAAGGATGGTGACACTACGAGTAGGCGACAAGGTGTTGACCGTCCACGCCTCATTGCAGAACGTAATGATCGGAGGATTGCCCGCTCTGTTATGCACGAGAGGCGACCATCTGTGGCAGATCTGACTTCAGAGGCAATGATGGTGCAGGCAGAAATGTCTCAGAGCGCACTACTCAGCATACGATGATTAATGTAGAACTTCGCAGCAGAGTACCCCTACTTGTTCCCAAGTTGACCAAACGACGTCCTCGACTGCGACTCCAATGGGAACGAGATTATCGAGATTTCCCATGGATCAATGGAAACGTGTCACCTTGCTGTTGATGGCACTTCGTCTTACACAAGTTCGATGGTCGTGTCTCGATACACAGTGATCCAGGCGAGCGTTTGCCCAAAACTTGTATCTCGCCAGAGACACAGGCCAGTAGTTGCAGTAGTATACTATTGGGGGACATTCACGAGTATCCTTGGGACCCGTGGCAGTAATCAAAAGCACCATGACAGCTGTGGATTATATTAACACTATTGCCCAACTTCTGCTTGCCTTTATTCTTGATGTCTTCCGCGACGGCGATGGCATCTTCCAACAGGATAACTGTCCACGTCACAACTCCAGAATCTTCTTACAGTATTTTAAGGAGGACGGTACTGATTCACGTGGAAGTCTTAACCGACCGCGCTGTTCGCCTGATCTGAGCGTATCGAAACACATGTGACACACTATCGGGCGCCGGCTCTACGACCACAAAATACTGGCCCATAATTATTTACTGGAGTTGCGTGACCTATGCGTAGACATCCGGTGCCACATACCTCCGGAATTCTCCCCACACCTTGACGAATATGTGTCACGCCGATTCGCTGCTATATTTGGCTCTAAAGGTGGACTAATACGCTGTCAAGTCGTGGTTTTAACGTGTTGATTCGTCATTGTACACATCTCCTCGGATCAAAGAATACTTGCACAATGAAAGAACTGTTACGTACATAATGAAAAACAATGTAGTTCGTATAATTTATATTAATTTTATTGCAACATAAAAATGGACATAGTTTCAAAAAAGTGGAACAACCAACTCCGGATTGACATCGGATAAGGTAAGATATCTGTTTTAGTCTCCCAGCGAACAACAACGAGAATATTGCTACACTAACACTGAAAGGATTTATCTAAAAATCAAATTCTATCACCATCAGCCGCTATAACAAACCTCTATTTTTGTTAACATTTTCAAATCATGTGGTCAAACTTTTCAGAAAATTCGAAAACTCAACATTACTCTTAACTGCCTATATGTCACTAACTGACTAGATACCGACAGCTTCCAACGACATAATCAAGCAGAAGACGTTTTTCAGTTACAGTAACAGTGTGTATACGTGCATGACGTCCAAGTCAAAACTGGAAACTGAACGTCAGGACTTAATACAAAGAATTTAAATTTAATTCATATGACGATACATAGAATACTCTTAACATACGATAAAGTTTATGTATTAAGTTCCGTTGTTCGGTTAGCGCTTTTGGCTTTATGTAGGCTAGTAGTGAATAACATTTACGTATCCACACAAATACTGTAATTGAAAGCCTTCCTATGCTTGATGACAGTAGAAACTGAAATCAGGCATAAAAATCTGTCATATCAGCAGATGGTGGTACAATATAGTTTTCCATAAAGTATGTGCAAGCTATTTCGGTCCACCAAATAAGAATACAAAAAAGTACATTTTGACTGTAGTGCCTAAAACACACTTAACTTTAGCTGCAGCGACTGAACAGTTCCAATCCAGACTAATATTTGGGTAGTTCTCGTCGGATACCTCATCGCTAAACCCATCGCCTATCTAATTATATAGATTTCTAAAAAAATAAGGTAATGCTGTATGATCAGAATTTAGAGACCCAAAAAACAACGTTTTGACATCTGTCAGTCATGTTATTTACAATGTTTAAAAGCAAAGGATAATGTCGATTACACATCTTTCCGTGCTGTTACTTTACTCGTAGGTAGCTGGTTCCAAGCCTGGTGGCGAAGTAAGAAATTGTCATCATCAGGAAGAGAAATGGTTCGGTAAAGTTACAACTATGCATCAGTGCCCTCCGCTTTGCGCTTAGCATCCGTGCACTGTCTCTTGGACTGCGATGTTGATAGGCTGTTGGCGGTGACCCGTCCCTCAGACGAGGACGTTGCTTTCCGGCGGTCTTCATGAGGCTATGGGGGTGGATTAGGCTGTGCGCCGGCACCGGATTGGAGCCTCCCTTCTGTCTCATCATCAAAACAAACAGACCGCTCTATACCCACCCATCACAGTCACCATCTGAGACGAGGCATACACAGGACTTAATAATAATGCTCCACAGTGGAGCTCGGGCCAGGAAATGGACATGCAGGTAGTAAGTGGTATCGGTTCTAGCGACAATATCGTTAGTCACCCATTTACTTCTTTTTAATATTATATGTTTTCCATTCAACACAGCATCGGCGCACAGCGTCGGAAGCATTTCCTTAATTTATAGCAGTTTAGTAACGTTACCAACTGCTCTGGGATTCCATCCTCAATTCCGTCTGTTAGGGAAATGAACTGCTAAAATTTACCTAACAGGAGGAAGTTACCATATACATTCATCTGAATATCTAGCTTCTAGATGCATATTAAGGACTTGGTTACTTTTTATGAAATGAACTCATTCTATCGACAATACTTTTCAGTTAGCATTGAATGTGGCCGTACCCTGCACAAATTGTGTTCCCAGGGTGTTTTTTTTCCGTAATTATGTCTCGGCGAATTACGGACACCTCCCTTTCAAGTGGTCTCCACTCGTGCCCGGTCGTTGTATTTGGTAGGAAGTCGCGCCGATGATCATAAATAGCTGAAATCATTTCCGTGGAACGAATTTTGGTGTCGCCGTATTCAATACTTGTAAAATCACGCACGCTGCCTTCGCTTCATCTTCACCTACATCTACACGCTCCACGCCACCTTACAGGCGGTGGTGAAGGGTACTGCGGGAACCATTATCTTTTCCATCCTTCCCTGCTCCATCAGAGTGCCGGTAAGCCTCCGTAGCACCTCTCTTGTAGAGTTTTCCACTTGAGTTCGCTGAGCATCTAGGTAACGCTCTCGCGTCGAATAAGCAATCCAGGTACGCAACGCACCGCTCTTTCTTGAAACTTCTGAGTTGATAATGAGCAGTATTCAACAACAGATCGAAAAAGTGTTCCATATGGCTGTTCTTTCGTTGATGAACTACATTTCTTCCAATGAATATATCTGTTTTCCCCAGAAAGATTTTTGTGTAGTCATTGCAGTTTAGGTCTCTTCGTGTGTTTAGGCCTAGGTACTTTGCGGTTGTTATTGTTTCCAGTGATCTGAAGCGTAATTTAAGAATAATGTATACCTTTGCCTGTTTATGCACAGTGCGTTGAATTTATCCACGTTCAAGTTCACCTGCAGACCGTGCACCAAATGCTGATCCTTTGCAGATCTTTCTGCATTTCGCTACAGTCTTCTGAGGACACAACCTTCCTATAAACAAGAGTATCGCCCACAAAAAGCCTCAAGTTATCCACAAGAACATCTGTGTATACACACTGTAAATAGTAACGACCCTAAACCACTCCCACATGCGACGACTTCGTCCTAATAAGATCGATTTGTTGATTTTTGTGTGCTAGTAAATTCTGAATTCAAAAACAAATGTGATCTGCTACTTGGCAAAGTCGTATTTTGCCTACTGAACAACAGTGCTAAACTGTATCGAATGCCTCCCGAAAGTCAAGGAACACAGCATCGATGTGGGTGCCATCATCTACAGAGCTGTGGGTCACATGAACGAACAAAGCGAGCTGAGCTTCGCAAGATCCATGTGGGATCCTTGTTGGTAATTAAATGATGATATTTTCCTTCTCCAAAAAAGGTCGTAACAGGTGTGCACAAAACGTGTTCCTTACGTCTATAATAAACTGACGTCAGCGAGAAAGGCTTCTAAGTATGCTCGTCTGCCCAGTGACACTTCTTGAAACCGGAATGACCTGAGCTTTTTTTCAGTCGCTTGATACTCCTCGTTGTTCCAGGTACGTATGGCAGGCTGCTGCTGGGAACGCAACAAGGTTTTTTTTTTTTTTTTTTTTTTTTTTTTGTAATAGAATCTCACTGATATCCGGACACGTGTAGATGTTGTTACTGTCTTTTATTACCATGGCGATAGTAAAAACAATGGCCAGGTGCGAGTTGCATTCGCGCACTGATGGTTCCACACGATTTTAATTATGGATACGGTTCATCCATTCCGGGAATCGAAAATATCGACGATTTTTGCCTCTTATCGACATTGATACTGACAAGATGTCGCTCCCAGGGATTCCAAGACTTTCGAGATCGTTTTAATTTCACGTTTGAAATTGTATAACGAATGAGAAAAGAAATATTTTTCCGTATTATATAATTACAAATTAACTATCTTCGGCTTTTTCGTTACTAGTGAAATCAAAACTTTCCTCTTGCTGGATTTCATGATTATACATATAAGGGGAAGCACCCATAATTTTTCAATAAGTGTGTTTGTGACTGTCAAAATATGTGACAAAAATGGTCGTATCATTCGACTGCATGAAATTACAACCACATTTTTGCATCGTCAAGGGACTTAAGACTTTCATATGTGGCATAAATTTCAATTTGATACGTCGGCTCTTTCCTGAGAAAATCGGTTTTGAAAAGTCGGACACATAGACAGACAGACGGGCAATAAGATGATCCTATTAAGTGTTCCGTTACTGAGGTACGGAACCCTATGAATAAACAGCAGCGAGAGGATACAAGTGTTAACGGAAAAATGTTCAAATGTGTGTGAAATCTTATGGGACTTAACTGCTAGGGTCATCAGCCCCTAAGCTTACACACTACTTAACCTAAATTATCCTAAGGACAAGCGCACACACCCATGCCCGAGGGAGGACTCGAACCTCCGCCTGGACCAGCCGTACAGTCCATGACTGCAGCGCCTAAGACCGCTCGGCTAATCCCGTATGCCAAGTGTTAACTCTGGCAGTGATAACCCACAGGCTGTTTCTTGTTTGTTAGGCAGTCTCGCAGTGCTGCTGGCTGTGTTGTGCCTGACGTGTGAGAAGTGTGTGCGGTCGACGCCCTGGGCCGCAGAGTCAACATTACGAAAGAGGCTGAAGCAGTCTGGCGGGCAGGCAGGCGTAACCGTGACCGCTGAGTCGGCGGCTCGCACGTGCCCGCTGGCTGGGGTGAGTCAGCCGCGGTGGGGATGCAGAGGCGCCAAAGGCTGCCCAGCGGAAACACTGCCTTTCCGCTAACGTTACACTGTGAGCGCTGGCTAGTATTCTACTGCTCTCAGCGTTTGTCCCGTAACCAGGTCGTATAACACACAGCGAGCCTCAAATACAATGAAGCACCAAAGACACTGGCGTAGGCATGCGTATTCAAATACAGAGATATGTAAACAGGCAGAGTACGGCGATACGATCGGCAAAGGCATACATAACACAACAAGTTCCTGGCGCAGTTGTTAGATCGGTTAATGCTGCTACAGTGGCCAGTTGGTTCAAATGGCTCTGAGCACTATGGGACTTAATATCTGAGGTCATCAGTCCACTAGAACTTAGAACTACTTAAAGCTAACTAACCTAAGGACAGCACACACATCCATGCCGGAGGCAGGATTCGAACCTGCGACCGTAGCGGTCCCGCGGTTTAGACTGAAGCGCCTAGAACTGCTCGGCCACACCGGCAGGCACAGTGGCGGGTTATCAAGATTTAAGTGACTCTGAGCGTGGGGTTACACTCGGAGCACGACCGATGGGACACAGCATCTCCGAGGTAGCTATGAAGTGAGGATTTTCCCGTACGACCATTTCAAGAGTCTACCACGAATACCAGGAATCCGGTAAAACATCAAATCTCTGACATCGCTGCGGCCGCAAAGAGATCCTGCAAGAAAAGGACCAATGACAACTGAAACATACTGAACAGACTGACAGAGGTGCAACCCTTCCGCAAACTGCTGCAGATTTCAATGCTGGGCCATGAACAGCGCGCGAACCATTCAACGAAACGTCATCGGTATGGGCTTTCGGAGCCGAAGGCCCTCTCGTGTACCTTTGACGACTGGACGACACAAATCTTTACGCTTCACCTGGGGCTGTCAACACTGACACTGGACTGTTGATGACTGGAAACATATTGCCTGGTCGGACGGGTCTCCTTTCAAATTGTATCGAGTGGGTGGATATGTACGGGTATGGAGACAACCTTATGAATCCATGGACCCTGTATGTCAGCAGGGCACTGTTAAAGCTGGTGGAGGTTATGGAATGGTTGGGGTGTGTGAAGTTGGAGTGACATGGGACCTCTGATACGTCTAGATACGACTCTGACAAGTGACACGTACGAAACATCCTGTCTGACCACCTGCATCCATTGATGTCCATTGTGCATCTTGATGGACTTGGGCAGTTCCAGCAGTACAATGCAACACCCTACACGTCCAGAATTGATACAGGGTGGCTCCAGGAACACTCTTCTGAGTTTAAACACTTCCGCTGGCCACCAAACCCCCAAGAGATGAACCTTCTGAGCATATCTGGGACGCTTTGCAACATGCTGTTCAGGAGAGATCTCCACACCATCGTACTCTTACGGAATCATGGGCAGCCCTGCAAGATTCACGGTGTCAGTTCCCTCCAGCTCTCTTTCAGACTTTAATCGAGACCATACCACGTCGTGTTGCTACACTTCTGTGTGCTTGCGGGTGTCCTACATGATATTAGGCAGTTGTACCAGATTCTTTGGCCCTTCAATCCATATCATCCTTGACTTGTTGTAGACGGTTCAAAAATAAAGGAATTACTGTTCTTGATGTGATCGTCAGCCAGAAGACTGGTTTGATACATCTCTCTACACTAGTCTATCCCGTGCAACCCTCTTCATCTCCAGAGAACCCCTGCAACCCATTTTAACCTACTTACTCTATGCATGCCTTAGTGTCCTTCTGTAATGTTTATCTCCCCCCCCCCCCCCCATCTCCCTTCCTGCGTACCCCACAATCACACACATCGATTACCAAAATTGACGAGTCCTTGATGCTCCAGGACGAGTCCTATCAACCGATTGCTTTTTGTTTAATACATTTGTCCCATTAATTTCTTTATTCCCCAGTTAGATTCAGCATCTCCTCATTACTTGTTATATCTCCTCAGTCTAGTCTGCGGCATGCGTCAGTAGCCCCACATATCAAAAGATTCTATTTTCTTGTTGTATGAAGCGCTTGTCGTCTACTTTTCACTTCCATACATGGCTACACACCACACAAGTACCTTGAGCAAAGACTTTGTAACGCTCAAATTTATATTAAACTGTGTTTTCAAAGACTCATTTCTTGCTATTACTAGCCGTTTCATATCCTCAGTTATTTTACCGCGAAAACAACAGGGCTCATCGAGTACTTCTAGTGTCTCATTTCTTCAATGTAATTTGTAGCGAAACTTTCAGCTAGAACAAGAAAAGGGCAGTTAATGAAATGACTAGGCCACAATTCTCAAACATAATTGAATTTATTACACTATAACTCTCTGAGCATGTTTCACTCCTTGGTACTTATTAATATATATATATATATATATATATATATATATATATATATATATATATATATATATATATATATACAGGGTTATTACAAATGATTGAAGCGATTTCACAGCTCTACAATAACTTTATTATTTGAGATATTTTCACAATGCTTTGCACACACATACAAAAACTCAAAAAGTTTTTTTAGGCATCCACAAATGTTCGATATGTGCCCCTTTAGTGATTCGGCAGACATCAAGCCGATAATCAAGTTCCTCCCACACTTGGCGCAGCATGTCCCCATCAATGAGTTCGAAAGCATCGTTGATGCGAGCTCGCAGTTCTGGCACGTTTCTTGGTAGAGGATGTTTAAACAATGAATCTTTCACATAACCCCACAGAAAGAAATCACATGGGGTTAAGTCGGGAGATCGTGGAGGCCATGACATGAATTGCTGATCATGATCTCCACCACGACCGATCCATCGGTTTTCCAATCTCCTGTTTAAGAAATGCCAAACATCATGATGGAAGTGCGGTGGAGCACCATCCTGATGAAAGATGAAGTCGGCGCTGTCGGTCTCCAGTTGTGGCATGAGCTAATTTTCCAGCATTGCCAGATACACGTGTCCTGTAACGTTTTTTTCGCAGAAGAAAAAGGGGCCGTAAACTTTAAACCGTGAGATAGCACAAAACACGTTAACTTTTGGTGAATTGCGAATTTGCTGCACGAATGCGTGAGGATTCTCTACCGCCCAGATTCGCACATTGTGTCTGTTCACTTCACCACTAAGAAAAAATGTTGCTTCATCACTTAAAACAAGTTTCGCACTGAACGCATCCTCTTCCATGAGCTGTTGCAACCGCGCCGAAAATTCAAAGCGTTTGACTTTGTCATCGGGTGTCAGGGCTTGTAGCAATTGTAAACAGTAAGGCTTCTGCTTTAGCCTTTTCCTTAAGATTTTCCAAACCGTTGGCTGTGGTACGTTTAGCTCCCTGCTTGCTTTATTCGTCGACTTCCGCGGGCTACGCGTGAAACTTGCCCGCATGCGTTCAACCGTTTCTTCGCTCACTGCAGGCCGACCCATTGATTTCCCCTTACAGAGGCATCCAGAAGCTTTAAACTGCGCATACCATCGCCGAATGGAGTTAGCAGTTGGTGGATCTTTGTTGAAGTTCGTCCTGAAGTGTCGTTGCTCTGTTATGACTGACTGATGTGAGTGCATTTCAAGCACGACATACGCTTTCTCGGCTCCTGTCGCCATTTTGTCTCACTGCGCTCTCGAGCGCTCTGGCGGCAGAAACCTGAAGTGCGGCTTCAGCCGAACAAAACTTTGTTTTTCTACGCGACTATATGTCAATGAATGGAGCTACAGTGAATTTATGAAATCGCTTCAATCATTTGTAATAGCCCTATATATATATAATCATTGCGCTTCCAGACTTGATCTTAAACAAGGGTAGATAAACATGAGCTCATTTAGCATTAAACGTTTAGGCAAGCTATTACAATAATAAAAGACTAAAATATATTTTACCAATCAGTAATATTTAAACAACCACTACCAAAGCAATCAGAATCCAATAAGGCTGGTACTTCAACTAGAAAAATAACTAGGCCAGAATACAACCTTTGGTCTTACTCTAAGCCGGCATCTATCAATGAGCTCACGATTTTTTTAAAAAAAAGAAAAAAACCACAGAGCATAAAATCTTAAGACAAGGTTTCTCATAAAAACATTGCTCTAATTAAATATAGGAATCTGTGAAACAAATTCAAGCTGACAAGTAAATGACTTTAGTGTTAACTTCTGCAATAGTTCAACACAGGATCATCAAAAACACTACACAAACTCGTGGTGTTAAAATTAAGGCTTCACTCACGCAACTACAAATGCATCAAGAAATAATGGTTATAAATGGAGGCGTATGCTTAAAGCAGGATTACACAGATTTTCTTTCATTATACATGAACTGCCGCTCCTGGTACGAACTCTTTTACTCTTCAACAATCAACAGGTCCAGCTCGCCCGTCTCCTCAGGCTGATAGTTGTACACACGGGAGAGAACACAAAGTAACAAGACTAGCTTCTAAAACACACAAAGAGATGGTCTTGGTTCAATAAGCCTCAAAAACATGCTCATACGTGCTTCAGGAAATACAGGCCAGGCTATAATGACAATTGTAAACTATGACCTTGAAAACTTCCAGCAACCAATTGTGCATTTCACTGCTAAGGAAATCGTTCAGGACTGTCAGATGGCAACACCCATAGCACAGATTGAAGTAGCTGACAAGAATTTCGAATGAGGCAACAAGAGGCAGCAATACGTTACAAATCACGTTGTTGCCACAGTTCATGGGCTCACCCGAAAAAAAAATTTAAAAAAATGAAATAAAATAAAAAAAGGCTCCGTGTTCACTCTCTCTTTCGTTCCTAGCCCCAGGCGCGCGTTATAAAGGCGAACTTTACGCCAGACGGGATGGATAACCGCTAGGTCTATGTGCACACATCATAATTTCCTCTGCGCTGGCTGATGTAATCCTACTACATTCCATTACCTTTGATTTACTTTGCTTAGCGTTCTCCTTGTAATGTGTTTTCAAGACAGTATCCATTCCTGTCAACTGACCATTCAAGTCCTTTGTCGTCCCTCACGCAATTATGATGTCATGGGCAGAACACCAAGTTATTTTTTCCCGAAATTTCGCTCTCTAAATTATTCATTCGTTTACTTTACTGCTTGCCTAATTTACAGGATGAATAACATCGCGGATAGCCTAGAACCCTACCTCACTTCGCTTTTCATTAGTTGCCGGCGCTACAGAGTGAATGATTGACGAAGCTGGCCACATCAGCCAACGTGGCTTTGTTGTGCTAGTATTACGAAAGACTAAACGCAATGGGATATTACGGCTGTTATTTTTCCGAGGATACGCAGCTCTGTTGTAGTGATTGAAGATGATGGACTCCTCTTGTTTAAGAAATTTTTATGGTCGTCCAAATGAAATATAGATTAGTGTTTAAGAAGGTAGACTAGGTTAATGAGAATGAAACTTTACAACGTTGGAAAAGAGCAGTAATGTGATTATCGGAGAGCCTGCTGCTAATGGTCGCCATTGTTCAGGCAACTGTTACATCGTGATACAAGCTTCTTTTGCACTTTCCATGAAGGCAAAACCACTCTTCCACAGCATCCCACACCGTTTGATCACAACTGGTGAACAGACTGTTCAAAACCTTCTTTAAGGAAACAGACAGTTGGCAATCGAAAGCCATTAGATTATTTACCAGACACCTGTCATCGGGAAGAATGACACGTAACTTGTGTTATATTTGAAGTGTGAAGGTTCGCGTTGTGCTGGCACAAAATCCCTCCTTGTGTCAGCCGGCCGAAGTGGCCGTGCGGTTAAAGGCGCTGCAGTCTGGAACCGTAAGACCGCTACGGTCGCAGGTTCGAATCCTGCCTCGGGCATTGATGTTTGTGATGTCCTGAGGTTAGTTAGGTTTAACTAGTTCTAAGTTCTAGGGGACTAATGACCTCAGCAGTTGAGTCCCATAGTGCTCAGAGCCATTTGAACCATTTGAACCTCCTTGTGTCGATTGCTTATAATGGCCCTTCGAAGTGTCTGTAAAGTTTCGAAATAGGGTTTCGCGTCGACTATAGTCATGAAGCCATTCGTTCTGTCTTGGTACTGTTTCGGAAGACTGCTTTTCTGAATTGTTATGCGGTATAAGACATGCTCTGTGAGGTGGTATATATAACTGTCTTGTGTGAAAATGAGAAAGAATGGAAAAGGTATTAAGCAAAGAAAGAGGAAAATATTGAGGAATAGCAAAACTGAATTTAGCGGCGAGCTCCACGTCGCAATTGCGAACCACACTGTAGAGAAGTGGAGGAATTCCCTCGAAGCAAAATGGTGTATGATAGACGCACCAGCAAGAAAACTCATCTAGAGAAAATGTATCCTAAAATACACTGGAATACTGTCTGGAGGAACTTACACAGTAACATTCTATTATTTGATGTTTAAGACATGAGGTACATGATCGTCATCGAGTAAACAGTAACCAACTAAAAATTGTATAGCGTTCACCTCAGTAAAACGTTCACGTGTGAAACGTGTGGTCTCGTTGACACGCTGACCAGCGGAACTGCACCTGAGATCCGGAATGGTCTTACGTTCGAAAGACACTTGCGATCATACATCACGCAACCCTACATTGCCTGGAAATAATGAAAATGATAAGCGCGCAAGAGCTACGATAACCACGATCCACAAACAACGCAGCAATTTTTTGATAGGACGCACGGCCACTTAGACACTCCCCAATCGAACAACCGTTCTCAATGATTATTACTCAGACATACTACTAGAACATCGAATAACAAGATTCCAAAAGAAAAATGCAGAATTATTTGGCAGTTGGCTGATCACAATGACCACACCAATATCACTAACAAGAACAAGACAAAGAAAAAGGAGGGAAAAAAGGAAGACGAAGAAGAAAGAAACGGAGGCTGCAACAAAAAAGTCGTTTAAGAAAGAAATGTTCCTAGAAATCAAGTTTTCTATCTCACGATGGAAACGCGAGATATATGACAAAGCCCCCCCCCCCCCCCCCCCCCAATAACCATGGACCTTGCCGTTGGTGGGGAGGCTTGCGTGCCTCAGAGATACAAATAGCCGTGCCGTAGGTGCAACCACAACGGAGGGGTATCTGTTGAGAGGCCAGACAAACGTATGGTTCCTGAAGAGGGGCAGCAGCCTTTTCAGTAATTGCAGGGCAACAGTCTGGATGATTGACTGATCTGGCCTTGTAACACTAACCAAAACGGCCTTGCTGTGCTGGTACTGCGAACGGCTGAAAGCAAGGGGAAACTACGGCCGTAAATTTTCCCGAGGGCATGCAGCTTTACTGTATGGTTAAATGATGATGGCGTCCTCTTGAGTAAAATATTCCGGAGGTAAAATAGTCCCCCATTCGGATCTCCGGGCGGGGACTACTCAGGAGGACGTCGTTATCAGGAGAAAGAAAACTGGCGTTCTACGGATCGGAGCGTGGAATGTCAGATCCCTTAATCGAGCAGGTAGGTTAGAAAATTTAAAAAGGGAAATGGATAGGTTAAAGTTAGATATAGTAGGAATTAGTGAAGTTCGGAGACAGGAGGAACAAGACTTTTGGTCAGGCGAATACATGATTATAAATACAAAATCAAATAGGGGTAATTCAGGAGTAGGTTTAATAATGAATAAAAAAATAGGAATGCGGGTAAGCTACTACAAACAGTATAGTGAACGCCTTCTTGTGGCTAAGATACACACGAAGCCCACGCCTACTACAGTAGTACAAATTTATATGCCAACTAGCTCTGCAGATGACGAAGAAATTGAAGAAATATATGATGAGATGAAAGAAATTATTTAGGTGGTGAAGCGAGACGAAAATTTAATAGTCATGGGTGACTGGAATTCGTTAGTAGGAAAAGGGAGAGAAGGAAACGTACTAGGTGATTATGGATTGGGGCTAAGAAATGAAAGAGGAAGCCGCCTGATAGAATTTTGCACAGAGCACAACTTAATCATAGCTAACACTTGGTACAAGAATCATAAAAGAAGGTTGTATACATGGAAGGAGCCTGGAGATACTGACAGGTTTCAGATAGATTATATAATGGTAAGACAGAGATTTAGGAACCGAGTTTTAAATTTTAAGACATTTCCAGGGGCAGATGTGGACTCTGACCACAATCTATTGGTTATGAACTGTAGACTAAAACTGAAGAAACTGCAAAAAGTTGGGAATTTAAGGAGATGGGACCTCGATAAACTGACTAATCCAGAGGTTGTACAGAGTTTCAGGGAGAGCATAAGGGAACAATTGAGAAGAATGGGTAGCTTTGAGAGATGAAGTAGTGAAGGCAGCAGAGGAACAAGTAGGTAAAAAGACGAGGGCTAGTAGAAATCCTTGGGTAACAGAAGATATATTGAATTTAATTGATGAAAGGAGAAAATACAAAAACGCAGTAAATGAAGCAGGCAAAAAGGAATACAAACATCTCAAAAATGAGATCGACAGGAAGTGCAAAATAGCTAAGCAGGGAAGGCTAGAGGACAAATGTAAGGATGTAGAGGCTTATCTCGCTAGGGGTAAGATAGATACTGCCTATAGGAAAATTAAAGAGACCTTTGGAGAAAAGAGAACCACTTGTACGAATACCAAGAGTTCAGATGGAAACCCAGTTCTAAGCAAAGAAGGGAAAGAGGAAAGGTGGAAGGAGTATATAGAGGGTCTATACAAGGTCGATGTACTTGAGGACAATATTATGGAAATGGAAGATGATGTAGATGAAGATGAAATGGGAGATACGATACTGCGTGAAGAGTTTGAAAGAGCACTGAAAGACCTGAGTCGAAACAAGTCCCCGGGAGTAGATAACATTCCATTAGAACTACTGACGGCCTTGGGAGAGCCAGTCATGACAAAACTCTACCATCTGGTGAGCAAGAAGTACGAGACAGGCGAAATACCCTCAGACTTCAAGAAGAATATAATAATTCCAATCCCAGAGAAAGCAGGTGCCGACAGATGTGAAAATTACCGAACAATCAGTTTAATAAATCACGGATGCAAAATACTAACGCGAATTCTTTACAGACGAATGGAAAAACTGGTAAAAATCGACCTCGGTGAAGATCAGTTTGGATTCCGTAGAAATATTGGAACACGTGAGGCAATACTTACCCTATGACTTATCTTAGAAGCTAGATTAAGGAAAGCTTTTGTAGACTTAGAGAAAGCTTTTGACAATGTTGACTGGAATAATCTCTTTCAAATTCTGAAGGTGGCAGGGGCAAAATATAGGGAGCGAAATGCTATTTACAATTTGTACAGAAAGAAGATGGCAGTTATAAGAGTCTAGGGTCATGAAAGGGAAACAGTGGTTGGGAAGGGAGTGAGAGACGGTTGTAGCCTCTCCCCGATGTTATTCGATCTGTATATTGAGCAAGTAGTGAAGGAAACAAAAGAAAAATTTGGAGTAGGTATTAAAATCCATGGAGAAGAAATAAAAACTTTAAGGTTTGCCGATGGCATTGTAATTCTGTCAGAGACAGCAAAGGACTTGGAAGAGCAATTGAACGGAATGGACAGTGTCTTGAAAGGAGGATATAAGATGAACATCAACAACAGCAAAACGAGGATAATGGAATGTAGTCGAGTTAACTCGGGTGATGCTGAGGGAATTAAATTAGGAAATGAGTCACTTAAAGTAGTAAAGGAGTTTTGCTATCTGGGGAGCAAAATAACTGATGATGGTCGAAGTAGAGAGAATATAAAATGTAGACTGGCAATGGCAAGGAAAGCGTTTCTGAAGAAGAGACATTTGTTAACATCGAGTATAGATTTAAGTTTGTACAAGTTTGTACAAGAAGAGAATAGAAGCTTTTGAAATGTTGTGCTACAGAAGAATGCTGAAGATTAGATGGGTAGACCACATAACTAATGAGGAGGTATTGAATAGAATTGGGGGGAAGAGGAGTTTGTGGCACAACGTGACTAGAATAAGGGGTCGGTTGGTAAGACGTGTTCTGAGGCATCAAGGGATCACCAATTTAGTATTGGAGGGCAGCGTGGAGGGTAAAAATTTTAGGGGAAGACCAAGATATGAATACACTAAGCAAATTCAGAAGGATGTAGGCTGCAGTACGTACTGGGAGATGAAGCAGCTTCCACAGGATAGAGTAGCATGGAGAGCTGCATCAAACCAGTCTCAGGACTGAAGACCACAGCAGCAACAACACTACAAAGCAAAAGTTGTATTATATTTCTAAATGATAGTTTTTGGTTGTAATATCACCATACACAATAATTTGTAAAGCTGTTAATAAAACAAGTTAAAAAAAGAAACCAAGAGGACACAAGAACCAAACTAATATTTCTCAACGATAGAAGTCTACTAGTAATAGAGGTTAAGTCTTAATTTCAGAAATAAATTTCTTAGAATTTATCTCTGGAGCAGAGCAGTATATGGATGTGATATGAATGATGGACTGTATACAGAAGGGAATCGTAATGTTTGAGGTGTCGTTACATGAAATCTCTCAGTCCATAGGCCCTGGCAGGTCCATCGGAACCGACTGACCGCCGTGTCATCCACTGCCAGTTGTGTCGTCGTATGCGGTATGTAGAGCTCGTGGGGACTGAACATCGCCCTCTTTGCCGTTGTCAGTTTTGGTGACCCGAGCCGCTACCACTCGGTCAAGTAGCTACTCACGAGGCAAAGTGCACCCCGTTCCAGGCCTCCCATCAATGAAAAATCCCTGGCAGTACCGGGAATCGAACCCTTGTCCAGTGTCAGCCGCTCTGAGCACTCAGCTGTGGAATTGGACACATGTTATACAAGCGGGGAGAACGTACAGAATAATGTGATACGGACAAGACAGCAGGGAGTAACAACAGTGATACTAGATAGAATTGTAGAAGCAAAAATTTGTACGAGAGGACAGTGTTTGAAATAAGCGCAAGTAATTGTGTGTAAGCGCTATACTGAGATGAAAATTGCCACTGGAGAGAAGTTAGTAGAGGACCACTCCATACCGTGACTGGTACTGCAATATTGTATTTGTAGATTATTATCGTAAGATGCAGATTCTGTAGACGAGTGCCGTAAAATTCTCATGAATTCCTATCATCTGAAATATTTAAAAGCCTTTTACGTCAGAAATTGACTTTTTTCCCTCCTTCCCAGTGAGTCTGGCGATTATAAAACAGCTACGACCTCTCTGCTTTAAGGAAAGGTTCTCCCTCTAGACCGCAGCGCGTTTAATGGTAATCTATTTTTAATAAACATTAAGGCAGCCAGGTTTCATTAAGTTCGTCAAATGTATGAATATATTTAATGTCTGAGTGCTCCCAAGCCTCTAGTAAGAGCAAGGTAAAGATCCTGCTTTATGGAGGAACCGACAAGAAGCCCCTTAGCATCTCGTGTTCCCCGTGGAGCGTAATCATCATAATGAATTGCATTCAGGCGAGAGTGTTCGCGGCCGCTCTGGAGCCGTAGCACGATCGGACGGAAACACTTGTTAGAGGATCTTGCACTGGCAACTAATCAGCCACTTCAAACTACTTCGACGGTTTAAGCAGGGCGCTAACTTTGTCAGGCAAGAAGCTCCAAGTGCCGAGTCGTTACCCACGTCACAGCTCGCGCTCAAGTTAACGCAAGTTAGAGGTATTCCTCTAGGCACATGGTGCGGTACAGACGCGATTTCAGTTTAGCTCCTTACGGTTACTGCACGTCTATTATTAGCTCGATAATATCGTCAAATATGCTTACCTATTCTACTAATAAAATGAAATTTGGTTGTCAGCTATCAACGAAATCCTTTTAGTCCACAGTAACTGAAATTTATCACTTTCTCGTAATTAGTTCCGAGTGGATCTCGTAAGCAGCAAGTACTTACATTACAAAATCAACTTTCCTAGGAGTGATTCGCACTGCTGCATCTGCTATAATCAGTAACTTGAAAATATGTCAACAAGGAAAAGGATTATACGTATGTGTTAACGGACTGTATCAGTGGCGGAAGGGTTGGACGAGGGGGGGAGGGAGGGGGAGGGGGTGCAGGGGCGGCACCTTGCAGAGATGATGCAATCCAGTGGCAGAACCTGTAAGAGAGGCGTTGTGTATCATGGAGGTGTTCAGTGTATTAAGTGTATATTCTGGAGAGATTCGGGCATGACATTATTCCCTCTCTTATTGTATATGTTGAGCGTAATCTTCACAACGAAGATGTCAGAGAATAATTTGAGGTCATGTGGAGGTTTACTGACGATCAACCTCGCCGCATGATGTTCACGAATAGAACAGGCAAAGGCTAAAAGCGGAAGTACCTCCACCACGTTCCGTAAGGAATCTTGTGAAGTATATAAAAATGGTTCAAATGGCTCTGAGCACTATGGGACTCAACTGCTGTGGTCATCAGTCCCCTAGAACTTAGAACTACTTAAACCTAACTAACCTAAGGACATCACATACACCCATGCCCGAGGCAGGATTCGAACCTGCGACCGTAGCAACAGCGCGGCTCCGGACTGGAGCACCTAGAACCGCACGGCCACCGCGGCCGGCGAAGTATATAGATAAAGAAATTATGTTGTAGTTCTTTCGTGCTTTCTAAATTCGTGATCAAATTACATAGTGACCCGCGTGTCCTGTAAGCCATTTGTTGGCGATTCCTGGGTGCTCGAGCGTTGAAAGTCAATTAACAAAGACGAAAATCTTGAGTTGGGCACAGATCACACGAAAGCTACTTGAGGGCCAGATACACTAGAACGAACAAAAGCATAATTCATTTTCGTTTTCAGTGAATCGAGCAAATCAAACAATTGCCTGGAAAGTCTCAGAGTTCTTGGCCTGAGATGGAGATATATTGTATATTAAGTCCCTCATGTGGGGACCCTGACTGCAATAGCATCCACCCTTTAGACATATTTGACGAGAAAATGACTGCAGTGTCAAAGTTGGTGAAAAGGATAGTGCTTCTCTTGTACCGGCAGTTAGTTTTCATTGTCTACCTCATTCGTTTTCATTGTCTGTCTCACTTTGCTGGGGTCAGCCAAAAAAGTATAGATGTCAGGCAGCTATTTATCAGCCGATAGTGATCCTGTATGTAAGCATCTCGGTTGACTGTGTAGATCAGCAGTATGTGAGATCGACAGATGACATTACGGCTTCCTGTGTTTTAAATTCTTCAGTTACGTGTCCTTATAGGATACCCGTTTTCCTCAGTTTTGTATCATGGCTCAGATGTAATATTTTATTCTGCCAATAATGGAAGCTGTTGTTCCTCATTCAAACTTCTTACTTCTTTCAAGTTTACTGACCATTCTCCTCTGCCACACAAGTCTCAACTTTCACCTAGCATCCTAAAAACCCATTCCATTAGGTATGTTAGGTATCACATATCTTCTCGTAGAGAAAATGTGGGCCTGAATTCATAGTTTGACTTTAATTGCACCTTTAGTGTCCGGTGTCTGATATCCGCTCATAGCAGTGATAGATGAGGAATGAAGGAGTGTGTCTAGCTTCAGAAGATCGTGGCATTCGGCAAATATTAAGGAGAGGATTTTAAGTTTCATGATCAAAGGAATAACATAGAGTGGTTTAGGGCTGTCCTGCTAAGGACATGCCTCACACAACAAGACAGGCAACACAGTGGAATAAATAGCCATGCCGTCAGTGTATAGCATCCCATAATACGCGTTTTCTCAAAACATCGGATCAGAATTATTTTCTGGAAGTTTCATCACAACAGGTCTTTGGGTCATGAGGTTACGTAACGTTCACAAGTATGACACAGATGTACATAAACAAATACTGACGTTGTATCACAGATACGATTACTGAAGTTGCGAGTATATTTTTTTACTATGTGTTTCAATATTCTAGTGATGATCGATATTTAGGTGCTTAACTAATTGAGTATACACAGACAGAATGAAAATTTGATTTCCTCGGTGCTTCTTCTTTATAGACGTAAAGTATTTCCTTGTCTGAGAGTGAAGTCACGAGCTTCCACGTAAGGTAACACACTGTTTTATGTTCAAAACAGAGAAATTCTATTCTATGTATTGCAAATATTTCGAAACTAGTGCTCTGTTTTAGAAGAGTGAAATGGCGTTGAATTCGTTTCCTTTGTAACTGCGATATTAGCAGTAGAAATCATAAAAAGAGATAGTCATATTGATATCCCTGTAGTTATTATAACTACGAAAAGAGAATATTGCCGTATAGTGAGGACTCCCCCGCAATTCATCTGGGTGAAAACAGAAGTTAGATATGGTAAATGATCTCGAAAATATTTGAGGTGAACAGCTTAACTGAATCACCGTGTATCTCTCGAGTTCTCCTAAATTATCCATTAATTTTCCCTTCCATTATGTTTTCAGATAAACTGTGTAGGTTTGAATTTTATTGGCCTTTTGCAGAAAATTTACGATTTTATGTCATGTATAAAAAGTATTGGAACAGTCACCGGTAATTTTGTATATGACTTATTATGTACTTTTAATATTTTGCTAATGTTCATTGTTTTCTCTTTAGAAATATGAAATCCAATTTTAAGATATGTGGGTGAAAAAATTTATAGAAGCTGTGAATGTCAACTAGCGGAAATTATTAACCATAGTATCGGATTCTTCTATCGCTTCCTGGTAGAACAGTTTCGCATGTAACGGAGAAAAGCAAGAAAATTGCATGTTATTCCACACAATTGTCTGTTTTTCATCTTTTAAATACTAATTAGTGGAACAAAATGCTCATTTGATTTCACCCTTAAAAATATCAAACAAATGCTGGAGTATGTTTCAAGAAATTTCGGGCTTGTAGCTGGTCAACTATACTCAACGATATTTGAATTGGGCACCTGTCAGTCAGCCTCAGGTGAGCCATCTAAGACTGACGAAGACGTCCTGAGTTCTGTGATACATAGCGGGCTATGAGCGTCCCGCACCTGCGTCAAGATAATGATGACAGACTAACCACATAATCCGGCGGCATCTCGCTCACTGGTGGAACTGCGGGACTCAGCTGTCCTCAATGTTGCCGCTCGCTGCGGCGATTAGCGAACTGGTTGGATGGAGAGCCGAGCCCCCAGTCAGTTTCGTGTATGATGAGAGCATTGTCCCGCCATTGGTCTCAGCAAGGAAGCAAGATTTTTACCTAAATCATATCAATCTAAATAGTTCTGACCGTTTCGCTAGCTTTGATGTAGTGTCTCTTTTTGAGAAGGCTCTTCTCACAGATTCTTTAGTATTAATTCCTAATAAATTATTTTGTTATGCCCTTTCGTCGACCTGTTTGAGCATGTCGCCGGCGGCGCCAAGATTAGCTTCCTATCACCCCTAATGACGAACATTTTTATGGAGGACTTTGAGGAAAGAGTGCTTAATCAGCAGTCCTGAAACCAACTTTATTTTAGAAGTATGTAAGCAGTACTTCCATAGTGTGGCTTCAAGGAACGATAAGAACATCTGGTTCACTGTGGAATTCCAAAGAGATGGTTGTCTGCCTTTCCTGTACGATTTGGTTAGACGAAAGAATTATGACTCTCTGCGGAATTTGGTTTACTATAAGCCCACTGATAATGGTTTGTATTTACAAGCGTCGAGCTGTCAGTACCCGTCGCAAACTACGAGTGTACCTGTACTTATACATAGAGCTCACGCCGTCACAGATGCAGATAGTTGGCCTAATGAGCTTGCCCACTTAAAGACAACGTTCAAGAGAAATGGAGATTCTAACAGGGCAAAAACCAAAAACCAGGAAGTGGGAAACAGGTGAGCACCGTGACGAAATCTCTAGCTTTTCTTCCCTTTGTTGGCAACATTTTTTTAAAAGAAAACTAGTAAGAATTCTCCGCAAACTTTAAGGTGAAAGTGCTTTCCTGCCCGCCATCTACGACTGCCGACCTTCTGGTATCAGTGAAGGGCAATTCGTTATTGTAGAATGCTGGAATTTACAAAATGCCTTGCAGTGTGGTACGGCTTATATCATGGTGGAGAGTGCTGCAGCGAACATCAACGCTGCACTCGCATTTTGCTATCAAACAAGTCATCTCCACCAGAGTTCAATGAAGGAAAAGCATTAGGAAGTCTACCCATACGAGTGGGACACCCCCCCCCCCCCCCCCCCACCTTAAAAACCACACTCAGATCTCAATCGCAATCTTGGTATGTCTCCTTTCATGGTAGCACACTTGACTGTTAAGCTACAACAGATCTCCAAATACCGGCATTGCAATGAATCGAAATGCCAGTAAAATAGAAGACACACCTTATAACGTCGTTTTCATGAAATTTGAGAAAAGAAGTAATGACGAGATATCTCTTAGCTTAAGCAATGTCCAGTGTCGGTTTGATTCAATAGAGAATCATGGTTTGAGATTACACCAAAACGCCCACTACGAGTCTCAGAGAGAAAAATGTGCTGAGTTTTTCATAATAATGTTACTATCACTGAATATCTCCTCCCCTCTTCTCTTGACCTCATTAAATATGTGAACGCGAAATATTTCATTTGGAATTAACTGTCTTGGTTGAAAATATATGACCATGTGTCTTCAAAATTATAAGCGCGTCAATTTCTCTTCTCGCGGACGGATCGGACTTCGTTAAGATAAAACATGCAAGTTCTATGCAATGAATATAAATGGTAATTATCTCAATGAGATGACCACATTGGCGGCTGTGCAAATCGCGACGAAGCCAGGTAATTCGTCTCACAAAAACTCACCAGGTGATCCATAAGATGAAACACTAAAAAATTATAGGTATTCAAAGTGTGAATGTTATGGCACCGAAATAAAGAGATGCAATAAATGTGGGTATTGAAACACTTATTATTATATGGGAAATCTTACACGGATCTTCCGTCCCAAAAGTTAAGAAGCATGGAGAAAACAGTGAAGTAAACGATATTGCCAGAGATCTTCTTTAGTCATGGAAACAAAAAATTAATCAGCGTCGTAAAGAGACTACATGAGTCAGATATATAACTACATTTCAACATTATGCGAGTATCTCACTGGATGGAAACGTATTATTTTCTGTTAGTTTAAATATCATTATTCACTCTAGATGAACTACACAATTCAAGACTCAGCTCCGAATCATACTAAGCTGAAGTCAGTACAAGCTCTGACAACAAAATGTACCTGCTGTATCTTATACACTATCGGTGTAACTGTAAGGAAAAGATCCCCACCTGAACTATTTCCTTCATAGATGTCTAAGGCACTGATAGCCTCTATACCTCTCTTGATGTATCAAGTACGTGTCAGTTTGTAGCTATTATGCAACATCTGTTAGTCCAACATTTTGAGAACAAAGTATTTCGCAACAGCACTGTTGTATAAAACATTCTCGGACTTCTTGTCGCCTCAATGTAAAACCTCGAGCTTCCGACGTTTTCCACCATCATCACGAGCAGCTGACTCTCAAAATCATTGCTGTGCTGGCGTTATATAGCCTAAAGGCTTGTCGCTTCCACTCACCGCTAAGATAATATCCGCAGTCACTGTTGAAGGTTTTCTCACACATTCTTATTGCTACAGGGTCTTAAATTATAGAGTCCAGTATGAAGGAGGCTGATAACAAACTCTGTGCATTTCTCCAGCTCACGATTTTTAATATGCCGTTGATGTTCTGCACAGCGGTCAGAAACGGTGCGGATGCACTGACGAATGTAACTGCTTCCGCACTCACGTGGTACGTTGTAAATTCCAGGAATCCTCTGGCCGAGACTGTCCTTAACAGGACGCAGCATCTGGTTTATCTTTTTGGGAGATCGAAAAACAGATCTGATAACTCGCCTGCCCAGGACTCTGCCTATTTTGCTGCATATAACGCTGCAGAAGGAAAGGAACGCAATCCGTACATCAAGGAGTGAATATTCAACATTTTCAAGTTTCCTTTTCTTGGTGGGTGTTGACCTGATGTCATGAGAGCCATAGCCGTTCTTTCGGAGCACAGACTCAGATGACTGATTTTGGAACCCAAGCGATCTTCTTCAGAAACGGTTTTTGCTCGGTGTACTAGTGTATTTAAAAACCATTCTCTTCTATACTGGATGGTGAAAACCCTGGGCGGCTTTCGGTACACTGAATGGCCGAGACGTCCATCCGACTTTCCTCTTTGTCTGTCTCGACCGTGAACTGGATGTGTGAGTGCATGCTGTTCATATGTTCCTGGAATTGCTCAGGAGCTTCTACGCCGTGTGACCAGACCATACACATGTCATCAACACGATGATAAAATGAAGATGGACGAATGGGAGTTGAATTTAATGCACGCCCCTCAAAATGTTCATATAAAAGTTGGCCATTGTTGGAGACAATGCAGAAACCATAGCCAATCCGTCCGTCATCTCATAAAATTTACCGCCGTACAAGAAGTAGGTGGTCGTCATAATATGTCTGAACAACTTTATCGTTTCAAGAGCAGAATGCTCTGACAACAGTTTCAATGTCTCCTCCACAGGAACTTTTGTAAATAGTGAGGCCACATCCAGGCTGACTGAAACATCGTTTGGGCCAACTCTAATCTGTTTAAAGTTTCGTAATGAACATCTGAGAGTTTTTGATGTGATGTTCACAGCGGTCGTGTATCATAAACTTAGTTAAATATTTGGCCAGTCTGTAGGAAGGATTACCAATGGCGCTAACAGTTGACCTCAGTGGAATACCTTCCATGTGGACTTAAGGTAATCCGTACAGCCTAGGACGTCTAGGAGCTCGTGCTCTAAGATTTTTGATGACATCCTCTGGTAGACCAGAATTCTTCAGGAGCTTCACCGTTTTGAGCTACGCCGTTTTCCTACTGTGTACAGAATTGGGTCCTGTTTTAGGCATTTGTATGTGCTATCTTCTAATGCTGAAGATTAGATGGATAGATCACATAACTAATGAGGAGGTGTTGAATAGGATTGGGGAGAAGAGAAGTTTGTGGCACAACTTGACTAGAAGAAGGGATCGGTTGGTAGGACATGTTCTGAGGCATAAAGGGATCACCAATTTAATATTGGAGGGCAGCGTGGAGGGTAAAAATCGTAGAGGAAGACCAAGAGATGAATACACCAAGCAGATTCAGAAGGATGTAGGTTGCAGTAGGTACTGGGAGATGAAGAAGCTTGCGCATGATAGAGTAGCATGGAGAGCTGCATCAAACCAGTCTCTGAACTGAAGACCACAACAACAACATCTTCTAACAATGATGCCACTTTGCTGTGGTATTCAGTGGTATCAAGAACAACCATTGCATTGACCTTGTCACTCTTGTCACCAAGAAGTACCACAGATCTTCATCTTCCCGCAGCGCATGATGCCCTTCTCTCGTTACTCTGATGATGAAGGAAATGTTCAACATTCACTTGGTGAGCCATAGATTGCGTTCCATCTCTTCTGCGGCGCTATATCCAGCAAAATAGGCAGAGTCCTGGGAAGACGAGGTATCAGGCCTGTTTTACGACCTCCTAAGCAGATAAAGCAGATGCTGCGCCCTGTTAAGGACGGTCTCGGCATCAAGATTTCTGGAATTTACAACATCCCGTGTGAGTGCGGAAGCAGTTACATCGGTCAGCCCATCCGCACGGTTTTTGACGGTTCTGCAGAACATATACGGCATATTACAAATCGTGAGCTAGAGAAATCCGCAGTTGCTGAGCACAGCCTCACACACAAACATAAAATACTTTTTGACGAAACAAAAGTTACTCTCCAGGCACCCACATACTAGTGCTCTATAATTAAAGAGGCTGTAGAAATAAGAATGTGTGAGATAACCTACATCGTGACGGCGGATATAGTCTTAGCGGTGCATGAAAGCGAGCTCTCAATGCAGAGAAGTGCCATAGGTATTCGTCGCAATGTTTACGCAACGGCGATAGCTGTGGCGTTACCAGCGCGGACGTTGACACCGTCTGTGACAGCAAAACTTAACTACAGACAAATTATAAATCGTCTTTGGGCTATATAAGGCCACCACAGCAGCGATTTTGACAGTCAGTTACTTGTGACGATGGCAATGGTCAAAGGTTCAATGTTTTACCCTGAATTGAGGCGGCAGGAAGTCAGAGAATGTTTTATACAGTCCAACATTTTGATTGTACCTGTCTATACTGCTCTGTTTTGTTTTACGTGCCTTTCCATTTTAGCGGTTCAGCTTGCTACATTCCGACAGTAAAGCGCCATTTTTGTCATACTGCCCATCTACTTCTTTCTTTCTATATCATCTAACTTAAGCCTATTTCTCGTTCGTCCCAGAACCTACGGATTCGTTACCTTCTTTATGTTGCATGTAGTTCTGTCAATAAGTCATTACTGGTATTCGAGAGTAACGTCCTGTTACGAAAAATTTCCTTAACACGATGTTAACAGAATTCATATTACCATAGTATTAATTAGTGCGACTGTTTTCATTGCTATTAACGTTGTTATTAATATTATATTCAGCTAGCGACATGCCCCAGCTTCGCACGGGCAGCAGATATTTATGGTCGGACGTCTTGTTTGACGCAGGAGTAATAAATTATACGCACATATCTTACCCGTGAAACAGTTCGTCTATTGATGAAAACTATATGAAATACCTACAGTTGATCCTGAGATTAGCTTTCACATGCAGACTGAATAATACGATGTGGTGTCCTCATAGTTCAGCCAATTCACAAGAAATATTTAAAAATTATATACGCACCTGGAAAGCGATGCGAGATTCTGAGAAAAATAGGGTAAGCTGCAATTGAAAATGACTGATATACAATATTACCAAGGACCAAGGGGGAACAATAAGACAGGAAGACCAAGAGCTACGTACTCCGATTAAAAAAGGTGTAAGGCAGGGATGTAGTCTTTCGTCCCTACTGTTCAGTCTATACTTCGAATAAGCAACGAGGGAAATAAAAGAAAGGTTCATGGGTGGGATAAAATTCAGGATGAGAGGACATCAGCGATAAGATTCGTTAATGACGCTGCTATTCTCAGTGAAAGCGAAGACGTATTACTGGATGTGTTGAATGGAATGAACATTGCAATAAGTGCCGGATATGAACCGACAGTAAATCGAAAAAAGGCGAAAATATTAAGAAGCAGTGGAAATCGTCAGAGTGAGAAACTCAACATCTGAACTGGGGTTCACGAAGTAGACGAAATTAAGGAATTCTGATACCTTGGCAGTGAAGTAACCCATGGCGGAAGGTGCAAAGAAGACATAAAAAGCGGATTTGCTCTGGCAAAAAGGGCATTCCTGGCCAAGAGAGGTCTGTTGGTATAAAGTATTGGTCTTAATTTGAGAAAAAAATTTCCGATATTGTACATTTGGAGCGCAGTATTGTACGGTAATAACACATGGACTGTGGGAAATTCGGAACAAAAGAGAATCGAAGCATTTGAGAAGTGGCGCCACAGAAAAATATTGTAAATAAGGTGGACCGATGAAGTATGCATTGAGACTGTCCTCCTCAGAATCGATGAGAAAAGTACTTTTTGGAAAATACATACAATAAGGAGGCACAGAGCGACAGGAAATCTGTTGAGACTTCGGGGAATAACTTCCATGGTAGTAGGTAAAAACTGTAGACGAAAACAGTGATTGGACTACGTCCAGCCAATAATTGAGGACGTAGGTTGCAATTGCTGCTCTGCAATGAATAGGTTATCACAGAGAGGAATTCGTGACGGACTGTATCAAATCATTCAGAATACTGATGACACGAAAAGAAAAAAAAAAAAAAATAGAAAACACGAAGTTTCACGGTGAGTCAGTCTGTCTATTAGTGAACGCGGTACCAAAATCCTACGACTAACAGTTATAATTTCCCTCTCCGTAAATGAACGGTCAATACGTCTACCACGCAGAAGATCCGATTTCAATCACCGATACTGCTAGGGATTTTTCCTCGGTGGGCGAACAAACGAGTACACTTCAGCCTCGTGAGGCCAACTGATGACCTACGTAGTTGAATTGGATGCACTACCGCCATGGATTTGTATTTGTGACGATGAATCGGGGTCCATCCTGCTCCTCGTACAAAGTAGACAAGGTATTTGAAACGTCAGATGCCTTCTCCAGAGGGGTTCTAGGCGCTTCAGTCCGGAACCGCGCTGCTGCTACGGTCGCAGTTTCGAATCCTGTCTCAGGCATGGATGTGTGTGATGTACATAGGCTAGTTAGGCTTAAGTAGTTCTAAGTCTAGGGGACTGATGACAAACTGGCTCTGAGTCCTATGGGACTTAACATCTGGAGTCATCAGTCCCATAGAACTTAGAACTACTTAAACCTAACTAACATAAGGACATCACACATGCCCGAGGCAGGATTCGAACCTGCGACCGTAGCAGTCGCGCATTTCCGGACTTTGCGCCTAGAACCACTCGGCCACCGCAGCCGGCGGGACTGATGACCAGAGATGTTAAGTCCCATAGTGCTTAGAGCCATTTGAACCCCCTCCAGTGTCAGTATTAACAGCTGGAAGAGCCTTGTATCGGCATATGCCTGCCCAAAACAGGAGTCCAGTCACAACTGAGCACGTCTTTGTCACCGCTAAGGTGGCTAATATCAGGAATCAACTTGTTAAAACACTTTTGATAATGCGTTTCGGGCACGGCCCATCGTCAGAACATCAGAGGAAAAACCAAGTAAACAGTATCGTGTCAAGTAGCATCCATCGCGAAATTTGTGCCAATTATGCCTCAGTCAATGAGAAAAAAAGATTGCAGGCGGTCGGTAGATCCATGTAAGTTAGCTTATAATCTGGCCAACGAAACAGCTTGATCCTATCACCGCTGTCAGTATCTCAAGGAAGTGCTCAAATGGCACTCCACGAGGTACCCTGCGAGCCACCTATGTTCAGTGATGGATCGCAGAATTAGGCTTGGTGTGACGGTGAGATGTTTACCACGCCCTAGCCTGCAGCTCGGCACAGTGTTGGACGGGGTGTGGGTGTGGGTTGGGGAGCGGGCCGTGAGTGACGTATGGCCGGCTCCCAGTGCGCAGCTGGCGCCGCGGACCCGGCTCTCCATCTCCTGTGACGTCACTGCCCTCCCCCCCTCGCGCCGATTGTCCAGCGACGCTCTGGGACCGTATTCTAGGTGCGAACACACATCGCCAGAAACTCCCCTACAGGAGCGGTAATACCACGTGTGCCATAATGCTACAGCACGTGAGAAAATTTCTAAGAAGGACGAGATAGCAGTCTACTATAGAAAAAGCATAAATTTGGCCATCAAACAGGCGAAGAATGGAAAATTCTGAAGTAAAAGTCGAGAAACAAAAGTTCTCGCGTAAAACAACAGTTAAATAAAATGAATATTTATTTCAAGATCTTCTCCGTTATATCAGGAGGGAAATTTAATGTGGCGGTCTGTAGTTGGTAAAGTGCTTTCTATGGTACTAGTAATTTTACATACACACTTCAGCGTGTACATAGTGTTTCCAGAAAAACGATAACTGAGTTTATGTACAGCAGCCGGGATAAGGGAAAGCAGTTCTTTTCCTTAGGCCAGAAAACAAGATTCGTAAGAAAGTATTTAACGAAAGGGCTCTACTGGTATTTTACGCAGTTTGGGATCCTAAGAAAGGCAAGCTTTTCGATTCTGAATGTTGATGGGGAATATAGACGAATGAGCCAAAGCATTACGCTCACTAGATCAACTACCCGTTGGTCTACCTCGGGAATCCAATATAGCAGCTGTTCTACAAGGCGTAGATTCAACAACTTTAATTAGTTTCCCGGAGGTATGTGGTACCAGGTGTCTGCGCACAAGTCACCCTACCCCCAAGATCAAGGTCTAAATCATGGTCTAAATCATGGTCCAGTTGTTTGTGGGGGCGGAGATGATAGCCGATAACATTCCTGAAATGTCCCATCGGGATTAGACCAGGCGAAACCGGTTGTCGGGACATCAATCAACTACACTACTGGCCATTAAAATTGCTACACCACGAAGATGGCGTGCTACAGACGCCAAATTTAACCGACAGGAAGAAGATGCTGTGATATGCAAATGATTAGCTTTTCAGAGCATTCACACAAGGTTGGCGCCGGTGGCGACACCTACAACGTGCTGACATGAGGAAAGTTTCCAACCGATTTCTCATACACAAATAGCAGTTGACCGGCGTTGCCTGGTGAAACGAGGCTATGATGCCTCGTGTAAGGAGGAGAAATGTGTACCATCACGTTTCCGACTTTGATAAAGGTCGAATTGTAGCCTACCGCGATTGCGGTTTATCATATCGCGACATTGCTGCTTCGTTGGTCAGGATCCAATGACTGCTAGTAGAATATGGAATCGGTGGGTTTAGGAGTGTAATACGGAACGCCGTGCTGGATCCCAACGCCCTCGTGTCACTAGCAGTCGAGATGACAGGCATCTTATCCGCATGGTTGTAACGGATCGTGCAGCCACGTCTCGATCCCTGAGTCAACAGATTGGAACTGTTGCAGGACAACAACCATCTGCACGGACAGTTCGACGACGTTTGCAGCACCATGGACTATCAGCACGGAGACCATGGCTGCGGTTACCCTTGACGCTGCATCACAGACAGGAACGCCTGCGATGGTGTACTCAACGACGAACCTGGGTGCTCGAATGGCAAAACGTCATTTTTTCGGATTACTCCAGGTTCTGTTTACAGCACCATGATGGTCGCATCCGTGTTTGGCGACATCGCGATGAACGCACATTGGGAGCGTGTATTCGTCATCGCCATACAGGCGTATCACCCGGCCTCATGGTCTGGGGTGCCACTGGTTACACGTCTCGGTCACCTCTTGTTCGCATTGACGGCACTTTGAACAGTGGATGTTACATTTCAGATGTGTTATGACCCGTGGCTCCACCCTTCATTCGATCCCTGCGAAACTGTACATATCAGCAGGATAATGCACGACCGCATGTTGCAGGTCCTGTACGGGCCTTTCTGGATACAGAAAATGTTCGACTGCTTCCCTGGCCAGCACATTCTCCAGATCTCTCACCAATTGAAAACGTCTGGTCAATGGTGGCCGAGCAACTGGTGCGTCACAATACGCCAGTCACTCTTGATGAACTGTGGTATTGTGTTGAAGCTGCATGGGCAGCTGTACCTGTACACACCATCCAAGCTCTGTTTGACTCAATGCCCAGGCGTATCAAGGCCGTTATTACGGCCAGAGGTGGTTGTTCTGGGTACCGATTTTCCAGGATCTATGCACACAAATGGCGTGAAAATTTAATCACATGTCAGCTCTAGTATAATATATTTGTCCAGTGAATACCCGTTTATCATCTGAATTTCTTCTTGGTGTAGCAATTTTAATGGCCAGTCGTGTAAGTTCACTACCAGGCTCCTCAAACCAGTGTAGCACGAATGTGGCCTTGTGAAACGGACAATTGCCCTGCTGGTAGATGCCATCTCTGACGCGAAAGACTGAAAGCTTGGAGGATGCATGTGGTCCGCAGTGAAGCTAACACAGTCCATCACTATCGTGGTACCTTCGATTACAGCCACTGGTCCCTCGGCAGCCCAGGGAAATGTCCCCACAGAATACTACTGCCCCTATGGGGTCTGTGTCCGCGGCGCTGTGCATGTTATCAGCTGCCGCGATGTCAGCGTGGCTGGACACGATCATCGATCTTATGTAACAAGAAACATGATGCACATTACTAGGCGACACGTTTCAATTTTTCAACCTTGCAGCCTGATGATTCCGTGCCCATTGCAATGGTAATTGAGCCCTTTGCTAAGTCTCACGTTCAACAATGGACGCTGAACGGTGTGCTTCAAAACATTTGTGCCTACAAAACCTTTGTACTCTGTCTTTAAATTTGCACAGGTCGATGCCTATTCTGCTTCGCAGAGCGACCAACCCTCCAACCTCCACATTTTGTGGAGAGGCGTGGACGTCTACTCGTGGATTAATTTTCATTCAATTACTTTCAATTGATGCTCACTATGTAGCAAGCAAAGAGCCGACTAGCTTGGTGGCTTATGTCAGTGGTTTTTCTCATTTTTGCCCGAAGCGTCGCTAGAACGATTCTATAATCGCCTTTGCACCGCTTAAGTAGTCTTCAAACCGCGCCATTCACTGCACCAACTGTAGATTTTCTGCAAGCCTTATCGCATTTCACATTTTAGACTCTAACAGAGAGATAAGGCCATCATACCTTACACACACACACACACACACACACACACACACACACACACACACACAGAAGAAGGAAATATGTCTTACATGGTCCAGTGATATTGCTGTGACTACGGTCTATGTTCGGCATCAACGTGCAATAATCACTCACGGACGGGACATGGAACCATTAGCAGTGCGTCCAGGGGCTGCAGGGAAACAGTGGTTCAAATGGCTCTGAGCACTATGGGACTCAACTGCTGAGGTCATTAGTCCCCTAGAACTTAGAACTAGTTAAACCTAACTAACCTAAGGACATCACAAACATCCATGCCCGAGGCAGGATTCGAACCTGCGACCGTAGCGGTCGGGAAACAGTGCACTTGTTGTAACGCAAAACGAAGAAATTTATAAGACGTTCCAGAAGGGCATGATCATTGGGTTTCAGACCAAGGGTGCAAGCTTTTCTGAAATGGTTAAGTTTGTAATCCGCTCGAGTGCCACTGTGGTTAAATTATACCATGTATGCTAAGATAGCGCTATCCAGAACCGGATTCTGAGGCAACAGAGATGCACCACGGTCTGCAGATGGCAAGAATGAACAACGGGTGTGGAGATGTATGCGGGCGAATAGACCAGGAGGACAATGCTAGATGTTACACTGCTCGCAGTGCACATGAGTGGTTCGACGAGCACCAGTACGAGTTTACCCTAGTCCCCTGGCAACCGAACTCCCAGGGTTTAAGTCCAATCGAGAATCTCTCGGACCACCTGTATCGAGCTGTTCGCGCCATAGATCCTCAACCGGGAAATGTAGCGCAAGTGGTCACGACATTGGAGTCGGTATGGCTCCACATGCCTGTCGGTAACTTCCAGAACCCCACTGGCTCTTTTCCTGCACGTCTCTCAGCGGACCGAGCTGCAGAAGATGGTTGCTGAAGCTTTGGCAGGTGGTCATATTAATGCAACTGGACAATGTATGACAAGAGGTTTTTTTTCTTAGACAACAAGTCTACAGTCTTTAACCCGCAGCAGCTGCACATCAGGAAACGAAAGTTCCTAAGCAGAATTCGACGCCCTCTTCAGCTTTTGTTGCCTGTAAACAGTAATCGGCATGGGTGTATGATACAGGAGCCCGCGGAGGCCCACACTCAGCAACATTCGCTGAACGGTCGTTGACAGAAACTGTCGGTTCAGTTGGGCGGTCAGCTGCTCAAGAGTTGCACTTCTATTCGCCCGCATACATTTCCGCAGCCGTTGTTCAGCCTTGCCACCTATAGATCGTTGTAACATCGAAATAAAACATTCCTCGACTCACATCCGTACAACTTTTATTATTTCCTCCTAGGTGTCAGTAACGTATCCCGTAAATTCCGTCGACCTGTTCCTTAGCCACTGTATACTGAACACAGTTACGGCCCTGTGACGCACCTTTGAGTTGCTTCCGAATTTACCTTCACTTCTGTCTATTTCACCGCATTGAGAACGACGCATTGAGTTCTATCTAAGAGGAAGTTCCGAATCAAGTTACACTGCTGATCGAATTTCCAAGCTGCAAATTCAGGCAGCGACTTTCAGAATCAAAGGAAGGTAAGATTGGTGCTGGTGGTCGTGCATGCTTCCATGAATGGCGAAGCTTGAAGAAATGTGACGTGCGATCGTCGTGTCCAACCGTTGCGTGCAGCATACGTAGGCCCACGTCGGAACAATTTATGGCCTGTGGAAAACGCCGACATATTTTCAAAAGGAACACTTTGCTGCTGACGATATCGGTGAGGCTGGAAGGAGACAGACGACTGGTATCAGGGCTTCGAATCCAGCCTATGAAAATTTAAAGCGTAATCAGTACAGGTAATTCACATAATACTGAAAAAAGAAAAGAAAAAGTTACGCATCACCCTCATCTTTTACGGTATGCAGTTCCCTTTATTTTCACCTTTCTTTTCAGAAACCAACTCAGTTTTGTTCTGACCGTCGGAAAACAGTACGTCATAACGGCGGTAAAAGTAAACATGCATTTTCAACTTTTTTATAGCCTCCGGCGAGTAATGTTCGGTACGACTTTTGTGATATCTTCGGATTCTTTGGAAATATTTAATTCTTATTTAACTGTCATGTTGACAATGTTTACAGAGTCATATTTACCGATTCTGGGAATAATTCGTTCTAATATTTTTTTGGAAAGTAATGAAGATAGAAACAATACATATTCGCAAAATTTTAACATAGAAATTTGGATGAAACATGTAAATCTCATGTTAACAAACATTCTAGTATTCAAGGCACTTTTAAACAAGAATTGTTTAAAATAGAGTATGTTTTCAACTTTCCCAACATATTACAGATTATGTACAATTTTCACCAAAATGCGAAATGGTACACATGCTTTTTCAGGAACAAGTAACAAATTTAATGACGTATGCTTAAAAAGTGTCCCCTACGAAATTTTTGTATTGGTAAAACAGATCCGAGATATCGGGGGGAAAAGGTGAGGGTGGAAAAGATGGGAACACTGGAACTCCTGTAACAACTGCAATAGGCATGGTACACATCTAGCATTAGTGTCTGGGGAAAAAAAAGTGCTAGGGAAACACACACCAGTCATTCATAGGAGAGGCAGTAGAGTGGTGCAACGGTAGTGAAATCTGAAAGTAAGCGAATTTTTGAAACAATTTAAATAGGAATTGGTAGATACATAGCTGACCAAGGAACCCAAATAAGTCATCGGGGTATTGGAGCTGAGAAGTGGGTGAAATAAAAAAAAATCATCTAAAATCTAGGTTAGCTTCGAATTCGCAATAGGCCATATGCTGAATAGTGATAACATCAATGGCTTAATTCAAGCTGAGTCGAACAATAACTGTTTGAGGAGTAGTGCTTCAAATTACGCCTGTATTGTGTAAGAGACGGTAACGGGCAGGAGCTTCAGACAGTGAGTCAAGGTTATCGCAGGACAGATGCGCTATGATCCAGGAGCTATCTGCAATTCGTTACGACTTTGGCCGAAAGTTATCACCTTCTTACAGACTATGATATTATCAGGTAGTTAAAATATATTTTGGAAACAAAACTGCAGTTATTGTATTTATTATGACTGTCATTAATTATTGATAATTTGTTCATTAACACTAATAACGGTGTGATTGGAAAGTAATATATGAAATGAATAGTGTTATGTCTATTAACTGAGTACATGCTAGCTTGAGAACTGTTATTCTACAGAGAAAGTGAATTATACTCTCAGGGGAATTTTGTAATGTACGAGCAGCTAGTTTACAGAACTGGGAAAACAAGAAACTTTTTACGATAATTTTGTTACTTAAAGAGAGAGTTATTTTGATATTTGTGGAGTTCCTAAATTTTTTCATTTAATAAATTATTCCATAAAGCTTTTAAGTTGTGATTGGTCAAACGTAAAAGATTGAGTATTGCGCATTTTAATACTGATATCTGATTGGCTATGATGTGTATCAGCCAATCGGAAGACAGTACGTTCACGCATATTTTGTGGGCTAAAGAATTACTTTGGGAAGTCTAAAGAGTGCAGTTCGGAACTCAACTATCATCGTGTTCGGATGCGGATATAAGGAGCTCTGAATGAATGTAATAATTTTGCACATTAATTATTAAAACTTGACCACGGAGTGCCGAAAAGTGGATGCGAACGTATAAGAAAAAATTAATACGTGAAATTCAGATTTTAATACGTAAACTGTGGCTTTTGTATTATCAAAGTCCGCGTGGCATGTTATACAAGCCATGACTGTAAACTGAAATTCGAATGGTCAAATTGTGTAATGTTTGAGTGAGCATTCTGTCACAGATAATCGGTTTGGTAATCGGTAATGGGTTCGGTTAGTTACCATAAGCTGGTTATGATGAGTAACCGTGATTGCGTGTGAACGTTGAAACTAGAATTTAAGATAACCGTTGGCTTCTCAGTGTGCTTGTATCAAACAATTGCCCATATATCGACATTTTCAGTCACAAACTACCTTTCAGTCAATCGCTCAGTTAACCTGATACTGAAAAACATTTGTGCACCCGTTGGATTTGTATAATGCTTCTGGTTCTACTACAGATTTCCCAGTAGAAGAACATCACTCGTTTTTAATAGGGACGGCATGTGGACAAGACTGCAGAAGAAGAAATCACCACATGGTGACTGAACATTATTTCTGTTGGATGAGCACATGGAAACTACGCAGTTGCAGACTGAAGCACTAAGCAATCTTTTCCGGAACCGTTTTTTTTAAATTGTGTCCCAATTTTATGACAAATCCATACGATTAAGGAAACTGGAAGGACCAGATAACAAGACAGTACAAAATAAAAAAAGCGTGAAGGATGGCGAAACAATATCTGCGCTGACGGCCAGTGAGTTTTGTTTCATCAGCTGCCAACAGACGGTACGCCAGCACGACGCGAACGATAGCTGCAGCGATGAGTAAGGAAGCTCGGCGAAAGTAGCGGCAGCTCTTCTGAGAAGAACCGCTCAACTGCCAGAGGTCGGGGGGAGGGGGGCGGGGGGGAGCAGTAGGAGGTGGGGGAAGCACTTCTTGCAAGCCAGAGGCAGTTCTCCGAGAAGTCAAGAGCAGCGGTGTTTCTTGTGCGGTATTTCGCGAAACTTTCTCTTCGTGGCAGTTGGAGACTAATCCACAGACATTATTTACTGACCCCAAGAACGTTGACATCTGTGTCTTCTTTCGCAAAACAAAGTCTGTAGCTGAAGTTGAAACATAGTAATTCGCAGAACTCGAAACCCAACAACATTGCACATGTTTACAATTGCTAGAATAAATGCGACCCGAAAAACATATATGTGTGTGTGAATCATCTTATCGTGGAGACTTTTTTTCACTTAAACCTACTTTTATAATTCTCCTGAAAACGTTAGCACATTCTCGTCTGCAGCAACTGACTATATTTAGTATTGCATGAAATTTGAGAGACTGTCTGTCACTTTTATAATTCTCCTGAAAACGTTAGCACATTCTCGTTTGCAGCAACTGTCTTTTAGTCTTGCATGAAATTTGAGAGACTATCTGTCCCTGTTTTCCTTGTCATGATTGACGAAACGTAATAAGGCTATTATGCGCTATGAGATGTCTGAGTTAAGAATATCAACATCTCTATCCACACTCTCCAAACCAATGTGAAGTGCATGCATATGGTACATCCCTCTGTACCAGTTTTGGGACTTTTTCCAGTTCGGTTCACGTATAGAGCGCGGGAAAAAAAGCAGCTTAATACCTCTGTGCACGATGCAGTTAGTCCCACCTAATAAAGAGCTATACGTAGCGGGTACAAGTATACCCCTAGAGTCACACGTCAAGTTGTTACTTGAAACGTACTAAGTAGCCTTCAAGCGTTTGTCGGTTCAATTAATCCAGCTTCTTCGTGGCGCTCTCGCAAGGGTTAAATAAACCAGTAATTATCGGCAATGCGCTTTTTTATACATTCAGCAACACGTTAGTCCCATCTGGTTCCGGTTCCGCAGGCTTGAGCAATATTCTAGGCTGGTTTAGTAGACTCATTATATTTTCCAATGAACCTTAGTCTGCCACCTGCCATACCTGCGTCTAATCCTATGTGATTGTTCCACTTCGTATCGCTACAGATTATGATTTGGCATTTGCATCACGTGTAGGGACATGCAAAAGGATAGCGAGAACACATTAGCAATCAAAACTCATATTCGGAGAAATGGTACTTGGAAAATTTGACATTTCCACTCTTCATGCTAAGTTTGACGAGGCAAAAAGGAACGGAAGGAATGTGTACTACGTACCTCGAAGAGACGATGTCAAAGCATGGCTTATGTTACAAAAGTTGGGGAGAAGAACGGTGGGCAGACCGAGGATACGATGGTGGAACAAATTTATCTTAGCTTAAGCCTAGAAAGACAGTAGGCGGAAAGAAAGATGTAGTTCTGTCCGCTGAGCAACTAATTAATTTAGTAATTAGATTTCATGATCGTATTTAATTTTTGTCCATGATAATATTTGTTAGTGAGTTTGTTGGTGTACTCACAATACAAGAAATGTTACTGTAACCACCACTGTGAAGACGCTTTTGCTGCAGCTCCCCATAGCAGCCTATCCGACGGAAGTCCCTTCATCTCTGTATAACTATCTATCCTAATTCACTCGAAGCTGTTGGCTAAATTAAAGCCATGATTTACCCCCACATTTCCTCGTCCCTCAGCCACAAATTTCCCTTCATTACTGAATTAACAACTCCTTGATGACACAGAATGTCTCTTATCAACAAGTCATTTCTTTCAGCCATGCCATACAACTGTCTGCTACCTTCATCAATACAGTACTACTCCATTGCCTGTACGGCCACTAAATCTTCAGCGTTCATTTGTAAAACCACATCCCAAAATTTTCTCTTCTTATTTTCATGAACCATCGCCCGCGTTTTACTTCCATATGGCGATACTCTCCAGGCAAATACTTTTAGGAAACACTTCTCAACACCAAAACGAAAACAAATTCCCTGTTTCTTTCATTGCTTACTTTGTGTAACGTTTGAATAATATGGTGTGTTCAAAACGTCTCTCCGCAGCGCCGTATGACTGTTCGCCTGCCTGGGTTTTTCAACGGAACAGTAAACGCACAACGATACTGCAGTGATATTCTGTACCCATTCATAGCAGAACTTGTGTTAAGTGAAATAGTGATCGGTTATTTTCAACAAGATGGTGCAAACGCGCATACACCTCGCGTTTCAATGTCACTGCTTTGTGATGTTTCTGGTGATCGCATAATTTCACAGGGACTTTGGCCTCCACGGTCGCCTGACCTAACACCACCTGACTTTTTCTTCTGGGGTCCAGTGAAAGCAACTGTCTATAAAAACCGTCCAAAATCCATCGATGAACTGAAAACTGCAATATCCAGTTGCACTGCTTCTGTTACAGAAGAAATGTTACAGCTTGTGTTTGGAAATATGATCAGACGAATTGAACTGTGTATTCAACAACAGGGGGGACACTTCCAACATTTAATGTGAAAATCTGTAAGTAAAATGAATATTCAATAAATTAATAACTTGTATTTCACTGAATTTCATTTCGGTATATTCGCTGCGGCAATCGGCACGCGCGGCTAACAATCAGACGACACTGCTGAGGGACTTTAGAATACCCCGTGTAAGTTATGCGTACGCAAGACCACTGCCTGACGTCCTTCCCAATTATTGCTCGTCTTTCATGTCATGCCTTCTTGTAACTACAGATTCGTTTCTGTGCAACTAGCAGATAAACTTTCGATCTCTGAATAATCTTTTAAAATGTAACCAAATGTCTAATCTGTGTTACTCGTTCTCGTACCACATTTACTTTCGGGCCATTCTACTGCTTCTTAGACGATTCTGGTATTAGAATCACATTCATGAAATGGGGGACTGAAATTAACCTCAGGCTATAATATTGGTTGCCCTGAATCACTTTACAGAAATACAAATATGGTTCCTTTGCAGCATGAATTTTCACTCTGCAGTGGAGTATGCACTGATCTGAATCTTCCTGGAAGATTACAACTGTGTGCCGGGTCGGGACTCGAACCCACTGTTTGGGGTAACGCTCTTACCGAATGAGTACCTCTGAGAATGTAGCCCAAAGACGGGATCCGAAACGTTAATGAATAGTTTGATATACAGGCCACCGCCGAAATGGATGGACACCTGACTTCCATGCGTATCACACGTCTTGCTTCAAAATGGCTCTAAGCGCTATGGGACTTAACATCTGAGATCATAAGTCCCCTAGACTTAGAACTACATAAACCTAACTAACCTAAGGACATCACACACATCCATGCCCGAGGCAGGATTGGAACCTGCGACCGTAGCAGCAGCCCGGTTCCGGACTGAAGCGCCTAGAACCTCTCGACCACAGCGGCCGGCATTGTTTCCCCGCCCTTCTTATGAGGGGACGACACCGCCATTGGATTTTTGAAATTTTCTTATATTTACTTTAAGTGAAGTTCGGAACTCATCTACCGATTTCCCAGAGCAGTTCGCTGCTACTCTCGAAAATACTTGAGAAAATCGACTTTGCAGTTTTCCAAGAGTCAGTTATACCTTAAACCAAGACGTATTCGGCAGATAGTGCGGACCTATGGTAGACTGCTCGCAAGTGAAGTAGGGCTGCTGGGTTGATTCCTGGCCAATGCAAATTTTTGAATAAAGGTCTATGTTTTACGAGCATTTTCGTGAAGCGTAGAACACATAAAGACGGGAAAAAAGTCAGTAGCGCTGGTGACTGCTAAACGCTGGATCGCGGGTTCGAATCTCGTTTCGGTCTTTTTTCCTTTCATTTCGAATATTTACTTCATTGAAATATGATATTCACCAAATGTATGGCCTTAAACATATATCTAGTACCATATATATGCAGATTGAAACGACGAATGAAAATTTGTACGAAGGTCGGGATTCGAATCTGGGTCTCCTGCTCATTAGGCAGATGTGTTAACCACTACACCACCCCGGCACAGTGGCTTTGCGCAGCTGCAAGGACTACCACAGCACGACTCCCTCTTCTATCCAAAGTCCCATTCTCTTCTCAGCCCACTTGGTATTCCTCTTAAACAAGAACAGCGTTACAGATTCTCTCAAACAGTGTTGGAATATCACCTCAGCATCGAACGAAACGGGGGATCCTGCCTGAAACCGAGGCATAGGTCCTTTGATCAAATGTTGTGCTTGAGATCTTTCCAAGTTTCAGACATCTATGATGTATGTACGGTATATGCAGACTGAAGCGATGAATGAAAATAGAACAGTATACTTTCATTTATCAAAGCACCTATGCCTGAGTTTGCGGCAGGATCCCCCGTTTCGTTCGATTTTAGGGGGAGTCCCAAATGGGTTGAGGCTAGAAAGGGAGTTCGGTTTGAGGAGGGAGGCATGCTAGGGTAGTCCATGCAGTTGTGCAAAGCCACTGTGCCAGGATGGCGTAGTGGTTAGCACACATACATCATAGATGTTTGAGACTAGAAAAGGTCTGTGGAACCAAATAGTTTCATTTGACATATCTGTGATTTTTATGAAAATGCTTGGCTTCTTATTTATAATTACGTATCATACACGAAAGTCTAGTTATCATTGCAAATATAAATCCTTTATTTCCGATTTTTTATGAAGGAACGGTAATAAAAACTGTTTGAATGGAAAATGGTAATTTTTTTACTTATGTATTTTAACCATCACGAGAACGTTCGTCGAAGAAACAGCTTTGTTTAAAAATTGCATAGGCAGGAAACTAACTTAGGGCCCCCTACGTAGCAGATGACCTTCCCACCACACAGCAGCACTCTCTGTCTGAAATACTGAACATGTTCTATGCTGTCAAGGACGCTCAGAGATATTCAAAGTAGATTTTCTTGAGAAATTTTGAGAGTTGCTTCGAACTGCTTTGGGACTTTGATATTTGAGTTCTGAACGTCACGTCACATAAATACGAGGATTATTTCAAACGTTTTGCACACTGTAAGATAGAACTTAAGAAAATACCTATTATACAAAAAAAAATACAAATACCTTCACAGACCTTCAACATATTCTCTGTTCTTACTTGTGACAGCTTCCCGACGTTTTGGCAACTTCTGTATTCCGGATAGAATACCTTCATTGTTTAGCTGTCTGATTACTCGGGTCACCTCACTGGAAGCTTCATCAGTTTTTGCACTGTGACGACTGAGACTTCAGTTCTGGTTCAAAATATCGTATCCAGACTCCAAGTGCAACAATCCTTTTCAGAAGCTGCCCTCCTTTTGTTCGATAACGCTGAAGCAATTCTTTTGCGACCTGCGTCCTACTCTCCACTTAGATCAGGTGGAATCTCTTCTAGCAGCAACTTTTTTCATATGTTCACTGCAGTGACAGACATTCTGGTCTCTTATGCGCTTTCCTCACATGTTTCTCGTCGGTCCTCTCTCAAATCGTCATTAAAAATAAGCTAACAAGTGTAATCTGTTGATCTTGATTGCTTTCGACTTCTTGGGTTGTTCTAAGAGCCTACCCGAACTTCACGGAAACGAGCAGACCATCGTGATACTGTGCTACGATGCACTACATTAGTGCCAAACACTTCTAAGCGTTGCAGATTTCGGATGAGATGTTTCAACGCAGGGACTCAGTCTGAAAGTAAAATCGTTGGTCACTACATGTAACTCGACCTGACTTGGTTTCAGCTTCCATTATAATACTTAATTACTCACGACACGGCCACACGAACCAGCAAACACCTACGCGACCGTCACGCTACAGTTTTGCTCACATCTGACATGAATTTCTACTTGGTCACGCGACTGTAACGGTCGCGCATGCGCGATGTGTAGGAGTTCGGAAATGACCGTCGATTTAAAAGAAAAAAAGTTCCGATTGCACCTGGTCTCCTTGTTAGACTTTCCCAAGTGAAATACATGGCTGTTGCACATGGATTTTAGAAAGCTTTATAAGTGAGGTAAGTTACTAATCGAAAAGCACAGGCAAATAACTCAGGAAAAACCTTATAAAGAGGTTTGGAGTGTGCTGCTGAAGGGAGGTGAGACTTGGACACTTGGAGAAGCACAAAAACAAATCGAACACAGAAGAGACACACGGGTCGGATATCTGCTGAGACATGATGGTCTACATCTACACCTACATCTACATACACACTCTACAATGCACCACACGGCGCGTGGCGGAGGGTACCTCGTACCAGAACTAGCATGTTCTCTCCCTGTTCCACTCCCAAACAGAACGAGGGAAAATGACTGCCTATATGCCTCTGTACGAGCCCTAATCTCTCTTATCTTATGCTTATGGTCTTTCCGCGAAATATAAGTTGGCGGCAGTAAAATTGTACTGCAGTCAGCCTCAAATTCTGGTTCTCTAAATTTCCTCAGTAGCGATTCACGAAAAGAACTCGTTTCCTCCAGACACTCCCACCCGAGTTCCTGAAGCATTTCCGTAACACTCGCGTGATTATCAAACCTACCAGTAAGAAATCTAGCAGCCCGCCTCTGAATTGCTTCTATGTCCTCCCTCGATCCGACCTGATAGGGATCCCAAACGCTCGAGCAGTATTCAAGAATAGGTCGTATTAGAGTTTTATAAGCGGTCTCCTTTACAGATGAACCACATCTTCCCAAAATTCTACCAATGAACCGAAAACGACCATCCGCCTTCCCCACAACTGCCATTACATGCTTGTTCCACTTCATATCGCTCTGTAATGATACGCCCAAATATTTAATCGACGTAACTGTGTCAAGCGCTACACTGCTAATGGAGTATTCAAACATTACGGGATTCTTTCTCCTATTCATCTGCATTAATTTACATTTATCTATATTTAGAGTCAGCTGCCATTCTTTACACCAATCACAAATCCTGTCCAAGTCATCTTGTATCCTCCTACAGTCACTCAACGACGACACCTTCCCGTACACCACAGCATCATCAGCAAACAGCCGCACATTGCTATCCACCCTATCCAAAAGATCATTTATGTAGATAGAAAACAACAGCGGACCTACCACACTTCCCTGGGGCACTCCAGATGATACCCTCACCTCCGACGAACACTCACCATCGAGGACACGTACTGAGTTCTATCACTTAAGAAGTCTTCGAGCCACTCATATATTTGGGAACCAATCCCATATGCTCGCACCTTAGTTAGGAGTCTGCAGTGGGGCACCGAGTCAAACGCTTTCCGGAAGTCAAGGAATATGGCATCCGTCTGATACCCTTCATCCATAGTTCGCAAGATATCATGCGAAAATAGGGCGAGTTGCGTTTCGCATGAGCGATGCTTTCTAAAGCCGTGCTGATGCATGGACAGCAACTTCTCTGTCTCAAGGAAATTCATTATATTCGAACTGAGAATATGTTCGAGATTCCTGCAGCAAACCGATGTTAAGGATATTGATCTGTAGTTTTGAGGATCCGTCCTTCTACCCTTCTTATATGTAGGCATCACCTGCGCTTTTTTTCCAGTCACTCGGGACTTTACGTTGGGCAAGAGATTCGCAATAAATGCAAGCTAAGTAAGGAGCCAATGCAGTAGAGTACTCTCTGTAAAACCAAATTGGAATCCCCTCAGGACCTGGCGATTTATTTAGTTTCAACCCATTCAGCTGCTTCACAACCCCAGGGATGTCTATCACTATGTCCTCCATACGGGAATCTGTACGAGACTCAAACGGCGGTATGCTTGTACGATCCTCATGCGTGAAAGATTTCTCAAATGCTAAATTTAAAATTTCAGATTTCGTTTTACTGTCTTCCGTTGCCAGGCCAGATTGATCAGTGAGTGACTGGATGGAAGCTTTCGACCCGCTTACCGATTTTACGTAAGACCAGAATTTCCTTGGGTTTTCAGAAAGATCTTTTGCTAAGGTATGACGGTGGTAGTGGTTGTATGCTTCGCACATCGCTCTTTTTACAGCAGCACGAATCTCTACTAACTTTTGCCTGTCCTCATTCTCCCGATCTTTCTTGTACCGCGAGTGCAACTGTCTTTGCTTCCTGAGCATTCTCCGAATTGCGCTGTTAAACCAAGGTGGGTCTTTTCCGTCTGTAACCCACTTTTTCGGCACATACTTCTCCAATGGGTGATTTACAATGTGTTTAAAATTTGCCCATAATTCTTCCACGTCCATCGTACCGGAAGTAGGCCCTAAATGAAGTCGCTTCATTTAGTAAGTGGGATGCTAACAACTACTTATCTGCTCTTTCTAGTAACAATACTCTCCTAGCCTCCTTGACCGACTTTTTAACTTTCGTAAGCATAGTCGTAACGACAATATCATGATCACTAATCCCTTTTTCAACACTGGCACCGTCGATGGGGTCTGGTCTGTTCGTGGCTACCAGATCTAAAATATTTGCATTACGCGTTGGCTGTCGATTTAGCTGCTCGAGGCAGTTTTCGGATAATGTGCTCAAAAGTAATTCACACGACGGCTTGTCTGTACCACATGTAATCAATCCATAGCCATCCCAGTCTATAATAGGTAGGTTGAAGTTGCCTTCGACTCTTATAGCATGATCCGGACACTTCTGCGATACAGAGTGTAGACTCCCTTTGAATGATTCTAGAACTGTCACGGTAGAACTTGATGGCCGGTAATAACACCCAACAATTAACTTTATTTCTCCTAGCCCTGTTAAACGTGTCCAGATAACTTTACAATCACACTCTACTTCGACTTCAGTAGACACAGCCGGTCGGTGTGGCCTTGCGGTTCTAGGCGCTTGAGTCTGGAACCGCGTGACCGCTACAGTCGCAGGTTGGAATCCTGCCTCGGGTATGGATGTGTGTGATGTCCTTAGGTTAGTTAGGTTTAAGTAGTTCTAAATTCTAGGGGACTGATGATCACAGATGCTAAGTCCCATAGTGCTGAGAGCCATTTCAACCATTTCAGTAGACACAATATTTTTGCCAACTGCAATGAAGACACCACCACCTACGGTGTCTAATCTGTCCTTCCGATACACGTTCCAACCCTCACTAAATATTTCAGAACTTTCTATCTCAGGGTTCAGCCAGGTATCATTAAAAGTATCACTAAAAGTATCATTGAATGGACAGTAGACAGGAAATATACAAAAGCCACTCCCCGACCGGATAGGATACACCAACGAAATCATGGAGGATATTAGCAGCACTACTTATACCGATCTCAAGAAGAAGGCGAACTTGTGCTAACCGACCTCATGGTTGAAGACCTAAGGAGAAAGAAGATCTCTGTAAGTAAGGAACTGGGTGAGAAACCTATATGGGCGGCGGACAACAGTTCTTAGTCCCTTGAACTCTCAGCTGTTCAGGTTCGAGACCACGGCGGCAGTACAGTGGCCTACGCAGCCCCGGCGAGTCCTGACGCTGCGTCTGCGGCATCTGGGCGCCGCTGCGCCGCTGAAATGGAAATACCGGCCGGCCAGGCGGACTAGCGCGACACACGGAGCCAGTCTGCTCCGTTTATAGGCAAAAATCTCAATCCGAGTCGTCGCGGGCAGGAGCGCGAGAGCTGCACTGCCTCTTCCTTTGCCGGAGAGCATGAATAATTCAGAGCTCGTAATAAACGGGGATCGCCGGCGGCGCTGCAAGCAGCACGAGATATGGTGAGAGCGGCAGGCGGGAGCGGAGGGGGTACACAGAGGCTGTAGCAGCCGCCGGACGCCTCCGCAAGATGTTTATGAACCATTGCGCGCATCCGGAGCGCCTCGTCGCCCGCGGCTGCTTTACGGGGAACGGCTCCATTACGGCGAGAGGCTAAATAAACGCCATCCGCGGCACCGCTTCCGGACTTCGGAAAGCCCCAGGAGCCTCCGTGGCCCAGATCCGCTTATCGCCCCATCTACAACACCCGCCTGATACTCTCCGTATTTCTTACGGCTGGGCGCTCGGCGCGGTAATTTGCAATAGCCGTGTCTGACGGTAGACGATATGAATATTGCGAACGCCTCCGACGTATAAAGGACTACCTTCCCGCCGATGATGAGGTTGTCGCGCACGGAGCACAAAATCGCATTGGACAAGGCTGTGGCGGGATATCGAAGAACCTTGAACTTCCTGGCAGATTAAAATTGTCTGCCGGATTAGGACACGAACCAGCAACCTTGCCTTTCGCGGACAGTGCTCTTACCGAGCTACCTAGGCAGGACTCACTACCCTTCCTCATAGCTTTACTGGGGCCAGTAGCTTTCTCCTGGTTTCCAAACGTCGCAGAAGGCTCGAGGCGCCCCGAATAAGTAAAGGCACTAGCGGAGAAACCCCGCTTTGCCTGGGTATTCATTTATACCTGTGCGTCCACTCTCGCACCATGCAACGTCTGGCCTTGTCCTTAATGTTTATTACGCCATATCTCCTGAACTATTGTGCAGGTACATTCAGCAGCATATGTGAATACTGTCTGCAAAATGTATTGCGAATGGAATTAGTTGCAACTAAGTTATAAATTTGAACGTCATGCACGATGCTGTAGCTTTTCATGTATCTCACTCCTTACGACTTCATATCTCCTGAACAATGTATCATACACTAATACAATTTTGCACTTACATTCAGTGGTATATACGAGCTCCCAGGTTAGCCGAGGGCGCTATGCGCTGCCTCCTGGACTCGGGTAGACGCGCCGGCCCCGGATCGAATCCGCCCGGCGGATTAACGACGAGGGCCGGTGTGCCGACCAGCCTAGATGTGGGTTTTAGGCAGTTTTCCACATCCCACTAGGTCAATACCGAGCTGGTCCCCATGTCCCGCCTCAGTTACACGACTCGCAGACATTTGAAAACGTGGGGTACACTAATTCCTTCTCAGGGCGTATCGGGTGGCGACAGGAAGGCCATCCGGTCACCCTCTGACAGTAACATCGCCACATCCATAGTAACAAGGCCGACGCAGCGCTGCGACAAAGGTCCTAGAAAATGATGATTCAGTGGTGTATATGCATAGTATCTGTAAAATGTGTCGCGAATACAATTAACAGTAAAGTAATAAACTGTAGCATCAATCTCAGGCGGTACTTTTATTGCATGTCAGCAGGAAAGTAGTAAGTGACAAATATTTTTCCTTCCATAATTTTGTAGAGATTGTTGGAGAGAAAATTTGTAAAGTCTGTATCACGTTTTAATATATTATTATTATCGGTTAGTTAATTAAAATATTCTTTATCATTCTAAATAAATGTTCTTGATGGGTGCTTTTATTTTAATTATTGGTTTTTGTTGGTTTAGCTTAATTCCTTATTTCCTTTTATTTTTACTCTCCTGAAAACCACCGAGCGAGGTGGCGCAGTGGTTAGCACACTGGACTCGCATTCGGGAGGACGACGGTTCAATCCCGTCTCCGGCCATCCTGATTTAGGTTTTCCGTGATTTCCCTAAATCGTTTCAGGCAAATGCCGGAATGGTTCCTTTGAAAGGGCACGGCCGATTTCCTTCCCAATCCTTCCCTAACCCGAGCTTGCGCTCCGTCTCTAATGACCTCGTTGTCGACGGGACGTTAAACACTAACCACCACCACCACCTCCTGAAAACCTATGAAATATAAATATTTCGTTTTAAATATCACAGGAGAGCAACAGATGTATTCCGCAGCAGCGATCTCGCGGAAATTCCTCGTCGCTATCTGCTCCATCTGAAATCTCTGAAACCTTTACTCGCTACGCATATCGTTCGGCACCACCGTGTGCTATGTTGTTTGATGAGTCTGGATGATAGCTGCAATACTTCAGTAAGTTAAAGTTTATTAATTCGTAGGTAATCTCTCTACGAATTCTGACGGTGGAAAATGCAGGTTAGCACTATCGTTCCAAACTTCACCTCCGAGAAATCTACGTCTCGCAACATCTGTATAGTGATAGTTAACTAATTTCGGTGTGGAGATATACACACCTTGAATACTTGTTGCTAGTTATTGGATTTTAATTTGTGCAAAAAACTATTTGACATTTACTATATACCGTAATGGCGTCTCACAACAATACAATCTCTCCCCTCCTCTCCCACGTCCGATCTCTCCATTTGTTTCGCAAAAAGTCCCTAAAACAAAATCTTTGGTTCGGTAAGACACAGAGATGCGCTCGTAGCACGGAACGTCCGATTCTTGCAGTCGGTATATGCCATTCACCACCAGCCGATAGGCATCACTGGATGCAAATGTGGAGGGACATGTGGTCAGTACACCGCTCCCCAGGCTGTTGTCAGCTTGCGTGACCATAGCCGCTACTTTTCCTCAACTGACCCAAGTGCTGTGTGCATCCCTCTTGCCAAGAGCGCTTGTCACTCCCTGATGGTCACCCAAGCAACTGGGTGGGCATCGAAGTTAGGCCAACGGTGCCTAACTTCGGTAGTCTGGCAGGAACCACTGTTGCCACTGCGGAAAGGCGGTGTTCTGTATATAGCTCAGAACGCACCTTTAAATGCGGTTTCGGATTGAAAATGGCGTAAGGCAGGGATGTAGTCATTCACCCCTACTGCTCAATATGCACACAGAAGAAGAAATGATGAAAATAAAAGAAAGCTTCAGGAGTGAAATTTAAATTCAAAGTGAAAAGGATATCAACGATGCGATTCGCTATGACATTGGTATCCTGAGTGAAAGTGAAGATGAATCACATGATCTGCTGAATGGAATGAACAGCATGATGAGTACACAGTATAAATTGAGAGTGAATCGAGAGTAAATCCAAGACAGACGAAAGTAATGAGAAGTAGCGGAAATGAGAACAGCGAGAAACTTAACATCAGGATTGAGGTCACGAAGTCGATGAAACTAAGGAATTCCACTACTTAGGCAACAAATTAACCAATGACGGACGGAGCAAGGAGGACTTTAAGAGGACATCAAAAGCAGAATGGCACTGGCAAAAAGGGCATTCCCGTCCAAGAGAAGTCTACTAGTAGTAAACATAGGCCTTAATTTGAGGACGAAGTTTCTGAGAATGTACGTTTGGAGCACAGTAGTGAAACATGGACTGTGGGAAAACCGGAACAGAAGAGTATCGAAGCATTTGAGATTTGGTGCTAAAGACGAATGTTGAAAATTAGGCGAACTGATAAGGAAGGAATGAGGAATTTCTGCGCAGAATCGGAGAGCAAAGGAATATGTACAAAACACTGACAAGGAGAAGAGACAGGATGAGAGGACATCTGTTAAGACATCAGGGAATGACTTCCATGGCACTAGATGGAACTGTAGAGGACAGAAACTGAATAGGAAGACAGAGACTGGAATACATCCAGCAAATAATTGAGGACGTAGGTTGTAGGTGCTGCTCTGAACTCGTGGCGGGCCGCATCATGCCAGTCAGAAGACTGATGAGTCAAAAAAAAAAAAGATTTGATTAGAAATTAATTCGCTGACTGTGAATTCCTTGACATCAGCTGTATTACGTACAGATCTCTACCCACCCGAGACATATGAAAGTTTGTGCGGACCAACTACCACTTATAACGAGCTGTCACCTTAAACACAACGGCTATCTAAGCACTCAACCCAGAGCGATTAAAAGTACCACATATCACACCGCCTACATCATTATATCGTAGTACACTGAATTCTTCACCTAATGGTCGTCACATTACTCGCACTCCCGCAACAGAGAGTGTGAGACAACAAGGAGTCGAGACCAATGTTGGTATCGTCGTGTATCCGCCTAGTCTTGTAATACTTACATGCATGTTTGAAAGAACAGATACTGCTGACGTCCCGTAGTTGTACGGGATAATTGGAAATTAATTAGGAGGCAAACGACAATAACAACATTGGTATAGAGCCCCGTTGTCTCTTGCTCTCTGTTGCAGGAATCCAAGTAGTGTTGCGACCATTGCGTGACCAATTCACTGGACTAAAATATAAGGACGTATACAGTGTGAGACATAGAAGTTTGCCTCCGGGTAGCGAGCGCGGTTAGCCAGAGTAGTTAAGCTGACCACTTGCGATAACTTAGAAATCCGGATTCGAGACCCGATACGACACAAATTTTAATGCGGGATGTCAAATGAAAGACCTTTCCGCCGTCTAGTTTGCAAACTTATTTTATTTGCTACTAGTTTCGGCGATGTACTACGCCATCTTCAGGCCCCTGACCGACGTGCAGGAATATTCCACTTCGGTTCTGAATAAAACGGGGCCGACATTCGAATATTGGTATCTGTAGATTTCTGCTAGCTATAGTGATTACTTCAACCATCATCTGCCGACATGGTTGAAATGATCACAATAGCAAGCAGAAATCTGCAGACACCAGTATTCTAATGCTGGTCCCTGTCATGACCAGAACTGAGGTGAAATCTACCTACACGTCAGTCAAGGGCGTGAAGATGGCGTAGTAAATTTCCGAAACTGGTAATCAGATAAAATAAGTTTGGAAACTAGACGGCTGAAAGGTGTTTGATTTGACATCCCGTATCGAACAGCCGTGTCCCGCAAACATCTCTGAAAAGATGGACATACAAATTTTCATATGTCCCTACTGGGTAGTGTATCCACTTCAGCATGGGAAGCTTACCAGGTAGGACTGATAGAAGGAAGGTACAAAGAAGAGAGAGGCGTTTCGTCACGGGACGGTTTCTTCAGCGCGAGAGCGTTATCGAGATTCTCAACAAACTCCAGTGGCTCACGTTACAAGAGAGGCGTTGTTCATCACTACGATGTTTGCCACTAAAATTTTGACAGAGAACTTTCCGGGAGGAGTCGGACAAAATATTACTTCCTCGCACATACATCTCGCGTAATGAACCTGACCAGAAAACGTGAGAAATTAGAGCCAATACAGAAGCTTATCGACAATCATTCTTCCCACTATCCATTCGCTTGTAGAACAGAGTAGGGGAGATGAGTTAATGTACCAGAACTACCATCCGCCACACAACATTAAGTGGCTTTCGGAGTATGATGTAGATGTATATCTGTATCTAATACAGTGGATATCAGCGAAATGGCATTCTGTGAATTAATTTCGAATTACTTCGTACAACTGTTGGTCGGGAACAGTGTCTGTTCTTTCAGACATACACAATGTCTTGGGAAATTTCCATTACAGATTTCCAGAGGGGAGTGAGTATATAATATTCTGAATAGGAACCCACGTCCGGAAACCGTTTCCGTTCAATGGAGGTTATGTTATGCGTCCACATCTCCTGAGGGAAATAGAAAAATCTCAGAGCTGCTTGTCCTGATATGCAATAGCGTAGCCAGTATGACGTGTACTACTTCTTGTGGGTTTCAAAAATGCTTCAAATGGCTCTAAGCACTATGGGACTTAACACCTGAGGTCATCAGTCCCCTAGACTTAGAACTACTTAAACCTAACTAATCTAAGTACATCACACACATCCACGCCCGAGGCAGCATTCGGACTTGCGACCGTAGCAACAGCGCGGTTCCGGACTGAAGTGCCTAGAACCGCTCGGCAACAGCAGTCTTGTGGGGTCGTAGGCAAAGTTTAATCTACGATTCTCCTGAGCACCATACTACGCACCTTATCTATTTACTTGTTGTAGCCCAATGACTCTATCAAGCACAAACGTTCCCTTGGAATGTCCGTACCTCCACTAACCTCGAACAGTTTCCTTCACCTGTAGATACACTATGTGACCGAAGGTATCCGGACACCCCCAAAAACACACGTTTCTCGTATTAGGTGCATTTTGCTGCCACTTACTGCCACGTACTCCATATCAGCTACCTCAGTAGTCATTAGACATCGTGGCAGAGCAGAATAGAGCGCTCCCGGAAGTCACGGACTTCGAACGTGGTCAGGTGATTGTGTGTCACTTGAGTCATACGTCTGCAAGCGAGATTTCAACACTCCTAAACTTCCCAAGTCCACTGTTTCCGATGTGATAGTGAAGTGGAAAAGTGAAAGGACACGTACAGCAAAAAAGCGTACAGGACGACTTCGGCTGTTGAGAGACAGGGACCACCGACAGTTGAAGAGGGTCGTAAAGTGTAATAGGTAGACATCTATCCAGACCATCACACAGGAATTCCAAACGACATCTGGATTCTCTGCAAGTACTATCACAGTTAGGCGGGAGGTGAGAAAACTTGGATTTCATTTGAGGGCGGCTGCTCATAAGCCATACATCACGACAGTAAATGCAAACGACGCCTCGCTTCGTGTAAGGAGTGTAAACACTGAACAGTAAATAAACATTGTGTAGAGTGGCGAATCACACGGTACAGAATATAGCGATCGAATGGCAGGCTATATGTATGGCGAATGCCCGGTGAACGTCATTTGACAGCGTGTGTAGTGCCTGCAGTAAAATTCGGAGGTGGTGGTGTTATGGCGTGGTCGCGTTTTTCATGAGGGGGCTTGCACCCCTTGTTGTTTTGCGTGGCAGGCCTACACTGATGTTGTAAGCATCTTCTTGCTTCCCACTGTTGTTGAGCAATTCGGGGATGGCAATTGGATCTTTCAACACGATCGGGCACCTGTTCATAATGCGTGGCCTGTGGCAGAGTGGTTATACGACAATAACATAACTGTAATGGACTGGCCTGCACAGAGTCCTGACCTGAATCCGTGGCCTTTGGGATGTTTTGGAACGCCGACTTCGTTACAGGCCTCGCCGACCGTCATCGAAATTTCTCCTGAGTGCAGCACTCCGTGAAGAATGGGCTGCCAATCCCCAAGAAACTTTCCATCACCTGGTTAAATATATGCCTGCGAGATTGGATCAAGGCTAAGGTTGGGGCAACACCATATTGAATTCGAGCATTACCAGTGGAGTCCATCTCTGCACCCATCCTAGAAGTGTACCGTTTTTCATATTTTTTTTTTTTGGGTGGGGGGAATGACATTCAATGATAAAGGCACTCCCGCTTGCATTTGACGAACGTTTCCTTTGATTCCGTTTACCTTGCTTCTTACTGTTGCAGTCACGAGCTCTGTGCTCAACTTTACCACACTGAAAACTCTGTGGCTGGTGACATTGCTTCCTAACGTGGCCTTCCTGTTCACGTCCGCGAGACTTGAGGCCAGAGGAGGAGACACCGTTATCATTCCGTTTCTGAGACGTAATAATGATCTCTTCCAGCTGCGTGACAATCCTGACATCCACGTCGGAAGTTCGAGTCCTCCCTCGCGCATGGGTGTGTGTTGTCCATAGCATAAGTTAATTTTATTTAGATTAAGTAGTGGGTAGACTTAAGGACCGATGACCTCAGCAGTTTGGTCTCATAAGACCTTACCACAAATTTCCAAATTCCTGACAGACGCGGACAATTACTAGGATATTCTATTCTCAGCCTCAGTGACATATCCGCAAAAATATGCCTTACGGATACGTCCAAGGCCCTATTTTCTTTCTCTTGCAATTTGCGTCAGTTCGTAGGTCTGCGAGTTCACTTTACGAATTCTGTCAGAGGCTGCTTCTACCAACTGATTGTGTTCCTGGGCTAATTCAGAGAGATTTTTCTGAAAAATCTATCACTATTCTGTATAGGATATTGCCAGACAAGCCCTTCAGCCAGCTGGTCAAAAGTCTCAGTCTTACTAACGGTTTCATGAACATGACACACATTGAAGTGCCAACCACTAATGGTAATTTAGCCATATACAGACTGAATTACCCCCTCTGTTTATTGATTGGATAGCTACTGAATAGCTATTTATTTATTTAACGGGATAGTAATAATTGTTAAAAGGTGGCAATTTTATTTAAGCACCGTTTTTTTTTCTCTTTCGATTGTTGCGAGTCAGCGATAGTGCAATGCTGCTCGCTTTGGAGAACACACATTTTATAAGAATTATTTGGTCCAGGAAACACTTTTGCGATCACGGTTGCGATTTAGACGGTATTCGCGTAATTGTACTGATTAAAAGTTATCGTTTCCGAAAGACGCAGGTTCGATTAAAGCTGTGTGCACTTTTGCGCGTATTATGAAAATATTAATAACACGTCACGTAACAAAAAGAAACATGCGAATCACAACCGTGGTCAAACGAAGAAAATAACTAATAACATAAATGTTCTTCGCTGTTATTCAGGACAGGCTCAGATTAGACCTTGCAATTTTTAGTTATAGGAAATCACAAGACGTTACACTTTAGGGATATTTGTTTTGAATAACTTGTATTTACCTTCTCTCTCTCTCCTTTTTACAGCCTTTATACCTTCACATCGATTAAGAAACTTTTCCTTCTCTAGCGACCAGTACGAGAACAAAATTCAGACTCAACAAAATGTCTTACATCGAATTATTACATGCTTAACCCTTAACAATCATATATAGTTTCGTAGTGCAAACAATGCTCATTTATTCCGTGCGCTAGAAAGTCTTTGATACACTGAGCACAAAACTGAAAATTATAAAATTATAATTACATTTTTAATATCATGAATACTTCTTTAAATCATGAAAATAATGTTTGACATCGTCGTAATATTAATTTTCATCGTTGTAGCACTACAAGACGCATTTCCTCAGACCTGGTCCCTAACTTAGCTTCGGCCCTTTCAACATCAAACAAGACCGAGACACCCTCGGATGTCTTTCCAGAGAAAGGAATAATGAAACTGGCTGCCATAGGATCAATGGACTGGAGAGGCATGTTCGGTAAGGTCTTGGTGGCCGTTCCCTGGAATTGCGTCTGCCTATTCACAATCTGCAATGGCTCCAGCTCTTTCTGCAGCTCCTCATTAACCTGGTTTTGTTTTACTTTGTCGTGAAGTAACGTGGCTACCTGACCCTTCAAAGCTTTCACGTAAAATCGCTGCACGCGTTGCTGGTCGTCGTTTAGCGTAAATTCTGAGTTATATAGCAAATGAGAACCGAGTACATTACTGTAACAAGAAGCAAAACAATTATACTGATCCTTCGTACGTTTCGTGGTCCAGCGGGAATCAGCGCACTGCTGTGCTTCGTGGCTAAACCTCCTGCCCTTGTACAAAGTAATTCGTGTCCTGAAAAATTATAATACTGTCTCCTAGTCGGCCGAAAGTATTCACCAAACCGCATAAAGGCAGATGTCGATGATGGTTGCTGATGTGCAGAAATGGTTCCTCTATGGAGGTGGCGGCCAGCACAAACTTCTGCCTCCAGACTGAACTGGTTCATTGGACATGACCCCCTTCAAAGGTTCAGGACGGTCGAGCAGAGAGGCGGTAATGAGGACCTGTGTCACTCTCGATGCATCAATCGTGACTGCATTAAATTAATATCCATTTACTGCTGAGAGTCTTACAGTGAAACAGTCTTTTCCTTTACACGGCCTGATATCAGCTGTGCTCTGTCGCATCAGAGGAATGCGCTGAGTGGGATGTCAGCATCCTTCGTGTAATCTGTAGTCCTATCCCCTTGTATTAACCCCCCAGTCTGCACCCTAGCGTAACTAGGCTGTGAACGTCCACCGAAGCCTCAGTGCTCTCGTTGAGCGTAAATGAGCTTAGGCTCGCCCCAAGAAACCTGCATTCCACTTACGACAGTTGTCGTTATGGGGAGAAGGCAGAAGTCCCAACATCGACGTGGAGGACACAAGGTGGTACACACACTGCTAGGGATTGGTGGCAGCAGATGCCCTCCTCCCAAGTTGAACCACTAGCTGTTCATCATCCACAGAAATTCTGCCTGGCCCACGTCTTCAGTTAATCATTGCCTTGACTGGCAGGCAATGCAAGAGCTGAAGTACCCCCCCCCCCTTCCCCTCCAAAAAACCAGGTGGCTGCAGACTCATTGAAGTAAACTCCCAAACTCGCAGCAGCTGGCAACACTTCAAATGGCTCTGACCACTATGGGACTTAACTTCTGAGGTCATCAGTCCCCTAGAACTTAGAACTACTTAAACCTAACTAACCTAAGGACATCACACACATCCATGCCCGAGGCAGGACTCGAACCTGCGACTGTAGCCGGCGGCAACACTTCGTCGTACATCAACAGGTCATATTGCAACTAACCTAACTCACCTTTCATTGGTACCAGTGATGCAGATGGAATGACCAGTTTCTGAGCACTGAGTGGAATGAAGGGGTTGTATAGTAACCACGGACGTGATTCCCCCACACAGATGAGTGAATGTGCTTTAGTTTTTCAAGTCTGACAACGTTCTCTGCTGGACTTATGGAGTGTTCTTTTATGCATGATTTGAAACCGAAAGACTTTCTTGTGTAGTCTTCAGATGTAGCTACTCAATGCTGGTAGGGGACAAAGCCAGTTCAGGTGCAATTATGATATCCAATTGATATTAAACTAATTATGAAAAAATAATTAATTGATCTTAACTACCCCTACTACTTGATAACGTCGTGGGTTTTCCCCAGCTGGTATGTGGGTCTCCCTCAGAGAATTTCCAGCCCACTCCTCTCACCCTCCTCTTCAATGATGTAGTTCAAAATGGCGGGCGAGGAAAAAATGGCGGAAAATTCGCAGTCTGTGTCAAGCTACTGGACTGGGAGGACCTATCGACAGTAATCTAATATAGCATGCATAAAGCATTTTTAAACAACTTGTTTAAGAATGTTGTTTATTTATTTCTGAAATCGCAATAGACCTCGAAATTGATGACGGTGTTTAAAAGATTTAGACGACGTTAAAGATATGTAGTGCCTTTTTTTTATTTAAATAGTGAAAGGAATCACATAATTACATTGTCACAGATTGTGCTAAACATATCTGAAAAACTTTCTTGCACTTGCTCTGTGCACCAGAGTTGCAGCCGCTGTAAGGAGCCATGTGCTGGGTTCGTAGCACCACATGGCTGACACAGCGCCGCCCTAAGCACTTCCTGTTGCGCTGGAAAGAACCTCAGACTATCACCTCCCTGGCGCACTTCCATTCTTTGTGGCACACAGTACCCCATATTGTTGAACACAGAATGCTTCAGAAGTTATTAAATCTGTTGTTTAAGCAATGGTTGGAGTATTCTCACACATATATCGTGAAGATATCACAAAACTCTGCAACTGCGGTTGCTTCAGAACATGTACCATAGGAAATATTAATTAAATAATTAGCTTCACGAACTGAATACATCACAAAACTACTAACTGAAACACACTTGCACACAAAGCTCTGTGAGAGCTGGAACTGGAGGTGAGACCACTCCAGACTCTGGAATTACATGAATGTTTACTTTCTAAGCTATGTCAATGAGAAATGATTTACCGATACCGAAAGTGATATCCGCTGCAACATCTGATTATACACGCCAAAAGAACGATATTTCGAAGTAGAAATGAACATCTCTGTAAATCTAAATAGAACGCTCATCACCTGTCGAATTTTAGCTGTTTGGTTGAAGGCACTGGAAGAGAGAGAAAAAATTCTGGGTCCTGTAGCTGCTGTGGTGTTCATCACGTTTCTGAATAGCGTAGTGCGCTTACTTTATGTTTTCTGCTGGAGTCGCTGGAGTCAGGGATGTTAATGTTCCTATTTTCTATTTTACTCATTTTTCGAAGCACACTAGTGTCTAAGAACATATGGGGGAATCAGAACTATTACATATCTAAAAGATCAATACATATTTCGAATCCCACGATAGATGGTAAAAAAAAACACAGAATTCGAAGCACTGTCCTACAGACAGGAAAAGGCTGCAATTTTTGGTGAAGTTTCGATGTCCTACAACTACTGGTCTGGAGATGCTCTAAAGCCACATTGGTGGATGGAGGACAGCATCCCGCCTGTATGACCCAAAGGAGACTGTTCAGCCTGGACTTGCCTCTGAACACTCGAACAGAGAAGATTATCATTTGACTCTCAGACATCACAGAACTTTCTGTGGATACCTTGCTCTTGTCTTTTTCTAACCAGACTGTAGAGGCTCCTATGCCCCTCACAAAGGATATCTTGTGACTCTCAGACGTCACAGAACTTCCTGTGAATGGAGAATTCTGATTGGTTCTTATTGTATTTACCCGCCAAATTTCTGCTGCTGTTATGGGAGCACTGTCCACCACTTCCTGCAGACGGGCAACCTATGAGAATTTCAGCTGCAAATTGTTTTTTACAGATAAAAAAACATACAGGAGTCATACTACACTGATAGTTAAACCATCGAGAACTGGTCTACAGATCATGAAATATGGAAACTATCGCCAAAGACACTTCCTCAATTACACTCATCAGCTACTACCGACGAAAGCTTGAATTTTTCGGTGTCAAACCAATCTTCAATCAGTCTATATCACCACAAACGATTGTGCCACCACACCATATCGATGTAGTAAACGAACTTCATATCTTGCCCCATACAAAACCGTCATTTCTGGATCCTGGATACAGCTATCGATCACCGAGCACTCATGCATATACCGCTAAGACAATCACAAACAATGAAATCACGTGCAGCGCATATAATCGCAGCACTAGATATTTCTGTGGGGTCGGTCGGTCATCCACTGTGGCCAACAGTCACGAGTCACATGCCCTGCACACACTAGCCTGATGCGCGGTCAGAGCAACCTCTGCGGACAGCAGTCACTCTCTGTACTGGTGTACATGGGCTGTGCTGGTTCCTCCAGCGCAAAGGTGTCCGCTAGCGGTACTGTTTCCGATGTGGTCTGCTTGCTGCCAGGGTTCCTGGAACGAGCTGCGATCATCTCCAGACTCTGGGATTACAAGAAAATTTACTTTCTGAGAAACGTCGATGAGAAATGCTTCACCAATCGCGAATTAATTTACCGCTCTCGAAACCGATATCAGCTGCAATATCCGTTTAATTGTCCAGCGCAAACACTCACCCATAATATATCTTCTCAAAATTTCACAGAGACTAGTCACAAGACACGAGACCACGAAGGCAGTCCAAAACATACGGAGTATTACTTTGCTATTCGCCCACTTAGTGGGCGACAGTGTTAGGTCAGCTGAACGTTTGTACCCCAGCTTGCGCAGTTTGGGCAGCTCACCGATGGCTCATACCGTGAGCTGGAAATATCAATTCGTTCTGCCCACCAGAATGCGATGAAACTTTACACTGAAAATTTTCCCGATAAGAAACACCAACGTAACTGCACGTAATTTCTTTGTCTTTTGTACTACCCTGTATTGCAGGAGGAAGCTTTCTTTGGCACTGACGTTACATATTGTACACGATTGGTGGAGGTATGAAAACATGTTCCCATTTCCACCGAGTGGTGAAAATACGCTTCTGTCTCACTACATCTGCTCAGTCTACTTCTTTACAGGTTGCAGAAGGTGGTAAACATAGTGCTCCAGGACTTATGCTCAGATCTGGCCTAAATTAGACTAATCAAATGGATAAAGCTGAAGGGAGGGTGGGAAAGAGACTGAGCAACAGTTACAAGTTGCAGAGGGACTGTCTAAAACCGCATTGGACTTTTGTAATACGGGGACCTTAGCAGACTCGTTTTGAGATCCAAGAGTACCACGAATATTATTCATTAGTGGCTGTAATGATTAAAAGATACCTCCATACGATCCAACACAAATGTATGGTTGAATGGGGAGACTTGATGCCAAGTCACAGACAACATATCCACCAGAAAGCGTAACACCATAGACCTGAAAAGTCAGTGTTTTGGTCATAGGATTTTGTACATTTCTTATGATTATAATCTAGCATTGAATTTCTTAATTGATTTTTCGTATAGCACACCATAAAATATACTGTATGTGATCATTCTGAATCAACCATCATCCTTCCCCCTCTATAATCCAGTGGATAAGCAGGCCCTCTGTCCCATGGCATTGAGACAGAATGCATTACAAATACTGTCGTTAGTCTGAGAAATATCTAGGAGTTACATGAGGGAGATGCAAATGTTGGGATAATACCATGTTCCGTACCCGAACCACATTCTAAATTCTGTGAGAACCGTGATTTTATTACGAGCTTACTCACCAGCGACATGCTCCCCCACATGGATATAATTAGGAATACTTGTGTGTGTCTGTACACCAAGGTCAATTTCTATGGAAGGTGACAGTAACATAGTCGTTGCAATCATGACTTTAATAGCTGGTCGCTTATAAAACGATTACGCAGTTCCTAGTGAAGTATTATACTTAGTAGGGGATGTGTGTTCATTGCTCTCAGTAGGATTATAAAGTACGTGTTGGGGTGTAAAGTTGCTGTGGTCAGTATTCTGACATTTTCAAAGAAAATGGTTTTGTCCAATCGTAATGGAGGTATGGATTTTACATGGAAAATTGCGATTTCATCATATCGATAGCCATGAGGGGATGAAAGAGCTTATGTGGAAAATAATGTCCAGTTATAAGAATGGTATAGATATTGATACTTCCAGAGCCACAGTCGCTACGAGGAGGTATTTCTAAAAACTTCGCTCACTCTCGAATGTCACCGTATTAATCTACAATAATAATATTTATGGTATAGGTATGTGTATTCAAGTGCTGCGACAGACAACGCTTATATAAGACGTTAATGTCTGGCGCAGTTGTTAGGTCACTTACTGCCGTTACATTGGCAGGTTGTCAATATTTAAGAGAGTCTGCACATGGTGTTACAGTCGGCGCACGAGCGGTGGGACACAGTATCTCTGACATAGCGATGAAGGGCGATTTTCCCATGCTATCATTTCACGAGCGTACCGTGAATATCAGGAATCTGGTAAAACATGAAATCTCCGACATTCATGTAGCTGGAAAAAGACCCTACAAGGATGGGGCGAACGACTACCGAAGAGAATCGTTCGGTGTAACAGAAGTGCAACCTTTCCGCAAGTTACTGCAGATTTCAATGCTGGGCCACCAACAAATGTCAGTGTGTTAACTGTTCAATGAACCATCATCGAAATAGGCTTTCAGAGCCTAAGGTCCGCTTGTGTAGCACAACACAACACAAAGCATTATGCCTCGCCTGGGCCAATCAACACCGACATTGGGCTTCTGATGACTGGAAAACATGTTGCCTGGTCGGACGAGTCTCGTTTAAAATTGTATCGAGCAGATGGACGTGTATGGGTATGCAGACAACCTCATGAATCCATGAACGCTGCATGTCAGCAGGGGACTGTTCAAGCTGGTGGAGGCTCTGTAATGGTGTGGGGTGTGTATTTTTGGAGTGATATGGAACCCTTGACACGTCTCGATACGACTCTGGGAGGTGTCACATATGTAAGCATCCTGTCTGATCACCTGCATCCCTTCAAGTCCATTGTGCATCACTTTGGACTTGGGCAATTCCAGCAGGATTGTGCGACACCCCGGACGTCCAGAATTGAAACAGAGGGGATTCAGAAACACTCTTCTGAGTTTAAACACTTTCGCTGGGCACCAAACTCCCCTGATATGAACATTATTGAGCATATCTGGGATGTGTTGCAACTTGCTGTCCAAAAGAGGTCTCTACCCCCTCGTATGCATACGTATTTATGGACAGCCTTGCAGAATTCATGGTGTCTCTCAAGCTCTACTTCAACATTAGTTGTGTTGCAGGACTTCTGCATGCTCATGGTGTCCTACACAATACTAGGCAGGTGCATCAGTTCCTTTGGCTCTTCAGTGTATGTGCTGGTTTCCTAGGATGATTCTGCCTGGTGTGGGGGTGCGTGGCAGAAGTAGCTGATGGATTATGAACTGATATTTCCGGCTTAAGTTATGAGCCATCGGAGAGCCACCCAAACTGGACACACTGTTGTACAAACGTTCGGCACCCTCTAGGATGGTTAACAGAGACGTAATGCTCAATATGAGTTGGACATCCTTCATCGCCACGTGCGTTGCGAGTATTCTCTGTGGAAGTTTGAGAAGATTCAATATGAGCGAGTGTTTGCGCTGGACAATTATTCCCCCCCATGTAAATTGACCAGTTGATTTGATGGAGAGAACGTCGACTGTCATGTACGTTGTGAGCATCTAGATGGCAAAAAACAGGTGAAAGGGACGTTAGCTTATTCTCTAGATGAGAAACTCATACAATGATAAGTATTAAGAATTTAGCACCTGCAGGACTCAGAAAATGTTCTCTCTCTGGAAGCGCCTCCGTCAAGCAGCAAAAACTCGAGAAGTGAGTTACAAAGATGTTTATTTCGACTTCTAAATATCTTTTATTTTTTTTTTTTTGGTGTAAAATCAGATATCGTAGCTGATATCGGTTTCGGGATCGGTAAATTAATTCGTGATTGACTAATCCTTTCTCACTGACATAGCTGAGAAAGTAAATATTCGTGTAATTCTAGAGTTTGGAGATAGTCGCCGCTCCGACTATAGCTCTCACACTGCTCCTTTTGCAAGTGTGTCTCGAGTAGTCGTTTTGTGATGTTTTCAATTTGTGGAGCGAATTCTTTAATTATTTTTTCTCTACGGCACATCTTGTAAAGCAGCAGCATTTGCAGAGTTTTATGACATATTTATGATATGTGCGTGACAGCGTGAAGGGGTATCCTTGTGCCACAAAGAATGAAAGTGCGCCACATAAGGTGTAAAGCTGAAGGTATTTCCAACGCAACAGGACGTGTTTAGTTTGGTGCTGTAGCTGCCGTCTATCAGACACTGACTGGTGCCGCAAGCCCTACGCGTGGCTCCGTACCAGTGGCCGTGACTCTGATGGACGCAGCAAGCATGAGAAGGGCTTTAGTTGAGTTTAGTGCTATCTGTGACAGTGTAATTACCTTATTCGTTTCGCTGTCGGAATAAAAAGGAAGTTCTCCATTTGTTTAAAATCGTCCAAATTTTTTTAACACCAGCATCAGTTTCGAGGTGTATTGTCATTTCAGAAATAAATAACCAATATTCTTAATCAACAACGCCATTTGCACTCTATATTACTCTACCATCGCGAGGTACTCCCAGTCCAGCAGCTTAAAACCGACTGAGGGAATTTCCCACCAATTTCCAGTTGGAGGAATGGAGGGGAGGGCAATGGGGGAGGGTCAACATCACCCCTCTGGTGGTCGTGTTGTGAATTAGGTCAGTTGGTCTCCAGAGCTCAAGGTGAACACACAAGATTTAATAAATTTGAATTTTCCAAAGTTATTTTTAATTTTCCGCCATTTCCTAGGGTGGGGGTGGGTGCAGTCAGGTTACTGGAAATAGCCCATTTGACCTATTTTTCCGCTAAAATCTGAATTTCGCGCCATGACGTCAGTCTGACGTTGCCATATATGTGGCCGCCATCTTGGATCTGCCATCTTGAATAAACTTGCCAACAACGCAGAAGAGGGTTATAGCCCTTTACCCTACTACCCACATTGCCTCATTAACAGAAATATTGTCACACCTCGTTCATGATGCCGCATGAAGTGTTCCTGATGCTCTCTCTCACACAGTTTGTGATTATGTGCCCCTTGTTTGTTTGTCCTAGTACCCCCGTGTGATTATACCCGTTATGCAACCATTGCCTACCAGGCAAGTGCACTATGCCTGGGCGTCGTTCGAGAGAGTTAAAAACTCTTTATTCTTTGCTCTAATACTATTTTGCTGTGGAACACAGTTCTCCAACTGTAATCATCAAATAAGGGTACGATGATCTGATCGTTCTTAGCTAGATAACAATATTTTACATGTAGTTTTGCGTAATTATCATAATACAGCGGAATGAGAGTGCTGACAGCATCGCTCCCGTCTTCTCGTGGTCACTGGCCGTCGGCTGAAACAATGCAGTCACTGGCGTTGCAAGGCTCTGCCTCGTTTAGGAAAGACGATGTCACTTTTTCCAGATATTTTCAGTTCTACATGGAACAAAGAAAGTAACCCATTTGTGCGAATACACTCCTGGAAATGGAAAAAAGAACACATTGACACCGGTGTGTCAGACCCACCATACTTGCTCCGGACACTGCGAGAGGGCTGTACAAGCAATGATCACACGCACGGCACAGCGGACACACCAGGAACCGCGGTGTTGGCCGTCGAATGGCGCTAGCTGCGCAGCATTTGTGCACCGCCGCCGTCAGTGTCAGCCAGTTTGCCGTGGCATACGGAGCTCCATCGCAGTCTTTAACACTGGTAGCATGCCGCGACAGCGTGGACGTGAACCGTATGTGCAGTTGACGGACTTTGAGCGAGGGCGTATAGTGGGCATGCGGGAGGCCGGGTGGACGTACCGCCGAATTGCTCAACACGTGGGGCGTGAGGTCTCCACAGTACATCGATGTTGTCGGCAGTGGTCGGCGGAAGGTGCACGTGCCCGTCGACCTGGGACCGGACCGCAGCGACGCACGGATGCACGCCAAGACCGTAGGATCCTACGCAGTGCCGTATGGGACCGCATCGCCACTTCCCAGCAAATTAGGGACACTGTTGCTCCTGGGGTATCGGCGAGGACCATTCGCAACCGTCTCCATGAAGCTGGGCTGCGGTCCCGCACACCGTTAGGCCGTCTTCCGCTCACGCCCCAACATCGTGCAGCCCGCCTCCAGTGGTGTCGCGACAGGCGTGAATGGTGGGACGAATGGAGACGTGTCGTCTTCAGCGATGAGAGTCGCTTCTGCCTTGGTGCCAATGATGGTCGTATGCGTGTTTGGCGCCGTGCAGGTGAGCGCCACAATCAGGACTGCATACGACCGAGGCACACAGGGCCAACACCCGGCTTCATGGTGTGGGGAGCGATCTCCTACACTGGCCGTACACCACTGGTGATCGTCGAGGGGACACTGAATAGTGCACGGTACATCCAAACCGTCATCGAACCCATCGTTCTACCATTCCTAGACCGGCAAGGGAACTTGCTGTTCCAACAGGACAATGCACGTCCGCATGTATCCCGTGCCACCCAACGTGCTCTAGAAGGTGTAAGTCAACTACCCTGGCCAGCAAGATCTCCGGATCTGTCCCCCATTGAGCATGTTTGGGACTGGATGAAGCGTCGTCTCACGCGGTCTGCACGTCCAGCACGAACGCTGGTCCAACTGAGGCGCCAGGTGGAAATGGCATGGCAAGCCGTTCCACAGGACTACATCCAGCATCTCTACGATCGTCTCCATGGGAGAATAGCAGCCTGCATTGCTGCGAAAGGTGGATATACACTGTACTAGTGCCGACATTGTGCATGCTCTGTTGCCTGTGTCTATGTGCCTGTGGTTCTGTCAGTGTGATCATGTGATGTATCTGACCCCAGGAATGTGTCAATAAAGTTTCCCCTTCCTGGGACAATGAATTCTCGGTGTTCTTATTTCAATTTCCAGGAGTGTATTTTGAATACAGTTAAGAATATTGAAATATAAAAATAAAAATATTTACCTATTTTCAGTTAGTAAAGAAAAGACAACAGGGTTACCGATAGCATTTTAAAAGCTACACGGTGTAAATATCCAGGTAGCTCGTTAAATTTGACAGCTGCACCAGCACTGATGTAATTCTTGTGTTATACGGGAAACGCCAGGCCAACTGATGATGTTCTAAGATCATAATCGACAGTGTCAATAATGCAATCTATAGAACAGCAGTCCCGACGGCAATTTTCGAGTAAACAAGAGTGTTCATATAAATCCACAAGAAGATAATATTTGGTTCAAATGCCTCTAAGCACAATGGGCCTTAACATCTGAGGTCATCAGTCCCCTAGACTTAGAATTACTTAAACCTAACTAACCTAAGGACATCACACACACCCATGCCTGAGGCAGGATACGAACCTGCGACCGTAGCAGCCGCGTGGTTCCAGACTGAAGCGCCTAGAACCGCTCGGCCACCGCGGCCGGCAAAATATTTGGTACTAGATAAGGTGTACGGCTGGTCACAAAACAAACAGTGCTTCTTCTTCTTAACATCTGACGCAGCTGTACATAAACAAAATGTGCAAAGTGAACTGCAGCCCCATCATGCTGGAACTACACAACTGCTTGAAGATTTGATTTCCCCACTGCGCAGTGTAAGCAGCTGCCTAGGCAATAAATCATAAAATTACATCGCCCTAACAATGACTCGTAGGTTCTTGTATTCTAATGACAGAGATGCATCAAAACACATTACCTTCGTAATTATTGATTCAGCTATTTTTGCATCAGAATTAATTAACTGTAGTTTATGAATTCACCCCTATCTATCAGTTGCTATAAAAATCGGAGAAACACTCCGTATATGCATAACACCGCGTATGTCTAAAACCTAAATAAGTGATACAAAATATTTTGTCTGAAGGTGAACAAATTCTTTACACGAATAATTGTCGAATTATTCGAGTGTCAGTTTGCAGAGATTAATCATTTGTAAAATGCAGAGTGAAAATGGTGATGTACTCAATTACGAGTAAAAATGTAGAATTTTAATTCACCGGGAGGTACAATTGCCCAGCCACTTCTGGAACGTACGTAAATAGATGCTCCACGTGAAATTACAAGCAGCGGCGCGCAAAGAGTGGAAGTTTCAATGCAAATGAAAACCCGGCGAGTCGAAAAAGCACTCTCAATCTGGAATGACAGCGAAAAGAAATAACAGACTTGCATTTATGGTAATGGCTACCTCTGACGTTTAAAGGAGTACGTGTACAGCATCAGTAGCTCTTGAAAGAATGAAGGCTATTTTCTCGGAAGACAAAAGAATAGCGAGTAGCGCAACTAGAAAAGTAGTCGTATACTTGATAAATACGGCGAAAGAATACGGCGAAAGGACCACCATAAAATTTTCTAGGCCATTGAGCTCCAGATTCTATCGACGAATAACCTTTTCTAATAATACAGTCATCTTTAATGGTGATAAAGGAGAAAAGGCAATGAAATAAATGTACCTCTAGAGCAAGAGCACCAATAACTGATGGTGCTAAAAGATCATCTAGAATAGGATACAGAGGCAGTAAAGAAGAGAAATGCACCTAAAGGTCTCGAGTTGGATATATTACAGGCAGGCTACATTAATTATTGATAAAACGCACCAGGAAAATGGCAAAAAAGATACATGAGAAATTTCACTACTGTGCTGTCTGCTGAGGCGCGACGCGAAATCACAGCTGAATGGCATGACACACTGTTCTACACGAAGTTGAGATGAACAAAGAGGACCACACTGCATTGTCTGACATGGCAGTGTAAAGAATCTTTTGACTCACCGAGCTCTTAGAAAGATTTAGTAATGTCGTTGCCTTACTTTAGTCAGCTGACACTCCCACAGTGAAACGCTGAAAACGTAAAATATATTTCTACCACACGTTACAGAATCGTATAGAAAGACCTCTCACTAAAGTCAGAGAAATTCGGGTCATATATAAAGGCTGTCAGTAGCACAAAAGTTAATGTGGACACAGTCAAAGATGATAAAGAACCTGAGAGTGAGAGTAGCAGAGTAAAATAACTGCTGATCTCCGATTCCAAATGTTCGGTTACAAAGGAAAACCCAAGAATGCTGCCGCAGTTTAATTCTCACACCATTGCAGGTATGAGTGATATAGATATTAGTATCATCAGTATTAAAAGCAACTGAAAATACTAGAACTGAACAAAGCCCCAAGGCCTTATGGAGTCCCTACCGGATTCGATGCAGAATTTGCGGCTGAGGTAGCCCTTATTTTAACCATTACGCATAGTAGATCTTCTCCTGTCCCTCTTCCCCCTCTCCCCATTCCCAAAAAGTTCAGTCAGGTGAAACTCATCTCTCGCTTTCCTCACATGACGTATTGAAAGGCATAGACGAAGGTAACAGGCGGATGAAGTATTTCTCGACATTCAAAAAACATTGTATCAACACAATGACAACGTTTATAGCATATCAGAAGGATTATTTACATTTTATTGAGAATTTAATGATAGCGAGGATGCATGATATCTTGAATGATTGTCAAAAAATGTGTTGGGACGATTTCTGCTCATGCTTTATCTCTATGACTTGACAGACAATGTAATACGAACATCAGACATTTTGCCGATAATCCAGATATTTAAAGCGAAGAGCTTTCTGTAAATAGCAGCACAAATATCCGGTCACATCTTCGTAAGTCTCTTGAAAAGTTTGGAAACGTAAAGTTGATCAGTTTATGAAACGTGCAAACGTAGTATTCTTGCCTACAGTATTAGTTACTGTTACAATGAATCAACTCGTCCAAATACCTGTGTGTAACAGTTTGTTAGAGTATGAATTAGACTGATCACTATAACAGGTTGGCAGACTTTAAAATAAAACTGCTTGCAAAACGTATGTGCGTCTCGTCCTAGAATACACTTCACGTCAGCGGGACCCTTATCCAGCAGGACTATGAGCGGATATTGAACGTAGAGGACAGCAAGAATGGTCACACGTTTTTTATTTGAATCACGGCAGAGCGTCGCCGAAATACTGAAAATCCTGAGTTGACAGACGCTTGAATATGGATGCCAACTATTACTTGAAAGCCTTCCTTCAAAATTCACGAAACACTTAACTTCGCAATCTAGCAATGTCATGCAGGCCTGCACTTATCGCTCCCACGGGTCATCAAAACAACACTGGACTAATTTCAGAGCACACAGAGGCATTTAAGTCATCTATTCTTCTAGAAGTGGAGAAGAATTACATTATATGCTGAATGGAATGAGCAAGCTGATGAATACAGTATATGGACTGAGAGTAAATAGAAGAAAGACGAAAGTAATGAGAAGTAGTAGAAATGAGAATAGCGAAAAAGTTAACAGCAGGATTGATGGTCACGAAGTAGATCAAGTTACGGAATTCTGCTACCTAAGTAGCAAAATAATCAATGACGGACGAAGGAAGAAGGACATCAAAAGCAGACTAGCACTGACAAAAAGGACACTCCAGGCCAAAAGAAGTCTACTAGTATCAAACATAGGCCTTAATTTGAGGAAGAAATTTCCGAGAATCTATATCTGGAGCAGAACGTTGTATGATACTGAAACATGGACTTTGGGGCAACCGGAAGAGAATCGAAGTATTTGAGATGTGGTGCTACAGGCGAATGTTGAAAATTAGGGGTGCTGATAAGGTCAGGAATGAGGAGAATCTGCACAGAATCGGAAAGAAAAGGAATATGTGGAAAATTCTGACAAGGAGAAGGGACAGGATGATAGGACATCTGTTAAGACATAAAGGAATTACTTCCATGGTACTGGAGAGAGCTCGAGAGAGCAAAATCTGTAGAGGAAGACAGAGATTGGAATACATCCAGAAAATAACAGACAACGTAAATTGCAAGTGCTATTCTGAGGTGAAGAGGTTGGTACAGGAGAGGAATTTGTGGACGGCCGCATCAAACCAGTCAAAAGACTGATGACCCAAAAAATTAAAAAGTCTTCCCAAGCCCCGTAATGCAACAGAAAATAAGTTATGCCATAAACATCACAGTGGTTTGCTTATAACCCAGTCTAGAGAGAATTTCGGATTGCAAAAGGTGGAGCAATTTTGATTTTTGGGGATACTGTATGTATTACCCGTCTCGTGAAAAATTCAAGACTTAGACCTTCATTCCTTGTGCTTTATACGCCAAGAAACGGCAATTTTTCAGCTTTTCCTCAGCAAGTAGCTCCTAGTGCATTTTAGGCAAAAATTTGCCATCATCAATTTCATAGATCGTTAAACGTCCTGCAAGTTTCGTACATAACATACTGGAAAATTTGGAGCAGATTCCGAGATAGAAGGCTGCAAAAATTTGCAAAAATGTGAAGAAATTACAAACAGTTTGATATGTTAGTGGTTTCTCCTTAATAACAATTTTAGTGCAGTTTCATGCACAATGCATAATCACCTTGTTGTAGAGGATTTAATTTCATTTAATGTTATACAACATATTTGTAGTTATTCCCTATACACGCCGAGACACGTTGCATTGACAATTCTAGTGAAAGTGGACTCGAAACTGAAAATACCATCCTCAGTCAAAAAAAGTACACCTGTAGGTAATATCATCTTTTAGCCATTGTGTCTGAAATATATACATGTAGTTCTTAAGGTTCATGCAATTTCTGGGAATAAGAATTTCTGAAAGAGAGAAACACAAATATTCAACACTTTTAGGTATACTCATATTTCAACTAAACACAGTTTAAAAATATTTCTTAAATTTTAAATTTTATTTTTGTGATATACACAGAATTTTAACTTTCATAAGTTTCTGGTGTTGTGCAACATTCATCACTTCGACCAGTAGGCAGTGGATCATCTAACTCTTCTTCCTCCATGTTCAATTCAACCTCTGGTGCATTACAGCCTGATTCTACTCTACAATGAACACACAGATTTTAGCATCGAAGACTTTCCTTTTTTTTTCTTTTTGCAGCTGCATTTGCTGCCACAAGGTTTGTGGAGATAGTTCTTTATTGATTCAACAGTTTCTAATCATATAAACACGAAGATACGAAAAGTAGCTCTGCATCCTCTCATTATTTTCCACAAAATGATCGTGTCAAAGCAGTCTGATGATGACCTGAAAAAAATACTTAGAGTACGAACTTGCTCTCTTTTCATTGTCACTTTCTCTAAGGAAGACATTTGTAAACGAACGAAGTTCGCATTTTACTCTGTCTTCATGCCCTTACCAAGTCACACAGAAATGGGAAAGAACAAAGTCGACGTAGTAGATGATGGCTACCTCATACACAGAGTCCACTGGAATCGGTGCGAATGCTTTTCTGTTATTTTTAAAAGATCTGTGACTCACGTACAAAAGGCATCACGGTCAAAAAGCTGTAGTGGTCTTCGATAGGAACCGCACAGAAAAAATAAATAAATAAAAGGAACTCAGAAATCACCGAAAGCGATGGTCGTTCCAGGCTACAATCTTGTACAGAAATTCTCTTTGATGTTATCATGTTTCCGCAGATGCCAACGGATAAAATGTTATCGAACGAAAACAAAAAAAAAAACCCTCTCTTTATCTCTTTGCTTCAGAAGGAATGTCAACAAGCACAAATTGTAACCAATCAGGCAATAGGGGATGCAAATATGTTAATTGTGAAAAGTGCAATTTCGTTGTCTTCCGAGCGCGATTTTGTTGTTATTACTGAAGAATAAACTGATCTTTTGGTTTTGGTGACGGCTTCAGCGCCAGACCTTTGACATGTGCCTTTTTGCGATTTCTTGGTATTTTTGCAGGCTGTCACAGCCTCACATCTCAATAGCTGTTCCGAATTTTGAACTTGCTGTGTATGAAACATGCAGGAAATTTAACGGCTTTTAAAGCAGATAATGGCATATTTTTGCCTAAAATGCACTGGAAACGAGTTACTGACAAAAACTGTAAAACGTACCTACTTCTTGGCGGGTTTTTCAAGATGGCGGATTACGCACAAGGGAAAGAAAGTCTAAATTTTGGATTTTTCACGAGAGAGGTAATGAGTACAACATAATTGAAAACCAAAATTACTCCAACTATTGCAACCCAACTCCTTTTTCAGAGCTGTGTCTACTGGACTAGTACTGTAGTTGTGGGTTCCGATACAATTTCTTTTAGGAATGTAATACTTTGGATGTATCTATGAACTATATATAATGAAGGTAATAGAAGTTCCTAGGACAATGTTGTTTTGAAATGTAGTTATGCCCTGGCACATTACCATATATTCCTGTGAATATGTTCTATATGTCAGGAAAATTGAGAAAAACAACAACTGTAAAATAATTACATTTCTAGAAAATTATCTCATCCAGCTGTAAAACTAATTTTGCATGAAATAGACTTCATTTCACCAAAGAAGTTTTTACAGGGTATTAAACAATTTTAATTCCAAAACAGATTAAACAAAATGAGGGGATCGGTGTGGATGACTTCCATGACGGCCAAATTATAGGAAACGATATCAGTGCAAACGGTTCAGATACACTGAGTCTGCTCTTTCAGCCAGTATGCAAGTTCTTTAACTTATATATTCAACATTATTTCTTGACATATGGCAGTCATTGATTTCATCCTCTTCGAGTCATTCATTTAATTTTAGTTCATTGTTTTTATTGCTTATATGTCGATACATGCATCGTAATATTCCTGTCAGACACCCACGGGTCCCAGTTGCGCATTAAACTTTGCCATTGCTACCGAAACATAAAATCTGTAAATTTATAACAGTGTTTACACACCTACTCTCTTAGCGTCCACTCATTCGCTTGCATTTACTGTATGGTCTGCACAGACTTCTTTATTTTGTTTTATTTTATTTTTATCAATTAATTAATTAATTTTTTGTTTACATTTAACCGAATGTACTTCTGGCCAAAAATCGAGTCTGCTAGCTAGAGTCGGAGGTGTTTGTTAATCCTGCCCTTTGAGTTCTTGTAGTGATATTTCCATGGACACTCATCGTCTAATATATTTATTTAGAAGTCAAATACAAATTTTCATAGATTTAGCCTTAAAAATACTTTAATACAACAAAGTATTTTCGTATTAATTGGCGGACGAATTTCCAAAAAAAAAAAAAAAAAAAAAAAGGAACACTTAACTTTTTTTCTAACCAAGAAGCCAAATACAAATTTTCGTAGATTTTGTGTAAAACTCATTTTACAATAAAATACTTTAATAAATCTTTCATTCCTTCTTCCATTCCCTTAGAGGCTGAATCTCGAAAAACACTGAAACAAGTATTTTTTATGTCCAACTGACAAGTCAAATGCAAATTTTCATAGTTGTAGCTTTAAAACTGCTTTAGTAGTTCCTTAAAAATTATTTGTTTTCAAAAACCTTTCACCAACTATTTCACCTCTATACGCGTTAAATTTTCAATAATTCTGAAACCTGTATAAGCTTTACTTCTGACTGAGAAACCAAATACCAATTTTCGCAGTTCTAGCTGCAAAACAGCGTTAATAGCGACACATTTTCAAAAAAACCATTCAACGCCTATTTCACCCCTTTCAGGTGGGATTTAGAAAATTCCTTCTCAAAGGATGTCTAAAGTAAGATCATCACGCTCTTCAAAGTCAAGTCTTAGCGGTCTGAGCAGGGCGATGATGTGTCAGTCATTCAGGACATTGCCTTTTATCCATTAGTTCGATTTCAGTCTTGTAGGTACACAAAATCTCATGGTTCAGTAAGTGTCAAGCCTGTTTGTAATTCAGTGAGCAGTATATCATCCTTAATTAACAAACTAGGGTAGCTATATCATTTACTCATGTAGTCGTTAATAGGTAGTTCTGTGTAACGGTGAAATATGCTGTTAATGAAACCGTAACTAATTCCTTTGAATATTACTACCTGAAATCGAAATTACAAACGAAGGTGTACTGTTGAATAAAAAACAGCGCTCTCCTTATTTTTCTTTTTATTTGGATTGCGGCCTGTATTGCCAGCCGCTACGCTCGTGTGGAGCCGACTGTATCGGACGTGTAACGCGGATTTAATAGTTTACACGCCTCTGTGACGCCAAATAAGGGTGTCCGCACTGACATGCAATTTAAATTAATAATAGGAAACCTAAATAGAGGATTATTAATTGAAACTCGTTCCAGCGTAACTACGCTGCGCAGACTTCAAAATTTAATTAATCCGGCGATAGCGAGTTTACACCACAATGAGCGGAAAAGCAAAGTAATTAATTGCCATTTAGATGTATGTTTACTTTGAGCAGCGAAATAACAGTGTTTTTGGTGTCCACCAGATTATTGCTATGAACAAATTCACACATGGGGCAAAGGTACCGTGCGACATACTCAAATAATTTGTCTGTAGTGAAAATGAGGAAAGCCAAAAGAGTTGGCACGGGAAACATTGTAACTGCTGTGATAAATAAACAGAGATAGAAATTACAAACTGAAAAGATGAGGACGGGTATTTGCACAAAGTTCTTACTAAATAAAACCATGGATTGATGAATCATCTCAACGGAATAATTTATCAGTTTGTTAACCACACTAGATAATAACCCAAAATAAAAAAATGCCAAGCCAGTCTTTCAGAACATTGGTATCTCTGCAGGAGGGCATTACGCCCACTTAATTATGCTTTGGAAATGTAATGCGCCGAAATGAATGGAACAGTGGTATTGGAAGAGGAGCTGAAAAAGATCGAATGACACATAGTAGGGCTAACGAAGAACGGCGAAAAAAGACGAAAAGCAAATTGAATTTTACTACAGAGGAGCAGAGCTTGGAAGAAATTAGGACGTGGAATTCATTTTAAATAATGGTATTAAAAACAGTATCGACCGATGTTGAAGGACTCAGAGAGGAATAGCAAGATTTGTTTTAAAAAATCAACAAAATTGTTTCCATAGAATTAAATTTCAGGTTATGCACTAACATGGTCAGGACTATAGAGTGAAACATCAGACCAGATGCAGAAAAAAATCTAAGGAACAATTCTTTACTGGGAATGTTGGGTACAGCAACAGAAATGAAGTATCAGTATAACTTGTCCTTAGCCGAGTCTTTCAGAAAAAGAAAATATAAAATGGACTTGGCAGCGAATATATAGAGCTAAGAACGAAAGTATTTATAGCAGTAGTAAAATACAAATTCCATTTCTTTATTACAGATAAACTTTGAAAGGTACATACAAACATATTGCACATGTCACTGGATAGGGCAAGGTTCAGAGTTTTATATTGGCACAGACACTATACCATACGCTCAACATGAGCACCGTGCGTTGCACGAGAAAAATCGAAACGGTAGTCCATTTCATTTCACACATGAATGAAGAGGTTGCTGTTTATTGTGTCGACAGCTTCGACAGTTTCATTTCTCAACTCTTGAAGAGTAGCTGTCGTCGGTGGCACAGAGACTCTGTACCCCTACAGAATAAAATCGCAAGGTAAGGGGTCTGGTAAATTGGGAGGCCAAACACAATGAACAGTGGACTGACATGGCGCAAATTCTAACAGACAAAATTATTTCTTTTGTGGTGTAGTCGCCATGTTGTGGCAAACAAGTCTTCGGAATTTCTTCTATGAAGTGACATGCGCAATTTGTTTCCATATTTTGCGGTTGTCTGTAATAAACAACTGAAGTTTGTTAGTACTTTCTGAATCACTCTGTCTCTGTTACGGAACTCAAGTACAGGGCTATTAACAAATGATTGAAGCGATTTCATAAATTCACTGTAGCTCCATTCATTGACATATGGTCACGACACACTACAGATACGTAGAAAAACTCATAAAGTTTTGTTCGGCTGAAGCCGCACTTCAGGTTTCTGCCGCCAGAGCGCTCGACAGCGCAGTGAGACAAAATGGCGACAGGAGCCTAGAAAGCGTATGTCGTGCTTGAAATGCACTCACATCAGTCAGTCATAACAGAGCAACGACACTTCAGGACGAAGTTCAACAAAGATCCACCAACTGCTAACTCCATTCGGCGATGGTATGCGCAGTTTAAAGCTTCTGGATGCCTCTGTAAGGGGAAATCAACGGGTCGGCCTGCAGTGGCGAAGAAACGGTTGAACGCGTGCGGGCAAGTTTGACGCGTAGCCCGCGGAAGTCGACGAAAAAGCAAGCAGGGAGCTAAACGTGCCACAGCCGACGGTTTGGAAAATCTTACGGAAAAGGCTAAAGCAGAAGCCTTACCGTTTACAATTGCTACAAGCCCTGACACCCAATGACAAAGTCAAACGCTTTGAATTTTCGGCGCGGTTGCAACAGCTCATGGAAGAGGATGCGTTCAGTGCGAAACTTGTTTTCAGTGATGAAGCAACATTTTTTCTTAATGGTGAAGTGAACAGACACAATTTGCGAATCTGGGCGGTAGAGAATCCTCACGCATTCGTGCAGCAAATTCGCAATTCACCAAAAGTTAACGTGTTTTGTGCAATCTCACGGTTTAAAGTTTACGGCCCCTTTTTCTTCTGCGAAAAAAACGTTACAGGACACGTGTATCTGGACATGCTGGAAAATTGGCTCATGCCACAACTGGAGACCGACAGCGCCGACTTCATCTTTCAACAGGATGGTGCTCCACCGCACTTCCATCATGATGTTCGGCATTTCTTAAACAGGAGATTGGAAAACCGATAGATCGGTCGTGGTGGAGATCATGATCAGCAATTAATGTCATGGCCTCCACGCTCTGCCGACTTAACTCCATGCGATTTCCTTCTGTGGGGTTATGTGAAAGATTCAGTGTTTAAACCTCCTCTACCAAGAAACGTGCCAGATCTGCGAGCTCGCATCAACGATGCTTTCGAACTCATTGATGGGGACATGCTGCGCCGAGTGTGGGAGGAACTTGATTATCGGCTTGATGTCTGCCGAATCACTAAAGGGGCACATATCGAACATTTGTGAATGCCTAAAAATCTTTTTGAGTTTTTGTATGTGTGTGCAAAGCATTGTGAAAATATCTCAAATAATAAAGTTATTGTAGAGCTGTGAAATCGCTTCAATCATTTGTAATAACCCTGTAATATACCTGCTGTAGTATTCGGAACTTGATTCAGATACTTGTCTACGATAAATATTACTGACCAATGATAATAAATAATATCAACATATTAAACAGTGTTTTTTATAACTGAATGTCTGTGGTGCACATTGGAAGAATTTACTCAAACACTTCCAATTTATTTCACTACTTACCTATTATAGTTTCATTCCTAAATATATTGCGTATTAGATCATTCTTCCTTGTTTTCTCCCATTAAAAAAACCTCTTCCGTAGGTTCAAAAAAATGCACATAACTCTACTCCGCTCGAAAGCAGAACAATGTAAGTGTAAATACAAAATTTTTAAATAAATAATTTAGAGGAAGCCGGTATTAACTGGATTCCATAAATAACATTAAAGTAAGCAACTCCAAACAGCTGAGGATAGCCAACGGAACACTACATTCTCCACTTGATTTACTGCACACAGAGGCTCTGCACCAATTATCCGACACATGCTGGAAGGCTGCAGCGGTGCGGTACTTTATAAAGTGGCGACCACAGATATCGTTTGATGGCGACAACAGGTGGTGCCCGCCGCATAGCGCGTTGTCAGTGCTGTTTCAGCTTAATTGGCTGCGTCCGAAAGGACGCTCACGATAAGTGGAGGTGGAGGTACAAAATGCAAACGATGCGACAGAAGTTAGAAGTGACGATCCACTTGGTACAAGAGCACTCGTGGCGATATGTGGACGCTATTACAGAGCGTTTCACTGGTTGATAGTTTCCACTAATGAGAATGAAAACATTTTATGCCGCTGTTCTAAATGAGTATGCCTCAAAAGCTAACTGGTCTGTTCAGGTAACCTAAGCCATGTTATTACCAAATAAAGGTTGAGTCGCTTGCGGTCTGCAAACTTTATAACTTGTCTTGCGTTATCTAGCGTTTCAAAGCTTAGAGTTTATGATGCGGTGAACTGCTCATACAGTGGTGTGAGAAAGTGAACTGGGTGGTAAAATACTTTATTTGGTATCTTTTTAAATACACAACAGTCCTGCTTGTCTCAAGCAGTATTACATTTAAATTTTTATAGTAATCCATACATTGAAGAACCAAAGAAAATGGTACACGTACCTAACGTCGTGTAGGGCCCTGGCGAGCACGCAGAAGTGCCTCAACACGACATGGCATGGACTCGACTAATGTCTGAAGTAGTGCTGGAGGGAACTGACACAATGAATCCCACAGGGAAGTCCGTAAGTCTGTAAGACTAGGAGTAGATGGAGATCTCTTCTAAGCAGCACGTTGCAACACATCCCAGATATGGTCCATAATATTCACGTATGGGGAGTCTGGGGACCAGCGAAAGTGTTTAAACACAGAAGAGTGTTCCTAGAGCCACTCTGTAGCAATTCGGGACTTGTGGGCCGTCGCATTGTCCTGATGTAATTGCCAAAGTTCGTCGGAAAGCACAATGGACATGAATGGATGCAAGTGATCAGACAGGGTGCTTACATACGTGTCAACTCTCAAAGTCGTATCTAGACGTACCAAGGGTCCCATATCACTCCAACTGCACACGCCCCACACCATTACAAAGTCTCCCCCGTTAATTTAGCTCGTTCGTATTTGGATCGAGACAATACAATGAATTATAGTAAAGAATATTAAATAGAGATCGATTACTCTTACGGATTGGTAAAATATGTTTCATGCAAACTCTCGGCGCTTGAGCATGGCTTTTTCTGTTAAAGGTCCGTTCATGTATTTTTAACCGTGTTTCCCCTCTCTCCTTTTTCACTAAAATCGGACTTCGTAATAAGATAGCACCAGAAGGCGGCGGTGGATGGAGCTGGACAACTTTTTGTTTAGAAGTACGGAACCTTTTGCCATGCCAAGTCACCCAACCATCTAACAATGACTAAAGACACAAAATAAAAGATACATAGATTAGTAACAACAATACATTCCACAGTATGCAATTACTAGTGCCGACTGGTTGCAACTTGTGAAACTATTAATAAAATAAAGCAGAATTAATGGCGGTGTGTCAAAAGACGCCTGATCTGGACAAGTCCTAGAAAAGAAAAGGTGCCTCTTATCCCGCCAATAATCTGACGATCAAAAATCTTCAAATACTTCCAGCGACTGTATACAGTATTTATACAGGCGTGGACTATATTATGGCTCAAATTATTTATTTCATAACTTATAATTAAGTTTTTCTGCTAATAAAAGCTCAGCATGTAAATGTGCCTTTCAACTGCCCCCTGAGTTGCGAGGCAAAAGGACACACCTACGTACGAGCAACTCACTCTAAAGCACATTGCATACATAAGTCTACAAATACACATACATATCATATAAAAATACATATCATAACATAATATTTACACAAAATATTTACACAAAATAGCAGTTTTGTGTTGGTACTGCTCCTACCGCACATGCACAGTCGCGTAAAGTTCAGTACTAGCGCGGGCGTTTCGAAGCGAGTTCATCACACGACACAGTAATACAAGGTTTATTCTCAGCCCGTGTGTCCATGTGCACAAGACGTCGCAGAGACCAGATTTATCATCATGGATTTCACAAATGTGGATTAACGTTTACAACAATTACAAATTCCTATTAATACATTCGTTACCGTAATATTATAAATTCTTACTGTTCATAGTCTCTTTCGCACAGTATTGCGCTTGAAATGTCTTTTTGTTTCAGATATAACGTCTTTTCACGACGTGTCCTCGTTCACAGTTCCATGAACGGAAAACATAAGATAACACTATAAAGGTGAGCATTGTTAATTGCAGTTAAATGTTTCTTAAATGCCGTTGGAATTATGTTGTCACATTCGCAGTTTTGATACAGATGCGCGTGCGCGATCACTCGTAGCACAGTTTTTATTTCTGCACTGGTTACACTGTTTATTTAGACTGACGTCACTGTTTTTTTCCATAGGTCGTACATCGCCCGACAGAAGACTGGTGGATTACCATTCCATAGCAGAAGTTCGTGACGGCACGATCAATCCTCATTTAGACGAGGTAAGAATGTCCGTCATTTCCGAGAACATTTTACTCCCTGAGGACCCTTCCGCGCAATATACGAGACTGGAATAATAGAGAATTGTGAAGGTCGTTCGATGAACCCTCTGCTAGGCACTTAAATGTGATTTGCAGAGTATCCACGAAGATGTAGATTTAGATGTAGATAAACAGAAATGCAGCGCAGTAAGTGTCAATTTGCGATGCACTCAGAAGTATCGGTGCACTTTAGTACGACAGTTTTTTTTTTTTTAATTCTTTTTTTCACGTACTCAGTCAGGCAATATACAAATATTCGTATACAAGAAGTTGTGACGTAGAACGAATGTCTGATGGCTTAGTCTTTACGCAAACAATTCGTAACACAACTTTACATTAACAGTTTGTAAATAAATTTCAAACATAAACAGTTCATCACGTCTATGCTCATAGCAATATATCATGAATTGTCTTTCTCAATTATGCGTTTTTACCCACCAGTGTCCTCGTAGTTAGAAGTTCAGCGACGTACAGTAAACGTGCACAAATAGTTCCAGGTTATGCGAGTCTCATAACTTTTCACGTATGGAAGGTGTAAGAAGTACAGATAACATATACAAGTGAGCATATATCATTTATCTTTACCTAAATACAGATAAATACATAGGAACATGTTATATATAGGTTTTTACGTAGGTACATACACATAAAAACATATTACATTTTGGCTTTACGTAAACATAGAAAGATGTTTCTCTTGTCTTCACACAAGTATGATTGGTCACATAGAAATATTTTTCATATAACTTTACATAAGTTTACAATATTTACAGTATTTACGATCATTACAAGTTTATATCCATGTCCTGCTTTTGCAAATGATGTCACCTGAAATAGAGGAGGATTAGGCACGACATCCCAACCCAGCAATAAGAGCAAGCGCACAACTACAATTAAGCAAATAACAAAAGCAATGGACTAACATCAAACACAAAAAAAACACTCGCGACACGAGTGTAAGTGTTCAATGTAAGCATGGTCATAGCTACTCGTAATTGTGTGTGTTCAATGGTGAGATGCGTATCCAGCCAGTTTCAAGGTGAAAGTGTAAGGGTGTAGAATGATTAAGTATTAACGTCAATCAGTCGTTAGTAGTCGAAGACTGACGGTGCAGATTCTCAACCTGGTAAGCTGAAAATATATCTTCTTCACACCTGCATAACAGTTAATATAAAATTTGCTTTAAAATCTTAAATTGCTGCTGTGATTATTCGGCGAAGACGAATCTCTTCTTTCTCCTTCTGTTGTTGACAGGAACAGCTGAAATAAAACTCTTATACTACTTAGCTTCTCTGTAGATGTACTGTGAGTCACCTGTATCTAATAGTTGTGTATAACTTAAGCATAATCCATAGACGGTTTTACTGTTGAGCATAGTATACTCTAAAATCACCGTGGGCCTATAGTCCAATAATTCTGTTTGTTTTAGGATGCTGCCTCAGCTATGCACCAGGATGCGGAATGCTGACTATACCATAAAGACCGTCGTACAGCAGACGCCACTTCGCGTTGCTCCGCTGAAGAGCAGACGACTTATGGCGAGTACGCAAAAACACTAACATACCAACTTTAACTTCCTGCTTCCTCTTGACAGTGCTCGCGTAAGTTTTGTTCCTAATTTTGGCTTCCGCAAACGGCGTCGCACAGACTTTCTTTTCCTTTTCGTCGTGAGTTGTTTGCTGAAAAGAAAGTTTTGTAACGGCGTTGTCCAATCGTTGTCTTCTTTGCGCTCGAACATGAGGTCATTAGGAGTGTACGGAGTTTCATAAACATTGAGGTTGTTCTGCACCTCTTCAAAGAGTTTAGCATACTTGGAGAATAAATCGTAAAAATGCACGAATGTATTTCACACCACCATTGCTTGTGGGATGTGGACCACTTATGTCAGAAATTATAGAGTTTTACTGGGTAGAATAGAAAGCAAATCAGTCTTCGTAGACATGTTCAGACGTTCAGATTTTTGACAAATCGCATATGTTTTGATTATGCTGTGGATCTTACGTCTCATATTGCTAAAGTAACAGGAGGTACTAAGATTTGCTAGGCACTTTCCGGTACCATAACGACACCAAACAAAATGTGTGTCCCAAATTAGGCTGCGTTCAGAATCCTTAGGAATGTAAACACAGCAAGTAGTAGCTTCAGGACGACGGCGATGAAATAAGACATCATTATGTATCAAATATCGGTAAGACAGAGGATGGTCAGGTTTATCTGTGAGTAAAACTCTTACCTTATTTCACTGAGGATCATATTTCTGCAACGGTGATAAATTTCTACATAAGTCGATATAAAACTGGCGATATAGCTTATCCTGCATAAGAAGTTTTCGGTAATCATTCACATTCTCCAGGTCAGAATTACACTCGTTCAAGGCTTGAGGCAGACGAGACAAAGTGTCGGCAATGATGTTGACAAACCAGAATAATTCGAAAAATAAGCTTCACACGATAAAATGTGTACAATCCAAAGTTGATTATTTTCGAGGGGGCTTGTGCTGGTGCTAAAATTAGCCCCCTGGGGTTGGAGCGGGAGGCAAATTCAAAATTTCAAATGGGGAACCCCAATTTTTTATTGCAGAATCAGATTATACACAAAAATCTACGTTCATTTTGTCTTAAAAATTTGTTTTGTTTCTTGGTAGTTGGCGCTGTAATTCAAGAAAATCCATGTTTACATTTTTGCGTGGAAAACGGTTACGGACAAATAAAAAATACTTATTTACTTCGTAAATTTTGATTCGCTAAAACTAAAACTCTCCCTCTCTCTCAGCAGGGTGGAGTTTGTGAGAGAGGACTTAGAGTTTTACAAATGGTGACCCAAATATTTGGGTCAACATTTGTAAAATTGTAATTGCTCTCTCTGATCTGCAATAAAAATGGGGGTTCCCAGGGGGCTGGGGTGGCGGGATAATTTTAGCATCAGCAGATGTCCCCATCGAAAATAATCAACTTTGAATTCGACACATTTTTTTGTGTGAAGCTTATTTTCCGAGTTATTCTGGTTTTTCAACTTAAAATTTACACCCTGTATACAATTTCAAAGGAATAGTTTTGCAAAGATAAAGCCCATCGCAAAAATCTGGGATGTACAAGCTTACACGTTAACAGAAATGTGAGAGCTAGGTGGTCACTATCAATTTTTGTGTGCTTACCATACAAATAATGTTTGAATTTCTTAAAGGCCCACACAAAAGAGAGTGTTCCAAGTTCTGTGGTAGAGTAACTGCGCTCACATTTACTAAGTGTGCTGCTCGCAAAACCAATAATTTTCACACCATCTTGTTCTCCGTTCTTTACAATTTTAAACAAACAGCAGCCTTTGCCAAAGGATGAGGCGTCACATGTCATACAAAAATCTAAATTAAAACCAGTGATCCAAAATTTTTGCGTTAACCAAGGCATGCATAATACTATCAAAGTCTTTCTGACACTTGTCAGACCATATCTATAACTGATTCTTTTTGAGTAGGTTCCATAGATGTTTGCTGTTTAAAAGTTGGTGTGGTAAAAATCGTCGAAAGAAAGAGCAAAGTCCAAGGAAAGGTTTCAATTGATTTCTATTCCGTGGACTAGGAAAATTTCTGATTGCGTCTAACTTAACTGGGTCAGGCCGTATACCATGAGCCTTAATATTATGTCCGAGGTACTTAATTTCACTACAAGCAAATTTCGACTTTTTGAGATTAGCTGTGACCCCAGCTTGTGCGAATTTATGCAGAATCTTTTGCGAAGTACCAATATGTTCAGAGCAAGTCTTACTAGCTATGAGCAGGTCATCAATGTAGTGGGTACATGACTCAACGAATTCGTCACCAAGTACAGTATCCAATGAGGTGATAAACAAGCCTGAACTGACGTTTCGACCGAAGGGAAGGACACAAAATTGATAGGTTCGCCCCCCGAATATAAATGCAGTATATTTTCTAGAATCTGGCGTGATTGCGACTCGCCAGAACGAATTGGTCAGATCTATCGTAGAAAAATACTTAGAATCTAAAAATTTCTGGAGTAGCTCTTCTAAATTGTTAGGTTTCATGCGAACAGGTAAAATATTCTCATTAACTGCACGGGCATCCAAAACAACTCTGATATTCCCGTTGGGTTTCTTTACAACAAGTGAAAGGCTGCAGTGAGGTGACGTGGAAGGTTCGATGATTTTTCACCTTAACTCGCGCCACACAGTAGGTCGTTGAGATAGCGGCACATTATAGGTTTTGTGGAAGAAAATCTGGTGAGGCTTAACTTCTATTTTATACACATATGTGTTGATCACACTTTGTCGTTTGCTAAATACATGTATATACTTGGACAAAACATTATAAAATTCATTACGTTCATCATGAGTGACAGCTGTGGTTTCTGACGACTTATTACTAATTGAAGTTCTCAAGTCCTCAAACTCGACATCAGGTGCGTAGGTGCGTGTGTCTGTGAGTCAACATCATCAGTGTCCTGTATTAACTGAATCTTGTATCCTGTACAATATTTATCGTGCTTCAGAGTCGTGGTGTCCAGGTCAATTGAAATTTCATTGCCCTTATCTCTATGTATACATTTACGTTGGGAGAAATCAGTAGTGCTGTCCTTCTGGCACAATATGTCTAAGCCTAAAATACAGTTAGTGACCAGGTTTCGGACGACGAGGAATGGCCATTGTACGATTCCATTACCTACCTTCACTGTTAAAAATATCTGTTCCTTAACCCTAGAAGACTTATTGCCAACGGCAGTTAAAATTTTACAGTTCTGGACAGAATACTCCGGTACGGGTTAAACTCACACATATCCTTGCAAAATTCATAGGGCAAGACACTAACTGGTGCTCCTATGACCTGAATAATAGTAGTGGGAATACCACCCACAACAAAAGTGGTTGAGGCCAAAACAATTTCATTCGATGATGAAAGACATTGTGTGTTCTCTTGTGACAGTTCATCAGACAAGTTTTCGTCATAATTATACCTTATGAACAATAATGGTTGCTGTATACAACTGTCGGGTACATTATCATTGTGCTGTTTCAAAGTGGGTGTGTCAAACAATAAATTTAAATTGAAGTCGCCCCCCAAACCTTCCACAGCCACAACGTGGGGCACAGTAGTGAGTGTTTTTAGTTTGACGTCGTCACATTCGTAATTGATGCAGGCACAGACGGAGGTGACGTAGCACTAGTCACTTCGATAATATTTCCATTAGGCTATTGTTTATTCCAGTCTCCAAATTGTGGCGGTCGTTGCGTTTGGATGTTTTGACTCACGTGCGGGTTCGTAGATGCATTCCAATTTTGAGTTTGCATTTGCGCCTGCAGAAATTGCCACTGGCTGTATTATTGTTTTTTTGTGGTGATGTCGCAGTGTTTGGATACTGAGTAGCGTTGTTGTTACTCCAGCTCTGCTTCTGGTTTGGCGGGGACTGACAGTTACTTTTGTTTCCCTTAAAATTTTTGTTACTATTGTGATAATTATTGTTACTGTTGTAGTTGTTGTTGTTGTACCATATCTTGTTTGGATTGCCACCAATAGAAGAAAAAGTGTTACAAATGTAAATTTATATACATTTGCCATGTGAAGAGGTTGATTCTGTTGACTTGCGTGTCCGATAGCAGCCGGCGCGCCGGAATTGGGTTGGCTAGCCTGCGTATTTTGCATGGCGCTGTTGTAAACATTATAGCAATTGTTTTGCCGTACGGAACGCTGGCCCTCGTAAAGCATATCAACAGAATCGAACAATGTCAGAAAATACTCTGCGAAGTTGACTGCGATGCGCAGAAGTTTTTCTTTGATTTTAAACGGCAGCCTTGCCTTCAGTGCGCGTAGGATGTCGCCCATTGCAACCGGCTCGTCAAGGAAATGTCTCATATTTAAATATTTCTTAAAATACCGGCGCAAATTGCCGTGCTTAGGATTGAGTGTTTCAAGATCCACAATCTGCCTACGAAATTATTCTTGTACAGATTGTGACCAAAATTCAGATAAAAAGGCTCTCTCAAATTGTTCGTACGTGACGCAACTGTCGGCTTCATTATACTCTCATACAGCTGCGTCGCCTTGGATGTAAGCGACAACATACCATGTACGAGTAAATGTATTCCTGAATGCTTTAAGAAAGGTAACAGGATGAACCGTTCTTTTTTCAGCTATAAATGGCTGAAATTGTCTGTGTTTTATGAGGCTCTCCTCTTCCTTGGAACAGTTTAGCTTCAGAACGATTACTGGAAGACTCAACTGGCGAATGGCAAGGAAAATTTTGTTAGCAATTACCACAACTGCAATGCGGTGTGTCATGTCGTGGTGCGTACTGTTGTTGTTGTGAGTGCGTAGTGTGCGGTGTGTAAGCGTCAGAAATGTACTTGTATTCATTACAAATCTGTGTGTTTTGGTTGTTGTTACCGTCACTGCTCACTGGTTGTGCGTAATTATCACACTGTTTCATTTGTGCAGCGGCAGATTGTGCTGCTTGAATGATTACGTGTTTGTTGTTATTTATAAATTACGCGACAGTGTCGTGGACAACAGCGGGCAATTTTCCTTTTAAGCACTCGTCAAAATATTTGTTTTTTGCTCTATCCAACTGTGAAATTTCCTATTGATGCATGAGAAATAGTTGTCAGTGCGTAGTTTTACTTTATCAGAAAGGTTTTTGTCAGTTGTGTCAACCTTGTTTTCGACATCGTCATTACGCGTTTTTATATGATCATGTACTGCCCTATAAGAATTAATCTGAGTAACTACAGACTCTCATGTATTACTGAGATTGTTTACTTGTGCTTGGATATCTGTCACATCTTTGTGTTTTCTTGTTGTAATGTAAGCTCTGAAAATTTCGCGTTGAGAACAGACACTTGTCCAGTCAGTCTGTTATTTATCTCCTCGACATGGCTTCACAAAGTGTCGTTTTAAGTGCAGCTAAATCTGATTTAATTTCACCATGTGTTTTCATCTCGTCATGATCTGTTTTCAAAGTGGCGCGTATAGACGTCATCTGTTGGTCAATACGTGCGTCAGTGTCCTGTTTATGTTGACTCGTTTGAATATGAATGGATTCCATCTGATTTTTGTTGTTAGTCATCATGTGTTTTTGTTCGTTCATCTGTTTCATAATAGCATCGAACATACTGTCAATACTAGTGATGTGAAACTGTTCCGCCCCCGCCATGTCGTTAGACGTGACGTCAGACAGCAAAATGGGTTCGGAACTAGATTTAGGCATATTACTGGTGGACGGTCTATTTTCTAAATTTATGTCACTAGTACAGTCAATAATAGGTCGCTCTTTAGTATTCGGGTCAACCGTAACGTCACTTTCATTATTTAATGGCATTTCAGAGTCTGATTTCTGGTCAATATAGTGCCACACATAATATATGACACAAAAAATCTAAACTCGTATGTGTAATCAGAATAAATGCAATAATTAACCTCGGTGTGCGTCAATGTCTGAACAAGAAAATAATTGGCGTAAGTAATGGTGAAATTTTGAACACTAACGGCAGCACGCCATATGACGTCGCACAGAACTAAAGTCGGCCATATTGTGAACTGATAAAACTGTATTGTCACACTGTATGAATAATGAAAATAATTTTGGAAACCGAGATGCAGCTTAAAATCACTGCTACGGAAACCGAAAATTGTGATAGATCTGCCAAGCAAGCTGCGATAATACAAAGCTCTTGGGCAAGATTACTGATTTAAAGATGCCCTGCCTTACCTTATGCCGGCCGAGGTGGCCGAGCGGTTCTAGGCACTACCGTCCGGAACCGCGAGATCGCTACGGTCGCAGGTTCTAATCCTGCCTCGGGCACGGATGTGTGTGATGTCCTTAGGTTAGTTAGGTTTAAGTAGTCCTAAGTTCTAGGGGACTGATGGCCTCAGAAGTTAAGTCCCATAGTGCTCAGAGCCATTTTTTAACTGCCTTGCTGTATCCACAGTTACAGCATAAGTTCAGGTGCCTACATACAATCCAGTAATTTGTCTTACTTCAATGTATTCCAATAGTCAATAATAGGGTCTCGTATCCAGTTTGTAGTAGCCAATAAACATGTATCAAAAGGAAGACAATATAGTACATATAAAAATGCGTCCAGACACGAAGTCACCAATTTAAGTCAGCTCGTTCGTATCTGGATCGAGACAATATAATGAATTATAGTAATGAATATTAAGCAGAGATCAGTTACTTTTACGGATTGGTAAAATAAATTTCATACAAACTCTAGACGCTTGAGCATGGCTTTTTCTGTTAAAGGTCCTTTCACCTATTTTTAACCGGGTTTCATCTCTCTGCGTTTTCACTAAAATCAGACTTCGTAAAAAGATAGCACCCGAAGACGGCGGTGGATCGAGCTGGACGACTTATTGCTTAGAAGTACGGAACCTTTTGTCATGCCAAGTCACCCAACCATCTTACAATGGCTAAAGACACAAAATAAAACATAAGAGTACATTATGAAATTAAACACAATTAAATTACGAAACTTACATTATGCAATTACGAGTGCCGATTGGTAGCAACTCGCGATGTATTAAAAAATTATTTAGTGTCAACGGCGGTGTGCCAAAATACGTCCGATCTGGAGAAGACCTAGAAAACAAAACTTGCCTCTTACTCCGCCAATAATTTGACGATCAGAAATCTTCAAATGTTTCCATGCTGCATACTATATTCATACAGCCGTGGAGTTTATCTATGACTCAAATTATTTCTTTATTTCATTCCTTATAATTTCGTTTTTCTGCTAATAAAAGCTCAGCGTGCCTTTAAACACCAACTTGAACAGTTTGCTGCTGACATGCAGGGTCCATCGATTCATGAGGTTGTCTCCATAAACGAGACTCGTCCGACCAGGCAACATGTTTCCAGTCATCGACAGTCCAATGTCGGTGTTGACGGGCACAGGGGAGGAGCAAAGCTTAGTGTTGTGCAGTAATCAAGGGTACGCGAGTGAGCCTACGGCTTCGAAAGTCCATATCAATGATGGCTCATTGAATGAACCGCACGCTGACTCTTGTTGATGGCCCAACACTGAAATCGGCAGCAATCTGCGGAAAGGTTGAACGATTCTCTTCAGTCGTCGTTGGTCCCATTCTCGCAGGATCCTTTTCCGGTAACAGCGATTTGGGAGATTTGATGTTTTACCGGACTCCTTATGTTCACGGCAGATTCGTGAAATGGTCGTACGGGAAAATCCCCACTTCATCACTACCTCGGAGATGCTGTGTCCCATCGCTCTTGCGCCACCGTAGCAGCAGTAACCGATGCATCAACTGCGCTAGACATTTGTCTTATATAGGCGTTGCCGACCGCAGCGCCGTATTCTGTCTGTTTGTATATCTCTGTGTTTGAATACACATGACTATACAAGTTTCTTTGGCGCTTCAGTGTTTATACTACGGCTTTGTATCTGCATTGTATATAGAAAGTCGAAAATTGTAGAAATTATGAAACTAAACAATAAATCAAAGCATCATTATTAACTAAGTTAGAAAGTGAAGAAAAGAAAACTACTAAAAATTTAAATGGAGCCAGTAGTTCGTTAAGATTTGACTCTTTTACCACCCAGGACAAGGGGTAATTAACTACTACTACAGAGTTGTCTATTTTGACCACACCGTTCAATGGAAAGTGATTTACACGTACCAAAAACAACAATGGAGATAACTTCCAACCATCGTAGCATAGTGGCACCATTGGTTGATTTACATAAATGGCAAATAACAGTGAATCAAACAGCAAATACTGTAGTTTGGAGATGCCAATTATTGAGTAGTTACTCACTACACTTCGATATGAGCATGTTAGATCCTCCACTGTTTGCCATTTATGTAAATGATCTTTCATTTATCTGACGTTAAGTAGAATTAGTTGGTTCTGCAGGCGATGGAGCATTATAATCACGTGCAATAGATATGGCAGGAACAGCCGAAATTTTAAATCTGTTTAAATGGATTACTGACTGTATTTCTGCAAATGGTTCTCTTAATTAAAAAGAATGCATTCAGTTTTTCCCAAGTGGTGAAACACCAGTGATAAATTTGAAACATAGATAAGTAGAAATAATGCAAAATACGCATACATTTTGTGTGGATACTTGCTGATAAGGACTTAAATTCCAGGAAAAGAAGCACTTTTCGAAACTTCTTAAACAACATAGTTTACCCCCCCCCCCTCCCCTGCACCTCTTATCACTGTAAGCCGTGGACAGAAACGAACAGTAAGTTACGTTCTTCTCTTCTTTTCATTCAAGAGTATCGCATGGAATTTTTTTCTGGGATGCGTCATCTCTAAGAAAGAAAGCTATGATCACACGAAGCAACTCGTAAGAATAATTCGTGATGTTTACCCATGATCGCATTATAGATAGCTCTTTGAGGAGCAAGGTATTTTGATTATAGTACGTAAATTACATCATTAAATTTGTACTAAATAATCAGTTCGAGCTCACAGGGAGCAGTGACGTCAATAGTTACAACACTCGAAGAAGAAATGAGCTTCATTAAAACTAAGATTAGTGCAGGAAGAAGTATATGATACAGGTACCAATAGTGTTAAATGGCTGATAGAGAGCAAAGTTAACTTTGATACAAAACTAGGAACATTGCTGTCACACATTCCTTTATAAGAGTTTTATTTAGGAAATTATAACATGTATAATGCACCAGTATAACATACTAAATTGTGCTGTTAAATTAAGTACTCATTTTCATTTTATGAACTCACATGTAAATGATCCACGTACATGTTCCCTTAAATGTGAGTGGTTCCTTGTTTTAAGCGTACATCCTACAATGTAACTAACTGAAAGTAGTAACCATGTAAAAAATATTTTCCTCCAGTCAGTACTGTGACAGTGACCGTAAAATACTAGTTCCTAACCTGTTAGATTCAAATCACCTCAGTGAGCACAAAAGACGTATTCTCTGTTGAAGCGAGCAACACAAAATTCTTTTCTCCCCAATTCTGTTCAGTACCTCCTCATTAGTTATGTGATCTACCCATCTAATCTTCAGAATTCTTCTGTAGCACCTCATTTCAAAATGTTCTATTCTCTTCTTGTCTAAACTGTCTATTTTCCATGTTTCACCTCCATACATGACTGCACTTCATACAGATACATTCAGAAATGATTTCCTGACACTTAAATCTATGCTCAAAGTATAAAAATTTCTCTTCATCAGAAACGTTTTTTTGTTATTACTAGTCTGAATTATATGTTCTCTCTATTTCGGCCATCATAAGTTGTTTTTCTGCCAAAATAGTAAAACTTGTCAACTAATTTAAATGTTCTCGTTTCCTAATCTAGTTCCCTCACCATCATTTGTTTCGTTTTTATTGATGTTCATCTTATATCTTCCTTTCAAGACACTGTTCATTTCGTTAGACTGCTCTTTCAACTCCTCTGACCGAATAACAATATCATCGACAAACCTCCAAGTTTTTATTTCTTCTTCCTGGACATTAATTCCTTCTCCAAATTTTTCATTGGTTTCTCTACTGTCTGCTGAATGTACAGCTTGAATAACATCGGTGGTAGGCTACAACCCTGTCTCATTCTCACTCCCTTCTCAGCCACTACTTCCCTTTCATGCCCCTCAACTCTTATCGTCGTAAACGGTATTTCGGTTCTGGTATTTTAACCATGCTACCTTCATAATTTCAGAGTGTTCTAGTCAATATTGTCAAAAGCTTTCTCTACTTTCTCTAAGTCTGCATATACCATAAACGTGGGTTTTCCTTCCTTGCAGTATGTTCCAAGAGACGTCGTAGGGCTATTATTGCGTCTAGCGCTTCTAGATTTCTCTATAATCCAGACTGATCTTCCCCGAGATCAGCTGCTACCAGTTTTTACATTTTTGTGTAAAAATTCGTGTTAGTACTAGTATTTTGCAACCATGACTTAACGAACTGATAGTTCAGTATTAATCACACCTGTCAGCACGTGCTTTCTTTGCAAATGGAATTATAATGTTATTCTTGAAGTCTGAGGGTATTTTGCCTGCCTCATACATCTTGCACGCCAGGTGGAAAAGTTTTCTCATGGCTAGCACTCCCAAGGTTTTCAGTATTTCGACAGAATATCGTCTACTCCAGGGGCCTTTCATTGGGTCTTTCAGTATTCTGTCAAATTCTCATATCTCCCATCTCATTTTCATCTACGTCCTCGTCCATTTCTACAATGTTACTTTCAATTATAAGCCCCTTGTACAGACCATCCATGTACTCCTTCCACCTTTCAGCTTCTGCTTCTTTGTTTAAGACTGGTTTTCCATCTGAGCTGTTGATAATCGTATAGCTGCTTTTTCTTCTCCTAAGGTCTCTTTAATCTTCCTGTAGGCGGTATCATCATTTCCGCTGATGATATATGCTTCTAGCTCTTTACATTTGTCCTCGAGCCATTCCTACTTAGTCATCTGGCACTTCCTGTCAGTCTCACTTTGTATTCTCTTTCGCTTGCTTCATTTTTGCGTATTAATATTTTCTCCTTTCCTCAAATTCTACATCTCATATGTTATGCAAGAATTTCTACTAGGCATTGTATTTTTACCTATTTGGTGCTTCCACTATTTCATCTCTCGAAGCTACCAATTGGTCTTCTGCTGTATTCAAAAAATGGTTCAAATGGCTCTGAGCACTATGGGACTTAACTTCTGAGGTCATCAGTCGCATAGAACTTAGAACTATTTAAACCTAACTAACATAAGGACAACACACACATGCATCCCCGAGGCAGGATTCGAATCTGTGACCGTAGCGGTCGCGCGGTTCCAGACCTTAGCGCCGAGAACCGCTCGGCCACTCCGGCCGGCAACTGTATTCCTTTCCCCTGTTCTTGCCAATCGTTGATTAAGGCTTCCTATGAAATTCTCAACAACCTCTGGTTCTTTCAGCTTATCCACCCATCTCCTTATTGTCTTACTTTTTTTCAGGTTCTTCAGTCTTAATCTACCAGTAGGTTGTGGTCAGAGTCCACAACTGCCCTTGGAAATGTCTTACAGTTTAAAACCTGGTTCCGTAATATATGTTTTACTATTATATTATCAGTCTGAAACCTTGTAGCGTCTTCGGGTGTTTTCCATGGGTACAACCTACTTTCATGATTCTTAAACCAAGTGTTAGCGATGATTAAATTTTTCCAAGCAGCTTCCTGTTTAATTCATTTCCTTTCAGTCCACATTTACCCTCCATTTCTCCTTCTCTTCCCATTACAATTGAATTTTCGCCTCCCTTAACTATCTGAATAATTTCTGTCGTCTCATCACGAATTTCTTTAATCCCTTAGTCATCTGCGAAACTGTCATATAAACTTGCACTCCCACGATGGGCGTTGGCTAAAATAATGTGATCACCACGTTGTTCATAGTAGCTTACCCGTATTCCTATTTTCTTAGTCATCACTAAGCCTACTTCAGCATTATGCCTATTTGATTTTGTATTTATAACCCTGTATTCTCCTGACCAGAAGTCCTGTTCCTCCTCCCACCGTATTTTCTAACCTACCTAGTCGATGAAGGATCTAAGGTTCCACGTTATAATCCCTAGAACGTCATGTTTGTTTCTCCTGATGACGAAATCCTCCCGAGCAGCCACATCTGGAAATCCGAATGGGTGACTATTTTTCCTCAGAATGTTTTACCCAAGAGGATGCCATTTAACTATGCGGTAAGGCTGTATGCCATCGGGAAAAATTACGGCTATAGTTTCCATTTGCTTTCAGCCGTTCACAGTACCTGCACAGCAAGGCCGTTTTGGTTCATATTACTAGGCCAGAGCAGTCTGTCATCCAGACTGTTGCCCCTGCAGCTGCTGAAAAGGCTACTACCCCTCTTTAGGAATCACACGCTTGTAGGGCCTCTCAACAGATTCCCCTCCGTTGCTGTTACACCTATGGCACGGCTATGTGTATCGCTGAGGAAAGCAAACCTCCCCGCCAACGTCAAGGTCCATGATTCATGAGGCGGAAATTGTGAGAAGCAACCATGCAGCCGCGACAAATCCTTTTAACAGTTTTGTTTTATTTTAGTTACTTCATTTCAGTGAGGCAGTCATTCTTGTCGTATTTTGTCTTATGCTATGGCGAAGTCGGCTAGGTAACAGCGTCAGAAATTATTTTGGACCTAACCGTCGGCCTTCTGAATTATTAATACTCGGTAGGTCGTACTATTCCTCGGGAAGGCACAAGTGTAAATAATTGATTAAACTGTGTCATTAACGTCATTAAAACTTCATTGTTTATAAAACAAACGAACAGCAGGTAATACGATTTTGACCGAAGTAGTACGATCTCTGACGAACACTAAGTATTGCTGCTGAGAATTGTATGTCACACGGCACTATTGGCTCTGAGCACTATGGAACTGAACATCTATGGTCATCAGTCCCCTAGAACTTAGAACTACTTAAAACTAACTAACTCTAAGGACATCACACGGCACTATTGGCTCTGAGCACTATGGAACTGAACATCTATGGTCATCAGTCCCCTAGAACTTAGAACTACTTAAAACTAACTAACTCTAAGGACATCACACGGCACTATTGTTCTAGGTGGTCTGAAATGCAGCTGCGGAAGCATAAGGGCTGTGTAATATGGATCTGGAAATCTCGGAGAGCTGCAATTTTGCTACGAAGTTCAGATGATCATAAAAATGAAAACCATATTTGTCTTATAATAATACCACTTTTCCAAACTGATGTCCGTGTATAGAAATTAACGTGAAGGTTCGTCATTTTAGAGTTTTTAAATTTATTTTATACTTCTGTCTTACGCCAGGTATCTGATGGATGCTGAAATTTCCCACTGCCCCCCCCCCTCCCTCCCCATATCAATTTCCTGATCAATTTTTAACGTCGTCCAATGTTGTAATCCTTTTTCTCGTCTTTTCTTACCTGCGACAGCTCTTACTTGAGTATGAGTTCTTTATACACTACTGGCCATTAAAATTGCTACACCAAGAAGGAATGCAGATGATAAACGAGCATTCATTGGACAAATATATTATACTAGAACTGACATGTCATTGAATTTTCATGCGATTTGGGTGCATAGATCCTGAGAAATCAGTACCCAGAACAACCCCTAATAACGGGCTTGATACGCCGGGGCATTGAGCCAAACAGAGCTTGGATGGCGTGTACAGGTACAGCTGCCCATGCAGCTTCAACACGATACCGCAGTTCATCAAGAGTAGTGACTGGCGTATTGTGACGAGCCAGTTGCTCGCCCACCATTCACCAGACGTTTTCAATTGGTGAGAGATCTGGAGAATCTGCTGGCCAGGGCAGCAGTCGAACATTTTCTGTATCCAGAAATTCTCGCTGTGTGTGGGAGGGCACTATCTTGTTGAGATGTAATCCCGGGACAGCCCATCATGAAGATCATGCGTGAATTAGTGGCAAATGTGATTAATGGATCTGGCTTCTGTATTTCTTCACCTAAAAGAAATGATTCCAAGTGCATCCACAACAGGCTAAACAGCTGTAACTACCCACTGATGACCCATGGACGCTACACCCTTTCAGCATCTTTCACACAGAAAACTTTCATCCTCCATAGCGTGACCTGCATCTCTGCAACACTACAGATTCTCTTAATTCATGCACCCCTCCTCACTTTCAATACCAGTGTTCTGTCGGCCACCTATAGGGGACTGCATAAGGCTTCTCCACCCCATGAGAGGCGGCCTCTAGAACTGCAAAAGACGACAACAAATACCACACCAGATTAATTTCACTACATAACGCGAAATATCACGTCCTGTCACGTTAAATCAATATCCGAAAGCAAAGTAGTTCCTCCGCTCGCATAGCCGGAGAGAATGGGAGTCAGCTCGAAAGGATGCACAGTATCGAAATAAAGATCGGTACCAGGAATGTTAAAATGCTACTGCAAACAAGTTAGCAAGAAAATCTTAAAAAAGAGATGATGAAGAAAAATATTCACCTGGTAGGAGATGCTAGGGTGTTGTTGTTGTAGTCTTCAGTCCACAGACGGGTTTGATGCAGCTCTCCATGCTACTCTATCCTGTGCAAGGTTCTTCATCTTCCAATACCTACTGCAACCTACATCCTTCTGAATCTGTTTAGTGTATTCATCTCTTGCTCTCCCTCTACGATTTATACCCTCTACGCTGCCCTCCAATACTAGATTGGTGATCCCTTGATGCCTCAGAACATGTCCTACCAACCAGTCTCTTCTTCTTGTGCCACAAATTTCTCTTCTCTCCAATTCTATTCAATACCTCCTCATTAGTTATGTGATCTATTCTCCTTTTGCTTTTATTGATGTTCACATTATACGAGGCCTGTTCAGAAAGTAAGCGCCGATTGATTGCCAAATTGAAACCACAGTGAACATCAGAAATGTTTTACTTGTAACAAATAGCTACACCTTTCAGCTACTTCTCTACGTAGTCGCCGTTCTGACTTAGACTTTTGTCATAGCGTTGTAGCAACTTTTCAATAGCCTCATCATAGAAGGCAGCCGCCAGTGCTTTCCGCCAATTCTCCACGCTGGCCTACACCTCGTTGTCTGTGTCAAAATGTTGTCTTCAAAGACAGCGGTTCATGTGACCAGAGATGAAACTCAGGGGGAGACAATTGCGGACTGTATTGTGGGTAATCTCACATTTCCATTTGAAAACGATGCAGGAGCATCTTCATTGCCCCTGCAGAATGCGGCTGAGAATTGTCTTGAAGAAGAAACAGCACGACAGTTATGTAATGTTAGCTGCATAGCTTCAGGCGAAATTTCTCACCAGGCCCTCGTACTTGGCGGCAGACACTATTTTCTAGACATCTTTACGCACTCACTGCGAGCTCAGAAATGAGAAGAGCGACGTGATGCTAACTGGGGTTATACTAGAGACACTACCCAACACATCTGTGCAAAGCTTTATCGGATTTTCATAGTCGTTTCCATTTCGCGACCGATCGGAGCTTACTTTCTGAACGCCCCTCATATACTCCTTTCAATACACTGTCCATTCCGTTCAGCTGCTCTTCGAAGTCCTTTGCTGTCTCTGACAGAATTACAATGTCATTGGCAAACCTCAAAGTTTTTATTTCTTCTGCATGGATTTTAATTCCTACTCCAAATTTTTCTTTTGTTTCCTTTACTGCGTGCTCAATATACAGATTGAATAACATCGGGGAGAGACTACAACCCTGTCTCACTCCCTTCCCAACCACTGCTTCCCTTTCATGTCCCTCGACTCTTACAACTGCCGTCTGCTTTCTGTACAAATTGTAAATAGCCTTTCGCCCCCTGTAGTTTTACCCCTGCCACCTTCAGAATTTGAAAGAGAATATTCCAGTCAACATTGTCAAAAGCTTTATCTAATTTTAGCAATGCTAGAAACGTAGGTTTGTCTTTCCTTGATCTATTGTCTACGATAAGTCGTACTGTCAGTATTGCCTCACGTGTTCCAACATTTCTACGGAATCGAAACTGATCTTCCCCGAGGTCGGCTTCGACCAGTTTTTCCATTCGTGTGTAAAGAATTCGTGTTAGTATTTTGCAACAGTGGCTTATTAAACTGATAGTTCGGTAATTTTCACATCTGTCAACACCTGCTTTCTTTGGGATTGGAAGTATTATATTCTTCTTGAAGTTTGAGGGTATTTCGCCTGTCTCATACATCTTGCTCACCAGATGGTAGAGTTTTGTTAGGCCTGGCTCTCCCAAGGCTATCAGTAGTTCTAATGAAATGTTGTCTACTCCCGGGGCCTTGTTTCGACTTAGGTCTTTCAGTGCTCTGTCAATCTCTTCACGCAGTATCATATCTCCTATTTCATCTTCATCTACATTCTCTTCCATTTCTATAATATTGTCCTCAAGAACATCGCCCTTGTATAGACCCTCTATATACCCCTTCCACCTTGCTGCTTTCCCTTCTTTGCTTAGAACTGGGTTTCCATCTGAGCTCTTCATATTCATACAAGTGGTTCTCTTTTTCCAAAGGTCTCTTTAATTTCCTGTACTAAGGTAAGATGAGAAAACATGGATAATTGCAGTCAGGTTAATATGTAATGTACTATTCAAAGGAAGGAACGGTGTAAGAGTGATTATTACAAAGAAAATGAATAAGTGTGTGGAAAATGCAAGCAGTGGAAATGACAGGGTATCAGCGTACGGCTGAAACGACTACAAGAAGGCAAAAAATTGGAAAACAGTTTGTTTCTTGATATTTTATTTTAGTATATACGCTTATTTCCGCTTTATTGCCTTCATCAGAACTTGCCCTGACGTTGTAGATGGGCAACCTTGGGCAAACCATTATTGCTGTCTGTAGCCGTTGGTTGTAATAGAATTTCCAGCAACGTTTTAAAGTTATTCGCTAATTTCCTGTTGTACGTTTATCATAATCTGACAGTTGTAGAAATTGACAGCTAGTTGTTTGCTCAAAGATATTTATTATGACAGTGTTTTTACACTGCCAAATTATTTGGATGTTATGACAGCCAAATCGGCCTTTGCTTGTCTCCATAGAGACGGAACCTTCAAAACGCGGTTTCTACATCCAGTCGCGGTCTTCTCCCCACGCAGCTGTTTCACCAAAGACGAAATATTGTGTCCGTGTGGGTGTGTATCATATGTCTGGTCTCCTTCCACATGTCTCCGGCAATAGTCCTTCATGCGATGCCTGCAAAAAGCATATTTTGTGTTTTGGCGTCGGTCTCACGCGTCTAACTGTAATGCGGATCACCTCTTCCGAAGCCTTCTCCTCCTTACAGTCGTACAGGTTCACCAAACCGATGCTCCTCACACTCTCGCTGCAATACAAAGTCATTGGTGCTCTAAATATTTCTCCTCGTTTCCCAAATACCTGTTATCATTGCATAACTGCAGTGTATGGTCTGATAAGGCCACCTTTGCTACACCAACGAAGAACACGAGTTCTCCTCTGCGGGTTAATTCATAAGTGCCTGGAACACTCTTGTAACCTGCAACTAATCTAAAACCACTCTGCATTCAACACCAGATTGAAGCTTCATCTGTTCCAGTCAGCATAGTTTCCATCTTGTCATATCGCAGCCGTCTTTCATTCGTTCAACAGTGAACATGGTACATTGCCCACTCTACAGCAGCTTTTCTCATCCTCGCCTGTTATTTTTTTCCCTCTTTTTGTTCTTCCATCTGCCAACTTGACACTATTGCTTCTCGCTCTGACCTGCATTAATCAAATTTTTCACCAGACTTGATTTCCTCTGTAACGCTGTAATACGTTTCTGTTTGTATTTTAATACCTTCCTCCATACACAGTAAGGTGGCTTGCGGAGTACAGATTTAAATACTTCGATTTGATAGAGAAAAGTGGGGAAATTACTGAACACTTCAATAACACAGTCATTACAGTCTATACACATACGGTGTTCCACAAATGGTTTGCAGTGTTCAAACTTTAATAACTGTAACAAAAATAATAAAAACTAGGAACTTTTTAGTCACATAGATGGTCACGACATTACTGATGATGTTTTAGTTTTGAAGATTTTCAAAAAGTCTTCCATCGGCAGCAGTACAGCGCCTGCAACGGTGTGGAACAGATTGACGCATATGTGCTATTGTTATCACTGGAATGGACTCACAGGCAGTGACATTCGCATCTCTCATGTAATCCAGCGTACGTGGCTTTGTGGCGTAGACCGTGTCCTTCCACATAAAGAAGCCTAATAGCACTAGAACGGGAGATCTGGATGGAAACACAACACTTCCCGTCGACGTATCCATCTGTCCATAAATGTTTCATCCAGGAACTGCTGCGTGTCATGATAAAATTTGACGGTGCCTTGTCAAGCTGGAAGAACTTTGCAGCTTGGTACTGCTGCTGAATATCTGGTACAATTCGCCCCTCCAACATGGTAAGGTACTTAACACTTGTAACTGTCAGAATGGGCCTACAGTCCTCTGATAGATATACTACACCACACTGATAACCCAGAAAGATTAACAGCTCGTTCTTCACTAAAATGGAGATCATCTCTTGCTCAACACATACATCTATGAATATTGATGGTTCCATTCAATTTAAACGTCGCCTCAGCGGATCAAATAATGACTGTTCCTTATCGCAATTCCATTCATAAATCGGAGGCGCCAAACCGTCGTCATTCATCGCGTGAAGCAATCCGGGAATTCCATTTGCGCTTGCTTTGAACTGCGGTGATCTCATCAACTGCTTATACCGACTCATGTGCAGCTTGCCGCATGGACTTCTTCTTCTAATTATTCTTCCCTCTCAGTATAGTTGCGTAATTTGGCTTTAGTACACGTGACGGTGGCGCAGTATCAAACTCTACGCACAATCTTCTCTGCGCTTCTTTCATGTCTTCACAATTCCAACAACACTTTAAAATGAACTTTCTTTGGTTCAACGACTCGTTTCCAGCTGTCTTGTTATTCAGGTACAGTTACTAGCAACGGAAAATAAACAAAATGAAAATAAATGACTATTTGTCACGAGAATAGTATGTCATCACAATTTTATCACATTATGGTTCTTAACTCGTCAGTTATTAAAGTTCAAATAGTGCAAACATCTTTGTGTGACGCATTGTATGTTCATTAGAGTTACTACTACTACAGCTGCCATTATGTACAACTTGTACATTAGGCAAATTGTGATGATAACTCTTTGACGATATTTGTATGCATGTTGTATGTTAACCGGGGGCTAGAAACGACGGAGAGGCTCTGTCCCCGCCGCAGCCGCAGTGGTCCACAACCCCACGACGACTGCCGCAGTCCACTTCACCCCTCCGCTGCCCCACACCGAGCCCAGGGTTATTGTGCGGTTCGGGCCCCCGGTGGACTACCCCCGAAGGAACGTCTCTCACCAGACGAGTGTAACCCCTATGTTTGTGTGGTAGAGTAATGGTGGTGACACGTACGTGGAGAACTTGTTTGCGCAGCAATCGCTGACGTAGTGCAGCTGAGGCGGAATAAGGGCAACCAGCCCACATTCGCCGTGGCAGATGGAAAACCACCTAAAATCCATCCACAGACTGGCCGGCTCACCGGACCTCGACACAAGTCCGCCTGGCGGATTCGTGCCGGGGACCAGACGCTCCTTCCCGCCCGAAAAGCCGTGCGTTAGACTGCACGGCTAAACCGGGCGGGCCTGATGATAGTTACGTGTAAGAGAGGGGCCTAACTTCATCGTAACAGAGTAGGCGCACGCACATGATATTTAAGAATTAGCTTCGTGTAAGCATATAAACTGGAAACACGTGAAAAGCTTCCGGAATATTACTAAGACATGAAGTGAAGGAACAATAAAAATCTGCGCCTGAATATAATTGAAAATTGGTATTAAACTAAAAAATTACAAAATAATGTACGAGGTCGTGTCATATGACACATAAGTAGTCTCAGACTTGTAGAAAGCGCAAGTGAGAGGAAAACTCGCGTCGGAACGAAAACTGTAAGCCTAAAAAGTTCAGTGCAGAGAGAATGCTAGAGTTAGGGCAGCGTCAAAAAGGAAATGAAAATATGGCGCAAAGTGTTTACGGAGCTGGCGCATTGGCGTATGGCTGGCAGCGACAGTCCAAACTTGTGCTTTACCTGTTATGCAACCGTTACAATCCTCTGTGTAACTGTTGTATCAAAGAGATAAATAATTTAGTTACATATTCATACGAAACAGTTGTCACGGTCTTGTCCCGACGTTTTCACGAAGAATCTAAGATACAGACCAGAACCGCGCACAAAGATTTTTTTAATTACTGCTTTTTCGCCTCTTTCTTCCTCATAGTGTCACGAAGAATATTCTATTACTGATCATTTCCTTTATTATGTTGCTCAACAGGTAAAGGAACGAGAGAGAAAACTTCTTGTAATACATTAAGTTATCTGTAAAATAAACCCCAGCTCATTTAAATCTTTTAATGTTTACTATCGATAATATTCACTGAACAAGTAACCTGTGTTTAAGATCTTGCTGGGTACCGTGGTGCACATAAAACTGTTTCAGTACCTTGTGTACCAGAGAACACTGCAAGGCTCTAGGCACCTGTCGCTAAAAAAACGGGTCGTGGAAATGAAAATACTTCACAACAGCAGAAGAGGTGGTGTTGCACATTGGCCCAGCTGTCGGAGAACAATATGGAAAATATGTGAACTTATTTCGTGCTGTACTGACATTTAGTAAGCTTACTGCAGTCTTTGCTGGTTACATGTGTAGTACCACAGCCGGCCAGAGTGGCCGAGCGGTTCTAAGCGCTACAGTCTGGAACCGCGCGACCGCTACGGTCGCAGCGAATCCTGCCTCGGGCATAGATATGTGTCATTTCCTTAGTTGTTAGGTTTAAGTAGTTCTGAGTTCTCGGGGACTGATGGCCTCAGAAGTCCCATAGTGCTCAGAGCCATTTGAACCATTTGTAGTACCATAAATCAACAGTGTATGAAACAAGCAACAAAAATTGGCGAATTAGTAGTAGATTACTAATTTACTGGAAAGAAATATGGTAGAACTATGTGCCAGCATATACTGAATACGTTTTATTATGCTTACTAACGCCTTGGCCTCATACACATTTCCATGCCTAAGTCGCTGATGTCCCAGCAGTGTGACACCGGTAATAACTATTTTCAGTTTCCGAAAAATTTCCTTTGCAGGCAAAAGCTAAACAGTGTTGCTCGCTCTATCGGAGGTCGACAGTGGCCTAGTCCGTGGGAGAAAGAAGTAGCAATTCGCTCAAGTGGATCTTTGCAGAGAGAACAGCACTCACCCGAAATACTTAATGGATGTCACTAAGTCCTAGAAACGGCCGTACAGATTGGTGACGTTGTCTATCACCTCTCTCTTCCTGATACAGCTTCCCGAGCACGCAGAGCGGGTCGGAATGTAATTCCAGTATTCCAAGTCTTTTCACTCGTTCCATTTAATTTTACGGCCCATAACATCTGGAAAACAGCTTCGTATATCCTCGTCAACAGGGCGCGTCACGGAGAACTAATCTCGGCTTATTTGAATAATGCCTACATTAGGCATTCTCGTCCGGCGGTCGGACGGGTCGGACGAGCGCGCGCCGCTACATACGAGCACGGATGGCTCGTGCGAGCGCGCGCCGCAACACGCGAGCACGGGTGATTGTGTGCAATCCGGGAAGGGCCCGCCTCTCGGCTGAAAGCGGCTCTTGTGTGCCCTGGGAGCATCGTGGGGCTACGCTATCCGCTGAGTGTCAAGGCAAACAACAACTAATCAAACTTCGGGGCAGACGCTATTGATCAGGCAAACTCGCTGTACAAACGGGGCAGATTAACCGGGCGCGTCAGCTCAGCTCAGCTCAGCAGAGCTCGGCGCTAACCGGATGCATGTCGGGCAGCGACGTACTGCGCCACCAAGCAGGACGCGCCAGTACTCTCGGATACAGGTTCCGGCAGAATGGTTAGTAGGGTATTATAAAGGACAGAACTTGCAAACAAATTGACGAATCTGTTAAGACACACACTGAAAACAAAGAAAAATATATGTCTTTAAGTATCACCAAAAAAATGTTCAAATGTGTATGAAATCTTAAGGGACTTAACTGCTAAGGTCATCAGTCCCTAAGCTTACACACTACTTAACCTAAATTATCCTACGCAGAATCACACACACCAATGCCCGAGGGAGGATTCGAACCACCGCCGGGACCAGCCGCACAGTCCATGACTGCAGCGTCCCAGACCGCTCGGCTAATCGCGCGAGGCTAAGTGTCACATATGGCCTTTACTTGATTTTTAATGTAACACCGTACATTGAGTGCCTGACGCTCCTCCTACAATTGCTCCGCGGTCCGCTGCGTTCTTATTTTTCCACAAGATGCAGTAGTCGTGAATATTTGCTTCCACCTTATGGCAGATAGCTCGCGACTATCATGCCGATTTGACTATAAATGGCAACGCAAGAGTCGCTAAACTGTGATGACAGTCTCATTATTTTTTTAACGTGCCTCAACAGCGAATACTCGATACTCTGAACTCCGTAAGACCGAAATTATAAATGGCAGTAACCGCGTGACCGCTACGGTCGCAGGTTCGATTCCTGCCTCGGGCATGGATGTGTGTGGTGCCCTTAAGTTAGTTAGGTTTAAGTAGTTCTAAGTTATAGGGTACTGATGACCTCAGATGTTAAGTCCCATAGTGCTAAGAACCATTTTTTCACAAATTCTCGTTACAGACTACTAGAACTTTTAAGGGGGAGAGAGTAAATAATATTTTGAACAGGGAAGAATCCGTTTGAAAACATGTTTGTTATGTAGATATGCAACAAGGCAGTCACGATGGGAGGTGTTACGTCGGATCGGTTGATGTCACTTGACGTCTGTCTTACCTCTCTGACCTGGAGCGAGCATCATTCACGTGTCTGTGAGTGTTAGAGCAAAGTGGATGAGAACACGTTCGTAGAATACAACGACACGAAGCTCACAGTACTGAAAGAGCTGCTCATCTCCTTTATCAAGATCGTTCTCCACGATGTCCGACTCCACCGTATATCCTTTCCACCACAATTACGCAACAGCTTCGAGAAAGAATACCTTCACCATCGACTGTCGTGACTATGGTGCTCAAAGAGACGACGCACACCCGAATCGGAATAGGCCATACTGTATCACATCGAAGAGAACTCGTGAGCGTGTATTCGAGCAATTTATTTGGCTGTTAATGAGTGGAATTGTAAAAAAAGTGATGTACTGCGTCATGTATAATCAATTACTTATAAAAGAGGCCGCGTTACCAACATGTATTCAAATGGTTGTAGCACGGAAACGGTATGCTTCTGGATAGGGGTTCCAGTTCGAAACATCATGTATTCACTACCCTCTACAGCCGGCCGCGGTGGCCGAGCGGTTCTAGGCGCATGAGACTGCTACGGTCGCAGGTTCGAATCCTGCCTCGGGAATGGATGTGTGTGAAGTGCTTGGTTAGTTAGGTTTAAGTAGTTCTAAGTTGTAGGGGACTGATGACCTCAGATGTTAAGTCCCATAGTGCTCAGAGCCATTTGAACCGTTTGAAATACCCTCTACAAGTCCTAGAATTTTATAATGGGAATTTCCGCTCACCCTGTATTCCGTGCAAGTACAACAGCGACGCCATACTACGTGTCTCAAATCCTACTATTCGTTCTTCCCTGAATATGTGCGCTGCGGGAAGCATTACCGTTTTGTGCACAGAACGAAAAGAAACGACACGAAAAATAAACTACTTAACAGAAACTTGCGATCTAGAAAAGGCGCTCGATTATGTGAAGTGATGTAGCGTATTTGTAAATCTCAAAAAAAAAAAAAAAAAAAAAAAAAAAATGGAATGAGACGATAAATACAGAATACACGTATTCATGTTGGTATCTGGAAACTATGAGACTGGAGACATAGCATCAAGCTTTGGGCACAATATCATGCACACATCCCCGATGATAGGAATAAGAGGTGAACACGATAACTATCGCACAATCAGCTTAACAGGAAATGCTTCCAGGTGTAGCAGGTTAAAACAGGTGCATTTCTGCTACCAAATTGATATGCCAAATAACTAAATTGATCAATTAAACATCACTCCCCTTAGCCTACTGTCTGGCTAAGTGGTTTCTCTGTTCCTTAGGGTTGATTTATGACGACCTGGGGATAATAAGACCTTCTGAGAAACCCCCCCCCCCCCCTCCAATCCATCCTCTACCCCCTCCCCTCCTCCTCCCCGACCCCTATGGGAAAAGGGACACTTGTTCAGTCCTGAGCCATTTTTTCTTTTCCTGGGAAATCCTCCATCCCTACTCTCCCCACCATTGCTTTCCCCTTTCACTCTCCAATTTGGACATTAGCGGGAAAAAGACTCTGTGCTGGAGAGGAGCGATCCATCGACACAAAATTCGAATCAGTATAAACAATGCATTGCTGCATTTGATCAGTTTGCGGGAGACAGGAGTCCCCCTGGTGGGAAATAGTTCAATTGCGGTACCTCCCCTCTTATGGTGTCACTTCACATCCAATTGATGGATACTAGTGCAGTTACTCAAAATCATTACTGCATCGATCCATGACACCCATCAGTTCCCCGCAAATATTGAGAGTTTTTGTTTCATCGCTTTTATATTTAGCAGGAAAAATGTAATAAAATTGACTGACTTTGTAGAATACTGCAATTTGCAGGAGAAACACCCATCATATATTCGAAGTCTTATATGCACTGAAGCGTGATTACAGAAGCTCCCTCCTCCACGGTTACAACCAACCCCTGGCAAAAAAAAAAAAAAAAACGATCGCATATTCAAATAAACCACGGACCAGACATCGGGAACTGAAGCCGCACTGGCCGCCTCGCATATTCCCAGGCGTGCAGATTGGAAGAGAGGCCCCTCACATTGGGCGGGCTTTTGTAGCATGCCGGCCAGAAGTTGCGCTAATCCCTACACAAGTGTCAGGTGACGGCAACCCTTTGAGCGGTTGTGCCTACAGGTAAGAGGTGGTGGAAAGCACTCGCTTTCCACTGTCACAAACGTCAGACGTGATATCAAGCTCTCATTACAGCGCTTAAGATCAGCAGTGAGAAAAACAAACGTAGCTAGTAAAGGGCTAAACATTCCACAGACATCGCGAAAATCCCATCCAAAACGTGTACCACAAACAGACTCTATAAAACACGCACCCGCAAAGAGTCCAAGCAGATGCACCTTGCTAGAAAAATAATACCCTTACTACACCTTGTTTGTACCACCACTACAACACGTCTGCTTCCATTGGCGATCGGAAGCCTTGTACACAGACGCGTGGACAACTAGAGAGAGTTCCCAGTGTTCCAAGCAACATCAGTGGCCACTAGCGACTGGTGATCACATCAATATCCCCATGTGTGTAGACAGACGAAAACAAATAAAATAATTAAATTTCGAAAACACTCGCCTTATATTGGGGTCTCGTATGCAGACATGTCTGAGAACACACGCACTCTCCTCCACGCGTTGCTCGTAACCTACACAACCATGAAGGCAGCCAAACGCGATCTTAGCACTTAGCAGCAGTCTGCTTCTCACTGACCAATAGGGGGCCTCGAGCGCGGCTACCTGGACAGTCCAGCGACCACGGAGTATAAATCCTTTGATATTTGACCTTGCGAAACCACCTCTACTCTTTATAAAGTGGCTGTTTCCTGTCTGAGTGTGAACTGATGTCACCAAACAGCAAGACGGAGGTTTTCATCCTTCCTCAGAATAGTACGTTCGTCGTGGATTCCGGTCAGTCACTGGCTGCAGACACTGTGCGACAAGCAGGCACGGCTTGGAGATGAAGTTCTAATTGCAATTGCATTCCGACAACTCCCCAGTTTTAAGAAGTCCAATTTACAGATCTGAAATTGGGATTTCGTTGCCCATAGAACTGTAATTTCTCATACGAAATAAAGATTCTTTCCTTTTCTACGAGTTATTGTCGAAGACAGAAGAAATCAGACCATACAAACATTTTCAAGTCGCTAAATTACCATTACTTTGCAACGTACGGGAGGTATAATGTCCATAAAACATCCTTACTTCTTACTTATATCCGACTTTGCCGCTGTTTAATAATTGAAGAAATTATGGTATATAATCAAATCTCAAATTTATTAATTAAAAACAGGATGAGCAATGTTACTAACCTAAGACATGGCAGCACCAATCAAATTAACTTCTTAAACTAACTACCGTACTATTGGAAACTCTATTCCTTATCGCGCCCCTTTCCCTAACTTATTTTGGATGATACTGATCACTTAAGTCATTCTTTTACTGAAGCTCTACCAAGACGAACAGAATCAGAGAGCTCAAGCAAAGAGCTAGTGGAACACGTGCTCATTTACAATTAAATGTCCTACTTCGCCACCTGTTTGCGCTAATATCACCGTAATTCAATGTGAAGATCATGACGGTCGTTCCAAGGGCCGGCGTGATGTCGTCTTTCCTCCGTGAAATCTCGGCTTTATCTAAAACGTGGACATGATTTCCGTCCTAAAACTCCTGACCATATGCTCCTCAATTGCTAAGTCCGTTACGAGTCGATACACAATCTACTTGTTCTAATGCCAGGAGTATTTGCTAGACTCAAGTGCGCGGCAGCAAAAGGAAAACTTAATGTTGCATTCGAACGCCACAAGTGAGCACAAATCTGTTTTCTATTCTCAGAGCAGCAGACGATTCTGCTTTTTTGGAGACGCACGCACTAGCTCTGAACAATTGGAGAATGATCACTGGTCACAATGCCAGAAATATCTCCAAACCTAACTACACTCCTGGAAATGGAAAAAAGAACACATTGACACCGGTGTGTCAGACCCACCATACTTGCTCCGGACACTGCGAGAGGCCTGTACAAGCAATGATCACACGCACGGCACAGCGGACACACCAGGAACCGCGGTGTTGGCCGTCGAATGGCGCTAGCTGCGCAGCATTTGTGCACCGCCGCCGTCAGTGTCAGCCAGTTTGCCGTGGCATACGGAGCTCCATCGCAGTCTTTAACACTGGTAGCATGCCGCGACAGCGTGGACGTGAACCGTATGTGCAGTTGACGGACTTTGAGCGAGGGCGTATAGTGGGCATGCGGGAGGCCGGGTGGACGTACCGCCGAATTGCTCAACACGTGGGGCGTGAGGTCTCCACAGTACATCGATGATGCCGCCAGTGGTGAGCGGAAGGTGCACGTGCCCGTCGACCTGGGACCGGACCGCAGCGACGCACGGATGCACGCCAAGACCGTAGGATCCTACGCAGTGCCGTAGGGGACCGCACCGCCACTTCCCAGCAAATCAGGGACACTGTTGCTCCTGGGGTATCGGCGAGGACCATTCGCAACCGTCTCCATGAAGCTGGGCTACGGTCCCGCACACCGTTAGGCCGTCTTCCGCTCACGCCCCAACATCGTGCAGCCCGCCTCCAGTGGTGTCGCGACAGGCGTGAATGGAGGGACGAATGGAGACGTGTCGTCTTCAGCGATGAGAGTCGCTTCTGCCTTGGTGCCAATGATGGTCGTATGCGTGTTTGGCGCCGTGCAGGTGAGCGCCACAATCGGGACTGCATACGACCGAGGCACACAGGGCCAACACCCGGCATCATGGTGTGGGGAGCGATCTCCTACACTGGCCGTACACCACTGGTGATCGTCGAGGGGACACTGAATAGTGCACGGTACATCCAAACCGTCATCGAACCCATCGTTCTACCATTCCTAGACCGGCAAGGGAACTTGCTGTTCCAACAGGACAATGCACGCCCGCATGTATCCCGTGCCACCCAACGTGCTCTAGAAGGTGTAAGTCAACTACCCTGGCCAGCAAGATCTCCGGATCTGTCCCCCATTGAGCATGTTTGGGACTGGATGAAGCGTCGTCTCACGCGGTCTGCACGTCCAGCACGAACGCTGGTCCAACTGAGGCGCCAGGTGGAAATGGCATGGCAAGCCGTTCCACAGGACTACATCCAGCATCTCTACGATCGTCTCCATGGGAGAATAGCAGCCTGCATTGCTGCGAAAGGTGGATATACACTGTACTAGTGCCGACATTGTGCATGCTCTGTTGCCTGTGTGTATGTGCCTTTGGTTCTGTCAGTGTGATCATGTGATGTATCTGACCCCAGGAATGTGTCAATAAAGTTTCCCCTTCCTGGGACAATGAATTCACGGTGTTCTTATTTCAATTTCCAGGAGTGTACATTAATCCTCAGGGGGGTACACGCTTACTTTGTGTACCATGTGTGTGGCAAGCACAAGGAGCCCTAGCTAATATGGTATTTGCTTATACAACTTTACACATTGGTACCATATTTCTCCAACACAGAATTACACAGCTATCTGATTATTTTTTCCATTTCCAGGAGTGTAATTATACCCTCAGGTGTTACAGATTACAGCAATGGAATGAAATGTATCACGGAAAATTTCTTTGTAATTCAAAAATCTTTAAAAATAAATGTTTTAAGTATAAAATTAATCACTCAAATACGTGTACTGTAGCGCTAAACTGTGCGTCTTGTTGCAACATAATCTCTGTGGAAGTGTCGTAGTTATCGTCCTCCAAAAGCTAAGTTCTGCAGAAGTCAATGTACTTACCTCATGATAAACAGAAGTGATATGCTTTGCATATAGATATCTTAGTTATTACGCTTATTGCTGCGATGAAGAAAGTACTGTGCAGTAACGTATTGTTGTGCTACGGAAAAGGCTGTCTCCTTGTAGCTATACCGCAAAGTTACTACTAAAACTTGTTTTACTTTCCAGAATAATACAGAAAAACTGGGCAGATATAAAACAGAAACACTGACAAAGCAACATTGTAAATTGTAGCGTCGTGATATAATCGTGTAGCTGTCAAAGAAACCAAATACCAAGTCATCTTTAATCTCACAGAAAGTACTTCAAATCCAGAATGTATTTTCAAGTAAACCGAAATGTTGCATTAAAATCTCATTAGCAGTATATGTTCTAAGTATGTAAGCCTTATAGTCGTTACGTAATCGTGCAACTAACAAGCAAGAATGTACACACACAATAGCACTGTGTCGTCTGTTCACTGTAACAGTGCATTCGTAATTATTGTCTAAATATGTTCCCTAGGTTCTAGACTGGATAGTTAATTTTAAAACATAGTTGCATGTGAAGTTTCTAAGTGTGACAAAGAGTACTAGTAACATGAAGTGAAAAAATTTTATAGCAAAGACTAAGTTAAAAAGCAGATTATCTCTCAATAAATGGTTTTACATGGGAAATGTGGTGTAAACCTTTACTCTTCCTACTATGCAAAGCTCGAGCTTCAACGGAATTATCGTGTGGTATATGTCGGTAAAGAATACTGGAATTTTTCTCGAGGTTAGCGTGTATGTTATTTTTCTCTGAGCCAGCCGGCGCACGTGGCTGCCTGCGGTGCGAGTCATTGCCTGCTATCTCTTTGTTGGCGTGCGTCGTTATTGGGATTAGGAGGCCTAACTTCTACAAATTCACCTTGACGAGAAGGCCCTGCCCTGTTTGAAGCTCGCCAGTTCTGATGCAATTCAGGTCTGTCGTTACGATTATATCGTCTGTCGTCATGTCGGTAGATTCCATAGTTTCTTTCTTGTCGGTCACATGGTGGAGAATTTCTCCCTGAATCGTAACTGCGCGCTGGTCCGTTGCGTCTAAAGTTATTCTGTCTCCCTTGATAGTATTTATTTTGGTTCCCATATTGTCTGTTTATCTTATTGTCTCTGTGATAGTCATTACCACGGAGAGGTGATCTTTCCCTGTAGTTATTACTACTCTGCCAACGGTTGTCATACGGGTGGTGTCTGTTTTGGTCACGATTTGTGTTGTGAGAATAGCCTTGTCGTGTCAAGTTATTACTTCTTTCATCGCGGAATTGCGACGGATGTGACCTGTAAATGTTGTGTTCCTGGTTTCGCGTTCCGCGATTGTCAGTGTCAATTTCTAATTCTTGTAAGAGTCCCTGAAATGCTTCAATGTCGTCTTTGCAACGTCCTGCCAAAATAATATGTCGTAAATGTTCAGGCAGTTTGATTAAGCAAATGCGGATGAGTTCTGAGGGGCTGTATGGGTTTGAAAGATACTGATTCTTATGCAACATGTCTTCAAAATATTTCATAAGACTGGAAAATTCAGATTGTTCGAAACGTTCCATCATTATGATGCTATGTTTTACTTGGTCTTGTGTAGCTTGAGGCCAATACGCTGAGAGGAAGGCATGATAAAATTCTCCTTCACTGTGGCAATCGTGAATGACCGATCGCATTCTTACCGCTGGTTCATTCTCTAAATAGCCACACATAAATTCTAACCTGTGCACCAATGACCAGTTGGGAGGAAAACAATGAGAGAATTGATGAAGCCATGCTTGTGGATGAATGTCGTTGTCAGAATTGTTAAATGTTTTGAATTTACGTGTAGTAATGAACAGCTTATAGTCAAAATCATGGTGTTGGTGAGTCGCACATCGCTCATTGTTACTTCGTTTCGGCGGTTCCATCTCAAAATTCGGTGTGCCTTGCCAATTTCTTTCATAATTTCCGAAGTGTCCTGGGTTATTATTTTGTGGTTGTTCCGTATTTCTAAGTTCCTCTTCCCGTGTTGGAGCGCGAGTGTCCTCTGAAATATGTAATTTTTGTATTACTTGTGCCACCTGATCTTGTACTTCCCGGATTTCTCTTTTGTGTTGCGTATTAATTTGATTCTGATTTTGTTTGAATTTCTTAATTTGTTCATACTCTTCTGTGTCAGTGATGGCTACAGGTCTTGTGTCATTAAGAATATCATCTACCTTCGTAGATAAATAATTTAGCTGATCCGAAAGTTCAACTGCTTTCTCTGATAATGAACTAATTTCCTCCATGTGTCTTTCTACTGTGTCCTTTAAGTTTTCCTGAGTTTTTGCAAGTTGCGTAACCGAATCGGTAGATGCAACTGAGTCAGTTTTAGCTTGCAAGGTCTCATGATTTTCATGAACAATAATTTGCAGTTCTTTTATGGCTGCTTCGTGATTCTGTAATGCATTTTCATGCCGCGAAAAAATAGGTTGAAAATGTTCACAAATTTGTGTTTTTACGTCGTTACAGACTTTTTGACATTTCGATTCGATTTTATGTAACTCAGTAGTTAAATCTTCACGTGTTTGTTCAAGCGTGGTGTGAAGATTTTGTTCCATTGCGTCTAACTGTTGCTGTGTTTGTCTCTAGTGTTGTTCCATTGTGTCTAACTTTTGAAGATGTATTTCCATTGTGTCTAACTTTTGAAGCTTTTGCTGTGTTTGTCTCTGATTTTGTTCCATTGTGTCTAACTTTTGAAGCTTTTGTCCCATTTGTTGCATTAATTGTAATAACAATGCACTGGTGTCTGAAACATGTTCCTCAGTGCTTTTCGGCAGTGAATTTGCACCGGCAACATTGACATTTTGACAAGCGGAAAATGTGTCTTGACTCATTTGAGAAAACGGTGAGAACCCAAAACCTGAGTCTACAGTATTTGCAATATTGTGTTCTGTCATTCCCGATTCCTGAGGCGAGCTGTTGCCGACCGATCGATCGATAATGCTTCCCTGTTCACTACCTGTTTCACTGTCTACACCATTATTTGACGCCCGCTCCATTTCCCCACGCACAGTTACCAAATTACTACTTTGAATGTCTGTTAATTCATTACACAGCGGTGCTGGTAAGCTACGCTCGTCGTCACTATTATTTCTCTGTTTACTTTGGAGCCTAGTGTTACGTTTTTCACACGCCATTATTGTCACAATATTTCACACGATAACACATAAAATAAGAGAACACATTAACATAGCACTGAAAATAATTTCTAGTTAATTGCAAGCTGCGAAATACTTGGTGCAAATTTACATGTGTGCCACACCTGTTTTACTGTACAACAATGAAAGACTGCAACTACAAAGGAGATTCTCTCTACAATTACGCGCTAGCAATAAACAAAATCTACACTAATTACACAAACTACAAGAAAACATCAGAAGATTCCAGTGAGGTATCCTTGGCTAAGGGTCGACATATGGAACGTCCCCTTTGAACAATTTTACATGACTGTGCTTAAACTGACACACAATATTTTTAGCGCAACGCAATCTGACTTTCAAAAATCCCTACAAAACATGGCCCTGACTAACATTAACCTATGCGTTTCACAAATCGCTTACCTCACAAAAATCTTGGTTACTCGAACTACTGCAATACAGCGAGCGCCACTACTGCCAGCTAAATAAAAGATTCAAACTACAGAAGGCACTAACTACTGATAGGCATAGTTAGCAAATGAAAGATTTTGATAGAGAACAAATTATGTATTTACCTTAATAGTCATAGTATATGTAGCAGTTCATGACATCCAGTCTTACAAATTTCAAAACTCCGCCATCTCTCTCCCCACATCCACCACTGCCGGCGGCTCACCTCCAACTGCGCAACGCTACGCGCTGTTCACATCCAGCTGCCCAACACTACAATGGCAGACAACAATGCAAACTAGCCACAGACTGCACACAGCACAGCCAGTGATTTTCATACAGAGCGCTACGTAACGTTGCCAATAAGAAAACATAAACAGCCTACTTACAAATTTAAGGCTTAATTCCATTCTGAAAGAAGTTAAATGGCAACTTGTACCTCCAAAATATTTGCCAGAATTGGACTTCCCAAATTTAAATGACTCTTGTCCAAAAAAATACATAAAAAGATTACGGTAACACATCTTTAATAACCCCATAAAATGTCAAAATTGATAATGAAATTATGCAGTGGCATCTTGTGCCCAAACTTTATGGAAGCTTGATTGACGAGTTTGCAGATAATCGTTTGCTAGACCGACTTTTGGTCCTATGAAGTCGAAAGAGAATTGTTTCGTTGTGAGACGTGCTCAGTAATGCCATTACTGTTTAATTAAGTTAATGCCATTGTTGCACGATTGTTTCACCATTGTTGCGCGTGATCTTGATTGTGACTTAGAAATTTTCATCGTCCCGTATATTTACTTGACCCGTGTTGCAGAAAAATTCACTTCCGGTGTGTGTTATTCTTATGGAGATTACGGCGCTGATAACGAATAATTGCTAAAAAATTACTTAATTGAACAGTATACGTACTGTTTGGGTGGCCTACTGAGTTTAGGAGAAGGGACGGTGGGTGGGTATTGTGTCTTACGCGTTTTACTGCGCTTTACCTTGAATTCGGACTTCGTTTCTGGCCGCTGCAACACAACACGGTCCTAGTATTACTAGACCCGTGTTGCAGAAAAATTCATGTCCGGTTGCGTAACGGCGCTGGTAACTGCCGCGCCGAGTTCTTATCAGTAGCAGCATCCGGTACTGGGGCAGCTGCAGGCTCATTCGACTCGAGGCAGCCGCACGCTACGCATCGCCATGCCGTACAGGAGGAGAATGTATAGAAGAAGGAGCAGATTGCCAGTGTACAAGACAGTTGATACTTTTTCAATTACTCCAAATGAAACTGGACAACAGAAGCTACTGCAATTTCCCAACGAACAGTGCACCTGACTAAAATAGTTTTGCCATTTGCAAGCTGTCCTTCCTCTTATGTCTGATGACCTGTGCCCTTGCATTCTTCTGTCGCTTGCGCGCAATGCGTCAAGCCCTCCTCGACACATTCTTAGATCATCACGGTTGTCTTTACTCAGTCTTGGAAGTAAGTGTAACCTCGCTCTTGCTTCTGCAAAGAGCCTACCTACTTCGTGGGTTTCATGTGAGCTCCCGTCCGCCCCGGTAGCTGAGTGGTCAGCGTGACAGACTGTCAATGCTAATGGCCCGGGTTCGATTCCCGGCTGGGTCGGAGATTTTCTCCGCTCAGGGACTGGGTGTTGTGTTGTCCTAATCATCATCATTTCATCTCCATCGACGCGCAGGTCGCCGAAGTGGCGTCAAATCGAAAGACCTGCACCAGGCGAACGGTCTACCCGACGGGAGGCCCTAGCCACACGACATTTCCATTTCCATGTGAGCTCCCGAAGCCTAGTGCACGGCGTCCCTGGAGACGAGGCGCACACCAGAGCTTAAGTTAAGTCTCGGTGTTGACTTAGTACCTGTGTACCGCATTTTTAAAATGTAACTACGCCTATTCAAGCTGTTTTAGTTTTATTTCCAGACCATGCCCTTTTAGACATGTTATAAATTCAGGTACATCTTCCGAAGAAGACTCAATTACTTGGGTTGAAACCTAGGTAAAGGTTGGTTTCATCACCGCAATCGAGGCTGATAGTTTCTTATACATTAGATTATCACTACTGCTGACCGTGCTGCAATGTTGAAAATACATAACCTATCGTACCCTCGTGAAGTCCTAGACAGTGGTCGCATGAGATATGATGCTGCTGTTTCCCGCAGTTTGGAGGGAACAGACGGGTGCATTGGTACCTGAGAACATACCGTAAGTGTTTTGGCTCTTAGACTATGTGTGCAAACGCCAGGTACTTTGCGTATTCTCCTCTCCATGTTTCGAAAATGACACAGGTTCTTCAACTTTAAGAAGCGCTTTTTCGGGCCAAAGTGAGCATTACTGAGGTGCGTATACCAGATTACTTTGTTTAAAAAGTCATCTGGCACACACACTACCCAGACGGTGCTATTTACCTTACGCCTATAGAAACCACTCCTTTCCTCAGAAGGTAATGATGCCTGAGTTCTGTCTGTGTGCTATCTCTACATTTTCCTTTCACACTGACGAGGTGTGGTTCCTTATCTTGTTCCTCCTGTATATTCCTCATTGATGTTATTATAAAATTTTCGAATGCCACCTTTTTGATATAGTAAATCGAGAAGGGTTCGTCCTCAGCATCTCTACCCATTCGATTCGTGGCTCTGATGGGAGACCGAGCAGTGCGTCAGTGATTTTGTTTGTGGGGCCTGCGACGTAGATTGGTGTGACGTCATACTCCTGGAGGCCGGCCGAAGTGGCCGAGCGGTTCTAGGCGCTACAGTCTGGAACCGCGCGACCGCTACGGTCACAGGTTCGAATCCTGCCTCGGGCATGGATGTGTGTGATGTCCTTAGGTTAGTTAGATTTAGGTAGTTCTAAGTTCTAGGGGACTGATGACCTCAGCAGTCAAGTCCCATAGTGCTCAGAGCCATTTGACCCATTTTTTGATACTCCTGGAAATCCACCATCCCATTCTCCCTGTTGTCAAGATACTCGAGTGCCTCATGGCCTGTGTATACTCGGGTCTTCCGGCCAAATAAGAAACACCTATATCCCTGAAATTTCCAGACCAACTCCAGAACTTCCAGCTCTGTTACAGAATAGTTTCGTTCGCACTTCGAGAGCACTCTGCTACCGAAGGCGGTGGTTTTGTGTGCCATCCTCCTACTCTCCATGTATTCCTGAAAAATGACAACACCCTGACCTGTTTGTGAGCTGTCTGTGGCCATGCAGAAGTCTTCTAACAGGTTCGGGTGGGACAAGATTGGGGCTGCAACCAAAGCTGCCTTTAAACTGTGAAATTCTCGGTCCGCGAACTCGTCTCACACAAATGGTGTTTTTTTGATGGTCATGGAACACAGTTTTGCGATGGCTAAATGTTCCACATAAATGAACTTTTTATAAAAATTGACCACTCCCAAAAATCCACAGAGCTCTAGTTGCTGAATTCGGATACTGTCGGCAACTTTTCTGGGCCTGGTGATACCCCATCACCTGAAATTATTTGCCCCAAGAAAAATATCTGATTGGCCCCTATACTGGATTTTTTGATATTAACAGTCACCCCATGTGCTCTCATTTTGTCTAGCACTGCCCCGAATACTTTGTTGTGCCTACTTCAGGTGCGTTCTCATAACAAAATGTCAGCCATGTAGCATGTTATCTATTCACGAAGATTATGGTCCAAAATCGTTCCCAGACCGCGAATAAATGCAGCAGAGGACACATTTAGGCCGAATGGTAGGCATTCAAATTTGAAACATCATCCAAACGCAATTAAGGCTGTGTACTTCCGACACTCCGGCGCAAACTCAATCTGACAGAAAGTGGACCAAAGATCGATGGATGTGAATGCTGAAACGCCATAGAAACGCTGTAGTATTTCCTCCAACTTCTCTGGCCGGTCAAAAATTTCTCCTACAATGATTGTGTTTATCTGGCGAGAGTCGAGGACAGGGCAGATGCTCCCATCTTGCTTATCCACGACCCGCATCGGTGTATTACATGTTGATGTTGCATATTCTATTATACCACCGTTTACCATTTTCTGCAGTTCCAGCTGTACTTTTCTCGATATTCCAGAGGAATAGCGTAGGACGGTACCCTCAGTGGTTGATATTCTTTTACCTGGAACCGGTACTGAAATCCTTAGAGGGACCCAAGTTTCAGTAGAAATACCTCGGCGCTGCACCTGAGTAGTTCCTTTAATTCTGCACTACCTCTCTTGCCTATTTCAGTTAATTTATTTAATTTTTCATAAATGGCGTGATGGACTTCACACAGTGATGTATCAGCCTGGGTATTGCTACTTAACCCTAGGTGTTAATGTCGGCTTACCATCTGACACAGACCTCAGAGTCGTGGTAGGAACAAGTAAGTGTATGGCTGTGTACACAGCTGTAGTAATACACCACTTCAATGTGTTAGACGAAAAAAAAGTCTCAAACTGCTTATGAAACAACATTACAAGAACAGTCTATTGTGACTGATAGTCTATGGTATATTGCCTTTCTCCAGTATAGGCGACAAAATTTTACACACGTCCGTGGAAGTGACTTCAGTCAGTGGTCTCCTGCTCCAGTGGACCAATACACGAATATTTAATGGTATCATCACATATCGTTGATGTCCACATGCAGACTGCATTGTTTTCGGTATATCGGAAGAGAGAGAGAGTGCGGTAAAATTTATTGATTTCCCTACCTGCACATGTTAGCGAAGTTTCCGTAGTACTTAGTTTTACTCCTCTGGCTGTTACAAAGTTAACGAGGAGAGAGAGACAGAGACAGAGATAGAGGGATGTGCTGTCAACGAAGACTGACGCCATTACACTATCGTGTTTCTGGGGTGCTAATCATAGTAATGACGTAAAATGGTGGAAGAAGTTTGAAGTTCTTAGAAAAGTGGCTCGATATTTAGATTTTTTTACCCAGTTATTTGCAAAAAATAGAATTACCTGTTATAACAGAGACCAAAGAAACACAGAAAAATACCGATTATTCAGAACTAAAATACTGGTACAGGATTTAACAGCTCGGTTTTTCCCATCCCTAGCTCAGGGATACCATTTGAGTATTTTGGTAAGAGGGACCCGCTGTCTTTGGCGTTTCATTACAGAGTGACAGTAGTAAGTGGGGGTCGATCGTTGCTCACGTCCGTAGGTATAACCTAAATTACCCTACACGTGACCCCTGGGTGGTTCTAAACGAGCAACAGTGTCATAGGTGATATACCATATGCCCGGAAACAAAACTAATAACCGTCCTTTTTAGGATCATCCAACTAGGGAAGAGAAACAACTAGTTCGTATTATGCAGCTTAATATTGAAGGCATAAGGTCTGCCAAATGTGAGTATTTACAGAAACAACTGCATGAATTTAACATTGATGTTGTCAACATCCAAAGATGAGCAAGATCTTCAGCGTAGAGGACGAATACCTGGTTATACACTATATGCGAGTGCAGCCTTTCTAGGCGAATTTCATATATGAAGTTTTCACGGGCTGTCAGCCGAGTAGCATCGTCGTCTCGTAGCCTCATCTTCACCTGAAGATGATGGAGACGCATTCCATCGAAACGTTGCTACGTGACGACGATGATACTCGGCTGATAACTTCATATATCTGGTTATACACTGTTCGAAGCTATCCACCATCCACAATACGGAATAGCCACTTATGTGAAGTCAAGCCTAAACGGAGTGCGTGTAATTGAATCTACTGGCGTTAACCACAGCTACACAATAGTAATCCAGATAAACAACTTAAAATGTGTCAACCTGTACGAGCCTCCAAGTGTGAATTGGACCTCCACAGTTCTTCCGGCTTTCGATCACCCTTGTATATACACTGGAGACCTTAACAGCCGGGACCGATGACCGTAGCAGTCTGGTTCCTTCAATCCCACAAACCAACCAAGCTTTAACAGTCATCACACGGACTGACGGTACGACACCGTCGATCTCAATGGGGAGTTACTAGCTCAATGGGCAGAAACTACCACCATGCACTTGGTCTTTGATGTGAAAGACAAGGGAACCTTCCACTCGGCACGCTGGAATAAGGATTACAACCCAGACTTGGTATTTGTGTCCAAAGATCAGTCAGATCGACCACTTAACGCCACTCGTACTGTTCTGTGTAACTTCCAAAACTACCAACACCGTCCTGTTATGACAGAAACTGGTTTAAAAATTCCCCTTGTGAACCTAATGCCCCCACCCAAATGGAATTTTCAACGAGCTAACTGGGATGGATTCTCAAGAACTCAACTCCAACTTAGCTGCGAAAAACTTACAGACAACAGCAAATAACTACGATGAATTCGTTAGACTAGTTATCAAAGCTGCTAAGTCAAACATTCCTAGGGGCTACAGAAAGGAATATGTGCCTGGCTGGAACCAAGAAAGTGATCCTTTATACCAAGAATACCAAAGTTCTAGAAACCAAACAGTGGGCTCAGAGCTACTCCACTCTTTAAACAAGAACAGAGGAGAGAAATGGAAAGCAACACTCAAAAAAATGAGCTTTGCCAAGTCAAGTAGGAAAGCATGGAGAGTACTGAATGGGCTAACTGGCAAGCAACACCTCAAAAAGCCGTATCCTAAACTGAGTCCCGACCTCATTGCCAACCGGATCGCAGACCTCACAAGGGCAAAGAGAGACAAGAATCATACCAGAGCAGTAAAATGTAAACTCTCAAACCTCAAGCGCAGTGCCCCAAGAAACGAGCCGATTTCCAGGCCCTTCTCCATAGCGGAAGTAGAAAATGCTGTCAAACAACTGAAAGTCGGTAAGGCTGCTGGCCTCGACGACATCTATAATGAATTTATTAAGAACATGGGCCCACACTGCATACGCTGGCTAACTTCGCTGTTCACTTACATAGTCAAAGAGAACAAACTTCACAGACCATTCAAACTGTCGAAAGTTATAGTCACTCTCAAACCTGGCAAGCCTGAAGACAGCCCTGAAAGCTACCGCCCTATAGCACTGCTCAGTTGTACATTCAAACTTTTGGAACGAGTCCTCCTAACAAGAATAGCACCGTTTATCGAGGCTGCTACCCCTCCTGAACAAGCTGGCTTCAGACAAGGACGCAACTGCACCAATCAAGTTCTTGCCCTAACTGCCCATATTGAAGCAGGTTTCCAAGGCCATCTGAAGTCAACAGCTGTCTTCATCGACCTGACAGCCGCGTATGACACTGTCTGGCGACAGGGACTGATCTACAAGCTACTGCAAGTTGTACCAAGTCGAGAAATTGTGGATCTAACATCCAGCATGCTTAGTGAAAGGCAATTTGAAGTGTTTCTAGGCAGCTCTAAAAGCCACAAACAGAAACTCAATAATGGACTACCACAGGGATCTGTTTTAGCCCCATCACTATTCAATGTATACATTAATGATTTACCAACCATAATATCAACTAAATTTATCTATGTTGATGACATCGCACTGGTAACACAGAACAGTAATTTCGAAGATGGTGAACGAATTCTTACAGAGGATCTGGAGAAGATGTCAACTTTATTAAGACCTGGAGACTGATCCCAAGCACATCAAAAACTGAAGTCTCTTGTTTCCATCTAGCGAATCGTGCGGCGAATTACAAACCAAGAGTTCTGCTCAATAGACATATGTTGAGGTACAATCCTTTCCCAAAATATCTCGGAATCACTTTAGATAGAACCATGAGCTACAAAAAGCACATCACCAAGCTTTCTCATAAAGTTGCTGCAAGGAACAACATAGTACATAAGCTCAGTGGTACCAACTGGGGAACCTCTGCTGACTGTCTGTGTTTAACTGGCATCCGTCTTGTGTACTCTGCTGCCGAGTAATGTGCACCTGTCTGGTTGGAAAGTGTACATGTGAAGAAGGTAGACACAAAACTTAACGACACAATTCGCTGCAATACTGGCTCGATCAAATCAACCCCATGCCACTGATTACGTGTACTGAGTCACGTCTCTCCACCTCATTTAAGGCGGAAACAAGCACTACTGAGGGAGGCCAAGAAAATCTCTGCATCACCTTCTCTACCACTGCAACAGGAATTCTGTCATCCGCCGCAGCAACGATTGCGATCAAGAACACCAGCAAGTGTTACTGCAGGACAACTTATCGCGCATGGTTTTGATCTAAATGAAAGCTGGAAGCGTGAATGGTCAACAAAAATATTGGGAACAAGAGCCCATCACCTTGATCCCATAAAGAAGCCAAAAGGTTTTGACCTACCTAGGAAACTTCCGTGCCGCCTCAACAGGTTGAAAAACACGGACTTTAAGGTTTAATCTTGTCTTATATCATATGTATATTGTATAAAATCATTTGCCTTATATCAATTGTATATTGTATAAAATAACCATACGATTAAATAAATAAATAAGTAGTAATGTAATTATGATTTATTCGGCTTCTTTGAGCAGTCACCCTTGTTTCCATGACAATACCTTCACAACAGTGGAGAAGCTTATACTATGCGAGAACCGAAACGTACTGTGCATAAACCAGAGTAATGCGAGAACCGTCAACCTCAAAAGTACTATGTTGTCTGTTGCCGACGGTGCGGGAACAGATCAGCATAGCGTCGTTGTTCTGCTCTAGCAATGCGTTCAGTGAAGCCATACAAGAGGCGCGTATCGGCTAGCTCTTCTTCAGTAAGCCCATCAGTAGTACTGCTGTGTGTCGCTGTTAACGCACTACTAACACTGCCAGGCAACAAAACCGTAGACAGAACCGCGCAGTACTGAGTGCTAACTTATGGACCATGAGGTAAGCAGGACAATACTGCCGTTAGCAACAGGCGCTGTGAGCAAATGAAAAGAAGACGTACAGTGCATATCGTCCACATTTTCAGTGTAATACAGATACAAAGGTAACTGGGACAAGAAACAAGTCTAAATGCGAAAACTCTGTAACTAGCGGCAGGAAACCTTGGGTTCCTTATACCCAAATACTCAGACAGTATCCCTGAAGAACTTCTGAAAGTTTGTCAATGGAGTTTTGGTTCACTCTGTAATCCACGGTACTAAAGGAATCTGTGTGTGTGTGTGTGTGTGTGTGTGTGTGTGTGTGAGGGGAGGGCGGTGGGTGGGGTGGGGGGGGGGTGAGGGGAGAGGTGTCACAAATGACTGGTGAAGTCAAATACTGAAATCCATCAACAAGTAAGTGAGAATGTTGACTTTAAATGCAAGTTTGACCTAAAAATAGGAAATTCAATTTCTCATTAGTATACAAATTTGTTATTGTTTGCTCTAAATCGAGTTTGACCACTTCTGGACAGTAGGAGTAGGTTATTTAATTTCTAAGATAGGAACTACAGTTACAATTAAGTTAATTAACATTAAGAGTGTCTGAGATTCGATTTCATATGAGTGATTCACGAAGTTATAGGAAAATATTTACGTCGTACAATAATTAGATAGTAAGAACCCCTTTGGTACACAGTCAATATCAGGAAGTTTCTCGTGAAATAGTGCCTACTACACACCAGGTACAAAACAGAGTCAAATATCCGACAAATATGCAAATGTTAGCGGAAGCATGAAGCGTGCTATGCCAGTGGAAGGGGGCCATGCGAAGCCTTCAGTAACTGCCGTAGTAAAACCCAAAAAAAAGTTAACGGTGGGTCTAAAATAGCAGTTTAGGCAACAGTGAACGAGACGGGAACGGAAAAAGAGAATAGTAATGCAAAACTCGTAACTTTCAATTCTGTACTTAACCCTAGCAGTACAACGGAGGGAGGGGGAACTTCATGTCCACCTGTTGAAAAGAGGAATTATTCTACCAGATTTCATATGTTTGAAATTTTTCAGTTAAACTTAACCCAAAAATTTAAGTTTAAGTAGCAGATGACACTTTCCTCAGTGAATGCCGTGCTCAGTATTTCAAAGTTCAGGACGTTACTGTCACATCAGTATCTCTTTAAAAAGTATGCTGAGAGTAAAAGCTAGCAACAATGAACGGAATCTGCGTTTTTAAAATGTGTTTTTGTGGTGCTCATGAAGTCGGTAGGACTTGTTATTAAGGTACGTTGATATAGGTAAGAGTGTGCTAAGAAGTATTTTCAGGTTCTGGACCTTACTAACAAATCAGTACCTCTATAAAAATGATTTTGTTAAGAAAAGTCAACAAGTTAGCTTTCGCGTAGTCTAATGAGTTTTTATTTTCAAAAGCACCACTCAGTTTGACAAGTGCGTTACTTTTATATGCACGCACGTAAAGCAGTTGGACAAAAATGTGGGAATACTGCGAGAAATGCATGGTTAACATAAATGTAGATGTTAGCCAAGCCTGCAGGTTGCGCTGTTATCTTTCACCAGGAACGGCGTCTCCGCAATGCCCTCAAAACGTTGCATTGACACTCGTGGTCAGAACAACGCTCCGCGTCTTTGTGAGCGCACTATATCAGAGCTAAGTGAATTCGAACATGGCCAAATTGTTGGTGCTCATACGGAGGGTGCTTCCGTAATTAAAGCAGAAGTAGTATCTGGGGTTTCAGGAGGCACCATATCGAAGATTTATACCATATACAGAGAAAGTGGGAAAACATCATCTGGCTGACGAAAGTATGTTCTGAATGATCATCACGAACGGTTATTGAAGAGAACTGTGACGAAAAATAACATAACAACACCTGTGAAAGTCACTGCAGTACTGTACCCGAGAACCCTGTCTGTTACCAACGCCAAGCGACCTTCATAAGCTCAGGATTGCAGGCTGAGCTCGAATTCCAAAACCATTCATCAGTGATGCAAATGCCCATGACAGAAAAACGTCGTTCCAAAACCATGACACCTGGACCATGGAGCAACGGAATAAATTTATTTGGTTGGACGAGTCTTGCTTCACTTGTTTTCGACTTCTGGATGAATTTACATCTCACTAGTGAAACATGGTGGGTGTTCGACGATAAGTCGTGCACCCGTTGTGATATTCCATGGTCCCCATGGTTACTGTGCAAGATCGCATTACCGCCAAGGGTTCGAACATTTTGACTGATCAGGCAGATCCCATGGTACCATGTATGTCCAAGGCGACAATGCCCCTGCATATTATTGAGACATTGTGGTCTGCTTTGCAAGGAAGGGTGCTGTCCAGCAGGAACAGTGGTAATTTGATTCACTTGCAAAACGTGCAGGAGGCTGTTTTGAATGCCAGCGTACTGGGTTTGGTAACGTGTTGTGGTTTCGCTTTTTTCCATATTTCAGTCCCGCCCCTGTACAACCTTGGGGTGCATCACACAGATTTCTTTTACATTTCATAAACGCTCATTGAACTGATCGTGGAACATAGAAAATAGGCAAACTCGTTCCATTCATTTGCGAGCGTGTTCGGAGTTACTGCATTCGCGGCTGTTGCTATGCGGGGTCGCAGTTGAACCAAAGTTAATGGAAGGGAAGGCACATAGACTTTCTGCCTATTGTTTCACCAATATGTCGTTTTCGGTTTTGATGTTAAGCAAACCGTTACTCCTTTCAACAGGTCTAACTCTACCTTTAACGTTTACTCCCGTTCAGAAAATTTCTTTTCCTTCTTTTATATCTTCTTCGACGAACAACAGTGGTGATTTGTCAAAACTCTGCCTAACAACATCCTTCACACGAACGTGCCTTACTTGACCTTCCACTTTTGTTACTCCTACTTGGATTTTGTGAGTGTTGTAGGTTATTCCTATGCCTCCGTACCTCAGCCCCCATCTTCGAAGGATCGCGAACATCATACTCCACACTGTCTGAGGCCTATGTCCATAAATGCTAGGAAGACATCGCGATTTATCTTCAGTCTGCTTCCCATTACGAGGGAGAATTGCGTCTCTGGCAGGTTTTCCTTTGCTGAAACTAAACGATGTTTCTTGAGTGCGTCCTTAATTATTCTTGCTATTATTCTTTATATTAAGCTGGTCAATAATTTATGAACGTCATCCGTGAGACTAATCATCCGCCAGTCTTCGCATTTATCGGCACGTGACTACCTATGGAACTGGTGGCTTACGGCTAGATGTCCGCAGTTTGTGGTGTAGAGGTTAGCACCGCTGTCAACAGATTGCAGAGTTCCGAGTTCGATTTTCAGTCGGTTGGGTTATCTTCTCCGCTCGGTGACTGGGTGATTATGTTGTCCTAATCACTTTTTCTCATCTTCTTCGACCCACAAGCCCTCAAAGTGGCGTCAAAGAGAAAGAGTTAGAATAAGCTGCTGAATAATTCCAGACGGGGTCTCCCTACCAATATGCCATATGATCATTTCGTTTCGTTTCCACGAATATTTCCAAAACAGCTTCATCGTCACATTACCATGTAAAGTGGTGATGAAGCTGTTCTGGAAATCTCGTGGAAAGTCACCAGAATAATTGATTTTTGACTCCAACTCAAATACCCTTTTACTTCATACACATCCACAGATATCATCAAATAGTTTGACCACAGGTTGTTCACATCGTCAATTTCTGGTTACAATACTGAATTACCTATTTCCTCTTCGTCACCTTCCTACTCAACTTCTGCCACAGTTCCCCTCCACAGTACAGACCTGTCTGCACTTTCTTCTGTAATTAACACAGATTCAGGTAACATATTTACATTTTGATTTTTCGAAATAGTGTTTATTCTTCCCGTACGGCTTATCTACTGTTACTACAGTCATCTCTTTCTCAGTAGCTTCACATTTTTTCTCTCATTCACTCCAGGCTGCTTGTATTTCTCGTTAATTTCATTCCTACTGCAGCGTTCCTACCTCATCCAGGAGATTCTCGTATTTTCATCAGTAAGCTCGAGTATCTCCTACGTCACCTACGTTTCTTCAGCTCTGCTTTGTCATTACGTAGTGTGCCCTCTCCTGTTACAATTCTCCTCTATTGCATTCGAATCGCCTTTACTTAATATCGGCACTTTTACTACATTATTGTTCACAGCCTCAGATAATGTCCACTTCGTCTCGTTTTGTTCTAAATGTTAAACATCTTATTTCATGATATACTTTTTCTCAATCTTCCTCAATATCTGACTTGTGTTCGTCACTACTAGATTATGACCTGAGAATATGCCAGTAACAGTGAATGGTTTACAGTATTGAGATTTCTGTAGCTGTGTAACCTTGATGTAGTCCAGACGCTATCTTTCACTATCTCTTACACTTTCTGTTCAAAGCGTCCAGACACCTATTAATGGACATTACAATGGGGTGCGCCCACACTTCGCCTAAATGACTCGAACTCTGCTAGGGAAACATTCAATGAGTGTCTGAATGTCTGTGGAGGAACAGCAGTTCTTAAAGAGCCGAAACCCGAGAAGATACTAACGTTGGTAACTGGGGCCTTGAGCGAAGTCGACGTTCTATATCATGCCACAGTAATTCCATTGGGTTCACGTCGGTACTCTGTCGGGGTCAGATCGTTTCAGGAATGTTATTGACCGCATACCATTGTGTCACAGATGTTGCTTCATGAGAGGGAGCATTGTCATGCTGATGGAAATAATCATTGTCAGTTAACTGTTCCTCTACTCTACGCATTATACAATGCTGTAAAATGTGTTCACATCCTTCAGCATTTAGCGTTTTCCAAAACACAATGCAAGAAAGAAATACTGGATTGAAACGGGTATAAGACAGGGATGAAGTCCTTCTCTCCCAGTTTTCAGTCTATACATCGAAGAAGCAATTACAAAAATATTCAAGAGTGGGATTAAAATTTAAAGTGAATGGATATTAGTGATAAGATTCCCTGATGACATTGCTATCTTCAGTGAAAGTGAAGAATTACAGGATTGTTGAATGGAATGAGCAGCCTAATGATTGAGAATCGAAGAAAGACGAAAGTATTAAAAAGTAGCAGAAGTGAGAACAGCGAGAAACTTAACATCAGAATAGGAAATCACGAATTAGACGAAATAAGATATCTGCTACCTTGGCAGCAGAGTAACCCATGACGGACGGAACAAGGGGACATCAAAAGCAGACTCGCACTGGTAAAGAGGGCATTCTTGGCCAAGGAAAGTCTACTAGTATCACTTATAGGCCTTCATTTGACGAAGAAATTTCTGAGAATATACGTCTGGAACACAGAATTGTATGGTAGTGAAAGATGGGCTGTGAAAAAACCGGAACAGAAGAGAACCGACGAATTTGAGATGTGGTGCTATAGAATAATGTTGAAACTTTGGTGGACTGATAAGAATTGAGGAGGTCTTCCGCGGAATCGGCGCGGAAAGGAATGTAAGGAAACCACTGACGAGAAGAAGGGACATGACGATAGGGCATCTATTAAGAAACCAGGGAATAACTTCGTGGTATTAGAAGGAGCCGTGGAGGTTAAAAACTGTAAAGGAAGGCGGGGATTCGAATACATCCATCTTATAATTGAGGACGGATGTTGCAATTTTGCAGTTGTTACTCTGAGATGAAAAGGTTGGCACAGTTGAGAAAAAATGCCCAATAAGGAGATCACACCCTAACGAGGGAAACGATGCCGTACTGTAACGCCAGCTCTTCTGTATCTTGCTGTTGGTGCTACAGATTAAGGCAGGTAACATTCTTCAGGCGTTCGACAGACCCAAACCCTTCCATCGGACTGCCACAGAATACAGCTTGATTTATCACTCCAAATTACACTTTTTACGATTATCCAGCAGCCTCACTCTTTATAGCACTTCAAGCGTCACTTAGCACTGATGACAGATATGTGTGGCGTATAAGGCGCTACTCCACCACAGTACGCCATTGTTTTTAACTCTCAGATCCCAGTCATTGTGCTTCCAAGACTACTGGCAGTCCTTTGCAACTCACCAGAGATTTCTTCAGCTGATGCCATGCGATTATTTACAGCCCTGTTACACAATGCTTGATTATCCGTCCGTCAGTGCATTAAGTCACCTGGTCTTGGTTTATCTGTGTCTCTTTGAAATTCTGAAGGCAACGGTGGTAAAATACAGGGAGCGAAATGCTATTTACAGCTTGTACAGAAATAGCCAGAGGTTGTAAGAGTCGAGGAGCGTGAATAGCAAGCAGTGGTTGAGAAGGGAGTCATACAGGGTTGTAGCCTATCCCCGATGTTATTCACTCTTGTACATTGAGCAAATAGTAAAGGAAACCAAAGAAAAATTTGGAGTACGAATAAAAGTTTAGGGAGAAGAAATAAAAACTTCGAGGCTTGCTGATGACATTATAACTCTGTCAGACAACAAAGAACTTGGAGAAGCAGTTGAACAGAATGGACAGTGTCTTGAAAGGAGGATATAAGATGAACATCAACAAAAGCAAATCAAGGATAATGTAATGAGGTCAAATAAGTAAGGTGAAATTAGATTAGGAACCGAGACACATAAAGTACTACATGAGTTTTGCTGTTTACGCAACAAGTTAACTGATACTGGCTGAAGTAGAGAAGAACTAAAATATAGACAGAATAATGACAAGAAAAGTGTTTCTGAAGAAGAGAAATATGCTAACACCGAATATAGGTTTAAGTGCTAGGTAGTCTTTTCTGAAGGTATTTGTATGGAGTGTAGCATGTACGGAAGGGAATCATGGACGATAAACAGTTTAGACAAAAAAGGTTGATGATTTTGAAATGTGGCGCTACAGAAGAATGCTGAAGATTAGACGGATAGATCACGTAACTAATGAGGAGATACTGAACAGAACTGGTGAGAAAAGAAAGTTGTGGCTCAACCTGACTAGAGGAAGGCATCCGATGTTAATACCGTTTTGAGACATAAAAGGTTCACCAGTTTAGTATTGGAGGAAGTATGGAGGGTAAAAATCGTAGAGGGAAACCAAAAGATGAATACGGTAAGGAAATTCAGATGGATGTATGTTTAGTAGGTATTCGGAGTTGGAACGGTTTGCACATGATAGAGCAGCGTGGAGAGCCGCATCAGATCTGCCTTCGGACAGATGACCACAACAACAAAACAAGCTTAGCTTGATAGTATTTTTATTTTGCTTCTGGACAAAATGCCCGTGCGGGTGGTCAAGATAAATGGAACACACTGCACTGTGACTAGTGTCATGAACTTGGTCCCACCACTCTCAAAACAGGAATATATTCAGCCACCGTTTGCAGACTAGCAGAACTCCTTTAGTCCTGATTAACTGCTTATCAGATAACGCTTTACTATGCGCACATATAAACTACATTGTTATATTTTGTAACGAAAAGAGATAAACAGTGTGACGGCTCTTCTGTTCTTCAGTAGAAGTAGAGCGGGAAGTAATGTGTCACTCTCGTACAAACAGCACCATAAATTACGCAAATGTGAGGCTTTAATGAATCGGAAATCTTTTCAGCACGAAGGCTGTGAAATCGTGTAAATAAAACACAAGCTAGATAACGTTAAACTATAAAATGTATGATGAGCGATAAGTCTGACCTGTTTAGAAAGACGAAGAGACGTAACGCAGGTGAATAGTGACATTTAATTTAACGACCTCATAAAAGCGCTAATTAACAGCCATTAAGACTCTTGCCATTGGTCTAAATGGTTCTCCACTATTGTCGGTTGTATAGGAGCAGTTAATTTCTGAAAATAACTCTTGGGTAAGCTGGAAATGTCAGCACATCCAGGAGCTCCTGCTGTGAAGGGCTTGACTGCTGGAGAACAGCAGACGCGTAATTCTGGAGAATAGCTGGTGACTGATAGGTCCTTCCGAATGTAGGCGAAAACAAATGAAAGAAACATGTTCGCATATGGTGACCTGTGCTCATAATCACGGTGACAAATGAGAGTTGGTAAAAGCTGAGAGTTCGATGCTACTATAGTCCTAAATCAACCGGATGACACTTACATCACGAATTTCGAAACGAATGTGCTCGGATGCTGTATTTGTCTGAATCTCGATTTCTTTGAAGTTATGCTTAAAAACAGTACTGACCACTGATATGCACAAATTATTAAACAAAAATTTACTATATTAAAACTTATTATAAGTCGTTATTGTGATGCTCAGTCGAAGACTAGCTTGATCCAGCTCTCCAAGGTAATTTGTACTGCGGCAGCTCCCTCTCTTGCTGATAAGACGCCACAGTTCCTATTAGGGATAGCAAACGAAACCCCCGATAATGTTTCCAACTGAGCAGTATATAACTAGTTAACACTGAACGTAAAAAAATAGTATGCACTTCAGTATGGCGAAAACAGCTTTGTCGCATTATACGCCAATGCCAAATTTATAGCCTTTGTGAGAAACATAATGTTTTTAGGGATGAATGTTGACTGCCAGTTAACACGAAATCAATACACATAGATACTGGAAAATTTCCTCTCATGTTAAGCACTTAGGTTTCTGTCAGCATACAGTGTCTTCTAGTGAAATAATATTCCTATCAGTTCAAGAAATACAGCATGCACCCACTTTCTTTTGTATTTTTTATTTATCCCACTTCACGTTTCGGTCTCGCGGACACCTTCGGTTGACGTAATACACATTTCAGTTTTCTTTTGGTACATCATTAAAACATCGAATGCACTTTTCGATGCTGCAGCTGGACCGTGCAAAATAACGATTTCATTTAGCTACTATATTTCGTGTGTTGTGCATTCCGATTTATTACTTGTGAGATGTAATTACTTTCTACTCTGCTTGTTACTACGGTTTTCGTATTTATAATCGCGGCGCAAACATTTTTTCATTTGTATGTTGCACAAAAACAGCGCAGTATCCGCCATGTTGCCGACTGACAGCTGTGTTTGCATAAGAAAGCTGTCTGTGATAGAAGTGACATTTTACTTACAGGTTCTGAAAGTGCTATTTCTGGTTCAACCTTGTGAAGGACAAAAAAAACTGTAACTGCTTAGTATGAATGTACTGATTGCTATGTATGGTTATTTAATGCGTGTGGTAGCGATTGGTTAGTTGAATTATGCTGCAAATTCCGAAAATAATGTTGTACATTTTATATAAAAGAAGAAATACTTACTTTATTCACAATAGGGTAATATTTACTAAGATTAAAGGCAGAACAACAGACTTACATCATGTAGAACTACTGTATGGATTGAATGGGCTTACACTGGACATATGACTAGAAAAACATCGTCTTTTATTTACTACTAGTATTACGTTTTTGTACAACTGTGCTTAGCGTGTGGTTGTAAAAGTAATTTATGGATCTTCCTTAGAAAAATTTTATTGGATAACTCTGACGATCGCCGGCCGCGGTGGCCGTGCGGTTCTAGGTGCTCCAGTCCGGAGCCGCGCTGCTGCTGCGGTAGCAGGTTCGAATCCTGCCTCGGACATGGGTGTGTGTGATGTCCTTAGGTTAGTTAGGTTTAAGTAGTTCTAAGTTCTAGGGGACTGATGACCACAGCAGTTGAGTCCCATAATGCTCAGAGCCATTTGAACCATTTTTTGAGCTCTGATGATCATTTAGGATGTCACTTGGAGATGGACATTTGTGGGAATAAATTTCAATTATTTCAAGTAATTTTATTCTTTTTTTGGTCAGGTGGAATACTTTTAAGTTGTGAGCTACCCCTCTCACTTGCTATTCATTTTCAGTTTCATACAAGGCAAGTGTGAATTTGCTTAAGTTTTTTTTAGATGAAGGGCGTCCATTTGCTCCTGGAAATGCATACTCAAATTTCTTCCTGTGTGGCCAATGATATCTTCGAATGTGAATTGTAGTTAAATTTGTATATTCCTGATCGACTGATTGGCTTTCTGTTATTTCTAATACTATGGATGGCTTTGCTATTTATTGTGTTATTTGTGTAAAACCTGATGCTATTTTTTTATTTTACTATTTAGCTTATCTACTGAGTTTGGAAGATAGCCACTATTCTAAGCAATTCCTTTAACAGATTTTAGTTCACTAGCTCAGTTAGCTGCTTCTAAGGGAATTTTGTGCAGTCTGTCAAGCATTGTTCTGCATGTAGCCGTTTTGTGCTCATCTGGGTTGCATAAGATTTTATGGACTGTGGCATCTGTGAATGTTTGTTTCCTGTGTACTTGAAATTTTGTGTCCAATGTTGGAGCTAATTTCGGAAAGATTCAAGAAAATTAAACTTTGAAATGTAGGCTGTTTGATAGATTGATATTCTGATGCATTTCTTTCATTTCTATTGAAACTTGCTCAACTTCTTCCGTTGTACCATCAAATAAGATTAATATGCCCCCAACATATCTAGGGGTTTTCTTTACAAAATTTACATTCAGGGTTTGCTGACAGCAATATATCAGCAGTTAAATAGGCAAGGCAGCTGCCCATAGGTAGGCCATGTTTCTGCTCATACATTTTGTTATTAATGGAAAAATAGTTTTGTGATAGTAATAGTGTTAACAAATCATGAACTAATATTACTGACAAAGTCAAGCTCTAGAACGTGAGTGTTTAATTTTAATTATTTCTATTGCTTTCTTTACAGGTGTGACTGTGTAGAGGTTAGTGATGCCAAATGATGTGAAGTTACTGCCTGTGGAATCTGAATGTCTTTTGTACAATCAATTTAAATGTTCTTCAAATTTTAATGTGTTTCTAGGAATCTCATTGCTGATTATATACGTTGGGGTGTTTTGAAAATTTCCGTTAGGGTGTATAGGGGAGTTCTGTATGTGGACTTTAAGTTTCGCTTGTAACCGTGGTGTAGAAGGGTCAGTAAAAGAGCAGTCAGAAATACTTTTTGCAGTTATGAGAAAATACTTTTTTCATCAGATTTTGAAGTTTTTTCTCTAATTTAAAAGCAAGACTTGAAATAATTACTATTACATTATGTATGTTGAAGAATCCAATTGTTTTACTCACCTAATCATTAAGTAACTGTATAAATGCACTCAGATTCCTGAGACAGCTAAGTGGAGATCATCTGACAACAGAAAACTCTACACAACCATACCTGTAAAGGAAAGAAAAGAAATAATTAAAAATAATATGCATAAGTATTGATACTTACTTTACCAAATATACATGGGTTCATTAATTTGTTTACACAATTTGTGTCACATAACTATTTATCTTTTGATAACAAAATATGCCAGCAGAGAAATAGCTTAGGTATAGGCAGTTGGATTGCCTGTTTACTTACTGATATTTTCATCAACAACTTAGAATAAGAAAACCCCCATGTAGGTAATGAAGTAAAGTGTTGCAAAACATATGTTGATATCATACTTCTCTTTCTTGATAGCAAAACAGAAGAAATTAAGGACCTTGCAATAGAAATGAATAAAATGCTTCGGAATATTGTCTTCACTGTTGAACACCAGACAATCAAAGGTTTGACCTTCCTGGATCTCTCCATAAGTAGCTCCAAAACCAGCCATAAGTCACAAGTATACAGGAAACCAACATTCACAGATGCCACAACCAGTAAAATCTTGTACCAGCCAGATAAGCACAAAATGGCTTTATACAGAACAATGCTAGACTGAATGCAATAGATGAGCTAAATAGTAAAATAAATTATCCACATAACCAACCACAAAGACAAAGCAATACTAAATGACACCACATCACAGCTATCAGAATAGTATATGAGTATGCCCGTTTTAGGAAAGTTGCAAACAAATGACAGAATAAAAGACAAAGACACCCATTGCATTAAAACGAATAGCAAGCCATATAACCAATCAAAAATATAGAAACTTAACTGCAATTCGTGTTTGAAGAGATGCATTGGCCAGACTGGAAGAATTTGCCATATATGTCTCCAAGGACACATAGTTGCCTATTGTCTAAGAAACTTAAGTAAATCCACATCCACCTTGCACGTCACTGAAGAAGAGAAGCAAGTGACAGGCACAGCTCATATCACACATAAACTCAACCTGGACAACAAAGGAAAAAGAATGAAGTTAATTAAAAACTTAAATTTATTCTTACAAATGTACTTCCAAAAATCACATCCTAGCTGCCCAAACAGAGTTACCCAACAAATTTTTTCTAAGGAATTTCTATAAATTACTTATACATCAACAACTTAAGTACAGTCAAGAAGAAACTTAACACCAGTAATAGATAAAAGGCGATATATTTCTGTTGACATATCAACTGGGAGCCTATCCAGTTCACTTTGTACATCTACATGATGTATATCAGTTGTTCTGCCTTTATTCTTTGTAACCGTCACTCCAACAGTGAGTAAAATAGTAATATTAAGACTCTATAATATTCAATATAATTTAATTGACCAGTCACTGCTACACTTATAAAATAACCATAAGTAGCACTTAGTTCATTTATTGCGAAGAAGATTCAGTGTTTTGGTCATAAGAAGCTTAAACCAGAAACAGTACTTTCTGAACTTGTAAGTAAAATACACATTTGACCATAGACATGATTTTATGATGTAAGCAAAGCCAATGTCCTTGTCGCAGTGGTAACTCGGGTTCCCGTCAGATCACCAAAGTTAAGCGCCGTCTAGGTGGGCTAGCACTTGGATGGCTGACCATGCGGTCTGCCGAATGTTGTTGGCAAGTGAGGTGCACTCAGCCCTTCTGAGGCAAAACGAGGAGCTACGTGATCGAGAAGTAGCGGCTCCTGTCTCTTAAACTGACATAGGCTGGGAGAGTGATGTGCTGACCACAAGCCCCTCCATATCAGCAACCAGTGACGCTTTGGACTGAGGATGACAAGGCGGTCGGTCAGTACCGTTGGGCCTTCATGGCCTGTTCTGGCGGATTTTAGTTTAGCAAAGCTGTCAATTGGCAGTAAGGCAGATGTCACGTTTTCCTAAGGTAAACGACTAAATATATGAAGGTCTCGACTGTAAACCATTGTATTGAGAAATTGCTCAATACATTTTCATAAAATCATATAAATTAGATATATCGCGTCCATCCATTGTAACATTTCTATTCAGATAAGTTATTGTTTCAAATATTTCTAGAGTATCGACATATTTTTAAAATCAGAATCATGTTTAAAATTTTATTCCTAAAAATACGTCAGTAAGTAGTTAACGTAGTATACTTGAAAACTGATACACTTAACGTGAGTCACCAATGACTTATCACTGTCTAATTTTTTGCAAATAAAAGAAACATTACTGTGAAACCTCTCAAAAATACTAATTTAAAGGGTCTGAACTGATTATGGAACTAAGGTTTACTTTATCATATTTTGAAATAAAGTATAACAACCTCAAAAACTAATGTATGATATTAAGGATCTTCCTTAACGTTTCTGCAGTCACACCGCTACGTACACTGAAGCGCCAAAGAAGCTGGTATAGACATGTGTGTTCGAATACAGAGATATGTGAACAGGCAGAATACGGCGCTGCGGTCGACAGCGACTATTTAAGACAAAAAGTGTCTGGCGCAGTTGTTAGATCGGTTACTGCTGCTGCAATGGCGGTTATCAAGGTTTAAGTGAGTTTGAACGTGGTGTTATTTTCGGCGCACGAGCGATGGGACACAGTATCTCTGACGTAACGATCAAGTCGGAATTTTCCAGTATGACCATTTCACGAGTGGACCATGAATGTCAGGAATGCGGTAAAACATCACTCTCCGAAATCGCCTGCCGTCTGAAGAAGATCCCGCAAGAACGGGACCAACGACGACTGAAGACAAGCTTTCATCGTGACAGAAGTGCAACCCTTCCTCAAATTGCTGCAGATTTCAATGCTGGGCCATCAACAAGTGTCAACGTGCGAGCCATTCAATGGAACATCATCGATATGGGCTTTCGGAGCCGAAGGCCCACTCGTGTACCCTTGATGACTATACGACACGAAGCTTTACGCCTCGCCTGGATCCGTCAACACCGACAGTGGACTGTTGATGACTGGAAACGTGTTGCTAGGTCGGACGAGTCTCGTTTCAGATTGTATCGAGCGGATGGACGTGTAGGGTATGGAGACAGTCTCATGAATCCGAACATTATTGAGCAAACCTCGGATGCCTTATAATTTGCTGTTCAGTATAGATTTCCATCCCCTCGTAATCTTACGGATTTCTGGACAGACCTGCAGGATTCATGGTGTCAGTTCCCTCCAGCGCTACTTCCGACGTTAGTTGAGTCCCTGCCACGTCGTGTTGAAGCACTTCTGCGTTCTCATGGGGGCCCTACACCATACTAGGCAGGTGTACGAGTTTCTGTGGCTCTTCATTGTACACTGATGTAAACACTGCTAAGGGACACAACTTTTTAACTCTGTTTATGAGCTTAAAGAGTAATTCACGTGCCGGCCGGGGTGGCCGAGCGGTTCTAGACGCTACAGTGGGGAACCGCGCGACAGCTACGGTCGCAGGTTCGAATCCTGCCTCGGGCATGGATGTGTGTGAAATAGGTTCCCCCTCTCACAGACAGGTTCTGCCATCATAGCCGCTAGAAAGCTAGAGGGGACTTTTACGGTACGTCCATAAAATACCATACCTGTGTGCGTTACACACTCTTACAAATAACTAAAATACAGTCTCCCGCAAGAAAGCAAACCGACCAAATACCGCTAACATGAATATGACATTGTACCATATAAACATCGCATCATTTTACTGACATTCTATGTCTGTGGGTAGTTATTGTGCTTGTTGCGTGAGCGGCTGGCAAGAGGTGTAATGCTGAGTGCACTATCGTTACACGACAAGTAGTCAAGGGAACGCCGGTCGCTGGCGCTCGATTTGTAATGTGTGCGGAATGTCTGACTCACGAGGGGCATCGCCAGTGGCTGGTAAATTACCATTGCCTGACCACGTTCTCGAGGACTTCGGGGAAGAGCTGAGCCAGCCCAAGCAATCCCTCCCTCCCGACCACCCAGCCTAACAAAAAAGCGCGCGCGTTGGAGGAGAACCCCACGGCTGGATTTTAAAATTTTATTTTCATTTCCGGCCACGACTGATTTCCGACCGATGTCCACTATCAAGAGGCAAGCAGACTTCTAGTGTAATGACATACGAATAACTTAGTATTGCATTCTATATGTAACGTTACCCGTGGGTATTTTTATAATAGACGCCTACAACTCGATAACCGATAATGTTCGGCAGTCGGTTGTGTCTAAAACTAAAATTTAATTTAGTAGGGCCTACAGCCCTGCGAGATCCGTTCCCATAGAGGTCTAGCGCCTGCGGTACCTAGAATGGCCAAATTATGTCCAACTAGGAACCTGCCTGATTGCCTTCCTGTCCTGACCGTGATCTAGAGATCATTACACATATCAGTTTTGTGCTTAAGCACAATTAACATGATCAGAGCTGCTATTTGAGGTAAAGAACATCACTACTCAAATAAGAGTCGTATTCAGCCACTAGTGTATGCGAAACGGCAGAAAAATCATTAATGAAACGTCGTCCGAAAATCCCAAGACGACAAGATAACTTCAACAACTGCCCATGAAAGCTTCAACAGTTTTTTAATGGTGTTTTCCTTATGACGACCCAGCACCATTTGGTAGTCTGTTTAATCGCCTATGTCTCGGTGTCCTATGGATATCGAACATGTGACTAAATTAAATTCTAACATCGACTCCCTAGTTGGGTACACATGAAATAACTTTCTTCATTGTCCAATCACCAAGCAACTTTACTTTATCATCTCTTAACGTACCAGTTTTTCGACTGTTTATTGTTCCTTTCTACTACTTCCTAAACAGTTTTCTTTCTCCTTCCTTGTTTCCAATTTCGGAAGTACCCGATCTTATATGCCCAATCCTCATAACTATGTCCTATCTGCAGCTACGCCCAACATTCCATAATAGTCCCACACTTATTCAGGCGTACCTTCTCCAGTGAAGGTATTCTATAACACTCGTCTCTTATGTATTCTGATGGTAATGTGTATGTTTGTGTGTGTGTGTGTGTGTGTGTGTGTGTGTGTGTGTGTGTGTGTATGTGTGTGTGTGTGTGTTTTAAACATCCATCTGTAACACTCTTTAATACATCTGCAATTTGGTTTTTCCAGCTTTCTCATTGTGACGTTACATTTGCACATAAAACTACACTCCAACTTTTCAAACGTTCTGCTTCAGTTTTAGAATGCCAGCAGGCGTCCTACATACAAGTGTGCCAGCCTTCGATTAACATGTTTCTCTGTTAATAGGATTTATGTAATCTTCTTTCTCAATGTCCGTAGCTCGTGGTCTCGCGGTCACGTTCTCGCTTCCCGAGCACCTGCTCCCGGGTTCGATACCCGGCGGGGTCGCCAGTCTGTGTGGCCTTGCGGTTCTAGGCGCTTGAGTCTGGATCCGCGTGACCACTACGATCGCAGGTTCGAATCCTGCCTCGGGTATGGATGTGTGTGATGTCCTTAGGTTAGTTAGGTGAAAGTAGTTCTAAGTTCTAGTGGACTGATGGCCACAGGTGTTGGTTGGTTGGTTGGTTGTTTCGGGGAAGGAGACCAGACAGCGAGGTCATCGGTCTCATCGGATTAGGGAAGGTCGGGGAAGGAAGTCGGCCGTGCCCTTTGAAAGGAACCATCCCGGCATTTGCCTGGAGCGATTTAGGGAAATCACGGAAAACCTAAATCAGGATGGCCGGACGCGGTATTGAACCGTCGTCCTCCCGAATGCGAGTCCAGTGTCGAACCACTGCGCCACCTCGCTCGGTGCCACAGGTGTTAAGTCCCATAGTGTTCAGAGCCATTTGAACCATTTGAACCCGGCGGGGTCAGGGATTTTCACCTGCCTCGAGATGCTTGGGTGTTTGTGTTGTCCTCATCATTTCATCATCATTCATGAAAGTGGTGATATTGGACTGAGCAGAGGTTGGGAATTTGTACGGGCCCTGATAACTGCTCAGTTGAACGCCTCACAATCCAAACTTCATCATCATCTTTCTCAAAACGTAAGAAAGTTCTTGAACACTTATGCAATATACTGTGGACGTTTTTTATGATGTTTTATACAGACGAAAGTTTAATGTAAGGTTGACGAAGTTTGACTGTACACTCCATAACAAAAAAAGGGACGGAAATCGGTAGATGTGATGTATACATACAGACAAACAAATGATTGAAATTTCAAAAATTTGGATGATTTGTTCAAGAGAAAGAACTTCGCCAAATGAGCCAGCCAATGACGCGTTGGTCCACATCTGGCCTTAATGCAAGCAGTATATGAATCAGCATTGGCTCATAGAGTTGATGGACGTCCTCCTGAGGGACAGAGTGCCAAATTCCGTCCAATTAGAGCGTCAAAATACCGAGCTGGTTGCGGAGCCCTCCCCATAATGCTCCGAACGTTCTCAGCTGTGGAGAGGTACGGCGAACTGCCTGCCCAAGCCAGGGTTCGGCAAGCATGAAGACAAGGAATAGAAACTCTCGCCGCATGCGGCAGGGAGTTAACCTGCTGAAATGTAAGGATGGCGTGCCTTGAACAGCATCAAAAGAAGGCTTAGGACATCGTCGACGCACCGCTGTGCTGTAAGGGTGCCCAACCAAAGGGGTCGTGCTGTGAAATGAAATGGCACCACAGACCATCACTGCTGGTTCTCGGGCCCCATGGCAGGTGACAATCAGACAGGTATCCCACCCTTGTCCGTAGCGTCTCCAGATACATCGTCGCTGGTCGTCGGGTCTCAGTTCAAAGCAGGGCGCATATCACTGAAGACAATTCTGCTCCAGTCAATGAGAGTCCAGCCCTGGCTGTCAATGAGTATTGCGTCTGACCAGAATTTTAATATTGGATCTGACTACAATTTAATATCGCATCTCACTAACACTGATTATTTCAGCCCAACAGAAAACAGTGGTATCCACCAAGAGACCAATGAGTGAAGCACACTGAAGGTATATAAAAGATAATATCATGATTCGCAACAGAATTACTTTAATATTCTTTACCCAAAAGCGCAAACCGGATACCGATTCCGATTGCCAGAAATCAACCTATACCAGCCTATCTGTGTTATTATTCCATAGCTAGCAACATTTTAAACATCGTAGCAGCACTGGAGAATTAGAGGAAAATATGCTGGCCATCTACAATCTTGTGTGCAGTCTGCTTGACACCGGAACAAGAAACTGAAAGGAAACTGACGCAGCTACGGTCGCAGGTTCGAATCTTGCAACAGGCATGGATGTGTGTGATGCCCTTAGGTTAGTTAGGTTTAAGTAGTTCTAAGTTCTAGGGGACTGATGACCTAGGGGAAGTTAGGTCCCATAGTGCTCAGAGGCATTTGAACCATTTGAAACTGACTTAGTGCTATATCTTGCGATAAGTAATTGCGTGATGGACTAACTTCGGCGTGGTCGCCTGGTTTGTAAGATTTTACATCTTATGATACTAATATTCTCCTACTTATTCTTTGGCTGAAATAATATACTAATATTTGGAAAACGAACTGTAGCTGCAGGCACAGAAGGTGATGAACAACTCCAACATATGTCGGAGTCGATACAGATTAGTAAGCGCCAAGACAAGGAAAATACGAGTGCATTATCATCACGCTCCAGATGTGGACTCCAATTACGTTGTGCTAAACGCACTCGTGTTCATCACACCTAGTTTATAGTGCACACCAGGAGAAGACCATTAGGGAACAAAGGAAATCTCATACTTAAAACTGTCATTTAGATAGCCTATTCAGAAATGGCGTAATTAACAGAAGAAATCATATTTTATGTAATGCAAAGGTAATTTTATAAAATGAGCCAACCAACTCGTCGTATTCTGCACACATCTCCGACTCTATGGTTTCCATATTACGCAGTTCATGAAACAAAAATGATCGAGACTAACTCCAGAAATTCCTGCTAATATATGAGAGGATCCCTCTGCACGGTTTCAGGCCTCATTAATCACAATCTGATAAGACGAAGAGCTCAGTGGCCACCGAACGCCATGTAGTACGCAGTATGTCAAATTTACAAAGATCAGATGCGCTGTAAAACGTTGTAAGTACACCAACATTTCCACACAGTGTATTAATAATCGTTTACGAACACACAGACATAATACGGCCACAGTAATGGCATTAGAATTCTCAGAAAGATCATGACAGTAAACTACAGCCAACGTCTTGGCATGCTGGTTCATGAAGCAATACACACACACACAGACACACACACAGAGACAGAGAAATAAACTATAATAAAGTATTCCAAGGTAAAGCTTTTATGCGACGAATAAGAAAGCTAACGTCGTAACTAACTGGTCGGCCGAAGGTCATGTGGCCTTGGAAGAAGATTCTAGTTATTAATTTGATTATTCAGCCTAAAAAAGTATCATGCAGTCAGATAATTTAAGGGTAGATCTGTCATAACAAAAGTAATGAGAAGTTAATTCTCTCTCTCGCACAAGCTTAAAGTGGCATAGTAAACTTCTCCCCGGTAATTAGAGCGGCGGCGGCATGGCCGAGCCATGCGGCGTTTTCTACACATATGTGGGAGCCAGTGGCTCCTTGTTTTCCACTTTCGCTACGTCCTAAACCAGAACAGGCCAAGAAAAACTAATTGTCCGGTGGTCTCAGATTCTGCTCAGTTCGAGCGTCACTTATCTCACTGAGCCACATTTAACGTAACGTCTTTGAACAACACTAGAAGTAGAATATGTGTGATAAATGAAAACTATTGACGAGGAATGGAGTTTGCCCGCGCATGTTAAATATCTATCGGACATGGGATACAAATAGATAGAAATACAAATATCCATCCATTTATATAGGTACATTTAATATCAACACTCTAATTCAACCGAGAAAATTACACAACCTAGTACAGGAATTAAACCAACAAAAAATACGGATTTTTGCCCTTCAAGAAACACGAATCACAGACTAAGCCACATTAGATTAAGGAAATTACCGCAGCTGTAAGTGTAAAAAGGGAAAACGTATTGCTAAAGGTGCACCGCTTCTGGGAATGGCTATTGTCAGTAACAGTTTCCATAACAGATGTGTGCCCCATAAGCAACCGTCTCATGACAATGCGCATTCGCCACGCTAACAAGAAATATACCTTCATTAATGATCATGTCCCCATCAACATTAATAACAGAAAGGATCCATAGACTGTGGAGAAATTCTGGACAGATCTTGAGAAACTAATGCCTAAAAGTCCAAAGCAGGACATCAAAATCTTATCGGGTGATTTCAATGCTCAGATAGGCAAAGGAAAACAATACTGGTAAACTGTAGGAAAATATCCCACCCATAAATTTACCAAAAAAACGGAAAAAGGCTTATCGAACTATGCCAACAAAGTAGCCGTAAAATCATGACAACATCGTTGAAGAAGAATCTCCGAAAACAAAAGGTCTGGAGATCCCCAATAAAAGAGCTCAGTGAATATCAGGTTGATCATGTTGCCACCTCGTATCCTCTACAGAAGGAAATTCATGACGTACAAGTCCGTAGAGGTGCAAACATTGATTCAGACCTCTATCTAACACGGATGAAAATGAGATATATCCCAAAGAGAGTCTACCGTAAGTAAATGCACCAGCAGAAATGTGATACCAGAAGAATCAAAGAAACTAAGCTTAGAGAAGAACTGGAAAAGGTCCAGGCAGTCACTTGGGAAGAATTTCACAGTAAAATAATCCAGAAGGCTAAAGATTTAGTCTCCCTGAAGAAAAATACAAAACATCCATGGTGGGATACAGAGCGTGAAACGTTTTGGAGATTCCCTAAGGGAGGACCTACTTACATGCATCCTGAATCATCCCTACCAACGCAAGAAGAAATTCACAAACACATTATTAAATTAAAGGGCAATAGAACACCACGTGAAGATGGAATTATTGCTAAGCTACTGAAAACCCTAGGACCAAATTCTCTCAGGGAGTTAGCCCAAATCATTGTAAATATTTGGGAAACAGGAAAATTACCCCAGGAATGGAAATACTCGCTTATTCATCCATTACACAAGAAAGGAGATAAATCTGATGTAAATAATTATCGAAGCATATCCCTACTTCAGGCCACACACAAAGTTCTATCACCCTGTCTTCTTCAAAGAGCATAGGTAACTAGAAAAGAAAATTAGTGAATACCTAGGTGGCTTTCGCTCCAAAAGATCCAGCGCAGAACAAATTTTCAATTTAAAGACCGTGCTAAAACACAAAGCAGTCAGAAACAACCCAATGATTTGCATGTTTGTTGACTTTAAAAGCATACGACTCAGTTGTCCGACAAGCACTTTTTTGATATCCTTGAAGGACAAGGGTTAGATCCAAAACCCTTAACCTGATCAAAGAAACATTGACCGATACTACCTGCAAGATAAAATTTAAGGGCGAAATGTCCGAGCCCTTCCTGATCAAAACTGGCGTCCGTCAAGGTGATGATCTGTCTCCTCTTCTATTCAACGTTGTGCTGGACAAGGTCATCCGCGAATGGAAAAAGGAACTGAAGAATAAAAACTACTGGAAACCTATACAGATGGGGTGGTCAAGGATGACATAAGAAATTCATGTTTAGGTTTTTCTAATGACTTAGCTTTACTAGCTGATTATGAGATAACAGCAATCGAAAAGGTTGAAACCCTTAAAGAATGTGCAGAGAAAGCTGGTCTGGAAATATCTTTCCTAAAGTCTGAGTTCATCACCACAAAAAGTGACACCCAAAACGTGATTACAAAATATGGTCATATCAATAGAGCCCCATATTTTAAATTCTTAGGTGAAGTCCTTGAACCTATGGGGTGAGAGAATATAGCACAAAACATTCGCCCCCAAAAACTAAAGAGAGCCTATGGAAGAACCTACAAGGTTTACAATAAAAAGTGCTTGTCCAAAAACACTAAAATTATGCGCTATAATAAAGTATTAAAACCTGAAGTCCTGTATGCCAGCGAAAACCTGACAGTCCACATAGAAGGTGACCTAGAAAACTTAGTAAAAGAACGTAAAATCATCAGAAAGATACTTGGGCTGAAGAAAACAGAAGTGTGCTATAGACTACAATCTTGTCAAACAACTGAGAAATTGTCCAAGCTTGCTGCAGATATTAGAAAAAGGCGATAAATATTTATGGGCAAATCTCTAGGATGCCCAGAACAAGACTTAGGCACGAAATTCTTAAATACATAGAAGGACTTAAAACTATACTCTGGATTCAAGAGGTCAAATCGGACCTACAAACGAACAAATAAATTATTCAGAATTTTGGACCGACAAGTATTTAAGCAGAAAATTGACAGATAGGAAGTTAATTCAGAGAACACAGCTCCGAAAAAAGCAGGAAAAAAAGGACAGAGGAAAGGGAGGGGGCCTACGCAGAAAAAATGAGAGCAGTGTGGAAAAAAAGGAAAAAGAATCGTGAAGCTTTGCTTGACCCAACAGAGTGTAATCGCACATAATAATAATAATAATAATAATAATAATAATAATATCTATCGGCAGGGATGTGTGTGATGTCCTTAGGTTAGTTAGGTTTAAGTAGTTCTAAGTTCTAGGGGACTGATGACCTCAGAAGTTAAGTCCCATAGTGCTCAGAGCCATCTGAGCCAATATCTGTCATAAAATGTAACTGTAAGCTGTTACTGAGTCTCACATTGCAAGAACCTTTCAAATTCTCAATTCTAAACTCTCAATTGTCAATAAATCGCCTGTTGGCTTCTATCTCGTGTTCTTCAGCAGACATTTGTTTGATGACTTTTCTGACGTTTCACCAGAAGGAGTTGCAAGCATTGTCAAAGCTTCACTCTCCACTGCTGGTGATGGGCTGGAGTCGAGCTCGCGGCAGCAGGTTGTATGTTCCTGTCGCACCAACGTCCGGGGGCTTCCCCGTGGTAACTACTCCGTGGTTTGGCTGTCTTATTGAAGCTATTGTCATGTCTGTGAATTTCTATAGCTTCCCTGATCGAGCGGGTGTGATAGCTGTTCTCTACAGGAAGAACTTACGTGTCGGCGAATTTTCTATCTGGTCGGTCTCACAAAGGGCCTATTTCTCCACTTGTCCCAACCCACAATGCCGCTTGTGTTCGGTGATGCTGGTGTTGATTGATCGTTCGGTCATTCTAACACAGATTTTTAAACATGTATGTGCTATGTGGTATACATCCGACATTGCACGTGTGTCGTTTCTCTCCTTTGCCGATCCGAGACACTCTTTGATCTTCTCTTTGATGTTTGTCGGTTTATAAATACTCTTTACGCCGTATTTGTGCAATATTCGACCAAAGGTGTCCGTCACTCCGGGAACGTATGATAAAAAGGCTGTACCCGACATTTGGGTTTCCTATGTGTCACTTTGCGGAGTGTTTGATTCTGTGGCTTCTTATGTAACAGGTGACAGAAAAGAGCTGCAGTGGTCTTGAATGACCTCGGAAAAGCCCTCGGACGTCAGGTACGTATACTATGCGGCCGCGAGCTCGACTCCACCACCAGCAATGGAGGACGAAGCTTTGGCAATGCCAACCACTCGTGCTGGTGAACAGAGAAAAATCATCAAACATAGGTCTGCCGAGGAACCCGACATAGAAGCCAATAGCCAGTTTATACACAAGTGGTCACGAAAGCCTTAACAATTTTGTCAGTTGTCCTTTACTCTACTTTCTGATTTGCGTTATCACTTGATTTCGAAAGTACGCATCCTGTCACTGGACATTAATATGGGGTGCACACATCCTTCGCCTTTATGATGGCTTAAACTCTGCTGGGGACTCTTTAATCGAGGTGGCTGAATGTCTATGGAGGAATGGCAGCACATTCTTCCTCGAGCGCCAAGACCGGAGAAGGTAGTGAAGTTGTACGCTGGGGTCTGGAGCGAAGTCGATGTTCTAACTCATCAGAGAGGTATTCAGCTAGGCTAAGGTAGGGACACTGGGTAGGCCAGTCCATTTCGGAAAACTGTTGCCCACATGTGCCACCGATGGTGCTTTATGACAGCGTGCAGTTTCATGCTGATAAAATCATCATCTCTGAACTGTTCCTGTACTGAACGCAGTGCACAATAGTGTGCAATCTGCTCATATTCTTCCGCATTTAGCGTTATCTTTAGTGCAGTAAGATGACCATACTCTAACCACGAAAACCAGATCTCCTCAATCCGTTGTAACACCTCCTCCATAATTTACCGTTAGCACGACACTCGATAGCAGATAAAGTTCTTCAGGCTTTGACCAAACCCAAACCCAAAATCGCAGTACCACAGCATATAGCGTTATTCATCACTCCAAATCAGTCGTTTCTATTCAACCGAAGTCCAGTGGCGTCGCTGTTAACACCGCATAAAGCATTACTTAGCGTTGGCTACAGAAAACTGTGGCTTATGAGGAGCTACTCTGCTATTATACCCCATTGTTTTGAAATTCCTACGCACAGTAGCTGGACTGCTGGTAGCACTTTCGAAATGACAAGTGATTCCTTCATCTGTTATTTAGCGAATTTTTACAACCACACCCTACTTCCCAATTACACCACCAACAGTCGACTTGGGCAGCTGGGCAGGTTAGAATTTCCCAGGTGGATTTGTTAATCCGATGACGTCTAATGACTGGTCAACGTGCAAAGTCACAGACTTCTTCTGATCGACTCATTGTTTCTTCCCTACTGGCAACACAATGCTTCCGACCTTCTTTTATACGGATGTATCCGCCTCTAGTTATATTTAGTGGTCAATTCCGATTTACATAAGGACGCCACCATACTTTTGATCAAACAATGTAGGTAGCGGCAGTTCTATGCAAAACAGTCGGTAGTAGGGGTCGCCCACTACCAGGCTGGAAACACCTAATGTTTTTTCGGTATGCACACCGAAGAAATAAATCAATATTCAAGATTATCCTAGTTGTTATCCAGAATACAAGTCATTACCGTGTCTTCTGTGACGACTGGTGACAATGTAATTCAGAAGAAATCAACTGAATCCAGCAGTGGACTCAAGGCTGGTGAGAAAGCTGCATGTCGATGACACCCTGGTGCAGCAGTCAGCCGGCTGCTGGCGATGTAGTGATGTCCCGTCCTTAGCCCTGATTGGAGACGGCGGTGACCGTGACGTGTGTATTTTAGTCACCATTTCGGGGAGTACTCAGTCTCTCTCATATCACTGCCCGCATTGTCTCAGCAGATGGGATGCAACATCGGATGCCTTCTCGGAGGAAGAAGTGGCAGCACATATCAAATCTCTCAAAAGGAGGAAGGCTCCAGGGCTAGACGGCACAGTAGCAGAGGTGATGCAGTTCCTCACCCCTCAACTAATTGCACCTCTTACAAAGCCTTACAACAAGTGCCTAAGGCTTGGCAATTTTCCGAAAAGTTGGAAAAAGGCAAATGTCGTTATTATAAAGAAAGATCCTAAGGTAGACAAGTGCTACAGGTCTATTTGTTTCCTGGACATCTTAGGGAAAATATTGGAGAGTCTATAGGATGTACCCGTGGTCTAGAGGCAGCCGGCACGGTAGCTCAGCGCGTTCGGTCAGGGGGTTAGCTGGCCTCTGTAATAAAAAAACTGAGTCAATCGACCAACAACGAACATAAAAGGATGTCTTACGACGTCCGCCCCGAGCAGATGCAACGAACAGAAGCGAACAAAATGAGATTAAAAAAAAAAGGGGGTAGCGTCTTTGATTCATAATCAAAACGTCTTCGGTCCCGGGTTCGATCCCCGCCACTGCCTAAATTTTGATAAATAATCAGCATTGGCGGCCGAAGACTTCCGGCATAAGAAGTCAGCCTCATTCTGCCAACGGCCTTGTCAAAGAGGGCGGAGGAGCGGATAGAGGTTCAGGGTACTCTCTTGTCCTAGGGGTGGGAAATTTCCCCTAAAGGCGGAAGAATCAGCAATGATCAACGACTTGAGGATGCAGAAGGCAATGGAAACCACTGCATTAAAGACACGTAACGTGTATCCACAAGACATGTGGCCTGTAATTGAAGGAGTGTCATGAATATCTCTCCATTGGCAAAAGATTCGGATCTCCGGGAGGGGACTGCCAAGGGTGAAGTTACCATGAGAAAAAGATTGAATAATCAACGAAAGGATAACGTTCTACGAGTCGGGGCGTGGAATGTCAGAAGCTTGAACGTGGTAGGGGAACTAGAAAATCTGAAAAGGGAGATGCAAAGGCTGAATCTAGATATAGTAGGGGTCAGTGAAGTGAAGTGGAAGGAAGACAAGGATTTCTGGTCAGATGAGTATCGGGTAATATCAACAGCAGCAGAAAATGGTATAACAAGTGTAGGATTCGTTATGAATAGGAAGGTAGGGCAGAGGGTGTGTTACTGTGAACAGTTCAGTGACCGGGTTGCTCTAATCAGAATCGACAGCAGACCAACACCGACAACGATAGTTCAGGTATACATGCCGACGTCGCAAGCTGAAGATGAACAGATAGAGAAAGTGTATGAGGATATTGAAAGGGTAATGCAGTATGTAAAGAGGGACGAAAATCTAATAGTCATGGGCGACTGGAATGCAGTTGTAGGGGAAGGAGTAGAAGAAAAGGTTACAGGAGAATTTGGGTTTGGGACAAGGAATGAAAGAGGAGAAAGACTAATTGAGTTCTGTAACAAGTTTCAGCTAGTAATAGCGAAAACCCTGTTCAAGAATCACAAGAGGAGGAGGAGGTATACTTGGAAAACGCCGGGAGGTACGGGAAGATTTCAATTAGATTACATCATGGTCACACAGAGATTCCGAAATCAGATACTAGACTGTAAGGCGTACCCAGGAGCAGATATAGACTCAGATCACAATATAGTAGTGATGAAGAGTAGGCTGAAGTTCAAGACATTAGTCAGGAAGAATCAATATGCCAAGAAGTGGGATACGGAAGTACTAAGGAATGACGAGATACGTTTGAAGTTCTCTAATGCTATAGATACAGCAATAAGGAATAGTGCAGTAGGCAGTACAGTTGAAGAGGAATGGACATCTCTAAAAAGGGCCATCACAGAAGTTGGGATGGAAAACATAGGTACAAAGAAGGTAGCTGCGAAGAAACCATGGGTAACAGAAGAAATACTTCAGTTGATTGATGAAAGGAGGAAGTACAAACATGTTCCGGGAAAATCAGGAATACAGAAATACAAGTCGCTGAGGAATGAAATAAATAGGAAGTGCAGGGAAGCTAAGACGAAATGGCTGCAGGAAAAATGTGAAGACATCGAAAAAGATATGATTGTCGGAAGGACAGACTCAGCATACAGGAAAGTCAAAACAACCTTTGGTGACATTAAAAGCAACGGTGGTAACATTAAGAGTGCAACGGGAATTCCACTGTTAAATGAAGAGGAGAGAGCGGATAGGTAGAAAGAATACATTGAAAGCCTCTATGAGGGTGAAGATTTGTCTGATGTGATAGGAGAAGAAACAGGAGTCGATTTAGAAGAGATAGGGGATCCAGTATTAGAATCGCAATTTAAAAGAGCTTTGGAGGACTTACGGTCAAATAAGGCAGAAGGGATAGATAACATTCCATCAGAATTTCTAAAATCATTGGGGGAGGTGGCAACACGACTATTCACATTGGTGTGTAGAATATATGAGTCTGGCGACATACCATCTGACTTTTGGAAAAGCATCATCCACACAATTCCGAAGACGGCAAGAGCTGACAAGTGCGAGAATTATCGCACAATCAGCTTAACAGCTCATGCATCGAAGCTGCTTACAAGAATAATATACAGAAGAATGGAAAAGAAAATTGAGAATGCGCTGGGTGACGATCAGTTTGGCTTTAGGAAAAGTAAAGGGTCGAGAGAGGCAATTCTGACGTTACGGCTAACAATGCAAGCAAGGCTAAAGAAAAACCAAGATACTTTCATAGAATTTGTCGACCTGGAAAAAGCGTTCGACAATATGAAATGGTGCAAGCTGTTCGAGATTCTGAAAAAAGTAGGGGTAAGCTATAGGGAGAGACGGGTCATATACAATATGTACAACAACCAAGAGGGAATAATAAGAGTGGACGATCAAGAACGAAGTGCTCGTATTAAGAAGGGTGTAAGACAAGGCTGTAGCCTTTCGCCCCTACTCTTCAATCTGTACATCGAGGATGCAATGATGGAAATAAAAGAAAGGTTCAGGAGTGGAATTAAAGTACAAGGTGAGAGGATATCAATGATACGATTCGCTGATGACATTGCTATCCTGAGTGAAAGTGAAGAAGAATTAAATGATCTGCTGAACGGAATGAACGGTCTAATGAGTACACAGTATGGTTTGAGAGTAAATCGGAGAAAGACGAAGGTAATGAGAAGTAGTAGAAATGAGAACAGCGAGAAACTTAACATCAGGATTGATGGTCACGAAGTCAATGAAGTTAAGGAATTCTGCTACCTAGGCAGTAAAATAATCAATGACGGACGGAGCAAGGAGGACATCAAAAGCAGACTCGCTATGGCAAAAAAGGCATTTCTGGCCAAAAGAAGTCTACTAATATCAAATACCGGCCTTAATTTGAGGAAGAAATTTCTGAGGATGTACGTCTGGAGTACAGCATTGTATGGTAGTGAAACATGGACTGTGGGAAAACCGGAACAGAAGAGAATCGAAGCATTTGAGATGTGGTGCTATAGACGAATGTTGAAAATTAGGTGGACTGATAAGGTAAGGAACGAGGAGGTTCTATGCAGAATCGGAGAGGAAAGGAATATGTGGAAAACACTGATAAGGAGAAGGGACAGGATGATAGGACATCTGCTAAGACATGAGAGAATGACTTCCATGGTACTAGAGGGAGCTGTAGAGGGCAAAAACCGTAGAGGAAGACAGAGATTGGAATACGCCAAGCATTAATTGAGGACGTAGGTTGCAAGTGCTACTCTGAGATGAAGAGGTTAGCACAGGAAAGGAATTCGTGGCGGGCCGCATCAAACCAGTCAGTAGACTGATGACCAAAAAAAAAAAAAAAAAGGCTAACAGACTGATGGTACACAGGATACTGCCGATATAAGCGACAGGCAGTTTGGCTTTCGGCTGGGGCCATCAGCGTCTGACGCAATTGCCCTGGTGGCCGAGGTCTGCAGCTCAGCTCCGAGTGCTCAGGGCCCCTCTATGGCTATCCGAGGAGCTATTGTGAGGACAGGGAGGTCTGGTTATCATCGCCTAGCGAGAAAATAAGTAAAATAATTGCGAAAGGTGCTCTCAGGATCTGTCCTGGGGCCACTCTCTTGGGATGTAAACCTGGAACCTTTGATAGAAAAACTACAGCTCAGTGAGGACGTGCTAGACCTGATAGCCTATGCAGACGGCCTCCTCCAGCAGGTGACGGCCGTAGATGGGAGGACTTAAGAACCAAAAGTGGAACGGACCAGGGAATCGCTCGCTGAATGGTGGCAAAAATCGAAAATGAAGGTTGCACCACACAAAGCAATGTACTTACTGCTGAAAGGTAGTCTAATTAGGAATCCTGCTGTAAGAATTGAGGCACCACCAGTTCTTCGGCACCGTGACGCTATATATGTAGGAGTCATAATGGATGAAAAATGTCATTGCACATCTCATATAGATACCATAGCCCAACGAGCTTTGGAAGTCTTAAATAATCTCAACAACATTGGCCACAAAAGATTCCATCCGCCACCCAATCTCATTAAACTCTATCCTAACAGCATTTTAACGTTAATAGTAGGATACAGGGCTGGGGTCTGGGCGCAAAGGCTCACGAGGGTGATGACTATAAGAAGGGTGCAGCGGAATATGCTGTTACACTCTGTCGGGGAGTACCGAACAACTGCTGGGGAGGGGTGGCTCTGCTAGTGCTAATGGGGCTACGTCCATGAGACATCAGGATACGAGAACAGGCAGCCTGGTATTGGATAACCAAAGGGAAGATTGAAAAGACCGGGGAGATTATGGGGGTACAAGTAGATGACAAATTTGTAATTAGAAGAAGGGGGAAGAATTATGGCAGGAGTCATAGGAGAATGAGGAAACGGGGCGGAGGGTCTTCCATCTGTTGCCTGACGTTAGGGAGAGACTACAGATAGGTTACTTTGAGTCGAGTAGGAGTCTGTTGCAGTTCTTTACAGGGCGTGGACCACATATTTATATCGTTTTCGGATACGGGATACACACGCATGTGACTGTGGCGCTGAAGACGGTACATCCGACCACGTTATCTATGAGTGTCCAATATACGACGACATGGCAACCGAACTATGACACCAACTACCGAACCGCAACACCTATTCCCTGCTACGACGTGCCAGTACCTATCAGATCCTCAACACCTTGGAAAACGAGGTATCACAGAAGAACCTGAGGGGGTTCATTAGGGACCATAACGGTCAATGAATAAAAACCAACTAAGACTGACATGCACCTGCCCAATACCGCTGGGCGCGGAATGGCCGATCGCCGTTACGACCGAGATCCGCCGCGCTCCAGTATCAGGGAGGCAGGTCTATCAAAAATATCAATGCGATACAGCACTTCCATTTAGCTATTACTACCAACACAAACACGATAGGGACTGCAGCGGCCGGCCGTTTTGGCCGAGCGATTCTAGGCGCTTGTGTCCGGAACCACGCTGCTGCTACGGTCGCAGGTTCGAATCCTGCCTCGGGCATGGATGTGTGTGATGTCCTTAGGTTAGTTAGGTTTAAGTAGTTCTAAGTTCTAGGGGACTTATGACATCAGATGTTAAGTCCCATAGTGCTCAGAGCCATTTGAACCATTTGAACAGATTATGGTTCGGAGGAACCCTGACAGCAACACCACCATGTTGAACAATGCTTTTCGTGCAGCCGCAGGACTTTGTGTTACGCCTCAGACTGTGTGCAAGTGCGCAATAGTCTACTCGATGTGCAACTTCACTACGACATCCATAGCGAGGTCCATCTTTGCAACCACGACATCATGCAGCGCGGTACATATGGGCCCAACATCATGCAGAATGGACCGCTCAGGATTGGCATCACGTTCTCTTCACCGATGAGCGTCGCATGTGTCTTCAACCAGACAATCGTCGGAGAGTTGTTTGGGGGCAACATGGTCAGGTTGAACGCCTTAGACACATTGTCCGGCGAGTGGAGCAAGCTTTATGCTCCCTGCTGTTTTGGGGTGGTATTATGTGGGCCCGACGTATGCCCCTGGTGGTCATGGAAGGCGCTGTAACGGCTGTACGATACGTGAATGCCATCCTCCGACCGACAGTTCAACCATATCGGCAGCATATTGGCGAGTCATTCGTCTTCATGGACGACAATTCGCGGCCTCATTGTGCACACCTTGTAAATGACTTTCTTCAGGACAACGACATCGCTCTACTAGAGTGGCCAGCATTTTTTCCAGACATGAACCGTATCGAACGTGCCTGGAATATATAGAAAAGGGCTGTTTATGGACGATGTGACCCACCAACCACTCTGAGGGATCTACGCTGAAACGCCGTTGAGGCGTGGGACAATCTGAACCAGCAGTGCCTTGTGTGTAATATGCCACGACGAATACAGGCATGCATCAATGCAATCGGACGTGCTTCGGGGTATTAGAGGTACCTGTGTGTACAGCAATCTGGGCCACCACCTTAAAGGTCTAGCTGTAAGGTGGTACAACATGAAAGTGTGGTTTTCATCAGCAAAAAAAAAAAAAAAAAAAAAAAAAAAAGGCGGATATGATATTTATGTTATTCTCTATTCCAATTTCCTGTACAGGTCCCGGGACTCTCGGAACGGAGGTGATGCAAAACTTGTTTTGATTCTGTAGTAGCTGGACTTCATTACTAATTGTTTTCTTTTTCTTTTCTTCTTTTTTGTAAAGTTTCTTCATAAAGCTTGGGGAAAACTCTAAGTAAAATATCTCTTCACTGTATTTCCATGTTCGCTGATCATTACTGTTCCTGTCCAGCTTCACTGCGACAGTAGCACCACTCTATAGCCCACCTCTCCTTTCTGTTGTATGCGAAGTAGTACACAACAAATCTTTACTGCTGTGCAGGGTTTCTCTGTCTTGCGCAGACAATGGTAACGACAGTTGTCCCTCTGGTAAGTTTCGTTCATTAAGATACGTAGGAAGCCAGCTGCGACTACATGGTGGGCGCCGCCATGTGCAAAACATGCTGGAGAGGCGGCTGCCTTGAGGCGGGCGAGCCTCCCTGTCCTACGCAACGGCGCGCCTCCCCCGATCGAAGGAAGCGGCGCCTCAGGAGGAAGCAGATCCGGCCGCCTGCTTGTCGTCCTCCCACCCCAGAATCAGGCAGCCAGCAGGAGCCAGCACTTTACGGCTCGAAAATTGAATGGACGACTCCCGGCGAGGAGAAAGAATTGTACTAATAGAAGCGGCCGGGAGCCGTCGGCAGTAAAGTACCCCTTTGGTTGGCGCAGGACATAAATACTGGGCCCTCGGCAAGCCATCTGTATGCATGCGATCCCCACCCGGCGCAGCGCGGCACCGAACCACGCAAAAGACGCCGACTGTGGAATGCGCCAGTCAGCGTCTGTGTGTACGTGTGTGTGTGTGTGTGTGTGAGTGTGTGTGTGTGTGTGTGTGTCGGAGCAGCAGAGAGGAGAAGAAGCGCCCTCCTTCCACGCCAGCCACCCCGCCACCCCCAGCCAATGCAAACAATAATATTAGCTTCCTTTTGTTTTGCCTTCTCGCCAAGTCGGCGCAAACATTTTTGGTGACGCTCTCTCGAATTCTCCGCACAGGCTGCCCCAGAAGTTCCATCTCAGATAGCGGGCTAGCTCTGTGGGTTAGCTTGCTGTCGGTATCTTATTTGTTGGCAACGTGTCACATGAAAGCAGAAAATATACACAAAACCGATTTCTAATGTATGTTGTCATCGTTACGACGTAACTGGTACACAGTCGAGAAAGTTAAGGAACAGTGCAGCCAGACTAGATCCATCACAGCAAGTTCATCAGCCTCCCAGGTCTCCACCAACCTTTTGATATCTTCGTATCATACATTTATCTTGATGTTATCAATTAAATGATATCTTCTTCTTCATCTGGTCCTCTTCCCAGTCACCATTTCTTCAGTTTCATCATTATGCTGTCTTTTCTCATGCAGTGTCCTACCTAATTTCTTGTTTTCCATTTGAGATTTTTCCTCTGTTTGCCAGATCTTGTTCATACATCATAACACTAAGTCATTCCTTAACTGATCTGTTAATTTCTCTCCTTCCGTTATTCGCCAGACACATATGTCAACAGTCTCTAACCGGATCTCCTCTCTCCATCTCACTGTCCATGTTTCGGCACAGTACAAGGCTACACTCCATACAAAAACGCTAATATTTTCTTCGTTTATTTGCTGGGCCATTGAAAATACGCCTTCTGTAAAACATTCATTTTACAATAGCAATCCTTGTCTTAATTTTTTCATTACATGTCATCTTGTCTACAATTCTCTATCCTAAGTACGTGAACTGCACATATCAACTATTTGCTAAGCTCCATTTACAACCTATTATTGTCGATGTCCTGACTCCGAGAATACGGAGTGATTATAATTACATTTGTAATTTAAAATCGCTATAAAAAACGGCTGCTCAGAGTTAAGTCAAATTTGATCGGAATACTATCGAAGAAGGCGGATAAGCTATGGAAAAAAACGAAAATTTTCCCATTATGGGGTGCTGTAAGCGTCAAATGACAGATGAATCGCCTTACCACACAGCCATGCTGTTAGTTGCACATTAAACCAATCGTACTGTGCGATGTGCATGACCGCGCAAGTTTGGAATTCATCAGTTGTGACACTTTTAGCTAGGTAATCCCATCCATCACCGCAAAATCGTACCATATCGAGTGGGAAAAATCGTTCTTTAATAAAGCCGCATAAAAAACAACAATGAAATGTGTTTTTAGCCATAATGAGACTGGTCTGAGACATGTGCAAATCGGAATGTGTTACGGGTCACGTTAAGAATGCATTATACAATGCATGCCTTCAAATTAGTTACGTTTGTGATCGAAGAACTATACGCAGCATCTTTCAGATAAGCGCGCAGCCAGAATTCACGCGGGTTAAGACAGATGATATGGACGGTCAGGAAGTATGCAAACGACGTCTGATAATTCTAGCATTTCCAAAACGCCTCTGCTGCAGCTACTTAACTGACTGTGCCGTGTGAGGAGGAGCGGCATCTTGCAGAAAAATTATCCTCCTCACACAAGCACGGAGTTGAAAGGATGGAGCGACGTTAGTGCGTAAAAGACTTCCTCAGTTTTTACCAGTAACGGTACAGGTTACAACAGGACCCGCAGGACTCATCTCCTAGATACGACGGGGCTAAGATAAGCGTTGCCGCAATGCGCACCACACAACCGCCTTTGTGCAATCAAGCAGTAGCTGTTGATATACGAGAGGATTTTCCGTCGCCCATATTTTGCAAATCCGTGAATTGATGTATCCTTGGAGATGAAAATGGGCTTAGTCTGACCACAAAATGTTCCATGGTAATTCATTTTCCACTTCCATGCGAACATGAAATTATAGATCAAACATTTGTCTTGCTGGGAATCCAGTATCAAGCAACTCTTGAACATGGGCAATTTTGTATTGCACTTCGAAAGAATCTGTGTTTTCAAAATTCGTAATCATTTTCTTCCCTTGGCAGACATCGGACCAACGCTTTTCTTCATACTGCAGAAGTACGGCCGTACAGTCAACGTAGTTACAAAACAGCTTTACCAGCAGCTTGCGATTCTGGATTGAGAGAGTCATGCCGAGCATCTCAGACGGAAACTAGGAAACAGTCGTATATTCTGCCTCTTTTATTTTGCATATCCTGCCGCTTACTGTGCCTTCTAGTAGCAAGATTTTTGTTGAATTTTTTCCCATAACATTCCGTTCAAATTTGACTTCATTCTGAACAGTGGTTATTTCTTACAGCGTTTTGAAACTGGAACTTTAATTATAATCGCCCTTTCTGTTGCTTACTACATCTGCAGATGTGAAGTCGGATGATCTACATAATTATCGGATGTTGCGCTAGACAGTGTGGCTGAAAGAAAACATTTTGATACACACCTGCAGATCTAGTACGAGCAAAATGAAGGGAAAGAGAGATGAAAACGAATCAAAGAAGGGCAGTACGAGCCATAAAATGGGCCCTACGCCTAAGAGAATATCATAATTGCTGACGTAAATAGAAAGTGCATCCTTCATTGTGCGATCCCTTCTCATCTCATTACACGCCGACTATGTGACTACAATACTCTTTGAGTAAAACACCTTCAAGTACTCTTCTTTTCTTCCTTTAGTATTAATTCCGTCCCATACAGATTCCACTCCACTCAAGATTTGCCGACTCGGCAAGACTCACCGGAGGAGAAACACCCCTCTGAAGATGTCCAGCGCAGCTCTGGACGAAACGTTAGGAGCTGAAGAGTTTCATGGACCACGACCTTACATCCCGGAAGGTTTACCAGAAGGTATGTCATCCGGTCGTGAAAGCCTTCATACTATGTGCAAACTTAATTCTGTGTGCGATCATCGTTTGATTGTTTGTGTATCGTGTACTCTGAAGCGGACAGCGGGGCCAACCCATCATTTACGTAAACGATCCTGAGAAACCTCAAAAACGCAGTCAGGCAAGCCGGCACACAAGCCGCGATAGTTGATACCGCCGTGCGGATACGATCTCTATCTGTTTCACTTTCCTGTCTCTCAAGCTAGCGGGCTGCGCAGTACTCTATTCAAGCACTTATCAAGTAAACACGTATAATGTAATGCGTTGTTTATGCTGTTACGGAAAGTAAAAGGAGCTATGTCAATAAAACTGTAAGCTGTTGCGAAATAGCTTTCGTCGCTACGACAAAAGTTTTGTTCTGGCTCAAATGGCTCTGAGCACTATGGGATCTAACTTCTGAGGTCATCAGTCCCCTAGAACTTAGAACTTCTTAAACCTAACTAACCTAAGGACATCACACACATCCACCCCCGAGGCAGGATTCGAACCTGCGACCGCAGCGGTCGCGCGGTTCCAGACTGTAGCGCCTAGAAGTTTTGTTCTGACCACCAGGTGGTCCACCTAAGTACAGTGGAGGAATGTGTGTAATTGCTACTCGTCCAAGAAGTCCATATGTATAAGCACAAGAGAACTTGCAACATAATTCACTCGCGAGAGTAACCACATTGCCTGAAGATTATAATAAAAAACCATACAAATATGAACATATATATCAAGTGACGAATACAAAAATTATTGCGAAATTATTATTTAGTACACTATTATTAACATCTTTATTACTTGCGTCAACAGTCTTGCAACAATTTAAAAATGACAGAAGTTTTTGCCTGTAATGTTATTGAATGTACTGTATTTATTTTGTAATGATCGTGCTTTCAGTTATTGTACCATTCTCGAGCTACAGTCGTATATATATAAATTATCGAATGGTATATTCGATTTTAAACATACATCTACATCTACATCCATACTCCGCAAGCCACCTGACGGTGTGTGGCGGAGGGTACCTTGAATACCTCTATCGGTTCTCCCTTCTATTCCAGTCTCGTATTGTTCGTGGAAAGAAGGATTGTCGGTATGCCTCTGTGTGGGCTCTAATCTCTCTGATTTTATCCTCATGGTCTCTTCGCGAGATATACTTAGGAGGGAGCAATATACTGCTTGACTCCTCGGTAAACGTATGTTCTCGAAACTTCAACAAAAGCCCGTACCGAGCTACTGAGCGTCTCTCCTGCAGAGTCTTCCACTGGAGTTTATCTATCATCTCCGCAACGCTTTCAAGATTACTAAATGATCCCGTAACGAAGCGCGCTGCTCTTCGTTGGCTCTTCTCTATCTCTTCTATCAACCCTATCTGGTACGGATCCCACACTGCTGAGAAGTATTCAAGCAGTGGGCAAACAAGCGTACTGTAACCTACTTCCTTTGTTTTCGGATTGCATTTCCTTAGGATTCTTCCAATGAATCTCAGTCTGGCATCTGCTTTACCGACGATCAACTTTATATGATCATTCAATTTTAAATCATTCCTAATGCATACTCCCAGATAATTTATGGAATTAATTGCTTCCAGTTGCTGACCTGTTATTTGTAGCTAAATGATAAGGGATCTTTCTTTCTATGCATTCGCAGCACATTGCACTTGGCCGGCCGGTGTGGCCGTGCGGTTAAAGGCGCTTCCGTCTGGAACCGCGTGACCGCTACGGTCGCAGGTTCGAATCCTGCCTCGGGCATGGATGTGTGTGATGTCCTTAGGTTAGTTAGGTTTAATTAGTTCTAAGTTCTAGGCGACTGATGACCTCAGAAGTTAAGTCGCATAGTGCTCAGAACCATTTGAACCACCACATTACACTTCTCTGCATTGAGATTCAATTGCCATTCCCTGCACCATGCGTCAATTCGTTGCAGATCCTCCTGCATTTCAGTGCAATTTTCCATTGCTACAACCTCTCGATATACTACAGCATCAGCCACAAAAATCAACAGTGAACTTCCGATGTTATCCGCAAGTTCATTTATACAAATTGTGAGTAGTAACGGTCCTATGACACTCCCCTGCGGCACACCTGAAATCACTCTTACTTCGGAAGACTTCTCTCCATTGAGAATGACATGCTGCGTTCTGTTATCTAGAAACTCTTCAATCCAATCACACAGTTGGTCTGGTAGTCCACATGCTCTTACTTTGTTCATTAAACGACTGTGGGGAACTGTATCACACGCCTTGCGGAAGTCAAGAAACACGACATCTACCTGGGAACCCGTGTCTATGGTCCTCTGAGTCTCGTGGACGAATAGCGCGAGCTGGGTTTCACACGATCGTCTTTTTCGAAACCCATGCTATTCCACGTCGTCCATAAAAATCCCTTTTCGATCTATCCCAGGCATGTTCGGTAGGGTTCATGTGTGGAGAACATGGTGACCACTCTCGTCGAGTGATGTCATTATGCTGAAGGAAGTCATTCGCAAGATGTGAACGATGAGGGCGCGACTTGTCGTCCATAAAGACGATTGCCTCGCCAATATGCTGCCGACATAGTTACACTATAGGTCGGAGGATGGCATTCACATATCGTACAGCCGTTACGGCGCCTTCCACCACCACCAGCGGCACACGTCGGCCCCACATGATGCCACTCCAGCAGGGAACCTCCACCTCGATGGACAATGTGTCTAAGACGTTCAACCTCCAAACAGGTCTCCGACGATTGTCTGGTTGAAGGCACATGCGACGCTCATAGTTGAAGAGAACATGATACCAATTCTGAGCGGTCCATTCGGCATGTTTTTGGGTCCATATGTACCGCGCTTATGGTGTCGTGGTTGCAAAGATGGACCTTGCCATGGACGTCGGGAGTGAAGTGGCGCATCATGCAGCCTATTACGCACAGTTTGAGTAGTAACACGACGTCCTGTGGCTGCACGAAAAACGTTATTCAACATGGTGGAGTAGCTGTCAGGATTCCTGCGAGCCATAATCCGTAGGTAGCGGTCATCCACTGCAGTAGTAGCCCTTAGGCGGCCTGAGCGAAGCATGTCATTTACAGTTCCTGTCTCTCTGTAACTACTCCATGTCCGAACAACATCGTTTTGGTTCACTCCGAGTTGCCTGGACACTTCCCTTGTTGAAAGCCCATCCTGGCACAAAGTAACAATGCGGACGCGATCGAACCGCGGTACTGACGGTCTAGGCATGGCTGAACTACAGACAACACGAGCCGTTTAAGTCCTTCCTGGTGCAATGACTGGAACTGATCGGCTGTCGGACCCACTCTGTCTAATAGGCGCTACTCATGCATGGAAGTTTATATCTTTGGGCAGGTTTAGTGACATCTCTGAACAGTCAAAGTGATTGTGTCTGTGATAAAATACCCGCAGTCAACGTCTATCTTCAGGAGCTCTGCAAGCTGAGGTGATCCAAAACTTTTTTGATGTGTATAACAATTGCAGTTTAGATCATGGCCAAAAAATGGTTCAAATGGCTCTGAGCACTATGGGACTTAACATCTGAGGTCATCAGTCCCTTAAACCTAACTAACCTAAGGACATCACATACATCCATGCCCGAGGTAGGATTGGAACCTGCGACTGTAGCGGTCGCGCGGTTCCAGACTGAAGCGCCTAGAACCGCTCGGCCACACCGGCCGGCGATCATGGCCTACTGTCTACTCTTATTCATCAGCTGAGTGTGCACCTAATACCGCTACAATGGTAAAACAATCGTCCGTTTGTAGGTCAGGAAATGTTACCGCTTCCTCAGTTCAATGTAGGTTGCGGAGGTCGTGGAGACTAGAATCACCGGCGAACCGTTAGTGAAACATCACTGTTGACGTTAGTCCTTCATTCAGTTTCACACAGAAATCGGAAAGCAGCAGGCCAGAGGTCACCGCCCATCGACGATGTAAGACGTTGTTGGGTGCAGACGCGACACATACCAATGTCAGCATCTGCCAGCCCGGGAGACACCATCCATTATTGCAATGAGTGCAGGCGTCAGCGCTGCCGCCGAAGGCTGATACTACTGCGCGCCGCCGTCAGCGTGTGATAGCCCCAGCTCATGGGAGCCTGCCTGCCTCATGGCTGCAGCACACCATTACTGGAAGGACGGTGTTTAAACCGTGGTACTCACTGAAGTCAAGCCCATGCTGCACGATGACGAGCAACTAAGAGCGCCAACAGAAACTGGTGAATAGCAAACGAGGGACAGGGCAGCTCTTCTCCCAGGCTCGATCGTGGAACCCAGCAGATATGGGAAGATCATTCTGCCACCTGGCAGAATAACCCAGCAGTGCAAGAGTGCCAAGTGGTCGACGTACGGTCCCCAGCTCAGGAGGACACCTGTGCTATTGCAGATGAAGTCCTTGGAAGGTGACCTGACTATTCATCTGCCACTGCAGTGGTCTTCATCTCGAAGTTTTAAAAGCTGAGGAGGACGATGGCATTCGGTCTCACTTATATCCCTCGATACGATCGTGTACAGAGAATCTTATCGAAAATTTGAGTATAAGAGTGAGGGTCTGATTTTAAGGGATATTCATGAGAGCCTGCTGGTCGGTATTTCTCCAGCTGCAACAGCCCCAGACTGGAAGGGACACAAGGCTGCTGCAGCTGGTGTCTTCTTTGGGTGGCGACGACTTGCTCTGATCTTGTGTAGTCAGCTCCTGCAGGGCTCTAGCCAGAGTTCTAATATTGGCTAGCATCTTCCGCATTATCAGCATCTTGAATAAGTGCTCTTTCACTATGAATACACCTTCTTGCGGAGTAGTATACGGAATCAGGCTGACTCTTGCTTCCCTCCTTGCTCCCTGGTTTCGCTGAACGTTACAGGAGTAGTGCATCGCACTAAACAGTGTCTTGGTGCAACACTCCCACCTCCTTGAAGAAGTGCGGTCTACTGACGGTGACCTGTTTACGTTTTTGGACAACAAATATTTAGAAAGGTTTTATAAGCTGACATAAAAATACAAGACTTTCCTCTTCCTCTTGCTCTAATTCTCAGCATAAACCACTAGTATTTTATGTTCTTGAGAATATTGTTGTTCTGTCTACAAAAATGAGTGATTTTTTTTCCATCAGACGAGTTTCGCTTTATTGTGGTAAAGCATCATCAGTGGTCTGTAATTAAATTATTTACATTTTGATTTGCTTTTGGATAAAAAAAGTGCGCGTTAATAGTATGTTGATTTGTACTTACAGTGATTTTCGCTTTGTTTCTCACTTACATCAAGGAATCACGTCATTGCTTTTCTGCGTTAGACGCTGATAATTTTGGTCTATTATTTAGTTGTTCTGCAGCACTTAATGTTAGGCCAAAATTATCAGTGTCTAACGAAGAAAAGCAACGATGTGCTAGCAGACGGCATTTCCCGATGTAAGCTAGAAATCAGGCGAAAATCACCGCAAGCACAAATCAACATATTCTTAACCAACCGTTTTTCGATCTAAAAGCAAATGAAAGTGTAAATAATTTAATTACAGGCCACTGACGATGTTTTACTTCAATAAAGCGAGGCGCCTCTGGTGAAAAGAAGCGCGGGTTTTTGTATTGCAATGACAGAACATAAATACCCTCAAGATTTGTAAAGCAACTATGGACACCTTGGCCACACGAATGAATTTAATGTCCCCTTGTCAAGCACTAGTATTCTGTCCATCCTCAGCAACTATAGCTGTATACATCGAAATAATCAGCAGTCAGCTGCATAAAAGAAATTTAATTTCGTAACCGGTTCGGGCACTTAGTGCCCTTCTTCAGAAGGTTGTATCTATCGCGCTAAGTGCCAGTGTCAGCAATAAAATGCATACAGCAGAATCCCATGATCATGTGAAAAATTGGTATAAAGAAACCAAACAAGTGCAAGAGCCATGCCGGAACTGGTGCTAATCATCTGAATTCAGAAACCTTATTTCATTTACGTAACTGGTTGCCGATTGTTTCGATATACAAATCGCAACGTTCACTGGCTGTCCCTTAATCTAGATAATAATACCTAAGATTAGCCCAGTGAATGTCAGTTGTTTTCACACATAGATGTCAGTCTAATGAATCTTCACTTAACAAACTAGTAGAAGAAAATTTCCAAAACTGTTCCATCTTAGCGAATTCCGTTAACACATGGTTCCACTAAATTTTTCATGCTCGGCATTTCTGTTTGTTCGTCAGGTGGTATCCTTTTTAACTCGCTGCTTCTGTCATCATCCGGAACGTTGCCTTTGAAACACAAGTTACCGTTACGGTTCCTCAGAAAAGATGTTGTTAAAAGTACGCTCATACCACACCTACCCTAACTTCTACAATGTTAGTACTACACCCACGAATTGGATTTCCACCATTTACTTCTTTCTCCTTAGTTTGTGCTTCTGAATGAGTACTACTCGATCCTAATCTTTCAGTCCTCCTGTAAAGTTTAGTATTCCTTGTTACTGGAGAAACATATTGGTCGCTTTTAACCCACCAAACGGTCCATTCCTCCTCTCTTTTCATCGCATACTCTTGAGTAACGATACCAACTTTACCATACAAAGTTATTTTCTTGCTCAGCCTTTATTCACTTAGCTTTCGCACACCATAAGTAACTTAAGTCCACAAGGTTAACATTATGTCTTGTGCAACTTTTATTTTTGTTGTTATATCTGTACTATTTGCTTGCAGCAGTTCTACTTCGGTTGTTAAAATTCCCCACATTTCCTCCAGTGTAGCCCACGCGGTAGCCCATGCGGTATTGAAAACAACATGACTGAACCTCTATTAATTACACAACACAAGCAAAAGACAAGAGAACAAAGTAGAACGACTATAAAGGCACTTAAATATAATCTTAACATAACACTTCTTTTTTTACACAGAGTACGTGAAGGAACTTGCCCCCCTTCTTGCAGCGGTGTACCGTAGGTCTCTAGAAGAGCGTAGCGTTCCAAAGGATTGGAAAAGGGCACAGGTCATCCCCGTTTTCAAGAAGGGACGTCGAGCAGATGTACAGAACTATAGACCTATATCTCTAACGTCGATCAGTTGTGGAATTTTGGAACACGTATTGTGTTCGAGTATAATGACTTTTCTGGAGACTAGAAATCTACTCTGTAGGAATCAGCATGGGTTTCGAAAAAGACGGTCGTGTGAAACCCAGCTCGCGCTATTCGTCCACGAGACTCAGAGAGCTATAGACACGGGTTCACAGGTAGATGCCGTGTTTCTTGACTTCCGCAAGGCGTTAGATAAAGTTCCCCACAGTCGTTTAATGAACAAAGTAAGAGCATATGGACTATCAGACCAATTGCGTGATTGGATTGAGGAGTTCCTAGATAACAGGACGCAGCATGTCATTCTCAATGGAGAGAAGTCTTCCGAAGTAAGAGTGATTTCAGGTGTGCCGCAGGGGAGTGTCATAGGACCGTTGCTATTCACAATATATATAAATGACCTTGTGGATTACATCGGAAGTTCACTGAGGCTTTTTGCGGATGATGCTGTGGTGTATCGAGAGGTTGTAACAATGGAAAATTGTACTGAAATGCAGGAAGATCTGCAGCGAATTGACGCATGGTGCAGGGAATGGCAATTGAATCTCAATGTAGACAAGTGTAATGTGCTGCGAATACACAGAAAGATAGATCCTTTATCATTTAGCTACAAAATAGCAGGTCAGCAACTGGAAGCAGTTAATACCATAAATTATCTGGGAGTACGCATTAGGAGTGATTTAAAATGGAATGATCATATAATGTTGATCGTCGGTAAAGCGGATGCCGGACTGAGATTCATTGGAAGAATCCTAAGGAAATGCAATCCGAAAACAAAGGAAGTAGCTTACAGTACGCTTGTTCGCCCACTGCTTGAATACTGCTCAGCAGTGTGGGATCCGTACCAGATGGGGTTGATAGAGGATATAGAGAAGATCCAACGGAGAGCATCGCGCTTCGTTACAGGATCATTTAGTAATCGCGAAAGCGTTACGGAGATGATAGATAAACTCCAATGGAAGACTCTGCAGGAGAGACGCTCAGTAGCTCGGTACGGGCTTTTGTCAAAGTTTCGAGAACATACCTTCACCGAAGAGTCAAGCAGTATATTGCTCCCTTCTACGTATATCTCGCGAAGAGACCATGAGGATAAAATCAGAGAGATTAGAGCCCACACAGAGGCATACCGACAATCCTTCTTTCCACGGACAATACGAGAGTGGAATACGGGGGAGAACCGATAGAGGTACTCAAGGTACCCTCCGCCAAGCGCCGTCGGGTGGCTTGCGGAGTATGGATGTAAATGTAGATGTAATATAAGTTTTTCTCTTGAATGATAGTTATGTCTATAACTTTACCTACTTAAACACAATGAGTCATTCTCCTAGCTGATGACAAAACAAACTGCCTTTGGAAATACCACAAAGAAACACACATATTCCCAGAACACCATCTGGCTTTACTTCATCTTGCACGCACAAATACAATTAAACACCTGACTAAACTCCACTGACTTGTCATAACACTTAATGTAAACCAAATACTTTTTAAAAAAATCACCTGGACCTGGGTTTTGAAGTACAAAGAGATTTATTAGTGAAACATCCTTGTTTACATTAATACTTCATTCACTTTTATAAAGCGACTGGGTTGCAGCAGGTGAGTAACTATTGCCCCTCGATGCTCTAGTTGGCTGCAGACGTACCGTATGCTGTCAGCTACTGCCAGGCCGCAGCCAGTGACGGACACTGGCATCGGCGAAACCACAGAAAGATGACGCCACTACATACCACTATCGTTGTGTAATAGGCGCAGCACCTGGTAGTCTGTCCTGCCACAAGCTGCAGTGAATCACACCAGAAAGGAAGGTTTTTGAATAGTGGTACCCAGCATGGAAGAATTAGAGGGCCTATACTGACACGGGGTTGTGACCAGCAACGATAAGGGCCCACAGAACAGTAACAAAAAACACCGGAAGCCCTAGCTCAAACATGTGGTTCGTTACGGATGTGGCCGCAAGCGGAAGATATTCTAAAGGTGACCCAGAGGCGCAAAGGTGCTAAGTTGTCTACACACGGTATCCACATCAGGCAGAAACCAGCAGCTGCTGCGGACAAAATTCTTGGAAGATTGTTCCATTAAGTTTCGGGTGTGCAGCCGCAAGAAATCTCCTTCTTCTTCTTCTAATATTTAGGTTGTACAGCCATCTTCACAGTGAGCCGCAAGACTGCCGCTCCAGTGCTCGCTTCGTCCCTTTATGCTGTTGTACCGTTCTTGGAAGATGGCTGGCAGAATCGTCTGACATTGCATTGGTCTTCACGTCGACGTTCACCGCTGACGACGACGGCAGCGCTTGACATCAAGCACGTGTGCACATAATGTGACTGATCGTCTGAGAGACAGGGTCTGATTTGGGGAAGGGAGGAGCGGGGGGGGGCCTTTTATGAGAGGTCGTTGACCATTATTTCTTCAACTGCAGTGCCTTCAACCTGACATCCTGGAAGAGACCCCAGCTGCAGTAGCCAGTGTCGCTACTGGGTGGTGATGACTACATTTGTTCCCATTGGGTGATGATGACTTCATTTGTTCTGACTTTCTTCGTTTAGTGCGCTCCAGCAGGAGCCTATCTATAGCTGCAATACTGTCTAACTTCACCCTTCAGAAGCGCTGGTTACTTTCTTCCGCTTTAACAGCTTTGTGAATAAGTGGACCTTCACCATGAAGACTCCTTGTTGTGAAATGGTGTCGGGACTTCAGGCTTAGGTTGACTCTTGTTTCGAACTGTATGGTGTCATTTCGCTGAGCATTGCAGGCACAGTTCATGGTATCCGACGGAGTCGTAGAGCAACAGCTGTATGAAATTACTATTTGCGAAATTATGACGTAAGGTAACTGAACCGACCGACATGTAGTCATGCCAAATACAACTGACTATTGCCAAAAACATGAACCACAATAGTTGTTACATTATCGAGCATTTATTTCCAACAGACAATAGAATAGCTATATGCAGAATTCCAAAGACCGAAAACAAATAAATCTTGAGTACCGTTACTGCTGCTAATATCACTAGAATTCGTTTACATGATCGAAGACACAGATGTTACACCGGAAGCCTACAAACTCCAAGAGTACCGATGAATCGATTACGGGCAGTAATCGATTTTAAATTTTTGACTTCAACAGTTATTGAAAATTATACACTACTGGGTTAACACCTACGTAGTAAAGTTGTAATTAGCATTACAACATAATGATTAGGAGGTTCATAATAGCTACACACAGTCCGACTGGAAACAAATTCGAATGACGATGAGGGATTACAGCGAGGAAGACAAGGTACAATCTCATCCCAAACATGTATTGCATTTAGAAAAGAAGCTGCCAATAATAAGGAAAATTAAGGAAATGGATTAGATCTTCAAACTATATGAATCTTTAACAACATGAAGTGGTTCTCGATTAATACAACAGGCCATCCATCAACAACTCTGTCTTACTAGCAATGCACACATCTGCATTTGAATGTCCCATCGCCTCTGAGAGATTTTTACTACAGTAATTAAAACGATAAGAGAAATCTTACACTATATTTTGAACTCATTTTGCTACATAAAATATGGAAATGAGAAATATAATCTACAACGGAAAAACTAACAGACACATTTGTTCCATTTTCTACGAATTTACGAGCACATCTGTTGTCGTTCCTTTTATCGAATGTGTCAGAATAATCTGTCGATCCATGGCCTGTTGGCAGGTGAATAATCCCCTTAGAGTGAATTAGATAAGCTGTTTTTGCAATTCCGCTGACATCAGCTAGAATAACATATGGTGTTTAAACTCACCATTTGCTTAATGTCAAAAGTAGCAACGATAAGCACATGAAGTGAAAGAATGTTTTTATCTGGGAAACAAGCTCGATAGGACAGCATGTGGAAGGAAGACATCAGAAACAACGCCACAGGAGAAGACAGTTTTCTCAATAAAAGAGCTCTGTTGATATTAAATATTTATATCAGGCTGAAAAAGAAGTTACTCAAAATGCTTATCTAGAGTACAACATTGTGTGGAGGTGATTCATAGAACATCGGATATACACAAAAGAAGAAACTGGAAGCATTTTGAATGTGGGGCTATCGAAGAATGTTAAGAGCTTATTGGACATATAAGTTTGGGGTGAAGAAATACTTAAACGAATAGATAAGGAAGAAAATACTCTCGTTAGAAGGATAGAGAAAGTTAGTGGAAGATCAGTTTCTGCGATCAGGAATAGTTAACGCGGCCTTGTGAGGAGCAGGAAAGGTGAAAACATGTATAAGCAGACAAAGACTAAAATGTGGAAAACAGCTTACAGAAGATGCGGGTTGTAATAGTAACATTGAGATTAACAGATTAGCGCGAGATACGAAAAGATGATAGGCAGCAACAATTCAGCCAAAACAATGACGACTTAAAAAAAAAAAAACACTTGTTGTTCTGTAATAAGTACTTCAGCCGATGTCTTTTATGTCGTCCTTCGTTTTCATCCTTACTTCTTAATGACTACTTGACCAGTTGTTATCGTAAACTTTTCGATATTGCCTTTTCTGCTGCAAAATTCAACGTCTCTGAATGACAATTTAACTTACGTATTGATGAACGGAAGACAATGCGAAGACTTAGAATATAATTCAAGCAACAATACAGTGACTCGCCGCTAGACATACGACACGATGTGAAGGGGAAAATCGTTACAAATAGGGTTCTAGTAAGGACGAATGAAAGAGTTTGATTTATCGAATCAAAGGAGAACAAGTACTCGTCTTCAGTATTACTCAAGCATTTGGCATTCTCAACAAGTCAATTTGAGGATAAATGGAAATGAGTCAGTGGTTTCAGTGATTTCAAACAATCTTATGTGAGAATATGAAAATGTTGGAGGAACGTAAATGTCAATGTGAATGCAAACTTACATTTCCCTAAAGTCTGTCATGTAAATTTAGTGAAACAGTACTTGAGACAAGCTACAAAATCAATTCTGCCGCCTCCAGAGACAATAATAACAGGATGAAAGAGGTTAGGGAATGCTCTGACGCATGTAAGAGTTGATTATTCGCTCCATCATTGCGCAAATGGAGCATAAAGGGTATATCCATAACGGTATGGACTATCCTCAAGAATGCAGTGCAGAACAGCGTGCAGAATATGCAGAGAACAAAAACGTAAATTTACATCATTCAAGGACATACGGGAGATAATAGACATTACTCCATAAGACAGAAATCAGTTGAACGTACAAGTTTTTCGCAAGAAATCCATGAAAGATTGAAATGCGTTTGAGGTGGTCACCATGAGGATCTGTGCCTTCTCCGTAGAGGGTTTTATTACCGTTTTTGTTTTATTTTGACAAGAAGGGGGTGGAAGCAGCAATTTTGTCTACATCTACATCTATACTCCGCGAGCCACCTTACGGTGTGTGGCGGAGGGTACTTATTGTACCACTATCTGATCCCCCCTTCCCTGTTCCATTCACGAATTGTGCGTGGGAAGAACGACTGCTTGTAAGTCTCCGTATTTGCTCTAATTTCTCGGATCTTTTCGTTGTGATCATTACGCGAGATATATGTGGGCGGTAGTAATATGTTGTCCATCTCTTCCCGGAATGTGCTCTCTCGTAATTTCGATAATAAACCTCTCCGTATTGCGTAACGCCTTTCTTGAAGTGTCCGCCACTGGAGCTTGTTCAGCATCTCCGTAACGCTCTCGCGCTAACTAAATGTCCCCATGACGAATCGCGCTGCTTTTCGCTGGATCATGTCTATCTCTTCTATTAATCCAACCTGGTAAGGGTCCCATACTGATGAGCAATACTCAAGAATCGGACGAACAAGCGTTTTGTAAGCTACTTCTTTCGTCGATGAGTCACATTTTCTTAGAATTCTTCCTATGAATCTCAACCTGGCGCCTGCTTTTCCCACTATTTGTTTTATGTGATCATTCCACTTCAGATCGCTCCGGATAGTAACTCCTAAGTATTTTACGGTCGTTACCGCTTCCAATGATTTACTACCTATGGCATAATCGTACTGGAATGGATTTCTGCCCCTATGTATGCGCATTATATTACATTTATCTACGTTTAGGGAAAGCTGCCAGCTGTCGCACCATGCATTAATCCTCTGCAGGTCCTCCTGGAGTACGTACGAGTCTTCTGATGTTGCTACTTTCTTGTAGACAACCGTGTCATCTGCAAATAGCCTCACGGAGCTACCGATGTTGTCAACTAAGTCATTTATGTATATTGTAAACAATAAAGGTCCTATCACGCTTCCCTGCGGTACTCCCGAAATTACCTCTACATCTGCAGATTTTGAACCGTTAAGAATGACATGTTGTGTTCTTTCTTCTAGGAAATCCTGAATCCAATCACAAACCTGGTCCGATATTCCGTAAGCTCGTATTTTTTTCACTAAACGTAAGTGCGGAACCGTATCAAATGCCTTCCTGAAGTCCAGGAATACGGCATCAATCTGCTCGCCAGTGTCTACGGCACTGTGAATTTCTTGGGCAAATAGGGCGAGCTGGGTTTCACATGACCTCTGTTTGCGGAATCCATGTTGGTTATGATGAAGGAGATTTGTATTATCTAAGAACGTCGTAATACGAGAACACAAAACATATTCCATTATTCTACAACAGATTGACGTAAGCGAAATAGGCCTATAATTATTCGCATCTGATTTATGACCCTTCTTGAAAATGGGAACGACCTGCGCTTTCTTCCAGTCGCTAGGTACTTTACGTTCTTCCAGCGATCTACGATAAATTGCTGATAGAAAGGGGGCAAGTTCTTTAGCATAATCACTGTAGAATCTTAAGGGTATCTCGTCTGGTCCGGATGCTTTTCCGCTACTAAGTGATAGCAGTTGTTTTTCAATTCCGATATCGTTTATTTCAATATTTTCCATTTTGGCGTCCGTGCGACGGCTGAAGTCAGGGACCGTGTTACGATTTTCCGCAGTGAAACAGTTTCGGAACACTGAATTTAGTATTTCTGCCTTTCTTCGGTCGTCCTCTGTTTCGGTGCCATCGTGGTCAACGAGTGACTGAATAGGGGATTTAGATCCGCTTACCGATTTTACATATGACCAAAACTTTTTAGGGTTCTTGTTTAGATTGTTTGCCAATGTTTTATGTTCGAATTCGTTGAATGCTTCTCTCATTGCTCTCTTTACGCTCTTTTTCGCTTCGTTCAGCTTTTCCTTATCAGCTATGATTCGACTACTCTTAAACCTATGATGAAGCTTTCTTTGTTTCCGTAGTACCTTACGTACATGATTGTTATACCACGGTGGATCTTTCCCCTCGCTTTGGACCTTAGTCGGTACGAACTTATCTAAGGCGTACTGGACGATGTTTCTGAATTTTTTCCATTTTTGTTCCACATCCTCTTCCTCAGAAATGAACGTTTGATGGTGGTCACTCAGATATTCTGCGATTTGTGCCCTATCACTCTTGTTAAGCAAATATATTTTCCTTCCTTTCTTGGCATTTCTTATTACACTTGTAGTCATTGATGCAACCACTGACTTATGATCACTGATACCCTCTTCTACATTCACGGAGTCGAAAAGTTCCGGTCTATTTGTTGCTATGAGGTCTAAAACGTTAGCTTCACCAGTTGGTTCTCTAACTATCTGCTCGAAGTAATTCTCGGACAAGGCAGTCAGGATAATGTCACAAGAGTCTCTGTCCCTGGCTCCAGTTCTGATTGTGTGACTATCCCATTCTATACCTGGTAGATTGAAGTCTCCCCCTATTACAATAGTATGATCACGAAACTTCTTCACGACGTTCTGCAGGTTCTCTCTGAGGCGCTCAACTACTACGGTTGCTGATGCAGGTGGTCTATAGAAGCATCCGACTATCATATCTGACCCACCTTTGATACTTAACTTAACCCAGATTATTTCACATTCGCATTCGCTAATAACTTCACTGGATATTATTGAATTCTTTACTGCTATAAATACTCCTCCACCATTGGCGTTTATCCTATCCTTGCGGTATATATTCCATTCTGTGTCTAGGATTTCGTTACTGTTCACTTCCGGTTTTAACCAACTTTCCGTTCCTAATACTATATGCGCACTATTTCCTTCAATAAGAGATACTAATTCAGGAACCTTGCCCTGGATACTCCTGCAGTTTACCAATATTACGTTAACTTTTCCTGTTTTTGGTCTCTGAGGACGGACGTTCTTTATCAACGACGATAATGTCCTCTCTGGTAAGCCGTCAGGTATTTTATCGTTTCGCCCAAGGGGGGGCTCCCTCTAACCTAAAAAAACCCCGTGTGCACGCCACACGTACTCTGCTACCCTAGTAGCTGCTTCCGGTGTGTAGTGCACGCCTGACCTGTCTAGAGAGGTCGATGAATTTGCAACCATTATAGTCGCAGAGTCGTCTGAGCCTCTGGTTTAGACCCTCCACACGGCTCCAAACCAGAGGACCGCGATCGACTCTGGGCACTATGCTGCAGATATTAAGCTCAGCTTGCACTCCGCGTGCGATGCTGGTTGTCTTCACCAAATCAGCCAGCCGCCGGAAGGAACCAAGGATGGCCTCAGAACCCAAGCGGCAGGCGTCATTCGTTCCGACATGTGCTACTATCTGCAGCCGGTCACACCCAGTGCGTTCAATAGCTGCCGGAAGGGCCTCCTCCACATTACGGACGAGACCCCCCGGCAAGCACACCGAGTGCACACTGGCATTCTTCCCCGACCTACCCGCTATTTTCCTGAGGGGCTCCATAACCCGCCTAACGTTGGAGCTCCCTATAACTAATAGGCCCGCCCTCTGTGACTGTCGGGACCTTGCCGGAGAATCGGCCACTGGCCCAACAGGCGAGGCATCCTGTGGTGGCTCGGAAACGATGTCATCACCACTAGGAAGCACCCCGTACCTGTTGGAAAGGGGTAAGGCAGCTGCCACGCGGCCAGATCCCACCTTCGCCTTTCGGCCAGGCACGCGCGAGCCCACCACTGTCCGCCATTCACCCTGGAGTGATGGCTGACCGGTAAGATGCTCACTGCCGGAAGACGCAGCGACATCAGGGGTTCCATGTGATTCCAAGACCACCGAAGTAGGTCTCACCACAGTTGCCCCAACGCCACTACGAGCCGACGCCTGCGCCTCGAGCTCGATGAGCCTAACAGACAAAGCCTCCACCTGCCCCCGAAGAGTGGCCAATTCTCCTTGCGTCCGCTCACAACAACCACAGTCCCTACACATGACTATGTTTACCCTACTCTATACGGTGACAAATTCCCAAGATAATCTTCTGATGAGCTACTCTGATAATCAAGAAACACTCACTGAAATACGAGACGCGAAAACTACGCTAGGTTTCCCAGAAAAACTATTTAAAAGCTAAGCGCAGCAAATAAGTACAAAAACGCTTTATACAAACAGTACTCGCTGCTGCTGGTGCTCTCGCTCTGGCTGTCACAAGACAACTGCTGATTCAAGTGACTAGTGGCTAACGGCCGCGAAACAAACAAAAGACGGTTTTAGGGCGCTTTCTGTTCTAAACGATCAAGAAAACACTAAGAAATCTAACACGAAAACTACGTAAAGTTTTATCAAGAACTGTTAGTTACTATGCAGAGCAGATAAACACAAATAGAATCCCTTCCTTAGTGGAAGGTCGTAATCAAAATGCAAAATAAACGCTTTATACAAACAGTACTCGCAGCTGCTGGTGCTCTCGCTAGTTTTCGTGACATAAATTTTAGTAATCCAAAACAGTGTTCCGTTGTAAATGTCAGCTATTTACTCCTTGTGTGGAATATCGATGATTATTATTTATAAGGAATTTAATTTTTTGTCTTTCCGCATATCAGTCACATCTAAAAAAAAGTCGTGATTATTCGTTAAACTGAAGAACTACTAGTAGGCGAGTATTCAACCAATCCATGTAATTGGCAACATCCGTGGTAACAATTTTTTTGCCTCTCTGTGTCAACAAATATGTTGTCACATTACGGTAGACGAAAGCCGCAATGTCGCAAGAGCAGCTAGCAGACCCTGCTTCACCACCTTCCCCAAGTGCAATATATTGACGTGAAGGATTACATCATGTGGACCTTGCGACCTTTGCGGTAGAATTATTACTTATTTGTGCTACTGCTTGGCGCGTTCCTCAGCGTTCTTCTGTTTCCGGGTTATGTTTTGAATTCCGCTTCTCTCATCGGTAAATATTCACGGAAAGAAAGCTGCACGCAACTATTCGACTTCGCTGAAAGGGAGTGTTACTCATAACGAAGATCGATATCTTTCCACACAGTACTTGTGTAAATAATTTCGTTGAGATCAGAAAACCGTGCACCGGAAGCGCTGCCATCGACTGCCTTCCACGGAACTACGTGCAACAACCTAATAAGCGAGTAACCCATGTTACTCATGACTGATTCCTGGAAGCGGTACGTCCCATGCTGCCGCTTTAAGGGTTGTCTCTTTGACATTCCTTTAGACACTTCATCTTCTTCGTTTGATATGAAGAATATTGGTAGGTGTCCATTTTCCCTCTCTGCCAATCAAGGTGGAGCACATGATTATACGGCGAAAAAGACACTATTTTGCAGAATTTAACTTACATTCGAAACACGCAAATTATCATATAAGAAGAGTATTTTTGCAGAGTTGAAGGAAAATTGATTCTACTAGCAAATATGGAAATATTTTTCGTCGAACCACATTATCAATGGTAAATAATCTATCTTTGTAGAGGTACGAATGAGGGATTCTTTTTTCCTTTCTCATATTTACTATTTTTGCTAAATATTTAACCAACTGTATGGCTTAATAAGTCCCACCTAACGTTTACATTATACGTTAGTTCTAACATGAGCGAAATATCGGTATGAAAATAAATAAATAAATACGAGGATCGTTCAGTAAGTAATGCCATTTTCATAATTCAGTAAGTAATAGCCATTAATATACACAAACAAACGCCTTTGTTGGTGTTTACATTTGATGTTTGCACTGTGCGCCGGTGAAGTTTTGAACCGTTCTGGCAGACGTCAGAGCCGTAGTAAAGCATCAAAATTACGTCTACATACGACTCACGTCTCAAGCAGCGTACTGTTATTGAATTCTTACAGAAAAGAAACCGCGGTGAACAGCCATACACGTTTGTGTGCAGCGTATCGCGACGCTGCAGTTGATAGGAATACAGTTGGGCGATGGGCGAAGAAAGTTACAACCTCAGGAAATGTAGAAACATAGCTCCATTATCAGCCACACTCGGGACGTCCTGTCACAGCCACTGCTCCAGACAAGCTGAGTCGTGCGGATGCCATTATTCGTGCCGACTGGCGCATCACAAACTCGACGATATTGTCTCTACAGTAGTCGGTCAGCATTGAAAATGCGTCTGCAATGATCGAGACTCTCGGATATTCAAAGATGTGTTAAAGGTGGGTTCCACGAATGCTCACAGCGGACCACAAGATTCAAATGGCTCTGGGCACTATGGGACTTAACTTCTGAGGTCATCAGTCCCCTAGAACTTAGAACTACTTAAAGCTAACTAACCTAAGGACATCACACACATCCATGCCCGAGGCAGGATTCGAACCTGTGAGCGTAGCAGTCCTGTGGTTCCAGACTGTAGCGCCTAGAACCGCTCGGCCACGCCGGCCGGCGCCACAAAATTCAAAGAAAGACCATTTCGTCTGAATTGTTGGAGCGTTTTGAGACCGACGGAGAGCACACTTTGAAGATGACGCGAGTGCCAGTCATACAGTGAAAACATGGCTACGCCTACAGGACAATAGCTTTTACCAGCAGGGAATACACGCTCTTCCACAACGTTAGCCTACGGCCTTAGAACGTGATGGAGACTACGTAGAATAATAGGACATGGGCAAGACATGTTGATGTCTATTGTCACCAAATTCTGACTGATAACAATAAATATGATCTGAGAAAAAAAAAATATTAGGCACTACTTACTGAATGACTATCGAATATGTAACTGGCATACATCAATACAAAATACGAATTACGTGATTCGGAGTTTTAAAGCGCTGTCATTAATTGTCTTAACTTCTTTGCTACAGGCACTATGACAAATGCCTAATATTTCGTGAACAGGGTGATAGGTACACTATTCGTACTTCAGCTGAATTTTTTACACTCGTCCACGTTCTTGTTTAGTTATATCATTATTATGATATGCATGATTGCCTTCATCAGTGACAAAGTTCTTCAGAAAGAAGATATGGTTGCTTAAAGGTTATTTTTGATATAACAAAATCGAATGGCCGGCCGCGGTGGTCTAGTGGTTCTAGGCGCGCAGTCCGGAACCGCGCGACTGCTACGGTCGCAGGTTCGAATCCTGCCTCGGGCATGGATGTGTGTGATGTCCTTAGGTTAGTTAGGTTTAAGTAGTTCTAAGTTCTAGGGGACTGATGACCACCAAGTCCCATAGTGCTCAGAGCCAAAATCGAATGAAGTTGCATAATATGAATACTAATTTCGTCTTGCCGCATTGGCATCGATCGCTGCACCCATCTTCAGCGGCACAGTTAAAAGTATTCATACGTCACCAGATCTAGAATGCGATTTTTACTCTGCAGCAGAGTGTGCGCTGATATCAAACTTCCTGGCATATTGAAACTGTGTGCCGGACCGAGACTCGAACTCGGGACCTTTGCCTTTCGCGGGCAAGTGCTCTACCAACTAAGCTACCCAAACACGATTCACGCCCAATTCTCACAGCTTTACTTCTGCCAGAACCTCGTCTCCTACCTTCCAAACTTTACAGAAGCTGTGAGGTAGGAAGGTAGGAGACGAGGCACTGACAGAAGTAAAGCTGTGAGAACGGGGCGTGAGTCGTGCTTGGGTAGCTCAGTTGGTAGAGCACTTGACGCGAGAGGCAAAGGTCCCGATGTCGAGGCTCGGTCCGGCACACAGTTTTAATCTGCCAGGAAGTTTCGTCACCAGATCTGTTAAACATGCACGTGTTGTCATATTCCATTAAAAATACACCAGAAACGTTGCCATAATCCAGTATGAAATCTCGCAACTTCAAAAATATTAAACACGTTACTAACTATAAACTGCATTTAAAGTGAGGAAATGAATATGGAGCGTAATATCAATGTTAACACAGTGAAGCTGTTATATTTTTACGCTGTCTTTACTAACATCTCAAATGAGACGCTTTTACATGCGACTGCTCGCGTGTACGTGGGATACCACCGTACTGGTTGCGAAAGTACCGATGCCACAGTTGGCCGTGATGCGCACACAAGGGCATTTACTGTTTCACTTATTCCACCAACTATGGCGATTTCTTAACTGTGCTATGTGGAGAAATTGATATTTTTACTGACATTGATTAAACAGCTTCTGAAAAAGTTGTTATGTATGTCCTACCTTTGATGCACGTGCTAGAAAGAAACAGAAATATTTCAATTGACACTGCAACATATTAGTTTTCTGAAATGAAGATATCCGTCCGAACATATCTGCTTTAGAACGTTATAATCGTTGGGTGCCTTTCTGTCTTTCTCTCTTCGGTGCCTTTACTTCCCCTCTTCTTATTTCAACACCCTGTAGGAAGCTACAGAGCACTTAGTAGGAGAGATAACGATTAGATCACGTCTTGACTGAAATAAGGTTTGCAACTTAAGACAGAGCTGATTTTCTATAAATATGATAAATTCATTAGTTTTCGTGAAGGTTAAGTAGATCAAATTTCTCTCATAGATTTACTAGTTGTTGATGATATTAGTAGACTGTCAGGGACAAAGGATGACTTAGAAATGAGAATTGTTTGTTTGGGCAATGAAGTGAGCTGCAGGTTTGTGGTTTCGCCAGAATTAGAGTTTTATGTGGGAGGAGAGAATTTAGACAATAAAGGTGGACTAGTGTGGAAGAGGACTTTAAATCAAGTCGTATGACAGGCAGATGAAAATAATTCTCTTAAATCTGGAAATGTGAGTAGGATTTTAGGGGTAACACACGGTCAGGAAAGGTGGAGAGGAATTGTGTTTAAAGTTTCTTTGGGCTGGATGATGTTGCGTAGTTGTGAGATTTCGGCAACGTGTAGAGTTGAACGTTGGAAATGAAAGGCTACAATTGCCCTTGAAACGGCCGGGTGCTTGGATCTGAAACTGTTAAGGTGCTGATCATCAAGGAGATAATCATTGTGAAGGTATTTATGCGCCACAGAGGCCAAATTTAACATAAAGAATGACGACCAACACTTATTTGCTACAGAGGCGAAAAGTACGTAAACAATGGTGAACAATTAAGCTTAAGAGAACACCACAATAAGTTATCAAAACTTAAATTACTTTCCTTTGAATGATGCATCGAATTCCGTTTTTTACTTTACAACAAGGCAAAACTTTGAGCGTGATGAACATTAGAAAATTGCATCTCAGAGGCACACAGTGAAGTTGACAATCGTAATTGCTACCTAAAAATCAACATTACCGTAACAACAAATCGAATAACACTAAAAAAAGTTTTCGAAATATTAGAATATGTGACAGCTGCAACGAAAGTAAGCAATTATTCGTAAGAGCAACCATGGACACATTCAGAGCAAGTTAAGGGGCTGAGACACAGGGATTAGCTATTGCACCATAACCGGCTTGATCCCAGCCCATGTCCGAAACGGCTGCTCGTTTTAGTACAGGTTCTGAGACACACACGTAGAATACGCATTACATTTACGTGACAAACAATGGCAGATAGCACACGGGCTTCCAACTACACTCCTGGAAATTGAAATAAGAACACCGTGAATTCATTGTCCCAGGAAGGGGAAACTTTATTGACACATTCCTTGGGGTCAGATACATCACATGATCACACTGACAGAACCACAGGCACATAGACACAGGCAACAGAGCATGCACAATGTCAGCACTAGTACAGTGTATATCCACCTTTCGCAGCAATGCAGGCTGCTATTCTCCCATGGAGACGATCGTAGAGATGCTGGATGTAGTCCTGTGGAACGGCTTGCCATGCCATTTCCACCTGGCGCCTCAGTTGGACCACCGTTCGTGCTGAACGTGCAGACCGCGTGAGACGACGCTTCATCCAGTCCCAAACATGCTCAATGGGGGACAGATCCGGAGCACGTTGGGTGGCACGGGATACATGCGGACGTGCATTGTCCTGTTGGAACAGCAAGTTCCCTTGCCGGTCTAGGAATGGTAGAACGATGGGTTCGATGACGGTTTGGATGTACCGTGCACTATTCAGTGTCTCCTCGACGATCACCAGTGGTGTACGGCCAGTGTAGGAGATCGCTCCCCACACCATGATGCCGGGTGTTGGCCCTGTGTGCCTCGGTCGTATGCAGTCCTGATTGTGGCGCTCACCTGCACGGCGCCAAACACGCATACGACCATCATTGGCACCAAGGCAGAAGCGACTCTCATCGCTGAAGACGACACGTCTCCATTCGTCCCTCCATTCACGCCTGTCGCGACACCACTGGAGGCGGGCTGCACGATGTTGGGGCGTGAGCGGAAGACGGCCTAACGGTGTGCGGGACCGTAGCCCAGCTTCATGGAGACGGTTGCGAATGGTCCTCGCCGATACCCCAGGAGCAATAGTGTCCCTAATTTGCTGGGAAGTGGCGGTGCGGTCCCCTACGGCACTGCGTAGGATCCTACGGTCTTGGCGTGCATCCGTGCGTCGCTGCGGTCCGGTCCAAGGTCGACGGGCACGTGCACCTTCCTCCGACCACTGGCGACAACATCGATGTACTGTGGAGACCTCACACCCCACGTGTTGAGCAATTCGGCGGTACGTCCACCCGGCCTCCCGCATGCCCACTATACGCCCTCGCTCAAAGTCCGTCAACTGCACATACGGTTCACGTCCACGCTGTCGCGGCATGCTACCAGTGTTAAAGACTGCGATGGAGCTCCGTATGCCACGGCAAACTGGCTGACACTGACGGCGGCGGTGCACAAATGCTGTGCAGCTAGCGCCATTCGACGGCCAACACCGCGGTTCCTGGTGTGTCCGCTGTGCCGTGCGTGTGATCATTGCTTGTACAGCCCTCTCGCAGTGTCCGGAGCAAGTATGGTGGGTCTGACACACCGGTGTCAATGTGTTCTTTTTTCCATTTCCAGGAGTGTATGACAGGAAAAGTCAAGGCAGACCACTGAGCCCATTCATCCTGCAGGTACTTAAGGCTGACCGTATAAATTGAAACATCCACATGGGCCATTTAATTCTGAGTGAGGAACAAGAAGGAAATAAGTGAACCTATCTGACCCACAAGCAGTTAAAGTTAATAGACAATTTAAATTATTAAAGATACGCAAACCTAGAAAATATACGCACCATTAGGACAGATAACAACAAAACTTTCTAGATCAGGTACCCACAAAACACTACTTGGTAAAATATAAGCCCTGTTGCAACTGACCCAACGTTTAATTCGGGAAAGTTCTTATTACTGGGATGCTGATCCGCGTTAAGATCATTGACCAAAATAATGGGCAGTAGTATACGTGCGACCAAACTACGGTAAGAACAAGAAACGAAACATAGTAGCAAAAGTACAGGGGATTTCACGAATCACACAAGACATAGTGCTCACTGTTTATTCAAGTGTCGGTCCTAGGAGAGTGAGGGACTACTTATGTGGCCACATCCACCGATCAAGGCAGCAAGAAACAGGACTAGTCGAACTCCAAAGAACGTTATCGCAAAAGAAGAGGGAAGATGCGCCTCTCCAGTGGTCATAGTCACGCTTTCCATAATAAACATCCGCCAATCAAACGCTGCGAGTGGACGTGCATGGTTAGCAAGTTCAGGCCACCGTCCAGACAGACTCCTACATTGACAGCCGACCCCCAGCAGGTACCTAGTGCAAGTTTACCGTGCACTTCAACCCCGCCCGAGGCTCCTCAAGGCCGACACCTACGGAGACGCCAGGGAAGCCGCAGGTGGATAATGAAACCCAAAGAAGTTCCATGAACGAAAGATTCGATAAGAACGTGCGTGCGCAATTCAGGCTTGTTACAGTGAAGTTTCCGAGCTGTCAGGAAGTGCGAAAGCGCTTATTGTGGTTGAGAAGGGGTAGGGGAGGAGGGAGGGGGGCGGGGAGAGGATTTCACAAGTTGGAGAGGATTTCACAAGTTTACATAAGATACAAACGGATTCATACGGGATAGCTGGTCAGGGACAAAAAAATGTTGAGGAGCCTTTCTGATATCCTCGTTAGTACAAGCTTGCGATACCACAACAGTGAGCTGGCGATCGATACGAAAGCAGCAAATAGGTAGTCGGAGGTGACATCCAAATGCAGAAAAATCCAGCCACCACACACAAAACCGTCCATACCACCAAGAAGCGACAGGAAAGTGACAAACTGATGATAGCGCTGTTTATTCATGTTTATACGTTTAGGACTGGAAAGAATGAAGTCAGAAAGAGAGAAGTCAGACATAAGTTGTAATTAAGAAAAACGAAAGATCTGTGAAGACTGTGATTGAACGATTCTTCGCAATCTAATGCGAGCTACACCTCGGTTCGCTTTAATTTTTTTTTTAGTTCATATGTGTAAGGACTCATTCAGCCCTCATTATACTCGGGTCAAGTGGCAATGTGGTCGGTGTCTGTTCGTCAGAGATGTGCCCAGAATTTGAAGTTCTGAAAGTGACCCTACAGGCTTAACAACATCGCTCTTTTCCAAAACGCAGCCCTGTAATCCCAACCAGAACAAAGGAGCGTTTTAAGTAAACGCAAAATTACCTCAAGAAGAAACAAATCCCCCGCCAACAGTGGCGTTACTAGTCTGTCGGTTTCTGGAGAGATTACGCTGAAATTACAATGAAATGAAAACCCTTATCTGCATACAGTCGTTGCTGTAAGTAAACGGGGACAGTTGAAAATGTGCGCTCCGACCGGGACTCGAACCGGGGATCACTTGCTTACATGGCAGACGCTCTATCCAACTTTTTTTAATTTATTTCATTAATCTCATTATGTTCGTTTCCGTTCGTTGTAGCTGCTCGGGGTGGATGTCGCAAGGCACCCGTTTCAGTTCGTCGTTGATCCATTAAATCAGTTTTTTGTTACAGAGGGCAGATAACCTTCTGACCGAACACGCTGAGTTACCATGCCGACATCCATCTGAGCTACCGAGAACAGAGAGGATACTGCGACTGCAGGGACTTTTCTCTGGCACGCCTCCCGTGAGACCCACATTCGCAACTTATTGTCCCGCACTATATTCACAGTGCCCCTGCCAATCATACTCATTACTCGCAGCTTTGCCGCCTATTCCCGTAAGAGTTCGGGCACTGTTTGTGCATCCGCACAGAAGAAGAAGGTCAAATGGCTGGTGGGCCTTAACTACATATGTCCGAAAGAACAGATACCATCTTCATTTATGTATTACGCTGAAACGTTACATCCCAAATAGGAGGAAACTGGAAGCCCTCTAGGCAACTGCAGCTCAAAATCAAAACTTTCTTTGACCAAAGCCTGAAACGCTCTACAAATTAGGATAAACGCTTAAAGAACGAAAAATGAAGACTTAATCCATGCAAGAAAGGTCATTTTCAGTAGAGAACACCATGGAATTTTAAAAATACACACCACCCGGGGATTTCATTTGCAGTTTTGCAAGACTTTCTCGGTTCCATAATTAAAGTGAAACATATGAACAACAGGCTAATCACAATTTTCTTAAAATTTTCATATAAAATGTACAGAGCAATTGAATTTCCTGGCAGATTAAAACTGTGTGTCTTAATTTGCCAGGCAGTTCCACATCATCGCATGTCACGCTGCAGAGTGAAAATTTCATTTTGATGGTTCAGATGGCTCCAAGCACTATGGGACTTAACATCTGAGGTCATCAGTCCCCTACATGTAGAACTACTGAAACCTAACGAACCTAAGGACATCACACACATCCATGCCCGAGGCAGGATTCGAACTTGCGACCGTAGCAGCAGCGCGGTTCCCGACTGAAGCGCCTAGAACCGCTAGGCCACAGAGGACGGCTCATTCTGAATTATGAGTAATTGTTGTGAATAAGCTAATCAACCAAGCAAATAAAACATACACTGAACAATTCAGGGGAGGTGGTAGAAAACACTTACCTAAAATTTCACGTAAGTAACTTAAAAATTCTAATGGGCCATTTTAATACAGAGTTAGGCTCAGAGAGACAATTTAGGAAAACGAGTGATGATTTCTCTGCTGATAAATTGGGGAATGGAAATGGAAAGAGACTGCTAGAACTATGTTGAAAGTTGAACTTCAAACCTATGCCAACCCATTTTAAAAAGTGTATTAAACAAAAAAAAAGGAACTATTGCTATCTCCCAACAATCGCTACCTGGTATCAACATCCTAATAGATTTTTATTTTACACGTACGCAAAGGAACAAATATTGACCCAGACCACTATATAATATCCGAGTGACACTGAAATTGAAGCCCTAAAAATTCAGAGAAAGATGTCATTAATTCCTGATTTTGGTACTATCAAACTCCACCCAATGCTATTAGCAGATGTACTCAACAACACTCAAACACACAATTGGGAACTTCCCAAACACAAGCTTATCAAAATTGCTCAGAACCAAACTGCTTTACAAATCCGTAAAAAACATACTTGGCGAAATAAATATTGTAAACAAGCAGTAAAATCTCGTCATAAGGTGTGCAAAATATGAAGAACTTACAAATCAGAATATGCACATGACGTGATCCTAGAAATTAGAAACGAAGCTTCAAAATTAATCGGACAAGCAAAAAGACAATATGAGTACAGGCAACTGCGAGAAATCGTGGAATAGTTGCAAAAAAGAACAAAACAAGACCAAAACATTTTATAAAACATTGAAAAGAAAGTTAAACTGGTACCAGTCCCAAAATCTGAGCTTTTTAGAAGGATAAAGTATCAAGCGTCACTTAACAACGGAGAAGAGTGCAGAGATATCTGCATGTTCCTAAAAAAACTTCTGATTTTTCCAGAGCCCACTGAAATATTTTCACCAGGAATTCCACTAAAAACAGTTCATATGCAGAGGCACCAAATGAAGAGGAAATTGCTAGACTGGTTCAGTAGTCATGTGCCTGAGAATTTCCAATTTTATATGGACTGTATGAGGAAGTGACAGAGAATGGTTTAGGACCTTGTTTGGGCACGGCTGTATACAGTTTCGCATACTTTCTGATTGCACAACAGCGCCGAAATCGGAGCCACATCTAGGAATTATTATTCACGTGAATAACGTATTGTAAGTAGGTTGTTTAGGTTTTTATGTTGGTAACGCCACGTAGCGCTGTGTATGAAAATCACTGACTGTGGTGTGTGCAGTCTGTGGCTGGTTTGTATTGTTAGAATATTCGCTTGTGTAATGTTGGGCAATTGGATGTGAACAGCGCGTAGCGTTGCGCAGTTGGAGGTGAGCCACCAGCAGTGGTGGATGTGGGGAGAGAGATGGCAGAGTTTTCTGTTAAAATCGTTCATTTGCTAACTGCCTATCAGTAGTTCGGCCTTCAGTAATTAGAATCTTTTATTTAGCTGGCAGTATTGGCGCTAGCTGTATTGCAGTAGTTTGTGTAACGAAGATTTTTGTGAGGTAAGTGATTCATGAAAGGTACAGGTTATTGTTAGGCAGGGCCATTCTCTTGTAGGGATTATTGAAAGTCAGATTGCGTCAAAATAACGTAAGAGGTTTATCAGCACAGTAATTTATAATTTTCCAAAGTGGACGTGTCAGTATCAACTAAAAATTTCAAGTTACATGGAGATTACTGAAGTCAGGGTATTTTTCTGTAGGGCTCAATTGTGTGAAATTTGCGATTCAGTAGAATCAGTAATAATCACTTACTAGAAATTGTTAAGAATACTGTAATGAATAAAAAGCTTATGCCCAAACTCCAGAAGGGGGCAAGTGCCCCTTCTTCTCGCCCCCCCCCCCCCCCACCCATCCACCCACTGCCTATAGCAGCTGGCAGAGCACAGCCATTGCAGAGTAACGATGGTCCTTCCGCTTTCAGAGGGTCTTCCGCGTGACAAAAAGGCGCGGAATGATTGCGGAGTGGCAGCCGCAGCGGCCTGTCCATCACCTTCCGGTGAGTCACGTGGGACGCAATTTGCGAGAGCCGTCGCGTGGCCGGCAGTGTGGCTAATGGCGGCCGTATTAGCGGGATGGCCCCGCGGGGCCGCGGCCGCGTCCGTGCAGCAATTACGCCGGATTGCTGCAGCATTTAGTTAGGGGCGCCGTTTAAAAGGGGTCGGTCTTACCCCTTTGAGTCCCGGGGACAACTGCGGCGAGCGGTGTCTGAGTCACGCGCCACGACACAAAACATTCGGGATGCGCCCCGGGGGTACAACTCGCTGCCCCGGCGCAACAGAGGCAAAATATGCCTCGTCGACTCATCTCGACCAGCGATCATGATAGAAAATGCCCACCCCGTCCCAATAAACGGTGCGAGTGTGGACCATATGTGGCTTGGATTCAAAGAGATAATATCGACAGCAGTTGAGAAATTAATACCAAATAAATTAACAAACGACGGAACTGATCCTCCGTGGTACACAAAACAGTTCAGAATTCTGATGCAGAAACAACGGAAAAGCATGCCAGATTCAAACGAACGCAAAATCCTCTAGATTGGCGATCCTTTACAGATGCTCGAAACCTAGCGCGGACTTCAATGCCAGATGCTTATAACAGTTCCCCCAACGAAACATTTTCTGGAAACCTGGCAGGAAATCCAAAGAGATTCTGGTCGTAGGTAAAGTATGTTAGCGGCAAGGTACCATCAGTGCCTTCTCTGAGCGATAACAATGGAAACACTATCGATGACAGTGCTGCTAAAGCACATTTACTAAACACGTTGTTGTTGTTGATGTGGTCTTCAGTCCTCAGACTGGTTTGATGCAGCTCTCCATGATACTCTATCCTGTGCTAGCTTCTTCATCTCCCAGTACCTACTGCAACCTACATCCTTCTGAATCTGCTTAGTGTATTCATCTCTTGGTCTCCCTCTACGATTTTTACCCTCCACGCTGCCCTCCAAAACTAAATTTGTGATCCCTCGATGTCTCAGAACATGTCCTACCAACCGATCCTTTCTTCTAGTCAAGTTGTGCCACAAGCTCCTCTTCTCCCCAATTCTATTCAATACCTCCTCATTAGTTATATGATTAGTTATGTGATCTACCCATCTAATCTTCAGCATTCTTCTGTAGCACCACATTTCGAAAGCTTCTATTCTCTTCTTGTCTAAACTATTTATCGTCCACGTATCACTTCCATACATGGCTACACTCCATACAAATACTTTCAGAAACGACTTCCTGACATTTAAATCTATACTCGATGTTAACAAATTTTTCTTCTTCAGAAACGCTTTCTTTGCCATTGCCATCCTACATTTTATATCCTCTCTACTTTGACCATCATCAGTTATTTTGCTCCCCAAATAGCAAAACTCCTTTACTACTTTAAGTGTCTCATTTCCTAATCTAATTCCCTCCTTCACAAAAGAAGACGAAGTAAATATTCCATAATTCGAATGAACAACAGCTCCCAATATGGGGAACTTAGAAGTAGATATGCTCGGAGTAGAGAAGCAACTTGTTGTTGTTGTTGTTTTTGTTGTTGTGGTTTTCAGTCCAAAGGCTGGATCGTCGCAGCTCTCCGTCCTTCTCTATCATGTGCAAGACTCTTCATCTCCATCTGAATCTGCTTAGCGTGTTCATCTCTTGGTCTCCCTCTACGATTTTTACCATCCACGCATCCCTCCATTACTAAATTGGTGATCCCTTGACGCCTCAGAACGTGTCCTACCAACGGATACCACCTTCTAGTCAAGTTGTGCCACAAATTTCTCTTCTCCCCGATTCTATTCAATACTTCCTCAGTAGTTAAGTGATATATCCATCTAATCTTCAGCATTCTTCGGTAGCACCACATTTCGAAAGCTTCTATCCTCTTCTTGTATAAAGTGTTTATCGTCCATGTTTCAATCCATACAAGGCTACACTCCATATAAATACTTTCAGAAAAGACTTCCTGACACTTAAATCTATACTCTTCTCTTCGTCAGGAACGCTTTCCTTGCCATAGCCAGTCTACATTTTATATCCTCTCTACTCCGACCATCATCAGTGTTTTGCTCCCCAAATAACAAAACTCATTTTCTACTTTAAGTGTCTCGTTTCCTAATCTCAGCATCACCTGATTTAATTCGACTACATTCCATTATCCTCGTTTTGCTTTCGTTAATGCTCATCTTATATTCTCCTCTCATAATACTGTTCATTGCATTCAACTGCTCTTCCAGGTCCTTTGCTGTCTCTGACAGAATTCTAATGTCGTCGGCAAACCTCAAGTTTTTAATTCTTCTCCATGGATTTCAAACCCTACTCCAAACTTTTCTTTTGTTCCCTTTACTGCTTGCTCAATATACAGACTGAATAACATCAGGGATAGGCTACAATCCTGTTTCACTCCCTTCTCAACCACTGCTTTCCTTTCATTCCCTTCGATTCTTATGACTGTCATCTGGTTTCTGTAGAAATTGTAAATAGCCTTTTGCTCCCTGTGTTTTATCCCTGCCACCTTCAGAATTAGAAAGAGAACATTCCAGTCAACATTACCAAAAGCTTTCTTTAAGTCTACAAATGTTAGAAACGTAGGTTTGTCTTGCAAGTTTCCGACTCTTTCAATTGCAATCAAGACTTTAATAAAATGTCAAAAGTAAATCAGAACACTGGGAGGAGTTGTGGTCAAAATAACAATTGATTTATTCATTCTTAACATCACATGACAAATGATGGCTAAAGAAACCCCACACAAACATTTTATCTGACAAATGCTTTCAATAATATGTGGTCTATGGTTAACAAAGTGATCAGCTGGGGATTAACCACACTAACCAGAACTAATCTCTTTATCTGACTTCATAAATGTGAATCTGTGGTATAGCCCAAAAAGTACGCTACCTTAAGCATCTCTACTACTCCGTAAAGAAAAATATGGTTCCGAAGAACAGGGTGCTGAGAAGTATACAGGGTGATTCAAAAATGCATGTAAATATTTCAAGGGTGTATTTGTGAGGTAAATATAAGACAAAAATGTTCTATACAATTTTTTCCATACTTGGCTTATTACAGAGTTATGAACAAAACAGGATAATACATTCAATACAACGTAAGGTATTTAATTCCCAGAGTTCACAGTTTAATTACAGTGCATTTGGACTAACAACGCAAACTGATAAATAAACGTGACGTAACAAACTGAAACAATTCCTCGCGAACACTGTATTAATTTAGGTCCTGTTGATTGAACTACAGCAATGCACAATAACTAAGGAAAATTGAAGCATTTTACAGACTGTACTGTACTGTACTGTATTTGCACAAATCTTAATGCAATGCATGTTCAAAATGCTGTCCCTGAACTTGCAGACAGACCCGTGCTCGTCGCATCAATGATCTCTGCACATTACACAGTCCGTTCAACTCTCCACGAATAATTTCACAACCACCTTCAATTCTTTGTTGCAGCACTTTTCTGTTCGGTACTGCAGAAGAATACACCAATGTCTTTAGTCGGCCCCATAAATAAAAGTCTAAAGGGTTCAGGTCAGGTGATCTGGCTGGCCAAGCAATTGGTCCTCCGCGACCTATCCATCGATGTGGATACGCAGAATTGAGGTACGCCCTTACGTTGCGGCTGTAATGGGCGGGAGCACCATCGTGCATAAACCACATGGTGGCTCGTGTTGCAAGAGGGACATCCTGTAACAATCCAGGCAATTCTCCCTCCAAAAATTCGCAGTACGCGTGCCCATTCAGCCTTGGAGGCAGAACATGAGGTCCGAGTAAGTAATTCCCCACAATACCACACCAAATGTTTATGGAGAATTGATGTTGATATCCACGCACAATTCTCGCGCCAGGATTCTCGACAGCCCACTGGTGCATATTATGCGAATTGATTACACCCGCACGAGTAAACATGGCCTCATCTGTGAATAATATCCGCCGAATGAACATTGGATCATTCAAATGACGCTCTTGTAACCACTGGCAGAATTGCTGACGGCGAGGATAGTCTTCAGGTGTCAATTCGTGCACTTTTTGCAGGTGAAATGGATGCAACTGTTGTCTCCGAAGCAGCCGCCATACAGTAGATTGTGGAAGTCGTACAGCTGCACTAATTTGTCTCGTACTGATAGATGGATCTTGGTCTACCAGGTCCAAAACATGTTCCTCGACGTTCACTGCATGCTCAAGTGGTCGACCTGAATGTGGCACAGGACGAATGCCATACTCCCGCATACGTCTGTCCACAGATACAAACGTCTGATGACTTGGTAACCGTCTTCCTGGAAACAGCTCACTGTACCTTCGTCTTGCTGCAAGTGCATTTCCATCTGCTGCACCATACACAAGGTGCATATCAGCATACTCACTGTTTGAGTACATCATGTGCACGAAACCTTTAGCCTTCCGACGATGAATGAACGACAGGACGTACTTTTCCGTTACCAACAACATCAGCGCCATCTTCCGTACAGTAGGAGTAAACATCACGTGCAAACAAAAACAAACACTATTCATGCAGTTTCGAATCAACTGTTGGGAGATACGTATGTGAATTACGTACCAGAATATGGCATCCTGCTGCTTGCACTGCCGTCGTTTTGATACGGACATGACTTTCGTATTTAACGATAACTCTGGAATTAAACGTTTATGGAAAAACATTTATAGAACATTTTTGTCTTATATTTACCTCACAAATACACCCTTAAAATATTTACATGCATTTTTGAATCACCCTGTATATTGGAGCCCTATGCCATAACAGCGAATACTTTACCTTTCTGCTGGTCAGGGCGGCACAGTATGACACGCTCGATGACTGCAGTCACAGACAGTGACAATCTGTTATTAATGGCGTGTGCCCGGAAATATGCAAGTACATGGACTCGCGTTCGGCTGATTCAGAATGCAGGCACTTCCCTATGAGCCTCTAAAACCCTGGTGGATTCCAGGAGGACCCATTTGCTGGTCTGCCGAACCCATTTGACTCCGTGACACGACTACGCGTCACAGAATATGCCAAACGTCTAGACGGCCAACTCAAAACAAATTAGTACACCCACGCATAACTCATTGTATGTGTGATGCAAGAAGCAGATGGTGACTGGCACATGTTCTAAGTGGCACACTAGCAAAGGACTCAAATCTCACCATCTAGGTAAAGATCTGCTGTTCTTCACTAGCGAAGCACCAGTACAAGAGTGTTCTTCTGTTTCTCAACAGCTTTCCTCTGCAGCTCAGTAGCCTAGCACATTTGCCTGCATATACAGGGTGTTTCAAAAATGACCGGTATGTTTGAAACGGCAATACAAACTAAACGAGCAGCGATAGAAATTGACCGTTTGTTGCAATATGCTTGGGACAACAGTACATTTTCAGGCAGACAAACTTTCGAAATTACCGTAGTTACAATTGTCAACAACAGATGGCGCTGCGGTCTGGGAAACTCTATAGTACGATATTTTCCACATATCCACCATGCGTAGCAATAATATGGCGTAGTCTCTGAATGAAATTGCCCGAAACCTTTGACAACGTGTCTGGCGGAATGGCTTCACATGCAGATGAGATGTACTGCTTCAGCTGTGCAATTGTTTCTGGATTCTGGCTGTACACCTGGTCTTTCAAGTGTCCCCACAGAAAGAAGTCACAGGGGTTCATGTCTGGCGAATAGGGAGGCCAATCCACGCCGCCCCGCCCCCTGTATGTTTCGGATAGCCCAAAGCAATCACACGATCATCGAAATATTCATTCAGGAAATTAAAGACGTCGGCCGTGCGATGTGGCCGGGCACCATCTTGCATAAACCACGAGGTGTTCGCAGTGTCGTCTAAGGCAGTTTGTACCGCCACAAATTCACTAAGAATGTCCAGATAGCGTGATGCAGTAATCGTTTCGGATTTGAAATATGGGCCAATGATTCCTTTGGAAGAAATGGCGGCCCAGACCAGTACTTTTTGAGGATGCAGGGACGATGGGACTGCAACATGGGGCTTTTCGGTTCCCCATATGCGCCAGTTCTGTTTATTGACGAAGCCGTCCAGGTAAAAATAAGCTTCGTCAGTAAACCAAATGCTGCCCACATGCATATCGCCGTCATCAATCCTGTGCACTATATCGTTAGCGGATGTCTCTCGTGCAGCAATGGTAGCGGCGCTGAGGGGTTGCCGCGTTTGAATTTTGTATGGATAGAGGTGTAAACTCTGGCGCATGAGACGATACGTGGAAGTTGGCGTCATTTGGACCGCAGCTGCAACACGGCGAACGGAAACCTGAGGCCGCTGTTGGATCACCTGCTGCACTAGCTGCGCGTTGCCCTCTGTGGTTGCCGTACGCGGTCGCCCTACCTTTCCAGCACGTTCATCCGTCACGTTCCCAGTCCGTTGAAATTTTTCAAACAGATCCTTTATTGTATCGCTTTTCGGTCCTTTGGTTACATTAAACCTCCGTTGAAAACTTCGTCTTGTTGCAACAACACTGTGTTCTAGGCGGTGGAATTCCAACACCAGAAAAATCCTCGGTTCTAAGGAATAAACCATGATATCCACAGCACACTTGCACGTTGTGAACAGCACACGCTTACAGCAGAAAGACGACGTACAGAATGGCGCACCCACAGACTGCGTTGTCTTCTATATCTTTCACATCACTTGCAGTGCCATCTGTTGTTGAAAATTGTAACTACAGTAATTTCGAAAGTTTGTCCGCCTGAAAATGTACTGTTGTCCCAAGCATATTGCAACAAACGGTGTATTTCTATCGCTGCTCGTTTAGTTTTTATTGCCGTTTCAAATATACCGGTCATTTTTGAAACACCCTGTACTACACCCATTTTGGCACAAGCCAATCACGAGCTGGAGCTCGGCATTCGAAGCTGGGAGACCACCCTCCTGCTCTGCATACACAGATTTGACCAACCAGCGACTTTAAAAATTAATTGGGAGAAAAGGAAAAAAGATGCAGCTTCGCATCCTCCTTCCCACGGATTTACCACGTGTCTTTGCTAAAAGCATGACTTACGTGGAACCACAGCCCTCCATAAAGGTCGTTATCTCTCCTTTATCTTCCTTTTCTAAGTTTCCAAAGAATGGCCATAAACTTGCTAAAACTCTCGTGCCTTCACAAATATTTTTGTAGCACAGTCTGGACACCTGGGCGTCACTACTCTGTGCGTGGAATTCACAGAAACTCTCAGTTGTCTCATCAAATTTCTACCTAACAAGGGCCCATACTATGCTGCATTGCCGGTCATCAGATCTTACAATGCCCCGCTCAGAGCTGTTGTGGCACCTTGGCGCTAGTCAGCCTACCTGGATGTGACCTCCGACCGACCGGCACCACCCAATGTGTCTGCGCATTGAGACTGTGGGGACTTGGCTCTCGGCAAACGCTTTCACCAGGTTCCACAGAAAAAAGCTCCCCTCGGCTCTCAACCGCTGTATGCTTTTACTGCAGTCAATTAACTCGGCACCCTCTTCCTTCGAACGCAGGTAGAGCCTACTGCTATGCCTTCACTAGACAACACAAGCAAGAACATTAACTACTGTCAACCATTTCATCATATGAATGAAGTCAGATCATATCAGATATAGCAACCAAGTAATAAAGATCACCTTCCCTGTGAACATTAAGCGGCATAACACTGTATCAAAAGCGAGAGAGCCGTGCAATCTCTCAGTCTTTACTTAATCTATCTTCTGAGATATGTCATAGAACCAGTATTGCCTCCCATTCCAACATTTCTACGAAATCCAAACTGATCTTCCCGGGGGTCAGTTTCTACCAGTTTTTACATTCGTCTGTAAACTGATAGTTCAGTAATTTTCACTACTGTCGACACCTGCTTTCTTTGGGGTTGTAATTATTATATTCTTCTTGAAATCTGAGGATATTTCGCCTGTCTCATATATCTCGCTCACCACATGGAAGAGTTTTGTCATGACTGGCTCTCCCAAGGCTATCATAGTTCTAATGGAATGTCATCTACTCCCGGGGCCTTGTTTCGGCTTACGTCTTAAGCGACTTAAATCACTTAATAAAAGCAAGTCTTCTGGTCCAGACTGTATGCCTACCAGGTTCCTTTCAGAATATGCTGAGGCAGTAGCTCCACATGTAACAAACATATACAACCGCTCGCTCCATGGAAGATCAGTACCCGAAGAGTGGAAAGTTGCTATATGACTAATCCACTAAATTATTACAGACTCATATCATTAGCGTCAATATACAGCAGGATTTGGAAACATGTATTGTTTTCGAATGTTATGAATTACCTCAATGTGAAGGGTCCATTGAAACACAATCAAGACAGATTTAGAAAGCATCGTTCTCTGTACCCACACGAAGTCTTGAGTACTATCGACAAGGGATTTCAAATTGATTCCCTATTTCTAGATCTCCAGAAGACTTTCAACACTGTACCTCACAAACAGTTTGTAATCAAATTGCGTGCTTACGTAATATTCTCTCGGTTATGCCACAGTACCTGTTATTTCCTATCAGAGAGTTAACAGTTCGTGGTAACTGATTGTAAGTAATCGAGTAAAACAGAGGTGATTTCTGGTAATCCTCGAGATAGTGTTATAGGTCCTCACCTGTTACGTATCTACACTGAAGCGCCAAGGAAATTGGTATAGGTCGCGTATTCGATTACAGAGACATGTCAACTGGCAGAATATGGTGCTGCGGTCGGATACGCCTATGTAAGACGACTAGTGTCTGGCGCAGTTGTTAGATCGGTTACTGCTGCTACAATGACAAGTTTTCAAGATTGAGGTGAACTTGAGCGTGGTGTTATAGTCGGCGCACGAGCGATGGGACACAGCATCTCTGACATAGCGAAGAGGTTGGTATTTTCCTGTAGGACCAAAGTGCAACCCTTCCGCAAATTGCTGCAGATTTCAGTGCCGGGCTATCAACAAGCGTCAGCGTGCTAACCATTCAGGGAAGCATCATCGATATGGGCTTTCGGAGCTGGCAGCCCACTCATGTATCCCTGACGACTGCACGACACAAAGCTTTACACCTCGCCTGGGCCCATCAATACCAACATTGGACTGTTGATGACTGGAAATATGTTGCCTAGTCGGACTAGTCTCGTTCCAAATTGTATCGAGTTGGTGGTCGCGTTCGGATATGGAGACATCCTCATTAATCCATGGACCCTGCATGTCACCAGGAGACTGTTCAAGTTGGTGAAGGTTCTGTGACTGTGTGGGGTGTGTGCAGTTGGAGTGATATTGGACCCCTGACACGTCTAGATACGACTATGACAGGTGACACTTACGTCAGCATCCTGTCTGATCACTTGCATCCATTCATGTCCATTGTGCATTCCGACGGACTGTGCGACACCCCACACGCCCAGAATTGCTACAGAACGGCTCCAGGAACACTTTTCTGAGTTTTAACTTTCCGCTGGCCGCCAAACTCCCTAGACTTATACATAATTGAGCATGTAAGCGTAGGCTTCCGCGGCCGTTGTCTTCTTCAATAAAATTCTTCAGGGTATCAGACCGCATCGTCATAATTTTAAAATGCGCCAACGTTTCGCCCAGCGTTGCAGCTAGCCTTCATCAGGACCTTACGTTAACTGCTAAATGAACACACTTGGATTCCTTAAATAGCTGCACGAGAAAACCGTGTCGTTACTTGATTGGCTGTACTAGGAGGAGGAGGAGGGGTGAAAGGTATGCTTTATTGGTGTTTCCTTTATTATCTGTCACTGGCTGAAATAGCTGTTTTCTATTGGTCTTTATATTAATCCACCCCATTGGAGGAGACGGACGAATAGCGAACAGGTGATGGCTGTGACGTCACACTGTTTCCATGCTGTCCAGAAGCCGGCTGCGGCGTGCCATTGCTTTGTGTGCTCGCGACCACTACTGTGGCTCTCCGCGTGTCCGCATGGGCCGCCACGGCTCTGCCGCCGCTCCGTAGCCCTGCTATTGCAGGCAGCCAAGACCTCGGAAGCTTGTACCCGTCCTCTCTATTCATGATGGCGGGTCTTTTGGCTATTTCTATCGCCTCTCTAATCTTTCTTTTGAAAGTGAGAGGCTGTTTTGCCAGGACGCGGGCTTCTTGAAAAAATATTGGTTTCCCGCACTCTTCTCGGTGTTCCGCCACTGCTGACTTAGTGTGTTGTTTCAGGCGGATATATCTTTCATGTTCCGAGAGCCTAGTGCTGATCGGACGTCCCGTCTCACCTATGTAAACTAATCCACACGCACAACCAATTTCATACACGCCAGCTGTGTGTAGTTTGTCAACTGCATCCTTGGTAGAACCGAGCATATCTGATATTTTGTTTCTGCTTCGGAAAATTGGTTTGATGTCGGCTTTTCGTAGAATTTTGCCAATACGTTCGGTGACCCCTTGTACATATGGTAACACAGCAATGCTCTGTGCCTCCTTCTCCTCTTCCCTATTAGTCTTCTCCCTTGTCGACATGGTGCTGTCTATCATCTGCTTCCCATAGCCTTTAGTTCCGAAGATGGACCTGAGGTGTTCAAGTTCTGTCTTCAGATGTTCTTCGTCGCTTATCCTGTACGCTCTCTTCGTTAGCGTGTGCAGGGCGGACTTCTTCTGCGTGGGGTGATGGCGGGAGGAGGCGTGAAGGTACCTGTCCGTATTGGTTGGTTTCCTGTACACTTTGTGGCCAAGTTTACCATCAGGTTTTCGATAAACTTCCACGTCGAGAAAAGGCAGCACCCCATTCTTCACTGTTTCCATTATAATCTGGATTTTCCTATGCTGTTGGTTAAGGTGCTTGTGGAAGTTCTGTAACTCCTCTTCTCCGTGGGGCCAGATGACGAAAGTATCATCGACATAGCGAAGCCAACAATTTGGACGTAATGGTGCGGTCTGGAGGGCTGTTTCCTCAAATGCCTCCATGAAAATTTTTTGCTGCGATAGGCGATAGGGGTGAGCCCATAGCTACACCGTCAGTTTGTTCATAAAATTGACCTCTCCACCTGAAATAGGTGGTCGTCAGACAGTGGCGCACAAGCTCACATACATCTGGTGCCACGCGTTCTTCTAGGATGTTCACAGTATCTGACACTGGGACATTCGTGAATAGGGATTTGACGTCGAAGCTAACCATCAGATCTTGGTCCGTAACACGCATTTCCTTTAGGAGAGACACGAAGTGAGTGGAATCCTTAACGTAGGACTCGGTTTGATGCACTAGGTGTCGCAGCCTAGGTGCCAGTTCTTTCGCTAGGTAGTAGGTCGGCGAATTTATACTGTTTACTATGGGCCTTAAGGGGAAGTCGGTTTTGTGTACCTTCGGTACACCATATATCATTGGTGCCTGTGTCACTTGCGGGATGAATCTTCTGGCCTTGTCGAAATTGATTCTAGAGTGCTTGAGCAGTGCCTGCGTCGTTTTGATTACACTGGCCGTCGGATCTCCCTGAAGTTTCTTGTAGATAGGTTCTGCGAGAATATCTTCCATTCGTTTGTTGTAATCAGTCGTGTCCAAGACTACAGTGGCGTTGCCCTTATCTGCCTGTACCACTACTAAGTGGGGGTTGTCCCTGAGTTCCTTGATGGCATGGTATTCCTCAGCGTTGATGTTTTGCTTCGGTGGCTTTGCTTTATTCAGAACTCTGACCGTTTCCTGCCGGATCTTCTCCGCCTCGGCCTGTGGCAGATGACGTACCGAAGCCTCTACGGATTCTATGATATCTTCTTTTGGAACTCGCTTAGGTGCGACTGCGAAATTCATCCCCTTGGCCAGGATTGCTGTGGTTGCTTCGCTCAAGGTGTGGGTGGAGAGGTTGACCACTGTCCGTCGCCTGTCCAGCGTCAATGTTTCGTCCGTGGCTTGCTGTTGTAGTTTGTCGTACTTTCTCATCTGGCGGTTAGTAATACTATTGCTGGTCCTTGATGCTTGCTGAAAGGTTAACCTGTCGACTTTATCCCAGTCTTCCATCTGAAGTTTTCCGGCCAGAAATAGGTGCAGGCCACACAAATTCCTGTTCTGAGCATCGAGACTTATGCGGATGTGGCGAATCCTTTCGCGTAACATTGCTTTACTGGCCTTAACACAGATATTCCTCGCCTTGTTCGTTTTTATGTGAGACGTCAACCGCAACAAATACGGCACAACACTCGTGTCTCTGCATCTCTTCAAAAAAGCAAGGTGATTCAGCAGTTTACATCTTTTTAAACGCATTGCTTCTAACTTCTTGATGTTTCCGTGAATTTCCTGCCCATACAGGTTGGTTAAATGTAAGCGTAGGCTTCCGCGGCCGTTGTCTTCTTCAATAAAATTCTTCAGGGTATCAGACCACATCGTCATAATTTTAAAATGCGCCAACGTTTCGGCCAGCGTTGCAGCTAGCCGTCATCAGGGCCTTACGTTAACTGCTAAATGAACACACTTGGATTCCTTAAATAGCTGCACGATAAAACCGTGTCGTTACTTGATTGGCTGTACTAGGAGGAGGAGGAGGGGTGAAAGGTATGCTTTATTGGTGTTTCCTTTATTATCTGTCATTGGCTGAAATAGCTATTTTCTATTGGTCTTTATATTAATCCACCCCATTGGAGGAGACGGACGAATAGCGAACAGGTGATGGCTGTGACGTCACACTGTTTCCATGCTGTCCAGAAGCCGGCTGCGGCGTGCCATTGCTTTGTGTGCTCGCGACCACTACTGTGGCTCTCCGCGTGTCCGCATGGGCCGCCACGGCTCTGCCGCCGCTCCGTAGCCCTGCTATTGCAGGCAGCCAAGACCTCGGAAGCTTGTACCCGTCCTCTCTATTCATGATGGCGGGTCTTTTGGCTATTTCTATCGCCTGTCTAATCTTTCTTTTGAAAGTGAGAGGCTGTTTCGCCAGGACGCGGGCTTCTTGAAAAAATATTGGTTTCCCGCACTCTTCTCGGTGTTCCGCCACTGCTGACTTAGTGTGTTGTTTCAGGCGGATATGTCTTTCATGTTCCGAGAGCCTAGTGCTGATCGGACGTCCCGTCTCACCTATGTAAACTAATCCACACGCACAACCAATTTCATACACGCCAGCTGTGTGTAGTTTGTCAACTGCATCCTTGGTAGAACCGAGCATGTCTGATATTTTGTTTCTGCTTCGGAAAATTGGTTTGATGTCGGCTTTTCGTAGAATTTTGCCAATACGTTCGGTGACCCCTTGTACATATGGTAACACAGCAATGCTCTGTGCCTCCTTCTCCTCTTCCCTATTAGTCTTCTCCCTTGTCGACGTGGTGCTGTCTATCATCTGCTTCCCATAGCCTTTAGTTCCGAAGATGGACCTGAGGTGTTCAAGTTCTGTCTTCAGATGTTCTTCGTCGCTTATCCTGTGCGCTCTCTTCGTTAGCGTGTGCAGGGCGGACTTCTTCTGCGTGGGGTGATGGTGGGAGGAGGCGTGAAGGTACCTGTCCGTATTGGTTGGTTTCCTGTACACTTTGTGGCCAAGTTTACCATCAGGTTTTCGATAAACTTCCACGTCGAGAAAAGGCAGCACCCCATTCTTCTCTGTTTCCATTGTAATCTGGATTTTCCAATGCTGTTGGTTAAGGTGCTTGTGGAAGTTCTGTAACTCCTCTTCTCCGTGGGGCCAGATGACGAAAGTATCATCGACATAGCGAAGCCAACAATTTGGACGTAATGGTGCGGTCTGGAGGGCTGTTTCCTCAAATGCCTCCATGAATTTTTTTCTGCTGCGATAGGCGATAGGGGTGAGCCCATAGCTACACCGTCAGTTTGTTCATAAAATTGACCTCTCCACCTGAAATAGGTGGTCGTCAGACAGTGGCGCACAAGCTCACATACATCAGGTGCCACGCGTTCTTCTAGGATGTTCACAGTATCTGACACTGGGACATTCGTGAATAGGGATTTGACGTCGAAGCTAACCATCAGATCTTGGTCCGTAACACGCATTTCCTTTAGGAGAGACACGAAGTGAGTGGAATCCTTAACGTAGGACTCGGTTTGATGCACTAGGTGTCGGAGCCTAGGTGCCAGTTCTTTCGCTAGGTGGTAGGTCGGCGAATTTATACTGTTTGCTATGGGCCTTAAGGAGAAGTCGGTTTTGTGTACCTTCGGTACACCATATATCCTTGGTGCCTGTGTCACTTGCGGGATGAATCTTCTGGCCTTGTCGAAATTGATTCTAGAGTGCTTGAGCAGTGCCTGCGGCCTTTTGATTACCTTGGCCGTCGGATCTCCCTGAAGTTTCTTGTAGATAGGTTCTGCGAGAATATCTTCCATTCGTTTGTTGTAATCAGTCGTGTCCAAGACTACAGTGGCGTTGCCCTTATCTGCCTGTACCACTACTAAGTGGGGGTTGTCCCTGAGTTCCTTGATGGCATGGTATTCCTCAGCGTTGATATTTTGCTTCGGTGGCTTTGCTTTATTCAGAACTCTGACCGTTTCCTGCCGGATCTTCTCCGCCTCGGCCTGTGGCAGATGACGTACCGAAGCCTCTACGGATTCTATGATATCTTCTTTTGGAACTCGCTTAGGTGCGACTGCGAAATTCATCCCCTTGGCCAGGATTGCTGTGGTTGCTTCGCTCAAGGTGTGGCTGGAGAGGTTGACCACTGTCCGTCGCCTGTCCAGCGTCAATGTTTCGTTCAAATGGTTCAAATGGCTCTGAGCACTATGGGACTCAACTGCTGAGGTTATTAGTCCCCTAGAACTTAGAACTAGTTAAACCTAACTAACCTAAGGACATCACAAACATCCATGCCCGAGGCAGGATTCGAACCTGCGACCGTAGCGGTCTTGCGGTTCCAAACTGCAGCGCCTTTAACCGCACGGCCACTTCGGCCGGGTCAATGTTTCGTCCGTGGCTTTCTGTTGTAGTTTGTCGTACTTTCTCATCTGGCGGTTAGTAATACTATTGCTGGTCCTTGATGCTTGCTGAAAGGTTAACCTGTCGACTTTATCCCAATCTTCCATCTGAAGTTTTCCGGACAGAAATAGGTGCAGGTCACACAAATTCCTGTTGTGAGCATCGAGACTTATGCGGATGTGGCGAATCCTTTCCCGTAGCAATGCTTTACTGGCTTTCACACAGATATTCCTCGCCTTGTTCGTTTTTATGTGCGACGTCAACCGCAACGAAAACGGCACAACACTCGTGTCTCTGCATCTCTTCAAAAAAGCAAGGTCATTCAGCAGTTTACATCTTTCGACAAGGCCAGAAGATTCATCCCGCAAGTGACACAGGCACCAAGGATATATGGTGTACCGAAGGTACACAAAACCGACTTCCCCTTAAGGCCCATAGTAAACAGTATAAATTCGCCGACCTACTACCTAGCGAAAGAACTGGCACCTAGGCTCCGACACCTAGTGCATCAAACCGAGTCCTACGTTAAGGATTCCACTCACTTCGTGTCTCTCCTAAAGGAAATGCGTGTTACGGACCAAGATCTGATGGTTAGCTTCGACGTCAAATCCCTATTCACGAATGTCCCAGTGTCAGATACTGTGAACATCCTAGAAGAACGCGTGGCACCTGATGTATGTGAGCTTGTGCGCCACTGTCTGACGACCACCTATTTCAGGTGGAGAGGTCAATTTTATGAACAAACTGACGGTGCCACTATGGGCACACCCCTATCGCCTATCGCAGCAGAAATTTTCATGGAGGCATTTGAGGAAACAGCCCTCCAGACCGCACCATTACGTCCAAATTGTTGGCTTCGCTATGTCGATGATACTTTCGTCATCTGGCCCCACGGAGAAGAGGAGTTACAGAACTTCCACAAGCACCTTAACCAACAGCATAGGAAAATCCAGATTACAATGGAAACAGAGAAGAATGGGGTGCTGCCTTTTCTCGACGTGGAAGTTTATCGAAAACCTGATGGTAAACTTGGCCACAAAGTGTACAGGAAACCAACCAATACGGACAGGTACCTTCACGCCTCCTCCCACCATCACCCCACGCAGAAGAAGTCCGCCCTGCACACGCTAACGAAGAGAGCGTACAGGATAAGCGACGAAGAACATCTGAAAACAGAACTTGAACACCTCAGGTCCATCTTCGGAACTAATGCCTATGGGAAGCAGATGATAGACAGCACCATGTCGACAAGGGAGAAGACTAATAGGGAAGAGGAGAAGGAGGCACAGAGCATTGCTGTGTTACCATATGTACAAGGGGTCACCGAACGTATTGGCAAAATTCTACGAAAAGCCGACATCAAACCAATTTTCCGAAGCAGAAACAAAATATCAGACATGCTCGGTTCTACCAAGGATGCAGTTGACAAACTACACACAGCTGGCGTGTATGAAATTGGTTGTGCGTGTGGATTAGTTTACATAGGTGAGACGGGACGTCCGATCAGCACTAGGCTCTCGGAACATGAAAGATATATCCGCCTGAAACAACACACTAAGTCAGCAGTGGCGGAACACCGAGAAGAGTGCGGGAAACCAATATTTTTTCAAGAAGCCCGCGTCCTGGCGAAACAGCCTCTCACTTTCAAAAGAAAGATTAGACAGGCGATAGAAATAGCCAAAAGACCCGCCATCATGAATAGAGAGGACGGGTACAAGCTTCCGAGGTCTTGGCTGCCTGCAATAGCAGGGCTACGGAGCGGCGGCAGAGCCGTGGCGGCCCATGCGGACACGCGGAGAGCCACAGTAGTGGTCGCGAGCACACAAAGCAATGGCACGCCGCAGCCGGCTTCTGGACAGCATGGAAACAGTGTGACGTCACAGCCATCACCTGTTCGCTATTCGTCCGTCTCCTCCAATGGGGTGGATTAATATAAAGACCAATAGAAAACAGCTATTTCAGCCAATGACAGATAATAAAGGAAACACCAATAAAGCATACCTTTCACCCCTCCTCCTCCTCCTAGTACAGCCAATCAAGTAACGACACGGTTTTCTCGTGCAGCTATTTAAGGAATCCAAGTGTGTTCATTTAGCAGTTAACGTAAGGCCCTGATGAAGGCTAGCTGCAACGCTGGCCGAAACGTTGGCGCATTTTAAAATTATGACGATGCGGTCTGATACCCTGAAGAATTTTATTGAAGAAGACAACGGCCGCGGAAGCCTACGCTTACATTTAACCAACCTGTATGGGCAGGAAATCCACGGAAACATCAAGAAGTTAGAAGCACTGCGTTTAAAAAGATGTAAACTGCTGAATGACCTTGCTTTTTTGAAGAGATGCAGAGACACGAGTGTTGTGCCGTATTCGTTGCGGTTGACGTCTCACATAAAAACGAACAAGGCGAGGAATATCTGTGTTAAAGCCAGTAAAGCATTGCTACGGGAAAGGATTCGCCACATTCGCATAAGTCTCGATGCTCACAACAGGAATTTGTGTGACCTGCACCTAATTCTGGCCGGAAAACTTCAGATGGAAGACTGGGATAAAGTCGACAGGTTAACCTTTCAGCAAGCATCAAGGACCAGCAATAGTATTACTAACCGCCAGATGAGAAAGTACGACAAACTACAACAGAAAGCCACGGACGAAACATTGACGCTGGACAGGCGACGGACTGTGGTCAACCTCTCCAGCCACACCTTGAGCGAAGCAACCACAGCAATCCTGGCCAAGGGGATGAATTTCGCAGTCGCACCTAAGCGAGTTCCAAAAGAAGATATCATAGAATCCGTAGAGGCTTCGGTACGTCATCTGCCACAGGCCGAGGCGGAGAAGTTCCGGCAGGAAACGGTCAGAGTTCTGAATAAAGCAAAGCCACCGAAGCAAAACATCAACGCTGAGGAATACCATGCCATCAAGGAACTCAGGGACAACCCCCACTTAGTAGTGGTACAGGCAGATAAGGGCAACGCCACTGTAGTCTTGGACACGACTGATTACAACAAACGAATGGAAGATATTCTCGCAGAACCTATCTACAAGAAACTTCAGGGAGATCCGACGGCCAGTGTAATCAAAACGACGCAGGCACTGCTCAAGCACTCTAGAATCAATTTCGACAAGGCCAGAAGATTCATCCCGCAAGTGACACAGGCACCAAGGATATATGGTGTACCGAAGGTACACAAAACCGACTTCTCCTTAAGGCCCATAGTAAACAGTATAAATTCGCCGACCTACTACCTAGCGAAAGAACTGGCACCTAGGCTGCGACACCTAGTGCATCAAACCGAGTCCTACGTTAAGGATTCCACTCACTTCGTGTCTCTCCTAAAGGAAATGCGTGTTACGGACCAAGATCTGATGGTTAGCTTCGACGTCAAATCCCTATTCACGAATGTCCCAGTGTCAGATACTGTGAACATCCTAGAAGAACGCGTGGCACCTGATGTATGTGAGCTTGTGCGCCACTGTCTGACGACCACCTATTTCAGGTGGAGAGGTCAATTTTATGAACAAACTGACGGTGTAGCTATGGGCTCACCCCTATCGCCTATCGCAGCAGAAATTTTCATGGAGGCATTTGAGGAAACAGCCCTCCAGACCGCACCATTACGTCCAAATTGTTGGCTTCGCTATGTCGATGATACTTTCGTCATCTGGCCCCACGGAGAAGAGGAGTTACAGAACTTCCACAAGCACCTTAACCAACAGCATAGGAAAATCCAGTTTACAATGGAAACAGAGAAGAATGGGGTGCTGCCTTTTCTCGACGTGGAAGTTTATCGAAAACCTGATGGTAAACTTGGCCACAAAGTGTACAGGAAACCAACCAATACGGACAGGTACCTTCACGCCTCCTCCCACCATCACCCCACGCAGAAGAAGTCCGCCCTGCACACGCTAACGAAGAGAGCGCACAGGATAAGCGACGAAGAACATCTGAAGACAGAACTTGAACACCTCAGGTCCATCTTCGGAACTAAAGGCTATGGGAAGCAGATGATAGACAGCACCACGTCGACAAGGGAGAAGACTAATAGGGAAGAGGAGAAGGAGGCACAGAGCATTGCTGTGTTACCATATGTACAAGGGGTCACCGAACGTATTGGCAAAATTCTACGAAAAGCCGACATCAAACCAATTTTCCGAAGCAGAAACAAAATATCAGACATGCTCGGTTCTACCAAGGATGCAGTTGACAAACTACACACAGCTGGCGTGTATGAAATTGGTTGTGCGTGTGGATTAGTTTACATAGGTGTGACGGGACGTCCGATCAGCACTAGGCTCTCGGAACATGAAAGACATATCCGCCTGAAACAACACACTAAGTCAGCAGTGGCGGAACACCGAGAAGAGTGCGGGAAACCAATATTTTTTCAAGAAGCCCGCGTCCTGGCGAAACAGCCTCTCACTTTCAAAAGAAAGATTAGAGAGGCGATAGAAATAGCCAAAAGACCCGCCATCATGAATAGAGAGGACGGGTACAAGCTTCCGAGGTCTTGGCTGCCTGCAATGGCAGGGCTACGGAGCGGCGGCAGAGCCGTGGCGGCCCATGCGGACACGCGGAGAGCCACAGTAGTGGTCGCGAGCACACAAAGCAATGGCACGCCGCAGCCGGCCTCTGGACAGCATGGAAACAGTGTGACGTCACAGCCATCACCTGTTCGCTATTCGTCCGTCTCCTCCAATGGGGTGGATTAATATAAAGACCAATAGAAAACAGCTATTTCAGCCAATGACAGATAATAAAGGAAACACCAATAAAGCATACCTTTCACCCCTCCTCCTCCTCCTCCTAGTACAGCCAATCAAGTAACGACACGGTTTTCTCGTGCAGCTATTTAAGGAATACAAGTGTGTTCATTTAGCAGTTAACGTAAGGCCCTGATGAAGGCTAGCTGCAACGCTGGCCGAAACGTTGGCGCATTTTAAAATTATGACGATGCGGTCTGATACCCTGAAGAATTGTATTGAAGGATTATTGAGCATATCTGGGATGCCTTGCAACGTACTGTTCATAATGGATTATTTGAGATGCCTGTTCAGAAGAGATCTCCACCGCCAAGTACTCTTATGGATTTATGCATAGCCCTGCAGGATTCATGGTGTCAGTCCCGTCCAGAACTGCTTCAGTCGTTAGTCGAGTCCATGCCACGTCGTGTTGCGGCACTTCTGCATGCTCGCGGGCGCCCTACTCGATAGTAGGCAGGTGTACCAGTTTCTTTGGTTCTTCAGTGTATACGTATAAACGGTTTAGGAAACAATCTGAGCAACCATCTTAGGTCGTTTGCAGATGATGCTATCGTTTAACGTCTAGTAAAGTCATCAGGAGGCGAAAACCGTTTGCAAAACATTTTAGATAAGACATCTGTAACGTGCGAAAACTGGTAATTGGCCCTAAGTAATGGAAACTGTGACGTCATCTAAGTGAGTGCTAAAAGAGACCCGTTAAACTCCGGTTATACGGTAAAAAAATCAAATCTAAAGGTCATAGATTGAACTAAATTCCTAGGAATTGCATTTACGAACAACTTAAATTGAAACTATCAAAAAGAAAATGTTGCGGGGGAGGCGAATCAAAGACTTCGTTATGTTGGCAAAACACTTAGAAGATGCAACAGATCTACTAAAGATACTGCCTACACTACGCTTGTCCGTCCTCTTTATGAGTACAGCTGCGCAGTGTGGTATTAACGGAGTACATGAAGAAAGTTCAGAGTAGTGCAACATTTTGTATATTATCGAGGTATGGGGAAGAGATGGTTACGGACATGATACAGGATTTGCGGTGGACGTCATTCAAACAAGGCGTTTCTTGTTGCGGCGGGGTCTTGTCACGAAATGTCAGTCATCAGCCTTCTCCTCAGAATACGAAAATATTTTGTTGACGGTGATCTACGCAGGAAGAAACGATCAGCAAAATAAAATAAGGGAAATCAGAGCTCGCACGGAATGTATTGACATTTCTGTGACGCCCAAGATACTTCAGAAAGGTTTGCGCTTTCACAATCGTAGACTTTGCCAAGTCACAAAAAGAGTATCTCATTACTGCTTAACATAGAGCTTAGGATAAACTACAGACGAATTTGTCACCAACATCAGGTTTCCTTGCTTTCACATTCATTCACTTCACTAACTCACTACCAAATTCTCATATTCGTAGCTAATCGTCTGAAGATGTGCAAACCTGCGTGAAACTGGTAAAGGCGAACTAAAATATCATCTCAACCTTTCAACTGATATTAAAACTAATTCCTAACAACACGCGTCGTGAACTGCTAGATAGGTAACAAATTCTTCAAGTACCTTTATGTAACTGTGAAAAGCCGCTTAGTCCAGCAGGAATATCTCTCAGCAGGAGTGTCACAATGCACAACAGTTTGAACCCTCGACAGACGAGCTGTTTGCGGCTTAGTTATGGACGTGTCGTTACGAGTCTCCATTGAATCCAGTATCAAAATTGTCCTAGTTAGCGAAAATGTTAACTTTTCGATTAAGGTCCCATTTAATTGTGTTTAAATTTTACCCGTGGCTCATGAATGGAGAATGTTGTACATCCGTCGTGTGGCACCGTTACAGTTTGATGATAATGTAAGATATATAACACGCCAGTATACTCCAACATAGATACGTCGAAATAAAATTCAGTGTTATAACTCCCTAAAAAATAGCGATAAATTACATGTTCATTACTCTGCTGCAAGAATAACGTTTATAACTTTTAACTGTCTAAATAAATATTCGTTTCACGTGTTATTTGCAAGTTGCAGAGAGAAACACTTCATCTGAAACATCCTGCGTACATTTCAGGGTGTATGAAAATGAATAACGAAAAGTATACAGTAACAGAACCAAAATGTTACAGTAAACGTGACTCAAGAATAGTGCCCGTTGCGAGATAATTGCAGACGTGTGGTTGCGAACCACCACAAACTTTAGTACGAGATATTGTCCTAATTAGTAGAAATGTAAGCTTTCCGATTAAACTGTCAACTAATTGGGTCCGAATTTCCGCAATAGTCGACACAGGCAGTGACACATTTTTCTATTGATGTGATAAGTCTGTAACACCCCACCCATCAATTATCTGGTTGCGGCGTGTGTTCACCCCAGCTAATTGACTAACAGATCAACAGAGTGCGAAACAGCCGCAATATCGGATAACGCAAAAAACTAATAAGGCCCTGTGACTCGTGATTGAACTGCGGTGGCAGTGTTGACAATAATTTATTCAGAATTGATCACTTTTAATTAAAAAGGGGTGCAAATTGATGTTATGTTCAGCTATTGAACACCAGATGCAAATGATGAACATAAAATTAATTAAGAAAGTGACTTGGGATTTCAACTACTTGACTGAAAACAGATGCAGTCGATTAGCACAAATTTATTTTAACTCCCGACCTTCAATCATCACATTACAAGACTCTCCTATCAGGCAGTGGTAATAAATTGCGTTTATGTGGAGTAAAGCGCGATAAATCAAAAATAATTCCTATTGACTGACCCAGGCGTAATGCAAAGTGCAAGAAGAATTCCCCAATACACGGCCCATGAAACCCTTGTGGAAACTTTGCCGACATGATCCAACAAATTAATCAGCTGGAGCGGGTGCATATCACCGAATTCAGCATGGTGCAGCGGTGTCATTGTGAGGATGTTGGCCAGCCTCATGGTGCTGCAAGGCTGCACTCGTCTATTCACTCCTAGCTATCTTGCTCAGTACATAGCTGAACCAAAACTTACTATCTCGAAGCTCAATCGTTCCATTTGCTAAGTCCTAAAGTGCAGAGATGCTCACTTTTTTTCAGGCAAGCTGAGTAAAGAACGCCACGTCCGCACTCAGGGCAAGCTGGGAACGGAAGACCTCTATGGAGACTTCTCCCAGTCCGCTCTTTGCCTCATTTTCCCCTCCAGCAAAATCACTTACGCCAATTTGCAGCGCAAGTCGCGTTAATTATGTGTCGCTTCCCAGCGCCGACCAATGCCTGTTCTGGGAAGTGAACAAATTCCCACAAAATTTCCCTTCCTCTCAACTTCTGCTAATTAGCTCCTCCCAGGCCACCCATCAGGGTTAGTGTCTGCACAAAACACCAGTTTTTCCAGAATTCTGACTCCCGGGAGAGTACTTCAAATTCCTTGATCCTACACTCCCATCAGAGGTCGGCGTATTTCATTCTGTCTCTCTTCACCTGCTTTACTTCAGACTCTGCGGACCGTGAACTCAGCGTGAAGTTGCTATAGTCATGAACACGCATATTTTGGCCTCTGTTCACCGCTCCACCATCGCTTTGCGCGGCTTTCTCGCATGTTTAACTGAAAATTGGACGACAGACCTTTATCAACAGGTGTACAAGTTCTCTGTCTGCTTCCCGGTACATGGGCATGGGGTCAACCACCCACTCACTGTCGCTCATCTTAAGGCAGCTGGAGGCCGTGCCCTGTTACCGCTTTCTCAGAGCTTGAGCCACCCTAAGCTGCCTATTGTCGCTTCCCTTCGCCGCTCCCCACCTGGCCACTGTCAATTCTGAATACTTCAACTAGCCTCCAGTAAATCGATGTGTTTCCACAAAGTTTTCATGTCGTGTGAATTCCTTTAAAACCATCACCTGACATTAATTATTCCAATACGTCCATACTATACCCTCTACAAGATGCATTGTGCCTTGTCAGTCATTTTTGTTCAGCCCTACTGTTCGCTCAACCTGAGTTAGATGATCTTTAATGACTTCATCTAAGGGGCATAGTTCTTGCCATCTTACAAGGCATGTAACGTACCAGAATTGTCTAAGATGCATAGGGCGAGCAGGGCCTCTATAAACGGTGTTCGGAAATTCCCATTACAAACTTCGGTACTTGTCAAGATGGTTGAATACACGGGAAACGTACCGTTTTCGTGCAACAGCTGTCTGACAATATGTTTGCAAGGTAGGTATGCAAAAGGGTAGTCATGATGGAGGGGTGGTTACGTCGGATCAGTTGATGTTATTTGTCGTCCACGCTACCTCTGTGACATGTTTCGAGCCTAATTCATGTGTCTGTGAGTGTGGAGCGATATGGTTGAGTTCACGTTTGCAGACCGACGTGATCCTTCTGTATGGCGAAGCTCACGGTAATGGAAGAGCTGCTCGACCCCTTTATCAAGATCGTTCCCCACTACAACCGACTACATGGCATACGCTTTTCGCCACATATACGCAACAACCGTTAGAAGAAAGGGTGCCTTAATCGTCTGCAGGCGTGACTGTGGTGCTGCCAGGAGACGCCACACACCCGAATTGGTTTAGGCCGCACTGAATCTCGTTGAAGACAACCCATCAACGAGTACACGAGCAATTTGTTTGGCTATCACTGAGTGAAACTGGAAAACAAGTGATGTACTGCGACACACCTAATCAATTAGTCGCAAAAGCGGTCGCGTTACCAACTCGTTTTCAAATGGTTGTAGCACGGAAACGCTAAGTTTCCGGACGTAGGTTCCAGTTCAAAACATTATCCACTCACTCCACTCTACAAGTCCGAGAAGTTTGTAACGCGAATTTCCAAACACCCTGCATTGTCCTCCAAGTGCAGTTGACGTGAGTGCTACGGGTTTTTCTGTCTTAGGTTATCTCAAAAGTAAAGATGAAAACAATTTGGCATGAGTATCCTGATTTAGAACTGGGCAGGTATGGGGCATCTCTAATGAACTTCCGCATGTTCATGTTTCTGCGATAAAGAACCATCCCTCAGTTACAATATTGTAAAATTAAACGCAACGAAATCTTAACGCGAACACCAAAATTACTTGGCCCTGAGCAGTGATGCTGAAGTCGACATAGAGTATTCTACTACATGATTACTCCTGTTATTCCGCCACAGATTAATGAAATTAGTAAAAGTGACCAAAGAGATGCAGTCTAATTGAGTAATAGATAACATTCAAGATAAAGACGTATTTGTTGTATCCTGCCTACTCTTCAAATGTGGGGTGCCTAAGAAACCTGCTTCTCGGGTAGCTGGACAACAATTCAAGCAAATCGTATTAATGAATTTTATTACAGAAAATAAATGACATTACATAACTTTTTATTTATACAGATTGGTCGCAAGCAAAGGGCGACATGCAAATAAGAAATCTCTCAGTATGTACAGTTCCTAATCCAAGTTCAATGAGCGGTAGAGGTGGGCAATCACTACAGTAATTCGTATCGAAAGTATCTAGATCAGCTGGAGAAATATAGGCCAGGCAATGGAGGAAACGATTAACAAAACAGTTGCCACTGCCTGTCAGTATCCAGCCTCCGAGAGCCACAGAAACGTCGCTTAGAGAGTTGGCTGGTGCTACAGTTCCACCACTAACGAAGCACACAACTGACCCTTTGCATATTGGAGCTAGATTAGGAAACGTCTTCGGTTCGTGACAAATCAGCTTGTCACGAGACTCTACTTACAGGACGGTGTGCCATCTCACGGTGAGAGCAAACAGATATTTAATTCTGTCTCAGCGTCAGAAAAATTTAGGGGCTAGTATGGAGATAATCGTCCTTTTGAAATACTCGGAAGGATCGTACATGCCCCAATAGCAATCGTAGTGTTGATCTCACTAGCCACGTTGGAAAAGTCTTTGAGCAGATGGTCCACCACCGCCTAATAAGTACTTATTTCAACCTTCAGAAACCCTACGACCTTATTTGCAGGCAAAACTTTCCTCGGACAGCTTCCTGAACATCCGACTACGCCTACCAGTATTTCTAACGTTCATCCTTTCCCTTTTAAATGAAGACTCGGCAATATTTTTTCGACTGTTTTGCACGAAAGAAGGGTGTACCTCAATATGGAATCTGAAGTGAGAAAGCACCAGAATCCAGCGTAAATACGTAGATGAAGGTTGTAGTCTGTTGCAGAGTGGTTGGCGTATATCTTTTTCTTCCCATCAGCAGCGAAACACTACCTTATTCACTTCTTTATTGAGCTCCGCAGTTGAAGTATATTTTAGAACTAACGAAGGATCCATTACCATTAAGATCAGAACCAATTTTTGGCAATTATCAGTTTCGATTTGTTAAACGATTCATCTTCAAACCCTTCGAAGCAAATGCATTTAGTCGTACTATAGGCGCATTCACCGCGATGCCACGTCAAAAACTCGATGTAGCGTGTCATTAAATATCCCTATGCTCGGTAAAATTAAAATGCCGAAAAATCTTGTGAAATAGTAATTCTTGTGCAGTTAACTGCCATCCGTATTATGTAATTTTGTAAACTGTTACATCCCTTTGTATATGTCACACATCCATCAATGAGCATCTTCGACTTTAATTTAAATTCACACGATGCGCGACCCAAGAAATCTGGTGATGGTTTTCGAAAGGTACGACCGTTTCATTGTTTCGTTCGGACCCAAGAGAAATCAAAAGCTTCCATGACATGCAAGTAAATAGACTCAATCTTGAAAAAAAAATACGCCTTTTCATATTGTAGGTAAATAGCCTCACACTGTGGAACAATATTTTGTTTTGAAAATCGTGTGTAGTCTCTTGAACAGTTCCGCTCTCTCCTGTCAGTATTCTCAGTACCAAGTAGGACACTATTAGGATATGGCCGACAGCACCGGGAATCAACGTGACGATCAGTGACTACGCACCGCCCTTGTCTAGTCAGAGGTGCTCAGTGCTCGCTTGTGCACAGTCTCAATCCGCCCCGGGCGTGCAGACGTGTTCAGTGAATTGCTGCCTCTCCGCTCCAGGTAGCGAGTGACTCACCCACTACTGGGAATGTTGAGCAATTTTCTGTAATTCGTTTTAAGCCTCACTTAGAGTGACGAGTTCAGACTAAACTTGCACGGCTGTCACTCGCTAAGCGAATTTCTGTTTCAGCTGTCCTACAATTTGCCACATGATTACCTGATGGCACCGTAGAATTATTTTCCATTATGGGATGAATCTCACTTCGGAATGTTAATTCAGGAAAAAAATAGGTTCTTTTTCAGGTCTCTGAGAAAAAGTGTTCACTGCTCTCCGTTAGTAATGGAAGGGGATTGGCACCACTAAATGGGTTCGCGTGGTTTAGTCGTAATTTAACGATAACGTGCTTTCCCCACCCACACGAAAGATAGTCGTAAAGATTCAATTCTCATCCCGAAAAATCAAATTACGTAATCTGCATGTTCATTTCTGCAGTAGTGGTTCACTGAAATCCTCACGTCACAACATCATAGCACACCGCTGAAGGAGCAAAAGGAACTGGCGCAGTCCATTAATGAAGTAGAGTATAGTGCGGTAATCGGTTTTGTGATTCATAAGGGGAATAGTGCTGCAGAACTTCATGCTGAGTTGATGGAAGTGTATGACAACAATGCACCTTCACATGATGCAGTACTAAGCTGGAGCAGAGGCATCCAGTGCGGTCATAAAAGTCGAAAAAATAACGAAGTGGCAAATCACCTCCCTGCGAAGAACTGCCTATATGAAGCAATCTGGCGGCCCTGCTGAGTATCACAATAGAGACAACAGTGGAAAAAGTTAAAAAGTTACTGTTCAGTACCTTCCACGAACTCCCTGACGTGACAGAAGTGGCACCCCACTAGGTTCCACGACTGCTTACCCATACTCAGTCGAACCGATGCAGCAGCAGCGTTGTTACAGCCGTGTAAACTCATTTCCTATGATGTCTTTCATCACAAGCTTCCTTCCACGGATTAGGCTATTACCTGTTCCGAACTCATAAACAAAATCATTCCTATTTTTTCGAGGTCTTCCAACATCTCTATTCCCATTCGTCTTGTAGTTCAGGTTGTTTTGGGGAATTCTGTGTGCTGGCATTCTCATGTGTTGTCTCCAGTTTTTACGCAACGTTTTTATTTTTTCATTCAGGTTAAAAATATTTAATTCTGTTCTGATATCGTCATTTCTAATCACGTCTGTTTTTGTGCAGCTCTTCGTCCTCCTTAGGAACCTCGTCTCTGCTGTCTTATCTTTATTTTCTTGTTCTTTTGAGGTAACCGGGCTTTAGCTTCCGCTGGATAACACAGGAATAGCCACCACTTTATAGTGTTTCATGATGGTCCTCCTTTGTACATTATGGCCCAATGTTTAGCTAATGGTACCGCACACAAATTTGAATTTGTGTAATTTACTTTCTACACCAGAGTCAAATCAAAACTAACAGTACAGCCTAAGTAAAAGAACTGAGAGACTTTCTCTAAAACTGAATTATCTAAACAACTTTTGATGTGACTCGGTATTTTCCTCAGAATGTCGTTATTTTTGTTTTATTACTAGAAACTTTTAAGTCGTATTTCTCACATATTTGCTTCGGGTGGTATTCTGATCTTTGGTGGTCATACACACAAGAGCTGCAAATCCAAAAGATGAATATCTTCATTCTTTTGAATAACACAAATATCATCTGCAAACAGAATATCTCTTCTGTCACCTAATCATACTTGGATGGCTATCGGTATGAGCCAGAGACAAATTAGCAAAGGGAGCAGTGAAAACATGTGGATTCACCACCACTGACAAAGCTGAGTTCCCAAACGTCCTTGGTCTAGGTGATGTTGAGAGTTGTTTTAGATTACCTTGGTGAGGTGCTAACAGGTTATACTCGCGAGGGATAAACCGTCACAGGAGCAAGGAGGGGGGGGGGGGGGGGAGAAGAGAGCACTCAAGACGAAGCGTCGTGGGCAGTTGTCCCAGGCGCCGCTTCTGCGTCTCGACAGCGCCTGACACAATTCTGCACAGGACAAAATCACATGTGCTACTTCTTTGCGCTACCAGGTTTTAACAAACTCTCGTATTCTCCTGACTTGGCACCCAGTGACTTCTTCTTCGTTCCCTGGACGAAGAAACCAGTTCGCGACAAGGTTATGATGGCATAGTTTGTGTGGTCGTGACGTTGGTTAAGAATTATCTAATAGAGCACTAGTAACATACGTTGTGCATCAAACATGTTTTAAACTGTTTTTGTGCAGTGGGAAATGTTAAATACAGTACGTGGTTAAAATACACCATATTAAAGTATTACTAGTTATATTGATGAAGTTTGTGGTGTAAGCAACCTAAGAAATAGGAAATTCTATTGTGTTTTAATTTTATGTCGCAGTATCTGCCATTGTAGTGATTTGTGGATATGTGACTGGTTGACATCATTATGTGAAGCTTAAAAGTGAGGACGTCCTCAGCTGTAATTGATCATTTATAACCAGCTGGGGATTTTGAGCTAAATATCTGTTTAACTCAAGAGCTTCTAATAGGTTTACATTTCTTCCTTTGTTGGCTATATGTAGTACCTCTGTGTGGACTTGCTCTCTGTGTCCTTCCTTACGTAATCTCCCAGCTGCGTTCATATTCAATCAGCCTAGCTGCCATGGCCCTGCCTGTCTACCGAATATACGGTTTGATCAAGATGTTGCAAGTGATTTTGTAAAAACCAATGTTATTTATTAAATCTGTTTTGATCTAGCTGTTGAGTAGGATATGAGCTGTGGTGCCTCTTACATAAAATGAATTTTTGTAATTGCAGGATTTGAGGGTTTTGGCTAGCTTTTCAGGGAGTTTTCTTAAACATGGGATGGTACACCAGTCGGTTTTAGACATCACTGTTACTGCAGAGGGGGCATTTTCTTCTTTGTTTTTTGTGTAAAATGTTGCCAGTTAATTGTTTGATGCAATACATTTCATGGTGTCTAATTCTGTCTGAAAATTCTGTTTTGACGTTGGTATGGATGAAAGACGATGTACCATGGAATGAAAGGCAGTACTTTTGTGTGATGTTGGGTGTTGTGAACATAGGGGTATTACTTTGTTTATTGTCGTGGATTTTCTGTAGATTTCGGAATTAAGTGCGTCTGTAGTGACATCTGTGCTGAGGTCTAAGAACTTAAAGGAGTTTTCACCAATTTCAATGGTGAACTGTAGGTTTTCGTGTTGTGTGTTTAGATGTTCTAGGAATGTGTTCAATTGTCTTTTGACAATAGTCCACAGACAAAGTACATCATCTTGTCTGGGTGGGTACATCATCTTGCCTGGGTGGCCAGTTTTATGTGTTCTACTTGTACACGATTGACTCCTGCTTTGTATAGTAGTTCTGTCAAATGTCGACGTATTATTTGATGGTACGTTTGTAAATAAGCTGGTAACATCAAAAGATACTAGTTGGCGCTATGTGGAACTGGGAGGTCTTTAATTTTGTTAACGAGGTCTATTGAATTTATAGTTTCAAACTTAGATTTAAATTTCATCTTGGTTTTGAGACAGAAATGTAATTCTTTGTGTAATTATATGAGCATTTTTTAGTTTGGTGTAGTGTAGGTTGACACAAGGAGTTATAAAGGTGGACTGTTGTGTAGTTGGTAAGTCGACACAGTTTAGAAGTTGCTGGGTTCATGTTGACAAAACACTTAGCTTCGTATCCAGATACCATGCTTTTTCAGGTCATGATTAAGATTTTAATTTCTTCTTGAAACATTTTAATGCGATCTTTGTTGAGGATATGGTAGGAATTGAGTGTGAGGAGTTGTTTCACCTTCTCAACATAATCACTTTTGTCCACGAGAACCAAAGGACCACTTTCATCTCCTTTCGTGAAATGTTGTTATTTTGAGGAATTTCTTCTTTAGGTTCTTGAGTGTGTTATAGTTCATAGACTGTCATGTAGGAGCGTCTAACCCTAGATATTTTTGTATTTTACGACTTAGTAGGGGTGTTTGGTCTTTGTTTACACTGTATTCTAATCAATTTTCAATACACCTGACTGATTTTCGGATGGGTTATGGGGTCGGGCATATTTGAAACCTGTTGCTAGCATTTTTATTTCCTTCTTTTGAATGTTCAAAAATTTCTCTGGTATTACTTCCGTAATGTACTGATTTTAGTGATTAACGATATTTGTTTCTAACTAATTTCCTGCATGATGAAACATTTCAAAAAGTATTTAAATAGTTGTCCCATTTTCCCATTGTTGTTAGTTAATGTGTTACCATCACAGAATGGGTCATTTCTTGAAATCCTGCTCATAATTTAGTGTCCGTCTATAGACTGTTGAGTCATAACCACCCACCGCAAGTCTAAATGCCGCCTGGCGAAGCTGTGAGCACGTGGCGCGGTAAGGACAGTACAATTATGAGCGGAGCGGCGACGAATAGGGAAACATTCTATCGGCAGTAGGGACTCAAATAATGAAATTCACTGAGGATATTGAACAAGAGCAGACTGTACTGACCGGCCCCTGGAAACGAATATCTAAGCAGCGGTGAGGCTCCTCGGCTTCACGAATGTTACTGTCGTGTCTATAGATACTGGTAGAGGGATAGTGAAAACATGAGCAGGAGACAACGTGTTCTACTTCCACGCCTAATCACAGAACGTACAGGTCGGTGCAGGTTAGGCAGCGTTCTGTGGTAGATCTGACTACGGAGTACGATGCTGGTTCTGTCACAAGTGTATCCAAAAACCCCTTTCAGTGCACTTTATTGAAGATGGGTTTGCCGAGCAGGGTTAGCCCAGCAGTCTAGGGCGGTGCAGTCATGGACTGTGCGGCTGATCCCGGCGGAGGTTCGGGTCCTCCATCGGGCATGGGTATGTGGGTTTGTCCTTAGGATAATTTAGGTTAAGTCGTGTGTAAGCATAGGGGATGATGACCTTGGCAGTTAAGTCCCATAAGATTTCACACACATTTTTGAAGATGGGTCTACGTCGTTAAGGACTTCTATGTGTTCTCACGCTGACCTAACCACATCGTCAATTACAATTATAGTATCCACGGGATCATAGAGATAGTATTGTGGATCAATGGAAAAGAGTGTCCTGACCGGATGACCACGTTTCTTGTAATACTAGGTTAACTGTCGTGAACGTTATTACGGGCTATCTGTATCCCATAATACTTCGTGACTTCCACAACGGCGATGGCATCTTCCTGCAGGATAACTGTCCCCATTCCAAGACCAGAAACGCGTAGCAGTGGTTTGAGGAGCATGTCAGCGACTCATGCTGATGTTTTGCCCACCAGATTTGCGGAGTCTGAACCTATGAAACAGATATGGGACTCGCTCCCACAAATCAGCGGATAATAATATACGCGGATTGTGTGGTCTGTAAGCAAAAGTCTCGTGCCACATACACTAATGGCCATTAAATTTGCTACACCAAGAAGAAATGCAGATGATAAACGGGTATTCATTGAATAAATATATTATACTAGAACTGACATGAGATTACATTTTCACGAAATTTGGGTGCATAGATCCTGATGAATCAGTGCCCAGAACAACCACCTCTGGCCGTAATAACGGCCATGATACACCTGGGCATAGCGTCAAACAGAGCTTGGATGGCGTGTACAGGTACAGCTGCCCATGCAGCTTCAACACGATACCACAGTTCATCAAGAGTAGTGACTGGTGAATTGTGACGAGCCAGTTGGTCGGCCACCATTGACCAGATGTTTTCAGTTGGTGAGAGATCTGGAGAATGTGCTGGCCAGGGCAGCTGTCGAACATTTTCTGTATCCAGAAAGGCCCGTACAGGACCTGCAACATGCGGTCGTGCATTATCCTGCTGAAATGTAGGGTTTCGAAGGGATCGAATGAAGGGTACAGGCACGGGTCGTAGCACATCTGAAATGTAACGTCCACTGTTCAAAGTGTCGTCAATGCGAACAAGAGGTGACCGAGACGTGTAACCAATGGCACCCCATACCATCACGCCGGATGATACGCCAGTACGGCGATGACGAATACACGCTTCCAATGTGCGTTCACCGCGATGTCGCCAAACACGGATGCGACCATCATGGTGCTGTAAACAGAACCTTGATTCATCCGAAAAAAATTACGTTTTGCCATTCGTGCACCCAGGTTCGTCGTTGAGTACACCATCGCAAGCGCTCCTGTCTGTGATGCAGCGTCAATGGTAACCGTAGCCATGGTCTCCGAGCTGATAGTCCATGCTGCTGCAAACGTCGTCGAACTGTTCGAACTGTTGACTCAATGATCGAGACGTGGCTGCACGATCCGTTACATCCATGCGGATAAGATGCTTGCCATATCGACTGCTAGTGATACGAGACCATTGGGATCCAGCACGGCGTTCCGTATTACCCTTCTGAACCCACCGATTCCATATTCTGCTAACAGTCATTGGATCTCGACCAACGCGAACAGCAGTGTCACGATGCGATAAACCGCAATCGCGATAGGCTACAGTCCGACCTTTATCAAAGTCGGAAACGTGATGGTACGCATTTCTCCTCCTTACACGAGGCATCACAACAACGTTTCACCAGGCAAGGCCGGTCAACTGCTTTTTGTGTATCAGAAATCGGTTGGAAACGTTCCTCATGTCAGCACGTTGTAGGTGTCGCCACCAGCACCAACGCTGTGTGAATGTTCTGAAAATCTAAACATTTGCATATCGAAGCTGAAACGTCCACTTGGAAAAATTATACATGACTATGCTTAAACTGACACACAATATTTTTTGGCGCAACGCAATCTGACTTTCAAAAATCCCAACAAAAGAATGGCCCTGACTAACATTAACCTATACCTTTCACAAATCACTTACCTCACAAAAATCTTCGTTACTCGAACTACCGCAATACAGCCAGTGCCACTACTGCCAGCTAAATAAAAGATTCAAACTACTGAAGGCACTAACTACTGATAGGTATAGTTAGCAAATGAAAGATTTTGATAGAGAACAAACAATGTATTTACCTTAATATTGTTGAAAAGTCATAATATATATAGCAGTTCATGACATCCACTCTTACAAATGTACTGTTTCTGATGGACACACGTCCAGATCATACGCTCTAAAAAATTCGCCATCTCACTTCCCCACATCCACCACTGCTGGCGGCTCACCTCCAACTGCGCAACGCTACGCGCTGTTAACAGCCAACAGCCCAACACTACAATAGCGAATATTACAGCAATGCCATCCAACCACAGACTGCACAAAGCGCAGCCAGTGATTTTCATGCAGAGCGCTACGTGGCGTTACCAATATAAAAACCTAGACAGCCTACTTACATAGCCCCCAGGCTCCCCACAAAAAATTTTACAAATTGCTTTGGGCAGTGGTCAATACAGATTTGAAGAAATTTTTCATAATTACAATAACAAAGATATCAATTGCACACACTTATTGATACAATGCTGGTCAAATGCTAAAATTTTCTCACAGTCCATAAAGACAGTCCTGATCGTTCATCACAGTAAAATAGCAGTGTTTTTCTCAATGTCTGGGCAGTAAAAGAAAATGACACAAAAGTAGTGGATTTTCATGCAGTCTTGAAGAAGTAGTGTTGTCCTTCCAACGGAAAGACAGTGCTGACTCTTGACATGCAGCCAGGTAATGGGCCACAACAGAGTAAACCCACAGCAGAGTCAGTCGAAGCTTTGAAGAATATTGGTAGGTAGGTCGTCACAGAGTAGACCTACTGTAGTCCTGGTAGAGATTATGGTATAGGTGGGCCACCAGAGGTGCAGACCCACTGCAGTCCTTGTAGAAATAATGGTATTGGTGGGCCACCAGAGATGCAGACCCACTGTAGTCCTTGTAGAGACGGCCAGCAGCCATCTGTTGCGACTGTGCAGGTGCACAATCACCATCGAAGAGTCTTGCGGACAATATAGCAAGTCCATAAACCACCACTTGTGCACTCACAAATTTTTTTTTTGAAATGTCCTTAGAACCAGAAATGCTGTTATCCAGTCCCTTGCTGAATTATCAACACACGTGCAAGCACTATCAGTCCCTACTTCTCACATATTGTCCATATACTATGACCAACAGAAACGTGTGCAGTGAAATGTAACTTAATTTGAAGAACCGGTGTCTATACAATTATAAATTTATAACATGAGAATACAATCACAAAGTTACAGAAAACATCATTAAAAACATAATAATACAGATAACATTTGTAGTAATACAGGCTTTACAAAAAAATAGAAATAAACTTATACATCAGTCTTACAGGAATTATGACATAAGTAAATACGTAAAAGATCAGAATAACTTTTGAAACATCAACTTCACACATGAACATTAAAACAAAACAGAATAAATAATGTCTAAACATCTTTACAAAGTAAATAACATATTATCAGAAAAATTCTACAACTCTCATCAGATAAACACATAAAGACAGGAAGAACACAAATACCCAAGGGTACACAAACACATAGTGGGATAACACAAGGAAAGGACAGGGTTTGTTTTACTGCAGTATTTTGCAAACAAAACTTTCTTTACTTCTTAGAGATCTCCCTTCGTTCTTCATTATTTCCAAACAGTCCTATCTATACCTGCTTTCTGTACTTTTTTCGTATAACTTCTCAATGCATTTCTTCCAATGCATTGCAACTCATTCTCTTATATAATCTACCCCCTCTTAAGCTAACTTAAATCTACTGAGCTCAGATACTAAACTGAAGGACGAGGAATGCAGCAGCACAAAACAATTAATACAAACAGCAATGAAAAAATGCAAACTGGCAAAGCAAGCTACAGCAAAACTAAATTACCAAGCAAATGCACCATTACAACTAATATGAGCCAATGTGCAGCAACACGAAAAATAAATCAGTAGTAAAACTGGATTAACAGAGTAATACAAGGTGAAATTTAGTAGCACTATGCCTGGCAAACAGCAGAGCAAATGCAATACCTTGTATCTAAACATGACAAAGCTTAATGCAGAAAAATATTACAGTAAAAATTGCCATGTTTAATACCTATGTCACATCTTAACACTAGAGTGATGCATCACGAGAAATTACTCTAGCAGACAAGTTACCAAGTCACTGACAAAAATTATGTATGCAATTCTTGTGAAGTGGAAATGTCTTTTTTGTGCTCCCTCGTTTTTTTGGAAGTAATCATAAAATTATTATTTACTGGATCTGTAAGCATAAAATATTTATATTAGTACATCTATAAAATTTTATTTTAACCAATGCTGTAGTGGAGCTAGATACTAGATATTAAACAAAATGAGCAGTCTCTCAACTGCCAAGACAATAGATGTAAAATGTTTCTCATCATTTCATTAGGCATTTTAGTAAATATCATAAATTACGAGCTCCACAGTGTAATATATGTTTTCAAGTTTGAGTGTGTCGTATTTGCGATGCTTTCTAAAAAGAAATGTCAATAGCGAGGAGAATGCCCTCCTCTTTTCTCCACCTGTACCTCTGAAAGGCACACACTAATGGCTTTTTCCCAGGCAACTATCGCGCAGCTGGGTGCCCACCACGCATTACGTGAAGGAAACTTAACTTTCCTGCTGAAATACACTCCTGGAAATTGAAATAAGAACACGGTGAATTCATTGTCCCAGGAAGGGGAAACTTTATTGACACATTCCTGGGGTCAGATACATCACATGATCACACTGACAGAACCACAGGCACATAGACACAGGCAACAGAGCATGCACAATGTCGGCACTAGTACAGTGTATATCCACCTTTCGCAGCAATGCAGGCTGCTATTCTCCCATGGAGACGATCGTAGAGATGCTGGATGTAGTCCTGTGGAACGGCTTGCCATGCCATTTCCACCTGGCGCCTCAGTTGGACCAGCGTTCGTGCTGGACGTGCAGACCGCGTGAGACGACGCTTCATCCAGTCCCAAACATGCTCAATGGGGGACAGATCCGGAGATCTTGCTGGCCAGGGTAGTTGACTTACACCTTCTAGAGCACGTTGGGTGGCACGGGATACATGCGGACGTGCATTGTCCTGTTGGAACAGCAAGTTCCCTTGCCGGTCTAGGAATGGTAGAACGATGGGTTCGATGACGGTTTGGATGTACTGTGCACTATTCAGTGTCCTCTCGACGATCACCAGTGGTGTACGGCCAGTGTAGGAGATCGCTCCCCACACCATGATGCCGGGTGTTGGCCCTGTGTGCCTCGGTCGTATGCAGTCCTGATTGTGGCGCTCACCTGTACGGCGCCAAACACGCATACGACCATCATTGACACCAAGGCAGAAGCGACTCTCATCGCTGAAGACGACACGTCTCCATTCGTCCCTCCATTCACGCCTGTCGCGACACCACTGGAGGCGGGCTGCACGATGTTGGGGCGTGAGCAGAAGACGGCCTAACGGGGTGCGGGACCGTAGCCCAGCTTCCTGGAGACGGTTGCGAATGGTCCTCGCCGATACCCCAGGAGCAACAGTGTTCCTAATTTGCTGGGAAGCGGCGGTGCGGTCCCCTACGGCACTGCGTAGGATCCTACGGTCTTGGCGTGCATCCGTGCGTCGCTGCGGTCCGGTCCCAGGTCGACGGGCACGTGCACCTTCCGCCGACCACTGGCGACAACATCGATGTACTGTGGAGACCTCACGCCCCACGTGTTGAGCAATTCGGCGGTACGTCCACCCGGCCTCCCGCATGCCCACTATACGCCCTCGCTCAAAGTCCGTCAACTGCACATACGGTTCACGTCCACGCTGTCGCGGCATGCTACCAGTGTTAAAGACTGCAATGGAGCTCCGTATGCCACGGCAAACTGGCTGACACTGACGGCGGCGGTGCACAAATGCTGCGCAGCTAGCGCCATTCGACGGCCAACACCGCGGTTCCTGGTGTGTCCGCTGTGCCGTGCGTGTGATCATTGCTTGTACAGCCCTCTCGCAGTGTCCCGAGCAAGTATGGTGGGTCTGACACACCGGTGTCAATGTGTTCTTTTTTCCATTTCCAGGAGTGTATTTACGACAGCAGTTTGTGGTACAGTGACAGTCTCATATAAAAAATTTCACAGGTCGAGAATTTGCGTTACAAATGTGTAGAAACAAAATCCTATAAATATAATAGTGTCCAAAAAATTTTCGCCGGCATTGTGATACATTCACGCATTTACACACATTTCATAACTCTTAAAGTACAATTCTTGGTTTCCAACATCCTTTTTCACAAGTCAGAGTCCCTAACCACTACTCATTATTCCTATACATAGAAACATGTAATCACATTCCTCACATACGTTTGTATCAGCTTATTGATCAGAAACATACCACAACAGCGCAATACACATCGTCATCATAACATCATAAAACCTTAGCCAAATCTCAAAATCGTCGTAGCTTCCACCAATAATTTCAAAACCTAAAACAAATTCTCTGCACATGTCAAAAGTGTCATCTACCTCAAATGTACTTTAAAAATCATGATCCCATACCAAATACATCATTCAAAGCTCTCATAGTATCACAATGGTTCCGAAAAAATATGAACATTTCACAAAGTACAGATGAAATACAATTTCATAAGTGTGAAGTTATCCAACTGAGTAATTGCGATATCATGTGTCACTGACATAAAAAATTTTTTTGTTTCTCTGTTAAATAATCAGATAGCTGTGTAATTCTGTGTTAGAGAAATCTGGTACCGATGTGTAAAGTTGTATAAGCAAATGCCATATTAGCTAGGGCTCCTTGTGCTTGCCAAACACATAGTACACAATGTAGGCATGTACCCCCTGAGGATTAATGTAATTATACCCTCAGGTGTTTACAGCAATGGAATGAAATGTATCACAGAAAACTTTCTTTGCAATTCAAAAATCTTGAAAAATAAATGGTTTAAGTACAAAATTAATCTCTCAAATATGTGTATTGCAGTGCTAAATGTGCATCTTGCTGTAAGATAATTCTGTGGAAGTGTCGTAGTTATCGTCCTCTGTAAGCAAAGTTCTGCTGAAGTCAATATACTCACCTCATCATAAAGAAAAGTGAAATGCTTTGCGTATAGATATCGTAGTTATTATGTACCTTACCGTGATCAAGAAAGTACTATAATGTAATGTATTGTTGTGCTACGGAAAAGGCTGTCTCATTGTAGCTATACCACAAAGGTTACTACTAAAACATGTTTTACTTTCCAGAATAATACATAAAAACTGTGCAGATATAAAACAGATACACCGCAAATCAACAATGTAAATTGTGTCACACATTAGTAGCGTCATGATAAAATCGAGTAGCTGTCACATAAACTAACCACAGTGTCATCTGGTATCTCACAGAAAGTACTTTAAATCCAGAATGTATTTTCGAGTAAACCAAAATGTTGCATTAAAATCTCGTCAGCAGTACTGGTATATGCTCTAAGTATGTGAGCCTTATAGTCATTACGTAATCATGCAACTAACAAGCAAGAATGTACACACAGAGTAACACTGTGTCCTCTGTTCACTATCACAATCCAGTGGAAATTATCGTCTAAATATGTTCCCTAGGTTCTAGACTGGATAGTTAACTTCAAAACATTATTGCATGATAACAGTTTCAAAGTGTGACAAATTGTACTAGTACTGTGACGTGAAAAATTTTATAGGATAGACTAAGTTAAAAGGCAGATTATCTCTCAATAAATGGTTTTACATGTGAAATGTGGTGCAATTTTTTACCCTTACTAGTGCACAGAGTTGCAACTTCAAAGCAATTATCATGTTGTATATGTCGGTAAGGAATGGTAAAATTTGCTCAAGGTTAGCGTCTATGTTATTTTTCTCTGAGCCAGCCGACGCACGCGGCTGCCTGCGGTGCGAGTCATTGTCTGCTATCTCTTTGTTGGTGTGCGTCGTTATTGGGATTAGGAGACCTAACTTCCACAAATTCACCTTGACGAGAAGGCCCTGCCCTGCTTGAACCTCGCCAGTTCTGATGGAATTGTCTGTCGTTTTGTCGATAATTTACGTAGTTTCTTGTTTGTCGGTCATGTGTTGGAGAATTTCTCCCTGAATTATCATTGCACGGTGGACCGTTGCGTCTGAAGTTATTCTGTCTCCCGTGATAATAATAGTTCTAGTTGCCACATTGTCTGTTTCTATGATTGTCTCTGTCATATTCATTACTACGGAAATTTGATCTTTATCTGTAACTTTTACTCTGCCAGTGGTTGTCATATGGGTGGTGTCTGTTTTGGTCACGATTTACGTTGTAAGAATAGCCTTGTTGTGTCCAGTTATTATTTCTGCCATCGCGGAATTTTGACGAATGTGACCTGTAATTGTTGTGTTCCTGTTTTCGCGTTCCGCGATTGTCAGTGTCAATTTCCAATTCTTGCAAGAGTCCCTGAAAAGCTTCAATGTCGTCTTTGCAACGTCCTGCCAAAATAATATGTCGCAAATGTTCAGGTAATTTGATTAAGCAAATGCGGATGAGTTCTGAGGGGTTGTATAGGTTTGACAGGTACTGATTCTTGTGCAACATGTCTTCAAAATATTTCACAAGACTGGAAAATTCGGATTGTTCGAAATGTTTCATCATTATGATGCTATGTTTTACTCGGTCTTGTGTAGCTTGAGACCAATATGCTGAGAGGAAGGCGTGACAAAATTCTCCTTCACTGTGGCAATCGTGAATGACCGATCGCATTCTTACAGCTGGTTCATTCTCTAAATAGCCACACATAAATTCAAATCTGTGCTCTAATGACCAGTTGGGAGGAAAACAAAGAGAGAATTGATGGAGCCATGCTTGTGGATGAATGTCGTTGCCAGAATTCTTAAATGTTTTGAATTTACGTGTAGTAATGAACAGCTTATAGTCAAAATCATCATGTCGGCGAGTAGCATGTCGGTCATTGTTACGTCGTTTCGGCAGTTCCATCTCAAAATTCGGTGTACCTTGCCAATTTCTTTCATAATTTCCGAAGTGCCCTGTGTTATTATTTTGTGGCTGTTCCGTATTTCTATGTCCCTCTTCCCGTATTGGAGCGCGAGTGTCCTCTAAAATATGTAATTCCTGTATTACCTGTGTCAACTGATCTTATACTTCCCGGATTTCTCTTTGGTGTTGCGTATTAATTTGATTCTGATTTTGTTTGAATTTCCTGATTTGTTCACGCTCTTCTGTGTCATTAAAGACTACCGGTTTTGTGTCATTCAGATTATCATGTACCTTCATAGATAAATTATTTAGCTGATCCGAAAGTTCAACTACTTTCTCTGATAATGAACTAATTTCCTCCATGTGTCTTTCTGAACCAATTTTCAGAGTATCTACTGTGTCCTTTAAGTTTTCCTGAGTTTTTGCAATTTGTGTAACCGAATCGGTAGATGCAACTGAGTCAGTTTTAGCTTGCAAGGTGTCGTGATTTTCATGAACAATAGTTTGCAGTTCCTTTATGGCTGCTTCGTGAATCTGTAATGCATTTTCATAACGCGAAAAAATAGGTTGGAAATGCTCACAAATTTGTGTCTTTACGTCATTACAGATTTTTTGACATTTCCATTCGATTTTATGTAATTCAGTAGTAAAATCATCACGTGTTTGTTCAAGTGTGGTGTCTAACTTTTGAAGATTTTGTTCCATTGCGTCTAAGTGTTGCTGTGTTTGTCTCTGGTGTTGTTCCATTGTGTCTAACTTTTGAAGATTTTATTCCATTGTGTCTAACTTTTGAAGATTTTGTTCCATTGTGTCTAACATTTGAAGATTTTGTCCCATTTGTTTCTGATTTTGTTCAAGCGTTGTGTCTAACTTTTGTAGTTTTTGTCCCATTTGTTGCATTAACTGTAATAACAATGCATTGGTGTCTGAAACATGTTCCTCAGTGCGATGAGGCAGTGCATTTGAACCGACAATATTCGCATTTTGAAAAGCAGAAAATTTGTCTTGACTTATTTGAGAAAACAGTGAGGACGTGAAACCTGAATCTACAGTATTTGCAATATTGTGTCCTGTCATTTCGGATTCCTGAGGCGAACTGTTGCCGACTGACCGATCGATAATGCTTCCCTGTTCACTAATTGTTTCACTGTCTACACCATTGTTTGCCGCCCGCTCCATTTCCCTATGCACAATTACCAAATTACTATGTTGAACATTAGTTAATTCATTACACGGTGGCGCTAACACACTGCTTTCGTCTTTACTGTCATTTCTCAGTTTACTTTAGAGCCTAGTATTACGTTTTTCACACGCCATAATTATCACAATATTTCACACGATAACACAGAAAAGCACAATTAGAAGAGCAAAACTAAGAAAACACATTAACATAGCATTGAAAATAATATCTAGTTAATTGCAAGCGCAGCTGCGAAATAGTTGGTGCAAATCTACATGCATGCCACAACTGTTTTACTGTACAACAATGAAAGACTGCAACTACAAAGGAGATTCTCTCTACAATTACGCGCTAGCAATAAACAAAAGCTACACTAATTACACAAACTACAAGAAAAAATCAGAAGATTCCAGTGAGGTATCCTCGGCTAAGGGTCGACATATGAAACGTCCCATTAGAACAATTATACATGACTGTGCTTAAACTGACACACAATATTTTTTGGCGCAACGCAATCTGACTTTCAAAAATCCCTACAAAAGAGTGGCCCTGACTAACAGTAACCTATACCTTTCACAAATCACTTTCCTCACAAAAATCTTCGTTACTCGAACTACTGCAATACAGCGAGCGCCACTACTGCCAGCTAAATAAAAGATTCAAACTACTGAAGGCACTAACTACTGATAGGTATAGTTAGCAAATGAAAGATTTTGATAGAGAACAAACAATGTATTTACCTTAATATTGTTCAAAATCCATAATATATATAGCAGTTCATGACATCCATTCTTACAAATGTACTGTTTCTGATGGACACACGTCCAGTTCATCCGCTCTCAAAAATTCGCCATCTCACTTCCCCACATCCACCACTGCTGGCGGCTCACCTCCCACTGCACAACGCTACGCGCTGTTAACAGCCAACAGCCCAACACTACAATAGCGAATATTACAACAATGTACCCAGCCACAGACTACACACAGAACAGCCACTGATTTTCATACAGAGCGCTACGTGGCGTTACCAATACAAAAACCTAGACAGCCTACTTACACAGCATCTTTTTCCTGTCGGCAAATTTCACGTCTGCAGCACGTCATCTTCATGGTGTAGCAATTTTAATGGACAGTAGTGTACATCCTGAATTAGACGATATGCTATCGAATCCATACCACACAGAATCGCTGCTGTTTTTGGTTCCAAAGATGGACCAACATAATATTAACTCTTTCACGGTTGACGGGATATATATTTAACACTAAAGTAATATGCAGTTTTGAGCATTAAGACGTCTTCATCTCAATCTGTCTTGTATTAGTTTGTACTGAGATGGTTTCGGAACTTGGGAAAAATACTGCGTACCAGATGGAGTGATGTGTGTTTACAGTGTGTCGGTTTCATGAAAATTACATCAATCACCATCTTCCCCATTCCCAGTATGTCTGGAGGATCTAATTGTGTTCTATTATACGTAATAGCAGTAATTCTCCTGGTATGCACATAATGTTTATGTAGTGAGACATATATGCCCCAGAAAACTTCATAGGAAGATAAATGTGGTTTGGTGCTAATTTGTTATACTTTTCTCCATATTTGCCATCCGGATAAAGTCAATGTAAAAGCAAATGCTGGTTCACCAATTCCCACTGTTACACATTTGTACAAGCCATGCAGCACAATCTGTAAAGAATAATTGGAACTACTGTAGAAATATTATCTTTGACTATGTTTGTAAGTTCTTAGGTGCTCCAGGGCGGAAGTAGGTCGCGATCATGTCGCGCAAGGTGTGTGGGATCCTCTGTGTGTGTAGATAATATGTTTTTAATAAGTATATATTAAATATTTTCTCTATAAATAAGTACTATTGGACCAATTACTTGTATTCTTTTGGTTCTGCGTATTGAACTACCCTAGGAATGTTGAATGCACTCATGTTACGTATGTAGAACAGTGGGCATTTAGGGTTATGTTTATGAATGTTCGTATTGTGACGTTTAGGTATTTTATTTTACTTGATGACATTCTTGAAGTTCTAAATAACCTCGATGAAAGTGATTTTTCTGAACTTGATGATGAGGATGATGATGAAATTTTGGCTAATGAGAGCACGTATCATTACGGTGGAGAAACTTCTACTCCATAGGTGTTGCAAGAGTCGGCTGTTTTTGATTCAGCTAAATCCTGAAGATGTTGCAGAAGATACAGAGTTGTCGTGGATCGATGGTGACTTTACTCCAGAAATTAATCCATTTGTGCGGCTTCCAGAAGACAAACCTGAAGAAGTGCTCACCCCTTTGCAGTACTTCAGATCTCTTGTGACACGTGATATGCTTAAACTCTGTATTCAACAAACTAATATTTATAATATTCTGAAATTGGGTACAACTATTGAAATTACCCAAGCTGAGCTGGAGCAGCTTTTAGGTATTTATTTGCGAATGGGCTTGGCTCAAATGCCTAGTGTGCGATGTTATTGGGAGAAACATTGGCATATAGTCTGGTTTCTGACACAAGGGCTCGAAGCCGCTTTCAGAAACAAGTATCTTTGTTGCATTCCCATTACAACATTATTGTTACATAACTAACACAAAAAGAACATAAGCTATGGAAAATTCAACTTTGGCTTATTTTGTTCTCACAAGCTTGCCTGAGAAAACAGACTGAGCAGAATCAATGTGTTGACGAAATAACAATCCCTTTTAAAGGAGGCAGCAGTCTTCGACAGTACTTCAAGACGGAGATTCAAAACGTGGGCAAGAGCTGGTTCCTCAAGATATTTGTATGATTTTGACGTCTACCCAGGGGCAGCTTCTAAGGCAACAAAGCATGTATCTGGAAAAGATCTTGGTTACAGCGTTGTGATGAAGCTAACTACAACATTGCAAGACAATCGCTGTTTTAAGGCTTATGCAGACAATTTCTTCACATCGTATCATGTTTCTGAGAGCCTAGTGAAGAGGGGTATTTATTACACACACACAATAAGGGCTCGAAGAATCAAGCAATCCACTCTTTCCGACGAAAAGCAGATGAAAGCGCAGGGACGCGGTACTATAGCTTCACTAGTTGACATAACGGGCAAGTTCATCATTGTGAAATGGTATGATAACAAATGTGTTATATTTTTATTTCCGTTAACAGGTGTAGAGACAAAGGACATTGCCAAAAATATGGGATAGGTGTAAGAAAAATGTCTCAAATGGCTCTGAGCACTATGGGACTTAACTTCTGAGGTCATCAGTCCCCTAGAACTTAGAACTACTTAAACCTAACTAACCTAAGGACATCACACACATCCATGCCCGAGGCAGGATTCGAACCTGCAACCGTAGCGGTCTCGCGGTTCCAGAAAGTAGCGCCTAGAACCGCTTGGCCACCCCGGCCAGCGACTAAGAAAGAACATGTTCTTGTCCCAAGACTGTCTATAGTTCAAATGTACAATTATGATATGGGAGGAGTACGTCTTCATGATAGGTTGACATCGCTGTATAGATATCCTATAAAATCCAGAAGATGGTATTTGTATATCTTCTGGCACACAATAAAAATAGATGTTGCCAACAGCTGGCTGAAATACAGAGAAGACTGTAAGGCCCAGTCTAAAAAACATATTGTCTCGGACGGTCCCAGGCTAATCTTGCAAGTGCATTGATATCTGCTAGACAAAGAAAATTTAAGAGGGGATGTCCAAGTACTGAAGATACGTCGAAAAAATTCAAGAAACCTACTAAAACCGCAACTCCAGGGCTAGAATGCCAAAAGCACAAAATTGACCGCTTTTGTCCGTGGAATAACACAAGAGGAAGGTGCAAATTTTGCAAAAAACAAATACTTTTCTTCAATACCAAATATGCAAAGTTTTTCTGTGCTTCAACAAAAACAGATTGTACTACTAAAAGAAATGTCTGTGAATATGGTTATTATTACATTATTGTATGAGATTTTGTGATGAATCGATTCATAACGCAAAATTGTGGGTATACATTTTTCTTGCCCACGCAGATACCGTTACCTTGAATCCCAATGTTACAGATGTGTAACGCGTTGTAAAAAAGGACTCAAAAACGAAAAAAAGCTAAAAATTGTACATTTGTCCTCCAACATATTGGTAACTATAAAAAATACCCTGCTAAGAACAACCTACAGTTAATATTAATTGTTGTTGGTCCTAGAGGGTTAAAATACGTTATTTATCACAAGGGAAGAAAGATTTTGACCTTTAATTTTTAAAACATATACTACATAAATTTTAACTATGAAAGGCAGTCACAATGCTTCGACTCAGAAGTGTGTAGGCCTCTAATGATCTTCGGTTATTAATTGTTTCATACTAAATTCACAATCTGATGGTATGAGATATGGAGCGACTTATTATACGACATTAAACAAGTGTTGCATCACTGTGCTAGCTTGTACGATACGCAATTTGATGCATTAAATATCGTAAAGCGTAAGCTGCTACTTGTTTCATGACAAAAAGGATCTGCGTTTTTCCCGCCTTGTTATAGCAGTTTCGACGAGTAGCGGATACTCTTAAGCATTGCTTTCCGCGTGTTCCATTTTATTACTGCGCTTCTTACCGTCCGAATACACAGAGTATCTGTGTAACATAATCGCAGTTTACTTCCTCACAGGAAGCACTGAAAAGAATAAGTGGCAGCTAGAAGACTTTTGTCTGCCTAACCGACTATGTCAACATTGAAAGGACAGCTATTGGTATAGATACCGGATGACATTGGAATGAGGCACTGCCCTTAGCTGCGTCCTGCAACAGAACTGTATCTCGGTTAATGGAACGGTCACGGTTTTCTGGTGGTCGTTCTGCGGAATGACAACAGGCGAATCAGCAGGAGAGCTTCGGAGTGGAGGCGATTCGGATGCTGTGAGATGGCTCGCAGACAACGCTAAAACGCAATGATGCCTTTCACAGGAGCCTCAGAAATGGACACAGCTCTTTGCGGAAAGTATTTTTGGAGAACGAGTAAAGGAAAAGAAATGTAAAATCAAGTAGAAATAAGGAACGAAGAAAGGCAATTACAGTGCAGGACTATCACTGAGAGCCACAAAAGACTTCCCTGATGACAAAGCGACTCTATCGGAACTTCCTATCGGAAAAAAAACCTGGCCTCACGATCACACTGTAATGTTTCACAACGGATGTGGCGAGACACTTAGAACGAATGCTATGAATAAGTTACGTCCTTTCCAAGCCATTTTCCTTTAGTGGTGATAAAACTGGAAAACTAAATTGTAGTACTTCATTTTATTTTATAGATAGCTATTTTAAGGACAAATAAATAATGAGACTGTAATACAGTAGGTTTTTCAGGAGGAGAGTCGAGATGTTTTTCTTAATACAGCCTCTATGCGCTGGAATTCTCAACAGATGGCAGCCCTGGCGAGTCTGACTAGTTTCAACAGGTCTCGTGGGATCTCTGATACAATCTCTATAGTGCATAAGCTATTGTTGTGTTCAGTTGCTTGGTTACTGTAGCAGCAAAGGAAGCGTGTGAGGGGTGATCTGCACTGCGAATAAAATAACTTCTGTCACCTCCGCCACTTCCATCACTTCTGTCACTGTGAACAGAAGGTGTTGCTCCCATGGCCACTTTAAGGCAGAAGCGACACAAACCGCCGCTTGTGGGCCTGTCTGAGACGGCCGTCCAAATGGAAGGTTTATACAGGGTGAGTCACCTAACATTTCCGCTGGATGTATTTCGTAAACCACATCAAATACTGACGAACCGATTCCACAGACCGAACGTGAGGAGAGGGGCTAGTGTAATTGTTTAATACAAGCCATACAAAAATGCACGGACGTATGTTTTTTAACACAAACCTACGTTTTTTTAAATGGAACCGCGTTAGTTTTGTTAGCACATCTGAACATATAAACAAATACGTAATCAGTGCCGTTGTGGCATTGTAAAATGTTAATTAAATCCGGAGGTATTGTAACCTAAAGTTGACGCTTGAGTACCACTCCTCCGCTGTTCGATCGTGTGTATCGGAGAGCACCGAAATACGTAGGGATCCAAAGGGAACGGTGAAGGACCTTAGGTACAGAAGAGACTGGAACAGCACATTACGTCCACATACTAACACTTTTTATTGGTCTCTTTCACTGACGCACATGTACATTACCATGAGGGGTGAGGTACACGTACACACGTGGTTTCCGTTTTCAATTACGGAGTGGAATAGAGTATGTCCCGACATGTCAGGCCAATAGATGTTCAATGTGGTGGCCATCATTTGCTGCACACAATTGCAATCTCTGGCGTAATGAATGTCATACACGCCGCAGTACATCTGGTGTAATGTCGCTGCAGGCTGCTACAATACGTTGTTTCATATCCTCTGGGGTTGTGGGCACATCACGGTGCACATTCTCCTTTAACGTACCCCACAGAAAGAAGTCCAGAGGTGTAAGATCAGGAGAACGGGCTGGCCAATTTATGCGTCCTCCACGTCCTAAGAAACGCCCGTGGCCCGTGTTTGTTACAACACGCAACTGAACGCCGGAGGTTTCAAGCGTCGACTTTAGGTTACAATATCTCCGGATGTAATTAACATTTTACAATGCAATAAACGGCACTGATTACGTATTTGTTTATATGTTCAGATGTGCTAACAAAACTAACGTGGTTCCACTTAAAAAAACGTAGGTTTGTGTTAAAAATATACTTCCGTGCATTTATATATGGTTTGTATTAAACAATTACAGTAGCCCCTCTCCTCACGTTCGGTCTGTGGAATCGGTTTATACAGTGCATCTCACATTCAACAATTTCCACCTGAAACTCTTTGCAGAGCACAATTCGTCCCTCTCTTTTCTCATTCCCACTCTCTAGACAAGAGGTCGGCATGTATTTTCCGATGGGGGGTCCCGAGACTTTTGAAAACTTTTATCGAGATCCAGAAGAGAAACCTCATATTCCTTACTAAATTTGTATTTTAATTTTCATTCACAAAATAATATTGAATGCAATAGATAGACATATTTGTATTTAAAAATGCAGAAAAAAGCCTCATATTTATTATTAATTTTTTTAATTTTGATTCTCAAACTAATATGAAAATAGATAGGCATACTTGTATTAAAAAATCCACAAAAATATTCGGCTCCGTTTTTTATTTTCACTGACAAAAATATGAAATACAATAGATACGCAGCCGGCCGGAGTGGCCATGCGTTTCTAGGCGCTACAGTCTGGACCCGAGCGACCGCTACGGTCGCAGGTTCGAATCCTGCCTCGGGCATGGATGTGTGTGAAGTCCTTAGGTTAGTTAGGTTTAATTAGTTCTAAGTTCTAGGCGACTGATGACCTCAGAAGTTAAGTCGCATAGTGCTCAGAGCCATTTGAACAATAGATACGCATATTTGTATTGAAAAATTCGGAAAAAACTTATATTCAGTATCATTTTATTTATTTATATTTATTAGTTGGGGCCATCTAGGACACGTTAAATCTTGTCGCACTTAGCACGGAGCCTGGCTTTTTTCTGAGCCGAGATTTCCCTCATTCGTTGTGAGTGGGCGTGTTTGAGCTCTTCTGTCCAAAGGACATCGTGTCTTCTTTTCGGTTGATCGTCTCGGTTATTACGTTTGTCACTATCTTCTTTCTGAAAAGTGCTCTGTCAAAAACATCTTCGGGTTTGATATATAGCATTTGGATGTCTTATTTGGTGATTTTAAACTACAGCATCGTAGTTTTTTTGTTGTGAATCCAAAAAGAGAAATAGATTTTTGATTAACCTATTTCGTGCATTCGTCTGTGGCGTCCATAAAATCGCGCTCTTCTTTTACAGATTGCGTCTGTAATTTTTTCTGTTTTACTGTAGACTTCCTTGTTGGATCTGTTTTGATAGATGTCATTCTTGTACTTGGGTCCTAGGATTGTTCTAATGATTTTGCGCTCTTTTTTCTACAGTTCTTCGAGGAGTTGTTTATAAGCGTTTAGGGATAAGATTTCTGCTGCATACAAAACTAATGGTTTCAAAACTATTTTGTAGTGACGTATTTTAGTGTTCTGGGAAAGGCATTTCTTGTTGTAGATCGTGTGGGATGTTTGGTAAGCTATTTCTAGCTTGTACATCTGTATATACAGACAGCTTCTCAACCATATCACCACAAATAACATATTATCAAGAACACAGTTTGGATTTCTGAAGGGTTCTGATATCGAGAAGGCCATTTACACCTACAGTGAAAATTTACTTAATTCATTAAATAACAAATTACAAGCAGCAGGTATTTTCTGTGATTTGTCAAAGGCATTTGATTGTGTGAACCACAACATCATTTTAAATAAATTAGTAATCTATGGTGTCACGGGCAGTGCCGCAAAATGGTTCAAGTCATACCTCGCTAACAGGAAACAAAGGGTGTCAGTTCAAGGGACTAGTGAATTAAGTCATCAGTCATCATCAGAATGGGAAGAAATTACATGTGAGGTCCCACAAGGATCCATCTCAGGGCCATTGCTTTTTCTTGTGTACATTAATGATCTCGCGTCAGTTACACTGCCAGAAGCAGAGTTCGTTTTGTTTGCAGATGACACAAGTATTGCAATAAATAGTATGTCGAGTGTAGTTCTAGAAAGATCTGCTAATGATATTTTCATAGATATTAATAAACGATTTAAAGCCAACTCACTGACTCACAATATGCAATTCAGAACCTGTAAGAGGTTTCCACGCAGCATATGCATAAAGTATGAAGAAGAGCAGATAGAAGAGGTTGACAGTCTTAAATTCCTGGGATTACAACTTGATAATAAATTCAGTTAGGAGGAGCACAGCACAGAATGGCAGAAAAGCCTTAACAAATCAGTATTTGCAATTCGAGTGTTAGCTGACATAGGTGACATAAGAATGAAAAAGCTTGCATACTTTGCCTACTTTCATTCCATAATGTCATATGGTATAATATTTTGGGGTAACTCTTTAAGTCAAACAAAAGTTTTCAGAGTCCAAAAGCGTGTAATACGTATCATTTATGAAGTAAACTCACGGACGTCCTGTAGAAACCTCTTCAAAGAACTGGATGTACTAACTGCTGCCTCTCAGTATATTTACTCCTTAACGAAATTTGTCCTAAATATTATATCTCTTTTACCAACAAACAGCTCAGTTCATACATACAATATCAGGAACAAATATGATCTGCACAAGGACTTAAAAGCACTTACTTTAGTTCAAAAAGGGGTCCACTACTCAGGAACACTCATCTTCAATAATGTGCCAGCAAACAAAAAAAATTTAGTTACAAATAAAGATCAGTTTAAAAGGAGCCTCAAAGACTTACTAGTGGCCAACTCCTTCTACTCCATTGACGAATTTTTTAATAGAAACAAACGATGTATTGTATACATTCATACTATTAGTATTGTTCTTTCAGCTTAAAAAAATATTGACATGTTCCACATCCACAAGGATCACCTAAGCACGGATCTATGGAACGAAAAACTAATCTAATCTAATCTAATTTAATCCCTAAGTGTTTCCTTATCCAGTCCATTTTTCATAATGATCTCACTCAGGTACTTGAATTTGTCTACCCAGACGATGACCCCATATTTCGTACTGAGTTTTGGTGGGGCGTCTTTAATGTTAGTTATTACTTCTGTTTTCTCAAATGATATTTGCAGACCAGTTTGTTCAGCGATTTCTTTTAACAATTCTACGTCGTTTGACAGAATGATAATGTCATTGGCAAACGCCAAGCAGTCTTCCTCAATCCCCTTCGATTTGGTTCCAATTCGCAACGGGCTATAATTGGTTTCCATTAATCTTTCGCGCCAGGTTCCGACGATCATTTCAGGGACGCAGTTAAGAAGCGTTAGAGACAGGCCATCACCTTGCCTGACCGCTGTTTTGACAGCAAAGGAATCCGAGACACCCGAGGAATTTTACTTTGGATTTTGTATCTGTTAGGGTAGCTCTAATTAATGCCTGCTGTTTAAGGTCAACTCCGAACTCATTTAGGATGTTCAGCAGGACCTTCCGGTCTATGGAGTCGTCTGCCTTTTTGAAGTCCACAAAGATTGACACGTAGTGTTAGGACCTTAGTGTATAATAACTAATTATTATTTTGAGGTTGTAAATCTGTTCGGCTGTTGAGCGACTTTTTATGAAGCCCCCTCGGTATTCACCTATTTGATGTGCGACTTGGCGTACTAAACGTTCTAGAATGGTGAGTGAGAGTATTTCATAGGTTACCGATAGCAGGGATATTCCTCGGCAGTTGTTAATGTCTTTCATGCTGCCTTTCGTATTTAAGGAATGGAACAGGGCCGATTTCCAATCTTCGGGCAGTGTTTCCTCATTCCAAATTTTTTCTGTTTGTTTTTGTAAGATTTAAAGTGATTCCTTTGGGGCATATTTCCACAATTCTGCTACGACGAGTCTTCTCCAGGTGCTTTGTTGTTTTTGAGACGGGCAATGTGGTGCTTGATTTCATTTTGTCAGGTGGTCTGGACTCTGGGCACATGAGTAGTGGTTCTTTGGTCTCAATGGGGTTTGAGGGTTTATTACAGTTCAGTCGGTTTCGAAAGTAGCCTGCTATAATCTGACTATTTTCTTCATTTGAAGTCGCCAGTGTACGGTCCTTACGCTGAAGCATAGTGACGGCGGTTTGTAACCGATCAGTTTGCGTTTGAAGGCTCTGTAACACTCTCTAGTTTCATTATTCCTAAAATTTTGTTCTATCTTTTCAATGAGTGATTTTTCATACTTACGTTTCTCAGTTCTCATTGTCCTGGCTGTTTGGGCTCGTTGGATTTCATAGGTTTCCCAGTCAGTTTCCAATTTAGTTGAGTAGTACTGTTTCCATGCACTGAGCCTTTCCTTGAGGACTGACTCGCATATGTCATTTCACCAAGCATGCTTTTTGCTTCTTTTGATTTCTGGAACTTCTTTGGCAGCCTCTATAAGGCGCTCTTCGGTGGTACTGAAGTCACAGTCGCTTGGTCTTGCCTTTTCGTGGAAGTCCATGACCCTTTGTCGAAGTTTATCATTGTCAAAGCATATAATTTTTTAGTGGTCTTACTGGTGTTTGTGGGTATATGTTTAAATTTAATTATGGACATGTAATGATCTGAGCCACATTTGTGTGTTTCTTTACTTCGACATTCATAATTTCAGGATTGTTCCTCCTCGAGATCGCGACATTGTCTATTTGAAACTCTCCGACGGTTTGGACGGGAGATCGCCAAGTGGTCTGCTTTCTGGGTAGATGGCAAAAGTGGGTCGACGTTACTTGCAGATTGCTATTTTCACGGATTGATACAAATATTTTGCCGTTCTGGTTGGTTTTCTTATGGGCCGGGTAATTTCCTATAATTTTCATGTATTTTAGTTCTCGGCTGAGCATTGCAGTCACCCCTAAGGAGTTTCACATGGTGTTTAGGAATTTTAGATAGTTTTTCATCCAGTAGGTCCCAGATGTTATCCCCTTCTTCTGAGTCAGACCTGTTTTTATCATTTGTGTAGGCATGCACGTTTACTAGGGCGTAGGCTTTGTTGGTACATTTGACTGTCAGTATGGAGAATCTGTCATTCACTGGTTCAAAGTTCGTGACCGATTTAAGGATTGTGGTTCTCACGGCAAACGCGGTTCCAAGCATCACAGCTCCACTGAGGATCCGTTTTTGAGCTCCACTCCTAAAAAAACGGTAACCGTCGGATTCAAAGATCTCTTCATCTGAGTACCTTGTTTCTTGTAGGGAAATTATGGATATCTGGTTTTCGTGTAGGGCTTTGGTGAGGGTTTTCAGCTTGCGAGTTTGTGTCAGTGAGTATATGTTGAAAGATGCTAGAGAGGTTTTTGATTTAGTTTTGAGATTTTGATTGCGTGCAATACACCGAGACGCTCCGAATCGTCTCTTTTTTTATGTGTTGTGCCATCATGTTTCTTGACTTGAATTTGTTTTGGATGCATACGCTTTCTCGTTTCAACTAGAGTTGTTAGCCCTAGATGTTTTCTGGCTTCTGTGTGGTTATTTCTTCTCAAGATTTTCTTCCTTTCGGTTTTGATAAGCCAATATCACACTACAAGGCAGCGGTTGCTAGTTTTATTTCCTCGGTAGCCACCATATCTGGCGAGCATTCCCCAATCCGCCACCGAGAAAGGTGCCCGATGGGATACTAGCAACTGCAAACGGGCAGTATTATTTTTATTTTAGTTTTCAATCTCAAAATACGAAATAAAATCGATAGGCGTATTTGTATTACAAAATCAATAGAAGAAATTCCGTTTGCGGCCTTGAACCAGTTTCTTGCAGTTAGTTCACATGGGGGAGCAGCTTATGCGAATAGAGGTGGGCGACCATTAATTAATCTTGAGAGGTATTTATTCTTCAAAAAATTCATTTTGTAATGAAATTTCATAAACATATGTGAATCCAAACATAGTAGCCACGTATAAGGTTAAGTTTACTCCAAAATTGTTCAGTGGATGCAGTTTTATATGTTTGCAAGGATATGTCTTGCCGCAAGTCTATTATCTCCATTTAGAGTAAAGGCTTCGAAAGGCAGAACACCTTCGGAGCCACATCCGTCCATTCTACCGCTGGAGAAACTTCAAAAGGCGATTTTAAGAATAAAAAAATGGTTGAAATGGCTCTGAGCGCTGTGGGACTTAACTTCTAAGGTCATCAGTCCCCTAGAACTGAGAACTACTTAAACCTAACTAACCTAAGGACATCACACTCATCCACGCCCAAGGCAGGATTCGAACCTGCGACCGTAGCGGTCGCGCGGTTCCAGATTGTAGCGCCTAGAACCGCTCGGCCACCCCGGCCGGCTTTTAAGAATCGCGACAGCTTCTATTTCCAATTATTTTTATATTAAGAAATTGTTAGAAAATGAAAAAAATTCTTGACTTGCAACATCTTTCTCAAGCTTGCGATGGAAAGAAGATACATTTTGTATCAGATTATATATTAATTTCCCGTTTCCTCGTATCTCGGTATTGAGCGCATTTTAATGCTTCATAATGTGTTCAAAGAAAGCCATAGCTAGCGTATTGCGTTCGTTTGCTAGGACCTCATGATAGTTTCTTGGTTCTTGTGAATCCATGTTTTCTAAGAAGGATGTTACTTCTTCTTTTACTTGACAAAAATGTTCAATCACTTGCCCTTTACTTAGCCAACGAACGTTGTTGTACTGCAATAAGTCAGAATCTGCCGAATCACACTCAGAAAGAAACTCTTTGAACTCTCTGTGTTGAAAGGCAGAGCAACACATAAAATTAATCAACTTGATTTAACTGTTCATTACTTCTTTCAGAGTCATACTAAGTTTTCCACAAAGGGCTGCCTGGTGAATTATGAACTCATAAGATAATAGCCCAGCATTCTTTGATTGCCGTTACTAGTGCATTTCCTTTGCCGATCATCTCTGGGGTCCTATCAGTTGAAAGAGACACCATTTTATCGTACTACTGTTTGATTTCGTCATGGAGTTATCCGAAGTCTCGAATAAATCTTCTCCGCGAGTCTGCCTTTCAGCGGTAATATTATTAGCAACTGTTGCCTAAATTCTTTACTTTCAATGTCCAAAACTAGCACGAATGTAGCCATTTGTTCTTCGTCAATAACGTCACGTGATTCACCTAGCGCTATTGCGTAGCAAGGCACCTTCTGCAAAAGTTCGAGCAAACTACTTTTATTGTCAGCAGCCAAAATTTCGGTTCTTCTTGTATTACTTCTTACCAACTATGGAGTACCTTGAACTGTGGCAGCAAGATCCTTTTTCTCTTCAAAAAGTGCCACGGCCACTTACAACATATGTTTCTTTACTATTTCAGAATCTGAAAATCGCTTCTGGTGTTTATTAAGCGTCGAATACACACCCATCGTTACTTCTGCAGATTTTTCTTGCTCGTTGACAGCGCGAATTAGGAAGGCCGTGCTTTTTGTGTAAAAAACCAGATATGCCTGGAGTTTCTCTTGACTAACCTCACTACGCAGAGGAATGTTTTTATGGATCTGCTTATGAGTCGTTTCGTAGTGCCGCTATAAATTGGCACTTTTATAAGAGCGACAGTTCTGTTTCATATGAGGCAAACTGGAACAGCTCCTGTCCTATCAGACAAGACAACATTGTTCAGTCCATTCAACCAAAAACTTCGTATTTCCACTACCAAATTTACACTTTTTAGGACCCATATCGATGCGAAAGAAACATTATAAGCCTTGATAGTAAATAAACACTCAGTACGCGATCGCAGCAACTACTGACGAAGAGGCGATAAAATTTGTCGCACTGCAAACGAGGCGCTTCATTGTCAAGGATCACCCAGCTGAGGGAACTCGCTCCAAGTTTCAAGAAGAAGCTTTAAGCTGTCCTTCTTGTTACGAGCACAAAAAGTGATTTTGAAACAACTATGTCTTCTCCTACTTAACAGAGGTTTCAGAGGTTACCAGAATCTGAAACTGATTTATACAATTTCCCTGCTCATCAAACAAAATTCCTGTGTGTACAGAGTTTTTTTTTCTGTGGCTCGACATAACATGCTGCGCCAGCCGGCCAGCTCGCTCCCTTCCGTCCCCGCTCTCCAGGGCACTCTCCTGCGCCGCACACGACTATGTATTTAATCTGCGTGTAACTAACCATTAAGAATTCTAATTATTCAGGAGTTAACTGTGCACTACTAAAAATTATAAGGGTGGAGCTCAAACATTAAGAATTCTAATTATTCAGGAGTTAACTGTGCACTACTAAAAAATTATAAGGGTGGAGCTCAAACGAACTGTTTTTCGGTAATTAGAATACATAATTTATACTTTCAAAATATTTGTGGTGGGCGAGTTTTTCCCCTTCCGAGGTCCAGACCCGGATCGCGGTCCGGCAGTTGCCGACTGCTGGTCTAGACCATAATTATTCCCCGCAACCCTTACTTCTATTCGTTTCCACACAACCGCGTTCGAATCTCCCTTTAAAATTAATATCCCTTTCCATACTTAATTACCCTGTCATTATCCTCATATACTGTTCCTGTCTCTTCATCTTCTGCTTGCAGCGTGGCCGTGTATACCTGAACTATTATGTCAGCGTTGGTCTGTTGTCACGTCTTATGATAACAACTCAGTCACTGAACTGTTCACAGTAGCTGACTCTTTTCCCCACTTTCCTATTCATAATGAATCCTACTTTCATTATACAATTTTCTCCTATATTACCCTATATTCAGTTGACCATAAAAACTTATCTTCTTTCCATTTCACTTCGCTGACACAAACTACAGGCAGACTAAGCCTTTGCATCAGATTTTCTAGCTTTTATATCACTTCCAACTTCTGACATTCCATACTCTGACTCTGAGTAAGCAACGTATGAATAACATTCTACATCCTTTTCTCGTGTTCACCTTCCCCTTGGCAGTCCCATCCCGGAGATCCCAATGGGGGATTATTCCGGAATATTCTGGTAATGGAGAGATCATCATGACACTTTTTCAATTACATGCCCCATGTCAAATATGTACACACGTTATGTGTTTTTAATGCAGTGGTTTCTATCGCCTTCTACATCCTCATGACGTTGACCACTGCTCATTCTTACGTCTTTTGTGGGCAGTTTCCCAACCCAAGGGAAAGAGAGTGCCCTGCAATTTATACTTAACTCCGCTCTCTTTGGAAAGGGCGTTAGCACAGCGAAGGGTACTACTTACGCCAGTAGTCTTCGACTGCCACTGGTGATGATTTTTATTCAAAACTGAAGCAGAGTCTAGGTCCGAATCTGGAACCCATGGCGTTTTGTTAGTCAAAGATGCTATCCGTAAACTACAGGTTCAAGCCTCATGAGAGGAGAAAGTATAATTGAAACGACCTGGAGAACCGGAAAGATACCAGCTGTATTACATCATGGTCAGCCAGATATTCAGAAAAAAAGTGTTGGCTTATAAGTCGTACCCAGAAACGGATACGGACTCGCATCATAATTTAGTAATGATGAAGAGTAGAATGAAGTTTAAGAGACTCGTACGGAAGAATCAATGTGGATGAGAGCGGGAAACTGAAGCACTGAGGAAGAATGAAACTACATGAAGTCCGATATGAATGTGGACACTGCGATAACGAATATCACAGTAGGCCCTTCAATAAAAGACAGTCACAGATTGTGGACAATCAGAAATGGGTACAAGAAAGGTAACTCCGAAGATGACTTGGGTAACAGAAGAAACAAACTGCTCGACGAAAGGAGGAAGTACAAAACTGTTCAAGGAAAGGCTGGAATACAGCCATATAAAGCGCTTAGGAACGGGATATGTTGTAAGTACAGGGAAGGCAAGGCACTTTGGCTGCAGGTAAAATGAGAATAAACCGAAAAAGAATTCATTGTCGGAAAGACTAACTCACCATATAGAAAAGTGAAAACAACATTCGATGAAGTTAAAAGCAGAGTGATAACATTAAGAGTGCATTGAGAATTCCCCTGTTAAACTCAGAGGAAAGAGCGGATAGTGGAAAGAGTACAGTAAGGGTCTCTATGAGGGGAAGGATGAGTCTGATGACTAGACAGAAGAAGAAACTGGAGTCGATAAGGAAGACATTGGGAATCCAGTATGAGTCAGAACCTAAAAGAGCTTTGGAATACTTAAAATCATATAAAGCAGTGGGTGTAGATAACCTGCCACCGGAATTCATAAAATCACTGGGAAAAGAGGCAACAAAGCGACTATTCGCGTTGATATGTAGAATGTATGAGCCCGGAGAAATACCATCATACTTTCGGAAAAACATCACCCCCACAATGCCAAAGATAGCAAGCATCGTTAAGTGCGAGAATTATCGCAGAGTCAGCTTAACAGCTCATTCATCCAGGTTACTGACACGAATAATATACAGAAGAATGGAAACGAAAATTTAGGATCTGTTAGATGACGATCATTTGGGCTTCAGGAAAGGTAAGGGAACCAAAGAGGCAGTTCTGACATAGTGGTTGATAACAGAAGCTAGAGTGAAAAAAATAAACACACATTCATATTATTTGTCGACCTAGAAAAACCTTCGACAACATGAAGTGGTGCAAGATGTTCGAAATTCTCAGAAAAATGGGAGTCAGCTGTACAGAAAGATTGATGATGTACAATATGTACAAGGAGCGAGAGGGCACTGTAAAACAGCGAAAAGAAAGACGAATTACACGATCTTTTGAACGGAAAGAACAGTCTGATGAGTATAGAATATGGACTGAGAGTAAACCGAAAAAAAAAAACAAAATAATGAGGAATGAGCAGCAGAAATAAGAATAGGGAGTTAGTTAATTTCAAAATTGGTGCTCATGAAATAGACGAAGTTAAGGACTTCTGCTATCTTGGAAGAAAAATAAATAAAAAGATGTGTGTGAATTTCTAAGGGACCAAACTGCTGAGGTCATCAGTCCATAGACTTACACACTACTTACATTAAATTATGCTAAGAACAACACACACACACCCATGCCCGAGGAAGGACTCGAATCTCCGCGCGGCCGAAGAAAACTAACCATGACGGACGAAGTAAGGGGAACATAAAAATCAGGTTGCTACAGGCAGAGAGGGTATCCCTATCCAATAGAAATCTATTGGTGTCAAACATAGGCCCTAATTTGAGGAAGAAATATCTAGAAACGTACGTTCGGAGCAGAGCATTGTATGGTAGTGAATCACGGACACAACGGCGTAGCCAAGATTTTGTCAAAGGAGGGGGGGTGGGGATGGGGGAGGGGCGTCCGATTTGATAAAGAGGACCTTAAAAGCCTCGTTTTTTTATTCTATTCTGAAAACACATTTATTCATTTATTAATTTTTGTGTATAGTTTGCTTTTGGGAAACCATCACACAAACAGTATTTCGTCTATAAACTTAAGCAGGAAATTCTTTTCTTAAAAAAATAAAAACATGTAATAAGAAATATTCAAACGCGCAATTAAATATTTCTTTCTTAAAATAAAGAATAACCGCCTTCAGTCACAATTGTGATTTTATTTCCATGCACGATCCATCTAGAGCCCTTGGGACTCATCTTCAGGTGCTTTAACAGTAAACATAATTTTTTTTCTGAGATTTAAATTAATTCTGGTCCTTGTAGGGTTACAAAGGTGTATTACAACGTGACAAATTGTGAATAGAAGTTTACAAAACTCAGCTGAATCGAAAGATAACTTATTTATGACTTACTGGTTTTGAAGCACAGTATGAGTAAACATATTTATATGCATATATACATACGTGTGTAGTCCGCCCCTGGTAGCTGAGTGGTCAGAGTGACCGAATGTCATACCTACCGGCCCGGGTTCGATTCCTGGCTAGGCCGGAGATTTTCTCCGCTCAGGGACTAGGTGTTGTGTTGTCCTTATCATCATCATTTCATCCCCATCGACAAGTAAGCCGCCGAAGTGGCGTCAGCTCGAAAGAATTGCACCAGGCGAACGGTCTACCCGACGGGAGACACTAGCCACACGGAATTTCCATTTCCATAAGTGTGTAAATGCACATAATAGTTTCTAATACAATCTTCACTATTGCAGAACAGAAGAATCTTAATATTGGGGTGATTAACTCATAAAATTAAAGGGATTCAAATCTTTTTCATAATAGCTATCAATCCCATACAATCCTGTATTTAAATTTACAGCTTACCTGAAAACAATTCAGAATTTTTTCAGCACATCAAGGCCTCCCAAGTTCCTCAATTCAGTCTCATATTTTATTAAGGCGTCTTGCATTTCATTAAAATTCTTCAATTCCCTTAAGTGGCCAAGAACTTCTTTAAATTACTATTTCAACAATCAAATGTAACAACCAAATTTATTTATAAAAGAAAACGGAATACAAGAATAGTATGAGCTACATTTTTAGGCTCTTGACAATGATTCACGCATTAATTTCAACTCGACTTTTAATGTATGCGGCCTCATAAATGAGTTTGTATTTAACCATGAAAATATGGTTACATAGCTTCTGATGTTAATAAACTCACTGACGATGAAATAGTACATTGTCGTTTATGTGAGGCTTGTATACGTATAAATACGTTAATGTTGTGACAGTTGGGCTCACTTTTGCAAGGATATTACGAATAAGACATTTCTTTGTAGAACATTCTTCTTGTAGTAAAACTTGAGGACATGATGTAGCACCGTTTCACAAGTGAGCCATCCTTATGCACGGCAACATTCTGCAAAAGACGTTCACTAGCCGCCTTCCATTGTAAATATGGCTTTCAGTTTCAAGAGTCACCGAAGAGATGTTCGACTAGCCTTCGATGCAGCTCTTTTCATTTAAGTAGACCGGCTGCATCTTCAAGGGAACTGTGATGTGTCAGGAAAGAAATTAATTCGGAAGGAATTGGCTGTGGCATATAGTAACGGACTAACCCCTTCATTTGCCTGAATTGAAACCACAGAAAACGATATTCATGACTGCCCGTGGACGTGTTCAAATCACCTGGGCTCCCGAGGCGGAGAGCTACCCCGTTCGGTGGGGAAAGTGAAAAAATGTTCTTTGCACATTGTCTTTTTTTTTTAATGCATCACATCAAAATATGGAATTCGTGTACTGCATATTTATGCAACTATCGCCGTTTGAGCGATATTTTTTGTTGATCAACGAGATTCCTGGCGGTATAGGCAAACCAAGTGATTTTTGTGAACTGAATTTAGTTTAATGTCATTTCCAATTATATTCATCTCTCAGCTGTCTTTTGAAATAGTGAAATACTTCAACCTCTAAGTTCTACCAGTCTCCAAATAATGACACCGGTAGTGCCATTAATCTGCTACAATGGATAATTAGGCTACTATAGGGACAATTAGTGTACTATAGTAGTGTGTACATATTTTTAACTTTTTTATTCTTTCTTTTTACAAAGGTATCCCTAATTAGGAACTATCAGAACAGCGTACAGCACAAAAATAATAAATGGCAGCACTTACAGTAAATTAAACTGCAAATAAGAACTGAACTGATTTGCAAAACAAACAATTCACGTAAGGCCAACAATGTGAAATAGCTATTTTGGCTGAACTAGGGACAGGCAAAAGCCGACAGTGCAATCGATATATCGATAGTTTAAATTTATTAAACGTATCCTTTGCCTTGTTGCCTGTGTTGATAGTGCGTAGCCATTTTTTCGTCGTGTGACGGAAAATCAAATGTAAGGGACGACCAAAAAGTTTCCGTTAGAAGGCGCTGCAGTCCAGAATCGGTATGTCTGTCGGGAAAAATCGCCATACGCATAGAGACAATCATCTCCCTGCGCAGCAGGATAAATGTTCAAATGTGTGTGAAATCTTATGGGACTTAACTGCTAAGGTCATCATTCCCGAAGCCTACACACTACTTAACCTAAATTACCCTAAGGACAAACACACACACCCATGCCCGAGGGAGGACTCGAACCTCCGCCGGGACCAGCCTCACAGTCCATGACTGCACCGCCTTCGCAGCAGGATAATGATAGCCGTTTCATAAAACACCGTGTCCTGCTGCGTGAAGAAATCTGCAACTGCCTGCTGCATCTCCTCATCCGACAGGAATTGTCGACCCTTTAAGGCCTTTTCTAAAGGGACCGAAGGCGGGCCAATCGCATGGAGAGAAAACAGGACAATAGCGGGTGCTCGAGTGTCTCTGACTTGAGTTGGCGTAACTTCTTGGTTGTGAGATTTGCTGTATGGTGACGTGCGTTATCATGAAGCAGCAGTAGCCCTTGCAGCACTATTTCACACCGGTGCTTCTCGACTGACGTGCTGCCCCACATACATCCTTCATTCTCCGATGGATGTCTACCAGTGCTTCAGCAGGAAAAAAAAAGAGTAATAGCACGTTGGTCAAGTCTGCACGTGTTTGGCGGTGACGTCGCCATAGTTCACTCTTCTGCATTTACCCCATGCATGCCGACAAGACACGAACGCCAGACTGATGCCTTGACCATATGTCGGTGCTTATACAGGGTGGTCCATTGATCGTGACCGGGCCAACTATCTCACGAAATAAGCGTCAAACGAAAAAACTACAAACAACGAAACTTGTCTACCTTGAAGGGGGAAACCAGATGGTGCTATGGTTGGCCCGCTAGATGGCGCTGACATAGGTCAAACGGATATCAATTGCGTTTTTTCAAAAATAGAATCCCCCATTTTTATTACATATTCGTGTAGTACGTAAAGAAATATGAATGTTTTAGTTGGACCACTTTTTTTTCTTTGTGATAGATGGCGCTGTAATAGTCACAAACATATGGCCCACAACTTCAGACGAGCAGTTGGTAACACGTAGGATTTTTAAATTAAAATATAGAACGTAGGTACGTTTGAACTTTGTATTTCGGTTGTTCCAATGTGATAAATGTACCTTTGTGAACTTATCATTTCTGAGAACGCATGCTGTTACAGCGTTATTACCTGTAACCACCACATTAATGCAATAATACTCAAAATCACGTCCGTCAACCTCAATACATTTGGCAATACGTGTAACGACATTCCTCTCAACAGCGAGTAGTTCGCCTTCCGTAATGTTCGCACATGCATTGGCATTGCGCTGATGCATGTTGTCAGGCGTTGTCGGTGGATCACGATAGCAAAAATCGTTCACTTTCCCCACAGAATGAAATCCGGGGACGTCAGATCCGGTGAACATGGGGGCCAAGGTATGGTGCTTCAACGACCAATCCACCTGTCATGAAATATGCTATTCAATACCGCTTCAACAGCACGCGAGCTATGTGCCGGACATCCTTCATGTTGGAAGTACATCGCCATTCTGTTATACAGTGAAACATCTTGTAGTAACATCGGTAGAACATTACGTCGGAAATCAGCATACATTGCACCATTTAGATTGCCTTCGCTAAAATGAGTGGCCAATTACCCTTCCTCCCATAATGCCCCACCGTACATTAACCCGCCAAGGTCGCTGATGTTCCACTTGTCGCAGCCATGGTGGATTTTCCGTTGTTCAATAGTGCATATTATGCCGGTTTACGTTACCGCTGTTGGTGAATGACGCTTTGACGCGTGCAAAAAATCTGTCATCGTCCCGTAATTTCTCTTGAGCCCAATGGCAGAACTGTACACGACGTTCAAAGTCGTCGCCAAGGAATTGCTGATGCAGAGAAATATGGTACGGGTGCAATCGATGTTGATGTAGCATTCTCAACACAGACTGATGTGGGGATTAGCCGCGACAGCAGCTAAAACACTTTACCTCGGCATCATCATTTGTTGCAGGTCGTGGTTGACGTTTCGCATGTGGCTGAACACTTCCTGTTTGCTTAAATAACGTAACTATCCGGCGAACGGTCCGGACACTTGGATGATGTCGTCTAGGATACCGAGCAGCATACATACCACACGCCCGTTGGGCATTTTGATCACAATAGCCATACATCAACACGATATCGACCTTTTCCGCAATTGGTAAACGGTCCATTTTAACACGGGTAATGTATCACGAAGAAAATACCGTCCGCACTGGCGGAATGTTACGTGATACCACGTACTTACACGTTTGTGACTATTACAGCGCCATCTATCAAATAGCGAAAAAAGTGGTCCAACTAAAACATTCATGCTTATTTACGTACTACACGAATATCTAATAAAAATATGGGTTCCTATTTAAAAAAACGCAGTTGATATCGGTTTGACCTATGGCAGCGCCATCTAGCGGGCCAACCATAGCGTCATCTGGTTTCCCCATTCAAGCTAGACGAGTTTCGTTCTCTGTAGTTTTTTCGTTTGATGCTTATTTCGTGAGATATTTGGCCCAGTCACTATCAATGGACCACCCTGTGTACTCGCACCAGAACCACGGTATGTTGCATATACGTTGCAGCACAATCCTCATATTGAAACTTTTTGATCGCCTCTTATATCCTCGGGCGCTAAAGACTACACTGTTGAGCGCCCATAACACCATATCCATCCATCCTTATAACTTTCCATCAATTTCATTATACGGCAACTAGGTCGTGTGAAACTTCATTTAGGTGATAAGGAGGTTCCGGACCCCGTCGACCCCGTTCCCCCCCCCCCCCCTCCCCCTTTGGCTACGTCCTTGATGGACAGTGACCCAACTCGAAAAGGAGAAAATCGAAACGTTTCAGACGTGTTGTTACAGAAGAATGTTGAAAATCCTGTGGATTGATAAGATGAGGAATGAAGTGGTTGTCCGAATAATCAACATAGAAGGGCACACATGGGAAACATGAGAAGACGATGGGACGGGTTGATATATGTGTTAACGTATGAAGGAATAACCTCCACGATATCAGAGGGAACTGTAAAGGGTAGAAACTGCTGGGACGACAGAGACTAGAATACATCTGGCAAATAAGTGAGGAAGCAGGGTGCCACGGCCAGTCTGAAATGAAGAGGTTGCAGCAGGAGCGGAATTCGTGACGTGATACGTAAAACCAGTTAGAAGACTAAAAAAAAAAGCAGTTAGTAGCGAAAACTGACACGGGTAAAAGTGTACGATGGAAAAGTGTGGAGGAACGAGCAGAGCGCCAAATGATGATTCACTTAGGTAGAAAAATGTTATCGAGCCAGAACTGGCTGTTCTAGTTAAAATGTATCGATCAAAATAGTTTACAATAATGGCAGCGCTGCTGTGCCCCTACTGGTAAACAGATGTAAAACAGACGAATACGGAACAATGTTTTTGTATGACAATATAAAATTTAATCGATCTGTGTCAGCATCGCAAGAATTTCAGAAAAGCAACAACATAAGATTAAACTTCATGCATAGAGGTTCTGTCAAAAGCGACTATGTTTGGAGGAGGATGATTTGTTGCAACAAAACATTAGTAGGCTACAACCTTTGCGGATCACCATGGAGCAGCTTAAGAGGCCGTAACTCACAAGAGCCCATTCGTCATACGGACTAGGTTTGTTGCCCTGAGATTTTCATCTGTTCCAAAAATGCATTAAGGCTCGTGATGGTGGCGGTGGGAGGGGGGGGGGCGAGGTTGGTTGGAAGGTCCAGGTGGTGGTGTGAATCTTCTTAGCCAATCATCTGGCAACTCTGTCGAAATTAAAGAATAAACCTTATGTTTCATGTAAAATATTTCCACCTAGTTGCTGGTAGAGCCAACAGAAGAATTATATACCATTCAAACCCTTTGCCTAGTAGTCAAAGACCTAAATCATCTTCACTATTTACATTTGACATTAGTTAAATGGTTGAACCTGAATGGCACGTTTCGATTGGCCGAAAGGAGGATTACTTTAACGTAACCTTGACGTTCTGGTCAGAGATGGAGCAGTTACCCAAATGGGCACGGACGGTGCGTAAGAAGTCACTTGTGAGCCTTTTGAAGGATGTAGTGTATAGGAACCACTGAAACTCTAAATCACGATAGTTGAATGGATTTAGAGCCCCTCTCCCCACTCTGTACTCCAGAATGCAAGACCAGAGTATCACGTAATCTGGTAGTAGATTAGTGGTGCAGGAACTCTTGACGCTACTATTTTGTAGGATCACTACTATGGAAATGGTCAAGTAACATTATACCCAAACTTCCACTTGTTGCGTTATACTTAATCGTATATAACACAATAATTTTATACGCAAAACTGGTGAAAAAGTGTGCATTGGCTGTTCACTTTTTTTCTTTTTTCTTCTGGCATAAGCAATTAATAACTGCTTATTGAGTCCAAGAACGGCATGTTGTAACGTTAAAGTTACTGCACAAATCTGTTATAATGTGTGGTTAGATGGGCAGTCACACATTTCGTCCTCAAGCCGTATCTGGTTCAAAAATGTTGAAATGTGTGTGAAATCTTACGGGACATAACTGCTAAGGTCATCAGTCCCTAAGCTTACACACTACGTAATCTCAATTATCCTAAGGACAAACACATACACTCATGCCCGAGGGAGCACTCGAACCTCCGCCGGGACCGGCCGCTCAGTCCATGACTGCAGCGCCTCAGACCGCTCGGCTAATGCCGCGAGGCCCGTATCTGGTGTCTGTGCTTACAAATGATTTTTAGCAACATGATTGCCCAAAATCATGGTTAGTTTACACATCTTCTGGGTGTAACGCGACGTCAAAGCGTTTCAAGAATTATCTACAACTTCGTACGCACTGCACAACTTAAGTTAAATGATATTTAAATTCTTTAATTTTTTGTAATGCATCTAGATAAGCCCACAAAGCTCTAAAAGATACAACAAATAAAAAAATATGTGACTGATAGTTGTCAAGCGACTAGTAATCTTTCTTCTCCCTAAATTGTTTACTTCTTTGTTATCACCCCTCTTTTGCTCCTGATCTCAATATCCCACTCACCATGCGAGGATGACGTGGGACATAGTACCGCCTTTATGTGCCTGTAGTTAGTGTTCCACGCTAGAACGGTGCATAGCATCATGTTAGTGGTCCTCCAGTCAAGAGCGGGGGTGAAGAGTGGGTTCAGCGAAGCAGTGCAAAATTTGTTTTCTATTGTATGTTATCTGATGCAGACTGTTTTTGACGAAAAGGACTTTGCACAATAGGGCTCAGCCACTTGAGGCAGTGCAGTTGTTGGGGACTGACCTCATATTCGGGAAGACGGAACTTACATCCCGATTTAGATTTTTCGTGTGTTTCCTAGGGCTTTTCAGGTAGATACCGGACTGGTTCCTCATAAAGACGACAGCCGACCACCTCTGTCACCCTCATAGAAATATGCCTCGAAACCTGATCCTGTGCTCTTTGAATTTTCTTTGACCTTTGATGCCCTTATCTCGTAGAGAGATCTCGCTCACGAGCTCGAATTTGCCACCCTCTATGCCAACCGACGAGTTACGTATTGCACAACATAAGTGATCCAACAAAGTAAATGATAAGAAAGCTGTCTCTAAAGTGCTGTGGATACTTACAATAGGAATTTACTGATTAATTGATCGCCAATGGGACATCGGGGAAAAAACTAACGAGCTGTACAACATCCTCTGACGTTTCATTAATGGAACACAAAAAGAGCCCAGTTTTCTTTTAGTACAGGTTATATTCGAAGCTCAAATCCATTTATATCCTTTGGGAGTTTCACAGTGACCGTATGGGGAAGCAGTTACGAAATGCTGCGTCATAATCTGTAGTCTCGAAATCTACTGGTCACGAAGCTAATTTACTCATTAACATCGATATGTAAACCTTTACAGGATACAATTGCACGCAAGAATTCATAAGACCAATGTAACAATATCGTGCTATACTGACCCCTTAACGAACCTTAGCATTCAGGAAGCCTGCTATGCTTCATCAGAAAAGTAGCTCCGGACCTATCATGGGTAACACGAACAAGTTCCCTGCAGAGCAGCGCCCGCATCTCGTGGTCGTGCGGTAGCGTTCTCGCTTCCCACGCCCGGGTTCCCGGGTTCGATTCCCGGCGGGGTCAGGGATTTTCTCTGCCTCGTGATGGCTGGGTGTTGTGTGCTGTCCTTAGGTTAGTTATGTTTAAGTAGTTCTAAGTTCTAGGGGACTGATGACCATAGATGTTAAGTCCCGTAGTGCTCAGAGCCATTTGAACCCTGCAGAGCAGCCGGCTAGCAGGCGACAGAGCCCTCAAGGGAGCCACTGCGCGAGACGACAAGTAAGTTTGCAGCGAATATTATTCCAAGTAAGACAGGCTTTACCATCGCTCTCTAGCCGCATCCCATTATATATCAACTTCCCGTTTTGTATCCTTTCAAACACCACAGAGTATGTACAGATCCTTAGTTTGTGTTACTTCAAGTTATCTCAGTCCTTTGCTATCTTATTATCTTAAATTTCGGTCATGGTTAAGTGTCCTTTCACTTGATGTAGTCTGCCCGACAAAGTTTTTTTAACGTATCAGTAACTATGTCATTTGGTTTTGGTTTTAATTTAGTGTCCTCCATTTCATGAAATCCACACAGGTACGCTTATCGGCCTGGTGCTCAATCAGCCTTACGTTATTGACATTTATTCGGGGGTACGTGGAGAAGGAGGGCTGGTTGTTTAGCTCGCTGGAGTACCCAGTTTTGATCTTTCATTATGTATGCCCTCCGATATAAATGGATGTGAGCTTCGAATATAACCTGTACTAAAAGGAAACTGGGCTCTTTTTGTGTTCCATTAATGAAACGTCAGAGGATGTTGTACAGCTCGTTAGTTTTTTCCCCGATGTCCCATTGGCGATCAAGTAATCAGTAAATTCCTATTGTAAGTACTGTTTAGGACGGGTGGTAGGGACAGAGCATCGAGTGACATTATACTGAGTGCACTATCCGAAAATTACCTCGAGCAATTAAACAGAGAACCGACTCGTGGAGATAACATCTTGGACCTACTGATAACAAACAGACCCGAACTTTTCGACTCTTTAAGTGCAGAACAGGGAATCAGTGATCATAAGGCCGTTGCAGCATCCCTGAATATGGAAGTTAATAGGAATATAAAAAAAAGGGAGGAAGGTTTATCTGTTTAGCAAGAGTAGTAGAAGGCAGATTTCAGACTACCTAACAGATCAAAACGAAAATTTCTTTTCCGACACTGACAATGTTGAGTGTTTATGGAAAAAGTTCAAGGCAATCGTAAAATGCGTTTTAGACAGGTACGTGCCGAGTAAAACTGTGAGGGACGGGAAAAACCCACCATGGTACAACAACAAAGTTAGGAAACTACTGCGAAAGCAAAGAGAGCTTCACTGCAAGTTTAAACGCAGCCAAAATCTCTCAGACAAACAGAAGCTAAACTATGTCAAAGTTAGCGTAAGGAGGGCTATGCGTGAAGCGTTCATTGAATTCGAAAGTAAAATTGTATGTACCGACTTGACAGAAAATCCTAGGAAGTTCTGGTCTTACGTTAAATCAGTAGTGACTCGAAACAGCATATCCAGACACTCCGGGATGATGATGGCATTGAAACAGAGGATGACACGCGTAAAGCTGAAATACTAAACACCTTTTTCCAAAGCTGTTTCACAGAGGAAGACCGCACTGCAGTTCCTTCTCTAAATCCTCGCACAAACGAAAAAATGGCTGACATCGAAATAAGTGTCCAAGGAATAGAAAAGCAACTGGAATCACTCGATAGAGGAAAGTCCACTGGACCTGACGGGATACCAATTCGATTCTACACAGAGTACGCGAAAGAACTTGCCCCCCTTCTAACAGCCGTGTACCGCAAGTCTCTAGAGGAACGGAGGGTTCCAAATGATTGGAAAAGAGCACAGGTAGTCCCAGTCTTCAAGAAGGGTCGTCGAGCAGATGCGCAAAACTATAGACCTATATCTCTGACGTCGATCTGTTGTAGAATTTAAGAACATGTTTTTTGCTCGAGTATCGTGTCGTTTTTGGAAACCCAGAATCTACTACGCAGGAATCAACATGGATTCCGGAAACAGCGATCGTGTGAGACCCAACTCGCTTTATTTGTTCATGAGACCCAGAAAATATTAGATACAGGCTCCCAGGTAGATGCTATTTTTCTTGACTTCCGGAAGGCGTTCGATACAGTTCCGCACTGTCGCCTGATAAACAAAGTAAGAGCATACGGAATATCAGACCAGCTGTGTGGCTGGATTGAAGAGTTTTTAGCAAACAGAACACAGCATGTTGTTATCAATGGAGAGACGTCTACAGACGTTAAAGTAACCTCTGGCGTGCCACAGGGGAGTGTTATGGGACCATTGCTTTTCACAATATATATAAATGACCTAGTAGATAGTGTCGGAAGTTCCATGCGGCTTTTCGCGGATGATGCTGTAGTATACAGAGAAGTTGCAGCATTAGAAAATTGTAGCGAAATGCAGGAAGATCTGCAGCGGATAGGCACTTGGTGCAGGGAGTGGCAACTGTCCCTTAACATAGACAAATGTAATGTATTGTTAATACATAGTAAGAAGGATCCTTTATTGTATGATTATATGATAGCGGAACAAACACTGCTAGCAGTTACTTCTGTAAAATACACTCCTGGAAATTGAAATAAGAACACCGTGAATTCATTGTCCCAGGAAGGGGAAACTTTATTGACACATTCCTGGGGTCAGATACATCACATGATCACACTGGCAGAACCACAGGCACATAGACACAGGCAACAGAGCATGCACAATGTCGGCACTAGTACAGTGTATATCCACCTTTCACAGCAATGCAGGCTGCTATTCTCCCATGGAGACGATCGTAGAGATGCTGGATGTAGTCCTGTGGAACGGCTTGCCATGCCATTTCCACCTGGCGCCTCAGCTGGACAGCGTTCGTGCTGGACGTGCAGACCGCGTGAGACGACGCTTCATCCAGTCCCAAACATGCTCAATGGGGGACAGATCCGGAGATCTTGCTGGACAGGGTAGTTGACTTACACCTTCTAGAGCACGTTGGGTGGCACGGGATACATGCGGACGTGCATTGTCCTGTTGGAACAGCAAGTTCCCTTGCCGGTCTAGGAATGGTAGAACGATGGGTTCGATGACGGTTTGGATGTACCGTGCACTATTCAGTGTCCCCTCGACGATCACCAGTGGTGTACGGCCAGTGTAGGAGATCGCTCCCCATACCATGATGGCGGGTGTTGGCCCTGTGTGCCTCGGTCGTATGCAGTCCTGATTGTGGCGCTCACCTGCTCGGCGCCAAACACGCATACGACCATCATTGGCACCAAGGCAGAAGCGACTCTCATCGCTGAAGACGACACGTCTCCATTCGTCCCTCCATTCACGCCTGTCGCGACACCACTGGAGGCGGGCTGCACGATGTTGGGGCGTGAGCGGAAGACGGCCTAACGGTGTGCGGGACCGTAGCCCAGCTTCATGGAGACGGTTGCGAATGGTCCTCGCCGATACCCCAGGAGCAACAGTGTACCTAATTTGCTGGGAAGTGGCGGTGCGGTCCCCTACGGCACTGCGTAGGATCCTACGGTCTTGGCGTGCATCCGTGCGTCCCTGCGGTCCGGTCCCAGGTCGACGGGCACGTGCACCTTCCGCCGACCACTGGCGACAACATCGATGTACTGTGGAGACCTCACGCCCCACGTGTTGAGCAATTCGGCGGTACGTCCACCCGGCCTCCCGCATGCCCACTATACGCCCTCGCTCAAAGTCCGTCAACTGCACATACGGTTCACGTCCACGCTGTCGCGGCATGCTACCAGTGTTGAAGACTGCGATGGAGCTCCGTATGCCACGGCAAACTGGCTGACACTGACGGCGGCGGTGCACAAATGCTGCGCAGCTAGCGCCATTCGACGGCCAACACCGCTGTACCTGGAGTGTCCGCTGTGCCGTGCGTGTGATCATTGCTTGTACAGCCCTCTCGCAGTGTCCGGAGCAAGTATGGTGGGTCTGACACACCGGTGTCAATGTGTTCTTTTTTCCATTTCCAGGAGTGTATCTGGGAGTATGCGTGCGGAACGATTTGAAGTGGAATGATCATATAAAATTAATTGTTGGTAAGGCGGGTACCAGGTTGAGATTCATTAGGAGAGTGCTTAGAAAATGTAGTCCATCAACAAAGGAGGTGGCTTACAAAACACTCGTTCGACCTATACTTGAGTATTGCTCATCAGTTTGGGATCCGTACCAGATCGGTTTGACGGAGGAGATAGAGAAGTTCCAAAGAAGAGCGGCGCGTTTCGTCACAGGGTTATTTGGTAACCGTGATAGCGTTACGGAGATGTTTAATAAACTCAAGTGGCAGACTCTGCAAGAGAGTCGCTCTGCATCGCGGTGTAGCTTGCTCGCCAGGTTTCGAGAGGGTCCGTTTCTGGATGAGGTATCGAATATATTGCTTCCCCCTACTTATACCTCCCGAGGAGATCACGAATGTAAAATTAGAGAGATCAGAGCGCGCACGGAGGCTTTCAGACAGTCGTTCTTCCCGCGAACCATACGCGACTGGAACAGGAAAGGGAGGTAATGACAATGGGACGTAAAGTGCCCTTCGCCACACACCGTTGGGTGGCTTGCGGAGTATAAATGTAGATGTAGATGTAGATGTAGATGTAGATATATTTTTTTCCCTCGTAGTGCGCCAGCGCACTATTCGCCCCGACGTCGAGTTTTATTTATTTTGATAATTTCCCCTAGTAGGAGATTAATTTTTGATTACGAAAGTAGTGAGTGACTTCGTGTACTAACCTTGATGTGACCACGTTTCAATTTTGATTTTTTCTGCTTGTTTACATACTTTACATAGGATCTATAAAAATATTAAACTTTTTTTCTTAAAGTTCTCTACAAATTTAATTTAAAAAAAAGATTATTATAGCATTTTGATCATAGGTGTTATGTGCACTCCGTTTCTTCTTACGTAGTTCACCTGAGAGTTACGTTTTAATGCAGCGAACTGGTTGTGACAATAAATAAATCAACAATTACAGCTGTCTTGCGGTTCATTTTATTTCCTTTTATTTGGAGATTGAGCTCTATAGTGTAAGCATAGCCACTGGTTGATGCCCTTGAACTGAAATACATCTTGTTGACTGAACTCCAGGATTCAGTCTATCATTTACAAAGTAAACCGCACTAAAAATAGTAAACTTCAACATGTAAGGTGTCAGGCAAATCCAACATCTTCCATGAAAACCCTGACATGATAAGCAAATCCAGTAGTATGTCACATAGCTCCGAGTAAATCGTGACATTAAATTAACCAAAGTAATACGAGTAACGAGTGAGCAAATGGAATACCACAGACTAACACAAGAATGCCTAAATGCATGTCATACCTTCCCACCGTGAGACAGACGCAGTTCCGGGGGGAGAAACGAGAACAGAAGCTGAGAGCAGAACCGTGTTAAGCTAGAAGGCCCTACGATAAGGGACGGACACCCACGTCGCCAGCTAACCACCAGGACCACCCCCCCAGCCCATGTTAAAAGCTATAGACCTCCAGAAGAACAGTAAAGATCTTACGATAACACTAAAAGGGCGACACCAGCCGCAAGTTATAGCGTGAGTCTTTTTCGCGCCTCTGTTACGTTGCAAACGTTAAAAGCATTGCCCCACCACGATAAGTAACCGCCAGGATCACCCCCCAGCCCTTGTTAAAAGATAGAGCCCTCCAGAAGAACAGTATAGATCTTACAATAACACTAAAAGGCCCACACCAGCCGCAAGTTTTAGCGTGAGACTTTTTCGCGTCTCTGTTATGTTGCAGAGCTAAAAAACATTGCCCCACCACGAAAAGTAACCGCCAGGACCACCTCCTAGCCCATGTTAAAAGCTAGAGCCCTACAGAAGAACAGTATAGATCTTACGATAACACTAAAAGGGCCACACCAGCCGCAATTTTTAGCGTTAGACTTTTTCGCGTCTCCTTTACGTTGCAAACGTTAAAAACATTGCCCCACCACGAAAAGTATAACGTTTATCATTGGATAGACAGAATTTTTGTAGGTGGAGCTTAAGGTTAACGATCAGACCCTGATTGGTCAGATGAAAACACAGCCGGAAAGTTTTTTTTTTTTTTTAAACCAACTTCGGTAAATTGTAGTAAGGAGAAGTTAGGCGGGAGTTGCTTCCGAGACGGCGAGCTCTATGGAGTTGCGCCGGCCGCAGACCCCTGACGAACACCGACAAGGTAAAGAACGCACGCGATGCCGCATTTTTCATCGCATAAGGCTTCACTCACAACTGCAGAAATCTCATCTGTTACAACCCTTTTTTACGTAATACTAGTGTCAAATGGTTCAAATGGCTCTGAGCAGTATGGGACTTAACTTCTATCGTCATCAGTCCCCTAGAACTTAGAACTACTTAAAGCTAACTAACCTAAGGACATCACACACATCCATGCCCGAGGCAGGATTCGATCCTGCGACCTCAGCGGTCGCGCGGTTCCAGACTGTAGCGCCTTTAACCGCTTGGCCACCCCGGCCGGCAATACTAGTGTCGATCGTCAATTGAAGCTCATGGTACTCACATCCGTTACGTAAGTTAAAATCTGAAATGCGATGATTTTTCTGTTATATAATTATTGAGAAGCCACATCAGCCACTGTAATTTACGACAAGTTAGATAAGTAATTAAAGATAATTGAGGGTCACTGTAGACCATTTGGATAGTTTTCTCTTTTGTGAAACTTAATTTAAACCTAGATTATAGATGTGATATGGCATAGGTCATCCTTCAATCCATTGTAGATCTTGGAAACCCATTCACGGAATATTCGTTCACATTTTTGTTGAACGCAGTTGGTTTTTATCATCCTGTATTAAAGCATTTCCTTTTATCAATAGTGCAATTTATAAACAATGTTTTGGAGTAGAATAAAATTTCCAATGGTAAACTTAACTGCTTTTTCGACGTTATTTTACCAGCTAACTAAAAATAGGAAAGCCTTGAACCCCTTCCACTACATTTAGTTAGTATTAAGATTCTTTTACAGGGAGTGCAGTGGAGCTGACGCTGAAATCATTAAGTATTTGGTTATATCATCGCTAGCTCACTGAACTCTTCTGAACTCTACATGTCGTGTGTGGTCTGGCGTCTCCTTACCAGCAACAGGTCCCACGTTCAAACTAGTCAATTCCCCACGCTCAGAGCGTTGTTGCGCGAAAGTGGTAGGGAGACACGACCTCCAGCAAACAGAAACCACGCAGGATGTTAGAGAATGGCGACCCGGCCAGGATGGTAAAATACCATGATTGAAGGTCGACCACATGCCTAACTAGGTCAGGAAAATATCTACTTGACAAATTTTCGTAGTAAAAATTTTTTTCCGAAAGCTATAAATAGTCGAAAACAGAAGCTCCAGCGATAGATAGTTAGAAAGTATTCAATAGAACGTGAGACATTCTAGCAGAGACAATAGCATAATTAAGTTATGAATTTTAATATTGTTAGAATTAAGTTTTCTCTTCAATGCAAGCGCACAGGTGGCGGATACATCGTTGACAAGTTGGTTCTGACCCAACAAGTAAGTGAATGGATTGTCAAGTCGTGTGTACTAAAAGTTTATGAAACGCGTGAGATCGTATGAGCGCATGTTGACGCGAAGTAGGGCGCGTGAATTGCTTTTAAAACAGAAAATAAGGGATTCGGAAAGATTAGCAATGGCAGATCGAGACATTGACCGAATTGAGGTAGAGACCCAACATGAAGATGGACAGAGAATACAGGACAGTGCAACAGATGATGCAGTATCGAGAGAAATAGGAGAGATAACGCACCATAACGAGGATAATGTACGCCAAGGCACAGAAGACCTAGGTCAGCATACGACAGAGGAGCAGGAAAGTAGAGAGACAGCCGATGAGGATTCTAACTTGCGTCTTGAATACGTAGAACCCATAGTACAATTAATCAGAGGTCCCTCACCTCAGAGTACAAGGAATTCGAGCAGAAACGTGTCACCGCACAGTTCAATGCAATCGGTTGCAAACCAACACTTGGGCGAAAACACAGGGCGTAGGACGTCGGAAGAAAACGCAATAGCAGCCACCAATCTGGCAGAATTATTACAATTAATGAAGGAAACCATGACAAGACAAAATAAAGAAATTGCCAACCAAATTAAAATTCAGAATGCAGAAACGACGAAACAAATTGCAGAAACCACGAGACAAATGCGTGAGATTAAAAAACAACACAAAAAAATTCAGTTACACCTAAGTCATATTGAAGACGAGGCAAAAGAATCTCGAGAAGTGATAGGAAACTTAGTAACAGGTTACAATCAATTGAGAACAGACATTGACAAGGTACAAGCGGACGTACAAACACTGCGTAATGACAGGACGAGATCAAAACATTCCGCAACAACACACAGGGAGAAGTCAAGAAACTAGAGAAACAGATAAACGTAATTACTAGACAAGCAGCAGGTACAGCGCGTGAAATTGTTGAAAACAGTGTGCTACATAAACGTATCACAAAAGCAGTGCTGAAAAGTTATGATAACCGCATAGTCAAAATAGAAGCGCAAAATGAAGCGACAATTTCAGAAATTGCGAACAGAGTTGTTGCAAACCATTGAAAAGCGTAGTGAACAGGATCGAACAAGCACTGAGTCTGCAACCACATCCGTATCTGTAACAGCACCGGAAAAACAAGCAATTAACGAAGATATTACGCATTTGCGATTCCAATCACAGGCGGAAAATAACACACGTGAAATCAGACAGCCTGCACCACAACAAACACGTTTCGAAATTCTTGATGAATTAACGGCACCACAAACACACGCAGAACCACAAATGTATGTTTCAAGACAGTTTGGATCGTGCAATGAAGCGGCAAGGTTAGCCAGACAAGATACCGTACAAATACCTAACAATGGAAAGCCAGGTCGCGAAGAGCACAGTGCAATGCATTCAGCTACACGTTCACAACCGATGGAAGAAAATTATTGCGTACCACTCCAACGATACTACGCAAGGGTAGCCGAAAGTTACAGTGGACAATATCCAATGGATCTACCACAACCGGGAGGAACGACGGGAGAAATGAACAGAAACAAAAGTGGCGAAGAATCGCGAATTTCATATGGAACTATGACGAAGTACGACAACGATCATTTCCTCATAGTCAGAAAATTTCAACACTTTCGAGAAGGAAACTCATTACATCCACGAACTTTTATTGATCAATTTCGAGTAGGATTACCAGAACACTGGACGCTAGCACACAAATTAGACTTTATATGTGCACACATGTCAGGAACAGTCGCAGAAACCATGCAAAATGTTGAAGCGACATGCCGATCGTACGAAGATTTCAGAGAGAAGTTTCTCTCACGATATTGGTCCAGCGAAGCACAGAACAGAGTGAAGTACGAATTATTACAGAACCCATATTTTGAAAATTCAGGAGAGAAGAGCCCCGTGAAATTTTTAGAATTAATGGCAAAGAAAAATCAATGCTTAGATGTACCATACAGTGACGGAGAGTTGATTAAATTATGCGCGATGAAGTTACCATTGAAATACCAGCAATCATTAGTAGGGCGCGGAGGCAATGACGTCGAAGCATTTAAAGGTATTCTAAGGGAACTAGAGTTCATATTTTCGGAAGATGACGCAAGAAAAAGACGAAGCGCACGTGAAAACGAAAGAAAAAAGCAGTGGAGTCCACAAGACACTGTACGAAGAAACAATAATTACGAACCACGTGATAACTTCGCACCAAGAAACGACAATAGATTTCAACAGAGAACCGGTTATGGATTTAGGAGAGAATATGGCAATAACTATAATTCACCCAGGAACGGCAACAACTATTACAGAGGGAATAACGGCAACCGGAACGGGTATTGGAGCGCTAATAGAACGACAAATTATCAACAAGGAAACCACTATCAACAAGCTGAACAAGAAAAGAGAATACAGATAGAAGAGGTGGAGGTAAGACCACCAAACCCCGATAAACGTTCGAATTGACAGCTAAGCTCCCATGCTTGACGCACCGACCCAGGACAATTGCAGCACCTTGAACAGAGAAGTAAATACATTATCCCGAGAAGAGAAGAAGGAAGAAACAAATCCGCAGGGACCAGATGAAAACGAAGACAGGAAAATAGCAATATCGTGTTTGGACGAAATTAATTGGGAGAATACTGACGAGGAAGATGAATTACCAGAGGCATGCACAACGAATGTAGGAGGAAAGGACGAAGTAATGAGTATTGCAGAGCTATTTGAGATGGAAACCAGGGAAAGCGAATTCAGTGAGGACAATGCGCAGTCGACAGAAGTTGAAAATAAGTTACGAGTGGGCACACAACCCAACGTATATAATGAAGGAAGTTATGAAGCGATAATTAGAGCATTTAGATGCGATTATGTGGAAGTAGCGACGAAGAAGGAGAAGATAGACGACGATGAGGAAAAAGTAGAAGATTTGAAGAAAGCGTAAATGAAGGAAGAAATAGAAATGGTTGGTTCAAATGGCTCTGAGCACTATGGGACTCAACTGCTGTGGTCATTAGTCCCCTAGAACTTAGAACTACTTAAACCTAACTAACCTAAGGACATCACACACATCCATGCCCGAGGCAGGATTCGAACCTGCGACCGTAGCAGTCTCACGGTTCCGGACTGCGCGCCTAGAACCGCGAGACCACCGCGGCCGGCGAAGAAATAGAGAAGAGGAAGTAAAAGAGAGAGAAGTAGCAGTCGAAGCTTATCATACAGTAAGTTCGAATTCACAAGGGAAATTCCTGAAAAGACTCATGTATGATTCAGTGGAGGATTCGTTGATGGAAGAAGAAGAAGAACAGAACCAACCCTTTCAAATTCAACCAATTGTGAAGGCCATGGTAAAGCATATCCCAGTCGATATTGTAATTGATAGCGGAAGTGAACTGACTGCGATCTCAGAAAATTTATTAATGCTGTGTAATGCCAATGAGGAATTGCCAGTTCTGAAAACACGTAAGATTAAAGTAAGAGGTCCTATTAGAAACAATGCTGCGGAAGTTACGAGACCAACAAGGTTAACTCTTTCGTGTCAAGGTCAAATGATCGAATCCAACTTCGTGATTATACCTAAACTAACCGTAGATTTGATTATAGGTGCAGATTTTTTAAATGAGAGACGAGCGATAATAGATATGGGGAAAGGTAGCGTAACATTCGGGAATGTCACACTTCTCTTTGAGCAAAAGCTAAAATTAGAAGAAATACCAGTTGTAAACAAACAATGAGATAAAGAGGATGAAGAATTAGAATGGTATGCACAATAGGGGGAATCGCCTCAACTCATGTTAGAAGTCCATAAAGAAATCGACGAAAAATTGCAAGAAGTTCAAGGTATTTCGGAACACAGTAAAAGAGAATTAGAGGGTATTTTACGAGATAAAGCAGAGGTATTTTTACCTACGACTGGCAGTATTAAACACTTTCAGTACAAATTTGAAGTAAAACAGCACAAACCATTTAGAGTGCCACCGTATACAATGCCATTAAGCTACAGGAATAAAGTATTCCAGGAGATATCTAAAATGTTAGATGATGATATTATTGAACCAGCTACCTCCACATATAACAGCCCACTCCATATTGTACAAAAACGAGATGGGAGCATCAGGTTAGCGCTTGATTCCAGACAGATCAGCACAATCATAATCACTTAGACAGATCGCCCAGAAAAATTAGAGGAATTGATACAAAACTTCCACGGTGCTAATATATTTTCATCAACTGATTTACAGAGTAGTTTCTGGCAAATAGAATTGGCCCCAGAATGTAGAAAATTTACAGCATTTATCGTATTCGGTAGATGTTACCAGTTTAAACGATTGCCATTTGGTTTAAACATATCATCAGCAGCGTTTATTAGGGGATATAATACTATACTCAGTCCTGAAATTTTACAAAAAATTACTTGTTATGTTGATGATGTGATTATAGCAGAACCCTCTTGGGAACATCACAACGACACATTAAATCAGTTTTTACAGATCATGAAAGAGCATGGGGTCACAGTAAATATAACAAAATCCAAATTTGGAAGGCGAGAGGTCAAATTTCTAGGACATATAATTTCAGAGAGGGATAATGCCCGACGCAGAAAAACTAACGGCAATCAAAGAATTCTGTACTCCATATAATAAGAAAACTCTTAGAGGATTTCTAGGTCTGACCGGATTCTATAAAAAATTTTTGGATCGGCTCTCTCGCAACACCACGCCTATGTGCATTGACTGGAAAACACGCCATGGGTCTGGGATCAACAAGCCAATGCAGAATTTTTAAAAGTGAAAAACGCACTAACAACAGCACCGATTTTAGCACATCCTGATCTAACACAAAATTTTTGTATGGCCACTGATAGCGCGAAAACAGTTTTAGGAATTGTTTTAGTCCAAGAATACGAACAGGCAAGGCTAAGATCTAATAGAACAACTGCATTTGCCAGTCGTGTACTCACAAAAAGCGAGAAAAACTATTCAGTCACAGAGCTGGTAGCATTGGCCATTGTATGGGGTTTCCAATGTTTGTTTCCGATACTTCCTATTCGGAAGAAAAACAAAAGTATACACTGACCACAAAGCATTAGAATTTCTGTTATCCGCCAAACTAACTCATGGGAGGTTAGCCAGATGGATGTTAATACTACAAGAATTTGACTTCACTATTACTCACATACCAGGACTAGCGAATGTATTAGCAGATGCTTTATCACGATGTCCACATGGTGCATCCAATAACATATGTTTGGAAGCAGCAGAAGACCAGTTTACAATGTACTATATGAAACAAGTACCTTTCGAAAACTACATTACAACAGCATTGAAAAACATAGGGAAAGATCAGGAAAAGGATCCCGAAATACTAGGAATCAAACACAAGTGTAGAAGTAAGGATTTTCCAGATACTCAACAGCACTATCTCGTAAAAAACAATGTTTTATTTTTTAGACGAAATGTTGCAACGAATTAATGGTTAATTTATACCCCAGATGAACTAATTAATAAGTACATATGGTATACACATTTAAGTAATGGCCACTTTGGACCAAAGAAATGCTTTTTAAAAATAAAACAAACAAGCCATTTTCCTAATATGGAAAGACGAATTAGAACAGTATTAATCAAATGCAAAAAATGTATGAGGGCTAAACACGCCACTTTCCAAACCAAACCACCTATGTTTCCAATAATCCCTAAAAAATTAAAACAAATAGCTGCAACAGATTTGATGGGGCCCCTCCCATGCACAAAAAATGGATATATTTTCATATTTGTTGTTTTGGAACTTACTTCTAAATACGTTACCTTGACACCATTAAAACGGGCAACAGGTCTTACTATAAGTAAAGCATTTAGACAAGATTTTCTCAGACAAGTAGGTCGAGTGGAACGAATAATTTCGGATAATGGCCCACAATACAAATCAGTACAATGGCAGAATACGTTAAAACAACACAAAATAAAACCCATCTACATATCTCAAGTACAAACCTAGCGTAAACCCAGCAGAATGATCTATGAAGGACATAGGCAATTCATGCCAATTATATGCAGGCAAAAGGCACAACACTTGGAATATATACCTTAAAGATATTGAAGAAGTAATAAATGAAATGCCCCATAGCACTACACTACTACCTCCAGTTACTGTACTTAAAAATATTGAACTCCAAAACATAACCAGAGAAAATGTTAGACTTCCTATTGTACCATTTAGACAGCACAAACAAGTCATAGCAACAGCACTCTCCAACATCAGAAAGGCAGCCATTAAAAGAAAAGAAAGAGGAGGTAGAACAGCAATTAAAAGAACATTCTCAGTAGGTGAGAAAGTATTCATAAAAGCACCCCATCTCTCCAGTAAACAGAAACACAAAATACATAAGTTCTACGCTGCATATAAAGGACCTATCATAATTAGCCGAATTGCTCATGATAATACTGTGGAACTAATGAACCCAAAAACAGGCAAAACCTTAGGACTTCACCATGTGAGCCATATCAAAAAGTTTGAAGATTAATTTTATTACTGGTAAATAATCAGCACAATATTTCAAGATTATGTTGCAGATAAGATCGTCAGGAGAAAGAAGAATGAAGAGAGAGGAAGGTGGGAAAACGAAAGTAGTTTCAATAAAAGCAAAAACAAAAATAACACCAATAGTACCATAGATTAAGGTGGTGGGATAAAGCGTAGATAGTCTAACAGCATGAAATACTAAAATGCTATACACCACGACACTACACAAAAATAAAAAAAAACGAATTTGAGGATTCTTGTAGAAGTTACGACTCAAAATATCTTAGAATTGTAACATGGAAAGGACGCCGAAATTTGTAAAGCTTTTTTAAACGGTGTAAAACAATGTAGGTACTAGATATATGTTAGATGATTATAAGTAAAACTTTTTGTAAGAACGATTGTAAAAACTCCAGCAAAGACCAGATGCAACAACCCACAAGTTGTAACGCGAGAAGTATCAAGAATGAAAAGGACGTAATTAGCAAGACACGATTCCTACAAGGCAGAAGCGCCGAGAGAAGGGAAAGGACAGCAAGACCAACAGAGGGCCCTTGTAGCCGAAGTGGGCAGTAAATCTGCTGAACCACAGAGTGGCGGAACCTTGCTGGGACAGAACACGGAACCACAGAGTAGTGGAACACGGAAGGCCAAGAGGGTCTTGGAACGCCCCGACTCAGCGGAGTGAGCAAAAAACGGCCCGACGAGAAGACCGCTTGGGCAAGGCACCACTGGCAAAAAAATATGTGTAAAAGTTACCCTACTGCTATGAAACAGCACGCTGATGCACGAACGAGAAGAAAACTTCCACAAAGTAAAAGTGACACGCCCAACAATTTATAAAACTGTTACTAAGAGGAGAACTTCAAAGTGACTAGTTATCAATAAATATTTCCATATCCTGCCCAGAGAAGAACCAAGAAGCAAGTAAGAAGCAGAGAAAAAGCAGGAAGAACAGAAGTTGAAGATTCGCAAGATTGAGACCAAGAAAGAAGATGGGTGAAGAATAGACGACATACATTCCCAAATCCCTATCCTATTGTAAACTAGTCGTCTGCGAAGTATTGTAACAAAAACGACCGCTTTCAGCGACACATAACGATGACTTTCACACATGCAAAGCCAGTAAACCATGAGATTCTGCACTCACAGCTCCATTCCATTATGGGACCTCCACAATAGCAACACACACTTGCAAAGCCAACAAGGAATGACAAATGAAACTGTACGTCAAATACTTGCCCACATCCATCTCGCTCAAGTCCATCACCTGCAAAAACATTCGCCAACCTAATGCTTAAACATTCATAGGATTGTGTGAACGTGTGAAATCAAATTATGTGATGTAGGAATTGTGCAAAAGAAATGTGTGAAAAACTAAGTAAGTTAAGGACACCATACAGCTAATATACTACAAAATAACAATCATTGACTATGGACTTAAGTAAAAAATGGACTATCGATAAAAATAAGTCATTAGTTCTGAAATGGACAGTATATAAAGAACAAAAGTAAGGCATAATAAACACTAAAACTTTATGCCACTTATTTTCTCCTCATAAAAATAAAAGAATAACTAATTTTACTTATTTTCTCCTTATAAAAAAAAATAAAAAATTATCTTGTTGGATGTTTTCCCTTTTTTTTAACATTTGTACCATTTGTTAGGATAATATCTCAATACTTGTGTATGTATATTTCTTTGTCAAAGCAATTCTTCCAAATAATTCTTATTTGTTAGTACAACAACCAAGAGGGAATAATGAGAGTCGACGACCAAGAATGAAGTGCTCGTATTAAGAAGGGTGTAAGACAAGGCTGTAGCCTTTCGCCCCTACTCTTCAATCTGTACATCGCGGAAGCAATGATGGAAATAAAAGAAAGGTTCAGGAGTCGAATTAAAATACAAGGTGAAAGGATATGAATGATACGATTCGCTGATGACATTGCTATCCTGAGTGAAAGTGAAGAAGAATTAAATGATCTGCTTAATGGAATGAACAGTCTAATGAGTACACAATATGAGTTGAGAGTAAATCGGAGAAAGACGAAGGTAATGAGAAGTAGTAGAAATGAGAACAGCGAGAAACTTAACATCAGAATTGATGGTCACGAAGTCAATGAAGTTAAGAAATTCTGCTACCTAGGCAGTAAAATAACGAATGACGGACGGAGCAAGGAGAACATCAAAAGCAGACTCGCTATGGCAAAAAAGGCATTTCTGGCCAAGAGAAGTCTACTAATATCAAATACCGGCCTTACTTTGAGGAAGAAATTTCAGAGGATGTACGTCTGGAGTACAGCATTGTATGGTAGTGAAACATGGACTGTGGGGAAATAGGAACAGAAGAGAATCGATATCGGAATTGAAAAACAACTGCTATCACTTAGTAGCGGAAAAGCATCCGGACCAGACGAGATACCCTTAAGATTCTACAGTGATTATGCTAAAGAACTTGCCCCCTTTCTATCAGCAATTTATCGTAGATCTCTGGAAGAACGTAAAGTACCTAGCGACTGGAAGAAAGCGCAGGTCGTTCCCATTTTCAAGAAGGGTCGTACTTCAGATGCGAATAATTATAGGCCTATTTCGCTTACGTCAATCTGTTGTAGAATAATGGAACATGTTTTGTGTTCTCGTATTATGACGTTCTTAGATAATACAAATCTCCTTCATCATAACCAACATGGATTCCGCAAACAGAGATCATGTGAAACTCAGCTCGCCCTATTTGCCCAAGAAATTCACAGTGCCGTAGACACTGGCGAGCAGATTGATGCCGTATTCCTGGACTTCAGGAAGGCATTTGATACGGTTCCGCACTTACGTTTAGTGAAAAAAATACGAGCTTACGGAATATCGGACCAGGTTTGTGATTGGATTCAGGATTTCCTAGAAGAAAGAACACAACATGTCATTCTTAACGGTTCAAAATCTGCAGATGTAGAGGTAATTTCGGGAGTACCGCAGGGAAGCGTGATAGGACCTTTATTGTTTACAATATACATAAATGACTTAGTTGACAACATCGGTAGCTCCATGAGGCTATTTGCAGATGACACGGTTGTCTACAAGAAAGTAGTAACATCAGAAGACTCGTAAGTACTCCAGGAGGACCTGCAGAGGATTAATGCATGGTGCGACAGCTGGCAGCTTTCCCTAAACGTAGATAAATGTAATATAATGCGCATACATAGGGGCAGAAATCCATTCCAGTACGATTATGCCATAGGTGGTAAATCATTGGAAGCGGTAACGACCGTAAAATACTTAGGAGTTACTATCCGGAGCGATCTGAAGTGGAATGATCACATAAAACAAATAGTGGGAAAAGCAGGCGCCAGGTTGAGATTCATAGGAAGAATTCTAAGAAAATGTGACTCATCGACGAAAGAAGTAGCTTACAAAACGCTTGTTCGTCCGATTCTTGAGTATTGCTCATCAGTATGGGACCCTTACCAGGTTGGATTAATAGAAGAGATAGACATGATCCAGCGAAAAGCAGCGCGATTCGTCATGGGGACATTTAGTCAGCGCGAGAGCGTTACGGAGATGCTGAACAAGCTCCAGTGGCGGACACTTCAAGAAAGGCGTTACGCAACACGGAGAGGTTTATTATCGAAATTACGAGAGAGCACATTCCGGGAAGAGATGGGCAACATATTACTACCGCCCACATATATCTCGCGTAATGATCACAACGAAAAGATCCGAGAAATTAGAGCAAATACGGAGACTTACAAGCAGTCGTTCTTCCCACACACAATTCGTGAATGGAACAGGGAAGGGGGGATCAGATAGTGGTACAATAAGTACCCTCCGCCACACACCGTAAGGTGGCTCGCGGAGTATAGATGTAGATGTAGATGTAGATTTGAGATGTGGTGCAATAGACGAATGTTGAAAATTAGGTGGACTGATAAGGTAAGGAATGAGGAGGTTCTACGCAGAATCGGAGAGGAAAGGAATATGTGGAAAACACTGATAAGGAGAAGGGACAGGATGATAGTACATCTGCTAAGACATGAGGAAATGACTTCCATGGTACTAGAGGGAGCTGTAAAGGGCAAAAACTGTAGAGGAAGACAGAGATTGGAATATGTCAAGCAAATAATTGAGGATGTAGGTTGCAAGTGCTACTCTGAGATGAAGAGGTTAGCACAGGAAAGGAATTCATGGCGGGCCACATCAAACCAGTCAGTAGACTGATGACCAAAAAAAAAAGTGTAACAATGTTGAAATGAGTGTCTAGAAACAAAAACATTTTACTTGTACATGATACTTAGAAACTGTGTTAGGAATAGATTTTACTTAATTACTACATTTACAAAAATAAAATATTTCTAAGAAAATCGATGTGAAAGACACCTCACTTTCGATAACAAACTTCATAAAAAACAAACTTCACACTTAAATAAAGAAAGAAAATAATTAAAAATTAATAATGATAATAGTAGCATAAAAATATTCTTCTCTTGTCAATACAAACATATTTTTGAGAATAATGTGGAAGAATATAAAAATATAATTAGTAATGCAAACTAGCATAGAACCAGAATAACGTGGCCGAACAGTAGGCTACAGAATTTAGATAAAGGAATAATTTTTGACTGACTTGGACAACGATTCAATCATTGCCTAACTTCAGTGCAAAAATTAAGTTCGAAGGGTGGTGATATGTAAGGTGTCAGGCAAATCCAACACCTTCCATGAAAACCCTGACATGATAAGCAAATCCAGTAGTATGTCACATAGCTCCGAATAAATCGTGACATTAGATTAACCAAAGTAATACGAGTAACGAGTGAGCAAATGGAGTACCACAGACTAACACAAGAATGCCTAAATGCATGTCATACCTTCCCACCGTGAGAAAGATGCAGTTCCGAGGGGAGAAACGGGAACAGAAGGCGAGAGCAGAACCGTGTTAAGCTAGAAGGCCCTGCGATAAGGGACGGACACCCACGTCTCCAGCTAACCACCAGGACCACCCCCCAGCCCCTGTTAAAAGCTAGAGCCCTCCAGAAGAACAGTACAGATCTTACGATAACACTAAAAGGGCGACACCAGCCGCAAGTTATAGCGTGAGTCTTTTTCGCGCCTCTGTTACGTTGCAAACGTTAAAAGCATTGCCCCACCACGAAAAGTAACCGCCAGGATCACCCCCCAGCCCTTGTTAAAAGATAGAGCCCTCCAGAAGAACAGTATAGATCTTACAATAACACTAAAAGGGCCACACCAGCCGCAAGTTATAGTGTGAGACTTTTTCGCGTCTCTGTTATGTTGCAAACATTAAAAACATTGTCCCACCGCGACAAGTAACCGCCAGGACCACCCTGCCCCAGCCCATGTTAAAAGATAGAGCCCTCCAGAAGAACAGTATAGATCTTACAATATCACTGAAAGGGCCACACCAGCTGCAAGTTTTAGCGTTAGACTTTTTCGCGTCTCTGTTACGTTCCAAACTTTAAAAACATTGCTCCACCTCGGAAAGTATAATGTTTCTCATTGGATAGACAGACTTATTGCAGGCAGAGCTTAAGGTTAACATTGAGACCCTGATTGGTCAGATGAAAACACAGCCAGATAGTTTTTTTTAAACCAACTTCGGTAAATTGTAGTAAGGAGAAGTTAGGTGGGAGTTCCTTCCGAGACGGCGAGCTGTATGGAGCTGCGCCGACCACCGCCCCCTGACGAACACCGACAGGGTAATGAACGCACGTGGTGCCGCATTTTTCAGCGCATCAGGCTTCACTCAGAACTGCAGAAGTCTCATCTGTTACATCCCCTTTTTACGTAATACTACTGTCGATCGTTAATTGAAGCTCATGGTATTCACATTTGCTATGTAAGTTAAAATCTGAAACGCGATGATTTTTCTGTTATATAATTATTGAGAAGCCATATCAGCCACTGTAATTTACGACAAGTTAGATAAGTAATTAAAGATAATTGAGGGTCACTGTAGACCATTTTGATAGTTTTCTATTTTGTGAAACTTAATTTAAACCTAGATTATAGATGTGATATGGCATAGGTCATCCATCAATCCATTGTAGAACTTGGAAACCCATTCAGGGAATATTCGTTCACATTTTTGTTGAACGCAGTTGGTTTTTATCATCCTGTATTAAAGCATTTCCTTTTATCAATAGTGCAATTTATAAACAATGTTTTGGAGTAGAATAAAATTTCCAATGGTAAACTTAACTGCTTTTTCGACGTTATTTTACCAGCTAACTAAAAATAGGAAAGCCTTGAACCCCTTCCACTAAATTTAGTTAGTATTAAGATTCTTTTACAGGGAGTGCAGTGGAGCTGACGCTGAAATCATTAAGTATTTGGTTACATCATCGCTAGTCTCACTGTACTCTTCTGAACTCTACATGTCACGTGTGGTCTGGCGTCTCCTTACCAGCAACAGGTCCCAGGTTCAAACTAGTCAATTTCCCACGCTCAGAGTGTCGTTGCGCTAAAGTGGTAGGGAGACACGACCTCCAGCAAACAGAAACCACACAGAATGTTAGAAACAGACAGAAAGTAGTATGCGAATAGCAAGGAAAAGGAACACATTGCTGATAGAATCATCCATTTTTCAGTACTACTTTCACTGGGAAATTGGAAGCTTAACTGTTATCCTCTCAGGCCAAAGCAAGAGCCATGGACCTGTATTTAACACGTGAATTTGACCAAGAAATATTTAGAATATAGATGAATCGCCCAACCATGGCGTTATTTCCCCATTATCAACTGCAAACTCAAACTGAATTATTCTAACCGAATGCTTCCCATTATCAACTGCAAACTCAAACTGAATTATTCTAACCGAATGCTTCCCATTATCAACTGCAAACTCAAACTGAATTATTCTAACCGAATGCTTCGTCAATAGCACTAGAGCAGTGCTTACAGGAGCACCTCCCTAACGTTACAATTAAAAGAAAACAGCTCTCGGTCTCTAATTTTTAACGAATTAACCGGGATTCAACACTGCTGAGAGTGTCGTCCTCAGAATTTAAACCAAAGAAAGCTTTATAACATGGTCACAGAATTGTGACTAAAAACGTATGATTCAGATTATAAGTACGGAATTATCGTGAAAGACTGGCAACACTTATATGTCATTTATAAAATAATAAATATGCCAAAAGGGCATTAGTCACAAAGATATTTAAGATAAACAAACTGTGATGGCGAGCCACTAATGGCTGCTCGTTACTTGCGTGGTGCAGGTTGTAAACGGACAGTCTTAAATATCTTTGTGACTAATGCCCTTTTGGCATTTTTACTATTTTATAAATGACATATAAGTGCTGCCAGTCTTTCACGATGATTCCGTACCTATAATCTGAATCACACGTTCTTAGTCATAATTCTGTGACCATGTTATAGACCACTCTCTGGTTTTTGATTCTGAGGAAGACACTCCTAGCAGTGTTGAAACCTCGTTAATTCGTTAAAAATTAGTGACCGAGAGCTGTTTTCTTTTAATTGTAACTATTCACGGTCTCTGAACGTGCAGCCATGTACAAAATTTTCCCTAACTTAACTTCCTTGCTCAGAGGTGCGTGGGTGAAAGAAACGTTGCGAAATAGCCTCCTGTACCTCATGAAAGGGGACCACTACCCTCTGTAACCGTTCAGCTTCTCTGGTTTAAGCAAAAGCACGACGAAGCTGCAGCTCTATGAAAAACTCAGGATACACTGGAGCGGATTTCAGATTACTTGTATCCTCCCATTTATACACGAACACACACAAACCCACCCACACAAAGATACACACGAACACACACACACACACACACACACCACACACACACACACACACACACACACACACACACGCGCAGGGTAAAAGTGGGAAAGAAAACGTACGGCACACAGGAAAAAATAAATACAGACACCATCTCCTTCACCAGAGGCTACAAAGATACAAACGACAAATGAAGCTGCTGCCAGCATGTCAAGACACAAGCTGCATTTTAACACTGATGAAACCAGCCTAACTGACCCCTTTCCATCTGTATCCTGTACATGTATGGATATTTGAGCGATGTATTTTCATTGTATTATGATGACAGTACCTATACCATTGTGGGATGATCCCTAAATGAATAAATATACGAATAAATACATCAATAAGGAAAAATGGAATTAATTATCTAAAGGTAGCCACTTTGGAAACGAATGAATATATACACATCTATAACACCAATTATAGCGCACAGCCAGTAAAAAGTCTAGAGAACTTTCCTGGTTTTGCGAGAATGTGCAATTTTCGAAATCTACGAACCGTGGACGTACTTTAAAACACACGAAGATTGAAATACTTACGTACTTTAAAACACACGAAGATTGAAATACTTTATTTATTGCTCTATAGACTCATTACGTTAGCTCTCAATTTTATCATCGTTGTCTAATTCCACTGAAAGTATCACAGCCTCAGGCTCGTATTTATTGTAAGGAGGCAAGTAATAACGTATCAGATGAAAGCAATAACAGAGAACACGACTGTATAGTGAGTTTAAAACTCCGGCTTTAACGAAGTGAGAAGAAGAAAAAGGAATGCTGAAGATGCGCAGTCTAACAGCAGAATCGCTTCCGCTGCTTGCCTGCGCCCCTGCTGCCAAGGCAAAGACAAACTTGGGATAACGGCGGCCCATTCTGTGGGCGAGAAGCACAGCCACTAACCGAAACCCATCCTTGTTTATGACAGCTTGTTTTGTAGACGAGGCGGACCGAGGAATTGCTTCGCTTCAGCACAGGCGCAGGTGTTCTCCCGTTCGGCAAGCAGCGCAGATAGTTCGGGCCCGCACTTTGTGTCCCATAAAATACAGCGCTTTACTGCCGATCCTAAAGCTATGGACACTTGCGTCATGGATTATGTTAGTGCAAACATTTTTCAGTGGTAGGTCTGTATGTTGTGCACCATATGTATGTGGTACAATAGCCCTGCTGCGATGACTCAGACTGTCCAGAGACTTCGGAAGAGAGACTACAGTTTCAGAGACGTAGTATTTCGATGGCGCAGAGCCGAGTAGAAATTGAATGTTAAGACTTACTGAGATGTCAGTGTAGACATACTGTGACGTACACAAACCAACAAGGTAATGATAAAGTCCAATAACGCAGTTGGCAATGTCGTTTTAGTCTACAATGAAATCGGCATCTACATGCATTATGTGATCTGAAGTATCTGGACCCCTCCAAAAACACACGTTTTTCTTATTAGGTGCATTGTGCTGCCACCTACTGCCAGGTACTCCATATCAGCTGCCTCAGTAGTCATTAGACACCGTGAGATAACAGAACCGAGCGCTGCGTGGAAGTCACAGACTTCGAACCTGGTCAAGTGATTCGGAGACACTTCTGTCATACGTGTGTACGTGACATTTCCACACTCCTAAACATCCTTAGGTCCACTGTTTCCGATGTGATAGTGAAGTGGAAACGTGAAGAGGCACGTACAGCACAAAAGCGTACACGCCGACCTCGTCTGTTCACTGACAGAAACCGCCGACAGCTGAGGAGGGTCGTAATGTATAATAGGCGGACATCTGTTCAGACTATCACACAGGAATTCCAAACTGCATCAAGATCCACTGCAAGTACTATGTTAGTTAGGCGGGGGGTGAGAAAACTTGGATTTCATGGTCGAGCGGCTGCTCATAAGCCACACATCACGCCGGTAAGTGCCAAACCACGCCTCGCTTGGTGCAAGGAGCGTAAACATTGGACGATTGAACAGTGGGAAAACGTTGTGTGGAATGACGAACCACGGTACATAATGTGGCAATCCGATGGCAGGGTGTGGATATGGCGGATGCCCAGTGAACGTTAACTGCCAGCGTGTGTAGTGCCAACAGTAAAATTCGGAGGCGGTGGTGTTGTGGTGTGGTCGTGTTTTTCATGGAGGGAGCTTGCACCCCTTGTTGTTCTGTGTGCCATCATCACAGAACAGGCCTGCATTGATGTTTTAAGAACCTTCTTGCTTCCCACTGTTGAAGAGCAATTCGGGGGCGGCGATTGCATCTTTCAGCAATATCGAGCAGCTGTTCATAATACACGGCCTGTGGCGGAGTGGTTCACAATAGATCCCTGTAAACGATTGGCCTGCACAGAGTCCTGAGCTGAATCCTATAGAACACCTTTGGGACGTTTTGGAACGCCGATGTCGTGCCAGGCCTCACCGACCGACATCGAGACCTCTCCTGAGTGCAGTAATCCGTGAAGAATGGGCTGCCATTCCCCAAGAAACCTTCCAGCACATCGTTGAACGTACGCCTACGAGAGTGGAAGCCGTCATCATGGCTAAGGGTGGGCCAACACCCTATTGAATTCCAGCATTACCGATGGTGATCGCCACGAACCTGTAAGTCATTTCAGCCAGTTGCCTGGATATCTTTGATCACATAGTGTATATTCTATAAGCCTCGTTAAAGTATGCGGCATGATTCCCAATGGTGCGTGGAAAGAAGTAGTTGGTAGGTCTTCGTATTTCTATGATATTCATGTTCTTACCGTTCCGCTAGCTCTGTTGTAAAAAGTAGTACACTCCTCGACTCATCTTAGAACGTACGCTCTCGGAATTTCATCAGTAAGTCTCTCTGCAATCCACAATGTCTCTTTTGAATCGTCTACCACTAGAATTTGATGATCATCTCCGCGCTTAGTAAGTAAACTTGTGACGAAATGCGCTGCTCCTCGTTGGAGCTTCATTTATTAATCCAGCCTGAGTCATGTGCAATAGTCAAACATCTTTCGGACTCTTGTTTGTAATCGACATCTTTCATGGATGAGCTAGAATTCTTCAAGATTCTTGCAGGCTGGGGCGGAGATTTTCTCCGCTCAGGGACTGGGTGTTATGTTGTCCTAATCATCATCACTTCATCCCCATCGATGCGCAAGTCGCCGAAATGGTGTCAAATGGAAAGACTTGCACCAGGCGAGCGGTCTACCCGCCGGGAGGCGCTCGTCACACAGCATTATTATTAACTGAAAAGTAGCGCCTCCGAATCTTTTAATCTGTCTGAAAATGGATCGTGGTATTACATGTCATGCATATTACTCAGTTGACCTCCCCGCTCCGCTGACGCAACTTGCAAACCTCTGCCGCTAGAGGGCTCCGAATTGTAGCATGTAGCATAGCGGTGTGTGACGTAGCTATGTGCTGCGTGAGAAACAGCGTACTGTAAACGAGCTTATAACCGCAGAAAACTCCTTCTGCATGACAATGCCAGACCACATACGAGCGCTGTGACATCTACAACAATCCAGCGCCTTGGGTTCACTGTCAACAATCATCCTCCATACAGTCCCGGTTTGGCATCACCCGATTTTCATCCGTCTCCAAACCTCAGAGAACACCTTCGAGGATTTCATTTTGATGGCGATGAAGTGGTACAAACAGAGTTGACATTGTGGCCCCGTTAACATAGTCAAACATTCTACAGTGACGGTATGGACAAACCGGTAACTTATTTGGAGAAATGTGTTCGCCGCCAGGATGACTATGTTGAGAAATAAATACGTAAACATGAAGAATGAAGTTGAATGATGACAAGAAATTAATTATTTAAGAAGGTTTCAGAGCTTTCACATAAAAAACGCGAGGCATTACTTTTCAGCATGCTCTCGTATCAGTGTGTCAACATTTTGCTTTAATTTTTCCGGAAGGATACTCCTAAATATTTTAGGGTTTTTTTTCTGTGTCCTATGATTCATCGCCAATACCGTAAACGAGCAGTTATCGATCTCTTCACCTATTGGAAATGTCGTGTGGCTAGGGCCTCCCGTCATGTAGACCGTTCGCCTGGTGCAAGTCTTTCGAGTTGACGCCACTTCGGCGACTTGCGTGTTGATGTAGATCAAACACACACCGAACATTTCCAAGATTATAATCTGATGAGAAATTTACTGTGACACTGAATTAATCAGAAAACTTGTAACACTGAAAATGCAAATAAAATACTTTTTGCACTATCGAAAATTTTTGGCCATTTAATATCTGTTGATAACTTGTAATATGCTGCTGTTTCTGAATCTGGAATCTTAGAAACTTTATTTTATACGTAGTTGATGTAATAGTGTATTTATTTCTGAAAGTATATAGTTGATTGTAATTATAATATAAATATAGTAAACCGTTGGGTAATCAGGAAGCTAACTTTGTTTAAATGTATCGATAGCAACGACGAAATGGCAGTAGCTGTGCCGTTGTTCATCTTTGCGTATGGAGAGTCTCTGTCGCGCTGCGAGCAGAGAGAACACACAGCTACTTGAGTCTTGACAGAGTGCGCAAGTGTTTGCTGGGCGCCAACCAGCAGCAGCAACAACAGCAATAGTAGCAGCTCAGCAATGTCGTCGGCTACATTCTTCGTGAACGTTAACAGACGCATTGTAACTAATGCTATACAGGCAGTACCCAGTGGCATTTCTTGAACAAACTTTAATGGCTAACTTTCTTTAATAATAACCTGCCATAGTTAAAACATATGGGGCACCTGTCTTGTCATTGCCCTCAGACATTATTACCAAGCAGGGTCCCTTTTTTTTCCAGGCAATCGCCGAGCGTCGTAAATATACGAAAATTAGTTAACTATTTACTGCCAGTTTTGTTTGTTTACTAATGACCAGTTTCAGTCTAAATTTTGCTGCCTCAGTGACTGTTCATTCTTATACTGCGTAGCAGAAGCTTACCAGCTTGGAAAATTTGCCATTTTTCACTTTTTATTTCACTCACAATAACGTAGAATTTGCAAAAGTAATAACTAAAGATATAGCACAACTTAAGACTGTGCAATTTCATTTATTCCGCATTTAGCTTAGCGATTGAATTCTGATGGCTTGGTACGTACTTTATTGTTCTTATGTTCTTATGTTATTGTTCTTATGTTAGAAATCAGTTGCCCCTTTGCTTACAGTAAATTCAATTCAATCTTTTAATAATTAGCAGTAAACTGCTTGCTTTTCTTCCAAATTTTGCACTACGTTACGCTGAAGTAATTGAAAGTCGCTTTTTCAAGTAACGATGTTTCATTTGCTGTCAGTCATTTATTTAACCAGCAACTTCATTTAACTTTGCTTTCAGAATTTAGTATTGCAGAATAAGTTACTACAAACTCACTGCTTTCGGATTCATTTATTTTCTCGTGACATGTTGTGTTGTGGAAAGGCATGACAACTTTTTGTTGCCACGCCAGTGATTAATTGCTTAATTTTCTTTGCCATTGCCTTTCTTAGGATTTTGGATATTCACTGTCCGGGTGGGCTGAGCACGATTTAATTATCCCCTTTTTTTGCTAAATAGTATTTTGTATTAAGTATTACGTGGTATTCTTTCCCTTCCTGGGTGGTTCGGGAGCGATCGCACCACATTCCACCCATTTCAAAATTATTAACAGTATTTAGATAAGGTTTAGAAGGGATTCTTCCTTCAGTAGGATTTGTTGTACCCTTTTCTCCTACTAACCGGTGTTATTTTCCTTCGGTAGCGATAGCCCTACTTACTGTAAAATTTCATTATGCAGACGTGATGACGGTCATTTATACTGAAGAGCAGAGAAACTGGTACACCCGATGAAATCGTGTAGGGCCCCCCGCGAGCACGCGGAAGTTCCGTAACACGACGTGGCATTGACTCGAATAATGTCTAAAGTAGTTCTGGAGGTAATTGACACAATGAATCCAACAGGGCTGTCCATAAACCCGCAAGAATACGAGGGGGGCGTGCAGATCTCTTCTGAATAGCACGTTGCAAAGCACACAAGATATGCTCAATAATGTTCATGCCTGGGGAGTTTAGCCGGCCGGTGTGACCGAGCGGTTCTAGCGCTTCAGTCTGGAACCGCGCGACCGCTACGGTCGCAGGTTCGAATCCTGCCTCGGGCATGGATGTGTGTGATGTCCTTAGGTTAGTTAGGTTTAAGTAGTTCTAAGTTCTAGGGGACTGAAGACCTCAGATATTAAGTCCCATAGTGCTCAGAACCATTTGAACCAGTCTGGGGAGTTTGGAGGCCATCGGAAGTGTTTAAACTCAGAAGAGTCTTGCTGGAGCAATTCTAGATTTGTGGGGTTTCGTATTGTCCTGTTTGAATTGCCTAATGTCGGAATGCACTTTGGACATGAATGGATGCAGGCGATCATACAGGATGCTTACGTACGTGTCACCTGTCAGAGTCGTATCTAGGAGTATCAGGGGTCCCATACAACTCCAGTTGCACACGCCCCACACCATTACGGAGCATGTACCAGCTTGAACGGTCCCCTGCTGACATGTAGGATCCATGGATTCTGAAGCTGTATCCATACCCGTATACGTCCATTCACTCAATACAATTTGTAACGAGACTCGTCCGACCAGGCAGCACGTTTCCAGTCATCAACAATCCAATGTCGGTGTTGATGAGCCCAGGCGAGGCGTAAAGCTTTGTGTCATGTACTCATCAAGGATACATGAGTGGGCCTTCAGCTCCGAAAGCCCATATCGATTATGTTTCGTTCAATATTTCGCACTCTGACACTTGCTCATGGCCCAGCATTGAAATCTGCAGCATTGTGCGGAAGGGTTACACTTCGGTCACGTTGAATGATTCTCTTCAGTCGTCGTTGGTTCCGTTCCCGCAGGATCGTTTCCGGCCGCAGCGGTGTCGGAGATTCCTGATATTCACGGTACACTTGTGAAATGGTCGTACGGAAAAATCCCCACTTCATTGCTACCTTGGAGATGCTGTGTACCGTTGCTCTTGCGCCGACTATAACACTACTTTCAAACTCACATAAATCTTTATAACCTGCCGTTGCAGCAGCAGTGACCGATCTAACAAATGCGCCAGACACTTGGTGTCTTACATAGGCGTTGCCGACTGCAAGGTCGTATTCTGCCTGTTTACATATCTCTGTATTTGAATACGCATGCCTAAGCCAGTTTCTTTGGCGCTTCAGTGTAATTGCAATCTAATAGGCCGATTAGGATGTGGTAGTTTACAAACTGACATTATATGTACTATTACAGTGCTTCAGAGACCATGTTAAACATCTGGTTCCCCTGTAACTGGTCGAATTCACGAGTTCAACTGTCAGAAAAGATAAGAGAACATCACAATAGGACGAAATAAACCTTGAGGTTCACGAGAGCTCTGCTTAAGTGTTATTACTGCAGATAGAGTCCATGGCTCAGGCTAACCGTACTCAATATACTCAGGATAGCAGTAGTCAATGTACTGCAGGCTCTCAGTTGCCCCATGTGGCTATAGCCCGAAAGCTCAGACATATTGTTCGAGGCCGTACAGTATCGTAGACCCACGGCACGTACCTTGAGCTAAGAAACAGGCTTTTGAGCAGCAAGACGAACATCGAAACGGACAGTGTGGCGACTTCGGAAACGTCACGGATTGTCAGCACCGCGAGCAGTGTTGTAACTTCGCTAGTCCCGGCAACAGAGAAATGCGTGGTGAAAGTGGTGCGTCCAACGACACATGAATGCCTCCATGCGTTTCCAGATGATTTCTAGTTCTGCATACAGCATTAAGATGGACGTACCTGCCAGTGGATGGTCTGAGGATGGTTCAAATGGCTCTGAGCACTATGGGACTCAACATCTTAGGTCATAAGTCCCCTAGAACTTAGAACTACTTAAACCTAACTAACCTAAGGACATCACACACACCCATGCCCGAGGCAGGATTCGATCCTGCGACCGTAGGAGTCCCGCGGTTCCGGACTGCAGCGCCAGAACCGCACGGCCACCGCGGCCGGCGATGGTCTGAGGAGTACGGGCGTTGACAGGTAGCATTTGTCATTATCATTCTGGCCCAGCATCTATCGTGATACTTTGAAATGCCATTAGGTACATAACACTATCACCTCAGGTTAGATTAGTCCTTAATTTGGAAAGCAGCTGCTACATATGTGACGTGTTAAGAATTGTGGCTGTGCCCTGTCTTCGACATCTCCATAATAGCGTAAGATCGCATGGAACTCAGGTCGTCTCGACCTACGTACCTGGATTTAGTGGGTGTCCAACTGTTACCAGCGCGATCTTTGAAAATACATGGTCATGGGTTCCCCAGAGGCTGGCACGCAGCCACCCGCCAACTACTAGGGTTGTAGAACGCTGGCTTGTAGCTGAAGAAGCATGCATTGTGGTACCTGTGTCTGTCACACAAATTGAGGTAGTTAGGCCATTGTTGCTCCCAGTAGTGAAAGTTCTGTGTACTAAACTTCACGACAGGTACACCCCTAAACTACCTACAAATCTGATCGTGTGCTCTTCCAGTTATTCTTTAAAGGCCTGATCATTATTTTTTTGTAATTTGCTGTCATTCCTGATATTGCAGTTTTAATCGTCAGCACTGTGAAAAATATGAAACTTTCTAAACAAATTACTCTGTACCCTATAGAGCCCAAGCAAGCCCTTAAACACTAAGACGGCTGTATGGTCAATTACACTGAAGTTACAAAAGTCATGGGATAGCGATATGCACATAGAAATTGCGGTGATATCGCGTACACAAGGTATCAAAGGGCATTGCGTTGGTGGATCTGTCATTTGCATCCAGGTGATCCATGTGAAACGATTCCGACGTGATTATGGCTGCACGACGGGAACAAACAGAGTCTGAGTGGGGAATGGTAGTTGGAGCTAAGCGCCTAAGACAATCCATTTCGGAAATCGTTATCGAATTCCGTATTACGAAATTCACTGTATCAAGAGTGTGCCGAGAATACCAAACTTCAGACATTATCTCTCACCATGGACAACGCAGTGGCCGACGGACTTCACATAACGACTGAGGACAGTGGCGATTGCCTTGAGTCGTCAGTGCTAACAGACCATCAGCAGTGCTTGAAATAGCGGCGAGGAAGGAATGTGGGGCGCACGACGAACGTTTCCGTTGAGAAAACGCGGCGATATTTGGCGTTAATGGACTTTGGCAACAGACGACCTGCGTTAGTGACTTAGCCAACAGCACGACATCACCTGCAGCGCCTCTCCTGTTTTCGTGACCTTGTCGCTTGGGCCCTAGACGACTGGAAAACATGAGCTCGTTAGATGAGTTCCGATTTCAGCTGGTAACAGATGACGGTAGGCTTCAAGTGTGACGTAGACGCCACGAAGCCGTAGACCCAGGCTTTTACCAAGTCGCTGTGCAACGTGGTGGCGGCTCCATAATGACGCGCACTGTGTTTACATGTAATGCACTGGCTCCTCTGGTCAAACTGAACCGCTATATGCAGCCCATTTGCAACAATTCATAGACTTCATGTTCCCCAACGACGATGGAATTTCTATGAATTGCACTGTCTCATGTCACCGGGCCATAAATGTTCACGACTGGTTTGAAGAACATTCTGGACAATTCAAGCGAATGATTTGGCCACCCAGATCCCATCTAAAATTTATGGGACATAACGGGGAGGTCATTTCTTGCATTAACTCTTGAACTTTCCACACTTTCGCAGTAATGGAATGCTATAGACACAGTTTGGCTCAATATTTCTGCAGAGGACTTCCAACGGCATGTTGAGTTCACGCCATGTCGAGCTGTTTCACGACGCCGGCCACAAAGGGATCCGATACAATATTTGGAGGTATCACATGACTTTTGTTACCTCAACGTAGATATTAAGGTTATTCCAGACGCATTAGTGGGTACATTGCAAGACAGGCTCTATGTTTGTTGTAATATATGTTATACAAGAACATAATATTTCAAGAATGGTTAGATATCACAGTTGCGCAAAACACAGCTGAACAGGTATTTACGACCTGAAGAGATCTGAATTTGAGCGGAGTCGACGGTTAAACACAGAGAAGTTATTACAGCTACATGTGATATGATGGACTTCTTAACAAAAGCCAGTTACACTACTGGCCTTTAAAATTGCTGCACCAAGAAGAAATGCAGATGATAAACGGTTATTCATTGGACAAATATATTATACTAGAACTGACATGTGATTACATTTTCACGCAATTTCGGTGCACAGATCCTGAGAAATCAGTACCCAGAACAACCACCTCTGGCCGTAATAACGGTCTTGATACGCCTGGACATTGACTCAAACAGAGCTTGGATGGTGTGTACAGGTAAAGCTGCCCGTGCAGCTTCAACACGATACCACAGTTCATCAAGAATAGTGACTGGTGAATTGTGACGAGCCAGTTGCTCGGCCACCACTGACCAGACGTTTTCAATTGGTGAGAGATCAGGAGAATGTGCTCGCCAGGGCAGCGGTCCAACATTTTCTGTATCCAGAAAGGCCCGTACAGGACCTGCAACATGCGGTCGTGCATTATCCTGCTGAAATGTAGGGTTTCGCAGGGATCGAATGAAGGATAGAGCCACGGGTCGTAACACATCTGAAATGTAACTTTCACTGTTCAAAGTGCCGTCAATGCGAACAAGAAGTGACCGAGACGTGTAACCAATGGCACCCCATACCATCACGCCGGGTGATATGCCAGTATGGCAATCACAAGTACACGCTTCCAATGTGCGTTCACTGCGATATCGGCAATCACGGATGCGACCATCATGATGCTGTAAACAGAACCTGGATTCATCCGAAAAAATGACGTTTTGTCATTCGTGCACCCAGGTTCGTCGTTGAGTACACCATCGCAGGCGCTCATGTCTGTGATGCAGCGTCAAGGGTAGCCGCAGCCATGGTTTCCGAGCTGATAGTCCTTGCTGCTGCAAACGTCGTCGAACCGTTCGTGCAGATGGTTGTTGTCTTGCAAACGTCCCCATCTATTGACTCAGGGTTCGAGGCGTGGCTGCACGATCCGTTACAGCCATGCAGATAAGATGTCTGTCATTTCGACTGCTAGTGATACGAGGCCGTTGGGATCCAGAACGGCGTTCCGTATTACCCTCCTGAACCCACCGATTCCATATTCTGATAACAGTCATTGGATCTCGACCAACGCGAGCAGCAATGTCGCGATACGATAAACCACAATCGCGATGGGCTACAATCCGACCTTTATCAAAGTCGAAAATGTGATGGTACGCATTTCTCCTCCTTACACGAGGCATCACAACAACGTTTCACCAGGCAACGCCGGTCAACTGCTGTTTGTGTATGAGAAATCGGTTGGAAACTTTCCTCATATCAGCACGTTGTAGGTGCCGTCACCGGCACCATCCTTGTGTGAATACTCTGAAAAGCTAATCATTTGCATATCACAGCATCTTCTTCCTGTCGGTTAAATTTCGCGTCTGTAGCACGTCATCTTCGTGGTGTAGCAATTTTAAGGCCAGTAGTGTATTATTAAAAAATGTGAAGGTGCGATGAAGAAAATGGTAGATACGAACGCTTCGTCTGTCGTCAGTAGCGAATACGGCCGAGGAAACGTTACGAAGAGTCTTTGTCGTCTGTGGCTCTCCAAACATCCCGGTCTCGGCAGCCACGTGTTGACGTGGTGCAGTCGCTGCATCTGACAATGCCTTCCGGTTTTCTAGAGACCAGGAAGGAAGTGCCCCAACCCCCACGAGGCAGAGGGTGCTCGTCAGGAGAGATGCCGAGATGCTGCGGAGCGCCGCTGACCCAGATCTGGATCGCCATTACCCAAGTGGGGCGCAGCCACCGCTCGTAATGGCCCCTTGTTTGCGCGGGTCGCGGTGCGTGTCCCGGGGGGAACCCTATCACCCCCACCCCTGGCCACACATGCTTTACAGGCCGTAACAGGTCAGGCCCTGCTCCGAACGCCCACCCTCGCATTTACCGTAAATCCTCAAACTTTTCCATCGCCATTTCTAGACCGTAAATCTGCCATCCCAGGCGGCGTTCTGCATATCTGCCCGACCGGAATCCGCGCAATTCCTGCCTTTGTCCGAATAAGGTCGGAAGTCGCTTACAAACCCGTCCCCCCGAAAGCACCCTACCCCTCGCACGCGTGCTTGTGTATGCTTGCAGATGCAGACTTTTATTCCCGCTAGAAGTAGAGTTCCGGTTATAGATAGCATTGCGATTCCTCCTTTGTTCGGTGGGGAGACACCAATCTCAACGGACTTTACAATGAGTGCGCCTATGCTGTTGGCGGATATACGATGGTGGAATGATAATACGGTAGGACGTCCGTTAAGGAAACGAATAAATAAGGGCTCGTTTAAAATTTTATACCTCGCAGACGCCTCCAGCGGAATCATCGTTGGGTTTCTAATGATCCGGAAGAAAATAGAGCTGTACGTTGCGTCAGAGTGCTTGGAATTTCAGATGCAGTCACACACATAATTTTTAGGAAGAAAGGCGCGGCACGGTCTGTGTGCCTTTGTTGTCTGCCTTCGTCTTTGTTGTCGCAGCAGTTTTACTCTAGTGCAGTCGGGACAATAGACTAATAGACCGTCTGAGATGAAGACCATTTCGCCTGTCACTGGGTATACGTTATAAGCATGTGAGACAGAAATAATATTTGAATTCAAAAATTCTGTTGACACGGCAAAGACAATGACAGTTAAAAGTAAGTAGTAAAAACGAAACTAGTTACGGAAGGTAAAATTAGATACGAATATCTCGCTTAGACAATGGTCAACAGCATATACAAATTTTATAAAAGTGCATAACGCTGTGCTGTCTGAAATGACGTTATTTTATTTCGCTACCGGTTTGTGTTCTGAACCATCATCAACGGCAGGAATATTATCACAGATGTATCAGATGTCATACATGCTTTAAAGTAAGATTACAACAGGAAGTCATAATCATCAAGAAAATATAAAATCAGAAATTGTAACGTGATAAAAATATGATGGCACATTGACAAAAGCACAACAAGTGAGGTGTACATATTTTTACCTCGTTATAAATTTGATTTTATGTTAGCTAGACGGTTATGATATACTGTGGTAACTTACGTTTAAGCATGTGTTACATGTGATGTACACATCAATTGTTGTCTGTGATAATTTTCCTGCCATTGATGATGGTTCAGAATCAGAACAGCTAGCAAAATAAAATAACGTTATTACAGACACCACAGTGCTGTGCAATTTTTAAAAAAATCGATAGCGAATGAAATGTTTAAAATATTTGGAACGGGAAAGTGTAACTTAGAACACTTTTCAGACTTTCGGCTCTAGCCAGCACTCTAATGGAAGTTTAATATATTTTCTTGTTCTGTTTTGAAGTGATATCACTCCCTTTATGTGAGTTGCAATCTCTTTCTGAAATTACAAAAACTACTTCGTGATAAATAAGTTTTTTCCTAAAGTGAAAAACTATTCAATATGCAATGTGGTTATATACCTAAGAATAAATATTCTATTCAGATTTGAAAATGTTGCAATAGGCAAAATTTTGTCAATACTGTATGTAATAGTCCATGTGTTACATTATTACACTAATACACACGAATAATCAGTAAGTGAAATAAAATTAACAGAAAATACTATCAAAAACGAGTTAGGAATTTTAAAAAAATTCGAAATAGAAGCAGTTGGTAACCAACAAATTTCCACTTTCAAGACAGAGAAAATTGATAAGATAGTAAAGAAACTTAGTTCAATTGCAAATATCATGTGCTATGTGCTAGAAGACCTTCTTCCGTCTGACGGTACAGGATGGTGTGCGACCAACGAAGTATAGCTTACGTATCCACCCGTCACGTAACTCGATTTAAAAATATACAGAATTTTACTCATCAAAGCTCTGTGACTCAAGAATTAACAGTGTCATCCAAATAGCTGTACATAGTATTATACAGAGCTTAGATACACTGACAGAAAAAGAAATTGCAACACCAAGCAGGAGTTGCGCGAGGTAAACGAAAGTTGGTAAGCATGTTTCTACAATAAAATTAAAGACGACGGCGATTCAGATTTCACGCCAGTAGCTTAAGAATGGCGCAAGTACGCCACTATGGGAATGCAAATCTGGTTTGTCTCAAACATCCTCTGTAATGGTCGTGAGCGTTGGTTGCCTTCGAGATTGGACGTAGTTAGTCGATGTTAGTCAAGAACGCCTTTAAGACGGCGAAGACACTATTACCAACACCTCACTGAGTTTGAACGAGGTCTGTTATGGGGTTACGAGAAACTGAATCTTCCTTTATGGTACTGCAGAAACACTTGGCAGGATTGTAGTCACTGAAGATGACTGCTAGCTACAGTGGTCATGGGAAATTAAGGTCGCAAGAAAACTGGGCTAAGCCGGCCGCGTTGTGACCGAGCGGTTCTAGGCGCTTCAGTCCGGAACCGCGCTGCTGCTACGGTCGCAGGTTCGAATCCTGCCTCGGACATGGAAGTGTGTGTTGTCCTTAGGTCAGTTAGGGGACTGATGCCATCAAATGTTATGTCCCACAGTGCTCAGAACCATTTGAACCATTTTGAAAACTGGGCTAAGGACCGACACGTGACACTACCGAGAGGAAAGACGGTCGTTTTTGACCTACTGCGTCTGCAGCTGGAATTCGAGTAGCACTTGGCACCACAGTGACACAACGAACAGTTACATATCGGTTACGATAGGGATAGCTCGGAGTCAGATACCCTGTAGTGTGCGTTCAACTGACCCAAAACCACTGCCGTTTGCTACTACAGTTGCGTCAAGCGACAGCTCATTGGAGGGCAGAGTGGATATCTGTTGTGTTTCCTAATGAAAGCTGGTTCTTCTTTGGTGCCAGTGATGGCCATGTGTTGGTTAGAAGAACGTCAGTTGACGGCCTTCAACCAACCTGTCTGCGGCCTTGACCTACATCTGAAATTATGACTTGAGGTGCGTTCTCGTATGACAGCAGGAGCACTCTTGAGATTATCCCATACATTCTGACTGCAAATCTGTTACGGTGATTCCACCTGTTGTGCTGCCATTCATGAACAGCATTCCACGGCTGTTTCCACGTTCGCCAGCATACCGCAGTTATAATTCGACACGCTCTATAGAGCGTCCTCATGTTGCTTTGTCTTGTTCGATCACCAGATCCGTCACCAATCTATGACAACTCCAGGGTCACCCATAACCAGCATTAACCATCCCTCTACAGACCGACCAAGTGCAACAGAGGTGGAAATCCATCCCAGAAACAGACATCCGGTCTGTACGACACAACATACTCCGGCGGGTCACACCGGTTATTAGGGTACCATCATTTCACTTCTGGAATGACTTTTCTCGAGCTAACGTTAATATGTAATCTTACTGGGCCGTGCAGCCTCGGTCTTCTGTCGATTTCGCCCCTCGTAGACTGTTTTTGACTGGATACCTTTGGAGGTACGCCGGTGGCGCCATCGATGGGGACAAAGGCTACGAAACAGGAAGGTTCTGGCCAATGAGTGCGTGGTGTATGAAGCGAGTCGGCCGGAGGCGCGACAGGTGCGATTTCTGGGTAGTACACGAGACAACGAATCGACTCCTGCAAAGGCGTCCAGCCCGATTTGACTGTCGGTTATCGCCTGCCCTCTGAAGCGGCTTCCGTGAGTGGGCATGATATTTTGGAAAACACCAGCGAGTTCGAGGCTCTTTCGCCGGTTGGATGCTAGTGAAGGTGGTCTGATGTCTTGCAGGCTTAAAGAGTGGAACGGCGTCCATCCCATCCAAGCTAAGTAACTTCCGTGGGGCGAAATTAGTGGCAGTTTTTTAAAAGTCATTTTTCTATAACCTGCTCAGTCAGTTGCACTGTTGATTGTTTTTACAACTCTTTTGACTATCAGTACTTTAAACATAGCTGCGCTACAACAACGGTTCCACGTAAATCAGACTAAGAGCAGCCGACCAGTTGCAAAGGATAAAGTAATCTTTACCTAGGTTTCAATAGATATAAATCTATCTTCTTCAGAAGACGGCAGTATTATAACAACATGAAGTGATATGTCCTTATCGTTTAGGCAAACATCTGCATAGTTACATTAATCATATAAAATATAGCCCTGAAAACAGGGTTTGTCAGACAAATAAAATAGGTACATAGAAGTTGCAGAGCTTAGGCTTTGTCTGACAAACCCTGTTTTCAGGGCTATATTTTATATGATTAATGTAACTATGCAGATGTTTGCCTAAACGATAAGGACATATCACTTCATGTTGTTATAATACTGCCGTCTTCTGAAGAAGATAGATTTATATCTATTGAAACCTAGGTAAAGATTACCTTATCCTTTGCAACTGGTCGGCTGCTCTTAGTCTGATCTTTTGACTATGTTGTTGTTGTGGTCTTCAGTCCTGAGTCTGGTTTGATGCAGCTCTCCATGCTAATCTATCCTGCGCAAGCTGCTTCATCTCCCAGTACCTACTACAACCTACATCCTTCTGAATCTGTTTAGTGTATTCGTCTCTTGGTCTCCCTCTACGATTTTTATCCTCCACGCTGCCCTCGAATACTAAATTGGTGATCCCTTGATGCGTCAGAACGTGTTCTACCGACCGATCCCTTCTTTTAGTCAAGTTGTGCCACAAACTCCTCTTCTCCCCAATTATATTCAATACCTCCTCATTAGTTATGTGATCTACCCATCTAATCTTCAGCATTCTTCTGTAGCACCACATTTCGAAAGCTTCTATTCTCTTCTTGTCCAAACTATTTACCGTCCATGTTTCACTTCCATACATGGCTACACTCCATACAAATACTTTCAGAAACGACTTCTTGACACTTAAATCTATTACTCGATGTTAACAAATTTCTCTTCTTCAGAAACGCTTTCCTTGCCATAGCCAGTCTACATTTTATATCCTCTCTACTTCGACCATCATCGGTTATTTTGCTCCCCAAATAGCAAAATTCGTTTACTACTTCAAGTGTCTCATTTCCTAATCTAATTCCCTCAGCATCACACGACTTAATTCGACTACATTCCCCATTATCCTCGTTTTGCTTTTGCTGATGTTCATATTATATCCTCCTTTCAAGACACCTGTCCATTCCGTTCAACTGCTCTTCCAAGTCCTTTGCTGTCTCTGACAGAATTACAATGTCATCGGCGAAACTCAAAGTTTTTATTTCTTCTCCATGGATTTTAATTCCTACTCCGAAATTTTCTTTTGTTTTCTTTACTGCTTCCTCAATAGTCAGATTGAGTAACATCGGGAAGAGGCTACAACCCTGTCTCACTCCCTTCCCAACCACTCCTTCCTTTCATGCCTGTTGACTCTTATAACTGCCATCTGGTTTCTGTACAAATTGTAAATAGCCTTTCGCTCCCTGTATTTTACCCCTGCCACCTTCAGAATTTGAAAGAGAATATTCTAGTCAACATCGTCAAAAGCTTTCTCTACGTCGACAAATGCTAGAAAAGTAGGTTTGCCTTTTCTTAATCTACACTCCTGGAAATTGAAATAAGAACACCGTGAATTCATTGTCCCAGGAAGGGGAAACTTTATTGACACATTCCTGGGGTCAGATACATCACATGATCACACTGACAGAACCACAGGCACATAGACACAGGCAACAGAGCATGCACAATGTCGGCACTAGTACAGTGTATATCCACCTTTTGCAGCAATGCAGGCTGCTATTCTCCCGTGGAGACGATCGTAGAGATGCTGGATGTAGTCCTGTGGAACGGCTTGCCATGCCATTTCCACCTGGCGCCTCAGTTGGACCAGCGTTCGTGCTGGACGTGCAGACCACGTGAGACGACGCTTCATCCAGTCCCAAACATGCTCAATGGGGGACAGATCTGGAGATCTTGCTGGCCAGGGTAGTTGACTTACACCTTCTAGAGCACGTTGGGTGGCACGGGATACATGCGGACGTGCATTGTCCTGTTGGAACAGCAAGTTCCCTTGCCGGTCTAGGAATGGTAGAACGATGGGTTCGATGACGGTTTGGATGTACCGTGCACTATTCAGTGTCCCCTCGACGATCAACAGTGGTGTACGGCCAGTGTAGGAGATCGCTCCCCACACCATGATGCCGGGCGTTGGCCCTGTGTGCCTCGGTCGTATACAGTCCTGATTGTGGCGCTCACCTGCACGGCGCCAAACACGCATATGACCATCATTGGCACCAAGGCAGAAGCGACTCTCATCGCTGAAGACGACACGTCTCCATTCGTCCCTCCATTCACGCCTGTCGCGACACCACTGGAGGCGGGCTGCACGATGTTGGGGCGTGAGCGGAAGACGGCCTAACGGTGTGTGGGACCGTAGCCCAGCTTCATGGAGACGGTTGCGAATGGTCCTCGCCGATACCCCAGGAGCAACAGTGTCCCTAATTTGCTGGGAAGTGGCGGTGCGGTCCCCTACGGCACTGCGTAGGATCCTACGGTCTTGGCGTGCATCCGTGCGTCGCTGCGGTCCGGTCCCAGGTCGACGGGCACGTGCACCTTCCGCCGACCACTGGCGACAACATCGATGTACTGTGGAGACCTCACGCCCCACGTGTTGAGCAATTCGGCGGTACGTCCACCCGGCCTCCCGCATGCCCACTAGAGATGGGGGATCCGCTCTTGAACTAATTCATAGAGTTGAATCTTTCAAAGGAGTGAACAATCAGTGATTCAGAAAAAAAGAACGGTAGCTCCAAACGTTTCCCACGGCAGAGAGAGAGAGAGAGAGAGAGAGAGAGAGAGACGGAGCATATCAGCAGCGCCTCTGCTGGTCAGAGCACAGTGCACGCCACACAACACAGCCAGCGCCGGCCTCTGCCCTGCTTCTACCTTGGCTGCCTGCATTGTGCAGTGCCCCATTGGATTTTGTGTTTCACATATGCCGTGCCGTGCCGTCTCTGTGCGTCGTCTGGTGCAGCTTAACTTCGCATCGCACTCTGTCGGCGATCGTTTCAGTCGCATGTCCTGCCCTCTGGGCACTTGATGCGAGCAACAGGACAGAGAGCCACCTAGCGGATAACATAGAAACTACTTGCAACAACCTGCTCGCAAGGGAACGGACGATTTGTCTCGGAGCGGGTGAGTTCACCACTCCCCCCACCCTCGGAACTCGCCCGCTCAACGCTCACCCCACCGTTCTCGACTCTAGCCAGAGCGTTGAGCAAAGCGACTCAGGTGTCACTCTGGTCTCTGCTCGACTCAGCGCCTCTGCATCGGAGTTCGTCCCTACTGGATATTGTTCTTCGTAGTAATACCGCTATGTATATTACATTATTATGTTATGTATACATCAATTGTTTTTATTTTATTTTTATTTGTTTAAATTGATTAGATTAGGTTCCTGATGACTCCTCTTGCTATAGGATTTTTATTATGGACACTCGAATTTACGCTTTAATTACGAGCGAACCGATAAACGTATCACAAAATGTGATACACCAATATTTTCTTTGTTTTATTCTGCGTAAGGCTATATGCAGCACTTTCGTTTTACAGTCAAATTTATATATTTTTTTTTCTTATTCTGGTACGGATTTTGCGATTTTAGGCGTCTTTGGAAGGAAACGTTCACTTTAAAAATATATGGCTTGCGATGTATTTGTATGAGGTTAATGAAATTTTAATACATTATAGCCAAATATATTGTTAATGTAAATCTCAAGTTACAACATTTCCCGATCACCCAAAAAACCACGATAGTGCAAAATAAATCAATAATCAAAAACTTTGTCATATCGTGGAAATTTCAATAAACAATACAAAATTCTTACTCATTATCTGTGTTACTTCAAAATAGGATCAAATAAGATCAAAATACAGGTATAGTACTGGAATAAACCAAGTTTAAAGTGCAATGTGCCTTCCATTTATTTTCTATTGTAAATGAGTGGTGAGTCATGAAAAAGAGCTAATTCATTTCAGGGAGTGAACAGTTCTGATCCAATCTCTGAAAAGAACAGTTTTGCCCATCTCTAATGCCCACTATATGCCCTCGCTCAAAGTCCGTCAACTGCACATACGGTTCACGTCAACGCTGTAGCGGCATGCTACCAGTGTTAAAGACTGCGATGGAGCTCCGTATGCCACGGCAAACTGGCTGACACTGACGGCGGCGGTGCACAAATGCTGCGCAGCTAGCGCCATTCGACGGCCAACACCGCGGTTCCTGGTGTGTCCGCTGTGCCGTGCGTGTGATCATTGCTTGTACAGCCCTCTCGCAGTGTCCGGAGCAAGTATGGTGGGTCTGACACACCGGTGTCAATGTGTTCTTTTTTCCATTTCCAGGAGTGTATTTTCTAAGGGTCAGTATTGCGTCACGTCTTCCAGCATTTCTACGGCATCCAAACAGATCTTTCCCGAGGTCGGTTTCTACTAGTTTTTCCATTCGTCTGTAAGGAATTCGTGTTATTATTTTGCAGCCGTGGCTTATTAAACTGATAGTTCGGTAATTTTCACATCTGTCAACACTTGCTTTCTTTGGGATTGGAATTATTTTATTCTTCTTGAAGTCTGAGGGTATTTCGCCTGTCTCATACATCTTGCTCACCAGATGGTAGAGTTTTGCCAGGACTGGCTCTCCCAGGGCCGTCAGAAGTTCTAATGGAATGTTGTCTACTCCGGGGGGCTTGTTTCGACTCAGGTCTTTCAGTGCTCTGTCAAACTCTTCACGCAGTATCGTATCTCCCATTTCATCTTCATCTGTATCCTCTTCCATTTCCATAATATTGTCCTCAAGTACATCGCCCTTGTTTAGACCCTCTATATACTCCTTCCACCTTTCTGCCTTCCCTTCTTTGCTTAGAACTGGGTTTCCATCTGAGCTCTTGATATTCATACAAGTCGTTTTCTTATCTCCAAAGGTCTCTTTAATTTTCCTGTAGGCAGTATCTATCTTACCCCTAGTGAGATAAGCCACTACATCCTTACATTTGTCCTCTAGCCATCCCTGCTTAGCCATTTTGCACTTCCTGTCGATCTCATTTTTGAGAGGTTTGTATTCCTTTTTGCCTGCTTCATTTACTGCATTTTTATATTTTCTCCTTTCATCAATTAAATTCAATATTTCTTCCTTTACCCAAGGATTTCTAGTAGCCCTCGTCTTTTTATCTACTTGATCCTCTGCTGCCTTCACTACTTCATCCCTCAGAGCTACCCATTCTTCTTCTACTGTATTTCTTTCCCCCATTCCTGTCAATTGTTCCCTTATGCTCTCCCAGAAACTCTGTACAACCTCTGGTTCTTTCAGTTTATCCAGGTCCCATCTCCTTAAATTCCCACCTTTTTGCAGTTCCTTCAGTTTTAATCTACAGTTCATAACCAACAGATTGTGGTCAGAGTCCACATCTGCCCCTGGAAATGTCTTACAATTTAAAACCTGGTTCCTAAATCTCTGTCTAACCATTATATAATCTATCTGAAACCTTCGAGTATCTCCAGGCCTCTTCCATGTATACAACCTTCTTTCATGATTCTTGAACCAAGTGTTAGCTATGTTAAATTATGCTCTGTGCAAAATTCTACCACGTGGCTTCCTCTTTCATTTCTTACTCCCAATCCATATTCACCAACTACGTTTCCTTCTCTTCCTTTTCCTACTATCGAATTCCAGTCACTTATGACTATTAAATTTTCATCTCCCTCCACTATCTGAATAATTTCTTTTATCTCATTATATGTTTCATTAATTTCTTCATCTACACAGCTAGTTGTCGTATAAGCTTGTACTTCTGTAGTAGGCCTGGGCGTTGTGTCTATCTTGGCCACTACAGTGCGTTCACTACGCTGTTTGTAGTAGCTTATCCGAACTCCTATTTTTTTATTCATTATTAAACCTACTCTTGCATTTATAATCTTGTATTCACCTGACCAGAAGTCTTGTTCCTCCTGCCACCGAACTTCACCAATTCCCACTATATCTAACTTTCACCTATCAATTTCCCTTTTTAAATTTTCTAACCTACCTGCCCAATTAAGGGATCTGACATTCCACGCTCCGATTCGTAGAACGCTAGTTTTCTTCCTGCGGAATATTTTGCACAAGAAGACGCCATCATCATTTAACCATACAGTAAAACTGCATGCCCTCGGGAAAAATTACAGCTGTAGTTTCCCCTTGTTTCAGCCTTTCGCAGTACCAACACAACAAGGCCGTTTTGGTTAGTGTTACAAGGCAAGATCAGTCAATCATCCAGAAGGTTGCCCCTGCAACTACTGTAAAGGCTGCTGCTCCTCTTCAGGAACCACACGTTTGTCTGACCTTTCAACAGATACCCCTCCGTTGTGGTTGCACCTACGGATCGGTTATCTGTATCGCTGAGGCACGCAAGCCTCCCCACCAACGGCAAGGTCCATAGTTCATTGGTTTTTTTTTACTTTAATAAATTTATATACTGAAGATGATGAACGCTGAAGCAGTTATGCGGGGACCCAAGCCCTTCCATTAGAGTGACCCGATTCCAAATCTTCCCACCCAAATTCCCTGTTAACTTACAAATTTACTCACTTAATTATTTGAGATTTTTTTCAGTCAGTGTACGTAGAGCTCGTAGTATTTGTAAATGCTGCACAAAACACAACGTCACATCTCACAGCAACAAAAACAGAAAGTGTCGGAAAGTGCTTATGGCGGTTTCTACCGTGCATTCCTTCATGTGATTCTAAAAACAGTCATTAGACGGAAACACAGACGAGGAAACATCAAGTGTTCGTAGGTGCACTAATCTCCAGGTAAAACAATCTCCACTGGGTTATATTTCATACGAGAATTACATTCGTAATGCAATAAAAGGCACGGCCCGACTTTCGCGACACACACTTTCCTGACGCACAGAAGAAAATAATACGTTAGGAGGGGTTTCCATGATGTTTTAATTAGTTGTATCACCATGAAACAAATAAACTCACTTACTTCTCTGATATTTGCAGGTAAATGTTTGCACTTGTAGGACACACCGAAATCCCATAGCACCGAAATACCGCAGCACACAGCTCTAGACAGCAAAACAAACCGGTGCAATCAATTGTTAGAGTGGAGTATAGCAATTTGTTTTCTGCGTTTCGAGGGCAATAATGGTGCATAATTCTATGCTCAGTTGGTGGAATTGTGTAGCAACAACGCATCATCACACGACACTGTTGTTCAGTGAAAAACTAACAAACAGAGGAAAAGCGGACACTCTGGTGATCGAAGACTGGCTCATCACAGTCGAGGCTACAGTGACAAAAGTGAAATTCACTCATCGATTAGTTTTCAGCATTTTAGACGACATTTTAAACATGACGGAAGTCGCCGGTCCCTGGTTTCCGCAACTGGTTACGCCTTTTCAAAAAGGCCGTCGAATAGTGACAGTTGCTGTGTCAGTTTACAACATTTTTAGCCGCATAATCGCCATGTTCGAGTGCCGACTGTGTGTCACTGCGAAACCGAGACAAGAGAGCAATGACAGCAGCGGTAACATGCGACTGACTGTCACCGTAAAAGACGAATACCGTATCACCTTCGGTTAGGGAGAAGCTGAATTCTTTTTTCGTCTGCCATGGTGTATTTCCGTAAGGGGCAAATCGTCACAGCAGCATATTAGCGAACTCCCCTGACGAGGTTACAGGACGCATTCGTCACACCAGTCTTTAACATGAGTGCTAAAGACGGCTGTATCATGTCCTCAAACAAATCTCCACGGTTATGGGAGGCGAATTTGAAGAGGCATAATGGAAATCCGTGCAAGAGGGTGTTGTGAATACACGACATCCTGGTCATTCTGCCCATGATACCCAGTGACTTCTTCTTTAAGGATGAAGAAATATTTTCTCAGTCGTTTTCCTCGAAAAGAAAGTCGATTGCCCTCCACGGATTCCCCTTTGAGCTCATGAAGCATCTCCGTAGTACTCATGTATTCGACGACAGTACAAAATTTTGTGGGTTTCCTCTGAATTCTTTTGATGTCGTCCCTTAATCCGACCTGGTGGGCATCCAATCACTCGGGCAGTACTCAAGAATCCAAGAATGGGCCACACTAGTGTTCTGTATGCGGTCTTCTTTATACACTTTTCTATAATGCTCCCAATAAGCCGAAGTCGACCAGTCGCCTTCCCTGCTACCAACTTAAACGCTCGTTCTATTCCAGATTCCTTTGCAACGTTAAGCCTACATATTTAATTGACGTGGCTGTGTCAACCATTACACTACCAGTGCTGTATCTGAACGTCGGGAGTTTTCCTACTCATCTGCATAACAGATAATTTTAATTTCCTTTCTCGCCTCAGTAATCCGGATGGCAACCACAGCACACGCTCCGGCGACACACGGGACACCTCGTAGCTTGTGCTGTACGCTGCTACGATTAGTATTATGTTGCTGACAAACACACGTAGACAGGAAACATGACGCGGCCTAAGAACCCTAAAGATTTGAACTTCAGTTTCAAACATACATAAGCTAGGTTTTCCGGACCTAATATTTTCCTGAATAACGTTTACGATGGGCATCGTTCGTTGCTTCACACAGGCCCACTAAAACATATTTTATTCGATCAAGAGCCGACAGTTCGTCGTGATTTCAACACAAACATTCATCATTGATGATCATTTTTACGAACTGAAGAAGGCTGAAAACTTCTGTTTAGCCACGCCAAATTTTACTCTGCTGCATTCTGCAACAGCTCCCTATTCCATTGGACATAGCAATATGTACACCAGAAGATGCAACTGAGACGCTGCAGACCCGGTTGTGTGAGACTGTAAACCACTTCAATAAATGCAGGTATTGAGGGCTATTGTACTTTCCATTTCGTTTTCTCTTGTTATGTTAACACCTGCATGTAAAATTTTGTGTTCTGTTCTCTGAATCGTTAATCAGTTATGTACCATCTAAATAACTCACGTTTTTCTAGATTTAGATCAAGCTGCTATTCGCCACCCCAACTAAAGATGGTGTCTAACTCATCTTGTATCCACCTTCGGTCATTCATCGATGAGACCTTCTCGTCCACCACAGCGTCATCAGCAAACAGCCACTGGATGCTGCTCACCAAGACCGTCAGATCATTTGCGTACACAGAGAATAGCAACGATCGTATCACATTTCTCTGGGGCACTCCTGACGAAACACTTTTTGATGAACACTCGCTGTCGAGGACAACGAACTGGGTTCTATCACATAAGATGTCTTCGACCCACTCACATATCTGGGAATCTAATCCATAAGCTCGGCCTTTAGTTAACAGTCTTCAGCGGGTCACAGTGTCAGTAAATTTCCAGAAATATAGGAATCTGGAATCCGCCAGTTGCCCTTCATCCGTGGTTGTCAGGATATCACGTGAAAAAAGTGAGAACTGAGTTTCGGACGAGCGATGCTTTCTAAATCATTGCTGGTTTCTGGACAAAAGCATTACCGTATCATATTCGAACTGAAAATATATTCAAGAATTCTGCAGCAAATCGTTGTAAACGATATTGGTCTGTAACTCTGCGGGCCCCTTGTTTGACACTTGTTAAATACAGGAGTTAGCTCCTCTTTTCTTTTCTTTTTTTTCGGACGCTTGAGACATTGCGCTAGGCGAGAGATTCCCAGTAAATGGAAACTAAATAATGGCCCAATGCTGTAGAGTACTCATTGTAAAATCGAAATGGGATGCCATCACCTGGCGACTTATTTGTTCTCAACTCTTTCAGCTGTGGCATCCAACCCAGGAATGCCTTTTATTACGTCGTCCATACGGGAGGCTGTGCGACTTTGAAACATCTTTATGTTCATACATTCCTCCTGCATGAGAGGTTTCTTAAACACGCAATTCAAAACTTTAGCTTTCCTTTTGCTGTCTTCAATTGCTGCACCAGACTGGTCAACGAGTGACTTAACAGAAAGTCTTCTACGCGCTTAGCGATTTTACATTGGACCAGCCTTTTATCGTGTTCTTAGCAAGGTCTTTTGCTAAGATATGACGGTGATAGCTGTAAGCTTCGCGCATAGATCTTTTTACAGACGCACAAATATCTACTAATTTTTGCCCTTCGTGGCTTATATGTTCTGCTTTGAACCGATAGTGCAACAGTCAGCTTTGTCAGCATTTTCCGATTATTTTTTAAAATTAAGCCACGGTGGGTCTTTTCCGTCCTTAATCCACTTACTCGGCACAAACTTCTTCGGGGCGGGATTTACAACCAGTTTAAACATGACCATACTTGCTCTACGCTCATCACACAGGAACCAAATGATGTCCATCTATTTTCTAAGTGGGATGCTAACAGCTCCTTCTCTGCCCTTTCTAGAAAACATACTCTCCTAGCCTTCCTCAAGGATTTATTAATTATACCAACCATGGTCGCTATGAAGAAATCATGGTCACTAATACCCGTCGCTGTACTGACACTGTCGTTAAAGTAGGGACTGTTTCTAGCAACAAGGTCTAAAATATTCGCATTAACTAAGTTTCGTGGTCACAACTTGATATTTCCAAAGTGACAGCTAAAACCTTAACGACTAACGGCCGTACCTTCAAATCTAACATCACATTCTCGCTTTTGGTTCGCGAGAACCAAACCCGGATAGCACAACACGTGGCTCACAATCAGAAGTAATATGTTCGTTTTTTCTGTAAAATGTGTAACAGACAGACGTACGATACGTTGAAATAGTTGCAGATGGAACAGACTAAATAATTGCAAACTTGGCAACGATCAAGGTGAAGCAGTGATCAGAGACTGGATTCGTATTCAGGAGGACGACGGATCAAATCAAGAGGGTATATAGATTAAGGAATTCGTAGATCTTCCTACACCGATTAAGAAGACCACCAAATAATTCGTTTGAAAGGGCGTCAGGTGGAAATTCACGAACCAACAAATCAGTTTTATAACGCTATCCGACTGCGATAATTAAATTAGTAGCTCACATTTACATAAATCGTGGAACTTAATGAACGTCAGGCTTATATGAATAACCGGTTATCAGTGAGTATAAAATTACTCGTAAGGTCCTATCAAAATTCTAAAATAAGGACCAAATTATAATCGGTCTCTGTGTTATAGGGATCGAGGTTCCTTTCTCGTTCGCAATAGTCGAATGTGAAAAGTAAATAGCTGCTGGTAACTTGTCTCAATATCATCTGAATAATTTACAGTTCGTAAGATCTGAAAACACGAGACCTGTTAAGTAATACAGGACACATCGACGTAACCATCTCTGTAATTTAGTATGTGGTACAGGAACACCTACACTTTATAGAATCCGCGGTAGCATTTCTTCATTCATCTAATGTCATTTAGAACTACCTTCACAGCTGGACTTCATGCATAGAACGGGATGTACTACTATAAATATGGGAAACTATCTAGAACTGAAATACGTCGTAACCTTTGTCATGTTCAACAGTTGGGTAGACTGAAGGTGGAACTTTGCATTTCGACCGCGCGACTGCTACGGTCGCAGGTTCGAATCCTGCCTCGGGCATGGATGTGTGTGGTGTCCTTAGGTTAGTTAGATTTAAGTAGTACTAAGTTCTAGGGGACTGATAACCACAGAAGTTAAGTCCCAAAGCGCTCAGAGCCATTTTTTTGCATTTCGTGAAGAGAAAATGGCGCTAGACAGAGCACACGCCAAAATGTAAGTGAATATTCAATACACGACTAATTTAAGTGAAAATGAAGAACAGCGTATGCAGTTACATTGTAAAATTTGATTCCAAAATAAAGTAAGGAGCGGACACAAGCCACTTGGCTTTCGAAAAACAATTGCACTGAGTTGAAAGTACCAGCAATCACAAGTAATTTAATATGTATGCACGACTCCAAGAAAATATAAAATGAGTTAAATTTAAGGGGGCGGTGAATTCAATGCATAATGTTTCGGACCAAATGACAAGGACGCGACTCTGTGATCGTCTCCAAACTTAATGAATTCACAAAGGCACCGAAATGTTTCAACACCGCGCGCATGGATACCACTTCACGTTAGTAAACCTGGTGAAAAGCAGGCAGTGGGATACGTACACCACGTGAATGATTTGGTAGAAAAATTTTGCCTACGAGAAACCATTGCGCATAATGGCAATAACTTCAATTTTCTCAACAAGAACTTACTGGAGACCCACTCTCACCGCAACTAACCTCTAGTCTCACCGTCCAGTCATGACAAGTGACAGCCAACAAGTACGTCTGAATAGAATTCGCAAGCATAGACACCTAACCGCCAGTGCGCCGATTGGCTGAAAGCGACCAGAAGCGTCAGATGAGACGACGCTTCCTCCACAACATCCCAAAAAAATTGAAAGAATCTACATCTAGGTGACAAAAGCCAAGGGCCCTAATGTCTTGTCGGACCTCCTTTTGGCCGGTGTAGTGCAGGAAGTCCCTTGCAGAAATATTGAGAAATACTGCCTTTATAGACTTTCCTTAGATGCGAAAGTGTTACCGGTGCAGGCTTTTGTGCACGAACTGAGCCGCGCGGGATTAGCCGAGCGGTCTAGGGCGCTGCTGTCATGGACTGTGCGGCTGGTCCCGGCGGAGGTTCGAGTCCTCCCTCGGGCATGGGTGTGTGTGTTTGTCCTTAGGATAATTTAGGTTAAGTAGTGTGTAAGCTTATGGACTGATGACCTTAGCAGTTAAGTCCCACAAGGTTTCACACACATTTGAACATTTTTTGCACGAACTGACCTCTCGATTATGTCCCATAAATTATCGATGGGATTCAAGTCAAGCGACCTGTGTCGCCAAATCATTCACTCGAACTGTCCAGAATGTACTTCAAACCAATTCTAGCTCGGTGACATGGCAGACTGTCATCCATGGCAATTACATCGTTTTTTGGGAACATAAAGTCCGTGGGTGGTAGCAAACGGTCTCGGTAGTCGAACATAGTCATTTCCAGACAACGATCAGGCACACCATTACCGTGGCACCACCAGCTTGCACAGTGCCTTGCTGACAACTTGGGTCCGTGGCTTCCTAAGCTCTGCGCCACACTCGAGCCTTACAATCAGTTCTTACCAACTAAAATCGGGAGTCATCTGACGAGGCCACGGTTTTCCAAGCATTTAGGGTCCATCAGATATGGTCACGGGTGCAGGAGAGGCGCTGCGGGCGATGCCGTGCTTTTAGCAAAGTCACTCGAGTCGGTAGTCTGTTGCCACAGCCCATTAATGCCAAAGTTCGTCGTACGTCCCACAGTGATTTCTGCTGTTTTCTCACGCTGTGTTGTTTGTCTGTTAGCACTAACAACTCTACGCCAACGCCGCTGCGCTCTGTCTTTAAGTGACGGCCGTCGGCCACTGCGTTGCCCATGGCGAGAGGTAATGCCTGAATCTTAGTATTCTCGGCGCACTCTTGACACTGTGGATGTCGGAATATCGAATTTCCTAACGATTTCTGGAATGGAATGTCCTATGCGATTAGTGCAACAAATATTCCACGTTAATACTCGTCGTGCTGCCATAACCACGTCGGAAACCTTTTCGCATGAATTGCCTCAATACAAATGACAGCTCCGAAATGCACTGCCCTTTTACACCTTGTTTAAGTGACACTACGACCATTGAGCATATGTGCATATCGCTGATGGTTCTAATGGCTCTGAGCACTATGGGACTCAACTGCTGTGGTCATAAGTCCCCTAGAACTTAGAACTACTTAAACCTAACTAACCTAAGGACATCACACACATCCATGCCCGAGGCAGGATTCGAACCTGCGACCGTAGCGGTCACACGGTTCCGGACTGCGCGCCTAGAACCGCGAGACCACCGCGGCCGGCATATCGCTGACCTATGACTTTCGTCACCTCGGTGTACACCGTACACATCAATACTGGTTACAAATCTTGGCAAAATATCAACAATGAGAAGTTCTCTGTTTACTGAAAGACAGTTATTACTGAAAAATAGGCAATTTTCAGGGACCTGGTCGATTTCCTCCTTAATCTTTCCTCTGTATGAGCTTGTGATCCTTAGCTAATGGCCTCGTCCTCGATGTGACATTAAAACCCTGCTCTTCCTTCCTCGTACAACAAGCTTAGCGCATTGCGTGCCACAGTGCCATGTGTGGCTTTTGTTTCCTGTCCAGCAGCTCTGGCCGGAGTTGTTGGGACTATACGGCACAGTCTGCATGGCAGAAAGCTTAATTCCACGCGAACCGGGTCAGTGCCTCGAGCTGTCTACTCGCGGCCACGCATTCGCCGAGCCCAGAAAATCCGCCTCGGCCCCTGCGACCGCACGCGACGTGCTTTAGTGGCTACCCGGAGAAAACGCCCAGTTTCACTTTGCCGTCCCGTGATAACCAAAATGCTACGATTATTTGCGGGGAACACGATATATAAGCATTTATGGGATGCGTCGCGAGGCGGCCGCGAGGGTGATTAAGTGACGGCGGGCACGGCACGCGGGCGAGAGGAAGGCTGCGGCGCGCCCAGCCTGATGGACAAACGGCACGCGACACCGACACACGGACCGTGGCTGGGGCCGTGCAGCGGTAGACGGGGCGTCGGCACGCGGACGCTGAGCGTTGAACGTGTCAAGTTTCTGACGTCACAGCGTGGAATAGCACATTGGGAGGTCTTTCTGAACATACGGAACGTGTCAGATACTCTAAACGTGCGTTTCAACATTGGCTAGCGTCACACGCACGCCATCTCCCTTCAGTTCAGAGCCGCGAAGCGCCATATTGGCTTTCAGTTGAATCTCATTTGCATACATGTCGTTTCCGAGCACCATAAATTTAGGATCCCTCGAAAACCCATCGTTAGTTGTATGATTCGTTACAATAAAATAACGAGAAACTTCTTATTCGTTGTTGAAGAATTACCGTTTGAAGGTAACGGCACACTGAGAATCTATCAAAAACGCATGGTTCTTCATATAATGTATCGTAATTAAATTTCAGTTAGCAACATAGCTACGATTAAAGCTCTAAGGAGATGCAAACATGCTAGAAATAGTGGCCGAATTCTTGTGGTCAGTTTAACTAAGTGAGTATCGTCGTGATTCGTAAGGTGAAGTGTGTTGTGTGGCTGCTTTGCACCGCACTACCTCCAAATGCTTTTTTTACTAACTGTAAGTAGGCTGTTTAGATTTTTATGTTGGTAACGCCACGTAGTGCTCTGTATGAAAATTTCTGACTGCTCTGTGTGCAGTCTGTTGCTGGTTGGACTCATTGTTGGAATATTCGCTTCTATAGTGTTGGGCAGTTGGATATGAACAACGGGTAGCCTTGGGCAGTTGGAGGTGAGCCGCCAGCAATGGTGTATGTGGGGAGAGAGACGCCAGAGTTTAGAGCGGGCGATCTGGACGTGTGTCCGTCAGAAAAAGGAAATTTGATTAATTGGATGTCACAAAATGATATATAATGTCTTTTGAACGTTATTAAGGTAAATACATTGTTTTTTCTCTAACAAAATCTTTCATTTGCTGACTATGCCTGCCATAGTTAGGGCCTTCAGTAGTTAGAATCTTTTATTTAGCTGGCAGTATTGGCGCTCGCTATATTGCAGTAGTTCGAATAACGAAGATTTTTGTGAGGTAAGTGATTCATGAAAGTTATAGGTTATTGTTAGTCAGGGCAATTCTTTTGTAGGGATTATTGAAAGTCATATGGCGTTGCGCTAAGAATATTGTGTGTCAGTTCAGTGATGATCAGAATAAGTAAAGATAAAACTGTTTGAGTACGTTCAGTTTTGCTCAGATGTTTGAAAATCAAATAACGAAGAAGTTTACCAACATTGTCATTCATAATTTTTCGAAGGGGACGTTTCATAACCTTCGCTTTTGTAATAGGTTCCGATCCTTTTTTAACAGTCTGTGCACTGTAAACTGGAAGTACGCTCGTTCTGAAGAGTCACTTTGTTCGATTGGCTTAGTCTACTGGGCAGCTTGCACTACTTGCAGTAAGATATTCTGCATTTTCTTGTTTTAAATTTTGTATTTCATATGTTGTCAAGTTTCCACTACTGAGTAGGTACGGTGATAAAAGTAAGAATCACCTTAACGTTTATAAAAAGTGAGAAGAATGACCGAGAGAGGAGGCGCAGTGGTTAGCACACAGGCCTCGCATCCGGGAGGACGACGGTTCAAAACCGCGTCCGGGCATCCTGATTTAGGTTCTCCGTCATTTGTCTAAGCCGCTTCAGGCAAATGCCGGGATGGTTTCTCTGAAAGGACACGACCGAGTTCCTTCTGTAATGTGATGGGAATGATGAGCTCACTGTTTGGTCCCCTCCCCCCAAACCAACCAACCAACACGAGCTTTATATATATGAAGATGGTATCTGTTGCATTAACTCTATATATATGGCCATGTCCGAAAGAAAAGATACCATGATATATATATATATATATATATATATATATATATATATATATATATATATATATATATATATATAATAAATACAAAAAGGAACGGCCAAACTTTCAGGAAACATTCCTCACACACAAATAGAGAAAAGATGTTATGTGGACATGTGTCCAGAAACGCTTAATTTCCATGTTAGAGCCGGCCGCGCTGGTCTAGCGGTTCTAGGCGCTCAGTCCGGATCCGCGCGACCGCTACGGTCGCAGGTTCGAATCCTGCCTCGGGCATGGATGTGTGTGATGTCCTTAGGTTAGTTAGGTTTAAGTAGTTCTAAGTTCTAGGGGACTGATGACCACAGATGTTAAGTCCCATAGTGCTCAGAGCCACTTGAACCATTTTTTTCCATGTTAGAGCTCATTTTAGTTTCGTCAATATGTACTGTACTTCCTCGATTCACCGCCAGTTGGCCCAATTGAAGGAAGGTCATGTTGACTTCGGTGCTTGTGTTGACATGCGACTCATTGCTCTACAGTACTAGCATCAAGCACATCAGTACGTAGCATCAACAGGTTACTGTTCATCACGAACGTGGTTTTGCAGTCAGTGCAATGTTTACAAATGCGGAGTTGGCAGATGCCCATTTGATGTATGGATTAGTACGGGGCAATAGCCACGGCGCGGTACGTTTGTATCGAGACAGATTTCGAGAACGAAGGTGTCCCGACAGGAAGACGTTCGAAGCAATTGATCGGCGTCTTAGGGAGCACGGAACATTCCAGCCTATGACTCGCGACTGGGGAAGACCTAGAACGACGAGGACACCTGCAATGGACGAGGCCATTCTTCGTGCAGTTGACGATAACCCTAATGTCAGCGTCAGAGAAGTTGTTGCTGTACAAGGTAACGTTGACCACGCCACTGTATGGAGAGTGCTACGGGAGAACCAGTTGTTTCCGTACCATGTACAGCGTGTGCAGGCACTATCAGCAGCTGATTGGCCTCCACGGGTACACTTCTGCGAATGGTTCATCCAACAATGTGTCAATCCTCATTTCAGTGCAAATGTTCTCTTTACGGATGAGGCTTCATTCCATCGTGATCAAATTGTAAATTTTCACAATCAACTTGTGTGGGCTGACGAGAATCCGCACGCAATTGTGCAAATACGTCATCAACACAGATTTTCTGTGAACGTTTGGGCAGACATTGTTGGTGATGTCTTGATTGGACCCCATGTTCTTCCACCTACGCTCAATGGAGCACGTTATCATGATATCATACGGGATACTCTACCTGTGCTGCTAGAACATGTGCCTTTACAAGTACGACACAACATGTGGTTCATGCACGATGGAGCTCCTGCACATTTCAGTCAAAGTGTTCGTACGCTTCTCAACAACAAATTCGGTGACCGATGGATTCGTAGAGGCGGACCAATTCCATGGCCTCCACGCTCTCCCGATCTCAACCCTCTTGACTTTCATTTATGGGGGCATTTGAAAGCTCTTGTCTACGCAACCCCGGTACCAAATGTAGTGACTTTTCGTGCTCGAATTGTGGACGGCTGTGATACAATACGCCATTCTCCAGGCCTGCATCAGCGCATCAGGGATTCCATGCGACGGAGGGTGGATGCATGTATCCCCGCTAACGGAGGACATTTTGAACATTTCCTGTAACAAAGTGTTTGAAGTCACGCTGGTACGTTCTGTTGCTGTGTGTTTCCACTCCATGATTAATGTGATTTTAAGAGAAGCAATAAAATGAGCTCTAACATGGAAAGTAAGCGTTTGCGGACACATGTCCACATAACATATTTTCTTTCTTTGTGTGTGAGGAATGTTTCCTGAAAGTTTGGCCGTACCTTTTTGTAAGACCTTGTATATATATAGTTAAGGCTCACCAGTCATTTGACCATCTTCTGTACGAATGCACAAACAGTCCCGGAACTCTTACGGGAATCGGTAAAGCCGCGAGTCTAATGGGCGGGACAATAAGTTGGAAATGTGGGTCTGACGGGAGACGTGCCAGAGGTATGTCCCTGCAGTCGCGCTAATCCTCTGTGTCCTCGGTGGCTTAGATGGACGCCGACACGGTAGCTCAGCGTGATCGGTCAGAGAGCTGGTTGGCCTCTGTAATAAAAAAATAAAAATAAAAAAAACTGAGTGGAAGGATCAACAAACGAACTTGAACGGATGTCGTGTGACGTCCGCAACGTCCAAACAAATCGATCAATAACGAAAAAAAAGATGGATATGGCGTCTGCCATATAAGCAGGAGATGCCCAGTCAGGGCATATATTTTCAACTGTCCCTGTTGACGTGTATCAACGACTGTATGCAGCTAAGGGCGTTCATTTCATTGTATTGATTTAATTCTAATTTCTATACGAGCTTGCTCTCCAACTTTAACAACCAGACCGACGGGACGAGAAGGATGAAATAATTTTTACCTCTTGTGGAGAACTGTTGTCAATTTGTATCGCACTATTAGTAATGGAACTTTCATAAGCCAATGTCATTATTCACTGGATATGGTACTATCCATTTTGCCTTATAACAACTTCACGGATATTGAAGTTTTTATTTATTAATACTACAGACAGAACAACCAGACTAGTACGCGGCAAGGGAGGAAATGAACGTTTTAATAGAGGTAATATAGGAATTTTACGCCTGTGATTTACGAGTCAGATACAGCCCACAAGTGCCGCTGGAGCGTGTTGCAATAGCGTATACGACTTGGGGGCCACGTACTATACGCTCAGGTCGCATCGTTTCTGAGTGTTCAGTAGCACGTTGAGCTCGGCACGCTCGAGCTTAAGCCATCGGCGCACGGACCGTGCTTTCGAACGTCAACGTTGAGCGTGCCGACGTGTTACTGCATACTGACGTCGAGCAAAGGCGGTGGTCACGTTAATGTGACTAGACCGTGCATAAGAGTCGAGGAACATGAAGGAGAAGCAGTGGTTGAGAAGGGAGTGAGACAAGTATGTAGCCTATTCTCGAACATAGATAATATGTACATAGACAAAATTGGAGGAAACAAACAAGAAATTTGGAAAGGCAACTGAAGTTCCGGAGGCATAGATTAAAATTTAGACAGTCTTAGGTTTCTTCCGGCGTAAAAAATGCTCGGACAACTATGGGTGATGCAGCCGGATGACGACTTCGGCAACCGCTGGTATTTTCACAGGTGAACACCATCTCATTTTCAAGGCACAAATACAATAAGTTGATACCACACTCCTCAAACCACTGCAGCGCTGTTCTGGTCTTGGGATGGGGACAGTTATCCTGCAGGGAGATGCCATCGCCGTTGTGGAAGACATGATTTATTATGGGATACAGGTAGTGCGCAGAAATGTTCACGACCATCAACCTAGTATTACTAGAAACGTGGTCATCCGACCAGGCAACTCTTTTCCATTGATCCACAATACGATCTCGATGATCCCGTGGAGTTTGTTACTGTAGTTGACGATGTGGTTGGGTAAGCGTGAGAACACGTAGAAGTCTTTAACGACATAGCCCCATCTTCAATAAAGTGCACTGAAAGGGGTGCTTGGGTACACTTGTGCCTGAACCAGCATCGTACTCCGTAGTCAGAACTACCACAGCACTCCGTCTTCAGACCACGAGTGGCCTACCAGGACCATCCGACCGCCGTGTCATCCTCAGTAGAGGATGCAGATAGGAGGTGCGAGGGGTCAGCACACCTCTCTCCCGGTCGTTATGATGGCATGCTTGACCGAAGCCGCTACTATTCGGCCGAGTAGCTCCTCAATTGGCATCACGAGGCTGAGTGCACCCCGAAAAGTGGCAACAGCGCATGGCGGCCTGAATGGTCACCCATCCAAGTGCCGACCACGCCCGACACCGGTTAACTTCGGTGATCTCACGGGAACCGGTGTATTCACTGCGGCAAGGCCGTTGCCTCAGAACTACCACAGAACGCTGATTATCGCCAGGGGGCATTTACACTTGCGGTGGGTGGTTGTGACTCATCAATCTATAGACGGACATTAAATTAAGAGCAGGATTTCAAGAAATGGTCCATTCTTTGATGGTAACACATATATCTCATACATAACATTTCCAATGAGATTTAGGCCACCTCTTCCCGCTTCGACATCTGACAAAAGCCGTGCGTATCACCTTTTCCTGACCATTGACATCTATTTAGATTAACCAGTGTTCAGTATTCTTTCTTGCTGCGACACTAATTTCAACCGGAGTCTGCGGTTCTTAGTTATCGCACACACAGCCTTTCACTTTGTGGCCTTACAATTTTATTTTTTTTTACAGATTGTCTTCCTATATCCCTAAACATGAATCAGACTCTTGATTTTGAAAATATTGTTATATATATATATATATAGAGAGAGAGAGAGAGAGAGAGAGAGAGAGAGGCTGAATGGACGACGAGAATTAAAAAGAAGGGGTGCCTTGATACAACTTCACATCGCCTTGAGGCATCGTTTTCTAAGGAATTGGAAACCAGCAGATCGATATTCGTTTTCCCGAAGTGAATATACTGAATGTGAAATTTTATATATATACGATTTCCTTCGTAAGAGTCGTCAGGAGCGATTTTTTTCACGTTTCTAGCCAAATATTTGTGATTTTGTGTTTGCAATGTGTAGCTGGAGTAAGGCCAAACAAATACTGCTCATCACTTCTACCGTGAAGCCCTCAGCGTCAATGGAAAACGTCGATTACAAAGCAGAATTTTTACGTTCCCTTTCGATAGAACGGTCCGAAATTAAGCTAGTTTAATATTTCTTTCATCGATATGCATTAACAGGGACAGTAGAACACGAAGAACAACCAGTCCTCCACATCGTTAGCACGTTCCGGCCCCCGCTGACTGCTGCTGCAGTGCCGCAGCGCTGTTCATTCGCTGCTGTTCCTTTTAATACATATCAACAAATAAATATCGCACTAGACTGATCTTGGACCGCTCTATCGAATGAGTTTTAAAATCATTTTCTTTATAACGGGAAACAAATCGATGCTTTCCATTGACATTGAGTGCAGTATGAAATACGTGATGAGCAGTGTTTCTGTGGGCTGACTTCAACTACAAAATGGAGAAAGGAAAGTGAAAATACCCGGCAAAACAACAGAGAAAACGTGCCTGACGAATCTGAAGAGACGCTCTCGGTTTTGTGTGTTTGTGTGTGTGTGTGTGTGTGTGTGTGTGTGTGTGTGTGTGTATGTGTGCGTGTGTGTGTTTGTAATATAACGATGTATTCCTGATACATGTTTAAACGGGAATTTCATGTGCTTTTCATATTTACAGGGTGGTCCATTGATCGTACCCGGGCCAAATATCTCACGAAATAAGCGTCAAACGAAAAAACTACAAAGAACGAAACTTATCTAGCTTGAAGGGGGAAACCAGATGGCGCAATGGTTGCCCCGCCAGATGGCGCTGCCATAGGTTAAACGGATATCAACTGCGTTTTTTAAAAATAGGAACCCCCATTTTTTATTACATATTCGTGTAGAATGTAAAGAAATACGCATGTTTTAGTTGGACCACTTATTTCGCTTTGTGATAGATGGCGCGGTAATAGTCACAAACATATGGCTCACAATTTTAGACGAGCAGTTGGTAACAGGTAGGTTTTTTGAATTAAAATGTAGAACGTAGGTACCTTTGAACTTTGTATTTCGGTTGTTCCAATGAGATACATGTACCTTTGTGAACTTATAATTTCTGAGAACGCATGCTGTTACAGCGTGATTACCTGTAACTACCACATTAGTGCAATAAATGCTCAAAATTATGTCCGTCAACCCGAATGCATTTGGCAATACGTGTAACGACATTCCTCTCAACAGCGAGTAGTTCGCCTTCCGTAATGTTCGCACAAGCATTGAAAATGCGCTGACGCATGTTGTCAGGCGATGTCGGTGGATCACGACAGCAAATATCCTCCAACTTTCCCCACAGAAAGAGATTCGGGGACGTCAGATCTCGTGAACGTGCGGGCCATGGTATGGTGCGTCGATGACCAATCCACCTGTCATGAAATATGCTATTCAATACCGCTTCAACAGCACGCGAGCTATGTGCCGGACATCCTTCATGTTGGAAGTACATCGCCATTCTGTCACGCAGTGAAACATCTTGCCGTAACATCGGTAGAACGTTACGTATGAAATCAGTATACATTGCACCATTTAGATTGCCATCGTTAAAATGTGGGCCAATTATCCTTCCTCCCATAATGCGGAGCCATACATTAACCCGCCAAGGTCGCTGATGTTCCACTTGTCGAGCCATCGTGGATTTTCCGTTGCCCAATAGTGCATATTACGCCGGTTTACGTTATCGCTGTTGGTGAATGACGCTTCGTCGATAAATAGAACGCGTGCAAAAAATCTGTCATCGTCCCGTAATTTCTCTTGTGCCCAGCGGCAAAACTGTACACGACGTTCAAAGTCGGCACCATGCAATTCGTGGTGCATAGGAATATGGTATGGGTGCAATCGATGTTGACGTAGCATTCTCAACACCGACATTTTTGAGATTCCCGATTCTCGCGCAATTTGTCTGCTGCTGATACGTGGAGTAGCCGCGACAGCAGCTAAAACACCTACTTGGGCAGCATCATTTATTGCAGGTCGTGGTTGACGTTTCGCATGTGGCTGAACACTTCCTGTTTCCTTAAATAACCTAACTATCCGGCGAACGGTCCGGACACTTGGATGATGTCATCCAGGATACCGAGCAGCATACATAGCACACGCCCGTTGGGCATTTTGATCACAATAGCCATACATCAACACGATATAGACCTTTCCCGCAATTGGTAAACAGTCCATTTTAACACGGGTAATGTATCACGAAGCAAATACCGTCCGCACTGGCGGAAAGTTACGTGATACCACGTACTTACACGTTTGGGACTATTACAGCGCCATCTATCACAAAGCGAAAAAGATGGTCCAACTAAAACATTCATATTTCTCTACGTACTACGCGAATTTGTATTAAAAATGGGGGTTCCTATTTTAAAAAAACGCAGTTGATATCCGTTTGACCTATGGCAGCGCCATCTAGCGGGCCAACCATAGCGCCATCTGGTTTCCCCCTTCAAGCTAGACGAGTTTCGTTCTATGCAGTTTTTTCGTTTGATGCTTATTTCGTGAGATATTTGGCCCGGTCACTATCAATGGACCATCCTGTATATATAGTTAAGGCTAACCGGCCATTTGACCATCTTCTTCTGTGCAGAAGCACGAACAGTGCTCGAACTCTTACGGGAGTCGGCAGTAAAGCCGCGAGTAATGAGTATAATGGGCAGGGGCACTATGAATGCAGCGCGGGACAGTAAGTGGCGAATGTGGGTCTCGCGGGAGGCGTGCCAGAGATAAGTCCCAGCAGTAACACAATCCTCTATGTCCTCGGTGCCTCAGATGGATAGAGCGTCTGCCACGTAAGCAGGAGATCGCGTCCGTTGACTTATATCACTGCGTGTATGCAGTTAAGGGTATTCATTTCATTGTAATTTCATATGCTCTCGTTCAGTGTTGTTCCTCAAGCGTGCGTGCGTGTGTGTGTGTGTGTGTGTGTGTGTATGTGTGTGTGTGTGTGTGTGTGTGTGTGTTTGCAGTACAATGATGTATTCCTGATATATGTTTGAGCAGGAATTCCATATGCTCTTGTTCAGTGTTGTTCCTTATGTCTGCGTGTACCTGTGTGGTGTCGACACTGATGTAGTTAAAGTGCAGTTATCTAATCAAAGTGCCACTGCAAACTGGGCTGCTAGGGAAGCTAAGGTTTGAATATGTTTACGTTGCTATATTGACGTGGTTATTAAATGTTTCTGGTATCCGTTCAGAATTGTCTGTTAGAAGTAATTCAGTGATGTCAGCCACAGCTCTTTCCGTCTAGTCATGTTCTTTAGTAGTAGAAAACAGTTATTGATTCAAGTTTCAATTATGCGTAACGATAAGCGACCAACTGGTAAACGTTATCTAGTGTTAAAGCTGGGCCAGCGACCGTTCTTTATACTTTCACAATTTACGCAAATGTCATAGTATGTGTTTGCCGATTTTAATAATGCCTACTGCTCACGCAATTGTTCCTATTTGTAAATGCACTAAGCCATAACTTTCTTCGTTACTCGGTGAAGACCGAGAAGAAAGTTATGTGAACTAGCTGTATCGGTTGCAGCTAAACAGACCTTAAATTCCAGAACGAATCTTGACTCTGCAGTGGAATTTTAGAAGAGCACACACTTCGCTCCAGAAGACTTGTTCTGGAAAGCCGTTTCTCTGCAGTATCTGCAGAAAGTCACGCCTAGAAAGCTCATACAGTGAAAGACTCTGTGCATCAGACCCAGTCCAGCAGACAGGTTGAACCTACTAGGGAATTTCAGAGGGTTTACTCATTATCTGAACGCTTAGGAACCATTATGAAAGTCTTGAAAAAAGGTAGAGGCCAAATTTATATACAGCACGAAAAAGAGTCTTACATATGGCTCTCTTGAAACAGGATACATTAATATCATATCGAAGAGTATTAAGACGGGGAACAAGTTCTTTCATTTATAATCTGTTGGTAAACTATAGAGTGATAGTGGTTGTAGAAAAACAACCTACCTGCTGTACAAGTTAACCAAGAATCAGTTTGCCGTCTAGAAGTGCGGTGCAGTGTGTGGGGATTTAGACAGAATTTTTAAAGCGCGTTTCTTGGCTTGGTTATGTAGGTTCCAGCACCCTCGTCTGGTGCTCCTACTGTAGTCAGGATCGTTGTAGAAGGTTTCTGGTCGCGTCGACGGACGCGGTAACAGAAGATTCAATTGTGAGACACCTTTGTTCAGTAATTTTACAATCCAGACAGCATTTTTCGTCCTCTGCTACGCCCTTCGGGCCGACCGTCGCATCTGGGGCTGAGGTCCCGTGAGTGGCCCTCTAAGAGGATGCGGGAGCGCGCGTTGTTGAGTTGTTGGATGCTGTGATGCTCCACGCTACTGCCCTAGGAGGCACTGCATGTTGCCGTGTCATCGGCTGTCGTGATGACCGATTCTACTGCCCTTCAAGTGACTGAATCGTCGCTTTGTCGTGCTTTTAGCCGAGCCTGACCCCGTCCTTCAGCAAGCCAGTGGAGGATCTGGGGCCGTGACGTTACAGCAGCTCGCGCCCCAGAAGCGCCGTGTTGTGGTGACAGTCTCCTGAGTGGCACATCTACGGCTGTCGTCGTCTCGATGACGGCTCCCGGCGGCTCACGAAGATGCAGTCCTCTTCGCCCAGCAGTGTGGCTGAGATTTACCGGAGAATTGGAACAATCTCGCACAAGCTGATAGCTAACAGAGAATCGAGTGAACGCCATAGATCCTTCTGAGTCTACTGGCCTGTCGGCTGGCGTATTTATTACGATTGGTGAAGGGGTTTTGCTATTAGACATCGCCACCCGAAGTGGCCGAGCAGTTCCGGGCGCTTCAGCCTGGAACCGCGCGGCCGCTACGGTCGCAGGTTCGAATCCTGCCTCGGGCATGGATGTGTGTGTGTCGTCCTTAGGTTAGTTAGGTTTAAGTAGTTCTAAGTTCTAGGGGACTGATGACCTCAAATATTAAGTCTCATAGTGCTCAGAGCCATTTGAACCATTTTTTATTAGACATCATTCGTAACAACCGAACCGTGCTCCTTTATTCCTAGCCGTCAGCAGACTCTAGCACTGTTACCTCTGCCTAACGATTTGTTCTAGTACGTTAACACTCTGACAGACTCACAGTAACTTACGAAGTGATTCGTGCTTCTTGCTTGACGCCTGGCTCTGTCCCTCTCACACACTTCCCGCTGAATCGCTCGCAGTCACTCACTGCCTTGCTGAGTGAGCTTGCTGTTCTGCCAAGGCTGCTCACCACACGCACTCGCTTACGAGACACGTCGCGGCTGTTGACACGCTGGCCCCGCTGCGGGCGAAATACTTGGCCGGTGAACTTGGATATATTATGTCGTCCCAAGCTAAACTGTTCTGCTGTGCGACAGTTATATTAGTAACTGACTACTGTATTTTGTGTACTGCTAACACATTTGGTGAAACAAAAAATCCCCCAGGCGGGTTTGAATACTTTGTTACAGTTGTGCGAAATGTGGACTGCGAAAGGAGTGTTATAAAAATGTGAAACAGTCTGTAGTTACTCCTTGTAACGTAGCTGAGTACACCTGCTCGCTATTCAGTTTACCAACAGACTATAACGTGTACAGAGTCATATCGGGGTTCACGAGAAATGCCCTCCGTAGCAATCTTGTTACGTCACTAGTTGGCTTGTCCGACATACATTACCAACGCTCGGCTATGTCCTGGTTCAAGCTGAAAACCAGTATATCAACAAAAAAGCATACTATGAAGTCGTAACTTTCTCATATGCTGTCGAAAGCTTGAGTCTATACGTACGGCTACGAAGTAATAAAGTGATCTCAAATAGCAACTCATTTGCTGTTGGAGACGGTCGCTGAAGCTCGTAAGACGTGATGTGTCACGTGCTGTGACGTACGCGCCACGACCTGTCTTTCTCGTGGGCCTCTTTGAGAGACTTTCGCTCCTTTCCTGTTTCGCTAACACGCCAACACAGGTCACGTCGTTGCTTACAAGACGAGAGAAGTGTTCTCGTGGAAGAGCTGGCGCCTCAGAGCCGCTTGCTCCTCCAGCAGCTGCCGGCACTGCTGGCAGTCGGAAACCTGCTTGCGGCGGCTGAGTCACCAGATAGCGCGCGCTCTCCGGCAGTAAACACGGATCAACAGTTTTTATTATCGCGCAAACGCGTGCGCGGGCGACCTCTCTCGGCGCAGCCCGCCCGTGCCCCCTCCGAACCTCTCCCCCTCCCTCCGCCCAGCCATTATCTTCCGCTACATTTGCATTGCATATGACGCTGCTCGGCGCCGGGGCGGGCGCAAATGCTATTGCAATCAGGCGGTGCGTCTCGCCGCGGCGTGTTGGTGGCTCGGGTGGGTCCCCGGCCCCCCTGTCCCCCTGCCACCCTGTCCCCCTGTCCCCCTCCACGGCACCCTTGCATCGCGCGTCCGCTCTGGCCGGCCGCGCAAGCCGACCCGAAAGCGTGAGTTACCGCCGCGGCGGTCAATCCTGAAACACTGCGCCCGAATTACCAAGTCAAACCGTAGCGGGCCGCCACCTATCACCGGCTGCCTGCTCTCCTAATGGAATTAGCGCCGCCCTCGGATGCAGGGCTGGTTTGTAACCCTCCGGAACGACAAAATTAGTGCGCCACCTCGCGTTGTATCCCATGCTCTTTCTCTATAGTGCAGAGTCCCTTTGAAAGGCAGTGTAGCGCCGTGAGATGAATGCAGTGATATAAAATATCGGAAAGCTGCTAAGGAGAGCGGTGACGGGTAGCACTCAGAACTTACATAAAATTCTCCTGAGTTGCAGAAAGCGTCATATTGATAAATGGTTAATGAAAGTTCCAGCCAGTACTGCCATTATATCGCACCAGGACAGGAACAGTGACACAACAAAAATGCGATACTTGAGGAAACCCGACTTAAAGCCGCGCGGGATTAGCCGAGCGGTCTAAGGCGCTGCAGTCATGGACTGTGCGGCTGGTCCTGGCGGAGGTTCGAGTCCTCCCTGGGCATGGGTGTGTGTGTTTGTCCTTGCGATAATTTAGGTTAAGTAGTGTGTAAGCTTAGGGGCTGATGACCATAAAAGTTAAGTCCCAAAAGATTTCACACACATTTGAACATTTTTGAACCCGACTTACAAAATTAATTCAATAAAACATATTTAAATACTATAAGTTTCCTTTAAATTTCAAAGAGGTATTGTTGGCAGTAATTTCCATTATATGTTTCGTGCACGTTGCGGCACTTCACACGCATTTTTCAGTAACGTAAACTGAAGAAGCCCTTTCTTGACTTGGGTCACTTCCCTTATCGCAGTGCGATATTATGTTGTACAACTGGAACAAGTGAATTCTCAGCTCAGTATACTCACTGTCTTTACTCTCGCTGTAAGGCCAGAACTGCTAAAAAAAGCACGTCCTGCCTCCTTGTCTTCGTCAGATCTGCAGCTGTTATATTCAGCTAATGTAATTCTTTTTCTTAAAAAAAAAAAAAGAAAAAAAAGGCTTTAACCAAGTCGATTGTAGAACAGATTTTAGTATTGTCTGCAGTCATCACAATAATTTGTTTTGCCTTCGTCAGGTTCGGAGGAAATCGTCGAAACAGCATGGAGTCTTTCAGTTTGTGTTAAAAAATAGAATAATAATCACCTCGTTTAGCCGTATCAGCGCTATCAAATAATTGTAACTGATCAGAAGTATTTTTGCTAGTCCGAAAACAATTTCTGCTCTCCCTGTCTCGAAAATTTTTAAATAAAATAGGTGAAAATCAAATAAAATGTTGTGACAAAGGTAACTGAGATAAAATACAGAATATTTGTCATTCAACTATGGAATGTTCCTTTTCTCTATCGAATACTCTTTCATTGCACTTAAAATGCAGTTAATTGTACAATTGTCCATTATCACACTAAATTTGGCAATAATGCAAACTACCAGATATATTTTTAACGATTAAAGAACAGTTTTGCTTCTTTAGCTTGAACACTGAAAAATCTGGTTATAGTGATAAGAGTCTAGTCGGGTACACTCGTATGTGGCACCCGAATACGATAATAATACTGATCTAAATTAAAATGTAACTATTATATTATAAACGAGGTATGTCTCTGATTGGCTTTATAAAGTGAATCGTTGACAGTGAATGACCCCAGAGCCAAAGACACTGGTTTTGCTAGCGTTGCAATAAGAGGGCGCTTGGCGCTCTGCAGTGGGCAGCTGTCTGTGAGCGAAAGAGAATGGAGCAGGCAGTTTGTGTGATGTACGCTTTGAAGCCACCAAGTGTTAGATTATAATCTAGAAATTACGAGTAGATGTATTATTGGAAACACCGATGTGAAAGCAGACTTAATCTCGCTATCAAGGTAAAGATGTTAAATATTTATGACTTTCGTTTTGCCAGAGCGTTAGTGTAGATGAGTTGGCTGATGATTTGCAATTATTGGGTATCCCCAGAACGTACGTCAACAGATCTGATGAAAAGGCTAGTCAGATATTTCCCTTTTGTAATGTTTCGAAGATTTCTTAACATAATTTGATGATTTGTATTTAAACTTTATTATTGATCTTAGATAATTCTTGCTGTATAAATCTCATTGTTTGTGAATCAGTTACTAAGAAGGATGTATTTTTTCTGAGTAATGTAATTTCAATTGTCGGATGTTTCGAAAGTCCAAACAACTTCGAATACAATTTCACCACTGAAAAGGTCAGTGTTAGTAATTCACGCAAATCAGCCTCCCTGTCCAGATCATATATTTCTCAAAGAATTGGATTTTTCTTAAATGTTTTCATTTATCAGCCAAAAGAATGTCATGTACATTTCAAAGTATTACCCCCAACATTGCACACCACTGAGCCTGTAGTTAGTATATTTCATTCTTCATCATGAGAGACCAGAATATATCGCGTTCGACCGTTGCTGCTTTAGAGGCAACACAATTCTTTTTATTTGTTATGTGCACGGGTACAAAAGTTATCATTTTTGAACAGGGCCAGAGGATTCATTGCCTAAGTGGCTGAATGTATTTTGCTGTGACCGTATTTCTTTATTGGCACTGGGAGTTGCATTGCCAAATCAGTTCGTAAAGATTGTTTTCTGCCAACAATAACACAGAGTAAGTACATCACTTGCAGTTACAACACGCTACGCGATAACTCCAGTTATGTATCCAGTCATCGGTCACGCATTCATTCAATAATATTTAAAGAAAGCTACAATAGTATTAGTCGAACTGGCTCCTATCCTGATATGGTGCGCAATACAACATCCATTACGATCAAATCACCTAACACTGCTAATAAACTTAGACTGTCAGGAATGGTCTGCTGAAATTCGTTATAATTATGTACATATGAAGTGCCCGAAAAGCTCATTGGGAGACAATTTCGAAGTAACTGAGGATACACACAACGGTCATAAAAATTTCACAGAGGCCATTACCAATGTGGCTAAAAAGTGCATACTACGAAAGCAAAATGCCAAGAACAGCTCCAAGGCATTGGCGGGATGTGGCATGGCATGACGCAGAGGAAATACGAGTAGAAGCACTAAGGCGGTGCAATGATACAGCACATTAGAATACCACGTTACGTATGCAATAGCAAAAGGCGAACGTAAATTACTTTGAAGTGAAGAGTAAGTTGGGAAAGCTTCTGTTGACTTTCACAAAAGAAACACTACTCACAGAAATTTTGTAGAAAATGAAGCGCTTCGTGAACAGAGGGAGGCTCCTCCATCGGAGGAAGCGTTAGAGGGAATACTACAGGATATGGCTCTCCCTACGGAGGATACCAGACCGCAACAATGTTGTGAGGATACAACGCACGAAATTTTGCAACCATTAGGCCAACAGAGATGGACATGCACTATTACATGCAACATGTATAGCACGAGGATGTGGTAGCTACGAAATGCTTTCGCATCTCCCACAAACATGGAAACACTAACTACTTAATACCTTGTGTAAAGTATGGGATAGATGCATCGTTATTCAGTCATGAAACTAGAAAGAACAGCAACAATTAACAAAGAAGACAAGGACAAATATACGGTTGAATCCTATAACCCATAAAATTGTTAACGTGCACTCATATAGCACTGGAAAAGATGTTTAATTATGAAATGGAGTGGTGGACAGAAAAGACAGACTTTCTTTCGCTGTGTCAGTTTGGTTTGAGAAGAGGGATGAGGACATATGAATTATAATACTTTTAACAACCGACGTACACAAATTCCTATGTGAAAATAAAAGTATATTGTAATTTTCAAAGCTTTAAGAAATGCATATATCCTTACCAACATTAACATAAACGCCGCTTTGGCCGAGTGGTTCCAGGCGCTTCGGTGGGAACCGCGCTGCTACTACGGTCGCAGGTTCGAATTCTGCCTCGGGCATGGATGTGTGTGATGCCCTTAGGTTAGTTAGGTTTAAGTAGTTCTATATCTAGGAGACTGATGACATCAGATGTTAAGTCCCATAGTGCTTAGAGTCATTTGAACCCTTTTTTATTGACATAAGCTGAATAACTACAGTCTGCCCATGAGATTTAATCAGAATCTAGGTACTTGCGCACTGATAAATCGTCGTCAGAAATGGCCTACAAACAATCAGACCGCTGATGACGAGTGTTGGCTTGCCGCAAGGATCTGTTTTGTCCCCATCTTTTTTAACACGTGCAGTAAGGATATACATGATCTATTGGGGAATAACATTAAGGTCTCGCAATTTTTGACGGTCTTTGTGTTTGTTTGGCCGGAGACACAATAAACCGATCCATTCAGACATTAGAACTACTCATAGATAATTTCCAACCTTGGCAGCTAAATAATTCACTTCAAATATCTCAGAGTAGGACCTCTGAACGTGTATTCACGAGGCACCGACAACTGGTCTTCAGTCACATGAAATTGGGCCCATATATATTTACAGTCAAGGAAACTGTCAAGTGTATAGAGATCGACCAAAAACTAACATGGAGCTCACAGGTTTGAAGAGTAACACAAAAATGCGGAAGAGCAATAAATAACCTACGAGCAGATGCAGGTACTACCTAGGGAGCAGACCCCAATGTGATGTCAGCACTTACCGGGCATTTATCCGTCCGTTCCTGGGCTATACAGGCATGTGCTATGGGTCTGCGAGCACGTTCGCCCTTTTTAGACTGGACAAAGTACAGTATGAAGAACTACGTCTCTGTGACGGTGTGATGAAACCGACACCAACAAAGCAATGTTACTGAAGAAATCATAAGTGCAGCCACACCTCCGACGGCGTTATCTCGCATTGAAGGTTATGCTAAAACATAGGAAATTTGTTAGTTCAGTGGGTGTGCAGAACATCCGACTATTTTAGTGACGCTACTAGAACAACAAACGAGCTCCGACATCAGATTGCATAGAAATAGAAGAACTCCATCACACAGTGATATGCTCTACAGCTCTATGTTGTCACGGCTACTGCTCTTATTCGGTATATGCCGTTTTGGAATTTTAACCGACGTGCTTACTACTGAATGCCCCTTGGTGAAACTGAATTAGAGGCTGCTTCTATGTTAGGCACCATAAGGAAGTCGTCATAGCGAAGTTAATAGTTCGGCCTTTTACGAGGCTGCGATGAAATCAAACCTTTCGTCGAGACGATAGTACAGCGAGTAACAAGAAGATGCACGGTACTGATCGTGGCCTGATCGTAGGTGCCCTAGGCATGGGACAGTCTTATAGGGCGGGCATAGGGCTTAACACTGGGCGCCGAATCGAGGATACGCTATTAATATTCCGAACAGGAGAAATCGTCATCGCTGGATTGTTTTGCCTTCGGAAAAAACGAGCAGACTAGAGGGCTTACCATCGAATATCGCGGATGTGACAGCGGATAGATCCACAGTGTAGCATATCTCTTGTCAGAGCAGTGCTGGCAAAAACTCCCAGTTAGCTGATGTATCTCCCAGAACTATCTTATAGGTGTGGGGTATAAATGCCCTCCTATCACACGCGTGTAAAACCTCGAAATAAAAGTCGGGGTAGCAAAAGAGTAACATGGAAGGTTGGCCTCAGAATTCTTGCACCATTTGTTCTTTGAACAATCACATTTATTTATAAAGTACATGATACAGTAATCAACAAATACCTATGAGCGTAGGAGGCTGTTAGATGAAAAGAAGCTCTTTTAAAGTTTAACCACAGACTGACGTGTCAAAACCCCCAGTTCTTGCTGTCCGTAGGAATCAGTGCCGCAACAAATAAAAAAAGTCGTAACAAAATCTTTCTTAATGAATACGTAAGTAAAAGATAACTCTTGCAAAATCTTCTTAAACAGTCACAGTCGTTAAGCTAAGAACTGGTAATTTAGAATAAATACCCAAGCACGGCAGATATGGCAAATTTTCTTTCATCGTTAGAACGGATACAATGTCAAATTAATCTCGAGCATAGAACAGTCAGTTGTAATTAAAACAGAAATCTAAGGAGATGGCAGTCAGAACGGAAATTACATTAAAAGTTTCTTCAGCACATCAAGTATACACGCAAATATATGAACAGGCAAAGGAACTACTTCAAAATTTAATTACAACACCGCTCACCTATAGGCCTTTAGGCAGAAAATTTAGAAGTTAAAGCAAGTACATCAGAGTCTTAAGAAGAGAAAGATGAAACTTAACTTAAAGAAGGCAAGCCGCCAACGTAAACACTTCCACTACAGCGATAGCGGATACATCTCAAACACAACCGAGAAACACGTGCAGGGACAATAACAAAAGGCCCTCGCGGCCGGCAGCCGCCGAAATGTCGGGCTCGCACTTCACAAGGTTAAGGGGCGCTGATAACAAATACCATATACGTGAGGTATAGGGTACAGAAATAAAAATTACATGAACATCAACCGCCACCTTTGTAAGGTGTCAGGCAAATCCAACACCTTCCATGAAAACCCTGACATGATAAGCAAATCCAGCAGTATGTCACATAGCTCCGAATAAATCGTGACATTAAATTAACCAAAGTAACACGATTAACGAGTGCCGGCCGAAGTGGCCGTGCGGTTAAAGGCGCTGCAGTCTGGAACCGCAAGACCGCTACGGTCGCAGGTTCGAATCCTGCCTCGGGCATGGATGTTTGTGATGTCCTTAGGTTAGTTAGGTTTAACTAGTTCTCAGTTCTAGGGGACTAATGACCTCAGAAGTTGAGTGCCATAGTGCTCAGAACCATTTTTGATTAACGAGTGAGCAAATGGAATACCACAGACTAACACAAGATGTCATACCTTCCCATCGTTCCGAGGGGAGAAACGAGAACAGAAGCCTAGAGCAGAACCGGGTTAAACTACAAGGCCATACGATAAGGGACGGACACCCACGTCGCCAGCCAACCGCCAGGACCACCCCCCCCCCAGCCCATGTTAAAAGATAGAGCGTTCCAGAAGAACAGAATAGATCTTACAATAACACTAAAAGGGCCACACTAGCTGCAAGTTTTAGCATGAGACTTTTTCGCGTCTGTTACGTTGCAAACGTTAAAAACATTGCCCCACCACGAAAAGTATAACGTTTCTCATTGGATAGACAGAATTTTTGTAGGCGGAGTTTAAGGTTAACATTGAGACCCCGATTCGTCAGATGAAAACATAGCCAGATAGTTTTTTTTTTAAACCAACTTCGGTAAATTGTAGTAAGGAGAAGTTAGGAGAGAGTTGCTTCCGAGACAGCGAGCTGTATGGAGCTGCGCCGCTCGCCGCCCTCTGACACTGCCTAACCAACGAGAAGGTAATGGACGCACGCGATGCCGCATAACAGCGCATAGCAGCGCAGAACTGCAGAAGTCTCATCTGTTACACCCCCCTTTTTATGTAACACTAGCGTCGATCGTCAATTAAATCTCATGGTGTTCACATTTGCTAATTGAAGTAAAAATCTGAAACGTGATGATTTTTCTGTTATATAATTATTGAGAAGCCACATCAGCCACTGTAATTTACGACAAGTTAGATAAGTAATTAAAGGTAATTGAGGGCCACTGTAGACCATTTTGATAGTTTTCTCTTTTGTGAAACTTAATTTAAACCTAGATTATAGATTTGATATGGCATAGGTCATCCTTCGATTCATTGTAGAACTTGGAAACCCATTCAGGGAATATTCGTTCACATTTTTGTTGAACGCAGTTGGTTTTTATCATCCTGTATTAAAACATTTCCTTTTATCAATAGCGCAATTTATAAACAATGTTTTGTGAGTAGAATAAAATTTCCAATGGTAAACTTAACTGCTTTTTCGACGTTATGTTACCAGCTAACTAAAATTAGGAAAGCCTTGAACCCCTTCCACTACATTTAGTTAATATTAAGATTCTTTTACAGGAAGTGCGGTGGAGCTGACGCTGAAATCATTAAGTATTTGGTTATATCACCGCTAGTCTCACTGAACTCTTCTGAACTCTACATGTCATGTGTGGTCTGGCGTCTCCTTACCAGCAACAGGTCCCACGTTCAAACTAGTCAATTCCCTAAAAAACACGCTTAAAGCATCGTTGCGCGAAAGTGGTATGGAGACACGACTTAGAACAAACAGACACCATGCAGAATGTTAGACCTTCTTAAGAGATCACTCCTATAAGCCTAAAAATCTATCAAAAAATAAGATACCAAATATTACTCTCATAAAACTGTCTAAAGGAAATAGATATTAAATCACTCGTAAGGGAGTGTGAAATATAATAATTAACGTCTTCCCAAACAAGTTTTGTAAACTTTAGACTAAATTTGTGCGCTCAGGTGCCTACTTGAATCAAACAGATAGAACAAATAAATGGTTGAGCTTACCTATCCAAGGGAATACTAGCTGGCCGCTGTGGCCGAGCGGTTCTATGCGCTTCAGTCCGGAACAGCGCTGCTGCTACGGTCGCAGATTCGAATCCTGCCTCTGGCATGGATGTGTGTGATGTCCTTAGGTTAGTTAGGTTTAAGTACTTCTAAGTCTAGGGGACTGATGACCTCAGATGTTAAGTCCCATAGTGCTTAGAGCCATTTGAACCATTTGGACCAAGGGAATACTTACGACTAGGGATCACAAACAGTGTTCCCTTGAATCAGTCCTCGGGCTTAACAGCCTTCTGGAACAAACATATTACTGCAGGGAATTCCCCTTAAAGTAATTAAATGTCAAATTACTAATATTTCAAACATAAAAAGTCTTAATCTCAGTGAACAGCAATTATGCCACACGTCTTATGACCAAGTTAATAAAACTGAATAAAGAATTTCTTTAAACACTAAAGCTCAGACAACAAGCTGTTAAGTTTTCCTCGTAAACCACTGAATCTGAAAGGGCTGCACGGCTTACCGCCAAGTTAATGAAACTGAGTAAAGGGCTTGATTAAATACTACAGCTCGAACAGCAAACCAACAAACACACGATGCGAAAGTCAAGTTTCACTCGTGAACCACTGAACTTGAAAGTGTTGTACCGCTTATGACGTTGGTAATCCACAGCCAATAAAAGCCTCAGTGGTACGCTTTATCGCCAGCGCAGGCACAATTACTAATTTACAACCAAAATTTCCATCAATGAAATAAATGGAAGAGTACAACACGGTTACGGCTAGCATTGATTACAATAAATTAGACTGTTCCAGTGATCCGTAAGGCACCACAGCAGAGCGCGAGCAATACTGCCCCCAATATTTTGCAGTAATGGTTGGTTCTTGCACAAGCGGAGACGATGAGGGCAAAACTGCAAGCATCCAGGTCCGCGCCGCATGGATAAATAGGAAGTACAAATCCACTGAAGACCGTAGGAGGACACCTTCGACACAGCAGTGTGATTGCCACTGCCCAACGAAGTGACAAGTCTATCTCGGCACAAACAGAACTAACGGCCGAAAGAACCGTTGCGCGAAAAGCCAAGCGTGATGCCCTTGCGCTGCGCCGCTCCTGCCCGTTCTCACCTCGCAACACACTGATGGCCTGTTTCAGACTCTCTGAGCCAGCGATCATCTACGCCTAACGAGGCGCCAGTGAAAGAAGACACTGGGAAGACAGAGATAAAGTGATGTGGAGCCGCCACGGTTCAGTGTGTCTTTGCTCGTCGAACAGTGACAGAGCTCAAGTAATGGGCGAAGGACTGCAGCCAGATAACTATTAAAATATGGAAAAAGAGCGGCTGGACCAACGAGTAGTGATAGAAATGCAACCCGATAATTGTCACTATTGCATCGAAATCCATATGGGGAAATTGTTTCTGGTTGTTAACAGCTCTGGCAGATGGGGGAAGTGTTCTCGTATTTGGGATGTTTGTATACTGTGAAATGGAACCCTCGGTAGGTCTGCCCTCGTCTGTACCTCTCCAGCGGTACATGGACCTCTCCTGGGTATTAGATTGTTCGTGTCCGTCGAATAGTGGAGCAACCCACAGCGGATGAAGTATTTCTGTGTCCTCTCCTTCCTCCGTATCCTCTGGTGGTTTGACTACATTCCTACTGTATACATTTGGCACGTTATTGTGCGAGACTTGGCCCTAGCTTCCGACAGTGGGTTGTTAGTTGTGATATAACGCTTATGGATCAGGATGACTCCCGAGTGTTTCAAGTTTCACGTGGATCCCTTGCCACGTTGCGTTGCTGCCGTCTTCAGAGCGAGAAGGGGTGCTAAATGCTACCAATTACGTGTGTTCCATGCTGTCTTTCTTGAGATTCTAAAGTCCGTTCGACGTAGAAATATTTGCTCTGGGTTTCTAGATAACACAGCCAGCCATAATTGTATACATATTAGTAACAGCTGCAAATTTTCGCTAATATTTATATACAACATTCGTATGCATTTATAGGAAAAGAGACATACATGAGTTTCCAAAATGTGTCAACGCAGCAGACACTATTGTGCCGCGTAGCGCTCTTTTGTTATACTGTCGGAACTGTCATCCTTATTTCTCAGGACATACTAATATTGTACAGTTCATATGTTCTTCTTCTTCACAAGTACAAAGAGGGTTGTTTATAAGTCATACGAGACGTAAACGTTTTTTTAATACGACCGTGACTGAATCTCATCTGTGCAATGGTTCGAATAAAATCCTCTAGACACCATTTGCTTCATATACCAGTACGTTGGCGGTAACCACAGGGTATATAGCTCTATAACGAGTCTCCTTGTCATCGATTCGCCTGCTACACTGTTCCTCCAACTCTAAACGCGTTCCAAGTCGTCGTATGAAATCTGTGTGCGTTTCCTTTGGATGATGTGGCTTTAGCCCGTTGGTCGGCCTGTTCGTTGTCGGTGATGCGGCTGTGGCCTTTGACTCACATTCATGTGACTTCTTTTTGCTGAATGTATATCTGATTGACTTGCTGAATATTTCTGTAAACGACAGGTTGTTGTGTCGCATTGCAAAATGGTTATTCGGTATCATGATTGCGCCTACCAAGTAAATTAAGATATCAATTTTGCCCAAAACGCAATTTCATGAGAACTTAAGTGCTTCTGAGATGGCTGACAGTTCTGCCTTCACAATAGACATTTCCACAGATGATGTATAACTCAAAGCTTGTGTTGTCTGGTCTACGAATCCACATCTGATGCAATTTGCATTCTTGGCCCCATATGTATATAGTATTTTAGTGTCCGTTATGTTTCATAAAACTTCTTGTATAGCCTTCACATATTTGATAGGTATCATTCAGATCGCGTGAGGGATATACCGGGTGATCAAAAAGTCAGTATAAATTTGAAAACTGAATAAATCACGGAATAATGTAGATAGAGAGGTACAAGTTGACACACATGCTTCGAATGACATGGGGTTTTATTAGAACCAAAAAAATACCAAAGTTCAAAAAACGTCCGATAGATGGCGCTTCATCTGATCAGAATAGCAACAAGTAGCATAACAGAGTAAGACAAAGCAAAGATGATGTTCTTTACAGGAAATGCTCAATATGTCCACCATCATTCCTCAACAATAGCTGTAGTCGAGGAATAATGTTGTGAACAGCACTGTAAAGCATGTCCTGAGTTTTGGTGAGGCATTGGCGTCGGATGTTGTCTTTCAGCATCCCTAGAGATGTCGGTCGATCACGATACACTTGCGACTTCAGGTAACCCAAAGCCAATAATCACACGCACTGAGGTCTGGGGACCCGGGAGGCCAAGCATGACGAAAGTGGCGGCTGAGCACACGATCATCGCCAAACGACGCGCGCAAGAGATCTTTCAAGCGTCTAGCAATATGGGGTGGAGCGCCATCCTGCATCAACATCGTACGTTCCAGCAGGTGTTTATCAGCCATGCTGGGGATGATGCGATTCTGTAACATATCGGCGTACCTCTCACCCGTCACGGTAGCAGTCACTGACGTTCTGCTGTCCAGCGCCATCTGTCGGACATTTTGTGAACTTTTTTTCTGTTCTAATAATACCCCATGTCATTCCAAGCATGTGTGTCAATTTTTAACTCTCTATCTACATTATTCCGTGGTTTATTAAGTTTTCAAATTTGTACCGACTTTTTGATCACCCGGTACATTCGTCTTTTCTTTGACGTTTTATTCTGGCCCAACATGCCTCATTACTTTCAGCCTCTTTGTTCGCGATGTCTTTCTGCCATAAAATTATCCGTTTGAACGCTGAGTTGTCCGTGGTTTGAGTGAAGTAATGAGAGGGAATCAGACTGTATCAGAAAGAAGCGTTGGTTAAGTGTGTTTGCACAAGCGGCGGCTAAAATGGCACACATCTACACTCACGAAGATTATGCAGATCTAGTGTTTGTTTACGACTTTTGCCATTGTAGTGATCCTGCTGCTGTCAAAGAAAAGCGTCGGCACTTTCCGACACCTTCAATTCCTCGTCGTAGAATGTTTTCCAGAGTTTTTAGGAGATATTCTTCCAAGCTCCCATTTTCTTCTGAAAGTGTAGTTCAGGACAGTACAGGAACAGCAGCACGTTGTTGAAATGGTACAACGTAGTCCTACTACCAGCACATGACGATTTTCTGCACGTATCTATGTCGCACGAACACGTATACGCCGAACATTATATGCGACAAACATGTAGACCTACAGCATTAGGTCATCTTCGATACTGTGAAACCTACTGCAAGGTCTTTGCCCTCCATATTTTGAGAGGTGGTACTATGACACAAAACAAGTAAAATTTGTCTAGTAAACATGGACTCATTATGCCTACCTTCTTCTGTAGAAGAGATGTGCTTCACAGTAGCGAAGATGAAGAAGTGCTATTACGTAGTACACAAAAGAATAAGACAGTTGCTAAAATTCTACAAGTCAGTGGCACTGATTACTTTGTTCTAAAGATAAGCAAACTGTGTGTTGCCAGACTACTGCATACTCTCGCGTTTAGGGGGCTGTTCTAAGGCACGCTATTATTCCAGATATTTCCATAGGAGCTTAGTAGGAATTGACAGGTGCGCCAGATACGTGGATCTGAGCTGCAGTGGTTAGGCGGGACAGGCGTCTTACAGACCTAGATTGTTTGCAATGTGCGCGAGTAATATCGGACGCATCAAAACTTCCCATGAAAATACACTACTGGCCATAGAAATTGCTACACCATTTTTTTTTTGGTCATCAGTCTACTGACTGGTTTGATGCGGCCCGCCACGAATTCCTTTCCTGTGCTAACCTCTTCATCTCAGAGTAGCACTTGCAACCTACGTCCTCAATTATTTGCTTGACGTATTCCAATCTCTGTCTTCCTCTACAGTTTTTGCCCTCTACAGCTCCCTCTAGTACCATGGAAGTCATTCCCTTATGTCTTAGCAGCTGTCCTATCATCCTGTCCCTTCTCCTTATCAGTGTTTTCCACATATTCCTTTCCTCTCCGATTCTGCGTAGAACCTCCTCATTCCTTACCTTATCAGTCCACCTAATTTTCAACATTCGTCTATAGCACCACATCTCAAATGCTTCGATTCTCTTCTGTTCCTGTTTTCCCACAGTCCATGTTTCACTACCATACAATGCTGTACTCCAGACGTACATACTCTGAAATTTCTTCCTCAAAGTAGGGTCCGTATTTGATATTAGTAGACTTCTCTTGGCCAGAAATGTCTTTTTTGCCATAGCGAGTCTGCTTTTGATGTCCCCCTTTCTCCGTCCGTCATTCGTTATTTTACTGCCTAGGTAGCAGAATTCCTTAACTTCATTGACTTCGTGACCATCAATCCTGATGTTAAGTTTCTCGCTGTTCTCATTTCTACTACTTCTCATTACCTTCGCCTTTCTCCGATTTACTCTCAACCCATACTGTGTACTCATTAGACTGTTCATTCCGTTCAGCAGATCATTTAATTCTTCTTCACTTTCACTCAGGATAGCAATGTCATCAGCGAATCGTATCATTGATATCCTTTCACTTTGTATTTTAATTCCACTCCTGAACCTTTCTTTTATTTCCATCATTGCTTCCTCGATGTACAGATTGAAGAGTAGGGGCGAAAGGCTACAGCCTTGTATCACACCCTTCTTAATACGAGCACTTCGTTCTTGATCGTCCACTCTTATTATTCCCTCTTGGTTGTTGTATATATTGTATATGACCCGTCTCTCCCTATAGCTTACCCCTACTTTTTTCAGAATCTCGAACAGCTTGCACCATTTTATATTGTCGAACGCTTTTTCAAGGGCGACAAATCCTATGAAAGTATGTTGATTTTTCTTTAGCCTTGCTTCCATTATTAGCCGTAACGTCAGAATTGTCTCTCTCGTCCCTTTGCTTTTCCTAAAGCCAAACTGATCGTCACCTAGCGCATTCTCAATTTTCTTTTATATTCTTCTGTATATTATTCTCGTAAGCAGCTTCGATGCATGAGCTGTTAAGCTGATTGTGCGATAATTCTTGCACTTGTCAGCTCTTGCCGTCTTCGGAATTGTGTGGATGATGCTTTTCCGAAAGTCAGACGGTATGTCGCCAGACTCATATATTCTACACACCAACGTGAATAGCCGTTTTGTTGCCACTTCCCCCAATGATTTTAGAAATTCTGATGGAATGTTATCCATTCCTTCTGCCTTATTTGACCGTAAGTCCTGCAAAGCTCTTTAAAAGTCCGATTCTAATACTGGATCCCCTATCTCTTCTAAATCGACTCCTGTTTCTTCTTCTATCACGTCAGACAAATCTTCAACCTCATAGAGGCTTTCAATCTATTCTCTCCACCTATCTGCTCTCTCCTCTGCATTTAACAGTGGAATTCCCGTTGCACACTTAATGTTACCACCGTTGCTTTTAATGTCACCAAAGGTTGTTTTGACTTTCCTGTATGCTGAGTCTGTCCTTCCGACAATCATATCTTTATCGATATCTTCGCATTTTTCCTGCAGCCATTTCGTCTTAGCTTCCCTGCACTTCCTATTTATTTCATTCCTCAGCGACTTGTATTTCTGTATTCCTGATTTTCCCGGAACATGTTTGTACTTCCTCCTTTCATCAATCAACTGAAGTATTTCTTCTGTTACCCACGGTTTCTTCGCAGTTACCTTCTTTGTACCTATGTTTTCCTTCCCAACTTCTGTGATGGCCCTTTTTAGAGATGTCCATTCCTCTTCAACTGTACTGCCTACTGCGCTATTCCTTATTGCTGTATCTACAGCGTTAGAGAACTTCAACCGTATCTCGTCATTCCTTAGTACTTCCGTAACCCACTTCTTTGCGTATTGATTCTTCCTGACTAATGTCTTGAACTTCAGCCTACTCTTCATCACTACTATATTGTGATCTGAGTCTATATCTGCTCCTGGGTACGCCTTACAATCCAGTATCTGATTTCGGAATCTCTGTCTGACCATGATGTAATCTAATTGAAATCTTCCCGTATCTCCCGGCCTTTTCCAAGTATACCTCCTCCTCTTGTGATTCTTGAACAGGCTATCCGCTATTAATAGCTGAAACTTGTTACAGAACTCAATCAGTCTTTCTCCTCTTTCATTCCTTGTCCCAAGCCCATATTCTCCTGTAACCTTTTCTTCTACTCCTTCCCCTACAACTGCATTCCAGTCGCCCATGACTATTAGATTTTCGTCCCCCTTTATATACTGCATTACCCTTTCAATATCCTCATACACTTTCTCTATCTGTTCATCTTCAGCTTGCGACGTCGGCATGTAAACCTGAACTATCGTTGTCGGTGTTGGTCTGCTGTCGATTCTGATTAGAACAACCCGGTCACTGAACTGTTCGCAGTAACACACCTTCTGCCTTATCTTACTATTCATAACGAATCCTAGACTTGTTATACCAATTTCTGCTGCTGTTGATATTACCCGATACTCATCTGACCAGAAATCCTTGTCTTCCTTCCACTTCACTTCACTGGCCCCTACTATATCTAGATTGAGCCCTTGCATTTCCCTTTTCAGATATTCTAGTTTCCCTACCACGTTCAAGCTTCTGACATTCCACGCCCCGACTTGTAGAACGTTATCCTTTCGTTGATTATTCAATCTTTTTCTCATGGTAACCTCCCCCTTGGCAGTCCCCTCCCGGAGATCCGAATGGGGGACTATTCCGGAATCTTTTGCCAATGGAGAGATCATCATGACACTTCTTCAAATACAGGCCACATGTCCTGTGGATACACGTTACGTGTCTTTAATGCAGTGGTTTCCATTGCCTTCTGCATCCTCATGTCGTTGATCATTGCTGATTCTTCCGCCTTTAGCGGCAATTTCCCACCCCTAGGACAAGAGAGTGCCCTGAACCTCTATCCGCTCCTCCGCCCTCTTTGACAAGGCCGTTGGCAGAATGAGGCTGACTTCTTATGCCGGAAGTCTTCGGCCGCCAATGCTGATTATTTATCCAAATTTATGCAGTGGCGAGGATCGAACCCGGGACCGAAGACGTTTTGATTACGAAACAAAGACGCTACCCCTAGACGCGAAATTTAACCGACAAGAAGAAGATGCTGTGATATGCAAATGATGAGCTTTTCAGAGAATTCACACAAGGCTGGCGCCGGTGGCGACACCTACAACATGCTGATATGAAAAAAATTTCCAACCGATTTCTCATACACAAACAGCAGTTGACCGGCGTTGCCTGGTGAAACGTTGTTGCGATGCCTCGCGTAAGGAGGGGAAATGCGTACCATCACGTTACCGACTTTGATAAAGGTCGGATTGTAGCCTATCACGATTGCGGTTTATTGTATCGCGACATTGCTGCTCGCATTGGTCGAGATCCAATGACTGTTAGCAGAATATGGGATTGGTGGGTTCAGGAGCTTAATATGGAACGCCGTGCTGGATCCCAACGGCCTCGTATCACTAGCAGTCGAGATGACAGGCATCTTATCCGCATGGCTGCAACGGATCGTGCAGCCACGTCTCGATCCCTGAGTCAACAGATGGGGACATTTGCAAGACAACAACCATCTGCACGAACAGTTCGACGACGTTTGCAGCAGCATGGACTATCAGCTCGGAGACCATGGCTGCAGTTACCCTTGACACTGCATCACAGACAGGAACGCCTGCAATGGTGTACTCAAATACGAACCTGGGTGCACGAATGGCAAAAGTCGTGTTTTCGGATGAATCCAAGTTGTTTACATCATCATGATGGTCGCATCCGTGTTTGGCGACATCGTGGGGAACGCACATTGGAAGCGTGTATTCGTCATCGCCATACTGTCGTATCACCCGGCGTGATGGTACGGGGTGCCACTGGTTACGCGTCTCGGTCACCTCTTGTCGCATTGACGGCACTTTGAACAGTGGACGTTACATTTCAGATGTGTTACGACCCGTAGCTCTGCCCTTCATTCGATCCTGTGAAACCCTACATTTCAGCAGGATAAAGCACGACCGCATGTAGCAGGTCCTGTACGGGCCTCTCTGGATACAGAAAATGTTCGACTGCTGTCCTGGCCAGCACATTCTCCAGATCTCTCACCAATTGAAAACGTCTGGTCAATGGTGGCCGATCAACTGGCTCGTCACAATTCACCAGTCACTACTCTTGATGAACTGTGGTATCGTGTTGAAGGTGCATGGGCAGCTGTACCTGTACACTCCATCCAAGCTCTGTTTGACTCAATGCCCAGGCGTATCAAGGCCGTTATTACGGCCAGAGGTGGTTGTTCTGGATACTGATTTCTCAGGATCCATGCACCCAAATTGCGTGAAAATGTAATCACATGTCAGTTTTAGTATAATATTTTTGTCCAATGAATACCCGTTTATAATCTGCATTTCTTCTTCGTGTAGAAAATTTTAATGGTCAGTAGTGTATTTCTGAGGAGAACTGAAGATAATCGGGAGGATATGCTGAATGAAGATCTGTGTGGATTCAGGAGAGCAATAGGAACAAGAAAGGCGGACAGAGAAAGATAAGCCAACTTATATTGTCTTTGGACACCTGGAAAAGGTATTTGATAAAGTTATCTGACAAGAAATGTTCAAAGTTCTGAAGAAACCAGGTCTAAAATACAATGACTCGTGGGTGATGGCTTCTGTATGAACGAAGAGGCTGTTATTAGGAATTCTCCTCAAAAATCAGAAAAGGCGTGAGATAAGAATATGCTCTTTCTCTCTGTCTCCTTACATCCAGGAAAATTGTAACCAAGTTCGCGAGACCACTGAAGTAGGGGTCAAAATGAATGGGAAGAAACTAGACTGTTTCATTACGCATATGATATTACTGTGGTCACAGAGACCATCAAGAGAAGGTCCTCAGCACAGTGAAAAGTATGTTCTGTATCCAGTATTTCAATAAACAAGAGATGGATTAATGTAATTGTATGCAGTACTGAAGAAGAATTTTAGCCTTTAAGAATAAGAACTTGAAGTGAGGAGTTAGAAATGATGGAGGAATTTAGCTATTTGGGAAGCAAGATCGCAGAGGATGGCAAAAAGACGGAAAGAAATTGTGAACAGAACGCAGCATGCCAAAATTGCATTTAACTCGAGGACTAATTTACGCACCAGCAAGAACAACAATCTGGAAATAAGGAAATGGATCATGAAAGTGTTTTTTTGTAGTTTGATCTTATACGGGTGTGTAACGTGTACAATAGGAAAACAGAGAGAAGACGGATAGAGGCGCTGGAGATTCGGTGCAACAAAAGGTTAGTGAAGATCAGCTGTAAGGCGTAGTTACAGATGAAGAGGTCGTGAGAAGAGTACATTCCAGATCTATGCGGAGGCACATCCAGACAACAAGGTACAAACTCGTGCGATACATTTTACGACAATATGACACCACTGAAACAACAGCAGAAGCAGCTACTGAGAAAAGGAATCGTCGGGGAAGAACAAGAATGCCATGCCTGAAGCAGATTGTCAATTATGTAACATGCGCTACATATGCAGGAATGAAGCGGAAGGCGCAAGTTGAGAATGGCGTGCTGCGATAGATCAGTTTCGGGGCTGAACCCTAGAAAATATGAGAGAGGACTGCGTAGGACGCCTGAATGAGAAACGCTTTGAGTAACGTTTGTGTCAAGTTCGTTTACCGGACCAGGAGTCTAACATAGATTCCGGCCTTAATTAGTAAGGAGGTGGCAACTGCATCGTCTATGCACCACCTCGCGCACTGTATCAGAAGTTTCTGTTTGTTACCAATATAACTGCACTGTGAACGGTACAGTAATAGGGTAGTTCTCAGCAGATTCGACAGCAAGCCAGCGCCGACGGCGATAGTTCAGGCACACATGCCGGCGTCGAGAGTAGAAGATGAAGAGATAGAGAAAGTATATGAGAATATTGAATAGGTGATTAAGTATGTAAAGAGAGATGAAAATTTAACAATCATGGAAGCTGGAACACCGTTATATGGGAGAAATAGATGAAACAGTTACGGGAAAAAATGGGCTTGAACAATCGGAATGAGAGAGCAAAAACACTGACTCCTGCAACAAATTTCAGATGGTAACAGCTAACACTCTGCTCAAGAATCGGAAGGGGTAGAGTCATACGTGGAAAAGGCCCGGAGACGTGGGAGCAGCTGGATTACATAATGGTAAGACAGAGACTCCGAAATCAGGTATTGAATTGCAAGACCTACCCAGGAGCACATATAGACTGAGATCACAATTTACTAATGATGAAGAGTAGAATGAAGTCGAAGAGGACCGTCCGAAAGAATCACTGTGGAAGGAAGTGGGATGCTGAAATGCTGAAGTAGGCTGAGATGCGTTCTAAGTTCGCTAAGAATGTGGATACTGCGGTAAGGAATACTATAGTAGGCGGTTCATTTAAAGAGGAGAGGAAATCACTATGCAATCACGATGTTGGACAAGCAAACATAGGTACTCTCAAAGTAATTGCGAAGAAACAAGGTAACTGCGAAGAAACCTGGGTAACAGTAGACATACTTCAGATCATCGACCAAAGAAGGAAGTATAAAAATGTTGAAGGAAAGATTGGAATACAGCAACATAAATCACTGAGGAAGGGAATAAATAAGAAGTGCAGGACGCCCTAGGCAAAATGGTTGCAGGGAAATAGTGAATAGCAAGAGTGGGAACACAGAGAGTGCAGTGGGAATGCCACCGAGGACTGAGGATACGATGGAAGAAGAAACCGGAGCCAACGTGGAAGACGTAGGGGATCCAGTATTTGCGTCAGAATTGAATAGAGCTCTGGAAAACTTGAGCTCAAGTAAGGTAGATGACGTTCGATCGGAATCTCTGGAATCATTGATAGAAATGACAACCAACTACTCAAGTTGGTGCGTAGAACTTATGAAACTGGCGACTTACCGTCAAACTTGCGGAATAATATCATCCGTTCAATTCTGAAGATATGAAGTGCTGATTACTGCGAGAAATATCCTACACACAAGCTGCTGGCTAGAATAATATACAGAAGAATGGAAAAGAGAACTGAAAAGAAAATTTAGGATGTATTAGATAACATCAGTTTCGGTTTAGTTAAGTTAAAGGCACCAGAAAGGCCTTTCCGACTTTGCAGTTGATAATGGAAGCAATTAAGAAAAATCAAGACACGCTCATAGGGTTTGTCGACCTACGAAAAGCGTCCGACTGTGTAAAACGGAGAAAGATGTTCATAATTCTAAGAAAAATAGGGGTAAGCTATAGACGGGTAATATACAATATAAAGAAGAAACAAGAGGAAACAGTAAGATTAGAAGACTAAAAACGAAGTGTTCGTATTAAGAAGGGTGCAAGATACGGATACATTATTTTGCCCCTACATTTCATTCTCTGCATCGAAGAAGCAGTGACGGAAATAAAGGAAAGTTTTAAGAATGGAATTAAAAATCGGGGTGGATCGATGTCAATGATAGGATTCGCTGATGATATTGCTGTCCTCAGTTGAAGTGAAGAAGAACTGCAGTGTGTGTTGAATGAAATGAACAGTCTAATGATTACAGAATGTGGGAGAAAACTGCAAGAAGAAAAGTGTAATGCGAAGTACTAGAAATGAGAATAGCTGAAAATTAACATAAAAACTGGCATCAAAGCTGGTTATGACGAAGCAGACGAAGTTGAGGAATTCTGCTACCTTGGAAGCAAAGTAAACCATGGGAGCCGATGAAAGAAGGAAATAAAAAGCAGACTAACAAAGGAAAAGACGGCATTCCTGGCCAAGGGAAGTTTACTGGTATTCCGCATAGGCCTTATTTTGAGGAAGAAACTTCTGAAGCATAGTATTGCACGGTAGTGAATCATGGTCATTCGAAAAACCGGAACAGAAGAGAATCAAAGCGTTTGAGGTGAAGTGCTACAGAAAAATGTTGATAATAAGGAATGATAAGGTAAAGTAAGATTCTTCGTACAATTGGCGAAGAAAGGAACATAAGTTAAACACTGGCTAGAACAAGGGACAGGATGATAGGAGATAAGATGGTAGGACATATGTTAAGATATCAATGAGTAATTTACAGGGTACTGGAGGGATTTGCATAGGGTAAAAACTGTAGGTTAAGACAGAGATTAGAATAAATTCTACAGATGAATGAAGACATAGGGTGCAAGTGCTACTCTGAGATGAAGTGGATGGGTTAGTAGAGCGATTCGCGGCGGGCCGCATCGAACCAGTTAGAAGACTAATTGCTCAAAAAGTAAAAAAATTGAAAGAAAAAACAGCTGCACACCTTCTAGCCTGCACAGAGATCCTCCTACTAGACTGTTGGACTAGAATCTTCATCAGAAATGATATGAAAGAGCGTACCACATAGCCAGAGATTCGTGTGTATGATGACGTGCGATCTTTCTATACCTTAGTACAAGGCTCTAAAGGTCTACAAATAAATAACGTCAATGGGAGTAACTGTGGCAAAGATTTTGTAATGAATAGAGTGAAAGCGAGTGAGGTGACGCAGGCGCTTAGACACTAGACTCGGGAGGTTCAAAACCCCCTCCAGCTAACCAGGCTTCTATTATTTGAATACAGTGGAGTGTAAAATAGACTGGTGTGCTAAAGTTAAGGGCGAGACAGATAAACGTAACAGACTGACAACTCAAAGCTCTCCTAATAGCGCATAGAAATCCGGATGTCACATGGTGTGAGGTCAGCGTCTGTATAGCCCCAAATGGCGCTGGTCCCATAACACGAAGTAGTTGAAGGAACGGCAAAAGACAATCTGTGCCAGTCAGCGAGCAGTTACTATGCACTGTGGTGGTGTTATTTTTCTGTATGGTTCGGAGTCAGCATTTGGATGGATTCACACGGGGAAGAAGCATCGGGAAAATGGAAGAAAGACAAAGTATGTCGAGTGTAGCCAAGGAGTTTGATATTGCTCACAGTATTGTTTTCCCGAGTATGTGGAGCATTCCGAACCACAGGCGTCGTTTCCTGAAGGAGGTGGTCTACGACAGTTAACAACGGCATTACGTGACCGCCACAGTCTACAGTCGGCAAGAAGGGGCCCACGACAAACCGAGGGTACGATTGAAACCACATTTAAAGGGACTGCAAGGCACACAATCTCACACCCTACAGTGGCACGTCGTCTGCGTGGACATGGTGACTTTGCCCGACGACCAGTGCATTATCTTCCACTGATGCCCTCGTTTGTGGTGGCCGTCAAACACGTAGGGACTGGACTAACGAGGCGTGAGCTCTCGTGCTCCATTCGGACTGGAACACTTTTAGTCTGGACGTACTCTCACACGAGTTCGTAATGATCTGAAGTGGAAGAACGAAGCAAATATGGCTGTAAGAGAAGCCGTTTCAAGTCAGACATTCACTGAAAGCATTCTAATGAAATATAGAAGACCCTCAAGGGAAGTAGCATAAAAAACAGTCTTTTGACTGAGTGTTGAGTATTGTTTGTTAGTCTGAGGCGTGAAGAGGTATAACAGTAGCTCGTTTCTTCATGTACTGTATTTGCGCAGAGAACGCCAGAGCATTAAGGAGATGCTTACCAGTGGCAGATGCCGCAGGAGAAGCGTCGTGGATGAAGGAGAAGTTTATAGTTAAAATTCCAAGAGCATTGCAAGAAGAGTCAGTCGAAATACTTCAGCGACTAACATATCATGAAATGACTAAGGCGGTAAAATAAAACAAATTCTCATACGAAGACTTACCAATTGTTATTCTTCCCGCACACTAAGTGGAACAGAAAAAGAGGTCGTGGGGAATGGGGGGGGGGGGGGGGGGTATTGGCAGTGACACCCGTAGTTCCGTCCACCACATATCATGAAGTGGCTTATGGAATATGAATGACGAAAAGATTTGAAAACAGAAAATTGGTTCAAATGGCTCTCAGCACTATGGGACTTAAAATCTGAGGTCATCAGTCCCCTAGACTTAGAACTACTTAAACCTAACTAACCTAAGGACATCGCACACATCCTTCTCTGGTAAGTAATCTTCAAAATCCTGAGGTCCTTAAACATTGAACTTCAGATTCTCAATATGAATCTCGTTTGGTGTACATGATTTCGGGCAATATTCAAAGCCTTGTCAAGTCTTTCTGACTTTGAGGCAAATAATTTCACAAAACACTTGATCGTTTTTTACATTTTTTATTTTTTTATTTACAGGTTCTGTTCAGAAAGCGAAAAGTATAATATAAATATTAATCGATATTCTGTTATTATCAAGAGTATGTACGTCAAGAGAAAGTAGATTAATACAGTTTCATGCTGTGATTTTATATTTTTTAGCGTTCATTTACAAAGCTAGCAGCCAGCTGTTCGTGAACTATCTCAATTTTCTCTCAAATCACAGTTAAGATTTTGTTAATTACAATGATTATATTCAAGGAATTAAATCTTATTTGTAAAAACTAGACTTTACCCAGGTCAATCTGATTGCCCATCTGGTACTTTCCCACTCTTCTTTGAGCTATGACAATACGGGAAAGGGCTATTGTGTAATTTCTAGGAAGGCTTGGTTTCGCACCAACTAGGCATATGACCAATGAAGATGTACATAAAGAGCAGTTATTATAAATAGAACCTGACGTAACGTTACCTTCGTAACGTTAGAAAATATACTTTTGTAGTTCTTCAGACTTTCCCGGTGATCTCACGACATCTTGACCTGTTGAATATTCTGACAGGTATCGTTCTTGCACGATATTTCGACAATGGGACTCGTTATCTTCATCAACTGCTATCTGAGACTCAGCAGCTGATGAGGATAACGAGTAAAGTCACCGAAATATCGTGTAAGAACGACGCTGATGTCCGTCAGAATGTGGGACACATGAAGAATTCAGAAAGCAATCTTGATCACATCGAAGAAACAATTCGGTAGTCGGCCAGGAGATTTGAGGCTGCATTTCATCAGCTAATGATCCATTGGAAATTCGAGAGAACAGATGGCATCTGGCACCAAATACTTCGATGAATACTCCAGAATTTGGTATTTACCTACCGCTTTAAATGATTTGGGAGGGGAAGAGGGCGGCTTGGGATATTTGGGACCATAAGCCTAGTGCCGCCCGGAGAGCCTTTGATGTGTGACGGAGCACGCGTCGTACTGTACACTGAGGAGGGTCTCTGGGTGAGCGGCCCCTCCCACGCGGCACTGCGTCGCCACAGCAGCATCCGGGCTGAACGCGAGGGCCAGGGGTTCGCAAATCGAGTTAGCCGGCAATAACCGGGCGGACGGAACGCGATTACGGGGCCGCGTTAGACCATCATCACCTCGCGATGCACTCCCCGGCCCTCTAATCGGCCGACACTCGCTGCATTAAATATGGATGAACGCCACGGCACAGCGCAGCTGGAGTTTTCCTCTGTGCGTCCAGCCACTCTAGGCACACGTCGCGGCTCATATATATCTGCAGCCCCTGCAGTTACTTCATGGGGGCGGCGTGGTTTCTGCTGTTTCTGGGGCCGATGGAAGTTTATTGTGCGCTGCAGACTGCAACTTTTCTGCTGACACATTCTGCAGTCTTGACCGTAGTCTTTTGTGACTATCAGTTTTGGCTGTGTTCTGCAGTACCTCACAACCCGTGTAATTCGAAATGGTGACAGACTGGCGGCTCATCCCTCTGTTTGGTCTTACAGCTTTGTATTTTTCTGAAGGGATTATGGAAAATGTTGGCATACTTTCTTTGAAAATGATATGGACAATTGCGTTCTATCCGGTTCCCCAATCCGCATATGTACACGGCCACTAATGACAATGTTGTCGACGTGATGCGAAACCTAATTCTCCTTTTTCAGTATTATCACTGTTCTGAAGGGCTCTGCGCACATTTTCGATTTCAGGGTACCGTGTGGTACCCTAGAAATCCTGTATATACCGGGTGATCAAAAAGTCAGTATAATTTTGAAAACTGAATAAATCACGGAATAGAGAGGTACAAATTCACACACATGCTTGGAATGACAAGGGGTTTTATTAGAACCAAAAAAATGCAAACGTTCAAAAAATGTCCGACAGATGGCGCTTCATCTGATCAGAATAGCAATAATTAGCATAACCAAGTAAGACAAAGCAAAGATGATGTTCTTTACAGGAAATGCTCAATATGTCCACCATCATTCCTCAACAATAGCTGTAGTCGAGGAATAATGTGAACAGCACTGTAAAGCATGTCCGGAGTTATGGTGAGGCAATGGCGTCGGATGTTGTCTTTCAGCATCCCTAGAGATGTCGGTCGATCACGATACAGTTGCGACTTCAGGTAACCCCAAAGTCAATAATCGCACGGGCTGAGGTCTGGGGACCTGGGAGGCCAAGCATGACGAAAGTAGCGGCTGAGCACACGATCATCACCAAACGACGCGAGCAAGAGATCTTTCACGCGTCTAGCAATATGGGGTGTTTTTTTTTTGTTCCAATAAAACCTCATGTCATTCCAAGCATGTGTGTCAATTTTTACCTCTCTATCTACATTATTCCGTGGTTTATTAAGTTTTCAAATTTATACTGACTTTTTTATCACCTGGTAGATACAGGATTTGAAATCTCAGTCTTCTGGATGGTTTGATGCGGCCCGCCACGAATTCACCTTCTGGGCCAGCCGCTCCATCTCAGAGCAGCAATTGCAACCTGCTGCCTCAGTTATTTGCTAGATCTATTCCAATCTCTGTTTTGCTCTAAAGATTTTGCCCTCTACAGCTCTCTCTAGTACCATGGAAGTCATTGGCTGATGTCTGAAAAGATGTCCTATCATCCTGTCCCTTCTCCTTGTCGGTGTTTTGCACATATTCCTGTCCTCTCGGATTCCGAGCAGAACGTCCTCATTCCGTACCTTATCAGTCCACCTAATTTTCATCATTCCTCTGTAACACCGCATCTCAAATGCTTCGATTCTCTCTTTTCCAGTTTTCCACGCGGTCCATGTTTCACTGCCACACATTGCTGTGCTTGAAACGTACGTTCTCGGAAATTTCTTCCTCAAGCTAAGTGCTATGTTTCATACTAGCAGACTTCTTTTGACCAGCAATGCCCTTTTTGCCATTACCAGTCTGCTTTTGATGTCTCTTTTGCTTCGTTAGTTATTCATTACTTTGCTTCCTAGGTAACATAGTTTCTTAACTTGGTCTACCTCGTGATCATCAATCCTGATGTTACGTTCCTCGCTGTTCTCATATCTGCAAATTTTCATTACTTTCATCCTTCTTCGACTTACTCTGAGTACATATTGTGTAGTCATTACACTGTTCTTTCATTCAGCACATAATGTAATTCTTCTTCACTTTCACTCACGATAGCAATGTCATCAGGAAATCGTTGATATCCTTTCAGCTTGAACTTTAATTCCACTCCTGAACCTTCCTTTTATTTTCATGACTGCATCTTCGATGTACAGATGAAACAGTAGGGGCGAGAAAATACATTAATGTCTTATACCCTTTTTAATGTAAGCACTTCTTTCTTGGTCGTCCACTATTATTATTCGCTCCTCGCTCTTGCACACGTTGCATATTACCCGTCGCTTCCTCGATCATCTTGCACCGTTTTACATTGTCAAACTTTTTTCCAAGTCGACAAATCCTATGAACGTGTCTTACTTTTTCTTCATTCTTGTTTCTATAACCAAACCAAACGTCAGAAATGCGTCTCTGGTGCCTTTACTTTTCCCAAAGACAAACTGATCGTCATCTAACACATCCTCAATATCCTTTTCCGCTCTTCAGTGTTTTATTCCCGTCGGTTACTCGGATGCACAAACTGTTAAGCTGATTGTGCGATAATTCTCACACTTATCAGCTCTTGCAGTCTTCGGAATTGTGTGGACGATATTTTTCCTAAGTCAGATGGTATGTCGCCAGACTTATACATTCTACACACCAACTTGAATAGTCGTTTTGTTGCCACTTCCTCCATTGATTTTAGAAATTCTGATGGAATGTTATCTATCCCTTTTGCCTTATTTGATCTTAAATCCTCCAAAGCTCTCCTAAATTCTCATTTTAATACTGGATCCCCTATCTCCTTTAAACAGATTCCCGTTTCTTCTTCTATCGCAATAGACAAATCTTCGCCCTCTTATAGGGATTCAGTCTACTCTTTCCACCAATCCGCTCTCTCCTCTTCATTAATAGTTGAATTCCGGTTGCTGTCTTAATGTTACCACCCTTCCTTTTAATGTTGCCGAAGGTTGTTCTGACTTTCGTGTGTGCTAAGTCAGTTATTCCGACAGTAATTTCTTTTTAGATTTCTTGCCATTTTTCATGCAGCCATTTCGTCTTAACTTCCGTACACTTCCTATTTATTTCATTCCTCAATGACTTGTATTTCTGTATTCCTGAATTTTCTCGAAACTTTTCGTAATTCCTTCTTTCTCCAGCTTCCATGATTACCCTTTCTAGAAATGTCCATTTTTCTTCAACTATACTGCCTACTGAGCTATTTCTTATTGCTGTGTCTGTAGCCTTAGAGAACTTCAAGCGTATCTCATCATTCCTTAGTACTTCCATATCCCACTTCTTTGCGTATTGATTCTTCCTGTCTAATGTCTTAAATTTCAATCTACTCTTCATCACTACTATATTGTGACATGTGTCTATATCTTCTCCTGGCTACACCTTACAATCCAGTATCTGATTTCAGATTCTCTGTCTGACCATGATCCAATCTAACTGAATCTTCCAGTATCATCTGGCCTATCGGAAGTGTACCTCCTCCTCTTTTGATTCTTGAGCAGAGTATTCGCTATTACTAGCTGACATTTATTACAGAACTCAATTAGTCTTCCTCCTCTCTCATTCCTTGTCCCAAGCCCATATTTTCCTGTAAGCTTCTCTTCTGCTCCCACCCCTACAACTGAATTTCATTCCCCTATGACTCTTAGATTTTCATCTCCCTTTACGTACTGTACTACCCTTCCTATATCCTTATACACTTTCTCTATCACTTCATCTTCAGTTTGCGACGTCGTCATGCATACCTGAACTATCGTTGTCGGTGTTGGTTTGCTGTCGACGCGGATAAGAACAATCCTATCACTGAACTGTCCACAGTAACACACTCCCTGCCTTACCTCCCAAATCATAACGAAGCATACGCCCGTCATACCATTTTCTGCTGCTGTTCACATTAACCTATACTTATCTAACCAGAAATACTTGTCTTCTTTCCATTTCACTTCACCGACTCCTACTATATGTAGATTGAGTCTTTGCATTTCCTATTTAGATTTTCTAGCTTCCCTACCAGTTTGGAGCTTCTCACTTTCCACGCCCCGACTCGTAGAACGGTATCATTTTGTTGGCTTTTCAGTCTTTTCAAAAAAATGTTCAAATTTGTGTGAAATGCTGGGACTTAACTGCTAAGGTCATCAGTCCCAAGGCATACACACTACTTAACATAAATTATCCTAAGGACAAACACACACACACACACCCATGCCCGAGGCAGGACTCGAACCTCCGTCGGGACCAGCCGCACAGTCCACGACTGCAGCGCCCTAGACCGCTCGGCCAATCCCGCGCGGCTCAGTCTTTTCCTCATGGCCACCTTTCCCTTGGCAGGCCCCTTCGGGAGAGCCGAACGGGGGACTATTCCGGAATATTTTGCCAAAGGAAAGATCATCATTACACTTTTTCAATTACAGGCCACATGTCCTGTGGGTACACTTTATGTGTTCTTAATGCAGTGATCCATTTTCTGCATCCTCATGACGTTGATCATTGCTGATTCGTCCGCCTTTAGGGGCAGTTTCCCACCCCAAGGACAAGAGAGTTCCATGACCCTCTGTTCGCTGTTGCGTCCTAGTTAACAAGGCCGTTGGTGGATTGAGGGTGACTTCTTGTGCCAAAAGTTTTCGTCTGACAATGCTGATTATTAATCAAAGTTTAAGCGGTAGCGTGTTTCGAACCCGGGAGCGATCTTGTTTTGAGTACTAATCAAAGAGAGTGCCATGAATCTCTGTCCGACCCTGCGTCCTCGTGTTTTTCTTTTTTTTTTTTTTTTTGTTTTTGTTTTTTTGTAAGGAGCCTTCCCGGAGTCCAAAGGGCGGGGTGGGGGCAAAGTGGGCAGGGGTCGCAACCCGAGGCCCGGTCACCATCTCCCTTTCCCACCCTCCAGGAACCAAGGAAAGCGTAGGGGACGTAGAGTAGAGGTACAAAGATCATCCTTTACTTACTTATTTTTCTTTTCGTGTTTTTTCTTATCTTTATTTATCTTTTTCATTAAAACCACCGAGAATATCAGCAAATCGTCGTCACCCGAGGAGGAGGGCGCAGCAAGACGTCAGACTAATTGAGACTATCAACGTACAGATTTTCCGAAAGAACATTCCGATTACCAGTGAATATATCGGTTCTAAATGTAGGAGAGGTGGGGATCAACTGTTCATGAGAGGAACACCTCAGCTCTGGGGGTGCGTTAAGAAAGGGACTGCAGAGGAAATTGGAAAAAAATGGTTGCGGACAATTGCACAATGGCGTTCATTAAGGAAACACCAAAATTCACGTACACTTTTCTCGCCATCAGCAAACAAGAAGCGTGCTGCGTATCCACAAATCCACCTCACAGAGTCCGGAAAGAGAAGAAGTTGAGTAGCTATCTCACGAGGAGTCATACAGGTAATTAGGGACGACATCTGCCGCACCAAGAATCAGATACCTCTCGCCGACATGCACACTAAGCGATTCTCCTCTGTGTCCATAACATCACAGCCGACACACAATGGGAAGTCTGCGAGGTGAATCCCGTGAAAGCGTGACCGGCATACTTGCTTCCCATTGACAGTAAGGTAACATGCACACTGGATTTCATTGTCAAGATAAAGAGAGCACACCGATCGCCAAACGGCACTCTAATCGAGGTGGGAAAGCTTCCCCTCAACCACATTCGGTGATCTGTGCAGCTGAAAGAACCCAAAGATCGCCTCCGTGGATGCCAATTGCGCCGGCAGTATCCCAGTACGGACGTAGCTCAGTTCAAGGAAAAAGTGGCGGAAGTGAAAGAATGGCGGCAAGACCTCCTAAAGTTAGTTAGGAGCTGAGAGAGAGTGTGGTGCAAGGGCCTACAGCAGTACGCTGGTGAGGCACGTAGGACTACGGCGCCACGACATGTGAGAGCCAATGAAAAGGGCTACCGCTCTGTCACGCACATGATATAGACCTAAACCGCACCTGCTACGCGGGAGAGTGAGGGTTTCGTACCTCATCTTGAACAGTAAGCTGCGGCAAACAATCGAACCCAACACCGCTAGCACGCGGCGGGCCACGGATGGCGGAATAGGAAATATTGCGGAGCACCCCTTCCAGGAAGTCGTGATCGACTCGATCGAACGCCTGGTTGAAGTCAAGAGTTGGCGAAAGTCGAGGCATTCGACGAGCGTGGAAAGAGCGATTACGTCGCGATAGTGACAGAGGACACTGCGGATGTTATTGGTACCTCCCAAAGAGGTTGATCGGGGGATACTACGTGCCGAGCTGTCCGTTTAAGCCATGCAGCCAACAGTCGGGTAAAAATTTGCAACTTTGGACTGGTTTTTAGTTCTAATGATTTACAGAAGTTGCTGACGCAAGCTACTCTAGCGTTCTGGACGTTCGTGAAATCCAAAATGGGTTTAACAAAAAATGAAGAAAAGATATAATGGTGGCTTTAACGGTTGAGGTGTTCTACACAATCTCCTCCCTCCCAGCTCACTCTTAAGTACAACACAGAACGTTCATATAACAACGTAAAATTATCAGAAGTCATTCTTTAGGATGTTCAACTTATAAGTCACTTTCGCATGAATGTCGGGTTATGACGACAAAGTGTTGACTCTTCATATGAAATTCTGCACTTTTCTTGTTTTGTGGTATGTTCGTACTGATAATATCAAGTTCGTTCACCAATGGCGATTCTTTCTAGAAAATAACTGTCCGCGCCTTGCATTTAAATCAAGTAGCGGCAGGCATCCACGCGCCGTTTTTGTGCCGTATCCATGATGTGTGGAACAAAATTTGCACACACTTTTTTCTTTTCGAAATATTCTGCAGAATGTGTTATACACTTAATTTAGAGACTTTGCTCCATTGCGATTTTTGGCACAACAACACTGGCAAACCACAGCTGCAGGTACACTACATAGCACTGCCTACTGTTTACAGTTGTTATATCAGTTTGCTACAGTAGTTACTGTACTGAAGTCCCTTACAAGCCAGAAATAAAAGCAGTCTTGGAACTTTCTGGACGGAAGACGTAGTTAATTCAAACCACTTAAAGTTTTCGATATTGGTTCCCTGTTGCAGTACATCGCAATATTGGAGGCTCAGCAGAACAATGCCTGCTGAGGTTTACCTTTCACATTCTTAGCAAACATGTTCCAATATTTCTGGAAGACATACAGGTGAGTGGAAGTCATTCTGTATCAAATAATAACTGAAGGGGAGAAGATTTGCAAAAACGTAAGAAGAAGGGACAAGTCAATTGGACATATTCTAAGGCAACTACGAAATTTTAATTTGGCGCTTGAAGGGATATAACTGAATGACAGAAAATCTCTAGAATAAGGGAAATGTATTGTCAAATACGTTACGTGACATAAGACGAATAGGAATGGATGGATGACAGCAACGAAACAGCCGAAGTAATCATCACTTAAAAAGAGCAAAAGTTGTTTCTCAATTTGGTATCTATGTCCTAGGTTAACCAACTCAGATATGTGTGTGATAGTTGCCTCATATGAATGCAATGATGAAACTGCTTGGCATCTTAAAACAGTGTGCGTAGCTCACAGCAAGGACAACGACCTTACCAAATGTGTTATCCAGGAATGGCTCACGATTCGCCCTCAAAGCATTACTTCTGCCGGTACCTCTCTTGTACCTTCCAAACTGCACAGACGTTCTCCAGCATACTTCATTGTACTGCTGGAAGATGAAATGGCCTAGCCGCAGCCCAATGGGTCGTTTCTAGAACGAATTTTTCACCCTGCAGCCGAATGTGCGCTGTTCTGAAATTGTCTGTCAGATTGGGACTCCAACTCATGATCTGACAGGAAGTTCCAGAACGGCCACATTCCATTGTTATCACAGTGGCACTTCAGTGACCTTGATATAGGATCCATTGCTGAGGAAAGAACTTTCAGTATATCCATTGCCCATGACGAACGGCGACTGTGATTTAAACTGGGGATTTATTTGCTAATAAATATGCAATCAATCACTTTTTTTTAGTTTTTGGTAAGCTTAGTTCTATCATAAACATGTTTTCGAGCCACTGTAGGCTCATCATCAGGTGGAGATATTAGAAAAACATTATGCTGTGTCCCACAGCTAGATGCTGTGCTGATGATGCTGGTGGAAATGACAGAAATTTAATAATCGGTGGCGAAACGTTTATGAAACCGAGAGTTTCTTATGTTTTATGTACTTACAATGCACTGCTTTGTGGTATCCATATCAAATCTGTTCCTATAATGTATGTTATCAAGCTATGTACACAAACATACATAGTATTTAGCTGCACTTGGATTTACACTGATTCACAGGAAGGTAACGTTGGATGTTTTTAGAAAGAATATGGATATGATAGATATTACAGTTTTGAACATCACATTGTATAATAGTACAAATATTACTAGTACAAATATCATATTTAAGTAACTCTTCCTAGCTGCAAGAGTGTTTTTATGTTGCCAATATAGTTAAAAGTTATACAAAAGGTACACAAATAGAGCAGAAACTTTTCTAAGTAATTAAAAATTTTTTGTAAGTTACAGAATGCCACAGTTGTTACACGAAAATGAGAATAAAATTTAAGCAGGAAGATGAATATGTATTATTATTGTCATTCTTGGTGTTTTGGTGCCAGGATATCTTGGAAATTATGTAAGAAAAGGTACTGCACTGATTTAGTTTCTTCGTTAAGGATTTTTTGAGGTGATTTTAATTTGTGGATGTAAATCTCGAATTGTTCAAGAAGATCCATCTGTATTCCTTTGTCAGCAATGTGTAGCGAGGAAAGATAGTCACTAATCTCACCAACAGAGTGTTCATGTTGTGTAATATGTGATTTAAAGCTGGAATCATTTTAAGCTTTTGAGTCTAAGGGTGTCTAACTGCGTTTTTTAGTGATTTGCAAAATTTCTCTATATTTTGCCTATGTACGAGTAGAAGCAAGATAAGGAGCATGTGAGTTTGTATATGCTTGAATTTTTATGCCAGTCTCCAGGGGATTTATTATCGTGAATAATCATATTTGGTAATCTATTGTCAGTGTGGAAGGATATTCTTACGTTTTGTGGTCTGAAAATATTTGCAAGTTTATATGACACTTTGCCAAGGACATTTCTTCCTTGGCTTGTAAATGTGATGGTAGTTAACTGAGTTTGCATTCGATTTTCTTATTTTTGTTTATCAAAGAGGTGGTACAACCATTATTTTGCACCACAGATTTAAGTATGTTCATTTCTTTACATGCATCGTCTTCACTGTTAGGGGTGCAGAGCATATGGTGTGCAGTCGACGTGAAGGAAGCCGTTTTATGTTGGTTCAGGTGGCCTGAAACACTGATAATGGCAACATCCCTGGTAGTGTGTTTTATGTATATTTGGAAGGTATGCTTGTTATTGTGAGTGCAAATGGTCATGTCAAGGAAAGTAATTCCTTCATCGGTCTGATGTTTAATTGTGAATTTGATATTTGGGCCTATTTTATCCATTTTATCTGCTCAGTTACTTAGTTCTTCTTTTGGACCATTGAAAAGTGTTACTGTGCTGTCCACATATATTTTATAATACATAATTTCGTCGGAAAATTATGGGTGTGTTAACAAGAATTCTTTTTCATGGTTATGTATACACCACTGTTTTGCATGGAAAATTTGCTATTGAAAGAAAAACAGTTATGTGTGACCAGTATCATAAGTTCTTCAATTACTGAATTGCTTAGCTTTTGTATTTGATTAGCTACTTTTGTATTATTGTGAGAGTGTCTTTCAAATGGTTAAAATGGCTCTGAGCACTATGGGACTTAACTGCTGTGGTCATCAGTCCCCTAGAACTTAGAACTACTTAAACCTAACTAATCTAAGGACATCACACACATCTATGCTCGAGGCAGGATTCGAACCTGCGACCGTAGCGGTCACGCGGTTCCAGACTGTAGCGCCTAGAACCGCACGGCCACTCCGGCCGGCTAGAGTGTCTTTCCAGGGAATATTTTGGTGTAGAGGTTTACTATGCCAAATGAGGCAAATGTTGCTGTGTTTGCCTCTATTAGATCCTTGATGTGATTATCTCAAAACCGTTGTTAACTGAAACGCTGTTTTCATGAAGTTTGCCAATAATTTTGTATCCTACAGTGTTTATTGCATTTACAGTTGGACTTATGGAACCATTACTTCCGTGAATCTTAAGCTTTAACCTTAACGTAGTAGCCTGTGGATGTATTACAACACAGTACTGAGGTTCATTACTGATCAGTACAAAATTGCAGTTTTTGAGCAGTCTTTTCAGCCTCGCTCGGTACTTTTGGGTGGCGTCTGTTTGTAGTTCAGTGATATTCTTAGATTCAAAAAATTCAAGTGTTTTGTTGTTGTAGTCTCTTTGGTACATGATAGCTGCTGTGTCGCTTTTATATGCTTTTTTTATTGGCACTTGATGATAAGTAAGTTTTTTATTGACATTTGTAAGTATTATCTAATCATTGTGGGTTGATGTTGAAATTTTATTTTCTATAAGATTTTTCTTTATAATTTGATTTGGTTTGTGTGCTATGGCATTCTGCGTGTTGTGATTTAGTTTGGCTATGACACAGGCTGTTTTGGTGATAATGGTTAAAATTTTGATGCTTTTCTTCTTTAGTCTGGGGACAATGTTGTATACCTGCTAAAGTTATATCAGTATTGTTTACAACTCCATGATAAAATTTGTGTGGTGTACGCACAAGCTCTACAGATTCATCTTTTGTTTGAGACCAGATCAAAAACATTTTTCTTTTGCTTAGATTCTGTTTGTAGTTGTAATTCATTAACCTGTGCATCAAGATTGTCAAGAAACTACGTAAGGCGACTTGGTCAATTGCATCACACAGTTCAAATTGCAACTCATAAAACTGTTTGGTTAGCAGGTCTGTATATTTGTAGCGCTTTCTAATTTCCGATTTCATCCAGAAGATTTCACGTTTTCTTTTGGCTTTCTGTGCTGTTTTGCTGTTGTTATTGATCTTTACATTAATGTATTTTTAGAACGTGCTTGTATTGGGTCATACAAGTCTGACAGTCATCCGTCGAAACGGATCATTACATCTAAACAAATATGCCGTTGTCTCCATATTTACACCGACAGTATTGTTGTGTAAAAGTGGCGTTATTTATATGGCGCTGCGTGTTGGTAACGTCACCTCGATTTTGCCACCTTCAGCCGTAAACTCAGTATATGTAATACGATTCCTTTAAAAATTCTACATTTTTGCCGTACTCCGCTGAAGGAGTTCACCAACAGATAGACATACAGACAGGCATACACGCACGCACGCACACACACACACACACACACACACACACACACACACACACACACACACACACACGCACCGAACTGGCCTCAAAGTCCCAGCAACACCGACCTACCGCCGTGTCATCCTTAGCTGATAGGCTGGATGCGGATATGGATGGGCATGCGTTCAGCACACTGCTCTCCCGGTCGTTGTTAGCTTTGGCGACCGGATCTGTTACTTCTCAGTCAAGTAGCACCTCAGGAGGGTTGAGCGTATCCTGCTTGCCAACAGCGCTCGGCAGACACGGACGTCACCCATCCTCGTGCCTAGTGCTTATCTTCGGTGATCTGACAGGAACTGATGTTATCACTGTATAACCTCTAAGCTGGATGCAGTTCGTATAGTGAAACTATTTTTATTAAAGTAATTACAGTATAAAGAAGCAGAGCAGTGTTACCCTCTGAAAGGAATTTAGTTGTGGTGACCGTGATATACCTAACGGAGGTGGGGTATCAGTGAAAGTCAGAATTACGTAAAAATTTAAACAGTAACAAACAATAATTTGCTTATCCTCAATGTCCAAATGGTAATAAAAACGGTCGCCAGCGTAATTAGGCATAAGAATGAGTAACATTCTTGTTCCTGAAAATGAAAATAAGTAACTTCAATGGGCGAACACAGCCTATACTTTGTCACAAGAGAGTGCAATGAACTCTGTCACTAGCAAATGTTACCATTAAAGAAAGTGAAAGTGTTAACAGTTATAGAAAAACAATGCTATTAGCATAAGCACAACAGATAATGACATCTGCTTTTACCTTATACTACAACGCTCAGGCACCGCCATTGCTCCACACGACCGGCCCAACCAACTTCATACACACAACTGCTTGCTACTACCGTCCTCTCTTTCTAGCTAAGAGGAAAGAGGGATGTAAATACACTTGAATTGGAGCATATACTGTATTCAAACATTATGAATCACCTCGAAGGGAACGATCTATTGATACGTAATCAGCATGCTTTCAGAAAACATCATTCTTGTGCAACGCAGCTAGCTCTTTATTCGCACGAAGTAATGGCCGCTATCGACAGGGGATCGCAATTTGATTCCGTATTTCTAGATTTCCGGAAAGCTTTTGACACCGTTCCTCACAAGCGACTTCTAATCAAGCTGCGGGCCTATGGGGTATCGTCTCAGTTGTGCGACTGGATTCGTGATTTCCTGTCAGGAAGGTCGCAGTTCGTTGTAATAGACGGCAAATCATCGAGTAAAACTGAAGTGATATCAGGTGTTCCCCAGGGAAGCGTCCTGGGACCTCTGCTGTTCCTGATCTATATAAATGACCTGGGTGACAATTTGAGCAGTTGTCTTAGGTTGTTCGCAGATGATGCTGTAATTTACCGTCTAGTAAGATCATCCGAAGACCAGTATCAGTTGCAAAGCGATTTAGAAGAGATTGCTGTATGGTGTGGCAGTTGACGCTAAATAACGAAAAGTGTGAGGTGATCCACATGAGTTCCAAAGAAATCCGTTGGAATTCGATTGCTCGATAAGTAGTACAATTCTCAAGGCTGTCAATTCAACTACGTACCTGGGTGTTAAAATTACGAACAACTTCAGTTGGAAAGGCCACATAGATACTATTGTGGGGAAGGCGAGCCAAAGGTTGCGTTTCATTGGCAGGACACTTAGAAGATGCAACAAGTCCACTAAAGAGACAGCTTACACTACACTCGTTCGTCCTCTGTTAGGATATTGCTGCGCGGTGTGGGATACTTACCAGGTGGGATTGACGGAGGACATCGAAAGGGTGCAAAAAAGGGCACCTCGTTTTGTATTATCACGTAATAGGGGAGAGGGTGTGGCAGATATGATAGGCGAGTTGGGATGGAAGTCCTTAAAGCAAAGACGTTTTTCGTAGCGGCGAGATCTATTTACGAAATTTCAGTCACCAACTTTCTCTTCCGAATGCGAAAATATTTTGTTGAGCCCAACCTACATAGGTAGGAATGATCACCAAAATAAAATAAGAGAAATCAGAGCTCGAACAGAAAGGTTTAGGTATTCGTTTTTCCCGCGTGCTCTTCGGGAGTGGAATGGTAGAGAGATAGTATGATTGTGGTTCGATGAAACCTCTGCCAAGCACTTAAATGTGAATTGCAGAGTAATCATGTAGATGTAGATACTTTTTTGCTTTCAAGGCTTGGTCAAACTGAGTGGTTTCAATAATATTACTATTACAGTGCACTTTAGAATCAAAATTTGGACATAGGTTCAACATTACTTTTCAAACATATTCCTATCTGACATGAAATATGGGTATGGTGTAAAGCAAAATTAGTTATTGTGCATAGATTAAGACTCTCACTACTAAACTCCTTTTTATTTAGAATGAAAATTAAATGGAATTCACTAACAGATTACTTCTCACTGTCTTTTGAATAAAGAAGTTACTGTTTTCATAGATGGTTGTCTTTCTATTAATCGTTATGTAGCATAGACAAACTATAGATCCTGTTACAACATTAATATGCACTTTTAATACACAAGAGGAACCCAATATTGTACATAATTTGACTTGAATAGCAAGAGTAATAGAAACGTTCTATAATTAAGTAACTTTGTGGCTTCGAACTACTTTCAATGGAGGGGGGGCCCTTAATCTTGACCACTGTAGCAGAGCAAACTAAACACACTTTCATTACATCAGTGAAACACTTAGCAAGCATGAACATATAACGCTCGTCAGTTGCAGTCCGAACTTTTACTGCAGTGAAACACAAAATTGAGATATTTGTTAGATCCTTTCAACAAACATTATTAATCTTAGCACACTCTACTGCCATATTAATTTTAATATGCTTTCAATAAAGGACATTCGATAATCATAGTTCAAAGGGAGAGGAACCTGAGAGGTGTTGTGATAAGGAAAAAAATCAAGGTAGGTACATAAATTCAGTTATAAATTACCTTATATTTGAGCACACTAACATATCCAATGAGCTGATCCTTCACTGTACATTACAATAGTTCTTCTGTTCTATTACAGTGATTGCGCAATGTGGTGGCGCGTGCATGGTGGTAGGTGGATTTGCAGGTAGAATTGCTGGACTCTGTCATTTCTTGGTGGCGATGGTAGATACCAATTTCAGAATAGTACCAGCTCTTTATCCATCCATCCCAGGCATTGGAAAGCGTCAGGAAAAGCCTCTCTCGGATCCAGCACAATACACAACTTTTACAATATCAGTTGACAGTTTGGTAGCTCGTCCCCGACTGACTCTTTGTTCCACCCTTCTATCCATGCCAATCACAATTTGCGCGCGCTGCATGCTTCCGTTCCCGAAGGAAACCACAACACCTTTTACGTATGTAATAACTAAGAACCCTAAGTGGAAAGTCAGCATTTTACATAACAGCAACCAAACACATTAAATAAAACAGAACTTTTTCACATGTTGACATTTCTAAAAAAAAATATTCAAACAAAATTATTCAACCTCAAAGATAACCAAAGAGATTATATGAGAAAGACAAAACATGATTTGCTCATATTGTGCATATTACAGAGATTACACTTCATTACAGTATCGAATTAATCATACACTAATTACAGAAGTTCAACGATGGAATGTTGAACAAAAAAGAAAGGTAAATGAATCAACAAAAGGTATGTAGTGTCTAAGCTATGGCGCTACAACTGCGATAAGGCCGTTGGTTCACCAACACGTAGTGCCTCTGTATTTACACAGACGTAACTTAATGCGTAAAAACAGTACTCGTGATTTTATAAGCCTTGGTTCGTATCCTTTTTTTTACTGTTGGATAATAATTTGGACTGTTTTCCTATTGCCTCAAATTCAAAACGATTGAAGACCATCAAATACAAAGAAAACTCTGAAGTTCTGTAGTAGGGATTTCCAGGGCTACCTATCGTACTCAAGTGTATAGACTATAATCACGTGGGTACTGCACACAGGCGTTGCTGACGAAGATGAAAAATTGTCTAATTTCCTGTCCCTTTCTCGCAATCACTTTTCGTTCCAATGCATGGCAAGTCACAAAAGACGGCATTTTACGTAATTTAGAGTTGGGACGAGAGCTGAACTGCCGTCGCGAATTCCCATATACAAAATTTAACAAGGGTTTTACTGTAGATAACAGAAAAAGATCGGTTGTCTGTCTCTGATGACGAAGAGAAACAACTAAATTGCTAGTCAAGGTGTCATTGTTTGTGAACTGTAATAAACTGGTATTCCTCGTTTGCTCGTTGTAAATTTGTGATAAGAAAAATACCGTCCTCTCTTTCTAGCTAAGAGGAAAGAGGGATGTAAATACACTTGAATTGAAAGTCATGCGGAGCAGCTTCCTCATTTTGCCTAAAAACAAACAGAATCTCACACCTATGAATGTAAAAGAAGTTCAGATTTAGTCCTTTACGAATTCGTAAACAAAAAAGAAGTATAACTTTCTCTTCCGTTAACAGCAATAACACTGGCATGAGTCGGTTCCATTTAGTTAAAGGATAATTTAGTAGGAAGAACATTTAGATGACGCCTATCCCCCAGCGTTTATTTTTTCCCTTGTGTTTATTTTTGGTATTACCTTACCAGTTCTCTTTAGATGGACATGAAAACTACTCGCTAATACAACATCACTGATCACTCGGGAGACAGTAAACAGCAAACGGCACTCCAGCCGCATCTTCCACAACACGTCGCAAATCCAGTCACACAATGTATCTTCACTAAGTGCTAGTGGCAACTGCAGTTTTTCGCCTGCTTTACCTCGACTGTTATCTGCCATTATTTCCTTTAACTTACATTACTTGCAATTTTCGGCATTATGTCATCATCGTCATCATCATCGTAAGCCATGCGCCATCCACTGTTTGACAAAGACATTCTCTAATATTTGCATACAGTACAGTCTACAGATATAAACACCACGTCGCTTCCGCACATTTTCATTGTGTGATATACTCTATTACTGGCGACAGAGAGTACTGGGAACCGCAACGACCACAAAACAGCCAGTAGTAACCATCCGGAGCGGGATAAAGTGGAATAGCCACATAAAACAATCACTTGGAACGGCAGGTGCAAGGTTGACATTCATTGGATTCAATGGAAGAAACGTAAGGGAATATAACTACGAAACCACGGGCTTAGAAAAACTTTGGCCTATTAAGTAGGCTATTGCTTGTTAGTCTGGATCCCTTACCAGGTGGGATTAACAGAAGAGATCCAACAAAAGGCAACGTGTTTCGTTGCCGGTTCGTTTACTCGGCACAAGAGCTCAACAGACTCCAGTGGCAAACCCTACATGAGAGCAGGCCGGAGTAGCCGTGAGGTTCTAGGCGCTACAGTCTGGAGCCGAGCGACAGCTACGGTCGCAGGTTCGAATCCTGCCTCGGGCATGGATGTGTGTGACGTCCTTGGGTTAGTTAGGTTTAATTAGTTCTAAGTTCTAGGGGACTGATGACCTCAGAGGCTCAGAGCCATTTGAACCATTTTAGTACCTTATTTCCTGTTATATTTACTCTCCTGAAAAGATGGAAAATATAAATATTTCATTTCAAATACCGCAGGACAGCAAGAGATGTATTTCGCAGCGGCGAGCTCGCGGAAATTCCTCGTCGTAGTCAGCGAGACGGAATGCCGCGCAAAGGGGCCCAGGATCGATTCCTGACTGGGTCAAAGATTTTCTCCGCTCACGCTCAGGGACTGGGTGTCCTCATGATCATCATCTCATCTTCATCGACGCGCAAGTCGCCGAAGCAGCGTCAACTCAAAAGACTTGCATTCAGGTGACCGGTCTGCCCGACGGGAGGCCCTAGCCATGCGACATTTCATTTCATCTACTCCACCTGAAATCTCTAAAACCTTTACTCGCTACGCAGATCGTTCGGAACAACTGTATGCTATGTTGTTTGATGAGTCCGGATGATAGGTCCAACCCTTTAGTAAGCTAAAGTTTATTATTTTGGAGATAATCTCTCGACGATTTCTGACCGTGGAATATGCGGGTTCGCACTATCGTTCCTAACTTCACCTCCGAGCGATCTATGTCTTGTAATATCTGTACCTTCATAATTAACTATTTCGGTATGGAGATATACACACCACGAATACTTGGTGTTAGTAATTGGATTTTATTTTGTGCAAAACACTCTTTGAACATTTACTATATACCGTAATGGCGTCTCACAACAATATAATCTCTCTCCTGTACTCAAAAGTCCGATCTCTCCATTAACTTCACCAAGAGCCTAAAAAAACTAAAATCCTCGTTTCGGTAAGACACAGAGATGCGTTCGTAGCACTTAACGTCCGATTCTTGAAATCGGTGTATGCCGTCCTCCACAATATCAATTCGTCGCACCCAAATTACAGTTTTGCACACATTGTTACACCACCTCGGGTGCCGTGCAATGATGAACGCGCTCTTGTCGTACATTCCCTGACGTCGGGCTCCACGTTTGGGCCGTGTTCTCGCACTGTCCCCCCCCCCAATCGTACACAGCCGATGCGTTCTTCTCAGCGTTCGAGAAACAGCACTACGTTTCTTCGATGTATTACCGCTCACATTCACATGCGATGCTACTTATCCCCATACGTTAAATGTCAGTGGTTCCTTCTTCTTAAAAATATATCTTTCGTCTTCAGCGGTGGTCGGAAGACGGTTATCATGTATTTTCCAAGCAGCATCACGATGTTAGCTGAGGATAGTCCATATTTGAAAGAAAAAAATCCCTGTCTCCTACCTATTCTTCCTGGTTCTTTGCATGTTTTCTGTACTATAATGTTGTAATTACTGTACCCGTTTTCATGGAAAATTTGTGTGTTGTAGGTCGGCTGGGAAGCTTTATTTGTTATAGATGAAACGCGCCCTATATATCTAGGTTAGCATTGTATGTCTCTGTACCGGATGGTGGTAGCTCACTGCTTGCAGGTGCAGCTTAGTCTGTGTCCTCTTCTTATAACCTGTAAGGCCTTGAATACCGTGGTCATTTTCTCTTACTAGTTTATCCAAGAAAGTAAGACATCATCCATTCTCTTCGAATTTAGTTGTAAATGTAATGTTTTGGTGGATGTTGTTTAAGTGACCCAGAAACTAATACACGGTTTGTTTGCTGAACTCCCATACCTCGAAAGTATCATCGTCGTAGCAAAATAAGTCTTTGGGTTGTGCGCGGGCATTTTAAAGTGCCACCTCCTCAAAGTGTTTGGCGTAGAGATCTTTAATTCCAGGAGGCATTGGGGATTCTATGGATACTCCGTCTATTTGTTCATAATTTCTCATTGTACTTGAAGCTGTATGGTACCAGGATCCATTACTTAGAGGATAATCACAATTCGCGCACACAGGTCCAGAGTAGGTAAAGGGTTGACTGTCGAGCGCTAAGAGAGCCGGATTAGAGATGCTGTTGTCGCTCAGAATGTGCAACGAGTCGTGGTTGCAACATCGTAGTGGGAAGTAATACACTGGAAGTAGTTTCGCCTGAGTATGTCCCCATCGACGTGGGTAGACAGTAATCCACAATAATCGCAGCAAAGCTCTTGTATTCGCCACAAAAATCTATTTTATTTCTTTCATACTTACGCGTTTCGGCATGACGCCGTTTCTAAGGATCAATATATAAAGCGTCGAGTCCTACTTAATCGTATTAAGCTTAAGTGAAAACTCAATTTGGGTTCTGTTGCTTTGAAAATGGCGAAATGCCGGTACACGTAAAAATGGAAGAAACAAAATTGATTCTCTTGGTGTAGATGAGAGTTCTATTGTCAGTACAGAATATGATCGCCACATCTCATAAAGGTTTTACGTAAAGTGCTCCCGTAATAACTATATATACCTGTCATAAGTGAAATAAGTGAAGGTAAAAATATAGCGTGCCAATTATACACATCTGCTTCAACTGTGATGGACAGTGGATTGCAGTGTGGATCATGTGTGGATCATGTGTAATAGCTTGTGACCCTGGACCTGTGTTGAGATTAAACATGAGTAAATCTGTAAGACGAAGGTGGTGACTCTCTCCCATTGTATTTAACGAGATTATATTACATTAGGTATCGCAAACTCAAAACGACCTTTATTACTGTGCAATAGATATTTTCTGGACAAAATGTTAAGCAGCCCACCTTTGTTGTAGCATCTTTCCTGCTGAAACCGATGCTTCTTAATCTTTAGACCGTAGTCACAAGGCACAAAGGTTATGCTGTCAGATTAAGATTTTACAATCAAACTTGAGCGTGGGTGTTAGAAAGTGCATCCATAACAACGACTTAAGTGGAGTGAGATCAGGCGAACGAGCTGCTCCCATGATATAGGCCCTATTCAACTTCACGGCAACATCTAATGCATGTGATCACGAACAAGAGATAATAAATCAGTTAATAAAATCATTGAAAAAATTATTCTTAGTTTCTTGCGTTCTACTGGCATATTTCCCCCACAATGCGTTTGGCTTCGCAGTTTTCAACTGAGACGTCTCCAAACCAGGAATGTGTATCTCGTATTTATATACAATTCCAGAAAAAAGTTTGTACACTCTTTCAGAGGCTTCCACTTCGGTCAAGATTTATTGTTGCAACAGTATATATAGAGTACATGAAATGATGACATTTACAAATCAGTAGTACAAGCGGCTCCAAGGTACTAGGTATCGACCCAGTTGAAAAACGCAAGTGCGGCAATGCAGAAGCTGACTTCGTCATCCAGTCGATCGTACAGCTGGCATAAACTGTCCTGGGATACATTATACTACGCCTGCCCAACCTGTTCACGTAGTTCTGTAAGAGTTATTGGTTGACGAGTCTCAAGAGTCACTTCTCGGCCCATCATATTCCACAAGTGCTCGGTTGGAGGCAAGTATGGAGATCGTGCTGGCCAAGAAAGTTGCTGCACGTCTTGCAGAGCACGTTGAGTTCCACGGGCAGTGTGTGGGCGAGCATTATCCTGTCGGAAAAACGCACAGCCGGCTCTCAGAAGTTCGTGTTGACACATTTGGGCTCATAAGCCCTCTTATTTGTGCTGCGGTACCTGTACTGCCTGCCACTGAGGCCCTGACAATACGACGACCCCGGCGGGCGTTTGTGCTGCGTGGACGCGCAGTACAGCGTCTACGGGTCTGAGAATGTTAATGTAATGACTGATGTAAGCATCTTCTCACAACTGACGCAGCACCTCTAACTTGTTTGGCAGTTTTCCGAAAAGACCATCCCGCCTCTCTGAAGGCCAGAATTTGCCCCTATCAAACTCACTCACTCATTTGACCGTAGGGAGCACGTCTCCATAGGATGGTTGCCTGCTTGCTAAACACGTTTGCATGACACTGAGCCTGCTGGATGTCACCATTCCCTAATAAAGGATAGACACAGACGGCACTCTGTTAGCTATGCCACTACGCCATCTGCTGGCAGGCGACGTTGAAACTTTGTCAGCACATTTACTATTCCCCAGGTGGCACATACTCTCCTCGGATCGAAATTGGTGTCGTCTTTCAATGTGTACTAATTTTTCCCACCAATGTATTTCAATGTATTTGTTGTTCTTTGTTGCTATCCCTGACGGTTTAGAGCTTCATCGTGGGAACATCCCGTACAGCTGCAAAAGTCAAAGTGAAAAAAAAAAAAGACGAAATTCCCTTTTCCCTTGGTAATACACTGCTACCCAACAAAACTGGAGGACTATGAAGGCGACATCCAGCAGACATCGAATGTTATGAAGCGTTTTACATGCTTAGGTGTGTGAATGGTTACTATTTTGGCCTAAATCCACAGAGTACACAGGAGTAGCACAAACTACGTATATTCTGTATGTAAGGAAAGATAACACAGCGGGTTCCTCATTCAGAAATCTCATTTGATTGTTGTTTGTCTGTGAGAAGACCGTCTTCTGCATCGTGTAAGAAAGAAAAGTGTCTACCAGAACGTATCGAAACTCGGCGGCGAGATTGTGGTTTATCGTTCCGCAAACTATAAGTGGCGTTGGTTGTCATACGAATAAGGTTCAAATGGTTCAAATGGCTCTGAGCACTATGGGACTCAACTGCTGAGGTCATTAGTCCCCTAGAACTTAGAACTAGTTAAACCTAACTAACCTAAGGGCATCACAAACATCCATGCCCGAGGCAGGATTCGAACCTGCGACCGTAGCGGTCTTGCGGTTTCAGACTGCAGTGCCTTTAACCGCACGGCCACTTCGGCCGGCTACGAATAAGGAATCGATGTTTTCGTAAGGGCCAATTCAATGCCACATAGGATATGAATGGCCCCACGTGACTAGCGCCTGAAAGGTACGACAGAATGTTCTCTCGGCCGTGCAGGACCGAGCGTCTCGTCACTTAGCTTTAAAAAAAATTGGCTCTTTTCAGCAAGACAAGTATCCAATGAGACATAGCGACAACATCTGGAGCACTAAGGATAATTAGCACAGCAACCATTTTGTGGCTTCCTTGATGCGATACCAGAGTGAGGCGTGCTGACAACGGTAAGTGATAGGTTAAGAGAAGTGGGTGTGCCTTATCATCTAGGTCTCCATGACGTTATCTATCAACAACATACCGCAAGTCTGCACATTACTCATGTTATTTTGACCTATCGTGATGGAGATGATTTTCGACTGTTAGCTTTGCCAGCCCATTCTCCAAATCTGTCACCCACGAAAACAACAGGTCATGATTTTAAAATGTAAACTTCCACGGCCGAAAATATCATGTCCATTATAATTATCCGGGCGGTTGATGAATTCTGTGGTGATTCCCAACGTTTCGTCTCCGACTGCGGAAGACATCTTCAAGGGTGTCCGTAGCTTGATTGAAGGTCCAACACACACACTGGCTCGCTACTGACTGCCGCTAAATTCCGTGTCCGCGCCCCCGCCCAAAATTCATAAAGAAAATGTTCCGTTAAGACCGATACTAAGTGCCATTGGTTCCCCCACCTACTCGTTAGCCAAGTTTTTGACTACGCTGTTAAAACCACATGTGGGCCGTTCGGACTCGTATATAAAGAATTCGACACATTTCATCAGCAGATTGAATGGCATAGTGGTCCAGCCGGAGGACATATTGGTCAGCTTCGATGTGGTATCGCTGTTTACCATGGTTCCACTTAATGATGTATTGGAACAGCTGGATCGAATTTTTCCTGCCGATATTTTAGAGCTGTTTAAGTGTTGTTTGACGACCACATACTTCAAGTGGAATGAACAGTTTTATGAGCAAACGGATGGCGTGGCTATGGGAAGCCCCCTAAGTCCCGTAATTGCAAACTCCTTTATGAAGAAATTCGAAGAACAGGCCTTAGGTACTGCCAGCAAGAAACCAAATGTATGGTTCCGATACGTGGATGACACGTTTGTGTTGTGGAGACATGGTAGGGAGGAACTAAGCCGGTTCCACGAACATCTGAACAGTATAAACTCAAGAATTCAGTTTACAATGGAGGAGGAGGTAGACGGCGAACTACATTTCCTCGATGTGCTTGTGTTTAGAAACGAAAATGGTAGTTTGGGCCACTCAGTGTACCGCAAACCCACGCACACGGACCGTTATTTGCACCGGGATTCGGACCACCACCCACAACAGAAGCGGGGTGTTATCAAGACGTTAGCGGACAGAGCTAGAAATATTTGTGAACGTGAGTTGCTCGACGCTGAGATGGAACATCTCCACAATGCACTAACGAAGAACGGATATTCGTCCGCCGAAATAAAACGTGCGTTGAGGCAGCCACGCAGAAATCATACTGACGTACAGGCTACTGCAAAATCTAAGGTTTTCCTGCCGTTTGTTAAAAATGTAACGGAAAGAATAGGGAGGATCTTGACGAAGCGGAATATTACCGTAATTTACAAGCCCACCAGGAAGATACAGGAATACCTTAGGCCTGCCAAGGACGCTCGCAAACCATTGGAAAAATCTGTAGATCCCATGTAGCTGTGGTGATGTTTATGTGGGTACCACCAAAAGAACTGTTTCTAAACGTTTGGAAGAGCACAAGGGAAATTGTAGAAGAGGAGAAACGGAACGATCAGCTGTTGCGGAGCATGCTTTCCAGCCAGGGAACCACAATATTCGTTTCGAGGAGACGCAGGTACTAGCGGCCACGAGCGGTTACTACGAAAGGCTATACAGGGAGGCAATCGAAATCGCTAAACACCCAAATAATTTCAACCGAAAGGAGGAGGGCGTCAAATTAAACGGTATATGGATGCCGGTGTTAAAGAAGATGTGTACCACTCATCTACTACTGGGTGATGGCAACGGCGATCGACGACAACGGACAGCGGCCAATTGCACTGACGTTTTCAAAACACGTGACGTCACGCCGCGGCGCGGGGGCGCGCGGACACGGAATTTAGCGGCAGTCAGTAGCGAGCCAGTGTGTGTGTTGGACCTTCAATCAAGCTACGGACCCCCTTGAAGATGTCTCCCACAGTCGGAGACGAAACGTTGGGAATCACCACAGAATTCATCAACCGACCACGGCATAACAGCCCGGATAATTATAATGGACAGGTCATGATTTGCCTTAAGACAGGCACACCACTACTCTTCATGATCTCTGGGATAAAGTTGATGCAACATGGGATGATACATCCGGATCTGTCATCCAAGCTCAGTTCGACATGATGCTCGGTCGCGTCAGAACAATTGTTACTGCCAGAGACGACAACACTGTATTAAATTAAGCACCATGAATAGCCCCAGATCACCTACAGATTTAATCATATACTTTTCCTCCTATACCTTGCATACAGAATAAGTACGAAGCCGTACTGAAAAGTACTACCACCGAATTCCTTTATTCTGTTCTTATTATCGATTTACATGTCATGAGCATTCCTGGACCGACATTGCTGCTTTGCAGTGACTAAAGAGACTACATCAGTGCATCAGAAACAGAGTTCAGTAATCTAGTTTCTCACCGCAGAAAACGTGTCTGCAACTGAAATCCATAGAAGACTGAAAGCTATGCATGGTGATGACAGTATCGACATCATTAATGTGCGATGCTGGGTTGTTCGCACTCGTAATGGAAGGAACGATGGTGCTACTGCTCAACGTGTACGACAGGCCTCGGAGCGGACGACCTCGTACTGAACACCGACGAGACTCATGGGAATCGGGTTGGTGAACTCACATGAGAAACAGAGAAAATCGTCTGATAACACAGACACAGCTCTCAAGTAAGTGTGGCGTTATCACAAGACCGTGTACAGGTGATCATTGCAGAAGTGCAGTATAGAAAACTGTGTGCATGATAGATGCCTCGAGTGCTCAGTCCTGATTTGAAACCTAGCGAGGTGGCCCAGTGGTTAGCACAATGGATTCGCATTCGGGAGGACGACGGCTCAAACCCACGTCCAACCCTCCTGATGTAGCTTTTCCGTGATTTTCCTAAATCACTTCAGGCAAATGCCGGGATGGTTCCTCTGAAACCGCTGGGACCGAAGTGCTCGCTGTTTGGTCCCCTCCCTCAAATCAACCAACCTGATTTGAAACAGTGGAGATTGGTCACGTGTCAACAATCAGTTTTGCATTTTGACAGTGAGGGTGATGGGTTTCTTAAGAACATTGTGACAGGTGATGAAAGCAGGTTTCACCGTTTTGACCCCGAAACAAGACAGTATCAATAGAGTAACGCCACAAAGGATCACCTACGCCAAAAAGTTCAAGACTATGTCATCAGCAAGCAAAGTCATGCTTACACTGTTCTGGAATGTTCATGATGTGGTGCATTTGCAACTATGCCTAAAGGCACCGCCGGATAAAATCTGCAAGGTGCCGCAAAACCCTCAGAAAACTGAAAGCACGAATTGGATGAGTTTGTCCAGACATTTAGCACCCTCTCGTTCAGCGTGACAATGCTGGACCACACACAGGCGCTGCGTTATCTGCAGCAGTCCGAGCCTTGGGTTCAGTACCATGGATTGGATTGTTTGGGAAGGAGACCAGACAGCGAGGTCATCGGTCTCATCGGATTAGGGAAGGAATGGGAAGGAAGTCGGCCGTGCCCTTTCAAAGGAACCATCCCGGCATTTGCCTGGAGCGATTTAGGGAAAGCACGGAAAATCTAAATCAGGATGGCCGGACGCGGGATTGAACCGTCGTCCTCCCGAATGCGAGTCCAGTGTTTAACCACTACGCCACCTCGCTCGGTCAGTATCATGGACTCACGGCTTGACCACATCAGATTTTCATCTGTTTCCGGAACTCAAGTAACATATTGAAGGATTTCACTCTGATGGTGACGAAGCAGTGATGTACGTTGTGTGAGGTTTTGGCTCTGTCAACAAAGTAACAGTCTACAGTGACGGTATCAACAAACTTATCTCTCGATGGGAGAAATGTGTTCGTCGCCTGGATGATTATGTTGAGAAGTAAATATGTAGACACAAATAATAAAGGTGTATAATGTCAATAAAGTCTGTTTTAGTTATCTGTTTCAGTTAACAAATCTTTAATAGTTTCTACAAAAAAACCGGAGGCAGCATTATTCAGCACGCTTCGTGAAGTTTAGTGGTTTGCTATTCTTCCAGGAGTTGCAGATTTAATGGCCAGCAGTGTGTACACTGTGCTTCTATGCTCTGTGTCTGTCGGTTATGGCAAGATAAGAAAAATATGCCTGAAAACTGTAACCTTCAAACAGCTTCGCTATGTAACTGAATAACAGTTTACTGCAGTTGAGGACTGGGTCTCCAGTGTAGTTTGCATCGCATTGCCCATGCCGTTTGCGTGAATTTCGTGACGGCCGCGGCACAAACAGCCCATCTGAAGCGGCCGGAACGGGAGACACCGCACTAATTAATTCAGCGACTGATGACGCGCGGACGGACGTCACGGGTGACCAGGCTAGCCTGTTATTTGGCAGTGTCGCGGGGAGCCGTCTGCGAGGAGATGGCGCGGGAGGAGGAGGCGGCGGCGGCGGCGGCGGCGGCGGCACGCGACATGCAAAATACAGCGCCGGACGTCACCAATCGCACAAGCACCGCGGCCGCCGTGGTCGTGTGGTCGGCGCGGCTGTTTTATTCAGCGGGCGCGCGCTCGAGAGCGGCGGCAAACAGACACCGGGAAACGACTTCCCTGCCGTGTCCTCCTTCTTTCGCGACGGCCCTCGTGTTGGACAGTGCAAGGCGGAGGTGTAGACTTTGCTTTAACTCCATAAGGGAGTGGAAGTATTTGCTCCTGAGTCTCGTCTTTCATGCTCTTGAAAGTTACTCGTAGGAAGAAATTCGAACGTTCGCTTGGTCTAAATTATTTACCCCTCAACGGCTAGAGCTCCAACCTCCCTATTATCAATGGATCTGGATGTTTGTGCCCTGTTCATGTGCATATGTGTGTTTGTGAGTGTGTATATGTGTTTGGTTCAAATGGTTCAAATGGCTCTGAGCACTATGGGACTTAACATCTGTGGTCATCAGTCCCCTAGAACTTAGAACTACTTAAACCTAACTAACCTAAGGACATCACACACATCCGGAACCGCGCGACTGCTACGGTCGCAGGTTCGAATCCTGCCTCGGGAATGGATGTGTATGTTGTTCTTAGGTTAGTCAGGTTTAAGTAGCTCAAAGTTCTAGGGGACTGATGACCTCAGATGTTAAGTCCCATAGTGCTCAGACCCATTAGAACTTTTTAAAATATTTGTATAACATCGCCATTCTCTTCTGTTTTCCGCCTTTCTCTTAGTTATACAGGTATGTACCGTCTATGGAACCAATTGAAGGCAGTATGTTTGTTACCATACGCGTTTTACTTCGTTTATTTGGGAAGCACCATCATCAGCCTATAATAAATGTCTCCTTTTTTATATACAATAAATGTATTATGTGATAGATATAGTATGCTGCTATATTACATTTTGTCGTTTCTTTGTCTCGATTTTTTGGTTAAAATCAACCTTGAAAACCTGATTGTAGAAACAGAAAACTTCCTGGCGGAGGAAGAGAAAAAATAAACAATAAATATTGGGCTAACACGACAAATACTGAAGAAATAAATAAATAACTTAATCACCATGTCATAGAAAGAGCAAAACAGTAAACTTCAAACAGAAAAAAACACCACTAAGAATTTAAAAGGAAAACGACAAGCTAACAACATCATAGTCGCAAGAGTTGATAAAGGGAACAGCATAGTACTGATGAATAAAGAACAAAATATAGAAAAAACTAAATATTTCATCTCGTCTAACAATATCACAAAACTGAAATCTGATCCAAGAGCAAGCTTCCCACACATACATAAAAAACTACGTTCCGTGCTGCGAACGCATCTCTGTGTTTTACCGAACCAAATATTTTGTTTTACGGACTCTTCGCGGGGTGGAGGGGGGAGGGGGAGGAATGGAGAAATCGGACAAGTATTCAAAGAGTGTATATCTCCATACCGAGATTAGTTAATTATCACGGTACAGATATTACGAGATGTTGATCTCTCGGAGGTGAATTCTGGAATGATAGTAGTGCGAACTTGTATTTTCCACGGTCAGAATTCGTCGAGAGATTATCTCCGAATTAATAAACTTAACTTGCTAAACTGTTGGACCTCTCATTCAGACTCATTAGACAACATAGTACACAGTCGTGCCGATCGATCTGCGTAGCGAGTAAAGGTATAGATGCATGGGGGCTTAATTAAATATGATTGAAAATACTTTTTTAGTTTTTAGTAGCTGTAAGTCCGATTACCCTGTTTCGTAAACGGTTGGCCCTGACTAGAATTATTACGCAATCTGACTCCAAAGAACAGCAACAAAGAATGAAATGAAAATTTTCGTTAACACAATTAATTAATTAAGTCCCCAGCAACTATGAAACCTACGAAACCAAAGCATAAGTATAACTGTTCTGTATGTGGAAGTATGACTCAACGCACATCTGGCACGGTTCTTCTTCAACAAGACAAGAATTTTTTAATACCAATTTTACTGACGTGATAAAAGAAAATTACAAATACTATAATTGCGTAAGGAAAGCAGAATTAAACTCTAATACAAGAACACACGCCAGATGCTTTGTTGACTGAACCTGTAATGACGCATTATTTAGGATACTGAAATAAAAGGAAACGGAGTTAGTTACCTCATTTATATTGATGAAAATCACTCTAATCCTTACAATATATCTCACACCGTCTCTCTACTGTCACATCTCAACCAGAACTCTCCAATATCACATCTCAGCAAGCACTGCCTACAAACACTCTCTGCTACGAGTTCTTAACAAGTACTGACTGCCACAAGCTCTCGACAACCACTGACTTTTACGAGTTCTCTCCAAGCACTGTGGAGGCGGCTTAATAATACTCTTTGGCGCAATCTCTGGCGCAGTGGCTCAGTGTAGCCACTTTTCATATGCCCCTCCTCCACAGGCCAGAATTTGATGGTATTTTTGCCAGCATTGGTGGTGAAAATACCACCAAATTCGTCCACAAAAATACAGACAAAAATAAAAGATAATTTTAATACCTAAATATCACATAATTAGTTAAAATTTTGGCTTTGCACTGACCTTTCAATAACCTAATATATAAAATACAGTAGGCAATACAAATTCTTTTCATACATGTGGCTTTACATAATAGTTTACACAATACACAAAAAATCAGTTTATACAAATGTTCACATAAAATACTTTTAATTATTCAAAAAAAAAAAACAAATAGTTGATAATTCCAGCCCAGCAATGATCAACAGGTGCAAACACCAACAAGTGACATCATTTCAGTAGAAACAGTCCATCAGTTGCACCCAGCAATGTTGAGAGCAGGTGCAGACACCAACAAGTGACATCATTTCAGTAGAAGCAGTCCATCAGTTGCACCCAGCAATGTTGAGCACGTGCAGACACCAACAAGTGACATCATTTCAGTAGAAGCAGTCCATCAGTTGCACCCAGCAATGTTGAGCAGGTGCAGACACCAACAAGTGACATCATTTCAGTTGAAGCAGTTCCATCTGTGGCACCCAGTAAAGTTGAAGAGGTACACACAGCAACAAGTCACATTAGTTCAGTAGAAGCAGTCCATCAGTGGCACCCAGCAATGTTGAGTAGGTGCAGACAGCAAGAAGTAACATCATTTCAGTAGAAACAGTTCTAACAGTGGCACCCAGCAATGTTGTGTAGGTGCAGAGAGCGGTCCATGATATTCACTATCACTGATCACACTGTTCATCAGAGTATATAAGCACAAATTAAACATGCCCTAGTGCCACCAATCTTGTAGAAAAAGTACAAGTAACAGTCCATAATTCACTATCACTAATCAGACAGTTCAAGCATGAACAATAGTTTGAATACACATACTAATCACACTGTTCATCAGCAGAAATTAAACATGTCCTAGTGTCACACATTATGTAGAAAAAGTACAAGTAACAGTCCATAATATTCACTATCACTAATCAGACAGTTCAAGTATAAACAATAGTTTGAATGCACATACAAATGCTTTTACACTAAACATACAAATCATAACAAACACACAAATGATGTCAAATAATTTTCATATTAACTATTACAAATACTCAAATATCAGTAAACCTATAATATTTATGGGTGTCAGTGCAAGCCACAACAAACAAATAAAATAATATTTAGGAGATAGGTGGGTAGGATTAGGAAAGTAAAACACACAAAACACACTCACTCATCTTTCATCCACATTATGTACTACTGTGTAATTGAATAGTGTTAACTGTGTAAATGCAATTCTGTCAAAATCTGATGTTCATCATGTGTATCAAGTAGTAGTGGCAGCAATGTATAACAGTCAATAATAGTTAAGTCAACGTCATAGTCATCATGTCAAGACCAATGTTTGCCAAGCCAGATCAAAATGTACTGTTGCTGAACAACCGTCAATGAGCCAAGATATGCAAATACTTCCTCTCTTCAAAAAAAAGTATATACTGCTTATTGATTTAACAAAGTGTGTGTATAGACTATCTTCCATCTACTTTAGTGTTCTAGTCTGCTATCTTCATCCTCCTTGTTCCATAAGACCAACAAAAAAAAATATGCTCCTCACTTACTTTACCTCTTATATACCAAAACTCCAATAATCATCAGCATCACATAATCTCAATACTTCAATAATACCTCTTACGTCGATACATATAAACCTTATTACCAATATCACTTCACTTCTATAACAACTCTTTCCTCTAGTCAGTCTCCTCGAACAAGTACAGATAAAATCCTAATGCAAACCTCATCATCCCATACAATCCGAAGACACATTGTCAACACACAACCTCTGTGTAATCCATCTGAGCCAAATCTTCTACTCATTGTGAATTATAAACAAAGAAATGCATACATGACCTCTAACAGACTTAGTTCGAATAATTCTCAGTAATTAAGTACGAGTACGGAGTTTGAATGATAGTAATATTTCACAGTGTGTACACCACTTCAAGAATTATGGCAAACAGAAGCAAACATGTGGAGTATTTCTTGTGTCAAGTGTCACTTACTATTTCAATTGCTCACGAAAAATGCAGTGTAATAATTGTCAATGGTCTAAACCTAGTTTTGGTATGTCATGTCGTTAGCTTCCTTCCTATTAGCATAAATTTATACAGCTTCCATAAAACCTCCAGCTCATGTGACTTCAACGAAGTTCTTTGTACCAATGTCGTTCGTCGAATTATAGCAGTTCATTTTCTTATCTTAAAAATATAAGGCACTGAGGGTAAGCAAAACAAGCAATAGCGAGTAAATATACCAGTAGAGAACAGAATGTCAACAAGTGGATGCAGCACAATTCTTACAACGAGGCTCTGCCAAGCGAACAATCTGTAACCTATACCATAGTGTAACCTAAACTCTATGTTCGTACACTGTATATCAGCATTTCTATATACCAAATTAAAGAGTAGTTATGACGACAAACAGAAACGTATAAATATGCAATCCATAAGCATAGCAGCAACAGGTCATTAGCATCATATCAGCATAAGCAAATAAATGTTCATATGTCATCTTAATAAGTAAACAAGAAGGCGCAAGCAGATAAATCACAAAGTATAACTTACATACCTAACCACATCAGCACAATAAATCAGGTGACAATTATAATTTAAATAAATAAGCACAGCAGGCACATAATTAAAAAATATGACACCAGTGAAAAAGCAGTGCAGCCAAGCGATGCATAATATATACAAATAACAATCCTGTTCATTAATAAAACATTGACAAAAAACAGCAAATGTACGCAAGCACGTCGCTTCACACGTAAATTCATAGAACATGAAATTAGCACAAAGTATGAATCACGTAATCGCGAGCAGCAAATTACGTCTAAAGTGCGTACCTAAGTGGAAATATGTTACCTGAAAAATAAACTCAATTAATAGTTACCTTTTTTAGTTTATTAGTTTCTTCTTCGAAGTTATATTCTTCCTGAAAATTTCTCGATAGCAACTCCTCTTAACGTCGGAGACATACAGAATTTACCCGAAGTTCTTAAATATTTTATAGAACCGTATCCTGAAAAATACTGAATGTTAATAACATAATTCATCAATCACAATAGCTTTATACTGCATTTAATCGGAGAAATTAAACTGTGTATTTGTTTACGGCTGTCAGTGCATTCGCACTGAGCGCTCGATCAGCTGTAGGCGCGTGACGTAGGAAGCAATTGTTTGCGGTCAACGACTGCTTTGTGCGGCGCGCAGACTTGACTGTTGCATTGAGTATATGCCGCCGCCAAAACACAGCGCGGTATCCTTGTACTCTCCTCATGTTTACATCTAGCTGTTGGTTCCTCAAAAGTATGTCATTCCACAAAAATTTTTACTTTAGATATATGATGTATTCCTTTAGAGCGTCGAGATTTAAGAGTTTCTACTTCGACAGTGTTATCATGAATAATTTTACGAATTCTATATGGACCGTTATAAAGCAGAAAAAATTTGCGACACAAGCCTTTTCCTTTGTAAGACAAACGATGAGACATAATTAACACCTTCTGACCAACTGACAAGATTTTTGAACGACCAGGACGCTTAGCTGATTTCTCTCTTCTAGCAGCCACAGATGCAATATTTCGTAGAGCCAGGTTGACAACTTCAGAATGCCGCAGTTTCCGTGTAGGCGGAAAAGGAACGATTTCAGAAATGCGATTTGTCGGTGTTTTGTTTTTTCATATCAGTAAAGGCGGTAAAGAAGTTGTATCATTAGGGAGTTCATTTAGAATGTTTTGAAAAATATGAAGATACTGATCTCAAGTTCTATGATTCTGATGACAATAAAGACGACACAATTTATTGATTTCCTTCATCCATCTCTCTCAACCGTTAGATTGAGGGTGAAAAAGTGAAATGAAGATTGGTTTAATTTTACAACGCTGTAGAGTACGAAGCCAAATTTTAGAACGAAACTGTGATCCATTATCTGATATAACCTTATCAACATGACCAACTTCTTTAAGAAAATGTTTGATAAAAGCGTTAGATACTGAACGAGCTGTTGCTTTGCGTAAAGGTGTAAAACATACATATTTTGACGTCAACTCCACTGCTACGAAAATGTACGCAAAACCATTAGTAGAACGAACCACTGTACCGAACAAATCGACTGCAGCCATCTCCCTTAATTTCGCTGGAATGATAGGAAACAACGGTGCTCTGTGAGAAACTGTTGGCGGCTTAGCCTTTTGACATAATTTGCATTTGGCCAGAACAGATCGAATACTTTTTCCATATTACTGAAATGACAATTTTCTCGTAATTTATGAAAGCATTTTCTGGGACCAAAGTGCGCATAACTGAAATGCGTATACCAAATCAATTTATTGACCCACTCATCAGGAATACAAACTAACCAAACAGAGTTGTCGACCGATTTTCGTTTAAAAAGAATGTCATTGCGGACTAAATAATGCTGTCTAATCGCTACGCTTTCCTTTCTCCTCCACTTCTCCTTAATGTCCTTCCAGACTGGATCCTTATTTTGCTCCTTAGCGATGTCCTGGAGCGAAGACGAAATAAAGTTCTCAAACGCAACACCTTGAATATACATCAACAATAATTGTTTTCTATGCCGTCCTCTTCAGCACTTTGTTTCAAACCCATAGGTGCACGTGATAAAGCATCGGCAACAATATTTGAAGAACCCTGTATGTAAACAATACTAAAATCAAATTCCTGTAGGTACAACGCCCATCGTGACAATCTGCCATGAGTTAATTTTGTCGACATAAGAAATTCCAGAGCTCGATGATCGGTGTAAACCTTAGTATGTCTGCCAAACAAAAATGTGCGAAATTTTGTGAAAGCCCAAACAACCGCCAAAGCTTCAAGTTCCGTAATCGAATAATTCTTTTCTAATTTAGAGAGAACACGACTTCCAAATGCAATAGTTTTCTGTACTACAACGCCGTTTTCTTCTATCTCTTGAAATAAATGTGCACCTAGGCCCTTGTATGATGAGTCCGTCGCCAAACAAAAATCTTTAGATAGATCCGGATGTGAAAGAAGTGGAGCAGCAACTAAAGCATCACGAAGCTGTTCAAATTCTGACTGAGCTTCCTCATCCCAACACCAATTAGATTTCTTTCCAGATAGTTCACATAAACGAGGTGTGGCCAAATCGTCCAATCTAACAAAGCGTCAAAGAAAATTACAGACACCAAGAAAACTACGAAAATCACGTTTTGTGGTAGGAACAGCATAGTTACGAATAGCGTCTAATTTCTCTGGATCAGGAAGAATACCTTCTGTGGAAATAATGTGACCGAGAAATTTCACCTGAGAACGACCAAATTCAGATTTTTCTAAGTTCACTGTAATGCCAACTCTTGCAAAAATACGTAATAATGAATCCAAAATTTTGTTGTGCTCACTCCAAGAATGTTTAGCAATAAGAATATCGTCAACATATGAAGTAATATTGTCACGAAGATAAACAGATAAAATTTCGTTTAGGCTACGAATGAATGCTGCAGAAAATATATTAAGTCCAAACGGTAATTTCCGAAGTCACTTTTGGGTAAATTAGTCATATCAGGTTATTGTTTACTTACTCACTAGATAGATTGATAGTCGAAGAGTTGGTTTGACAGATGCAAAGAATAGTAAAAGAGTAGGCAGCGGTACAGAAAACTAAAAGGAAAATAGCACCACTACAGCTCGGGGCCCTATGCTCGCTACGGCACATATTCACTTAGAGTAGTGAATCCCCTGAGGACATTAATAGCTGCACATAATTTCAAGTTTGTGACTTAGTGGCAAATTTGGCGGAAGTGCGTACATAAATTGATCTAACCATGCACGTGGATGTATGTCATTCTTAGAATTGCGGAAGATCTTAAATTTCCGAACAGTTAAAAAGTGTTTATAGTCAAAGTTTCCGCCTCGTGGCGACAAAGACCTACCGCGTCTGTCCCAGTCCGAATGTCGATTATTGTCAAGTTCGCGCGCCTGGCGCTCTCTTGTTGCTTCTCGTAAATGAAATAAATTACCTTCTTCATACCCCTCTGCTATCTGTGATTCAAAGTTTCTTCTACTGTCTTTTCCTACGATTTCGACCTCAATCTGTTTGACTTGCTTTTTTAAAGCCTCAAATTCCCTTTTCACGCGTTCATTAAATTTTCCCTGATTTTCAACATGTTTATTTATGTTCTGATACTCTTCGGTTTCTGCAAATGGCAATGGTGCTGTATCATCTGAATCTCTGTCCCCATGTAAACTAAGATTTGTCAGTTTATCTGAAATTTCCTCAACTCTTTCCGATAAGTCACCTAATTGTTCTTTCTGTTTATTTACGTCTTCCGTAAGTGTCGCGACTCGGGTTTCAGTATTGACTCATTTGGTAGCTAGCTGTTCATATTGTTGTGTTAGGTTATTTAATCTGTCATTTGGTACGGATTCCTCGATTCTCTCAAATATTTCTTCCTTATCTTTTGCACGTTGTAAATTTAACTCTGAAAATTTCTGTACTATCACGCGATCTCTTTCTTCCTGTTCTCTATCCTGTTCCCTTTGTCTGATCTCTACTGCAATTAATCTATTATTGTGAGCATTCAAAATCGGTTGTACTTCTTCTCTGATTTCTTTCTTTAATTCATCTTTCATATTTTTGAAACATGTCCCTATTCGTGAATCTATCCGTGTTTCCAAAGTTCCTATCTCTGTTTTTAATTCAGATCCTAACTGTGATCCAAGTGAGTCTAACCGTGTTTCCATTGTTCCCATTTGTGATCCCAGTGAGTCTAACCGTTTTTCCATTGTTCCCATTTGTGAGTCTAACCGTGTTTTTAATTCTGATCCCAAATTTAATATTACACCCATAAACTGCTCCATGTTAAATGGTTCAGAATTCTTTTCGCCCCTAACATTTCCCGCAAAACTAACTTCCTTCTGCATAGCCATAAGGCTACCTGTGTTCGATACTATTCCAGAATCTTCTGTCGTTAATCTCGGATTCTGTGAATTTTCTGATTGAGAAAAATTTTGAAATGGTTCCGGACTATTTTCCCGACTTATTACATTGTTTTCCACTTCATTATCCATCATACTGTTTTCCTCTGTTGGCGAGTTCGCCATGTTAACAATTTCGTCATTCTCACTATTCATCATTTTCGCCTTTTTCATTGATCGCATAATCATTTACAAAACATAAAAAAATTCGTCACTGTACGAAAATTACACACAATGACTCTTTATCTCCAACAATATCATTTACATAAAATGTTTCCCTCAAACACGATTAATCGAACAATTGAAATAATTGCACTGAATTGTCAAACGCGTATACAAGACAACAAATCAAATTCTGAGAAAAAATACCATTAGAAGAATGACATTACCAAATCTACACATGCAAAATAGACTACAATTACTAAACTCAAATTACTACAACAATACTACGGTCTACTATTTTTACAATCAGAAGATTCCAAGGGACGATCCGAAGCAGCGGTCGCCACGTGCATGGGGGCTTAATTAAATATGATTGAAAATACTTTTTTAGTTTTTAGTAGCTGTAAGTCCGATTACGCTGTTTCGTAAACGGTTGGCCCTGACTAGAATTATTACGCAATCTGACTGCAAAGAACAGCAACAAAGAATGAAATGAAAATTTTCGTTAACACAATTAATTAATTAAGTCCCCAGCAACTATGAAACCTACGAAACCAAAGCATAAGTATAACTGTTCTGTATGTGGAAGTATGACTCAACGCACATCTGGCACGGTTCTTCTTCAACAAGACAAGAATTTTTTAATACCAATTTTACTGACGTGATAAAAGAAAATTACAAATACTATAATTGCGTAAGGAAAGCAGAATTAAACTCTAATACAAGAACACACGCCAGATGCTTTGTTGACTGAACCTGTAATGACGCATTATTTAGGATACTGAAATAAAAGGAAACGGAGTTAGTTACCTCATTTATATTGATGAAAATCACTCTAATCCTTACAATATATCTCACACCGTCTCTCTACTATCACATCTCAACCAGAACTCTCCAATATCACATCTCAGCAAGCACTGCCTACAAACACTCTCTGCTACGAGTTCTTAACAAGTACTGACTGCCACAAGCTCTCGACAAGCACTGACTTCTACGAGTTCTCTCCAAGCACTGTGGAGGCGGCTTAGTAATACTCTTTGGCGCAATCTCTGGCGCAGTAGCTCAGTGTAGCCACCTTTCATAGAGATTTCAGGTGGAGCAGATAACTAAGAGGAATTTCCACGAGATCGGCGCTGCGGAATATATCTCTTGCACTCCTGGTATTAAAAACGAAGTATTTATATCTTCCAGTTTTTCAGAAGAGCAAAGATAAAAGGAAATAAGCAACTCAGTTAAACCAACTAAAACCAATAAGTAAACCAATAATTAACATAAAATCATACTTAAATAATAATTATTTATAATAAAATATAAACAAAGATTATTTAAATTAACTAACCAATAATAATCTATTAAAACGGAAAAACAAAACAATAACACTCACGACATGAATAACAGAAGAAGATGGTACACTCTTATATATAAACACAAACCAACACACAAGACTGCAAATATACTAAAGAAACAGGGATTACACATAGCTTACAAAACAAGAAACACACTGCAATAACATTTGCAAACAAAAGACAAACCAGATAAATACCAAAGAGGAGGTATATACCAGCTAGAGTGCCAAGAATGTAAATCACTATATTCGGTGATGACAAGCAGGTACTTCAAAACTAGATAAAAAGAACATATAAGAAGTTGGAAATATGAAAATAGCCATTCTACCTTCGCCGAACCTGGTAAGACATGGACATGAACCACCCACATGGAATGTGACATGACAGTTGTCAGAGTGAATAATCACAACAAAAATCTCCTGACGTCTCAAGAAAACTTTCATATACAATGAGCCATTGCAATGTAAAAGAAGGTACTCAGCGACCAAATTCATATAAGCAATAACTCTCTGATCATTCTAGGTACCCAAACAATAACAAACCAAACTGTAACCAGGATAAATAATTAACGAATCTCCTTCCTCCCTTCTCTCTCTCTCTCTCTCTCTCTCTCTCTCTCTCTCTCTCCCGCCCACACACATAAACACATATTTATATATATAATAAGAAAATAAAAACCTTTTCACACAGCAAAATACACTCAAACAAATATAAAACTCACCCTCTCAGGAAAGAATCACACAGTTACACACAGGAAACCCACACAACAAATTAAAAAAAATATCAAACCACAACACGAACAAAAGAATGAGAAACACACAACAACAGTTGGCAACAAAAAAAACACCAAAAACACACATACGTTGATCACAAAATGGAAAGTGCAATTGACATACGCAATGTGACAAATGTCGGTGATAGAACACCAGAAATCGGCCGGCTGGAGTATGGAAACTAACGAATACATTTCCTGGACCACACACATGAGTTAACAGTGCTGGAAATCGTAAGTAACACCAAACGGTAAGTTAATACTACCAACTTCGTGCTACAAAGTTGATTTTAACCTAAAAAAAAAAGAAACAAGAGAAACAGACGACAAAATGTAATATAACAGCATATTATATCTACCATATAATACGTTTATTGTATGTAAAACAGGAAACGTATTACAGGCCACTGATTATGCTTCCTAAGAAATTGATGCGAAACACGTATGGCAATAAACAAGCTGCCTTCAATTGGTTGCATAGACGGTACATACCTCCAAGAATTTGTATGATCATTTACACATCATGATCGCTTAGAGATCTAACAAACGTTCGCTTTACCGCTTTCGGAAAGCAGTTGTCATCCTCAGATGAGTTTAATTCACTAAAAAGCTTTGTACAGATTTATAAAGAAGTACAGTTATGCGTTTGAACATCATGGTGTCATTTAAAATTTCAATGAATGTACATCATATAAGCCCATGATAAAAACAACATTTAATATTTGAATCACAGTCTTCTTCCAGGATTTCGAGCAAAACAGCGCGAAACGTTTGCTCTTTCGTCAGTACAACGCAAAAGCGACTCGGGCGAAAGAAACGCTTAAGTTTTTTTCATGAAATCGACTATGAAGTGGTTTCTCATGCTGCCTGATCACGTGACCTAGCTCATAGCAATTGTTTGCCTTTTTCGATGTTGAAAGACGATCTCCACGTTCGTACATTCCTTAGTAGTGCAGTCCACTTTAAGGTACTGGATTTCACTGAATCGTTGATGACTTGGAAGCGTGTCTCTCATGTGGAAATCTGGCCTTTGTGCCCCGTCTAAGGAGAATAGGTTCCGATATTCGGTACAGAATCTGTTTGTTGCTAATCGTCCCGAATGATACAATGTTTAATTTCGTCGCACTCCCTATCAATGAACCCTGTCAGTGTCTTGTGACTTATATAAATTTTGCTTGGTTGGATTTTTCTTCCCTGTTAGTACTCTGTAAGCCACGGATTTTCTAAGCGTTAATGTTAAACATGCTATCGCGGTTTAACTACCTATGGAGACAATTATGTGCATTTATATTCAGACAGTCACTTAAATCAGTTTTTCTTTGCCGCCACTTTCTATTTATACCGATTTCCACTTACCATTTACAATACGAACATTCCAGGCTTGATGTACTATTTGTCTTCAGCAACTGGAGGAATATTTACAGAATTCTTACTGCAATTAAAATCAAAACAAATGGCAACAACTGTTAACACTACACCTTGCGTTTCTGTGGTAAGTGCGACTATTTGATGAGTTTGCCACGTGCCATAACAGATTGAAACACGTCATGCATCTTGGCATAAAGATTGTTTCTCAGCCAACGGCAGCTCATAAGTTCTCGTTTCCTGCGTTGATTACCGAGACACGAATCAACTAACAGAACAAACAGGTTTACATATTCGTTTTCAGTTCATACTGGCCGTGATCCAACTGCGAGTGCACAGGAGACAATTTTCGATTATGTGTTTCTTTGTGGAAAGCGGAATCTATTCAAAAGAAATGCTGCGGTCGTATTATTATTATCTCTTATCTAGAGGTGAATGATGGCAGACGCTATAGCGATTTGACTCATTGAAATTTTGAGGCTATTGTTGTAGCAGCCCTTACAGTCGTCGATGTTAATTTGCAGTTTTTTTTTTTTTTTGTTTGAGTTATCAGGAGCCTCTGATCGGTTTCAAGCGGCCCACCACGAATTGCTACTCGGAGAAGAAAAGATAATAGCTGGATGTATCCCAAATTCTGTCTTTCTCTACCCTCCACAGCTCCCCCTAGCACCTCGGAAATTATTCCTTGGTGCCTTAACAGGCGTCCTTTCGTCAGTGTTAACTGTGTCAAATTAATGACATTCTGCTCACAAATTAATGTAATAATTACGTCAATACAACAGTTTATGTCTAAAGGTAAAGACGATTTCTTGTTCATTCGAAAATGAATTACCTGATTTGTGGTTAGCGAATATGGCAAGGACTTTCGGAAAATAATTTTTGGATGCTCCCTGACGAATCTGCAGACGCGGTCAGTACATCGCGAAGAACGTAAACCCGTGATTATTTCTGTGAATTTTCTGCACAATCAGTTGGATTTCCATGTTTCATTTGTGTACTGCATTGCACTCTTGCAGGCTCCGAAGATTTATAAGTGAAACCATAGGATAATTTTAGTTTGCAGGGGACCGAACAACTTTAATAGTTTGGCAGCTGAGCGACGAAATCTTTGAGACCACTGCTGCGATTATAACAATTTTCGGATTTCATTTACAATTTCTACGACGAGCGATACTGAACACACTTCATTAGCGAAGCTAACCGAATCTGATGCTAAATAAAAGTGGACACTAAACAAAACCAAAAACTAATAACAAACTTAACATGGAAGAAAAATTGAGACTTTTTATACGGTTTCGCCTATTCTAAAAAAATCCACAAGGACATTGTGCAGCACAGGTATACAAACCACAATGCTTGATGCATTTTTATGCTTGATGCATTTTTATGCATGATGAAATATTTGTTGTGATTACTCAGGTTCACGCAAAATTCAGTTTCCTTTTGCTATGACCATTGGCAATTAATTGTGAAAAGTAAGCTTTCGTGCCAAGGTTGTACTGTACGAATTTAGCAGTCAGATCGAATTACCGGTTTGATTCAGGTATCAATATATTGTATATGAGAGGGAATTCTGACTTACATCCATAGGCAATACGTTGTCAAAACCTAGCATGAATCTTGCAAAGTTTCAATTTTTGTGTGGCTATTTTGTGGATAAGAAAATCGGACAGCTTAGAATTTCAACGCGCCTCGTATGCTAATGTATGTATAATGCCACTCATGAATAGTTTATTCCATGCCCACCAGGAATTAGCCATCGTATACATGACGCTCCTCAATTCCAGTTCATGTGCTGCATGACTGTTCCACACGTTTCACTTCTTACAAGTTATAACTTCTCAGTTTTCACTCTAGCACAAGCACTGTGATACGTCTGGGTTGTTTATTGTTAACGTTTCACTTTTGTACGGGGCTACACTGCAGACAAATACCTTAAAAAATGACTTCCTAACTTTAAATATATGTTACATCTCAACAAGTTCCTCTTTTTCGGAAATACTTTGCTAGTCCGAAGTTTACTCCCCTCTATTCCTGCCAACTTAAGTTATTCTGCTGCTGGAATACTAAAACCCATCTATTACTTTTAGTGGTTTACTTGCTAGGCCTAATCCCTCAGCATCACTTGATTTAATTGGCTTCCAAACAAAACAAGCTAGTTACACAAAATCAGAGGAGGAATGTAACAAATTCAGCTAACACATAGAGGTATTTATAGCAACACACCACAACTGCCTTTATTCTAAAATTCAAATTAATTTAAAATATGGAACAAGTTTTCTGCCAAACTGCAGTAGTGAGAATTGTTTCAACTCCAAACTGTAATTTTTGTATTTTAACTGCCTTCGGTATAAAACCTGGTCCTCTTGCGACTTTTGAGGCCATGTGTTTAAAATTAAAGAAATACTTTGACGCATAATGACTATCTAAAATTACGTTGATCCAACTTACGGCTTTGCCCGAATCATGTCGTATTACTGTATTAATAGAAGCTCACACATTGCCTTAGTATGACGAGCATCCCAGAACTTCGTGAACTATTGCTGGAATTTTTGTCCATTTGTTCCTTTATGCGCACCATTCACACATAGCTCTTGTTGTGTAACAATCCCCGTTGGATAAACAGTATAATCGATTATATCAAGGCAACTTTGTGGTGTCTGTAGAGCGGCGCAGATGAAATAAGCGAGCATCAGTAGACACGCGTGTGACACTGCGGCATTCCCGGCAACGCCTTTTGCGACTGCGCTGTGTGACCGCAAGGTCCAGACTAGTGATTTGTTCGTGCTCTCTGCTTATTCGCCGCGCCTTGCCAACTGCCGTAACTGTCGTCGTTTAGTTTCAGATTAGCCACTGCTGACCATTAAAACTGCAGTTCCATGAATGCAGCATGGAACGAACGTCAAACTGACATAAGTGTGTTATATGCTTGGATATGCAAATGACTAACGTGTCAGCGCTATAGCACAAAATAGGTAGGAGTAAGGTCATCTGCATTCAGCATGTGAGGACAGATTACGTGGCAGGTTCCTTATTCGGAAATCTAAATGGAGGCTATCGAAATTACGGTTTATCTTTCTGCCTCCCATAGTCTGAATCCCACGACTGTCATGCGACCATCGAGTTGTTCGGTTCGGGGAAGGCCATATACCCAACGCCAAGCGATCTCAACTGCCCGTCGCCACTAACATCCAACAGGACAAACATATTCTTCGCTCTGACGTGTACGATCGTACAGTGACGTCACGGCCATAGACGTTGGCCAATTTCAGAGGGGGGACAGGGTGGTGATGGTGAAATCCCATGACTCACCGATGACATCACTGATGACATCGTAGAGGGGGGGGGGGGGGGTCGCATCCTCTGTTGTGCTTCAGAGTCCATAGAATATCTACTGATCCGCACAAGATAAACATCGTGATCTACTGCAAACAAAATGGTGTGGGAAGAAATGAACGTGCAGACTGAAGGGCCACCTTTCAAAGTGCATGAAGCAAGGGGAACTGTTTTAGAGTTAAAGCACAAACAGTAACATTAGAACCTAAATGTGGTAGCCAGGCTGAGACAATACCAGGTTAAAGAGATTGCTTATTACATCAAACGGATGCTTCAGTTATTGTCAGACTAAAGTATCAACAATACTTCTGCTTCCTTCGAAACCATCTGGTTGGGAAATCTGTAACCATCATAACAAAGGGAAAATAAGTTTAAGGAGACTACATTGGAGAGAAAGGACATACACTGCAGTGACAAAAAGTCGTGAGAGAGCAATTTGCACATTACAGATGGCGGTAGTAACGCGTACACAAGATATAAAAGGGCAGTGCACTGGTGGAATTACCATTTGTACTCAGGCGAATGATGTGAACTGTTTCCTATTTGATTATGGCTTGAACGCGGAATGGTAGTTGGAACTAGACGCATGAGACATTTCATTTCGGAAATCGTTAGGGAATTCGATATTCCAAGCTCTAAAGTGTCAAGAGTGTGACGACAATACAATACGTCAGGTATTATCTCTCTCCATGGACAACGCAGTGGCCGAAGACCTTCACTAAACAACCGACGGCAGTATCACTTCTGTAAAATTGTCAATATTAACAGACAGGCAACACTGCATGAAATAATCAAGAAATCAATGTGAGACGTACTAAAAACGTATACGTTACGACAGTACCGCGAAATTTGCGTTAATGGACTATGACAGCAGACGACCGACTTGAATGTGACCCAAGAAAAGGATCGGGATTAATTCTAGGACCATATTGAAGGGTGGCCCAACTTGATGCGTCATTAACTGTTCCCCGTTTATTAATAAGAATTCTGTCATAAATCAATTAACAGTTAATAAGATGCTTGCCAAATTCACATAAATAGTAAAGGTTTTAAAATTAAGGACATTTGCATTATACATGTTGTTGTTGTTGTGGTCTTCAGTCCTGAGACTGGTTTGATGCAGCTCTCCATGCTACTCTATCCTGTGCAAGCTTCTTCATCTCCCAGTACCTACTGCAACCTACATCCTTCTGAATCTGCTTAGTGTATTCATCTCTTGGTCTCCCTCTACGATTTTTACCCTCCACGCTGCCCTCCAATACTAAATTGGTGATCCCTTGATGCCTCAGAACATGTCCTACCAACCGATCCCTTTTTCTGGTCAAGTTGTGCCACAAACTTCTCTTCTCCCCAATCCTATTCAATACTTCCTCATTAGTTATGTGATCTACCCATCTAATCTTCAGCATTCTTCTGTAGCACCACATTTCGAAAGCTTCTATTCTCTTCTTGTCCAAACTATTTATCGTCCATGTTTCACTTCCATACATGGCTACACTCCATACGAATACTTTCAGAAATGACTTCCTGACACTTAAATCTATACTGGATGTTAACAAATTTCTCTTCTTCAGAAACGCTTTCCTTGCCATTGCCAGCCTACATTTCATATCCTCTCTACTTCGACCATCATCAGTTATTTTGCTCCCCAAATAGCAAAACTCCTTTACTACTTTAAGTGCCTCATTTCCTAATCTAATTCCCTCAGCATCACCCGACTTAATTAGACTACATTCCATTATCCTTGTTTTGCTTTTGTTGATGTTCATCTTATATCCTCCTTTCAAGACACTGTCCATTCCATTCAACTGCTCTTCCAAGTCCTTTGCTGTCTCTGACAGAATTACAATGTCATCGGCGAACCTCAAAGTTTTTATTTCTTCTCCATGAATTTTAATACCTACTCCGAATTTTTCTTTTGTTTCCTTTACTGCTTGCTCAATATACAGATTGAACAACATCGGGGAGAGGCTACAACCCTGTCTTACTCCCTTCCCAACCACTGCTTCCCTTTCATGTCCCTCGACTCTTATAACTGCCATCTGGTTTCTGTACAAATTGTAAATAGCCTTTCGCTCCCTGTATTTTACCCCTGCCACCTTTAGAATTTGAAAGAGAGTATTCCAGTCAACATTGTCAAAAGCTTTCTCTAAGTCTACAAATGCTAGAAACGTAGGTTTGCCTTTCCTTAATCTTTCTTCTAAAATAAGTCGTAAGGTCAGTATTGCCTCACGTGTTCCAGTGTTTCTACGGAATCCAAACTGATCTTCCCCGAGGTTGGCTTCTACTAGTTTTTCCATTCGTCTGTAAAGAATTCGTGTTAGTATTTTGCAGCTGTGACTTATTAAGCTGATAGTTCGGTAATTTTCACATCTGTCAACACCTGCTTTCTTTGGGATTGGAATTATTATATTCTTCTTGAAGTCTGAGGGTATTTCGCCTGTTTCATACATCTTGCTCACCAGATGGTAGAGTTTTGTCAGGACTGGCTCTCCCACGGCCGTCAGTAGTTCCAATGGAATATTGTCTACTCCGGGGGCCTTGTTTCGACTCAGGTCTTTCAGTGCTCTGTCAAACTCTTCACGCAGTATCATATCTCCCATTTCATCTTCATCTACATCCTCTTCCATTTCCATAATATTGTCCTCAAGTACATCGCCCTTGTATAGACCCTCTATATACTCCTTCCACCTTTCTGCTTTCCCTTCTTTGCTTAGAACTGGGTTTCCATCTGAGCTCTTGATATTCATACAAGTCGTTCTCTTATCTCCAAAGGTCTCTTTAATTTTCCTGTAGGCGGTATCTATCTTACCCCTAGTCAGATAGGCCTCTACATCCTTACATTTGTCCTCTAGCCATCCCTGCTTAGCCATTTTGCACTTCCTGTCGATCTCATTTTTGAGACGTTTGTATTCCTTTTTGCCTGTTTCACTTACTGCATTTTTATATTTTCTCCTTTCATCAATTAAATTCAATATTTCTTCTGTTACCCAAGGATTTCTACTAGCCCTCGTCTTTTTACCTACTTGATCCTCTGCTGCCTTCACTACTTCATCCCTCAAAGCTACCCATTCTTCTTCTACTGTATTTCTTTCCCCCATTCCTGTCAATTGCTCCCTTATGCTCTCCCTGAATCTCTGTACAACCTCTGGTTCTTTTAGTTTATCCAGGTCCCATCTCCTTAAATTCCCACCTTTTTGCAGTTTCTTCAGTTTTAATCTACAGGTCATAACCAATAGATTGTGGTCAGAGTCCACATCTGCCCCTGGAAATGTCTTACAATTTAAAACCTGGTTCCTAAATCTCTGTCTTACCATTATATAATCTATCTGATACCTTTTAGTATCTCCAGGGTTCTTCCATGTATACAACCTTCTTTCATGATTCTTAAACCAAGTGTTAGTTATGATTATGTTGTGCTCTGTGCAAAATTCTACCAGGCGGCTTCCTCTTTCATTTCTGTCCCCCAATCCATATTCACCTACTATGTTTCCTTCTCTCCCTTTTCCTACACTCGAATTCCAGTCACCCATGACTATTAAATTTTCGTCTCCCTTCACAATCTGAATAATTTCTTTTATTTCATCATACATTTCTTCAATTTCTTCGTCATCTGCAGAGCTAGTTGGCATATAAACTTGTACTACTGTAGTAGGCGTGGGCTTCGTATCTATCTTGGCCACAATAATGCGTTCACTATGCTGTTTGTAGTAGCTTACCCGCATTCCTATTTTCCTATTCATTATTAAACCTACTCCTGCATTACCCCTATTTGATTTTGTGTTTATAACCCTGTAGTCACCTGACCAGAAGTCTTGTTCCTCCTGCCACCGAACTTCACTAATTCCCACTATATCTAACTTCAACCTATCCATTTCCATTTTTAAATTTTCTAACCTACCTGCCCGATTAAGGGATCTGACATTCCACGCTCCGATCCGTAGAACGCCAGTTTTCTTTCTCCTGATAACGACATCCTCTTGAGTAGTCCCCGCCCGGAGATCCGAATGGGGGACTATTTTACCTCCGGAATATTTTACCCAAGAGGACGCCATCATCATGTAATCATACAGTAAAGCTGCATGCCCTCGGGAAAAATTACGGCTGTAGTTTCCCCTTGCTTTCAGCCGTTCGCAGTACCAGCACAGCAAGGCCGTTTTGGTTATTGTTACAAGGCCAGATCAGTCAATCATCCAGACTGTTGCCCTTGCAACTACTGAAAAGGCTGCTGCCCCTCTTCAGGAACCACACGTTTGTCTGGCCTCTCAACAGATACCCCTCCGTTGTGGTTGCACCTACGGTACGGCTATCTGTATCGCTGAGGCACGCAAGCCTCCCCACCAACGGCAAGGTCCATGGTTCATGGGGGGGGCATTATACATAAAATTACAAATAATTCTCGAAGAATATGTCAACTGTGCAATACAATGATGGCCCTATTACAAATATTAATTGATTAAATAAATCTGCGGCTGCACTCTGTCCACGCGACTGGCATCACAACTGTGTGTTAATTTCACAAGGACTTCAACATTAGTTCACCAAATGTTAAATAAAATACTTTAAAATGCATACATCTCCACCACAAAATTAACCACCTCACCGCTAGGTGGTACACAATCACTATAAATTTTCCTTTTACTAATAGTACTAGGGAGGGTAAGGCAATTGCGGCACTTTGGTGTTATAAGACAATGTTATTCTGCTCCCACGTAGACAAGATACGACCAAGCTGGCCAAACGCTACCCACGTGTAAAAACCGAAGCAAAAAGTAATACCTTACTGATTAGTCACAAGTCTGTTGCATATAAATGAGGTTATTTACTTAGACTACCGGACCTCTAAAACACTATTAAAATCGTGATGACAGTTAAATCATTTTTTTTAAGAAATCAAGAAATTCAATGTCCAGTTTTCCCAAATGCTTTTGTCACACGCATACAAGGATCTTACAATATGAGAAACGCTCAATAAATTGCTTTCCCAAAAATCACTAGAGCCAAGTCTTAATCCGGCGACACCTACAGCAGAGGACGAGAGTGACAACCAGCTAACAGTTCACAGTAGGTAACGTGCAGGACGCACCCAGGTGCAGACTGCTAGCCAAGTTCTTGGCGGCGCCCAGGTGTTGGTGATGGCAGCCTGTGGGAAGCTGCAGCCGGATAGCTCCAATTCACGCCCCTCCAGCATTAGTTCTGGGAGAGGCCCAGAGACTAGCACCTACCGGAAGTAGTGGCTAGTTGCAGACGAGACTCTGAGTGACGTACACCAAGTCGACGACTGCCATGGAGTAATTCTCGGTGCAGACAACAATCGACGACATATCAGGTAAGCAAATATTCATGCCAGATTTTCTCACCAATGTTTCGACCAGAGCGCGCATCCTGTTATGTAGGGAGACCTAGACAGGCGTCAGCACCCCTCATGTGGCGGCGCCACTCTCTTCATAATCAGTGCCGTGCCTGCAGTATTCCAGCCATGGCAGCGGAATTTCGAAGGCAGGATGCTGGCCTGTCTGGCTACAGGTTGTGAAGCCTGCTTGAGATTATGTCGCGGCAACATTAGTGTCTGCAACACATATCGCGTGCAGAACACACTAATCTGGATTTGGCAACGACAACAATACTTGGGACTGAATTAGAAAAGAAAATACAATCATCACTAGACGCATAGAAAATAATTTAGATTAAAAAAGGCTGCTGCAGTCAGAAACAAACTACCATCCTCAAAGGAAACATAATTCCCTAATGTACTCGAAGAAAAACTTACACCTTTTATTATCATTGTCCAAGGTATGATTGACACAAGCTGTTTTACTATCTACATGCTTAACAAGTTCGAAAAAGTACAGATATGACGGTCGCAAAGAGATATACTGGGTGATCAAAAAGTCAGCATAAATTTGAAAACTGAATAAATCATGGAATAATGTAGATAGAGACGTACAAATTGACACACATGCTTGGAATGACATGGGGTTTTATTAGAACCAAAAAAATACAAAGATTCAAAAAATGTCAGACAGATGGCGCTTCATCTGATCAGAATAGCAGTAATTAGCATAACGAAGTAAGACGAAGCAAAGATGATGTTCTTTACAGGAAATGCTCAATATGTCCACTATCATTCCTCAACATTAGCTGTAGTCGAGGAATAATGTTGTGAACAGCACTGTAAAGCATGTCTGGAGTTATGGTGACGCATTGACGTCGGATGCTGTCTTTCAGCATCGCTAGAAATGTCGGTCGATCACGATACACTTGCGACTTCAGGTAACCCCAAAGCCAACAATCGCACGGACTGAGGTCTGGGGACCTAGGAGGCCAAGCATGACGAAAGTGGCGGCTGAGCACACGATCATCACCAAACGACGCGCGCAAGAGATCTTTTACGCGTCTAGCAATATAGGGTGGAGCGCCATCCTGCATAAACATTGTATGTTCCAGCAGGTGTTTATCAGCCAGGCTGGGGATGATGCGACTCTGTACCTCTCACCCGTCACGGTAGCAGTTACAAAACCAGAATCACGCATTTCCTCGAAGAAAAAAGGGCCCTAAAACAGAAGATGTGGTTAATCCCACCCATACCGTGACTTTCTCGTAGTGCAATGGAGTTTCCACGACAGTTCTAGGATTTTCGGTAGCCCAAATTCTGCAGTTGTGGGCGTTGACAGACCCTCGGAGCGTGAAATAATCTTCGTCGGTCCACAACACGTTACTCAACCAATCGTCATCTTCCGCCATCTTTTGAAACGCCCACACCGCAAATGCCCTCCGCTTCTCTAAATCGCCAGGTAACCGTTCATGATGCCGATGGATTTTGTACAGATAGCATCGGAGGGTACGCCTAAGTGCCAACCAAGCAGTAGTGTACGGAATGCAGGTGCGACGTGTGACTGCACGAGCGCTGACTTCAACGTGCATAGACGAACCCGCTACAGTCTCCATCTCTTCCTGAACTGTCGCAGCAGCATTACGCCTTGTGCTCGGTCTGCCACTACGGGGTCTATCGTCTAAACGACCCGTGGCTTCGAATTTCGAAATCATTCTCGCCACAGCCACAGCTTCATTTGTCAACGGACCTTTACCCGTTCGAATCCCCTTCCTATGACGATAAAGCTTCACTAAAAGCGCCTTTTTAGGTACCGTCAACATGCTGCGACTGCTGGCGCATCTGATTCTCTCTCTCATTACAGCTCCTTTTATACACGATTGTCATGCGCAGCCACTGATGTTTTGCTGTCCAGCGCCATCTGTCGGACATTTTATGAACTTTTTTTTTTTTTGTTCTAATAAAACCCCATGTCATTCCAAGCATGTGTGTCAATTTTTACCTCTCTATCTACATTATTCCGTGGTTTATTAAGTTTTCAAATTTATACTGACTTTTTGATCACCCGGTATGTAAACACACTAATGAGTGCAAACGTTACGACCACCTGCTTAGTGGCGAGTGAGTCCGCCTATGTAACATAGTACGGCAGCGATTCGACAAGTCCTTGCTAGGTGTCTACATATAGCTGATACAGTTCTCTTAAGCTACGTGCCAGCGCTATGTGGACTCGGATTGGTGCCCAATAGCATCCAAAATGTATTTTAGTAACTCTCAGATGTCTTGACCATATTTTTATTATTTCCTAAATCGTCTTTCACGTTTCGACTTTCCGTCTTTTTCAAAGGCTGTGAAATACAATACAAATTGGTGTCAAAAGATATGAAAATATGTTACATTTCATCATCGATCATGGACGAGTTGTTTTCTGTATCTGGCAAACAGAGACAAGAATAGAATAACGACAATGTATGCAAGGATACTTGTACTTAAATCTCATTTGAAGCTGCACAAAGAATCTAATACGGCGCACGTGGTTGTGAACAGTCGGGCTGCGCTCATGTATAAGTTAAATACGGATGACAATAAAAATCTCAGAGATGTTTACACTTTTGAGAAGTTATTTTCCTTGAGAAAACATTTATTCCTAGCAGAAAATGCTTACCTTGCCTCCTTAGATGTTGTTAACCTAGCATACCAATCTCTGTAACCAATGATATTACAGGAACATTCACTAAACGTGAACTAAACTGGTTCAGGACGTATGATATAGGTTTGCGGTTAAAAACTAACAGTAAATTAGGAAACTAGAAACGACACTTGATTGCAACCAGGCGTGAAAGGTATACCGGCATGGGTATTTACAGGATTAAGCGTGGTGATTGCGAAATAACTGAAGACATAAGTCCACATGTAGTTTTAAAAGCTTTTTCAGCATATCAAGATTAATCATATTTACCCCTTCCCGCCCTCCACCCTTCATCCCAACTCCCCACTCTTGCTTCCCCCTTCTCCCCTCTTTTACCTCTTGGGATTTTACCATTCTTGTTATTTACAGAACAACAATTTCATAGTTGTATTACAAAAGATGTTATATACTTTATTTTAAATGAACCAATTCTATGCCTATTACTCCTACTCTAAACCGCTCTTTCAAGTTCTTTAATTTCAGTTCTTTATCTAATTTATCATATGTACAATTACAACTTATGCTTTTTTATATTGCTGACCATATTTCTTTAAGAGTTACCTTGAGATTCCTAGGAAAGGGTTTGAGTACTTAACTTGAGAAAAAGAGAACAAATTACATAAAGTCGTACAAATTCCAATGTACCACTTGCATTAATATTGGACTGATTTTTAAGTGACTATAATCGAAAATGGTGTTTTGATTAAACTTTTGTTTGTGGGTTAAAGAGTTTTAATTAGATAAAGCAATCTGGATGGTTGCCATATATTGTTACGACACTGATGTATCGTGTTTCAAGATTGGGATTACCTGTATTTCGATCATATATCTGTTCCTATCAGCAATTTACAAGATTATTTGTGACGATTGCCTCAGATTTTATCTCGGACAGACCGCAGAAGCTTCAGCATACGATATCGTGAACACATGGATGGCTTCTGACTAAAAATAATTTAAATATATTTGCAATAGCCACTCTCATGAATTACTATGGACACACTGTTCTGACAGTAATGAAAACTTACAGACATTACATACCAGTAACAGAGGAAATATCTACTTGATAATAAGCAGTCGATTGGCTTTAAAGCATTTTGTCAATAATTTCCAATGACAGTAAAAAATAAAAAAGTCCTACTAAAAAAAATTAGTCCAATTTTCTTTGAGTGTGAACACTTTTTGTGATATTAACAGCTAGATTTTGCAGATTTCACACATCATCCTTGCTCTGTTTACATCTGGTCAATATTTAATGAATGATATTTTTGATTATTGATGATCTTTGCATTGTAAACAAAAACATAAAGAGTATAGCACAGGTTTGATGCTCAACTCATTTGTAAAATATCACCTCGGTAATTTATTTACAATATGTGTGCTGCGTGGAATTGACCAACGTACGAGGTGGACTCCTAAATTTTCGGGACTGGTGCTGCCATCTGGGAAGAAGGAGTAGTAGATCTTTGCACCGCTAGGTGACGAGAGCTGCATATCTGATGAGTCAGTATGCAGAGTGGCATTCAGCTGGGACGACGTGTTGCGTGTCCACATTGATTTCCGTAATACTCTGTGTTTGGTTTGGGGACTTTGCGATGGATCCGCGAACAGAACAGAGTGTGTGTATCAAATTCTGTGCGAATCTCGGGAAAAGTGCTAGGGAGACCCTTCCATTGATTCAACAAGTGTTTTGGGGACAGAGCATGAGCCGTACACGTATGCTTGAGTGGCATGCTCGGTTCAGGGCCGGCTGTACAGACGTCGAAGATGATGCTCACATGGGAACGCCGGTTAGCTGAACAACGCCAGGAATTGTAGGCAAATTTCAACAATTGGTCCGTGCAGATCGACGTCGAACCATTCAAGACCTTTTGGATGAAGTAGGTATTGGTTATGGGACATAACAACGTATGTTGACTGATGAATTGGGCATGCATTGAGTCGCTGCAAAATTTGCGCCAAGGATCTTGAATGCCGACCAGAAGGCACAGGGTATTGAAGTGTCCACGGACCTTCATCAGACCGCATCTGATGATCCAACCTTCTTGTCAGGGGTTACCACTGGCGACGAGAGTTGGATTTACGGTTATGACCCAGAGACAAAGCAACAATCGTCCCAGTGGAAGAGCCTGGGCTCTCCAAGACCCAAAAAAGAGAGAAAGATGAAGAGCAAAGTGAAGAGCATGATCATCATTTTCTTTGATACCAAGAGAATTGTGCACAAAGAATTCATCCCACCCAAACAAACAGTGAATTCCGCGTACTACTATTACGTTTTGCGATGGCTCCGTCAAAACGTGCGGCTTCGGCGGCCCGAACTTTGGCGTCAAAGGAACTGGCTGCTGAATCACGACAACGGCGCCCTGTCACACGTCCTTTGCCCACCAGGACCTTTTCGCCCACCCACCGTACTCGCCAGATTTGGCACCATGCGACTTCGCCCTATTTCCAAAGCTGAGACTCATGCTGAAAGGCCACCGGTTCGACACAATAGAGAGAACAGGACTTTCAGAAAACACTTGACCAGTGGCAGAAGCGCTGGGACTGATGTGTACATGCGAATGAGAACTACTTCGTGGGTGATGGTGACCATTAGTACAGAGGTAAGGTTTTCCACAGACAACAGCACAAGTCCCGAAAATTTAGGATAGCAGCTCGTATGCATCGAGCTATTGAGCTAGAGAACCATATGGACCATAGGAAAACAAATCGCTGTCTACTGGTGCCTTTCTTCTGGGGAAGGGGGGGGGGGGGGAAATGTGGTCATCAGTCGTCTGACTGGTTTGCTGCGGCCCGCCACGAATTCCTCTCCTGTGCTAACCTCTTCATCTCAGAGTAGCACTTGCAACCTATGTCCTCAATGCTTTGCTGGATGTATTCCAGTCTCTGTCTTCCTCTACAGTTTTTACCCTCAACAGATTGCTCTAGTACCACAGGAGACATTCCCTCATGTCTTAACATATGTCTTATCTTCCTGTCCCTTCTGTTTATCAGTGTTTTCCGTATATTCCTCTCTTCTCCAATTATGCACCGAACGTCCTGTTTCCTTACCTTATCAGTCCACCTAATTTTCAATATTTGTCTGTAGTACCACATCACAAATGCTTCTCTTCTGATTCGATTTTCTCAGAGTCCACGTTTGACTACCATACAATTCTGTTCTCCAGACTACATTCTCAGAAATTTCTTCCCCAAAGTAAGGCCTATGTTTGATACTAGTAGACTTCTGTTGACCAGGAACGCCATTTTTGTCGTTGCTAGTTTGCTTTTCATGTCATCCTTGCTCTGTCAGTCATTAGTTATTTTACTGCCTTGATAGCAGAATTTCTTAACTTTATCTACTTCATAACTATCAATCATGATGTTCTCATTTCTGTTACATCTTATTACTTTCGTCTTTCTTCGATTTACTCTCAATCCTTATTCGGTAATAATTACTACCCATTCCATTCAGGGGATCATGTAATTCTTCTTCACTTACACTAAGGATAGCAATATCATCAGAAAATCGTATCGTTGATACCGTTTCACATTCTTTTATTTCCATCACTGTTTCTTCGATGTACAAGTTGAACAGCATGGTCTTATACCCTTTTTAATCCGAGGATTTCGTACTTGGTCGTCCACTCTTACAATTCCCTCTTGGTTCTTGTACATATTGTATCTTACCCATCTCTCCCTTTCCCTTACCCCTATTTTTCTCAGAATTTCGAACATCTTGCACCATTTTACATTGTCGAACGCTTTTTCCAGGTCGACAAATCCTATGAACGTGTCTTGATTTTTCTTTAGTCGTGCTTTCATCATCAACCGCAACGTAAGAATTGCCTGCCTGGTGCCTTTACCTTTCCTAAAGCCAATCTGATCTTCATCTAACACATCCTCAATTTTCTTTTCCATTCATCTGTACATTATTCTTGTCAGTGACTTGCATGCATAAGCTGTTAAGCTGATTGTGCCATAATTCTCATACTTGTGAGCTCTTGCAGTCTTCGGAATTGAATGGACGACAGTTTTCCGAAAGTCAGGTGGTATATAGCCAGACTCATACATTCTACACACCAACGTGAGTAGTCATTTTGTTGCCTCTTCTTCCAATGATTTTAGAAATTCTAATGAAATGTTATCTACTCCTTCCGCCTTATTTGATACTACGTCTTCCAAAGCTCTTTTAAATTCTTCCCCTATCTCTGCTAAATCGACTCCTGTCTCTTCTTCCATCACATCAAACAAATCTTCCCCCTCATTGACGGTTTAAATGTATTCTTTCTACCTATCCACTCTCTCCTCTGCATTTAGCAGTGAAGTTACCGTTGCACTCTTAATGTGCTTTTAACGCCACCGAAGGTTGTTTTGACTTTCCTGTTTGCTGAGTCTCTCCTTCCGACATCCATTTCTTTTTCGATTTCTTCACATATTTCTTGCAGCCATTTCGTCTTAACTTCCCTGAACTTCCTAACTATTTCAGTCCTCAGCAACTTGTATTTCTGTATTCCTGCATTTCCTGGAGAATTTTTGAACTTCCTTCTTACTTTGTTCAACTGAAGTATTTCCGCTGTTACGCATGGTTTCCTCGCAGTTACCTTCTTCTTACCTATGTTTTTCTTTCGAACGTACGTGATGGCCCTTTTTAGAGATGTCCATTCCTCTTCAGGTGTACTGCCTACTGAGGTATTTCTTATTGCTGCGTCTATAGCCTTAGAGAACTTCAAGTGTATCTTGTCATTCCTTAGTGCTTCCGTATCCCACTTCTTTGCATCTTGAGTCTTCCTGGCTAATGTCTTACACTTAAGCCTACTCTTCATGACTACTACATTGTGAACTGAGTCTATATCTGCTCCTCGGTATGCCTTACAATCCAGTATCTGATTTAGGAACTGACCATGATGTAGTCTAACTGAAATCTTCCTATAGCACCAGGTCTTTTCCAAGTATACCTCCTCCTCTTGTGAGTCTTGAACAGAGTATTCGCTATTACTAGCTGACGTTTGTTATAGAACTCAATTAATCTTTCTCATCTCTCATTCCTTGCCCCAAGCCCATATTACACTGTAACATTTTATTCTACTCCTTCCCCTCCCACTGCTTTCCAGTCCCCAACGACTAGCTTTTCATCTCCCTTTACAGATTGTGTTATCCTTTCAATATCCTCATACACTTTCTCTATCTCTTCATCTTCAGTTGCGACGTGGGCATGTATACCTGAATTGTCCATGTCAGTGTTAGTTTGCTGTCGATTCTGACAAGAACAACCCTATCACTGAACTGCTCACAGTAACACACTCTCTGCCCTACTTTCTACTCATAACGAATCCCACTCTCATTATACAACTTTCTGCTGTTGTTGATATTACCCCAGTCTTATCTGACCAGGAATCCTTGTGTTCTTTCCATTTCATTTCACTGACCCCTACTATATCTAGATTGAGTATTGGCATTTCCCTTTTCAGATTTTCTAGTTTCTGTACCACCGTCAAACTTCTGACATTCCACGCCCTGACTCCTAGAACGTTATCTTTTCGTTGATTATTGCATTATTTTCTCGCGGTCACCTACCCCTTGGCAGTCCCCTCCCAGAGATCCGAATGGGAGACTATTCCAAAATCTTTGTCTATGGAGCGATCATCATTACACATTTTCAATTACAGGCCACATGTCCTGTGGACACACGTTATTTGTCTTTAATGCAGCAGTTTCCATTGCCTTCTGCATCCTCACACCGCTTATCATCGCTGATTCTTCCGCCTTTAGGGGCAGTTTCCCACCCCTAGGACAAGAGAGTGCCCTGAACCTCTGTCCGCTCCTCTGCCCTCCTTGACAATGCCGTTGGCAGAATGAGGGTGACTTCTGTTGGGTGCTGCCCACTCGTCTCATATAGAGAGTACCTAAGGAACGCTGCATTCTCGGAATGCTATACAACAATTCAAGCAAATAGCATTATAGTTTTATTTCTATAAAATATTTCTGGGGAGGCTCCTGCAAAAACGCACAAACGCCCAAATTACATTACCACCTTTAATGCCAACTCATTTGTGAATGCTGGTAAACTAAAACAACTTACACATACCCTGCAGCAACTTAAGATACTAATTGCAGCCATTCAAGAAACAAGATTCACAAATGATCATACCTTTGAGTCAGAGGGCTACAGAATATTTAAAGGTAAAACTGGCAAACGCGTTGTAAATACTATTCCTCATCCTGGCACGAGATTTATAGTCAGCAAGAAAATTCTAGATTCCATCATAGACCTTAGCTCACCAAATAGCCTGGTATCTACTATTTTTTCCGTAGCACAAACAAAATTTATGGCATTGTCAATGTTCATGAACCTCCCAACCAGGGAAACAAGAGAGATCCGAATGGAACAGATGAAATTTGTGAAGAACTAGAAGACCTCCTATCCAAGATCCCAGACAAACACATCATCATCCTGGTTGGAGATTTCTATGCGCAACTTGGCAAGGAGTGAAAATTGCAAGACATTGTTGGGACTTACCCAGCACATAAAAAAACCAACCGCAATGGAGAGAGACTCGTGGAATTGTGTAAAGCTTTTAACCCAGTCATGAAATCAATAGCATTCAAACACTTGCCAGGAAAACAGAAAACTTGGTGATGCCCAAATCCGAATCTTGGAGAACATCAAATTGTCACGTTGCCATCACCCGAAAAGCACAACGAGAGATCCAGAATGTTCAAGTTCTGAGGAATGCCAAGTTGTATTCAGATCACTATCATTCAAAAAATTTAAATTAAGTCCAAGAAATTACAGAAAAACACAGGCAAGGAATATAGACAGATTTGACACGGAAAAACTGATTTCCAATAGAGTTCCATCCTAAACTTGAATTCTTAGATCCAGAGTGCTGGGAAGAATTGAAATAAGCCCTGGTCAGAACAGCAAAGGAAACTGTTCCGTTCTGAAACCGAAGAAGCATGCTTGGTGGAATAGTGATTGTGAGGCAGCAGTGAAGCAAAGACAGCATGCGTGTCGGAATTGGAATGCCAAGAAAAATAAATCTAACATTCCTGGATGCTAGAAAACACGCTGCAAAGATCATACGGGGAGTGAAGCGTATATTTGATAAAATTCAGTTGGCACAAATTGAACAAAACTTCCAGAAAGACAAATACACGAAACTTCTACAGAACGTTTAAGGCCAGTCTCACCAAGTAAAATTCTTCAAGCCTACACTTCAAAGCTCCAACCGGGAAGCTAGCTCACAATGATAAAGACAACTGCCAGATATTAGCGAATTGCTTTACAGCTCTTCTGAATTGTGAACCTCCAAACTCCACATTTCCCTTTATCGGCTATGTAGAGGTACACTCAAATTCATCACCACCCACGAAAAGGGAAACCAAGCTAATTAGTCACTCGCTTAAAAACAACAAACCACCAGAGGAAGATTCTGTAATTGCTGAGCTTTGGAAGTGTGCAGGGGATAAGGCAGTAGATAAACAAACAGAAATCATCAGCCAGATTTGGGAAACTGAAAGACTCCAATATGGCTCGAATTCTACTCTATTCCATCCTCTTCATAAGAAAGGCGACAGAACAGATGTAAAATAACTATCGTAGTATCTCTGTCACATCAACAACTTATAAGATTTTGTCGAAGGCTCTGCAAACTAGGACAGAAGAACAGCTAGACCCACAGATGGGAGAATATCAAGGAGGTTTCAGGAAGGGACGATCATACGTCGAACAGATAATGAACCTCAAATCCATCCTTTCGTACCTGAGCCTCAGGAATAAAAATTTTGTTGTGAACTTTGTGGATTTCGAAAGGGCATACGACTCGATTGATCGTAAAACTCTGATCAGAATTCCAGAAGAACTTGGCCTAGACAAGTAGACCAAAGCGATAATACTGAGGCCAGGAGATAGGCTCTCACCTCTGCTTTTCGACTTTGCCCTCGAGAAGGTTGTTCGTGAGTGGCGTAAAGAACTGGAAAACCAAGGAATTAAAAATGGTGTCATGCTGAGTTACAAGAAACGAGATCGATTGCCTCGCTTTTGCAGACGATCTAGCAATTTTTTCTTACTCCATGGAAGCAGCTGAGAGACAGGTTAATGAGCTTAACTTACAAGTACAGGAGACTGGCCCCCAAATTTCATCTGAGGAAACCGAGTTTATAGCGAACATAAATTCACCACCAAGGGAACTTGCAGTGGGTCAAGGCAAAATTAAGCGAGTTAAGAAGTTTAAATATCTCGGAGAACGGATAACAGCCACCTTATCAGAGAAAGAGGCCTTCATATCACGCATTAACAAAATGGAAATGGTATTCCATTTAACCAAAAACATCTACAACAAAATATCAGTATCGTTCAATGCAAAGTTAAGGTATTACTGCATTGTTATCCATCCGGAGGTCTTCTACGCTTCTGAATACCTAGTAACGAACAAAAAAGGCCTAATCGAAAAACTGGAGGTCAATAAAAGGAAGATTTTGAGAAAAATCTTAGATCCCATCAGAGAGAAAGGGGAACATAGCAGACGTCATAGTCATGAACTGTATTCCCACATAGAGAAGATAACCGATTCTATCCGGAAAAGAACGATTATGTTTTTGTGACATATGACCCAAATGAGCCCTGGAAGACTCACCATTCGTATGATCACCTACTTTCAGGAGAAGAAAACAAAATAGGCCTGGTTCACAGAGGTGTAGAAAGATCTCAAAGAACTGGGAATCACCCATGATGACATCTTGGAGTGTGTCCGACTCAAGGAGAGACGTATGGCGTGGCAGGTTTTCCAAGAAAAGTCAAAATTAGAAACAGGAGAGGCTTGGACCCAGGAGAGGAAGGAGCAACACCGAGAACGAATGCGGGAGGCTGGGCTAGCATCAGAACAAATAAAGCAAGACAGTTGAAATAACGTGGTCCAAAGATGGCCTATACGAAATGAGTGAATGAAATTTTATTTCCATAAAGCAGATTGACCACACTTAACTTTAATGTAAAAAAGGTGTCGCAAGCGATGGGCGACATGCAACATAAATCCGAGTCCTCGCCATAACCATGTTCAAACAAGTCTGTCACACAGTTTATGGATCACTACTAACTGTTCTCGTAGCACTCTCTGCTAGGCAGTGCTAATACTCAGCGAATAGTTTCCACTAATATCCGCCGAAGCTTGCAGGAGTGGTGATTATATTCACTTCCTGCAGAGGTCGCTCCCGGCGCGGCGCGGTCCTTGTCAGCGGGCTATTGGCTGACGTCGCCTCACCGTCGCCTTTTCTAGTCTTGCGTTCTTCCCCTTCGTTCTGGCGCTTGTGGTTACGCCAGAATCACTTCTTATACCGGAAGTCTTCGGCCGTCAGTGGTGATTGTTAATCAAAACTTAAGCAGTACTTGTACTTATGCAAGTGAACATAACTATTTTGCATCATATATAAAAAATTCGAGCACTCTAGGACATTTTTATTAGTAAATCAGCTTATAAAGTGACACTAATCCTCCTGTGCATTGACGAAATCCTGTTGGTCAAAACATCTGTGGAACGAAAAATAGTTGCAGTCTGAAGATGAGCACAGTAGCACGATACCGGTTACGGCACTAAAATAAAACATTTAAAAAGTGGTTGGAATGGTTGCGTCATTCACCAGCTATTTTGGTACACGTGGATACATTCAATGTGAGCACCATTTCTAGCTAGACAGGTATCGAATCGGTATTCCACTTCTCGCGACATGATCTTAAGCGTGACGGATGCTATGACCTCTACTGCGGCGTAGATCTGTTATCTCAAATCTACTAGGTCTCGAGCCTTTTCTGTAAACAGTGTCTTTGAGTTACCCCCATGCACTGAAATCCAGTGGAGTCTGGGTGGAAGACGGAGGCGACCAGGCAGTTCCCGTCCAAACCTCACCCCCTTCCAGTCCAACTCTCAGGAAACGTCTCATGGAGAAATGTGACAACATCACCATGATACTGATGAGGGAGCGGGGGGGGGGGGGGGGGAGAGGCAGTATCCTGCTGGAAAATGACGTTGGGAGGCATCTGTGGACTTTGTAAGAGAGCAAACGGAGACTTTGTGCACAGTGTCGTTTCCTCGTATCTTGTATAATGGAGTTACATGGCTTTCTAACGAATGCACACGTTCAATGAACCCTTCGTTCAGGTATGTTTTAGGAAATTTTCTAGCATTTGAGAGCGAGCTTCTCGTTTCTCTAATAGTTATGTCCCACTGATAAATGGATTTACTTATGGGAGGATCCACATTCTGTAGTCTCCCCTTCTCTCCTTGCATACCGCTGAACAACGTGTTCGTTGTGGTGCCCACATGTTATCAGTCAGAAGAACGTCTGCCTGCTACACAGTAAACATTGGTGGGCTTGCGGCATACGACTCAGCACTGTTCTTGAAATAGTGAGGATCACATCTTAGAGAGTGTCTCTATCGATTGTGTATTTAGCCAGCAACATAAAAATGTCGGGTTCATTCATTATTAGCATTGGTTTGTTTATACCAATGCATTGGTTTGTTTATACCTCCAGCCTGGACACCCTGCACTTACTGTGTGACAATAGTCATACAGTTCTGACTTATTACTGTATGTTACAGACTTGTTCTCAAAAATAGGAACTGATTAATACAACGAGCGGTCTAAGGCGCTGCAGTCATGGACTGTGCGGCTGGTCCCGGCGGAGGCTCGAGTCCTCCCTCCGGTATGAGTGTGTGTGTTTGTCCTTAGGATAATTTAGGTTAAGTAATGTGTTAGCTTAGGGACTGATGACCTTAGCAGTTAAGTCCCATAAGATTTCACACACATTTGAACATTTTTTGAATACAACGAGAGAAAAGGCTACGGTGTCGATTAGACAATAAACCTCCATGAGTAGACCAAACCAAAGGTAAAGGCGGGGGGGGGGGGGGGAGGTGTTGGAGAGGGGGAAAGCAGGGAAACCTTCTTTGAATTCCATACAAGTAATAAGAAATTATTTTGGTTCGTCTGAATGCAGCATTTAAATAAGAAGTAATACGTGTGATTTTATTTAATAGTTAGTAATTTTATTAAAATATTTCTGGAGCCAACAAAGGAGATAATCGTTCATTCAATAATTTATTATATGATGCAATAGGCCCTTTCCTTTCTCCCTCTCCACCTCCATTTTACACAATAATAATTAGTTAAAATTAACGCTTTTATTAACTCAGTAGCTGGTCGAACAGTTCGCTAGCTGTGGTGTTGCGAGCAGATCATACTGATCGAAAACAATGCTACTTTTGGAGTGAAGCAACGAAGTTAAAAATAAAAAAGTCGTCTTAAGTGCTAGCGAACTGCTTTGTGAAAGGGCAGGATCCGTGGTCGAGAGCTCTCCTGCTCACTGTTTTAGTTTATCGTATAGATACTATCAGCACAGTGTCTACTATGTAATAGGGAAAATCTGGCGCATACGGTCTTCTAATTGAGCAATATTAAGTCACGTGGTATATTGCATTCAGATAGATAAGTCAGACGTCAGACGCGTATAGGTGGATTTAAATGCTACCATCTTCTATATTCGCAATAAACGAAAAATACATTTTCATCTACGAGCTTGCAGTATTTTATGTTTTGAGACCAAAATAACATAGCAACGGAGATCCGTAAACCTAGTCTTCACTTATTTCTATGTCAACAGCAAAATGAATGAACCGACATGAAATACACATCACATAAAAGCTGTCGCATCCGTCGATTTCAGGCGGGCGTGTGACGCGCAGATTTTTCCATGTAGTGTCAGTCGGGCGCTTAAACAGACCGCTCGTATTTCAACGGACAGAGCGGCAAACAAAAACAGAATTCTGGCTGTCATTTACGAGAGTGTATCGCGTCTCTACATTATGCAGCGCAGATCTGTGTACGAGCTCGCCCCCGCCAAAACAGCGTATGGCGTGGTGGCGGTGGTGTCACAGTAGCGTTTAAACACATCTGACAGCGATCGCTCAAAAAGCGGCTCTGGGGGGGATTTGTTGACACTGCGCGCCTTGTCAAAACACGTGCGGCGCCAGGCGGCGTGTTCGCTTTCCGGGCGCGCATATCGATTCGTCCGCTGTCGATACTTGCAGTTCCGCTCGACATCTGGCTACCCGCTGCGGTTCGCCGGGTTCCGTGCTTCGAGTGCTCTACATGCGCGGGCGACCGCAACAAGAGCGCGCAAGTCCGCGTGTTCGTGTCCCGGTGCATGTCACCGGAACTTGTCTCATTACGTCAAGCCGCGACCGTCGGCCGTTTCGAGGGCTCCTCTCCATTTACGTTTCGCTAGCGTCGGCGCACCGGTTTCGGAGGGAGTCCCTTACTTTACCAGTATCAACAGCGAAACAGTGGTGAAGTTCATTCCACCGAAATAGTGGAATCATACGTGAATAACGTATAAATCATATGCTGATCTTAAATTTCATAAAAATAGGAATATTTTTTGCTATCTACATTTTAAATTAGAATGTTAGGCCCAAAACCATATATACCGAGCGAGATGCCGCAGTGGTTAGCACACTGGTGTCGTAATCGGGAGGACGACTGTTCAAACCCGCGACCAGCTTTCCAGGTTTATGTTGTCCGTGATTTCTCTATATAGCTCCAGGTGAAAGCCAGGATGGTTCCTTTGGAAGGATACAGCCGATTTCCTTCCCCATAGTTGACCCAATTTGAGCTTGTGCTCTGTCTCTAATGACTTCGACATCGACGGGACGTTAACCCCAATCTTCCTTCCTTCCCTCAAATTATATATACTTAAATACATTTATTTTATTACGGCATTATGCTAGAAATTAAAAGGAAAAAGAAGAAGCACAGTCTGTCGCTTTTCTGTGTATCTCCTGAGTGAGACAGAAATTATTCTGTATAAAGAGTAATTTTCTTCAGGGTTGACTTTTAGGCAACGTCTTTCAAGCTATAAATATTAGTGGTCACCAAGATGGCAGTGACCGAAAGAGAAGCTCCTTTGTTTGAAGAAGGACACCAGGGTCTGGGTTACATTCCTGGGAGGTACTTATCGGTTAGGACCAGTCAGGTAATGACAACCTGAATATCTGGAGAGACGGTCCTCGTGGAAAACTACCAGCCACTGTCTAAACAATACGGGATGCTACCGCCTACAGGCTAGGTAACACTCCATCATGCTCTCTTCTTGCTCCTCACTGCAAATATTTATCCTTCTAACTCGTCTCAATCTTACAGGAGTTCCACTGATTACATTTTTGTAACTGTAACTCATGCCTGATAACATGTGAACTTGATATCGAACACTAGTGTTATCTTTCCACCCGATTTCAGTTTTTAATATCTGTTTTATGTTGCTGTATAAAGTTTCAGTGGAGAATATATCACAATTAAGAAGTCGCATTTAGCACTGCTCTTCTTGTTTACCCATTTTTCCATTACTAGCTTCTATTAACCAACGTGCAAAGTAACTGTTCAGACTTGCAAGTAGGAAGGTTACAAGAGCATAATATTCATTTTGTTAGCAGAAGAGGTGAGCAGGCGAGTTGTGACCCCACCCTTTTAGCCGGCCGAAGTGGCCGTGCGGTTAAAGGCGCTGCAGTCTGGAACCGCAAGACCGCTACGGTCGCAGGTTCGAATCCTGCCTCGGGCATGGATGTTTGTGATGTCCTTAGGTTAGTTAGGTTTAACTAGTTCTAAGTTCTAGGGGACTAATGACCTCAGCAGTTGAGTCCCATAGTGCTCAGAGCCATTTGAACCATTTTGAACCCACCCTTTTATTGATTAAGAAAGCAGTAATGTGTGCCACTTAATCTACGTCTCCACCGCCAGAAACCAATGCAACACCCACAAGGACAAGGCCATTTTACTGACACGCGATGAGTCGGATATTTCATCATTGCAGTAATATCTTAACACAAATTCAGAACAATTGAAACACACTTGTCACAGTTACGGATGCCTAAGCTGTCCATCAATACATCGTGTATCCCTTTCCGGCGGCAACGCAAGTGCGTGTTCTCGCATGCAAATGATCATAAACATGTCGATTGGCGCCCTGCGATAGACTGTCCCAAGAATCTTTCACCTTGTGTTGCAATTCTGCAATGGTTCTTACACGCTCTGGACAAGCGTACATGTTTAATTGTCGAGATATCTCGTGCTCTTGCTGGTCACGGCAATTGTTCACTACAAGGAAAATGTTGCCCAGCAGAAACCGTGCAGCATCGTGCTGAAAAAGCACATCACCATCCTGTCAAAGACTGGCAGTAACACGGGGATAATAATCCAGGCAATGCAGTGGGCACTGCTTTCTATACCCCTCAGAAACAACAAATGTGACCACGAGTTTTAACTGATGGTCCTACACACCCTGAAGCTCGGGGTGGGACTTGTACGTCGTGGGCGAACGCACTCCGGAATAGGCCGCTCACCAGGTCAATGCCGTGCACGTGTATAACCACCACTCACACAGAGGCAGAAGATACTCTCATCACTGAAAACGCCGGCCGGAGTGGCCCAGCGGCTCTAGGCGCTTCATTCTGGAACCGTGCGACCGTTACGGTCGCAGGTTCGAATCCTGCCTTGGGGATGGATGTGTGATGTCCTTAGGTTAGTTAGGCTTAAGTAATTCTGAGTTCTAGGGGACTGATAACCTCAAATGTTGAGTCCCATAGTGCTCAGAGCCATTTGAACCATCTGAACCATCAATGAAAACGCCAGAGCGCCATTACACTATTCCACTCTCCAGTCGACACTTGCATTGACACCAGAGTAGTCATGTTTGGCAGTGTCGTGGTGTCGATGGCAGCCTGGCCAGAAGCATATGCGATCACAGTACTACCGCAAGCAGACTGTACCTAATGGCCCTCGATGACACAACACTGCCTTCCCTGGATGATGTTCAGTCCGCCACCGCTGCACGAACGATGTGCCGGTCTTGACGTAAGTCTGTAATACGTGGATGTACAGAAACTGGTCGACAGGTGTGGGAGTATTCCACAGACCACTGCTGAAAGCACAGCAGGTTTTTATCAACACGTGCAGCATCAATGCAGCCATCCAGCTTCCCGCAGAATCACAATGTGGAGCCATTCAAATGTCTGCAATTGATCAACATGAGTAGGAACTCGTCGGTGGGGCATGGTTGTACTCAAGAGTGAATCTTGGAATCACGGTTCACCTCTAAACGCAGCACATCTTCTGAGTCAAAACAGAAGGTGCACAGACAAGCTTCCTGAGGGCCATCTGACAGCCGATGGCCGTTGACAGATGAATCTCTAATACTACATCCCCTCAGGATGCACTTATTGTGCCGTGGTGCCACTGAACACAGTACTTCATGTGTTGCCCCTTTTCTCAAATGGTTCAAATGGCTCTGAGCACTATGGGACTCAACTGCTGAGGTCATTAGTCCCCTAGAACTTAGAACAAGTTAAACCTAACTAACCTAAGGACATCACAAACATCCATGCCCGAGGCAGGATTCGAACCTGCGACCATAGCGGTCTTGCGGTTCCAGACTGCAGCGCCTTTAACCGCACGGCCACTTCGGCCGGCCCCCTTTTCTCGGCGGACATGCCACTGTAAAGTAAATGACGGGGGGGGGGGGGGGGGGGAGGTACCTTTTACCAGTGCTAGTCACTCCCTTTGTTGCAGTTCCACTCCCAAATGGAGCGATGAGTAAACGAATGTCTATATGCTGCCGTACGAGCACTGTTCTATCTTCCTGGTCTTATGTCAGATGTTCATTGGTTGCAGTCGAATCGTTCTTCAGTGTGCCACAAATTCCGAGGTGCTAAATTTCACATCAGAAAAACTAACGACTGTTTAATGTGACCTTCAACATCTTTGTTCTGCAAAAATGGTGGAAAGTGAGTCAAATGATTTTCCATCCATATTGACCCTTCTCTTCGTCAGAAGCGGTGAGATAGTAAAGAACCCCGGTTTCTGGACGACCTCCATTTGGACAGCAACCTAAAAAAAATTTAAAAAATAAAAAGTCTCAATGCACGCTTACCATAACCGTCTTTGCTCCCAATTTCGCCGAAAGTCGTTTTGACTTTTCATTTGGCGGAGTCAGTCCTTCCTAAAATCATTTATTTTTCGGTTTCTTCACATTTTTCAACTGGCCCTTTCGCCTTAGCTTCCGTGCGCCTTCTATTTATTCCATTCCGTAGTGACTTGTATTTCTGTATTCTTAGATTTTCCTGGACATTTTTGTACTCTCGTCTTTCATCGATTTGCTGAAGAACTTCATCTGTTACTTTCTTCTCAGTTACCTTCCTTGTCCCAACCGCTTTCTCTCCAGCTTCTGCGATTGCCCTTTTCAGAGATGTCAACTCCTCTTCAGCTCAACGGTCTACTGAGCTATTCATTATCTTAGTATCTATAGTCTCACACAACTTCAAATGTTTCTCTTCATTCCTTACTTTTGCATATCCCATTTCTTAGCGCATTTGTTCTTTACGACTAGTCTCTTAAACTTCAGCTTACTCTCCATCATAATCAAATTGTGGTCTGACTCTATATCTGCCCCTGGGTTGGCCGTCCTATGCAGTATCTGATTTGGAATCTATGCCTGACCATGATATAATCTAACAAATTTTACTGTATCTGCCGACCTTTTTCTAATATACTACCTCCTTTTTTGATTCATGATCAGACTATTCGCTATTACCACCTGAAATTTACTGCATAACTCAAGCAGCATTTCTACTCTCTCATTCCTACTACGAAGACCATATTCTCCCATAACCATTTTTCTGGTCCCCTCCCCTACAACAGCATTCCAGCGTACCATGGCTATTACATTTTCGTCTCCCTTTTCGTATTGAATTATCTGTGCAATACTGTCATATACTTTCTCCATCTCTTCATCTTATGCTTGCGATATCGGCAAGTATACCTAAACTATTTTTGTCGGTGTTGGTTTGCTGTTGATTTTGAAGAGAACAGTTCTGTCACTGAACTGTTCACAATAACATATTCTCTGCCCTGCTTTCCTGTTCATAACGAATCCTACTCCCGTTATACCATTTTCTGCTGCTGTTGATATTGCCCTATCTGATCTGACCGAAATTTTTGGCTTCTATCCATTTTACTTCACTGACGCCAACTACATCTAGACTGTGCCTCAGCATTTCCCTTTTCAGATCTTTTAGGTTGTCTACCACGCTCAAACTTCTGATGTTATACACCCCTGCTCGTAAAACGTTATCCTAACGTTGGTTATTCAATATATTTCTCATGGCCACCTCTCCTTGGCAGTCCCCTACTGGAGCTCCAAATGAGGGACTACTCCAGAATCTTTCACCGACAAACCGAGCGAGGTGGCGCAGTGGTTAGTACACTGGACTCGCATTCGGGAGGACGACGGTTTAATCCCGTCTCCGTCCATCCTGATTTAGGTTTTCCGTGATTTCCCTAAATCGTTTCAGGCAAATGCCGGGATGGTTCCTTTGAAAGGGCACGGCCGATTTCCTTCCCCATCCTTCCCTAACCCGAGCTTACGCTCCGTCTCTAATGACCTCGTTGTCGACGGGACGTTAACCACCACTAACCTAACCCCCTAACCTCTTTCACCGACAGAGAGATCATCATGTCATTTCTTTCAGTTACAGGCCCTTTTTCCTACGTATACGCATTATGTATCTTTAGTGCCGTAGTTCCTATTGCATACACATGCCGTTGGTCATTGCTGATTCTTCCCAATTCTATGGCAGTTTAGTGACCCTAGGACAAGAGAGTGCCATAAACCCCTATCCGCTCCGCCGTTCTCTTTGACAAGGCCGTTGGCAGCATGAGGGTGACTTCATACACCGGAAATGTTCGGCCCGTATTGCTAACGATTTTTATTCAAAATTTAAGCGGTGACACGGTTAGATTACTAGTCAAAAACTCTACCCTTTGACCACGGGTGCTTTTTCAAATGTATTATGAACAAATGTAAAATTTTCTTTAAATCCTCTCCAGCTAGCACCAAGCCAAGGTACGCCACGCCATTACCAAATGTCACAAAAACAACGAAAAACAGTCACAAAGCAGACACTGCAGATGACTGAAAAATGTGTGAAGGGACTGCTTCACTTCACGTAAGCGTGAAGCTTGAAATGTGAATTTGGCAACATGATCTATGTGAGCAGAAGAGTCACGTCATTGCAACAGCTCACATTGGTTTCGCAAGAGAGGTTAAAAGTTTTAGAAGAACGTCTTTCAGCCTGCTGGTATGGTGAAAAAGCTACAAGCTGTAGCCCTGAAAGACATTCTTGGGAAACAGTGGGTGATGGAGACCGCTTATGAGGCCAGACAGAAGTCCACAGTCGCTCATTGCCGACGAAAGAGCCTCGCTGCTTCAGACCAGGCTTCCGAGCATTTAGTCCAAACTTTGTGATGCAATAGACCAGCTATTGGGTCGAGTCTATGACGCACTGCTACAGTTCGCCAAGATAACTTCCATCTCTCACACTGCTACCAAGCCGGCCTACCAGACTCTGCAGCTGTGAGCTGCCAACCTCGCAAACACTGAAGAAGAATGGAATACTTCTACCTATGGCTTGTTGAGCAGAACTGTTAATGGTTGATGCACTTACAGCTGTCGCCGTATTAGGGACGCACACTACCCACCGCTGCCCCCTACTGATACCTATAGGCAGTCATTGACATCCTCGGGCTTCCTTGGTGCGAGGGCTATGCTGTGGACCATCTACATACCATGCAGACCTGCTGAGAGATTATCCGAGCACAACCCTCCCGACGTCAATGAGAGTGCCCTGGTAATTTTTTGTTTCCTTCCTGGTGAGCCTTGCTCGTCAGATGGGCCACGCCGTTTGCCTCCAAGACGTGCCAGCCACACGACACCATGATTACTTGAGCCGCACGTCGAGGGCTACGCCCGGCGGAGTTTGCTGAGAAAGCTTCAGCAACTTCCGAGGAGACGCAGGACCATCTGTGGCTTGGGCGTCGACACAGAAGACAATAAACGATTTAAACTAAAGCTCCTTGATTTCATTCATGATATAGTCTGCCTAATAGAACTAGAATGAAGAATATTGTTGATACTGTTCAGATTATAATGTGTGATGTTCCTAAAACTATTACAGTTGGTAGAATTAATGCGATTGTTCCAGCAATGTTGTATTATAAGCGCCCAGTGCACCGACTGGCTAGCTCCACTATACTCCGTCAATGTGACAACAATAGAGATCTCAACCCAGACCCCAACAAAATTGGCGTTAGAAGTATCTACATCAGCCGTCGCCGCCTTAGTGGAACCACGTCTGCAGTGTCATCACCATCATCATCATCATCTAGTCTTCCATCTCGGCACAATGTAGTGTAGTGAGTGAGCCTTTTTGTATTAGCCTTTCGGACTGTGTTCTTGGTTTTGCTCAAGTCAGAGCATAAGGATTTTAGTTCCACTCTTAAAGGGACGTTTGTGAAACCCCAGGAACCTGCAGACTTATCATTTTTTTAGAGGTAACACCAGGGAAATGTGTTCAACGCCAGTGAGGTACGAATTTTTTAATTTACGTGGCTGTGAGGTGCCTTAGACTAAGTCAGTACCAGGTACATGTGACGTTTGTACAAGATTTAGGCAACTGGCACAGAACTATTCCGAATCATATTAGGTTATGATCTGGCATGCGAATTAATTTGTTCTATTGTTGCGTGTAGCATAAGTGAACCTTTCCCATATCTTTCTTTTGTAACGGCAGAAGCAAAATCCTTAAAAAGGGAGAAACATACGCTGCTACTATAGGACAAACTGTCACTGGTTTTACAGAGCAAGTAAAAACGCATGAGGAGGAAAGTTAAGAGCTGTGTAAGCGGACTGGATCTCTATAAGCTACGAACAGTAATGCAGTCACCGGCTGGTCACGCTAAGTGCACGTTCCCCCCCCCCCCCCCCCCTCTTGATCCGTCAGCAGCAAGCTTAATAACCCCTTATTCCGGAAAAACAACGGACGACGTCTCTGTGTTCATTAGAAATGCATTAGCTAAATCTGAGTTGTGCAATTGGACGACTGAAACATGGTTGCGTATGGCTAAATTACGATTAATAGACGAAGCTAAAGTTTATGTAATGTGTAACGTATCATGAGGTACTTAGCAAGACAGGAATATTCTGGAAGCTAGTTGATGGTTTGCACGAGCACTATCCGAAGCAGAACAGCGCGACATTTTGAAGGGTGAAACTGACTAATTTAGTGCAGAAAACGAATGAGTCAGTGGACTCTTTTTCGGAGAGAATACTGAAGATTAATGCTGAAACATACGAGCTGACGCAAAGAGCAGAAGGTGATGCAGTTACCTTGCGTGAAGCAGAAAATCTTTTCCTTTTGGTTGTTTCAGGATGGAGAATCCATGTGACCTGGCAGAATCTATTAGGATTGCCACAGGGTTGAAGGAAATAGATACTGCGGTGAAAGGGCGTAATGACCATCGGGTCTTCGTTTCTGAAGTTAAGAGCTACAGATGTGGACATAAGGGCCATCTGCAGAAGCTATGTGACTCACCAGATTGTTGTCGTTGTGATCAAGGTGGTCATAAGGCGCGATGTTGCAGGAATAAGAAACAAGGAAAGCATCAAAAGTAAAAGCGTTCGTTAAACACAAATCGCAATACGTTGCTCATCAGGAGGCACTTCCAGTAGAACAGAACACTGCTCAGGACGCATGCAGAGACTCAAAGCTTCTTATTACCTACAGTACAGGGCAAGGAACAAAAGAACTTAAGAACTTAGTAGACTCAGGTGCACACGTGTCAGTCGTTAGTCTGGACCTCATAGGCAGGAAGAGACTTAGGTCTCCACAGTATAAGTTACGTGAAGTACCTGACAGTGACATGAAGTCATTAGAGACAACACTGCTCGACTTTAGCAGTGGAGCCAATACTTTCAGAGAATAGATGGAAGTGTTTCCAAATGTTGGTGAAGCTTATTCTGTAATTCCTGTACTAGACTTTCCAGATAAATATAGCGCCAGAACCGACCTTTAGCGTTACACGACTGAACTCAGTAGAACTTTATTTCTGCTGGGAACAACAACGGCAACCAAGTGTGGAGCGTCGGTTGTGGTTTTGTGTATACTCCTATGATGCCAAATACCAAACTCTGGTGACCATCAGAGCGAGGAACTATCCAAAATGATTATATAAATTGATTAAAAACAAGGATACTGTCACGCAACAGAAACGTCTTACTTGAATATTAGTAGGGGTCGTCCAATGAAACATGAAACAAATGGATACCACACCATTCACATAGATATACACTCCTGGAAATTGAAATAAGAACACCGTGAATTCATTGTCCCAGGAAGGGGAAACTTTATTGACAGATTCCTGGGGTCAGATACATCACATGATCACACTGACAGAACCACAGGCACATAGACACAGGCAACAGAGCATGCACAATGTCGGCACTAGTACAGTGTATATCCACCTTTCGCAGCAATGCAGGCTGCTATTCTCCCATGGAGACGATCGCAGAGATGCTGGATGTAGTCCTGTGGAACGGCTTGCCATGCCATTTCCACCTGGCGCCTCAGTTGGACCAGCGTTCGTGCTGGACGTGCAGACCGCGTGAGACGACGCTTCATCCAGTCCCAAACATGCTCAATGGGGGACAGATCCGGAGATCTTGCTGGCCAGGGTAGTTAACTTACACCTTCTAGAGCACGTTGGGTGGCACGGGATACATGCGGACGTGCATTGTCCTGTTGGAACAGCAAGTTCCCTTGCCGGTCTAGGAATGGTAGAACGATGGGTTCGATGACGGTTTGGATGTACCGTGCACTATTCAGTGTCCCCTCGACGATCACCAGTGGTGTACGGCCAGTGTAGGAGATCGCTCCCCACACCATGATGCCGGGTGTTGGCCCTGTGTGCCTCGGTCGTATGCAGTCCTGATTGTGGCGCTCACCTGCACGGCGCCAAACACGCATACGACCATCATTGGCACCAAGGCAGAAGCGACTCTCATCGCTGAAGACGACACGTCTCCATTCGTCCCTCCATTCACGCCTGTCGCGACACCACTGGAGGCGGGCTGCACGATGTTGGGGCGTGAGCGGAAGACGGCCTAACGGTGTGCGGGACCGTAGCCCAGCTTCATGGAGACGGTTGCGAATGGTCCTCGCCGATACCCCAGGAGCAACAGTGTCCCTAATTTGCTGGGAAGTGGCGGTGCGGTCCCCTACGGCACTGCGTAGGATCCTACGGTCTTGGCGTGCATCCGTGCGTCGCTGCGGTCCGGTCCCAGGTCGACGGGCACGTGCACCTTCCGCCGACCACTGGCGACAACATCGATGTACTGTGGAGACCTCACGCCCCACGTGTTGAGCAATTCGGCGGTACGTCCACCCGGCCTCCCGCATGCCCACTATACGCCCTCGCTCAAAGTCCGTCAACTGCACATACGGTTCACGTCCACGCTGTCGCGGCATGCTACCAGTGTTAAAGACTGCGATGGAGCTCCGTATGCCACGGCAAACAGGCTGACACTGACGGCGGCGGTGCACAAATGCTGCGCAGCTAGCGCCATTCGACGGCCAACACCGCGGTTCCTGGTGTGTCCGCTGTGCCGTGCGTGTGATCATTGCTTGTACAGCCCTCTCGCAGTGTCCGGAGCAAGTATGGTGGGTCTGACACACCGGTGTCAATGTGTTCTTTTTTCCATTTCCAGGAGTGTATTACTCTACTTTCTAGCTATGAATGGAAATAGCTGGTCATTATAACAAGTTGATTTATTTTCACTAAACATGATAATTGTCCACTGATACATTAAAAAGAAGCATTGATAAACATACAAGGAACTATAACTCTTAAGCACAACGTTGTCGCAGGTGGGTGGGGAAAATAATTCACCGACATGGCTAGTGACTACTTTAAGTTGTCAGTTAAATGTAGAAAGTACGCAGAAAGACAGAAGCGAACACCATAAGACTGCCAGAATGCGCATTAAGAACTACAGGCTGGGATGCGTGACTTGAAAATTAGGTACTTAGCTCTGCAAGGGAATGCAAATAAAAATCGTGTGGGAACAGCTTTGGTGGGTGCGATGACGGCACATCTTATCAAATACGTGGGGCGCAAATGATGGAAGTGGTGGTAGCAGCAGCTATGAAATATGATTTCAGCCGTCTCTTTGTACTTAATGCTGAAGCGCAGACATCCTTCTAGTGGCACCAAGGCTCGTCTCATCAGTCATCTCTTAAGAAGTCTCGCTCCTCCCGCCCTAAATTCTTACATGAAGTCATCACACTGCAAAAACCTAAAGTTAAGTGTTCTCCATGAAAATCTGAAGTCCGGATTTTCTATGTGAACGCTCTGTAGTTTGGCTGTCTTTTCGCCAGATCGCTAACTCGCCGCCCAGTGGGCGCAGAGATTATGAGCTCCGATGATAAACTATCTCCTACTCCTTTTTATCTCATTATTCTTAAGCTAAAATTTCAGAAGACGTCTACTACACCTTGACATGATTCTGAAACTGATGAATGGCAAACTCGGTAAATAGGTCCAATGTCAAAAGCGCACAAAATGCAGAGAAGGGGATGGTAAGCCAATATGAATCCTATATTCTGAAAAAGACATTAGTTGTCGTGGCCGCGGATTCGACAGCGTTTCCCATAGTGAGCTATGAGAATAAACATCTCTGTAGAGGTTTTTTATTCCGTAAAGGTGAGCGTGCTATCAGTACCTCTGCTGTTCCTTAAACTGATCCCAAAGTCATTTCGATGTCTAGTATCTCATTTGTCTTCTTGACCATTCTAATTAAGGGGTGTCATACCTCACGAAGGATGTACTCGCTATCACGATTTGCCAGCGGTTGCTTTGCTCAGTATTTTTCTTAATGACACAGTATCAAATGCGTGTCTGCGTCAGAACCTTGGTGTAATCATAATGCTTTCCTTGTAACTCTATCAGGCAATGTTCTGTGACTGCTAACTTGTTCTCTTGCTACAATCTGGTGTGCTGTAGATTTTATCGGCAACGATCTTCGACAACACGTACCTTCTGACCAATGTATGTCTTACCAAATCTACAAGATATCTGATAGACACCAGATTTCCCTAGTCCAAGGTCGTCTTTCCCAGCACCAATCAGCGACTGTGTTTTGACTGGTGTTCAGAAGACCGTCTTAACTCGGTGTTTCTGAAGAATTCGTGCTATCTTCTCGAAAAAAGAGCCACAAAAAGAAATAACTGCAATGGCCACATCCTCCTGAAAACCCTTTTCTGGTTACACAACTTGTGCATATGTAGGACTGTCCAAATTTGCCGCTTCTCGTAGCCATTCTTCTGGAATACTGCTCTCAGATGTTAAAGTTCTTGGCTGATAGTTCCTTTTCCAGCGCGAGCCCTATGTAACGAAGTTTTGAGTATGCCGTTCCTCTGAGCTGGGTGATGGCAGCTGTCTGCACGTAAGTATAGGTCGGTCTGCGTCTTCTTCCAGTACACGCTGAGGCCCAAAGTGCCGTCCGGTCTTCTTTTCACTAGGATATCTAGAAAGGGGAGTATTCCATCCACTTCCATTGTAAAATAGATGTTCTGGTGTATGGAACTGAAGTGTATAAGGAAGTCATTCAGCACTTCTCTTCCATGTGGCCATATAACGAAGGTGTCATCTACATCTACTTGATCAAGGACTTTCCACATCATTCTCTGAAATTCATTAGTACACAGTTACAGAGAAAAATAATCGTGTAACACGAGGCAATGTCACAAGGTACACCAACCATGGAGGTGTTACTAACTTAAGTGCGAACATGTTTGCTGAGGATTTGTTTCCATAATAATGTATCGCCAGGTGAACGAAATATGGTTCAGATTCACGTAGATGCTGATATACCCGAAGACGTCTTGTGTGGTAGGGCCATTAAAAAGCAATGAGGAACTATATAAAATTCGTTGTTTTGTACGCAGAAGCATAGCACGCATTAGTAATATAAAAGTAAAGTTTATGGTTCCTCTTATCCTAGATGATATTTGACAAGGGCTGTTCTGGATGTAGAAGACATTGATAGGTCACGTGAAGATCAGGGCTGCAAGCAAGCCATTGGCGTACCTGCATTACTTAAGAAATTGGATCACTTGCAAGGAATGGTCGCCAAATTATGGAAGCTTCGTTACTATGACTTTGCAGCTTTGCCTGTTACACGTATCTCCATAGGTAACAATACTCCAGTCTACAGGAAACCATACTGTTTCCCCAAGAATTTACGAATATTGACCGTCAGCTGACAGAGGGTTTAATAGTGACAGCCCATGTTGTCATCGTCTCAAAGAAGCCATTGGGTGGCGCTAAGAAGTACAGATTCTGTTGCGATTATAAATACCTGAATACCAAAACCGTAACTGACCCATATCCTGAGACATTGGACAATCTGAGTCAATGTAAATACTTTTCAACAATAGACCCAAGAAGTCGGTGTCACCAGCTGGCAGTAGTTCCAGAAGATAAATTGTGAACTGCCTTCAAAACATCGTTAGGTCATTACCAGTACTGAAGAAAGCAATTTGCACTTAAAAACCCACTGGCAATGTTCCAAAGACTGCTGGATGGATTTCTTAAATTCTTCCTGATCTTAAATCAAAAACGTGTGCTCTATCTGAATGACACTGTATTTCAAGAAACTTGGAAGAACACATCAAGCGTTTGAAAGAAGTATCTAACAGACTAAAAACAACATGTCTAACGTTGAGTGCCGATAAATGCCATCTCACATGCACAGCAAGGAAATATCTTGGCCATGTAATTAGTGCAGAAGGAGAACAAATTGATCCCCAACTGATTTCAGTAGTTTGCGCCATTGCAACATCACAAACAACCAGTCAAATTCAGGAATTTGTAGGCCTGAGTGAGTCAAAATTTAGAAGGTAAAGAGCATGCTGTAGTCTTCGTGTCTGCACGACATAAAAAGACAGAGTGGAATTGTTCTACATTAGAAAAGTAGCTGCTAACAGTGATTTATGAAATTACATGCTTTCGTTACAATGTGTGTGGTAAAAGTTCAAACTATTAACGGATTACACATCGGTAAAATGGTTGTGAGGATTAAAGTATCCTTCTAGGAGATTAATAATGTAGATGCTCCGACTATGTGAATTTGATTACGTCTTTGAAGAAGACATGACATCGACTCCCAGGCAACTAAACTGCAGCCATAGTTTGTGACACATGATAGTTTATTCTGCATTTTGGCAAGGTGCAGACATGTTTAGTAGTTCCCGCCAAGTTTCAGGGGCAAAGTTTTGCAGCAAGCACATGACCACATGCTAGCAGGTCACGGTGATATGCACATAGGAGAACTGTAATAAATACTGGTGGAAAACTAGGAAGAGTTTCAAAAACATAGTATATGTTGTGAAAAAAGAGTTGATCTGAGCCATCGAAAAATTCTGTACCAACGGCTGCCAGGTGCAAACAAGCTTTTTGAAATGCTTGGATTGGACATTTTAGGACCTTTTAATAATGCCCATGGAGAATTATGTACTTATTAACAACAATAGATCGCTTTTTTTGATACATCGAAATGGCAGCGATCCCAGCTCTACAAGCTAAAACAGTTACAAAATCCTTAGTAAATAACTGGAGCCGGCCGCGGTGGTCTCGCGGTTCTAGGCGCGCAGTCAGGAACCGTGCGACTGCTACGGTCGCAGGTTCGAATCCTGCCTCGGGCATGGGTGTGTGTGACGTCCTTAGGTTAGTTAGGTTTAAGTAGTTCTAAGTTCTAGGGGACTGATGACCACAGCAGTTGAGTCCCATAGTGCTCAGAGCCATTTTTTTAAATAACTGGATCCTCAAGTTTGAAGTATCAGATATTCTACTTGCAGACCAAGGTACAGATCTCATGACAAAGTTAAAGAAAGAGTTGTGTCATATGCTCTACATTTGTAAGTTATGAACAATCCCTTTCCACCCACAAGAATGTGAGTAAGCAGAAAGAGTTCACAGGACGACTTCCGAAATGTTGAGCCATTACATTTACAGCAAACACGCTACTTGGGATACATACCTAGCATTCATAATTTTGGGATACAGTTCTAAAGTTCACACCAATACCAGTCTTTCACCACATGAGATGGTATAGGCAGAGAAATGTCATTCTATTCTGACGTGATAAAATTCGAGCTTGGAGTTAACAGCTAGTCAGTTACACTGTTTACAAAACGTTTACATGAATTTTCGCAAAGGGTGGAAAGAGCCAACACAAAAGCATCAGAACGTCAGAAACAGACAGGGAAACAGATAGGGAACCTGCCACAATACAGAGTTGGTCTGTGGCTACTATTAACGAACCCATGCACACCAAAAAGCCAACTCAAACTCTATTAACTAGGTATCACAGACCATGTCAAGTCATTGATATGACATCACAGTAAACGTTACGTTGCTACTGCCAACAAAAGCATCTGTTGTTCACATAAGCGGAGTAGTATCTTTCTAATGTGTTCTGCTGACAATGGACAGTAATTCACGTCACTCTGGACTCCATGTTGATGCTCCACTGGTTTGTTGTCTGTAGTGATTTGTTTTTCGAATTAAAAGATTTCTAGTGTCGTGTCAAATGGCATGGTCGATTTATCTGCCACCAGAGATTATTTCAGTTATGAAGTAAGTAAGAATCGTTATGTTCTGAGGAGCAAAATGTTATGTCCTCATTTCAAATGATACATGTGTTTAAAGGTGGCAAAAATAGTCTGTGGCCATAGGAATCTGGACAGGCAAGCAAATGATTAGTAAGTTGACACAAGCAAACTGAAAATAAATATTACTCAAATTGGTGCTGAAGAAGTGTTGTATTGTTGACAACTTGTGGCAGCTGTGGCTAGCTATAAACAGAGGCATGACATGGGTGTGCATTTTTGTACCCTGAATGTTTTCTGGTGGAGCTAGTATCAACAGCCTGGTGAAATGTTCAGCACCAACTAGCAACACAGAACTAGTCTTGAACTAGCTAGAAGAAGTTACCCAAATGCCTGCTGTGTAGTACACTGCCCTGGCGGTCTTCATTGGTCGGTGGCCTGGAGGTTCTCTATTGGTCAGGTCATCCCATTGGTGCTGATGTTCACACGTGGCACCCACAGGAATTTTCATTGAGGAACTGGCTCTGCCAGTATTGATAAGCTATGATAACACACTTTCCGATTCGAGTGTCCCTCTTGAGGGCAGACGGTGCGGGCATTGATGCTCTCAGGTATCACCTTGGCTGGGCTGGGGACAGGCTTGGACGATGGTGGTCAGTCACTAACTGGAACTAACAACATCTTCTAAGGTCAGTACCGTTGTCGCGTTGGAACATCGGACATGCCTGTGGTGAGGTGCCTAGTTCGGCATGGTCGCCATTAACGCCAGGCTGGGCGTGAAGCTGTTGGAGATAGTCAGCGGCTTGCGTCACACAAAGAAGACAGTGCTGGGCAGATGTAGGTCCAGAAGCCTCAAGAAGCTGAGGCACGGGACAATTGCCAGACGAGACGACCGTCAGTACAGGAAGGGTTGCTATGTGGACAAAAATCTGCCACACGAGATTAGTCGAGCGGTCTAGGGCGCTGCAGTCATGGACTGTGCGGCTGGTCCCGGCGGAGGTTCGAGTCCTCCCTCGGGCATGGGTGTGGGTGTTTGTCCTTAGGATGATTAAGGTTAAGTAGTCTGTAAGCTTAGGGACTGATGACCTTAGTAGTTAAGTCCCATAAGATTTGACACAGATTTGAACAAAAATCTGGTGTATCGATTGCTGTCTTTCGTAGTTGGACGCACCATAATTCCAGTCGAGGCAAATGAATGGCTTCTGTATATCACAAAGAGAACTACCTGAGTGTTTTACCAACTGATGTTGGCATTCTAAAGGCATTCTTACTGATGTGGTATGTGGTCTTATGTACTAACATGCAGCGAGTGTAGCCACTTGCTAACAGCTTTCTGCACGGAAGTCTGTGGGCGCTGTGAAACTATTCATTTGTTATTTGTGGCATGTGTGGCGTGCAGCATTGTGTACTCCGTAGCAAAGTCGGCATAACTATGCTATTACATGATGTGGGCTGCATTAAGTGTATCAAGCAGAAACTGACTGTTTATTGCTGTGAGCCTAAATCTGTTGGGTACTCCAGTGGCTTTAATAGTTTATTGTGATATTCCTCTTTAATGATTGACCCTGTGGTTCATTCTTATTGCATTAAGATTATTTATTTTTTGTGAAAGAGCTGTTACGTATGTTATTGTATAAGACGCTATTGATTCATATGGGTAGCTGGTATTATAGTTGTCTGGTGAAGATAATTATAGTATATCAAGGTTAGTTATAGGTCATAATCACTAATTCTAGATAAGGTTAAGTATTCTTTGGCATCGTAAGTTTACAGTTATTATTTCTGGTTATGATCGACTGCCAGACATTGTAAATCACTACGTTGTGGCCTGGTTCTCCATTATGGGGCAAATTGAATTTATTCTGCATTCTAATACTTAGGATCGTGGTACCCGTGAATCAAAATCATCATGGGACCCGTGACTCAAAATCATCCCTTCCTAAACACCACTGGGAATTTTTGTAACCAGAAACTCGCAAACATGGTTGGTGTAGTGTGAAGGAGCACAATCTTAGTGAAACATAACATTTTCTGGAAATTATGGCACTGGATACAATTGCAACATATCAAGATACTTGTTTGATGGTACAGTCTGCACCGAAAAGAAAAAAGAACATATAACTTTATCATGCATGAGGGCACACGACACGGCAACTTTAGGAGTATTACGTTTGCAGTCGGTGAAGGCAAAGGAATTTTCAGAAGCCCATATTTCGACGTTCTAGTGATGAACATAACTACAGGCCTTAAATGTGGCCTCTTTCATAAATCATAATGGAACTCATTAAGCATGTAAGTAGGCTGTTTAAGTTTTTATATTGGTAACGCCACGTAGCGCTCTGTATGTGTTGTGTGCAGTCTGTGGCTAGTTTGCATTGTTGTTTGCCATTGTAGTGTTTGGCAGCTGCATGTGAACAGCGCGTAGCGTTGCGCAGTTGTAGGTGAGCCGCCAGCAGTGGTGGATGTGGGGAGAGAAATGGCGGAGTTTTGAAATTTGTAAAACTGGATGTCATGAACTGCTATATATATTATGACTATTAAGGTAAATACATTGTTTGTTCTCTATTAAAATATTTCATTTTCTAACTATGCCTGTCAGTAGTTAGTGCCTTCAGTAGTTTGAATCTTTTATTTAGCTGGCAGTAGTGGCGCTCGCTGTATTGCAGTAGTTCGAGTAACGAAGATTTTTGTGAGGTAAGTGATTTGTGAAACGTATAGGTTAATGTTAGTCAGGACCATTCTTTTGTAGGGATTATTGAACGTCAGATTGCGTTGAGCTAAAAATATTGTGTGTCAGTTTAAGCACAGTCGTGTATAATTGTTCTAAGGGGACGTGTCATAAGCATACCTGTAGCAAATTCCAATCGTTTGGATCTGTCAGCCAGTTTGAGAGGGTACAACAACTGCAATTTGTAACACAAGAAACGGAGACGTTTCTTTAAAAACTAATGAACAGCAGACTTTTCAGACCTAATTCTCGAGCACACGCATCCATTGAGTTTTTGGGGTCGCCTTAGGTAGTTGTCCGGAGTACCTTCTATACACTCGTCACTTAGCGAATACCTGTCAGAATGGGATTTGTCCAACATACTACAGGTAACCTTTAATTTCTTATGCCAGGAATTAATATTATTTCTATGTGATAAGTCCTCGTTGTACATGCGACGATATTCACGTTGAACATTGGCTAGGGATTCGAATTTAGCAGGCTACAGGACACAGTGAACTTTCGTCTGTATGTTCCACATCTCAACTGAATTGGCCTGATCCGCAGCTACTAAAGAGTTCGTTGTGTTGCATCATCACCCGCGTGCTCACACCAGTGAACACCATACTGCAGAATTTCGTTATTGAACGTCAGGATGTACAACGTGCCTGACATCTCACTGTGGCTGAGGGCAGAGCGTGATGTTGTTGTTGTTGTTGTGGTCTTCAGTCCTGAGACTGGTTTGATGCAGCTCTCCGTGCTACTCTATCCTGTGCAAGCTTCTTCATCTCCCAGTACCTACTGCAACCTACATCCTTCTGAATCTGCTTAGTGTATTGATCTCTTGGTCTCCCTCTACGATTTTTACCCTCCACGCTGCCCTCCAATGCTAAATTTGTGATCCCTTGATGCCTCAAAACATGTCCTACCAACCGATCCCTTCTTCTAGTCAAGTTGTGCCACAAACTTCTCTTCTCCCCAATCCTATTCAATACCTCCTCATTAGTTACGTGATCTACCCACCTTATCTTCAGCATTCTTCTGTAGCACCATCGTGATAGTGTTTGTTAATTGCGTGGGTGGGAGGTTATTGCAATTACACACCACATTGTTGACGCTAAGTAAATTAATAAGGTACTTACTAACTTACACAAGTTTCATCTTTTCGTTTCGTTTTTGTTAGCCATAAGAAGCTTTCATAACTGCGCCATGACTCTACGGACGCACTGTATTTGTTTTGTTACAAGTGGTTTACCGTTTGGTTATTTGAAGTTTGGATGCTTAATAAAATAATTGTTAAATTTCACTTCGCGCTCGGGCGTTAGGCGGGTGCAGCGGGGTGAAGAGAGTGCAAAACAACCAATACACGCTGATATCATACGGCCCAAATTTTCGCGCGTGGTCGATTGCTGTTACTGATGTCTTGCAAGCGTGTTTGTCTCATGTTTAAAACATGAGATCTGCTTATGCTTCACAGTAAGTGTAGCTTGCTAAGATCTGACAGTTCATACAAGCCACCTCCTCTGGCACTCAGCACCCGGCCGCGTGTGAAACTTGGAGATGTGTCTGCCACGCCTCTTACCTCACAGTCTCGAGTATAAAAACAGAAAGAAAAATTATTTAACAGGTATGTGGGCAAAATAAGTTCAACAAATATTGGCAACTTCAAAGTAATTTTACGCGCATAAAAACGCCTACTACACGAGAGTCTGGAGTCTGAAAACAAAAAAGAAAAATGATTTAATAGGTGTATGAGAAAACCAAGTTCCAAGAAAACATTAGCAGCTTAAGTCATTTCAGGTGAATACAAAAGTATGCTGGATAGATGTAAATGAAAGAACGAGTAATTCCCAGTCTGGTCGGAGATCTTCTCCCCTATAGGACTGGATGTTGTGTTGTACTCACGTTCGTATCGTAATAACTGACAGTCCACTATTGAGGTGGCTGTATGGGCACGTCCCGAAACACAATACAAAAGGTCGAAATAATTTGAGAGATGTATTGAACAATAAATACCAGAAAAAAGATTGAACAAAGAAAGTGGAACAGTATAACAAAACAACTGGAAAACATAGGATGAAGAGAGGCTAATTATAGCCACTCTCTTGCAAGACGTGGCTTCTGAGACTGGTGTGACGCGCTTTACAGTAGCACAGATCTGTTATTTAAGGATTACCCAATTATTTACGTAATCACTCACAGTTCTCATGTACGGAATATTTTTTTGAGTTTCTCGTATATTTGTCCTTTGCAGCACGTAGTTCAACTGATATATTGTACATGTACATGGTCAAGTATTGTTGGTTACTACTACAGTACTTTTTTTCTGTTTAGAATGAAATACAGAGACCCAGTAATTGATCTTCTTTTAATTAGTGACTATGTCTTGTACTTTATTACGTTCTACGTTCGTACTTTGTGTTTTCTGCTTCGTGATGACAAAGCGCTGTTTCTCATTATCTTCTTCCACCTTCCAACCACTTAACTTACGTCTTCCATATCTCTAGTATCCTGATCGTCTACAGAAAGAAGAGTGTAGCCCAAGGAATTTCGTATTTTTAGTTTTCGGCCCTTTTGTAGTTTGCGTCTCTTTTTGCGAAGACCCATCTATCATGTGTCCAAATCAACAAGTAACCATAGCCATCGTCATAATCACCAAAATTGTCAAACTTACATTCAGAAAAGTAGGAACACTGCGTATGTTATTAAGTGAATGCGTCACCAGCTGGTACTTTTGGAGTCGAAGGATTGGTCAGTGATTCATCATTTCTAGCCGACGAGCGAATAATATAATTTTCGCACTCTTCCGATGGGCAAGAACTTTCAGATAAAAGAGATTCTGTTGACGGCTGTAGGTGCCTGCTTAAAACACCATGAAAGGAATCATCTTAAACGAAATCCACTATTAATACAAACACAAAATATTGGAGACCGAGTCACGAATATGATACACCGGCTAGGGTGGCACACAAAAGAGTCCTTCTTTGTGGCGAGGTCTTTTTAAGAAATTTCAATCTCAAACTTTCTCCTCCAAATGAGAAAATATTTTGTTAACCTCCACCTGCATAGGAGGAAATAACCGTCATAAAGAGTAAGATAAATCAGAGCACGCACGGAAAGATTTTCATTTTAGGGAGAAAAATAGCAGCTCTAAATTTTGTTCCGCAGGAAAATCACTGCAGCATTGCGCGACAAAAATACACCTTTCTGCTATGTCACACCACCACATGACTTTTAAGCAGCACTGTCTGAATACCAAGCCGCAAGCAGCTTCATGAAGTAATGCTGTGTCCAAATTGATAGTAATAGCTTGAGGAGATCGACCAGAAAGAGTGTGGACTTTTGCACACAATCTGTACTGCTCTTCAGATCAATACTCATATCCTGTAAAGTACAGATCCCGCTATACTAAAAGAGTGAAATTAGATGTCAGTGACAAGTTCCACGTCATTACAAGCTGGAGACCTACTGTCTCGAGCGAGAGAGGTGGCGCAGTGGTTAGCACACTGGACTCGCACTCGGGAGGACGACGGTTCAATCCCGCGTCCAGCCATCCTGGTTTAGGTTTTCCGTGATTTCCCTATATCGCTTCAGGCAAACGCCGGGATGGTTCCTTTGAAAGGGCACGGCCGACTTCCTTCCCCATCCTTCCCTAATCCGGTGAGACCGATGCCCTCGCAGTTTGGTCTCCTCCCCCAAATCAACCCAACCCCATACTGTCTTGCCAGATTAGGTTCTCCTTGCATTCGACAACAACTGGTAGCCAGAAAAGTAAAAGAACCAACCATAAATATCTGAGTTACATCCTGTGTTTGGTTATTAGTAAGCATACTACAATTCAACTCGACAGCAAGTTTCACATCAGCGCACACTCCTCTGCAGAGTGAAAATCTCATTCTGGAAACATCCCCCAGGCTGTGGTTAAGCCATGTCTCCGCAATATCATTTCTTCCAGGACTACTAGTTCTGCAAGGTTCGCAGAAGAGCTTCTGTGAAGTTTAGAAGATGGGAGACAAGGTACTGGCACAATTTCAGCTGTGAGGACGGGTTGCCAGTCGTGCTTGGGTAGCTCAGGTGGTAGAGCTCTCGACCGCGAAAGGCAAAGGTCCCGAGTTCGAGTCTCGGTCCAGCACACAGTTTTACTCTGCCAGGAAGTTTCATATCTGCGCACACTCCTCTGCAGGGTGAAGATGTCATTCTGAAAACTCGACAGTAAGTTTCCTTAAGACGACTGTGGCATTCAAAGGATCACCACAGCAAACGAGAGCGTGGGCTTCACGTGCTAGAAATCAGCATTTTGAAATATGGATAATACTTTCAGAGTGATTCAGAGGAACTAAATACCTAGATGCCTTTGAACATAATTCGTTCTCGTTTTGCAAGGAACAAAACTTGCATCCGGAGATGGGGTGTTAGTGTGGAGTCATCGTTTTGTGCATAACTCAGTCCGATTCTTGGACTATCACCCATCGTGTGGCGTAGAGGACTCGAAAAAAACTACTATCAGAGCATTTGAAGCTATCAGTATCTAGTGTATAGTTGTCGAGGTTATGTATGTGTCTGCACCAGCAGATGTAAAGAGATTATTAAAAAAAATGTTTCAAGTAGCTCTGAGCACTATGGGATTTAACATCTGAGGTCATCAGTCCCCTAGAGCTAAGAATTAATTTAACCTAACTAAGCTAAGGACATGACACACATCCATGCCCGAGGCAAGATTCGAACCTGCGACCGTAGCGGTCGCGCGGTTCCAGACTGTAGCGCCTAGAACCGCTCCGCCACTCTGGCCGGCTAAAGAGATTGTAGCCTTTTCGAAACACCGTACTGCCCACACTGTTATTTTTGCTCAAAGAAACCCTTAAAGATATTGTATGATGTGTGCAGCATATTGGACACAATGTATAAATAAAGAAATCGCCAGTTGACAAAAACAAACTTGTGTGTTGTCGACTGATTCGATTACACATGCCGCGTGCTTCACAGCAGCTGGAAAAAGGAAAAAAAGCGACATCTGAACATCTCGCAGTTAAATACCATCGCAGGATGAAAAAGCGAAAATGTATGCAACAGAAACGTGTCGGCGCGTCTGCCACGTGACGGCGCACTCGGTAACGAAATTCCGAAGTCGCATTGGTATGCATTGCGGAACTTATTTACTTTTCAGAATAAATTATCGGCTGCGGAGAGCGGCGTTCGTGGGGCTGCCCGCCACTTTACCTGCGCCGAGGGGCTCTTTCTGTGGGCGAACAGGAGGGAGTGGAGTGGGCAGGAGAAGCAAGGCGTGAACAACGCAGATACGCAATTGTTTATTTTTTTCAGTCCGGGGGTTGCGCAGAACTTGGAGGACGCCTCATTACTAGGCGACAGGACTGCGGCTGCGCATAAATACGTCACTGCCCGGATAAGCCAGGTCGCCGACGTTGCAGGCTGACAAAACACACATCATTAGAGTCGGCGCCAGCCATAGCGATGGCGTACACAGCGCTGCCAGCTGAAAAATGGCAGACACGTCGCACCCCTCCCACCCTCCCCTTGCCCAACCCCCTTTTTTTTCAGCCTACGGTGGTTGCTTTTTTTTCCTTTGCCTAATACCAGTTCCAGCTTCAGCTCTGTTCCACACACACGCACACACACACACACACACACACACACACGCACATACTCACCCTTCCCTCACTCGCTTCGCCCCCTCGCACTCGCGTGATTAAGTGTCCGGCGATTGGATTATGAACGAACGCGACTGCTTCCGCATAACAAATAGGCGGCGAGCGCCGTCCGGCCCGGCGCCGGGCGCGCGCGCGCATGCGCACTCGGCTTATCTCCCTCGGGGATCGAACCCGATATATCACGCCCGCCGCACGGAGAGAGCTCGTCATTTGTTTGCGAGGCAGGGACACAGCGCGCGACGAGAATTGCACTGTGGGGTGGGGAGGTACAGGAAATTTCGACGCCGAACACTTACTAGCGGGGAGCGCGTTGATTAACTCCGCGCATAGCTCTGGCGGGGTGCGCGATGCGTTTTCGCGAAACTGTGCCTCTGCCTCGCAGTAATAGGCCGGGCGTCGCCCCCCGTTTGCGGACTGCGCGGGCACTGATTGATGACGGCGATTATTTCCCTGCGGTCGCCGGTTTTGTAGCGGCACAGGGTCGAACCCCGAGAGTAATTAATTATTAACGAAATCTAGGTCGCCACCCCGGCCTCCCGCCACCGCCTGCCACTCTCTCTCATTCGCCCGATCGACCACCGTTCCGAAAAGCGCGAGCGCCTGTGACCGATTTAGCGAATTACTTTTCCCTGTGGAGTTCGCGCCTACCATTAACAGACGGTGGTCGGAAAGGGTACGGTCGTGACGGGAGAAATGGAGGAATTCGATCGTCGATATTGGATTCTGTTCCGTGCGGTTGCCACCGTGTTCATTAGATGTGAAAATTTGCACCAAAACCGAGAGCAGCTGAATGCTGTACTAAAAATGTCGTCTTGGGCTCATGAGCAGTGCTGTCTGCATTTTGTTTATGCTATCGGTCTTCCGACTAGTTCGATATTGTCTTCTGTCTGGTAGTAACTTATCCTTCTCTTCAAAAATGGTTCAAATGGCTCTGAGCACTATGGGACTCAACTGCTGCGGTCATTAGTCCCCTAGAACTTAGAACTAGTTAAACCTAACTAACCTAAGGACATCACAAACATCCATGCCCGAGGCAGGATTCGAACCTGCGACCGTAGCGATCTTGCGGTTCCAGACTGCAGCGCCTTTAACCGCACGGCCACTTCGGCCGGCCTATCCTTCTCTTCGATATTGTCTCCTTGATCAAACAGAAATCGCTGACGCTGCATAACACTTGCATTCGATATTCATTACCTCCAGTGGGTGTCCCTTTTATCGCTTTCTTTACACTTCCCTTTTAGTGCAGCGTAGTAACTGCACTATCGGAAGCCTGAGAGCTGGCTAGAAAAAGATAAGAGACCTTCTGAGAGGAGCTGGCTACCATAAAATTATTCAGAGTCTGAGGCGAAATTCCAGCCTCAGGTAGTCTACCATATGTGACCATTCGCATCCCCCATCACACACACTCAGGCGGAGCAAGGGACGCCTCTTTTTCTCTAAAAGCGCGCGGGATTAGCCGAGCGGTCTCAGGCGCTGCAGTCATGGACTGTGCGGCTAGTCCCGGCGGATGTTCGAGTCCTCCCTCGCGCATCTGTGTGTGTGTTTGTCCTTAGGATAATTTAGGCTAAGTAGTGTGTAAGATTAGGGACTGATGATCTTAGCAGTTAAGTCCCATAAGATTTCACACACATTTGAACTTCTTTTTCTCGAAAAAAGGCAACATTGTTCATAGAATCCCTTTAGCCAGATGTATTTTCCGAAGGTTAGCGTGTGAATATATGTAACCTCGGGAGTGACATCACAAAATAACGTTAAGTTTAAATTTTCAGTATCCAGTGTTCTGTTTGGTTCTTAGTGTTGTTTTTCATAGTGCACGCACTTTCTCGACGTTGCCTACATATCAACTGTCTCATACTTCACTTTCAAAATTGTACCATGGTATGGGAGTGATTTTCTATGTGCATCTCTGCCCCACAGCACTTCTGGTTGGAAATAACACAAATCCAAAAGAGTAGGATATGGCTTAACATCTTTACTTGAGTTTTGCTTAATGGAACTCTCAATGTCTGCCACCACCTGCCGGCGAAACCCTTTCTCTGACAGAAACAGCGGAGTTCCACAGCATCCGTAAATAGAAACTTGACAACAGACATTTGCAAAGAAAACACTGCAGGCTAAGCAACGGAAGAGTACACTTATGACTTCAAATTAGGCAACGGAAGGATAACGATTTCATGTTAGGAATTTGGATAGTAAAGACTTACTGCTGGACGACTGATGGGGTTAATCCTGCAGTGGCAAAAATGGCCGTTTCCAGTTGAGTAATGAGTGCAGAAACAGATCTGAATTCAGAGTATGCAGCAAGTTGTGCTGATGCCTTCTACATTACGCTACGAGTTGGTGAGACGGGCTATCTTTGCGTTAGCTGATTCCGTAGTTCGATCCTTATAAACCATATACACAGTTTTAGTACTTCTCAGCCAGCTAGTTTGCTTTCAGTATCCGCTTTGGGGCTCTGTCTGATGTCCGATCCGAATTTTCCATGTTCTTTCTACCCTTCGGCAACGGCCTTGACACAGTGGATACACCGGTTTCCGTCAGGTCACCGCAGTTATGCGCTGTAGAGCATGGCCGGCGCTTGGATGGGTGACCATCCGGGCCGCCATGCGCTGTTGCCATTTTTCGGAGTGCACTCAGCCTCGTGATGCCAATTGAGGAGCTACTCGACCGAATTAGTAGCGGCTCCGGTCAAAGAAAACCATCATAACGACCGGGAGAGCCGTGTGCTGACCACACGTCCTCCTATCCGCATCCTCCTCTGAGGATGACACGGTGGTCGGATGGTCCCGATGGGCCACTTGTGGCCTGAAGACGGAGTGCTTTTTGCTTTTTCTATACTTCACTACCCCTGCTTACAGTCACTTTGCACGTATCACGTCAATCCACCTGTGCCAAAGTTAGAGTCCACCAATAAAAGCCTTTATCCAAATATTAAATGTTCAACTGTTTGCCTCAGTGCGTGACTCATATGCTTTACTCGTACTTTTTGATAACAAACCTGTTATAGTGACGACTTGTTTCTGTTATAGATTACATGATCACTCATTTCATTAATATGTCTATGTACTTTGCGTGGCATACCTCTATTAATTACAACTCAGTAAGACGTTTCAGTTGTACACCATTATTATTTCTCTTAATTAATTTGGGGAGGTTGCCTTGTCTGTACATCAGCAGAAATCGGACTATAGAACCATAGGAGTATGTGAAACAGCACATCTGGACACTCCACAATGTGCATGTACTGCTTGGACCTTACTCATTAGTTTCTGTAAATTTAGTAATCAGCCCGATAAAGGTATATTTTTTGTAAGAAGAAACTACACTAATTTTTGGCGGAAATTTAATTTAGTTTAATTTCGTACTGGGAAACAATTTCACGAGACTCCGGTATTGTCCAGTTATTCAAGAAAAACAGGATTAGTGATTTGTAAACACCCCCATTCCCCTCCGCCACCGCTCTCACACTCGCACTCACACCCCAAAGTTTAACATTTTTAGTCTACTATTCGTGGAGCACCTTCCTAGTACTGTACAATTATTTCCGAGTGCATGATTTTTTCGGTAATTTTCCTTCATTAACTGAACTAGCAGTACTCCTTCAACCACTGTAGCACGATTCTCTCCTTATGGCATGGAGAGTTATCCTGCTGGAAAACGGCATCGACATCGGAGATGGCATCAAGCATGAACGGATGCAGATGCTCTGCAACATCTTGTTGACTATTTGTGATTTCACAGTCCTAAAACATCTTTCCATAGATGCTCACAACAGTAGCACACCAACAGCAGACCAGTTTTGCTGTTTACGAGATGCTCGTTCTCAAACGCCAGATCATAAGAACCTGCCTCTGTCAAAGTTGATTATGCCAGTGGATTACTCCTGTATCTCCGCTAATATGATTTTCTATTCCTCTCTGTTCTGCATACAGACTGAGTGAACCAAAACTTCTCCAACAAATTTCGAGAGGTTGTTCAAGAATATCTTTGATTATTTTGGTATGAGAGACCCACGGAGTCCGGCTACTCGTTACAGAGCAATAACGGAATTATTATTTATTAGGCTCGTTATCGCTGTCACCCTCGCTTGTGTGAAAATACCTTCATAGCACTGAAGAAGCCTGTAGTATGTTCTAACCAAAACGTAGACAAGAAAAACACAGAATAATGCAACAATCATCAGATGAGGCACTGTACTCACTGCGGGAAAATCTCAACGTAGGGTCGTTGTGCCGCTCTTCTGTTGCCTTCAGTGAACCCTTTCAAGAGGTACACGTCGATCACCGATTCATTAATATACCATCCATAATCTGTGTATGACTATTGACGCGTAACTAACACTGCTGGGAAAGCAAACCCAAGACAGAACCGAGCACTAGGCTGCTAAAACCAAGCTTGAAAGTGAAAAGTAAAATGGATAATGCTGTTGCCAATAGCAGACACCGTGAACGAACGGAATTAAGACAAACAACAAGTTCCGTCGACATCTGCAGTGCTGTGCATTATTTTCAGAGCAATACAGATACGAAACTACACTCATGCTCGTAAATTACGGAAAATGCTGATACATGGTGAAACAACGCTTTGGTGGGCGGTTTGCGGCTTTAAATCACCTCAGGGTATGACCATGCGGTGCATTTGACCTGCGATCGTCGCACGGTGGCGCTGGCAACAGTCCACATACGCAGAGGTGTGTTGGTGCATGTAAGAGTACTGTGCAGCGAGTAAGTGTGCAGAGGTTTTCAGGCTTGATAATGGTGACTGTGTGTTGAAAATGGCTCAAAGAACACATACTGATGACGTTATCAGGTTTAGAATACTAGGGCGACTGGAGGCTGGTCAAACACAGCAGGTCGTAGCATGGGCCCCCCGTGTGCCGCAAAGTGCGATCTCAAGATTATGGCAACGATTCCAGCAGACAGGAAACGTGTCCAGGCGCCCACAGTGTGCAACACCACAAGAAGACCGATATCTCACCATCACTGCCCGCAGACGGCCACGGAGTACTGCAGGTAGCCTTGCTCGGGACCTTACCGCAGCCACTGGAACAGTTGTCTCCAGACACACAGTCTATAGACGACTGAACAGACATTGTTTATTCCCCCGGAAACCTGCAAGGTCCATTCCACTGACCCCTGGTCACAGGAGAGTCCGTAAAGCCTGGTGTCAAGAGCACAGTACATCGTCTTTGGAACAGTGGTTCCGGGTTACGTTCACAGACGAGTCCAGGTATAGTCTGAACAGTGATTCTCGCCGGGTTTTCTTCTGGCGTGAACCAGGAACGAGATACCAACCCCTTAATGTCCTTGAAAGGGACCTGTATGGAGGTCGTGGTTTGATAGTGTGGGATGGGATTATGATTGATGCATGTACACACCTACATGTCTTTGACAGAAGACTTGTATGAGGTCAGGTGTATCGGGACGTCAATTTGCACCAGTATGTCCGCATTTTCAGGGGTGCAGTGGGTCCCACCTTCCTCCTGATGGATGATAACGCATGGCCCCACCTAGCTGCCATCGTGGAGGAGTACCTTGAAACACAAGATATCAGGCGAATGGAGTGGCCTACCTGTTCTCCAGACCTAAATCCCATCGAGCACGTCTGGAATGCTCTCGGTCGACGTATTGCTGTGCGTCTTCAAACACTTCAGGAGCTCCGACAGGCACTGGTGCAAGTATGGGAGGCTATACCCCAGCAGCTGCTCAACCACCTGATCCAGAGTATGAGAACCCGTTGCGCGGCCTGTGTACGTGTGCATAGTGGTCATATTCTATATTGATGTCGGGGTACATGCGCAGGAAACAGTGGCGTTTTGTAGCACACGTGTTTTGGGACGATTTTCTCAACTTATCACCAATGCCGTGGACATACAGATCTGTGTCGTGTGTGTTCCCTATGTACCTATGCTGTTAGCGCCAGTTTTGTGTAGTGCCACGTTCTGTGGCACAACATTCTGCAATTATCCTTAATTTATGAGCGTGAGAGTAGTTGGGGAACAAACCAAACCAAATGCAATTACTCTGTAACGAGCAGCCAGAAAAAGCGCGTACCTTGTACCAAAATATCCAGAAAGTATCTCTGAACAACCTATCAAAGTTTGTCGGTTGAGCTCTAGTTCACCCTGTATACTTTCCTTACCTCTTTACATGCTCGCATGGCCACCATGTAGAACTCAATTTCAAGGTCAACAGCGGCGATAATATTTTCGCTAGTACTGGAGATTACACCATATTTGAAATAATTCCTTGTCTCGTACCCAGTGTGTACGTGGCGTCTCTTAAAGCCTCATTCACAATGGAGGTAGACATTCACGCGCTCTTGTTGCGCGAAACAACTTTCGAGGGGTACCCACAGAAGATTAACTGAGGACACGTTTACATGATGAGCCGGGTCAGTTTTCCCCATTTATAAAATCAGCTTAACAGCGGTAGCTATAATCGCTTTGAACTGCTAGACACGGTTTAATTCGTCAGCCCACCAACATCAGTGATCCATAATACTCTGGCACCTGTTAACTGCATTCCAGAGGTTCCAAGACCCCATACCGCATAAAAACATACGTCACTAACAGTTCATACATTAGCTGCAGCTCCTTCATTACAAACTCCGCTGAAAATGCTAACAAAGATAAAAGGATAACATTTAAAGTTCAGTACATCAACGACCACACACTTACTCAATACTCCAAGTTTCCACAGAAGCAAACTTGATTTTTTATTTGCAGTTCCACAAAGTAAATTCTATCTCTTTCATTAAACAACACTTTCAGCTAGCTAATGTCATTGCGATCTGGGTCTCTACCTATGAGACGGCTGAACATTTACTAAAGGGCATTTCTCGCCTAGACACCTGGAAAATGCTGATCATAATTTCACCCCAGCGTCCTTAGAATCCACTTTTGAATTCTACTGGCTTGCCGTATAGAACATTTGCACTTTTTTTTCAGTAAGGGTCTTTAACTATCGCCTTCAAATATTTTAAAGACTTTTAAGTACGCCGTCAAACCTACCAGAAACGAACTTCCTGCTGCCAGCCAAATACTCAATATTTTACTCGGGATCAAGTAGTTCCCGTTCTGCAGGTAAAGGAAGAATAGCACATAATTAAAAACAAGGGTCGGTGCTGGGGCCACTGCTGTTTCTTATTTATGTAAATGATATGCCTTCTAGTATTACAGGTGATTCAAAAATATTTCTGTTTGCTGATGACACCACCTTGGTAGTGAAGGATCTTGTGTGCAATATTGAAACATTATCAAATAATGTAGTTCATGATATAAGTTCGTGGCTTGTGGAAAATAATTTGATGCTAAATCACAGTAAGACTCAGTTTTTACAGTTTCTAACCCACAATTCAACAAGAACTGACATTTTAATCAGACAGAATGGGCATGTTATAAGCGAGACGGAAAAGTTGAAGTTCCTAGGCGTACGGATAGATAGTAAGCTGTTGTGGAAAGCCCATGTTCAGGATCTTGTTCAGAAACTAAATGCCGCTTTATTTACCGTTAGAACAGTATCTGAAATAAGTGACATTTCAACACGAAAAGTAGTATACTTCGCATATTTTCATACGCTTATGTCATATGGTATTATTTTTTGTGGTAATTCTTCTGATTCAAAAAGGGTATTTTTGGCTCAAAAACGGGCTGTTCGAGCTATGTATGGTGTAAGTTCGAAATCCTCTTGTCGACCCCTATTCAATAGTCTGGGAATTTTGACATTGCCCTCACAGTATGTATTTTCTTTAATGTCGTTTGTTGTTAACAATATTAGCTTATTCCCAAGAGTTAGCAGCTTTCACTCAGTTAATACTAGGCAGAAATCAAATCTGCATGTGGAATGCACTTCCTTGACTCTTGTTCAGAAAAGAGTGCAGTATTCTGCTGCATCCATTTTCAATAAGCTACCACGAGAACTCAAAAATCTTAGCAGTAGCCCAAACGCTTTTAAGTCTAAACTGAAGAGTTTCCTCATGGCTCACTCCTTCTATTCTGTCGAGGAGCTCTTGGAAGAGCTAAAAAATTAAGCAAATTCCAGTGTTACATTCTTGATTTTCTTTATTTAAACTAACGACTTGTCGCCTGAATATGTTTCTTATATTTCATTTTATCTGTTTCTACAATCGTGTTATAATTTCATGTATTGACTCGTTCCATGACCATGGAGACTTCTCCTAAATGTGGTCCCAAGGAACAATAAATAAATAAATAAATAAATAAAATAAATAATGGTATAAAATTAATGTTTATCGATGATTGAAGTGAATTAACAACAAATGTTAGACATGGGTACCATTTGTAAGCGCAGTAATGGCTTATTAAGAGGCGAATTGTGTTCTAGAGGTATAACATGGGATGTAACAGGGTAGCAGGGGGGTGGGGGGGGTGAGGGTGGGTGAGGGGGAGGATGGCGGGCATAGAAGCGTGAAGGAAGCCAGGTTACTGGACTGTAACCTGCAAACTGAAGAGCGAGCGGGCGATTCGTCACTCTCATTCCTACTCTGTCAGAAGAAAAAACTACAGAGTGTTTCACAGTGCTACACCGAGCCTTACGCAGCGCGCCTTATGAATCACTTGCAATACAGTGCACTGGCGTGCCCCAGGGTGGAGAGGGAGTTGAAAGTGTTTACTTTCCCCAAAGTGCGTTTGTACTACATCAAATACAGATTATTAGTAATTAGTATTAGTTAGTATTAGTAGTACTAACGCAAGAAATGCATATGGATGGAATCTAAGCCTCTACAAATCTCTGCACACATTTCTACTTTGCTAGAAGAGAAACTTATACTTAGTCGTTCTGCATGGCAGCTGTATCATTCTTCCGAGAAAGGCAACTTCCCCAGCACGAGAACTGCTCATTTTTCAGTTTACGGACTGACTATAACTCCCCAGCATTTCATGTCCAGTTCCTTTATGTGAGTAGACAAAATAACTTCAGTACTTTCTTTTTTACATAATGGAACTATTTTCAGTTTATTAAGTGCTAATGCTTCACCGTTATTGAGTTTTTATGTACAATGTCTTCCTACAAACAGTGGATGACTGAGAAGTACACTCCTGGAAATTGAAATAAGAACACCGTGAATTCATTGTCCCAGGAAGGGGAAACTTTATTGACACATTCCTGGGGTCAGATACATCACATGATCACACTGACAGAACCACAGGCACATAGACACAGGCAACAGAGCATGCACAATGTCGGCACTAGTACAGTGTATATCCACCTTTCGCAGCAATGCAGGCTGCTATTCTCCCATGGAGACGATCGTAGAGACGCTGGATGTAGTCCTGTGGAACGGCTTGCCATGCCATTTCCACCTGGCGCCTCAGTTGGACCAGCGTTCGTGCTGGTCGTGCAGACCGCGTGAGACGACGCTTCATCCAGTCCCAAACATGCTCAATGGGGGACAGATCCGGAGATCTTGCTGGCCAGGGTAGTTGACTTACACCTTCTAGAGCGCGTTGGGTGGCACGGGATACATGCGGACGTGCATTGTCCTGTTGGAACAGCAAGTTCCCTTGCCGGTCTAGGAATGGTAGAACGATGGGTTCGATGACGGTTTGGATGTACCGTGCACTATTCAGTGTCCCCTCGACGATCACCAGTGGTGTACGGCCAGTGTAGGAGATCGCTCCCCACACCATGATGCCACTTGTTGGCCCTGTGTGCCTCGGTCGTATGCAGTCCTGATTGTGGCGCTCACCTGCACGGCGCCAAACACGCATACGACCATCATTGGCACCAAGGCAGAAGCGACTCTCATCGCTGAAGACGACACGTCTCCATTCGTCCCTCCATTCACGCCTGTCGCCACACCACTGGAGGCGGGCTGCACGATGTTGGGGCGTGAGCGGAAGACGGCCTAACGGTGTGCGGGACCGTAGCCCAGCTTCATGGAGAGGGTTGCGAATGGTCCTCGCCGATACCCCAGGAGCAACAGTGTCCCTAATTTGCTGGGAAGTGGCGGTGCGGTCCCCTACGGCACTGCGTAGGGTCCTACGGTCTTGGCGTGCATCCGTGCGTCGCTGCGGTCCGGTCCCAGGTCGACGGGCACGTGCACCTTCCGCCGACCACTGGCGACAACATCGATGTACAGTGGAGACCTCACGCCCCACGTGTTGAGCAATTCGTCGGTACGTCCACCCGGCCTCCCGCATGCCCACTATACGCCCTCGCTCAAAGTCCGTCAACTGCACATACGGTTCACGTCCACGCTGTCGCGGCATGCTACCAGTGTTAAAGACTGCGATGGAGCTCCGTATGCCACGGCAAACTGGCTGACACTGACGGCGGCGGTGCACAAATGCTGCGCAGCTAGCGCCATTCGACGGCCAACACCGCAGTTCCTGGTGTGTCCGCTGTGCCGTGCGTGTGATCATTACTTGTACAGCCCTCTCGCAGTGTCCGGAGCAAGTATGGTGGGTCTGACACACCGGTGTCAATGTGTTCTTTTTTCCATTTCCAGGAGTGTATTTAACTCACAAGTGTGATGTTGTTAGCGACGTATGGAGTGTTGGTGGGAAAGAGACTGGAATGGTAACTGTGGCATTTTTCTACTGCCTGCCTTGGGCAGTATATTTTAAAGTCGTGTAACCATATTCCAGTCACTTGGAGGTGAATTAATGAAATCCCAGCAAGTCCGTAAACTGAAAATTGGGCATCTCTCACGATGGGGGAAGTTTCCTTTCCCAGAAGAAGGCTACAGCTGCCTTACAGGCGCACAGGACGTCTAAGAATCAATTTCCCCTCTAGCATTGTACAACAGTGCGCAGAGTTCTGCATAGGTATTACTTGCTTTAGTATTAGTTGCAACTTTCTTCTGCATTCCATCTCGTACAAACGCACGTTGTGGAAAATAAACACCCTCCCGGGCCCTCCCCCCGCCTTCCCGATGGCAAGTCATAAGTGATTCATAAGGAGCGCTGCATAAGGATCAGTACAACATTGTGAAACAGCTTGTAGTTTTTCTTGTGATGTAGTGGAAAGGAGAGAGTGAGAGCTCGCCTGTTCGCTTTCCAGTTTGCAGACATACGAAGCAGCGAAGTACATAGTTTCAGCCCGGTTACCTGCCTTCCTTCACGCTTCTATCGCCCACCACCCTACCCTCGCCCCTGTCACCCTGTTACACCCCTAGAACACAATTCGTATCTTAATAAGGCTCTACTGTGCTTACACGTAGTACACATATTTAATACTCGTTCTTGACCCATTTCATTTAACTATAAATTTTAATTTTATACTATCGAATTACTATTTTTAATAATCTACGATCCTTCCATTCTCTGCAACGCGGAAACTGTTAGTCGTAGGGAGAGAGAAACTTAGCCAGGAGGGAGAGGGACTCGCGTTCTAAGGGTTCACTACAAATTTAATAACGTGTGTAGATGGTTTATCCATTCGGGAAATCTAGAATATCGACGACCTTTGCCTTCCATCGACATTCATACTATGAGACCTTCCTTCATGCCGAATTTCATGATTCTAGGTCAATGAGAAGGGCCCTTTGGGTTTTACTGAGAGTGCTTATGAGTGTCAAAGTATGTGACGTATTTTTTGACTGCACTGACTTAGTTTAACTTATTTACACCAGCAAGTACATCACCTAACTATAACAGACGTTTGTATATGACGCAAATTTGATCTTGATACGTCTACCCGTTCATGAGAAAAAGCGATTTAACAGGAGAGACAGACAGAGAGATAATCAAATTTTTGCGTGTGGTATAATTAAACATTACAAATAAGGATTGTTTCCTTTACTCGTACTGTTACATCTTGCTTTTGCCACATTTCATGATCCTAGGTTTTGATGAGTGAGTTAGCGAGTATCAAAATATGTGACATAAATGGCCATATCTTTCAAATCTTTTAACTGCACTGACATAGAAACCAATTTTTTACTTTTCTTTACATAAACCTGAGTATGTGACATAAATTTCGTCTTGCTTGTCTGCCTGTTCGTGAGAAAAGTGGTTTTAGCAGTCGGGCTTAAGACAAACAGACAGACAGACGGACAACAAAGTGATATTACAGGAGTTCCTTTTTTTAATCGATTGAGGAACGGAACCCTGGAAATGAAAACGACCTTTTTTTTTAGAAAACTTAATTAACTTGTTTTCGTGCTGGGAAACATTTTCAGGAGAATCTGCGGTTTTCGAGGTATTCAAGAAAAACATAAAGTAATATTTAAACGCCTCCGTAACCACGCTTACAGCCGGCCGCGGTGGTCTAGTGGTTCTAGGCGCGCAGTCCGGAACCGCGGGACTGCTACGGTCGCAGGTTCGAATCCTGCCTCGGGCATGGATGTGTGTGACGTCCTTAGGTTAGTTAGGTTTAAGTAGTTCTAAGTTCTAGGGGACTGATGACCACAGAAGTTGAGTCCCATAGTGCTCAGAGCCATTTGAACCATTTTGAACCACGCTTACACTCCATTGCTCATAATTTTGCGTGACATTCATGACATTCCTTCTTACCACTGTGCAAAAACCTTCCGCTACACGAATTTTTTGCCCAATTCGACCATGTTTGGTCTTCATTGAGTGAGCTATACAATAAACTTATGTCGATGTCTCAGCCACCAAATTCGCTGGATCTGAAGCACGTGGAAAACATCCGGGACCTTATCGGGTGCCAGCTCTAATCCCCCAAAAAATCGGCCCGCAGTTCAGCTTGACGAAAACATGTGAATGCTTCCTTACCCTGGAGGAAGAATGTAATGAAGGCATTCAACTAAAACTCGTTGTTTGTTAACGGAATTCTTGAGCACGTTGAAACAGAGCCAACAGTCAGCACAAAATGACATTCCGTCGCGTTACCCGCGTTTACGAGGAAAAGCTGCCGGTTGTGGCATGTACTCTATAGACTATCTCGGATTTAATACTCTGCAGATCCTTGTACTGTCTTGATAACAATACCGTTACACTTGTCGACAAAGAGCAACCGATAGCGGACAGAAATTGCGGTGACAAATAGCCGTAGTTGAACGTGAACCTTCCTATATTGTTCTTGAATACTGTGGAGCATCGATGTTTCTAATACCGAAATAGCATAGGATTCACTGTGGAATAATCTTTTTCTTCGTGCCTGGAGATGATTTTGCCATTTTGTGTTCCACTTACTTGTGCTTATTAATGTGATAACGTTTCAAATGTCTGTAACTAGAAATTTCACGTGGTTTGGCTATCTCGTCAACTATTTCATTACCAAGAATGCCATAGAGTATTTTCACCAATCACATGGTAACTTCCTGATTCGTACTTACATTTTGTAAGACAAGATTCATGATGTCATATGCTATGGGATGGTTGGAACTCCGCTGTGCAGATGTCTTCGTAGTTCTAGCGCTGATCTTGGCGAATTGAAGGGTTCTATAGCCATTAGCTCCTTAGGTAGCTTGAATTTCATTCCAGTATGGTAGTCCTTATCCCAGTAAGCACAACCACATCTTCGAAACGTCGGTGTAGATGAAGCTTGGGTTTCCATGTTTGGAGAAATACCCCTTGAATTCCCAAAACGTTTCAATAACCACAGCCAAAGTCAAATGCAACTTTTGGTGCTGGTACCCTGGTACTGTAATCTCCTTGGACACAAAGTAATCTTCGTGCAGACGGGTTAGTTTTGAAAAATTCAGTTCATATTTTTCACAATCCACAGAATCTCCAATTTTGTTCTGATGCCAGCGTAACCTCAAACAACACGTACGAAACGGGTGATGTAACACATTTGAAAATACTATGATAATATAATCACAGTCATAGAACTAAGTTCAGAGGCAACTATTATTACTAAAACTAGATTATCAAAAACGTTGATAGGAAGGTACTCTACACCATTGACAAAGGGGAGGCCTCAGACACGATCAACCGATTCGGCTCATATTTGAGAGGTCACTTTGTACAACCTAATATGAAAGACTGTAAGATATTATGACTCAATGCCCCCATGTTTCTGAGAAAATCACCTCTGACGTTCATGACACGCAATCGACTAAAAATTTACAGAATCGATAGATAATCGAAAATTGAGCATTGTTCATCATTTTACATGGGATGCAGGAACGGATAATTTCCTGTAAATAATGGAAAGGAACCTTTAGGACTGCCTCTTATGCACCTGCAAGATAAGCGCCGTTCCACATAAACGACACTGGCTTAGCTATCAAGGCATCTGGCTGTGGAGCAGAAAAGTCATATTCGATTCCCACATTTATTTTAAGGTTCTTTTAGGTGCTTCAGTCCGGAAATAAGTGGGTGCTACGGTCGCAGGTTCGAACCCTGCCTCGGGCATTGATGTGTGTGATGTCCTTAGGTTAGTTAGGTTTACTTAGTTCTAAGTCTAGGGGACTGATGACTTCGGATGTTAAGTCCCATAGTGCTTAGAGCCATTTGAACCATTTGTAAAGTTCTTCTTCCTTCGTATTTTTTTCCGTCTCGAAATTGTTAGTAATAGGAGGGTTAATAAGATAAGAAAACCAGTAAGGAATAACAATGAAGTAGGTATATAAATTTCTCAAACGTCTTGCATTAGTAAAGAATAAGAAATTGAAGCGCGGTCGCTTTACAGTGGCTCTTTTACTCATTCTGTTTGTTTGTTTTTTCGTGTTATAAACATTCAAAGCATATACTCTCGTAACACTAAAAACATTTAATGAATGCAATATTCACGCAACTACATCATTCCTTCCAAATATTGGGCGGAAGACTTTGTTTATAGTTAAAAATATTTTTTTTTCGAGAATTAATTTTGATCCATACCACGCACACGATAGTGTTGCTCGAAAAATCGGGCTGAAGATTGGTCATGAATTATGCTGCGAATCGTTATTGCATCCGTGCGGTTCTGCAATTCTCGCTGGGTTTCCAGAAGGAGATTGCAATTTTGAAGCCTCGAAATAAAGTTTTTTACTTGACGATAAAAATGAACGTTACATAGCTGGCCCACAGGTCTGCAGTTTGGCGGTGTTACTTCTACAGCGCAAGCGGTTTGACCCTCTTCATCTAAAAATATGCTACCGTAGATGGTAGTTTGTCCACCCCACGAATCGAATATCAGACAAAAATTGTTACTAGCAACTTGGAAGTTTAGAATTTTCTCAAGATATGTTTTGTAAATTGAGTTTGTCAGTTTCTGAGTTTGGAGCGAGTGACGTAAATATTTTTTTAAGAGTCGTTTATACGATTGACCTCTTCTATACGCCGAGGGTCAAATTAATTACTGATTTCTTATAATCACAAGAAAACGTTCGGCAATAACTTTTCAGATGATATGATGAAAGATTGTGCCTTCTACGAATGCTTTATTTTAGGTATATAAGCAGTACAACGAGGCTTGAAACTTTAATTCTTTAATAATTCAAGTGAGTTTGAGAAATGTTTTGTGTACTTTTTATCGTTCCTTATTGATTTACTGACTTTATGAACCCTCCTATTGCTACCAATTTCGATGTGGAAAAAATGAAAAAATAAAGGCTGCTGAATGCATCTAGAAATCGAACACAAGATCTCTGCTCTCCAGCTAGATGTCTTGGTCGCTACGTCAGTGGCGCTGTCGTTAAGAGTGTAGACCTCACGGGTACATGAGCTACAGTTGTAATAGTTCCTGTCGCGATTTTTAGGAAAACATGTGTTTCTGGATCCCATATAAGATGATGAAAAATGCTGTTTTTCGATTATTTATCGATTTCATCAGTTCTGAGTCGATTATACGCCATTAACTGGATTCCTCGAAAACGGAGGATTTGTGATCCGACGTATCTTAAGAGCCTTTCATTTTCGGGTGGATGCAACCGACGTACCAGATATGAGCCGAGTCGGTTGACCGTGTCTCAGGCCTCCCATCTTGAGTAATGACCACTCTCAGTACAAGTAAAATATCTCATATCTCAAGTATTTGCTCTCAGAATACGTTTATAGGAAGTCTTTCTAGTTTTGACCAATAATACCTTGAAAAATAGTGAAACGCACAGAAGACATGATCGGATGCTAATTAGTTTTGCACTCAAACACACAATCGGCGGGTACGTAAATGATTATAGAGTTGCAATTCTCTGTGACAGATAGAACGGCCACCGTAGGGCATTATAGTTGTTCGTGTGCAGTGTTGTTACCACTCTTGTTAGGGCATATAAGTGGGTGAACAACGTCAGGCCTGGAGCGAGCAATGTGAAGGCCATGGAGATGCCACGTACTAGTGTGATACTACGATATCAGCACTCGAGAGAGTTTGAAAAGTGGCTTATTGTGGGACTCCATTTGACAGGCTTGGCGAATCGTGCAATATTCAGATTTGTGGAGCTTTCGGATTTGACAGTGGTCCGATGTCGGACTGAATGGGACCGAGGTGGCAGACATACTCGTCGTCGAAGGTTCCGGTCGACCACATCTGACCACCACAATGGAGGTAGCCGTACTGTGCACCACGCACCACGCACATCGTAACCCTTTCACATCTCTGCCTTCCATCTTCGAACACATAAGGGACTCCCTGCAAGATTATGTGTCATTCGCTACCATTGGTAAGAGACCAGCAGCTGCTGGACTAGGGAAATACCGTCCCAAGCGTAGCCTGTCGTTAAGACCGCAACACGAACGGCTGTGTGTGGAGTTGTGCCGTGACTGGGAAGCACTGGCTGCGGATGAATGGTCTTGCATCATGTCCAGCAATGATTCTCTGTTTTGAATGCCATGAACACTTCGTTGGCGAGTGTGGTGATGAGTTCGCGAGAGGTCTCGTTCTTCCAGTGTGGGCTGGCGTCACGGTGTGGGCTGTCATCGAGTGTGACTTCAGGTCAAAGCTGGTAGTGTCTGAGGGAACTCTGACGACAAAGAGCTTCGTCACGGACATCCTGCGCGCTCATGTGTTACCTCTCATGCAACAGTATTAGAATGCCACTTTTCAATAGGATGATGCTCGTCCACCATAAGGAGTTTGCCTCTCTGAACTGTCTGTGTGATGCTGGCCAGCCGCATCTCCAAATATGTTTCCAGTAGAACATGTGTGTGACCAGCTTGGACGTCAACTCTGTCTCATTGGCAGCATCCGGGATATCAACAGCTGTGGGCTAGCTTCCCTCAGGAAAGGATAGAACGACTATTTGACAACCTTTCCAGCCGAATCAGTGCGTGTGTCCACACCAGAGACGGTGCAACGTCGTACTGATAAGCGGGTTCATACTGCCTGTGTTTATAAACATGTGTTCGCGAATGTGCCTCTTGAATGAAGCGGTATGCTTGAAATCGATGGAGGAAAAACTTACGCTGTTACTAAAACGTTAAAAACGCTCTTCTTGGATTATATGGTAAATTTACACTATTCATGTTTTCCACTATTTCGCACATATTTTCCGCGTCGGACTTACGAAATTCGTAACCTAACATCAAACCTTTTCGTGGCAAGAATATCCATTTCATCTCATTCAAGAGAACAAATAAAGTATGTATTAAGACGAATTACACCTGAAGATTGACCAACAAGGTCCGAAATGCTTCGTGTACTGAATAAAACACGAAAAATTGTGACTGAAGGCTTTTTTTTTAAAAAAAACTGTTTCAGTTCCTGTTGCTGATATTGTTTGTCCTAAAAACTTCATTTGCTTCTTTCCAAACTCCAATTTACCTAAGTTCAATGTCTCTGCCATGTTTGTGAATACTTGCAATATTTCTTCAATAATGGAAAAATGTTCTTTCCAAATCACTGTCATACAAGAATACCGTCACTTATTTAATACTTTTTCTCTCAGTACTTGCCGGCCGCTGTGGCCGAGCGGTTCTAGGCGCTTCAGTCTGGAACAGCGTGACCGCTACGGTCGCAGTTTCGAAACCTGCCTCGGGCATAGATGTGTGTGCTGTCCTTAGGTTAGTTAGGTTTAAGTAGTTCTAAGTCTAGGGGACTGATGACTTCAGTTGTTAAGTCCCATGGTGCTCAGAACCATTTGTTTCTCAGTACTTAATCTAATGCGTATATAAACGCCTAAGCTGACGCAGTTAATTTGACTGGCATTACTTTCAGTTGGTAGCAGCAGCCGGTTAAAGAAAATGTCACTTATTTGCGACAGCTAGGATCCAGTATCAGCTGCCAACAGCTGCTCTTTCAGTCTAGATGAGTTTAGTAGCGTATGCCTTTGAAACGTTGCAGTTCCTCGATATTTTCAGGCTAAGCCCACAGTGGCACAATTATTTTATCTGTTGTGAACAACAATGACAGGCCATATCCACCATCCTTTTGAGACCACATGTGATTGTTTACAGTATCTGCTACCTGATCTTTCAATGATGTCTTCATTCAGCATTCTTTAAATTTCTGCGCTTGCTGCTGCTCACTTCGCTGGTGATAATGGATGGAAACGGCTTTGTGCAAAATAATTCCTTTACTCTAATTTGGAATTTACATGCACATCGATGGCCCTTGCAGATTTTCTTGGTGGTTAGGATTAATTTCTTTTTGAAACTTCTCTCAAATCGCACCGTTGCAACTCAGACAATTCAGCAAGCTTCCGCACCTTCTGCTCAAATACATCAAGGGCATTAACTTCCCTGGCAGCACGATGCTCGTCATTAACTTCTTTACTTCCTGTATGACCTACGACATTTCTCTCACTCCTCTCATACACTGAATTCAGCTCTGTGTATGCAACAATCTGCTCATCTTTTTCTACGAATCCCTTGAAACTACAATTCCATTCTTATTTCTTGACGAACATATTTCCTTTACTAAAATACAGTCTAGCACATTTTTCCACGAGAAAGTCCACTCCAAGTACGAAACTTACTCATAACCCGTGGAAAATTAATACGTTCTTCTCGAAGTCGATCACTCCTGTCTTAAATACAACTTGTCCCTTTACTAGTTTACTCTTGTTCTCTATGGCACTAACAATGTGTGTCCCAGGAAATGATAAGATTGGAATGTTTTCGATATTCTTTAACTGTTCTTATAATACAGCTTAGACAGCGCTAGTCTCTCTGCCGGTGTCTGTTAAAATATTAGCTTTTATTCTCTATATCTCAGTCTGTAAATTAGGCATCAACACTTCACCAAGTATGACTTTGTTTGCGTGCTGCATATTTTACCTTATGTCCTGTTTACAATCTTCATTCCCATACAGATCCATTAGAAACTTCCTTCAGTTTTCCATCTCTTAAAGTGTTGGCGTACGTTCTCCATAACTATTTCTTTCATCAGTTCGATGATCTCCATATCCATAAATTCGTTGTGATCATTTCACCGTATCCTTCCTGTGTGCTTCACGGTTGTAGAATTCCCCATGGTTACTATATCTCTCCTTATTGCAGCACTTTCCACTCTCTCTTTTGCCTCTACCATTCCTCCGGCTTTCGTCTTCAACCATTGCATCTGTCTTATCCAGTATTAGATGTACTGACGGGAAAAAAATCTCAACGCCAAATAACAATTAATGTAGAGTAACGAAATTTCGGGAATACATTTGTTTAGGCAAGAGATTCATGCGATTAACACTGCAAGATCACTGGTTAATGTAAGCACAAGATAAGCCATTGAAATTGTGAAGTGCTGGTATATTAATAACCAATGTAACCGCCAGAATGTAATGCGGCCATGCAAACGTGCGTGCATTGTGTTGTACAAGTGCCGGATGTCAGTTTATGGGATCGAATTCCATTCCTGTTGCACTTCGCCATTCAGTACAGCGACAGTTTATGTCATTTGTGGATGACGCTGGAGCTGTCGTCCGATGACGTCCCATTTGTTCTCGATTGGAGTTAGATCTAATAATCGAGCAGGCCAAGGGACGTATAGAGTATGTTGGGTTATAACAGCGGTATGTGGTCTAGCGGTACACTGTTGCAAAACACCCCCTGGGGTGCTGTTCGCGAATGGTAGCACAACAGGTCGAGTCACCAGATTGACGTGCAAATTTGCAGTCGGAGTGCGTGGGATAACAGGAGAGTGCTCCTGCTGTCATGCGAAATCGAACCCCTGACCATAGTTCCAGATGTAGGTCCAATGTGTCTTGCACACAGACATGTTGGTTGCAGATCCGCAACTGGCCTCCTTGTAACCAAGACGTGGTCATCACTGGCACCGAGGCTAAATCAGCTTTCATCAGAAAAAAACACACTAAGCCTCGACCCTGCCCTCCAAAAAAGTCTCAAATAGTGGTGGTTTGAGGTCAGTGGAATGCACTCTACAGGGCGTCTGATTCGGACCTGTCCTTGAAGCAACTGACTGTAAACGTTCGTTGTGTCATTGTGGTGTCAGTTGCTGCTCAGATTGTTGATGCAGATGCAGTACGATGCACTAGAGCCACATGCTGAACTTGATGGTCTTTCGGTAGTGCAACGTGGCCGTCCGGATGATGATGACGATGATGATGTTTGGTTTGTGGGGCGCTCAACTGCGCGGTTATCAGCGCCTGTACAATTTCTCAACCTTTGCTCTGTCCAAACTCGCCACTTTCCTGAATGATGATGAAATGACGAAGACAAACCCAAACACCCAGTCATCTCGAGGAAGGTGAAAATTCCTGACCCCGTGCTCGGGAAGCGAGAACGCGACCGCGCGACCACGAGCTGCGGACGGCCGTCCGCGGCCTGGTCGTTCTTGGGACCGTTCATTATCGTGACCACTGCTGCCAGCACTCACATACAGTGGCTGTATTCCTGCCACGTCTTTCTGCATTGTTGCGGGAGGAACATCCAACTTCTTTAGCCCTATTATACGACCTCGTTCAAACCCAGTGGGGTGTTGATAATGGCATCATTGTCGTCTTGAAGACATTTCTTAATAATATCATTTCACCACATCCAGTCTCAAAGGTAACTAACGCTCACGAGCGTTGCAGCGTGTGTTTAAAGCAAACCTGATTTGCATCGTCACAGTGGCGCTGTTAGCGCCCCTCTTATGTGACTTTTGTGATATTTGGATAACCATCACCTTTCACACGTAGAAATACGTTTTATGTCGCACAACTCCTTATTTGTGTTTCGATTATTTTCTCTCGGTGAAGAAACAGTGAAACTTTTCTAAGCAAGGTCAATTGCAACCATTAAGTCTTCTTCGCATACTGGGTCATCCAGATATGCAGTCTCGTGCAATTCTTTTTCCTTTTTGATAAATCCTTCCCTACTTCCATCTCGATGATAGTAACTGGTCGGTGTCAGTAGTGAAGGTTTGAGTGACCATTGTTCATTTCGTGACCAAAATCTCTTCAGAAACACGTCCTCCAGTTGTTCATCGCTCTTGTATTTATCGATCGCTCTCCTGCCCTGCTCATGCATTTCTCCTTGCGTAAAGTTAAGGCAGAAACTCATTTTATCCCATTCATCCCAATTAACGAGAAACGCGTCTTAAAAATCGTTTACAAAGGCAACTTTGTGTGATTGCTTGTTGACTGGAATGTCTGAAATTTAGACACACTTACATAACTGTAGATCTCAGCTGTAAGGAACTAGATGAGCAGTTTTTCAGCAAAGTTTCAATAAAATCTCACGAATAAGCGATTTCAAATATATCAATTTTGATTTTCTTATTCAGATAAGTCATTGTTTTCAAATATTACTAGAGTAACAACATATTTTTAAAATCGTAAATTATATCCAAAATTTTGTTCTTAAAATGTTTGTTTGGAAACCGAGTGCACATGACATGGGTTAGCGCTTATTTACCACTGTTTACTTGTTGCATAAGTTAACGAAACATTCTGTGAAACCTCCCAAAAATAAAAATTTCAAAGGTATGAATTTTTTCTATTCGTGATACTAAGTTTTGCTTTACCAATTATTGTAATAATAAAGTATAACAACCTCAAAAACTAATTCTATGATGTACATTCACGTAAACTATGGTAAGGGACACAGCTTAATATTGTTTACCTGCTTGAATAATTATTCACACTTACCTGGTTAGCAATCATTTTCGAAGCACATTTGAGTAATTCGGGGTTTTTATCCTTGAAGATAAGCATATTACCCCTCGTTTCTCACAAACATTCCCTAAAACGCATTTTCCTGTTGCGGACACTGCACACGTTACTACTACTAGGAGCCATGGTTTTGGCATTTACCATTGTTTGCATAAACACATTTTGACAAAGATGCCATTAGCGAGAAATCTAATTTGGAGTCAGAGTTGTCTTTTTTCGGTTAATTGGGAAATCATCAACTAATATCAATAAAACACATCGCTACCACATTTTCATGCAATAACTCTTTTCTCATCGACTGTGTCTTACCACTGATTGCCGCCAATGTCTTCAATTATCACTCGTGATACTGGCCAACAGTAACTTAATTCTGTATAACATCAAACTTTATACCAAATTCTTCCCGACGTTTCTTTTTTCCCTTTCAAAATCGATAGGTACACAATTTTCAGAGGATGTTCGAATTTGACTAGTCTGTTTCTGTAAGTCATTACAATAACTTTCCACTCCACTGGCCGTTTTAAATAATGATTCTTTCTTTGCGTGGCAGACACCTTTCATTTCTGATGTTTTTTCTCCTGATTCTTATTCCAGATGAACAAATACGTCCTTATTTCCAGACTTCGTGCTCCTGGAACTCGTCCTCGATTTTTGGTGTTTTCTGCTTAATTCTGCTCAAAAACTTCCGCGAGTGAAATCCTCTTTTCTCAGTTGTTGTCAGCTACGCTAATGTCGACACTCTGCATACAGATAAGGATTACCGGCCAATGATATTCTTCAGTGTGGATGCACTCACATTGCTCTAATTCTTACGGGAATCGTTAGATTGATTGCCGCGAGTGGGCAGGAGCACTACAAATGTAGATTGTGGAAAATGTGGGTCTCACGGGAAGCACGCTAGAGATATGGCCCTGCAGTGGAACTATCCTCTGTGTCCTCGATGGCTGAAAGTTGATGACAACTTTCTAAAGGACGTATTGACTTCTTATGGTAACGTGAAGAACGTCCGTCGTGAACGCTGGCGTACTCAACGCAGATTACAGTGTTGTAGTGGAATTCGTTCCGTGGTAATGCGTGTCAAACGCAAAATTCCATCACATTTACAAGTGTGTGGTTACCGCGTCCGTGTAATGTATACTGGTCAAGAGACGGTTGCTGATCTTGTTCCTTCCACTCCCGCCTTCGGACCTACTTCTGCTTCGTATTATAATGAACCAACAGTCAGTTCTGATAATAGTGTCAATGAATTTCCGCCTTTACCTCCGCTACAGATTCAGAATCCTATTGGTCCCAGGATAGAAAGAAGCTGCGTCGTACTCAGGATAGTGATGCGCCAACCCCCTCCGCATCGATTGTGTCCCCTTCTCCTCTCGATGCTACGATACCTCCCGTCCGTGGTACTGTGAGTGGCGAAGAAGTTATCTCCAGCATCCCTCCTGCTCGCGAAGTGGCTCCTTCTGAGCTGCCTGTGTGTGGAGAGGAGCGGAGTCCCCTCCTTCGTCTTTGTGTCCTCCGTTACAGTCTGAGACGATGCAATGTCCTCCTTCAGCAGCCGACAGTTTCCTGCATTTGCCAACTACAGCAACTTTCGAGAAGAATAAAATTAGCGACCGAGTATCGAATGTTTTCGCCTTAGTGACTGGACCTGTATTACATGACCCTAATTATGGGGATAGGAGGGGGGGGGGGGAGGAGGTGAGGAAGCTGCGACTATGAGCCCTCCCACACCTCCGTCTGCAGAGGCCGCCATCCCACGTAGCCGACAGAAACAGCGTATACAATCTGACCGAGCGGTGACCCCTAAGAATAAAGGTTGCGATGAGGGCGGTTCTGATCCCCCGATGTCTGATTCCTCTGTGGATTCCGCAGTGGACCTTGACTCTCAGCCGCCTACCTAATTTTTCCCGGAGGTTCCGTACATCCCTGTCCAGTTGCGATCAATGAACCAACCCTACACGTTCCTTTCCTTAAACGTTAACCATGTGGAATCAGAACTGCGATTAGCAGAACGTTAATCATGTGGAATCAGACCTGAGATTGGCAGTTCATTTATGATTCATCTGGGGACATAGTTTTCTTACAGAAAATGTTATTTAGTAATTTCTCCTTACCTGGTTTTTGTATGATCTTTAATGTAGCACCCAAATGTTCTACAGGGTCTGCCTTATTCTTTCGCGAAGGCATTCCTATTGCTGAGGTGGAAGTGTTCGATTCTGGCAGGGGCATAGGTTGTCAACTTTTTAATCTTACCTTGGTTCTTTTATAGGCCACTTCTGGCACTGGTCGCACAGTGGATCTTTCGCATTTTTATAAAGAGGATTTGTTTATCTGTTGCGTAAGAGTCCACCGGGTATTCGGTTGGGTGGTGATTTTAACTGTGTATTGCATTCTGCAGATCAGTCTCCTAATTTTTATTTCTCTCGTGAATTACATGAACTGGTGTGCTCCTTACGCCTAAAAGACGTCTGGATATGTGAATACCCGACGTTAATTAAATCTACCACCTTACTGCGACTTGTAGTAGCAGGTTAGATAGGTTTTATTTATCAGACTGCCTCAGCGATAGTATTCTTAATGTTGAAGTCATCCCAGCTCCCTTTACGGATGACTGTGCTGTGGCGACAACTCTCAATCTTGAACGGCAACCAGTCAGATTATTTCGCTCTCCGTGGATGTTAAACGTCGCTCACCTAGCTGACCCCTCTCTCGATGACGTCATGCGAGATGTGTGGAAGCGTACTCTACGGTCCACTGTGAAATACTCTTCCACGCTTGACTGGTGGACACAGCTAGCAAAAACGAGGCTCAGGCAAACTTTGATACTGTTCTGAGCTGCCAAAGCGCGAGACTTTCGGAAAACTTATGAATATTACTATTCCACCCCGCGTGAACTTCATGCTGCTTCGGATCATGCCCCTCTGCGAATTGCGGATTTTAGGAGTGTAAAAGCAAAATTGTTGAAGAGAATACAAATGGAAGTTTGAAAATCCGATCGAAGCCACGTTCATTGGTGACGGAACAACTGATTTCCTTATATCATTTTCTTCGGCATCAGACCCGTCGCCGACGCGCTCGTATTCATTCTCTCACGACAGCCGATGGACGTATCGTAACGGCGCAAGCTGCTGTAGTGCGTATCTTACACCAGTACTATGTAAACATCTACGGCATCGATGAGCCCAGTGGGACCTTTTACGACCAACTTGTCAGCATCTTGCATACGACAATCAAAGCTGTACGTATTGCAACGCTCTCAGCTGCCTTTCAGCCTGAGGAAGTTTACAGACTTACTGTGGGATTGTCTTCTCAAAAGTCCCCCGGTTTAGATGGACTTCCCAAGGAATTTTTCGGGCGCTTTTGGCCGTTGTTGGGTGCTACCTTTACGTCCCTTTTGTTACAGGGTAGAGTAGTGCCGACCTTGTTCAAAGTGGGAAAAATTATTTTAATCCCGAAACGCACTGGACCGGCTGCCCCTGATAGCTTTCGTCCACTTACTTTGTTAAACTTTGATTATAAGACAGTGGCGAGGGTAGTTAACAATAGGATGTCGGCTCTGATGGAGACGATTGTTGCAAAACATCAAAGCTGCGTACTGGTCCTGTCATTCTTACTCCTATAATTGAGTGTCGTGACGTGGGTTCAGTTGCTGCTGTATCGTCCGTTCCTTGTGCCCTTGCTTTTCTAGACTTCAGTAAGGCATTTGATCGTGTTAATCACAACTTTCTGCTTCGGATTCTGGAGGCAGTTTGTTTCACTGTTGACACATGACGAGTTCTCTCAAATCTGTTTACGGGTATTTTGGCTTCGGTGGCTGTTAATGGCCAGATGGCGCACCCAATAAATATCCGTAGGGGAGTGTCTCAAGGAAGCCCGCTGTCAATGACTTTGTATGTGTTGTCTCTGGAGCCCCTACTTCTGATGCTAGAATTCCAGCTGTCGCGTTGGACTCTTTCCGGCGGGACTATAGCTGTTCTACTTCGCAATCCTACTGAGATACTTCGACTGAAGGCTGTAATGGATGATTTTTGTCGAACTTCAGGTGCAAAACTTAATGAAGGTAAATGCAGACTTCATCCCTTGCGAGGTTTTGATGACGCGGTTGTTCCATGGGCTACTGCGGTACATCGGCATACATCTCTCGGTATCATCGTTGATCGTTGTCCACTCAAAATAGCGACGCTGAACTGGAAGTCCGTTACGGAAAAAATTCAGGGAGCGATACTAGAGCATGAAAGGCGTTCTCTTACTCTGCTCCAGGAAGTCCAAATACTGGATACATATGTCTTATGTAAAGCTTATTACGTGGCCCAAGTTTATCCGCTTCCCTCGATGATGGCGAAGAAACTATGACAATTGTCTGGTCGTTTCTTATGGAAGAGACATCACTTACGGTATGAGGTGATCGCGAAGCCTCGTTCCTTTGGGGGACTGGGCCTAACTGATATATGAAGGAAGACGCAGATGCTATATGTGCGACGTACTGGTTCGACGCTGACTCGAGAAACTCACACATTCACGTCTAATTTAATTCTCTGTGTCCGTCCTGCTAGTCTTGAACCCGCTATTGATGTTGGTCCAATAGATTACGAGTTAAAACTTATTCGTGACTTCTCCAGTGAGCTGCTGTGTTTTGTAACACGAAAGCTACTCGTTTTAAGCAGGCCTGAAGATGACTTAATGTAAAGTCGTAACTGGTAGCCTAAAAATAAAACCTAAATAATGACTATTGGTATTATATCATTTGAAATTGACCAGCCGTAGTCCCACACTCCAGACAGAGGATGGAGTCACATTCGTGACTTCTATCTTGCGGTGAGCTATTTAGGGACTGACGTCTCATGGAGACCCGTCCTCACCATGAAATTTCTAAAGACTCGATGGGAAGCAGTCCCTTGCCCGAACCTCGTTGAAAGAGCATCGTCGCATGCAACCTGGACAACAGTGTGGTTCAATATCAGTCTTCCGATCTGACCGATGCGCGTGGCGTCCTCGTGGTATAAGCTAGTAAATAACTCGATTCCAACGAGCGAATGACTTTTCCGTATTGGGCTTAGAGCAACAGATTTATGTAGTCGTTGTAGGTCTCCAGATAGGCTACGACTTCGCTTTACCTGTGGAGGTCATAAGGCAAACTGGTCTTGGATCAGGACACAATTGGCCTTCCTTACTCGACCTTCTCAGGCTGCATACTCTACGGACATCATATTACGCCCAGATTCTTCTTTCTTTCCACGGTCGAAAACCCATACCGTTATGTGGTTGCTGGGACACATCGTTCATTATGTTGTAGAAGGCGAGGGGGAAGATCACATGAACTTCATGCAGTACATGATCGCTGCCTACTGTACATGCCTGCGAATGCCTCGATATCGAGACCTCTTCGCCAACAAGGTGAATCTTGTTTTTCGTCAGCAAGGTGTTGGTTAATTTAATTTTTTTGATAAGTGTTTTTCTTTATTATGTATGTTCCCATCTGATTTGTTTCAGCTTGTCCTCTCGTGGTTTCCCTGTTCGTTTTCTTTTGTGTATTGACTCAGCACCGCTCCAGTCCTATTGCAAAATGTGTATAGATGCAGTATAGATACACATGAGCGTCTACAATGTTTGCAGTGATATTGGGATTTTTCTTAGTTTGCTATTTCGAATGTAATCTGGTTTCGTTATCCTTCTACCTTTAAATTCTACTACAAACTGTAAAAATAAATAAAAAACACAAAATAAAAAATAAAAATTACTAAAAGAACATTGCAAGGAGGCTTAATTAAAAAGAAAAGACTAATATTAATGAGTAAATGCAATAATTTCACAAGCTATGTGGGTTACGAAGTCTCGTAACCGGTTGGCCCTGAATGGTATTAGCACGCAATCTGACTGCATAAAATAAAAATGAAGACTGACAAGGAATTTCCATTAACACAATTGATTAATTAATCCCCTGCAACTATAAAAGCTACGAAACAACAAAGCACAAGTGTAACTGTTCTGTGTGTGGTAGTGTGACTCAACGGACATGTATCTGGCTCGGTCCTTTCTCAGTACGACAAAATATTTTAAACACCGTTTACCATGAACTAATTGAAAAACCAGAAATACTCTAACTGCACATAGAAACCAGAATTACAAGTCTAATAAATGAACAAGAGCCAGATACTTTGTTGACTGTACCTGTGAGCAAGAGTGATTGTTATCAAAGAAAACTATAATACCTTTTTACCTCATTATATATTGACGAAAATATTCCATTCACCAGCATCATAAATCAAAAGCCCATCTCCTTCCTCAAATATATTGTGACAAATGCATCTTCTTCCATCTATACATTACACCAACCGAACAGTACAACATTTCAGTCAACACTCAGATCCTCTACTCTCTCGCCCAACAGAACAACGGCAGCTCTCGACATCCTCTGAACTACTACTGCCCCAGTGGAGGCGGCGGAATAATAATCTTTGGCGCAATCTCTGGCGCTGTGACTCAGTGTAGCCACTTTTCAACATATAAAAATAATTGTTGATACATATCATGTGAGCTTGGTGGTGGTTTGTCGGCTATGTCCTCTGTTTATTATTATTATTATTATTCTGTTATCATAATTAATTTTTTCTTACATTTGCAACTTACATTACATGATGATTTGAGTACGGTCTACCGAAAAAGAAAAAAATAGCTCAGTCGGATAGAGCATCTGCCATGTAAGCAGGAGATCTGGGGTTCGAATCCAGCTCGAGGCACACATTTTCAACTATACGCGTTGATAATTATCAACGCCTGTAAGCAACTAATGGTCTGGATTCAATGTAATTTCATTCCAAATAAATGGATCGCTTTTATAGGTTGAAGCGGTTCTTACCGATTTCTTACTGTGTCGTTTAAAATCAATATCTACGTCTGCTTGATACTTAATTTCTGTCTCTTCTGACGGGATGGGAGGAAGCAAGACAATAAACTGTAGCAAAAGCAGCTGCAGAAGCTTAGTCCAGCTTACAATACTAATGTAGTTGCATCTCGTGGTACAGACATAACATTAGCCATTTTTGTTACAGTAGAGATTAAGTAAAGTATCGTAGTATTATTTGGTGTGAAGAATATTCCGACACAAGTTTTCATCTTCGATAGTACTTGGTATTCCCCATATACAGTGTAGGAAGAAAGTAAACGTGTTGTTTTTCCATCTATTGATCGTTTTCGTTGGCGTGATACGTGCAGTTATTTGACTTCGTATACTCTGCAATCAACCCCTTGTACGGGTGCGCGTTCCACAAAATACCACAAATCAGAATTTTCCGTATTTGGTCATATTTTTGCGCAGAGCGTAATTCGCAAGGGGTAGCCACAATGAAACGCGCGCTCGGTATACACACGCACGCGCAGCGCTAACCGCACGGGCACACAGCCGCGCTGGGGAGCGCTTTGGGGGCGCGCGCCGTTATTAAAGCCCGAATCCGTCACCGCAGCTGACCGTTTCACAGCGGCGCTGCCCGGCAATGGGGCGTGGCTCCAAATTACGGCGTGCCGCAGTCCGCCAATTAGGTCAGTGCGCTCCCAGTTATGTGGATTCCGCGGGCGGCGCCACCTGCCCGCGGGAATTCCCCGCCTATTCGCTGATGGCAGCCATTGTGGCCGGGGCCGCCTTAGACGCGTCAATCAGGCCGGAGCAGCCGTTATGCGCGACGCCACTGAATGCAGTCGGCCACAACGGCGCCCCCATTAGGCGCCGGCTGTGCGTCGCGACGCCACGCGCTGATCTGTGATTAGCCGCGCGGACCTTTGTCCCGCGGGCAGCCGCTCTTAGGCCGCTTAATGCTCGGGGACAATGCGCGCGGAGCGCCGATTGTGTTAGCGCCGCAGCGGCCAGCGCTGATTATTACGCCTCGTAAGTAACGCGGAACAGCACCGACCAGTAGCGGTGACGAGAGGAATACGACCTTGTTATACAAGGTGTAAAAGCAAAACATTCTTCACACGTAGAGGAAGAAGCTATGTTATATGGGCATTGGGAGCGTAAAAGCTTTATTTCCATGTTAGAGATAACTTTCTACCACTCTTCAACACATTTGCCATTGGAAAGGCACATGAGAAAATCTATCAAACAGTACGTAGAGTCCGCGCAGGATACGGCGGCCGATGAGCAGAGACAAAATTTCGTCCAAAGCGCTGGTCGAGTTCATTCGTTTGTTCAGAAGGGGAGGCCGAATATTTTGCAAACTTTAGGCCTGTCGGTGGTGACAGAATCGAGGCGAGCGCCCTGCGATCTTCCTCAAACGATTTTATGCAAACTATTCGATAAAAAAAATAATTTTTTATTAATTATAGCTTTATATGTCAGGTTCATGATTATGTGACCATAATTTCATTAACGATCATAGTTATTGTGATATTTACATGGAAGTAAGACACTGCGACAAATTCGAAAAACTTCGCAGTGAAAAATACTGCCGCCATGATTTTGTGTTTGGTGTATAATGCACTACTGGCCATTAAAATTGCTACACCAAGAAGAAATGCAGGTGATAAAGAGTATTCATTGCACAAATATATTATACTAGAACTGGCATGTGATTACATTTTCACGCAGTTTGCGTGCGACCATCATGATGCTGTAAACAGAACCTGGATTCACCCGAAAAAACGAATTTTTCCAGTCGTGCACCCAGGTTCGTCGTTGAGTGCACCATCGCAAGCGTTCCCGTCTGTGATGCAGCGTCAAGGGTAACCGCAGCCATGGTCACCGAGTTGATAGTCCATGCTGCTGCAAACGTCGTCGAACTTTTCGTGCAGATGGTTGTTGTCTTGCAAACGTCCCCATCTGTTGACTCAGGGATCGAAACGTGGCTGCACGATCCGTTACAGCCATGCGGATAAGATGCCTGTCACCTCGACTGTTAGTGATACGAGGCCGTTGGGATCCAGCACGGCGTTCCGTATTACCCTCCTGAACCCACTGATTCCATATACTGCTAACAGTCATTCGATCTCGACCAACGCGAACAGCAATGTCGCGATACAATAAACCGCAATTGGGAAAGGCTACAATCCGACCTTTATCAATGTCGGAAACGTGATGGTATGCATTTCTCCTCCTTACACGAGGCATCACAACAACGTTTCACCAGGCAACGAAGGTCAACTGCTGTTTGTATATGAGAAATCGGTTGGGAACTTTCCTCATGTCAGCACGTTGCAGGTGTCGCCACCGGCGCCAACCTTGTGTGAATGCTCTGAAAACTAATCATTTGCATATCACACACTCTTCCTCCTGTCGGTTAAATTTCACATCTGTAGCACGTCATCTTCGTGGTGTAGCAATTTGAATGGCCAGTAGTGCACATAATACGTTGCTGCTTATGAAACTTAGCTACCGTATCGAATTTTTGTTGATACTTGGGTGGAGGCCTCAGTCTGTCACCAATCTTAAGAAAACTGATCTGATGAAGCACACTCTTTTGCGATCGCGCTACAACAGCGATGAAACCAGAGTTAAATATCCACAACATTTCTCATATTTCATAAACTATTTGAGATATCGATAAGAGATTTTTAGCAAATGATAGGACGCAAAGGGGACAGTACTTTTCATATGTTTATTATGAAAACCTTCATTATCTACTAGGTTATTCTACTAACTACAGACTTTTTAATGGCAGATCACTGGTGAAACAAGAAATGGGAACAACATAACTGAAGACATTAGGTTACTTTTCTAGGCGCTTCAGTCTGAAACCGCGCGACCGCTACGGTCGCAGGTTCGAATCCTGCTTCGGGCATGGATGTGTGTGATGTCCTTAGGTTAGTTAGCTTTAACTAGTTCTAAGTTCTAGGGGACTGATGACCTCAGATGTTAAGTCCCATAGTGCTCATAGCCATATGAACCTTACTTTTCCTCAGTTCCTCACTTAATAAACTTGAGAGACCCCTGTTTCAGAATTCTCTCGCAATTTTGTTTGCATATTGTGTTAGTGGGGTGACTTGTAAACGCTGCGTTTTGGCAAAAGAAGCAAATTTTAAAAAGGCAACAAGAGAAATGTGTAGTTTGTACCCGAAATTCGCCACTCATGACGCTTCTCTGAAAGTTATAAATGGTTAACAAGCCAAGTTAAATGAATCGCTGGATTTTCAGCGGAATTATTTTTCAGTACTAACCAAAGCATATGTGACCTATCTTTGTGGATGTTCACCATGCAGTTGTGGTGTGGAGGGCCTCTACTTAATATTTACAAAAAATGTTGGCTTCAGTTTATAGTGGCACTTCCCCTGCAGCGCTCGGCATTTCTCCTACAGCGTATGACCGTAGCCCCAACCACTACCACTTTCCCCAGGCGTGCCTTGCCGAATGCGCATCTATCACTTTCCTAAATGAAATGATCAAAATGTACTACGTTAGCAAGAATTCTTTCACCATCCCACCATTGCATTGAACCCCTGATGCCCAGGAGTATCCCAGGAGGACTGCGTATTGTTTTACAGCCTTCCACAGCACAGGCATGAAGACTCTGTAGGCCTTGCACCGGGGTCCCATACAGAAGTGCTCCAAATGGCCTCACAAATAAAAGTCTAGTGCGTTTAGGTCTGGAGAACGTGAAGGCCAACGAATTGGTCCTCTTTTGCCTGTCCATTTGTCACGGAATCTGTGTTTTAGAAGCCTACAGACACTATCAGTGAAATGAAGAACAGTTCTGATGCGCATGACGTGTATGTTTTGTTGCACTCATAATAGCACATATTCCGGCGGAACACGTTGACTCCAAGAAAGCGTGATAAGTTTTTCCAGTGAACCTGGTTAGGAGCGTGGTGAGTTTCTCCAGTGAACCTTTTTAGAAGAACATGAGGCCCTAAAAAGCAGTTATCAACAATGTTGGTACAAAAATTGACAGAAAATCTTTGTTGATGGCGTGATTGCAAATTTAGTGAGGATTGTTGACAGCCTTTACGTTTTGATTGTGGAAGTCTACAGTCCGGTAACGTAGAAATGAAACCTCATCGTGAGCAACACATCTGCACGAAAGGGAGGGTTCCAACATCACTGAATGAGCCCTTCGCGGGAGAGTACCCACGCAGGAAATTCATCTGCTGATAGTGCCTGCACACGCTATAATGGTATGGCTACAGCAGGTTCTCATGTAGGGCTCTTCGTAGTCATGTGGGAAACATAACCTGTTGTGGCTAGTTGTCTTACACTGACGTCATTGTTGTGGTCGACTGCGCGAAGAAGTTATTGGTCCAGTTCGGATTCCCTCGTTCTTATAAGACTCACCCAGTCACGAGTAGTAGGCTTAAGCGTCCCATGTTCTCTAAAACGACGATCCATTGTTTCAGACGTGCTCCTGTCGGGGCACTATCGTTCTCGAAATCTCTCCCGATATAAAGGTTGAGTGCCACTGCCATTTAGACCTGCTAATCCGTACACCAAACGGCGATCTACCAATTCCGAATTTCAGTACACTTCAGTTGCACTATGCTGAAAACAAAGTACGAATCGTGATGAACAGTAAACAGTTAAAACTATGTGCTTGCACAGACCGCGATGAACACTAGACAGTTGATAATACGTGCTTGTTGGTAGTAGGGCAATGAGGTTAGTCACAGGTTCAAATGGTTCAAATGGCTCTGAGCACTATGGGACTTAACATCTGAGGTCATCAGTCCCCTAGAACTTAGAACTACTTAAACCTAACTAACCTAAGGGCATCACACACATCCATGCCCGAGGCAGGATTCGAACCTGCGACCGTAGCGGTCACGCGGTTCCAGACTGAAGCGCCTAGAACCGCACGGCCACACCGGCCGGCTAGTCACAGGTCAACAGAAGTAATGAAGTGAGTCCCATGTTAACATCACCTTTGTTTCAATGGAACAACGAACACTGGCGGTGAACCTAAGAATTACAGCTTATTACACACTCTAACCAACTGTAATGTTGAGGGAATTTTGAACATTTCATGTAAGAAAATGGAGTTGCAAATGACGTTCTCTTATAACAGCCAACTGACGATGATGACCATAATACTTACGAATTGTGTAGCCAATAAATTCGGAGAATCTCCTAAATGTATGTGAGGTTAGACTACGTTTATTTTTGAAAATTTCTTGTATTTACCTCTTCAGCTTTTTGTAGATAAAGTAAAGGTAAAGCTGTGATGAATCAAAACGTTCGTCTGTACACCACTGTGCAGCATAACAGAGTGGCATGTGGGGTGACGCACGGTGAAGAAGACAATCATCAAGAGATCTCCCAAGGTGTCCATATTTTGTGGAATATCGCCGTACAATCCATCCTGCTTATTTTGGGAGGAAGCAAACACACTGAAGATATTTCACAACAAACACCAAAATCTCGTGAGTGGGTTGGGGTTTGCCCTCCTAACTATGCATATTCGTTTGCTTTGTGAGGATGATTATGATGATGATGATGATGATGATGATGATGATGATGATGATGATTGTGATAGTAATGGCTATCATAATTGCAAGAAGCTTACTTACAATTGCTATCATGACTTTAATAAAAATGGCAAAGGTATTGTTAATTAGAACACTGGGAGGAGTTGAGGCCTAAATAACAGTAGATTTGTTCATTCTTAACATCACAAGACAAAAAAAAATATGGCTAAAGAAACGGCACACAAACATTTTTTATAGGACAAATGCTTTCAATGAAATTCAGTCTATCAGTGATCAGCTGGGTATCAACACACGACTGTAACCAGAACTAATTGCTTTACTTGTCTTCATACATGTGATTCTGTGGCATGGCCCAGGAGCTATGCTACTATCAAGCATCTATACTCTATTGTTCCACAAAGAAAAATATGGTTTCAAAGAACAGGGTTCTGAGAAGTATATATTGGAGCCCTATGCCGTAGCAGTGAATACTTTACCCTCCTATATGAAGTCTTCACGGGTTGTCAGCCGAGTAGCGTCGTCGTCTCGTAGCAAAGTTTCGATGGAATGCGTCTCTATCATCTTCAGGCGAAGTGTCGTGATATCGTCGGTCGCGGACTGACATCTCTGCTGGACCACTCTCCACTTCCCGCCGCCGGCCAATCACGCGCCAGCTGAGAAAGACTGCACTCGCATATAACTTTACCCTCCTGCTGGTCAGGGTAGCACACCACAATGCGCTCAGTTACTGGAGTCATGGACGTCAGCAATCTGTTATTAATGGCATGCGCCCGAAAAAAAAATGCAAGTATGCGGTGTCGCGTTTGGCTAATTCAGAACACAGGTATTTCCCTATGAGTCTCTGAAACCCCAGTGGATTCCAGTGAGCAGGTGGACCCGTTTGCTGGTCTGCCAAACCAACTTGACTCCGGGCCTGACTGTGTGTGATGGAACATGTAAAATGTTTAGATGGCCGACTCAAAACAAATAAGTACACCCACACATCACTCGTGTGTGTAATTCTAGAATCATTACCTCTGATGGTTCAGATGGTGACGGGGACAGGATCTAAGTGTCACACTAGCAAAGGACACAAGTCTCACCATTTAGGTAAAGACCCACAGTTCTTCACCAGCGAAGTGCCTGTACAGGAGTGTCCTCTTCTCTTTCTCTCAGCTTTCCTTGCTACCTTGACAGCATAGCACATTTACATCTTAGACTAGTCCCACTTTGACACAAGCCAATCAGGAGCTGGAGCGCCACATTCGAAGCTGGGAGACTTCCCTTGCTCTGCATACACATATTTGACCAACCAGCGACTATAAAAATTAACTGGGAGAAAAGGAAAAAAGATTCAGCTTCGCGGCCTCTATCCCACGCATTTATGCCATGTCTTTGCTAAAAGCATGATCTGGATGGAACCACAGCCCTCCATAAAAAGATTGTTATCTCCCCTGTTGTGTCCTTTTCCAACTTTCCAGAGAACAGCCATAAACTCGCTAAAAACCTCACGCCTTCAAAAATATGTTTTGTAACAGAGTCTAGATGTCTGGGCGCCACTGACCTGTGCCTTAGAGCTTCACAGAAACTCACAGCTGTCTCATCGACTTCCTGCCTAACAAGGGTACCATCCTCTGCTTTATTGTCGGTCATCAATGCTCTGCCCATAGCAGTAGCGACTCCTCTGCGCTAGTCAGCGTACCTGGATGCGGCCGCCAATCGACCAGCGCCACCCAACATGTCTGCACAATGAGATCGAGGAACTCGGAAGTCCGCAAATATCTTCACCCAGGTTCTGCAGAGAAAACGCTCTCCTTGGCCCTCAGCCGCCATACTTTTTTACTGCAGTCGTTTAAATCGGCATCTTCTTCCTTTGATTGCAGGTAAAGGTTTCTGCTATTCCTTCACTAGAGCACACAAGCAAGAGTGTCAACAACTGCCAACCATTTCATCATATGAATGAAGTCAGATCATATCCAGGTATGACAACCAAGTAATAAAGATCATCTTCCCTAAGAACATTACACAGCATAGCACCAAATCAGAAGTGAGGGTGCCCTAGAATCGCTCTTAATAACTTGCCAAGAGGAATCTGGTTGCGTGAGGTACTGGAAACAATGTTATATGTTAAAAAGACACAATAATATGTATTTGTGGATTAACTAGCTGATGATAGATCCAAAATGAATTTCCACCCTCCTGTGGCATGTGTGCTGATTTTAAACTTCCTGGCAGATTAAAACTGTCTTGAACTTGTTCCTTTTTGGGCCAACTGCTTTACTGGCAGAGCTTTCCAAATGGGACTCAGGATGTGGCAACACACGACCTGTCGAATCCGTGCCACATACACTGTTGGTGTATTGTATTCCAAAGGTCAGCCAAGCTGCCACTCAGCAGGTGGTCATCATTTTTCGGCTCACCAGTACATTTCATTTCTGCAATCTCAAACATATTCATACAAACCACAATTCATACGCTATCGCGTTAGCAATTTGCGCCAGCTTCCTCTTGAGTTTAGGCATGGTGGTTAGGAGGTGAACAGGACTGTAATTACATGGGAGAATAGTGTTTTGGAGCCTTTACTTCAGATGAGGCTGGTAGAGAGTTTGTATGTAGATCTGAAAGATGACTTCATGGTATGAGAGAGGGTGAAGGTTAAAATAGGCTTTCGTAATTTCGTAAGATGCGTTACATTATTGCATGAAATTTGCTTTTCAGGAATTGCCAAAAGAGGCAAAATAGGGGCGAAATGGGGAAGAGGTGCGGCGAAAAAGGTGGAAGAGAGGAGAGAAAAGTTTAAGAGGAAAAGTGGTAAACGGAGGGAGACGGAAGATGAAGAGGAAGAAGGGAGAGAGTGCAGAGAAGACGGAGAGTAGGAGAAGAGAGGGAATGGGAGAATGAAGGAGAGCAGGAAGATGAGTGGGAATGAAGGGAGAGGCAAAGAATAAGGATAAGGAAGTGTGGGATTTTGTGCCAAATGGGGAAGAGGCAAAAAAATGCAACTATCCACAGAAAGGAAACAGGTGAATTCGGAAAAAGTGGAAATGAATAGCAAAACACTGAAAAAATTGAGGAAGTTATGAAATCGAAGGTACCGAAATAAAAAGAATCTATTGATTTCTTTTGACTGATGGCCAGTGGAGTGATCTACACACTGTTCTGTAGATAAGTGTGAGACATGAAATAGCTATGACATGCTGAACTTAATGAAATACATCTGATAGCCCATGACTGTAGCAGATAAGTACTGTCTGTGACAGTCTCGCTGGTCAGAGTCAAACTAACTTTCAAAGACCACAAGGAAATGAAAAGCTTTTCTTTCATAAACTGAAAATTTAATCTCTGTTTTACTCGTGGGTGAAGGGACTTTTCCAGGGTTCGGGAGAGAAAAAGAGACAGTAAACTGACATCAGCAGTTGTAAGACCTCAGAGCGCAATTTAATAAGAAAGAATCCTGGTCCGCTTCATCCCTCTTCCATTTACTAGCCTCCACTGTTTGTTCAGCAAAGATTAGCATTTCTTAGTAATTAAAAGCGTGCGGCGGACGTGAATCAACACCGACTATTTCCCCCAGCTGCATGCGAGGAATCTCATCAAGTCTTGGAAACGGCGTAGCCTTCGAGGCCTTTTGCGCACCGGCACATAAATTTCCTTTCTCCTCAATATGGTCCAGAAGAAAGGTCTCTTTAATACCCTTCATCAGTTAAGTATTTATTTGGGAATTCCTGGGCCTCATTTATTACATCAATGTGGTTTGGGAATCTATCCGAAGGAAATGTAGCAAAATATTTTGCATAATTTGTCTCTTCAGAGAAATATGCGAAGGACATTACTTTCCTCGGCACTACGTTGTTGTCCAGGTGTGGCGTAATCAAGAAATAAGAGTATATCTCTTGAACAGGATGTTGGAACGAAAATAGAAAGAAACAAATCTTAATCAATAGGCATTCGACAGACAGCAAACGTGTAACTCACAATATTTCGCTGGACATAATGAGGTTCAAAGGAAATGACGACATGGAAGAAAGGCGAAAAGCAGCCAAGATAGTTTTGAGATGGTTCGGTTTAACAAGTTAGTGCATTTAAAAACTGGCCTGGCAAAATAGTTCTTTGCTACAATATATTACATAACAGTTGCGACTATTTCACGTAAAACAGATAAAATGTTTTGAGGTCACCATGCCTTCGAAAACATCAGTTGCCACCTCACACTTTTATTAAGTGACGAGTAACAAAATTGATCAATAGGTAAATCAGTTCACCCAATATTCGGTCCCATTTTTATGTAGAAGTCCGGCAAGAAAAAGCAGTTGGAAGAAAAGGAAATTGTTTGGAAGAATACTGTACTTACCGGAAAATCATATGAAGCCATGTTGCGCAAGTCGGTGAAAAGCATAGCACGCGACACTGGGACGTTAAACCACTGGAAGGGGACGTCGGAGCAGTGTGAGTAGCGTCACAGTACAGAACAGGGGGGCGAGTGCAGTGGAGCTAAGGCTGGCGACAGTGAATGATATGGGAGCGCTGTAGAAATGAAATAACAGAAAACTTTAGACAGAACACTCAGGGCACAAGGAAGGTGTGATTATTGAGGAAGAAAACTTTCAAAGTATTATTTTAATGAAGTGGTGAAGATAGCGAAATAATGTGGTGCAATCAGTGATAAGATTGTATGATAACAGCTGGTGCTGAAAACAATTTGGAATGATGGGTAATAGCTCAAAAGGAAGAGCTGTTTGTCTACTGTTTCATTTAATCACTTACCAACGAATCGGTATCAAGAAAAGATCGAGGCGTTTAGATTATACGCGTGTGTGGCACAGCACTGATTCGTGATAGAGACTCGGAATTTCAAAAATCAAAATAAAATTTTGCATGTAACAGGTTCTTTAGAGACCACTGCATAGCAGACATATTAAAAATATTCAGTAGCAGGCACTTTATATAAGACTTCCTGTGGCAGAATTAAACAGAGAGAAATAGGGTGAATAAAGCGCGACGTGACTCTCTTCCATTCAAATAACTTCTTGGAATACAGCCGGATGACGTCTTGGACAACCGCCGATATTTCGACAGATACACATCTTGCCATTTTTAAGGTACAAATCCAGTATGAGAGTGCAGTGGGAGGGAATTTAAGACCTCAGAATGCAGAGCATGCAAACCATGTTTTGAATTCCCTCCGACTGCGCTCTGTTACTGGATTCGTACCTTCAAAATGAATGCGTGTACGTCCTTCGAAATACTGGGGGATGTCGAAGACGTCATCCGGCTGCAGTCCCGTAAGTTACTTCAACATTTTGTACTTCAGAAGTAACTTCAGTTCCACAGCTATTTCAACAGCGTGAACAGTTTATACCGAAAGACCATCTTATGATATTTTTGTATTTCAGTGACGTACTTCAAAATTTGGATATTTTTTTTTCATTTATTGACTTCGTCTTTGTAATTCAAATGACGTAGAATAGTTTATAAATGAAAATCTGTTCGTTCTGAAGAGAATAACGCTTGAACACGAAGTTCCACACAAGTTCCTGCAAAATGTTTTCGAACCACACTCGGCCCCTTTTCCTTAAATATTTAAGGTCTTTAACATGTTTCACTTCCCATCCTTTATTAGTTAAATAAGAGTCTCGAATTCTGTGGAGCCCGATGGTTGCAGACTTTCTACTAACGCTATGGCATGTCGCATCTGGGTGCGCATAGTAAGATCAGATTCTGTCCCCCTTACACACGGCCAAAGTCAGTCACCTTCAAATAATTGCAACTACATAAAACAGTGAAAATCTGTTACACTAATACTACATTGCACATGTTAATAGATTACTGCATAAGTAAAATTTTTGTAAATGTAGTTTTCATTTCGTTGTACTGACTGCTTTTGTACATCAATTGCTATAAACAGGGTTAACTTTGGACAGAGGGGAAGCGTTGAACAGTTCTTCAGAAAATATGTAAAACTAGCTGTTACTTAACCTTTGATGAAGCTAAACTTTTTTGAGGTACTTTCCTGTGCTATTGCAGAGTATTTTGGTGTTCCTATATTAAGAAAAAGAAAAAAAGATAGGAGAAACACCACTCTTAGCAGTATTCTAAATGGCAGTTTGTTTTTATTGAAATTAACAGCTGACCGATATTTAGTAACTACAGAAGTTAGTATATATGTTGAAACTTAGTTTGTATTGCCGTTTTACGCTTCCATACGTTTCTCTCATATTTTCATGAACAATATTCCATTTTATTTGTATATTTTGTGGTTATATAAAATTTTTATGAATATGAGATATTGTTGGCTGAAATCTGGTGTAATTGAACGCTGATAATAATTTTACAGTCTCTGAATCACTATCTTCTAGCAACAGAGAATTTTTTTTATTCAGTTTCAAACAAAGAAATTCGTAAAACACTTTGAAAGTAAAATTCAAAAATCCACCCAAGAAAATGAAGGTGGGCCAACAAATGATATCTCGTTTTTAAGGCAGAGTCACAAATTCGCTTTAAAATTTTACTGGCCTGTGTAGCTTACGAAGTAGCTACTTTTGAACAACCCACTGTGAGGTCATTGAGTGCTTCAAGTACTGATAGGAGAGGATTTCTAATATACGAGTACATTAAGAAGGAAACCAAACTATTTCGGAAAAATCTACAGCAGAAGCAACACTGTATTTATCAAAAGTTTTATGGACTCTGATTTCTTCAGCGTTAAGTAAATCTACCACAACAAATGTTTATTATCAATTTGCAAAGGATTTTATTAAATTCACAAGGTATTTCGTGACTATTATAAATATAAAAACTTTTTACGCAATTCTCACGCTATTTCATATCAATTATATATTTGGACAGTTGCATATTTGAATTATTTCATATTTAAAATATAACTGGTGTTTAGAGGTTGAAAGGTGGCTACACTGAGTCACAGCGCCAGAGATTGCGCCAAAGAGTATTATTGCGCCGCCTCCACTGGCGCAGTAGTTGTTGAGAGAATGTCGAGGGCAGTTGTAGTTCAGAGGTTGCCGTGGGCAGTGCTTGTTGAGAGGATTTCGAGAGCAGTACTAGTTGAGAGCACGTCGTGTGCAGTTATTGTTCTGCTGGGCGAAAGAGTAGAGGCTGTTTGGTTGGTGTAATGTATATATGGAAGATGTTGCAATGATCACAGTGTATTTTTCGTCAATATATGCGGAGGTAACAAAATTTTTTTTTATTTTCAAATCTCCTAAATAACAATGCCTCTTGGTCACAGGTTCGGTCAACAAAGCATCTGGCTCGTGTTCATGTATTAGACTTGTAATTCTGGTTTCTATGTGCGATTATAGTATTTCTGGTTTTCAATTAGTTCATTGTAAATGGTGTTTAAAATATCTCGTCGTATTGAGGAAGAACCGTGCCAGATACATGTACGTTGAGTCACACTATCACACACAGAACAGTTACACTTGTGCATTATTGTTTCATAGCTTTTATAGTTGCAAGGGACTTAATTAATCAATTGTGTTAACGGAAATTTCCCTTCATTCTTTATTGTTATTTTATGCAGTCAGATTGCGTACTAATACTACTCAGGGCCAACCGGTTACGAGACTTTTGCAGAAATTAATTGTTGATGTCTCGTATACGGGTTTGACAATTTTGTGCAATTATGAAGATTTCAATTGTTCGTTAATCGTGCTTGTCGGGAAGCATTTCGTGTGAATTGTATTGTTGGTGATAAAGTGTTATGTTGTGCGTAATTTTCGTATAGTGACGAGTTTTGTAAGTTTTGTAAATGATTACGCAATCGATGAAAAAGACAAAAATGATGGATAGTCAGAATGACGAAATTGTTAACATGGCGAGCTCGCCAACACAGGAGAACAATTTACTAAGCCGGGAAAATAGGCCGGAACCAGTTCAAATTTTTCACTATCGGAAAATTTTCAGAATTTGAGATTTACGATAGAAGATTCTGGAATAGTATCGAACACAGATAGCTTTACAGCTATGACGAAGGAAGTTAGTTTTACAGGAAATGTTAGGGGCGAAAAGAATTTTGAACCAGTTAACATGGAGCAGTTGATGGGTGCTATATTACATTTGGGAACACAGATGGGAACATTGGCAACACGGTTAGACTCACCAATAGGAACAATTAAAACGGATATGGAAACAATGGAAACACGGTTAGACTCACGAATAGGGACATGTTTCAAAAACATGAAAGATGAATTAAAGAAAGAAATTAGAGAAGAAGTACAACCGATTTTGAGTTCTCACAATAATAGATTAATTTCAATAGAAATTAGACAAAAGGAACAGCATAGAGAACAGGAAGAAAGAGATCGCGTGATAGTACAAAAATTTTCAGAGTTAAATTTACAACGTGCACACGATAAGGAAGAAATATTTGAAAGAATCGGGGAATCCGTACCAAATGAAAGAATAAATAACCTAACACAACAATATGAACAGTTAACTACTAAATGTGTCAATACTGAAACCCGAGTCGCGACACTTATGGAAGACGTAAATAAACAGAAAGAACAAATAGGTGACTTATCGGAAAGAGTTGAGGAGATTTCAGATAAATTGACAAGTCTTAGTTTAAATGGTGACAAAGATTCAGATGATACAGCCCCATTGCCATTTGCAGAAACAGAAGAGTACCAGAACATAAATAAACATGTTAAAAATCAGGGAAAATTCAATGAACGCGTTAAAAGGGAATCTGAGGCGCTACGAAAGCAAGTTAAACAAATTGATAGCGAAATCGTAGGAAAAGACAGTAGAAGAAATTTAGAATCACAGATAGCAGCGGCTTTTGAAGAAAAGATTTTATTTCATTTACGAGATGCAACAAGAGAGCGCCAGGCGCGCGAACTTGACAAAAATCGACATTCAGACTAGGACAGACGCGGTAGGTCTTTGTCGCCACGAGGCGAAAACTTTTGACTATAAACATTTTTAACTGTTCGGAAATTTAAGATCTTTCGCAATTCTAAGAATGACATACATCCATGTTCATGGTTAGATCCATTTATGTACCCACTTCCACCAAATTGGCCACTAAGTCACAAACTGGAATTTATGTGTGGGTATTTAAGTCCTCAGGGGATTCACTACACTAAGTGAATATGTGCCGTAGCGTGCACAGGGCCCCGAGCTGTAATGGTGCTACTTCCCTTTTAGTTTTCTGCACTGCTGCCTACTCTTTTACTATTCTTTGTATCTATCAAAACAACTCTTCAACTATCAATCTATCTAGAAAAGGAGCCGGTAAAGAATGAGCGGATATGACTACTTTACCCAAAAGTAGTTTCGAAAATTACCGTTTGGACTTACTATATCTTCTGCAGCATTCATTCGGGGTTCAAACGAAATTTTACCTGTTGATCTTCGTGACAATATTACTTCATATGTTGACGATATTCTTGTTGCTAAACGTTCTTGGAGTGAGCATAACAAAATTTTGGATTCATTATTACGTATTTTTGCAAGAGTTGGCATTACAGTGAACTTGGAAAAATCTGAATTTGGTCGTTCTCAGGTGAAATTTCTTGGTCAGATTATTTCTAAAGAAGGTATTCTTCCTGATCCAGAGAAACTAGACGCTATTCGTAATTATGGTGTTCCTGCCACAAAACGTGACGTTCGTAGTTTCCTTGGTGTCTGTAATTTTCTTAGACACTTTGTTAGATTGGACAATATGGCCACACCTCGTTTATGTGAACTGTCTGGACAGAATTCTAATTGGTGTTGGGATGGGGAAGCTCAATCATAATTTGAATAACTTCGTGATGCTTTAGTTGCTGCTCCACTTCTTTCACATCCGGATTTATCTAAAGATTTTTATTTGGTGACGGACTCATCATACAAAGGCCTAGGTGCACACTTATTTCAAGAGATAGAAGAAAACGGCGTTATAGTACAGAAAACTATTGCATTTGGAAGTCGTGCTCTCTCTAAAGCAGAAAAGAATTATTCGATTACGGAACTTGAAGCTTTGGCTGTTGTATGGGCTTTCACAAAATTTCGCATCTTTTTGTATGGCAGACATACAAAGGTTTACACCGATCATCGAGCTCTGGAATTTCTTATGTCAACAAAATTAACACATGGAAGATTGTCACGATGGGCGCTGTATCTACAGGAATTTGACTTTAGTATTGTTTACATACAGGGTTCTTCAAATATTATTGCTGATGCTTTATCACGTGCACCTATGGGTTTAAAACAAAGTGCTGAGGAGGAATGCAAAGAAAACAATTATTGTTTGATGTATATTCAAGGTGCTGCGTCTGAAAATTTTATTTCGTCTTCGTTCCAGGACATCGCTAAGGAGCAAAACAAGGATCCAATCTGGAAGAACATTAAGGAGAAGTGGAGGAGAAAGGAAAACGTAGCGATTAGACAGTATTATTTACTTCGCAATGATATTCTTTTTAAACGAAAATCGGTTGACAACTCTGTTTGGTTAGTTTGCATTCCTGATGAGTGGGTTAATAAATTGATTTGGTACACACATTTCAGTTATGCATACTTTGGTCCCAGAAAATGCTTTCATAAATTACGAGAAAATTGCTACTTCAGTAATATGGAAAAACGTATTCGATTTGTTCTTGCCAAATGCAAATTATGTCAAAAGGCTAAGCCGCCAACTATTTCTCACAGAGCACCGTTGTTTCCTATCATTCCAGCGAAATTAAAGGGGATGGCTGCAGTCGATTTGCTCGGTCCAGTGGTTCGTTCTACTAATGGTTTTGCGTACATTTTGGTAGCAGTGGAATTGACATCAGAATATTTGTGTTTTACACCTTTACGCAAAGCAACAGCTCGTTCAGTATCTAACGCTTTCATCAAACATTTTCTTAAAGAAGTGGGTCATGTTGATAAGGTTATATCAGGTAATGGATCATAGTTTCGCTCTAAAATTTGGCTTCGTACTCTACAGCGTCGTAAGATTAAACCAATTTTCATTTCACTTTTTCACCCTCAATCTAACGGTTGAGAGAGATGGATGAAGGAAATCAATAAATTGTGTCGTCTTTATTGTCATCAGAATCACAGAACGTGGGATCAGTATCTTCATATTTTTCAAAACATTCTGAATGAACTCCCGAATGATTCAACCTCTTTACCGCCTATATTGATATTAAAAAATAAAGCACCGACAAATCGCATTTCTGAAATCATTCCTTTTCGGCCTACACGGAAACTGCGGCATTCTGAAGTTGTCAACCTGGCTCTACAAAATACTGCATCTGCGGCTGCTAGAAGAGAGAAATCAGCTAAACGTCCTGGTCGTTTAAGAACTTTGTCAGTTGGTCAGAAGGTGTTAGTTAAGTCTCATCGTTTGTCTCAGAAAGGAAAAGGCTTGTGTCGCATTTCTTTTCTGCTTTATAACGGTCCATATAGAGTTCGCAAAATTATTCATGATAACACTGTCGAAGTAGAAACTCTCAAATCTCGGCGCTCTAAGGGAATACATCATATATCGAACGTTAAAACTTTTGTGGAATTACATACTTTTGAGAAACTAACAGTTATACGTAAACACGCAGAGAATACGAGGATACCGCGCTGTGTTCTGACGGCGGCACATACTCAAAGCAACAGTCAAGTCTGCGCGCCGCACAAGGCAGTCGTTGACCGCAAACAATTACTTCCTACGTCACGCGTATCTACAGCTGATCGAGCTCTCAGTGCGAATGCACTGACAGCCGTAAACAAATACACAGTCTAATTTCTCCGATTAAATTCAGTATAAAGCTATAGTGACTTGATAAATTATGTTATTAACGTTCAGTTTTTTCAGGATACAGTTGTATAAAATATTTAAGAACTTCAGGTAAATTCTGTGTGTGTCCGACGTTAAGAGGACTTGCTATCTAGAAAATTTCAGGAAGAATGTAATTTCGAAGAAGAAAGTAATAAACTTAAAAGGTAACTATTAACTGAGTTTATTTTTCAGGTAACACATTTCCACTTAGGTACGCACTGTAGACGTAATTTGCTGCTGGCGATTACATGATTTATACTTTGTATTAACTGATTTTGACAATGATTGATTAGTGAAAGGGTTATTACTTATGTATATTATGCATCGCTTGGCTGCACTGCTTTTTCACTGATGCCATATTTTTTTATTATGTGCCTGCTGTGCTTATTTATTTAAATTATAATTGTCACCTGATTAGTTCTGCTGATATGGTTACGTATGTAAGTTATACTTTGTGATTTATCTGCTTGCGCCTTCATGTTTACTTATTAAGATTACATATGAACATTTATTAGCTTATGCTGATATGATGCTAATGACCTGTTTATTATGTAAGATATATACTTGCTGCTTTGCTCATGGATTGCATATTTACACATTTTTGTTTTGTTGTCATAACTACTCTTCAATTTGGTGTATAGAAATGCTGATATACGGTGTACGAACATGGAGTTTAGGTCACACTGTAGTATTAATTATAGATTGTTTGCTTGGCAGAGCCTCGTTGTAGGGATTGTGCTACATCCACTTGTTAACATTCTGTTCTCTACTGGTATATTTACTCGCTATTGCATGTTTTGCTTACGCTCAGTGCTTTATATTTTAAGATAAGAAAATGAACTGCTGTCACATGAGCTGGAGGTTTTATGGAAGCTGTATAAATTTATGCTAATAGAAAGGAAGCTAACGACTTGACATACCAACACTAGGTTTAGACCATTGACAGTTATTACACTGCACTCTTCGTGAGCAATTGAAATAGCAAGTGACACTTGACACAAGAAATACTCCACATGTTTGCTTCTGTTTTGCCATGATTCTTGAAGTGGTGTACACACTGTGAAATATTACGATCATTCACACTCCGTACTCGTACTTGCTTACTGAAGGCTATTCAAACTAAAGACTGTTAGAGGTCATGTATGCATTTCTTTTATTTAATGATGGACAAGGTAACCAAAATTTATTTTATAATTTATAATGAGTGGAAGATTTGGGTCAGGTGGATTACACAGAGGTTGTGTGTGGACATTGTGTCTTCGGATTGTATGGGATGATGAACTGAAGTTTGCACTAGGATTTTATCTGTACTTGTTCGAGGAGACTGACTAGAGGATAGAGTTGTTATGGAAGCGAAATGATATTGATGATAAGGTTTATATGTATCGACGTATTGAAGAGGTATTATTGAGGTACTGAGATTGTGTGAAGTTGATGATTATTGGAGTTTTGGTGGACAAGAGGTAAGGTAAATGGTATTGACGATAAGGTTTATATGTATCGACGTAAGAGGTATTATTGAGGTATTAAGATTATGTGATGCTGATGATTATTGGAGTTTTGGTGCATAAGAGGTAAAGTAAGTAAGGAGCATATATTTTTTGTTGGTTTATATGGAACAAGGAGGATGAAGATGGCAGACTAGAACACTCAAGTGGAAGGAAGATTGTCTACACACACACTTTGTTAAATCAATAAGCAGTATATACTTTTTTTTGGAGAGAGGAAGTATTTGCATATCTTGGCACACTGACAGTTGTTCAGCAACCGTACATTTTGATTTGGCTCGGCAAACATTGGTCTTGACATGATGACTATGACGTTGACTAACTATTATTGACTGTTATACACTGTGCCACTACTACTTGATACACATGTTGAACATCAGATTTTGACAGAATTTCATTTACACAGTTAACACTATTCAATTACACAGTAGTACTTAAATGTGGATGAAAGATGAGTGAGTGTGTTTTGTGTGTTTTTCTTTCCTAATCCGAAATAATTGGTGCCGACCTATCTCCTAAATATTATTTTACTTGTTTGTTGTGGCTTGCACTGACACCCATAAATATTATAGGTTTACTGATATTTGTGTATTTGTAAAAGTTAATATGGCAATTATCTGATATCATTTATGTGTCTATTATAATTTGTATGTTTAGTGTAAGAACATTGATAATAATTTTGTGAAAGCAATTGTGTGTTCATTCAAACTGTTGTGCGTGCTTACATGTATTAACATTGGTGGGTGCCACTTGGAAATGTTTAACTTCTGCCGATGAACTCTGATGAAATGTTTAATTAGTGATAGTGAATGTTATGGACTGTTACCTGCACTGTTCAACATTGCTGGGTGCCACTGTTGGAACTGCTTCTACTGAAATGATGTCACTTGTTGGTCTCTGCACCTGTTCAACATTGTTGGGTGCCACTGATGGAACTGCTTCTACTGAGATAATGTCAATTGTTGGTGTCTGCACTTGTTCAACATTGCTGGGTGCCACTGATGGAACTGCTTCTACTGAAATGATGTTACTTGTTGCTGTCTGCGCCTGTTCGTCATTGCTGGGTGCCACTGATGGAACTGCTTCTACTGAGATGATGTCACTTGTTGGTGTCTGCGCCTGCTCGCCATTGCTGGGTGCCACTGTTGGAGCTGTTTAAATACTGCTGATGAAATGTTATGAGACTGCTATTTGCACCTGTTGACCATTGCTGGGTGCTGCTGCTGGAACTGTCAACTACTCTGAGGAGTAGTTGAACTATTGAAAAGATTTTATGTGAATATTTGTATAAACTGATTTTTTGTGTATTTACTGTTTATGAAATGTTATGAGACTCTTACCTGCACCTATTCGTCATTGCTGGTGCCATTGATTGAATAATACTTGCGTAAACTATTATGTAAAATCACATGTACGCAAGCATTTGTATTCCTTACTGTATTTTATACATTAGGTTATTGAAGGGTCAGTGCAAAGCCAAAATTTATTTAGTTATGTGATATTTACTTTTATCTTTATCTGTGTTTTTTGGACGAATTTGGTGGTATTTTCACCACCAATGCTGGAAAAAATACCATCAAATTCTAGCCCATAGAGGAGGGGCATATGAAAGGTGGCTACACTGAGTCACAGCGCCAGAGATTGCTCCAAAGAGTATTATTGCGCCGCCTCCACTGGCGCAGTAGTTGTTGAGAGAATGTCGAGGGGAGTTGTAGTTCAGAGGTTGCCGTGGGCAGTGCTTGTTGAGAGGATTTCGAGAGCAGTACTAGTTGAGAGCATGCCGTGTGCAGTTATTGTTCTGCTGGGCGAAACAGTAGATGCTGTTCGGTTGGTCTAATGTATTTATGGAAGATGTTGCAGTGATTACAGTGTATTTTTCGTCAATATATATGTAGGTAACAAATTTTTTTTTTTTATTTTCTAATGTCCTAAATAACAATGCCTCTTGGTCACAGGTCAGTCAACAAAGCATCTGGCTCGTGTACATGTATTAGACTTGTAATTCTGGTTTCTATGTGCAATTATAGTATTTCTGGTTTTTCAATTAGTTCATTGTAAATGGTGTTTAAAATACCTCGTCGTACTGAGGAAGAACCGTGCCAGATACATGTACGTTGAGTCACACTACCACACACAGAACAGTTACTTTTGTGATTTATTGTTTCGTAGCTTTTATAGTTGCAGGGGACTTAATTAATCAATTGTGTTAACGGAAATTTCCCTTCATTCTTTATTGTTATTTTATGCAGTCAGATTGCGTACTAATACTACTCAGGGCCAACCGGTTACGAGACTAAAATTATTTTTATTGTATATTAATTAAGACCCCATGCAAGGTACCCATTTCCTGTATACATTATGAACATTGTATGTACAGAGATACCCAAACGACAGGGCCAGTTCAGTACTACATTCCCATCTCAATTTGACACTAGAAGTTGTTACATTAGAACTATTGAATGGTTTTAGCATTTCATTTCTATAGCCCATGTGTTCTGGTGAAATACAGGAAACGAATGCATTTCGTAATGATCCTGGAATTCTTGTTCAGAGTCTAAAAGTATTCAAACTAGCCCCTGTCTCTTGTACGCTATGTTATAGACTCTTCAACATGTTGTTGTTGTTGTGGTCTTCAGATATGAGACTGGTTTGATGCAGCTCTCCATGCTGCTCTATCCTGTGCAAGCTTTTTCATCTCCCAGTACTTACTGCAACCTACATCCTTCTGAATCTGCTTAGTGTATTCATCTCTTGGTCTCCCCCTACGATTTTTACCCTCCACGCTGCCCTCCAATACTAAATTGGTGATCCCTTGATGCCTCAGAACATGTACTACCAACCGATCCCTTCTTCTGGTCAAGTTGTGCCACAAACTTCTCTTCTCCCCAATCCTATTCAATACTTTCTCATTAGTTATGTGATCTACCCATCTAATCTTCAGCATTCTTCTGTAGCACCACATTTTGAAAGCTTCTATTCTCTTCTTGTCCAAACTATTTATCGTCCATGTTTCACTTCCATACATGGCTACACTCCATACGAATACTTCCAGAAATGACTTCCTGACACTTAAATCAATACTGGATGTTAACAAATTTCTCTTCTTCAGAAACGCTTTCCTCGCCATTGCCAGCCTACATTTTATATCCTCTCTACTTCGACCATCATCAGTTATTTTGCTCCCCAAATAGCAAAACTCCTTTACTACTTTAAGTGCCTCATTTCCTAATCTAATTCCCTCAGCATCACCCGACATAATTAGACTACATTCCATTATCCTTGTTTTGCTTTTGTTGATGTTCATCTTATATCCTCCTTTCAAGACACTGTCCATTCCATTCAACTGCTCTTCCAAGTCCTTTGCTGTCTCTGACAGAATTACAATGTCATCGGCGAACCTCAAAGTTTTTATTTCTTCTCCATGAATTTTAATACCCACTCCGAATTTTTCTTTTGTTTCCTTTACTGCTTGCTCAATATACAGATTGAACAACATCGGGGAGAGGCTACAACCCTGTCTTACTCCCTTCCCAACCACTGCTTCCCTTTCATGTCCCTCGACTCTTATAACTGCCATCTGGTTTCTGTACAAATTGTAAATAGCCTTTCGCTCCCTGTATTTTACCCCTGCCAACTTTAGAATTTGAAAGAGAGTATTCCAGTCAACATTGTCAAAAGCTTCCTCTAAGTCTACAAATGCTAGAAACGTAGGTTTGCCTTTCCTTAATCTTTCTTCTATGATACGTCGTAAGGTGAGTATTGCCTCACGTGTTCCAGTGTTTCTACGGAATCCAAACTGATCTTCCTCGAGGTTGGCTTCTACTAGTTTTTCCATTCGTCTGTAAAGAATTCGTGTTAGTATTTTGCAGCTGTGACTTATTAAGCTGATAGTTCGGTAATTTTCACATCTGTCAACACCTGCTTTCTTTGGGATTGGAATTATTATATTCTTCTTGAAGTCTGAGGGTATTTCGCCTGTTTCATACATCTTGCTCACCAGATGGTAGAGTTTTGTCAGGACTGGCTCTCCCACGGCCGTCAGTCCAATGGAATATTGTCTACTCCGGGGGCCTTGTTTCGACTCAGGTCTTTCAGTGCACTGTCAAACTCTTCACGCAGTATCGTATCTCCCATTTCATCTTCATCTACATCCTCTTCCATTTCCATAATATTGTCCTCAAGTACATCGCCCTTGTATAGGCCCTCTATATACTCCTTCCACCTTTCTGCTTTCCCTTCTTTGTTTAGAACTGGGTTTCCATCTGAGCTCTTGATATTCATACAAGTCGTTCTCTTATCTCCAAAGATCTCTTTAATTTTCCTGTAGGCGGTATCTATCTTACCCCTAGTGAGATAGGCCTCTACATCCTTACATTTGTCCTCTAGCCATCCCTGCTTAGCCATTTTTCATTTCCTGTCGATATCATTTTTGAGACGTTTGTATTCCTTTTTGCCTGTTTCACTTACTGCATTTTTATATTTTCTCCTTTCATCAATTAAATTCACTATTTCTTCTGTTACCCAAGGATTTCTACTAGCCCTCGTCTTTTTACCTACTTGATCCTCTGCTGCCTTCACTACTTCATCCCTCAAAGCTACCCATTCTTCTTCTACTTTATTTATTTCCCCCATTCCTGTCAATTGCTCCCTTATGCTCTCCCTGAATCTCTGTACAACCTCTGGTTCTTTTAGTTTATCCAGGTCCCATCTCCTTAAATTCCCACCTTTTTGCAGTTTCTTCAGTTTTAATCTACAGGTCATAACCAATAGATTGTGGTCAGAGTCCACATCTGCCCCTGGAAATGTCTTACAATTTAAAACCTGGTTCCTAAATCTCTGTCTTACCATTATATAATCTATCTGATACCTTTTAGTATCTCCAGGGTTCTTCCATGTATACAACCTTCTTTCATGATTCTTAAACCAAGTGTTAGTTATGATTATGTTGTGCTCTGTGCAAAATTCTACCAGGCGGCTTCCTCTTTCATTTCTGTCCCCCAATCCATATTCACCTACTATGTTTCCTTCTCTCCCTTTTCCTACACTCGAATTCCAGTCACCCATGACTATTAAATTTTCGTCTCCCTTCACAATCTGAATAATTTCTTTTATTTCATCATACATTTCTTCAATTTCTTCGTCATCTGCAGAGCTAGTTGGCATATAAACTTGTACTACTGTAGTAGGTGTGGGCTTCGTATCTATCTTGGCCACAATAATGCGTTCACTATGCTGTTTGTAGTAGCTTGCCCGCATTCCTATTTTCCTATTCATTATTAAACCTACTCCTGCATTACCCCTATTTGATTTTGTGTTTATAACCCTGTAGTCACCTGACCAGAAGTCTTGTTCCTCCTGCCACCGAACTTCACTAATTCCCACTATATCTAAGTTCAACCTATCCATTTCCCTTTTTAAATTTTCTAACCTACCTGCCCGATTAAGGGATCTGACATTCCACGCTCCGATCCGTAGAACGCCAGTTTTCTTTCTCCTGATAACGACATCCTCTTGAGTAGTCCCCGCCCGGAGATCCGAATGGGGGACTATTTTACCTCCTTATTTTACCCAAGAGGACGCCATCATCATGTAATCATACAGTAAAGCTGCATGCCCTCGGGAAAAATTACGGCTGTAGTTTCCCCTTGGTTTCAGCCGTTCGCAGTACCAGCAAAGCAAGGCCGTTTTGGTTATTGTTACAAGGCCAGATCAGTCAATCATCCAGACTGTTGCCCTTGCAACTACTGAAAAGGCTACTGCCCCTCTTCAGGAACCACACGTTTGTCTGGCCTCTCAACAGATACCCCTCCGTTGTGGTTGCACCTATGGTACGGCTATCTGTATCGCTGAGGCACGCAAGCCTCCCCACCAACGGCAAGGTCCATGGTTCATGGGGGGGGCTCTTCAACATAATATGCGTAATGTGCAGTTTTATATTGAAAACTGGGATGCTGCTGATCCATGTAAACACGGAAAAGAGGGACAGAAGTCCCACGGTGGGCTGGACACACACGAGTGTGAAAGGAAAGGTGCTCTGCATGTGGGAAGAGTGCGAAAGACTCAGGGATATGCGAGGAGCCGTACAGGAACCGTCAAGCAGTAAGCCACTCTCGGAAGAGAGGTTGTGAAAAAATGCTTCGATGTTAAATGGCGCAATTTCTTAGAAAGCGGATAACGCAGCGGAAGCTCTATTGAGAAGATCCACTTGGTAGCCAGTTAAATACTAGAACTATGCGGATGGAACTGTATCTACATCCATATCTTCATACATACTCCGCAAGCCACCGAACGGCGCGTGGAGAAGTTACCTTGTACCACAACTAGTCATTTCCTTTCCTGTTTCAACCACAGAGCAAGGGAGAAATGACTGTCAATATGTGTCCGTATCAGCTAGAATTCCTCGTATCTGATCTTAGTGATCCTTGCTCACAATGTATGTTGATGGCAGTAGAAACATTTTGTAATCAGCTTCAAATGCTGCTTCGATAAATTTTCTCTAATAGTCTTCCTCGGAAAGAACGTCGCCTTTTCTCCAAGGATTCCCGTTGACGTTCCCGAAGCATTTCAGTAAATCTTGTGTGTTGTTCGAAACTACTGGTAACAAATCTAGCATCCTGCCTGAACCATGGCGGCATATCGACCCTAGACCAGAGGGCTGGTCTGATCCTTGGTCGTCCGTTAGTACTCGACCTCGAAGTGCCGATCTCTGGCGGAGAGAAAAGGGGTCGCAGGAAAGCGATGACAGTTCGTGAGTACGTGACGTCATGTGTTCTTGATAGCGATCACTCAAGATGCCATGCTGTTCGCGATCGTTAAATAATGTACCCTAAACACGAACAACTTTAATGTATCCTGGTGGCACTTCTGCCTGTAACAATTGCAGCCCTTGGCGTGTACGTGTACAAATTTACTTTAACATCCGACCACACATTCTGGTGCTTCATTTTTTTGTCAGGCAGCGTACCTATTATTTTTTATGTCCTCTGGGTATCGCTCTTTTTTGACAGATTAACTAGACCTATCATAGTTCTTATTTCACAAAAGAGTAATATCAATAATCTGGACGAATTTATCAGCTTTTTTCATATCTGAGCGAACTTTAGGAGCTGGTCTTACAAACGGTACTGGATGCCGCAGTCAATGAGAAGGGGTCTATGTTTGCTGTGTGAGAAGCATGTTATTCTCTTATTTGCCAGTTCATTTCCATTTGCATGAATGCTAGCGATAAAGCATAGGTCTCGTAATGTATCTCTCTGCTACCTTCCATTATCCTTATCGGTAAACATGTGATTCAGATCATTGAAAGACAAAGTAATGTAAGATGTTGCCTTTTATACTTCATTTTAATATCTGCAATCCAATGTAGGTGGTTGGGCCAGTAAGATGTCTGAGTGGATGCTTTGACGAGGCCACTACTGGAGGGCTGTCGACGTCGATGATAGTAGCTCCACATGCCGTCACAGCCAAGATGGAAATAATGTTTGCAACGTCCTCGAAGACCATTGTGTAATCATCCACGTCCATCGTAGTATGCGTTTCTGCTCTGGTATCTGTCAGATTGTATGCTGGTCTTATTCCTCATCTTGGAAGATCTCTGTTATGTTTCGGGTGTATTTTGTGCAGAGCAATTACGTCCACCTTGTTCTCAAAAGATGGGCGTGAGAGATTTCTACATTTGCGTTTAGAGATTCCTTCGATATTCAAGGTTCCACTTACTGTCAAAGATTTGGGATTTTAGAACGGTTATTCGAATTTGATGTAGTGACCATGCTTGCTGTGTTGCAGGAGCAGTTTGAGGGATTAGCCAGTGATTCACTCTAGCCCAGGGGAAACGCAAGTGTGATACGACATTTAGCAGACTTGCCAGGGAAGGTACTACCTTGTAGTGAACCTCGAAAATTGAGCGTTGAGGAAAAAATTCCGTAGCACAAAATGTGTAAAACTGAAAGGCTTTGTTTAGTGTGCCTTGACTAATTATGGACCAAAGAAGTCTATGGGGAAGGAAAACGCCCATAGTCTATAATTCTATAGCCGTGTTAGAAAACTGATTTAAGCTAAGTCCAAGTCTGGTAAACAAACAGAAGCCGAATGAAACCAAAGCGAGCATGCGGAGTGCGATGCGAGAATCATTAAATTGATTTCAAACTAAAATTTTGCCAAGAGAAAAGAGTAAAAACCCTAAGAAATTTTCATCTGATATAAAGTCAGTATGCGGACAGAAATCATCTGTTCTATCGCTGAAATAACAGAGACAAGGTCGAAATACTAATTTGCATCTTCTGAAATCGTTTCATCGTGAAGGCGTGATACGGTTCCTTCATTAAATCACAGCACGAATGCCGAAATGGCGGAATAGAAAAACAACTAAAACAACTCAACTGTAGAAAGTCGGCCGGCCGGAGTGGTCGAGCGGTTCTAGGCGCTACAGTCTGAAACCGAGCGACCGCTACGGACGCAGGTTCGAATTCTCCCTCGGGCATGGATGTGTGTGATGTCCTTAGGTTAGTTAGTTTTAAGTAGTTCTCAGTTCTAGGCGACTGATGACCTCAGAAGTTAAGTCCCATAGTGCTCAGAGCCATTTGCACCATTTTTTTTTTTTTTTTTTTTTTTTTTTTTTTTTTTTTTTTTTTTTTTTTTGTAGAAAGTCAATTAGACCGTATGAGGCACCTGTGAGGCTGTACGCAGAATTTACAGAAGAATTTTCTCTCCTTCTAGCTGTAGTTTATCGCAGGTCACTGGCGCAACGATGGGTACCCAGCGGTTGGAAGAAAGCGCAACTCATTCCCGTTTCCAAGAGAGACAGTACTACAGACTCGCATAGTTATAAGCCCTATATCACTGACGTGAAACTGCTATTGAATTACGTAACATGTTTTATGCTCACACAGTAAGACGTTCTTGGGGAAAATTTAACATGAATTCCCCAGACAAAGATCTTACTAAACTTAGCCCTCTATATTCGAACTTGCGATCCAGAACGGCGTAGACATCGGCCCTTCGGTTGATACCATGGTCCTTGATTTCCGGAAGGCATTCGACACATTTCCGTTCTGGCGTTTAGTGAACAAAATATGAGCTACCGAGTACAGGAAAAGGCTGGATACAGGACTTTCACGAAGATGTCGTTCTTAATAGAAAAAGACTGACCAATATGAAGCAAGTTTCGCGAGTACCGCAAGGGAGTGTTGTAGCGTCGTTACAATATACATTTTATTCACGGTCCAGTCACCGTGTGTGTTCGACATTAACGTGCAATAACCATTAAGAGACGGCTGGTGGCAGACTAGCAATGGAAGGTATGTTAAAGCGTGTCCAGGGGATGCGGAAAACAGTGCAGCCGTTATCGTTGTGCGGAAACGCAGCAATTTATCTGGCGCTCAAAAGCGCACGATCATCGGCTTTCGGGCCAGGGTGGAAGCACTTCCGAAACGGCCAACTGTGGTGCACCACGGGTCATAGATGAGTGGGATGAACAATGACTGCGACGATGTGTACGGGCGAATAGACGCGAAACTGTTGAGCAACTGGCTGTCCAGATGAACCAAGGGGTATAAGTAGCGTCTCCTCAAGGATAGTTTAGAGAATGTTGCTGCGTGTGGGCTTCCACAACAGGCATCGCACCCATGCCGACTACTGTTCATCCGCGGTGAAGGCTGAAATTTGCACACCAGTACCGCAACTGGACACCTAATGACTAACGACATGTAGCCTTTTTAAATGAATCACGTGTTATGCTCCATCGATGTGAAACGTCTAAAAGGAAGCACCCTGCAATAGTCGTGGGAGGCGTCCAGGCTGAAAGAGAGAGTGTTATAGCCTACGTAATGTTTTCGTGGCATTCCCTGCTTGATCGCGCCATTCTGGAGAGCGCAAAGCATCAACGCAAGAGTGCATCTATCCTCGGGGACCATTTCCAGCCTTACATGTAGTTCGTTTCTCCTTGGTAGGATGACATCTTCAGTTGAAGAGCGCAACATGTCACACACGTGCATGGTCCGAAGAGCACCAGCTGAATTTACCGCACTCCCCTGGCCAGCAAACTCCCCTGATTTAATCGATCTGTGGGATCACTTCTATCAGACTGTTTGCGCCATGGATCCTCGACCCATAAACCCAACGCATCTGGCCACGGCGCTGTGGGTACTTCCATTAATGTGACGACCTTCTAGAAACCCGAATAACCACATTTTGCAGCGTGAAGTTGCAGGAGGTGTGAGCGAGGTTCCGGCATCTTTCAGAGCCTCTCTGACTCTTCCTGCACGTCCGCACTGCAAAATGTGATTTTTCCGGTTTTTGACTGGTGGTCACGTTAATGTGGATAACGTTGGAGAGACTGTGAAGCTGATCGCGCATGTTGCTGATGTTTGTGGGAAGGTTACAGCGTCAGAAGACTGTAGTGAATTGCGGGCAGACCAAGAGAAAATCGATGATTGCTGTAGGAAGTGGCAGATGCCCATTAACATCAAAAATTAACATACTGCGCACAAATAGGAGAAGGGGTCCAACACTGTCCGATTACACTAAAGGCGACAAGTGGTTCAAATGGCTCTAACCACTATGGGAGTTAACATCTGAGGTCATCAGTCCCCTTGACTTAGAACTACTTAAACCTAACTAACCTAAGGACATCACACACATCCAGGCCCGAGGCAGGATTCGAACCTGCGACCGTAGCAGCAGCGCGGTTCCGGACTGAAGCGCCTAGAACCGATCGGTCACAGCGGCTGACAAAGGCGACAAGTCATTGGAAACTGTAACTATTGTAAAATAACGATGAAAAACTATCGGGAGAGACCTGAAGAGGAATAAGTACGTCAGACAAATAGTAGGAAAAACAGATGCCAGATTTAGATTCATTGGGAGGGTGTTCAGGAATTGTATTTCATCCGCTAAAGAAGTGCCTTACAGACCACTCCTAAAATCCATACTTGGGTACTGTTCATCAGACGCGGATCCTTATCGGGTTGCACTGATAGAAGAGACAGAGAGAATCCAACAAATAGTGGCTCGTTTTGTTGTGGGATCGTTTACTCTGCGGAAGAGTATTGCGGAGTTGCTGAACAAACTCGAGGGGCAGACGCTACAAGAGAGACGTTGTACATCAAGGAGAGGGTTACTGTTGAAATTTCGTAAGATTACGTTCCAAGCAGAGTCGGGCAGCGCATTACTTCCTCCCACATGCGTCTCGTGATTTTAACCAGGTGCCACTCGTGAAAAGAAGTGGAAATGGGTAAACAAGTGCCCTTCGGCACACGTCGTAAAGTGTCTTATGGAGTATATATATAGATGTGAATGTAGATGCGCCAATCTATCAATACTATCGACTATCGCTGAGAAATATCTACACAGAGCTCTAGGACAGTGCTTTGTAGTAGCTGACAGGCAGTAGTCCGCCTCTTATGTGGATCCTTGACACTCTACTAAACGTTAAGATCGGAGAAGGTCGCTGGCTTATCTTGTCCTTCATCTCCTACAACAAATTCGATTGGACAAGAGCGGTTTCATGCTGACAGGCCTAATCGCCCATGAGGTTTTTACCAACTGCTTTCCTAAAAGCCTTAAAAAGTTGTTAGAGTGCATTACATCTGTACGTCTGTGACTGCACCACTCCTGCGACCACCAACAAAGCTGTGTGGAAAAATTTATAGCACAAAGCTGTATTGGATATCTTATTGCCGATCGGTTTCAGTTACAGACCATCACCTGGTACCTGTATCAGCGTAATTGAAACATGAGTATAAATATAACTATAATCACAAAACACCTCCCAGAAGTTTTAAAGAAAAAGTTTTAGTATGAGACACTTCATTGGAACTCGGTTAGACACAACGTTGTCCTCCACCTTTTTAACCAAATAATTCTGATACTCATAAACGCATGAACAGAATCAAAAACAAACAGAGTTTTCTCATTTGATGAAGGATTAAAATACTGGGTTTTCGGTTCAGACAATTTGAAGAGAAAGGCATTGCTTTACGGTTCAAAGTATTGTTATAAGTAACTACACATAAACCTGTCAAACCAGTTTCGTGTAATTGTTGTATGACACACTTTAAGCAATCAACAGCTTTCGGGTTACTGACAGACAAAACGTGTATAACGTCTTTCTTCGATGGCTAAATATGTGAATTATGAATATGTGAGCTGATGTAGCCACGGACGTATCACCTGAAGGTCCATCAAAATTGTTATCCCCTTCATAGTGCATGGATAGTTCAATTAAAATTTCATCTGCCATTAATAATAAGCGCCTTTCATGCTCTTGAAAATACGCATCTAGTCCTTAGGTACTACAAAAAATTAACAGAACTTTGGCCTACAGTCTGATCACAGTTTAAGCTGGAACGCTGGAACGTACAGTTTTCGAAGTATTTGGATGTGCCAAAACTAGTCGTGTTCGACTTCTGACTCAGTTGCATGCATCTGATGAAATTAGGAACAAAAAAAGAAAAAAAAAGGAACAGAATATTACAAAATCAGTTTGATACCCTCTGGTGTATTTCTTCTGTAAGCTAAGTGACAGCTGTGACGTCAAGAAGCTAATGAGGATTTTACCTCAGCCAGGAAAATATCCTATTAAGCGTAATATTGCTTATTTTATTTCCTCCTCAGAAGAACTTCTAGTTTTACACCTTCCTGTAAAACAATCACGATGGTGAATAACGAAGCTCAGATCAGTTATAATACAGAGTCTATCAGTGTTGACATTCTTCAATTTTAATTTTGCTGAAACTTCTTTTTAAGCCGGCCGCTGTGGCCGAGCGAATCTAGGCACTTCAGTCTGGAACCGCGCTGCTGCTATGGTCGCAGGTTCGAATCCTGCCTCGGGCATGGATATTTGTGATGTCCTTAGGTTAGTTAGGTTTAAGTAGTTCTAAGTCCAGGGGACTGATGACCTCAGATGTTAAGTCCCGTAGTGCTTAGAGCCATTTGAACCATTTCTGTTTAATCGCTCTCCACTTTCAAACGATTATCAACTACAAAATTCATTACGTAATGGGACTGGACTGATAAATCGATATAAATAACAGTAACACACGTTTCTTTTGCTATGTTCACCCAATTCTTCCGCAAACGTGCTATACCCTCAAGTTACCTCAAAGCTGTTGCATTACACTGTTCTTAAAAATTTATTATTGCTGACTCTACTAATCTTAATGCTTTCCTGCATTACTGTTGCCTCTCTCTCCTCCTTTTTACTCTTGGTTCCTCTCTGGATGGCCTATAGACGAAGACAGACATGTTGCACAGTTCGTAAAAATGAATGGCACAGCATCTGAATCTAGCGTGGTTTCGGAAGTTGAGCAGTTATTGTTTTTTGTTTTTCTGTCTGTAGCAGATGTTTTCCAGGTAACGTCTCTAGCTTTGAAATGCCTGTATCCGTCTGAATATTGAGCAGCGACGTACGGTAATCATAATACATTCAAGTCAAGTGATTTGGAAGAAAATTGCATTCAAAACAAAGCTACGTGTTAAACTCACAGCTGGATAATTAGTAACTTTGATATCCTGCGAGGAACTCACCGAAGCCATTTCTGTCTCACTATATTCTCTTTAGGAAACTTGAACACATTAATCTAGTTTTCTTCTGTGTAATTTCCACTACACTTCGCTTCGTAAAACTTCAGAACCATAATGCAGACGAACTTATACAAACTATACTATGTAGCATTACACTCTGAAAAACAGAACTTAGTAATACGCAATATAACTTTTGTTTGCACTTAAGTTACAATTTCGTAACGATCACACAGCACAAAGAGTTATTTATACACGGCATGGTGTTAATACAGCACAATACAGCCGTTGCCTGTGGTCGTTTCCCGCTGATGTCTCTAACTTTGTGTTCTCGCCATGTACGGCCTTCCCACCTAGATGACGTTGATTGTAAGCAGCCAGTTGTGTAGGAGCTTCTGTAAAGTTTGGAAGGTAGGAGTCGAGGTACTGCAAGAAGTAAAGCTGTGAGAACGGGGCGTGAGTCGTGCTTGAGTAGTTCAGTTGGTGGAGCACTTGCCCGCGAAAGGCAAAGGTCCCGAGTTAGAGTCTCGGTCCGGCACACAGTTTTAATCTTCCAGGAAGTTTCAGCCAGTTGTGTAGTACAGAGAACCATCATTTACGATTTTCATTCGTTCTACAAGGGTCATGTTGCCCTCTTCAAAAAATTATTTGAGGTGGGCTACGACTATTGAGAGGCAGGATATCGCCAGGTAGTATAACAGTTCAATTTCTTTGTCGAGCTTGTCGTAGGTGATTGTCTACAGTAGTTAAATAATATGGAAAAGCGTCAGCTTTTTCTGGTTAGCACACATATGAATAGTGTGAAAGCGGTACTCACTGAGGTGACGTAAGTTATGGGATAGCGATACGCACATACACAGATGGCGGTAGTATCGCGTACACAGGATATGAAAGGGTAGTGCATTGGCGGAGCCGTGATTTTTACTCAGGTGATACATGTGAAAATCCGACGTGATTATGGCCGCAGGACGGGAATTAACAGACTTTGAACGCGGAATAGTAGTTGGAGGTAGATGCATGGGACATTACATGTCGGAAATCATTAGGGAATTCAATATTCCGAGATCGACAGTGTCAAGAGTGTCCTGCGAATACCAATTTCTGGGCACTGCCTCTCACCACTGACGATACAGTGGCCGACGACGACCTTCTCTTAACGACCGAGAACAGCAGCGTTTGAGTTGTAAGTGCTAACAGATAAGCAAAACTGTGTGAAAAAAACGCAAATATCAGCGTGGGACGCACGACGAACGTACCCATTAGGACAGTGCGGTGAAATTTGGGGTTAACGGGCTATGACAGTAGACGAACGACGTCACTGCCTTTGCTTTTCTGCAGAGAATCTCCTGGGCTCGTGACCAGACAACTGGAAAACCGTGCCCTAGTCAGACGATTCCTGACTTCAGTTGTTAAGAACCGATGGTAGGGTTCGAGTGTAGCGCATGCCCCACGAAGCCATGCTCCCAAGTTGTCAACAAGGCACTGTGCAAGCTGATGGTGGCTGCAGAGCGGTGTGGACTGTGTTTACGTGGAATGAGCTGGGTTCTCTGGTCCAAATGAATCGAACATTGACTGGAAATGGTTATGTTCAACTACTTGGGAATCATATGCAGCCATTCACGGACTTCATGTTCTTAAACAACGATGGAATGGTTATGAATGGCACTGCGCCACATCACTGGGCCACAATAATTCGTGATTGGTTTGAAAAACATTCTGGACAATTCGAGCTAATGAGCTGGGAACCCAGACTGCCCGAACTGAATCCCACCATACATTTTTGGGACATAATCGAGGGGTCAGCTCGTGCAGAAACATCATCCACTGGCAATATTTTCGCAATTATGCAGTGCTATAGTGGCAACATTTGCTCAGTATTTCTGCACGAGACTTCCAACGACTTTTTGAGTCCATTTCACGTTGAATTCCAACATTGAGTCGGGAAAAAGGAGGTTCGACACGACATCGATTGACTTTTGAAATCTCCCGTCTTCCATACATTGCATTTTTACGTAGCTTTGCCGTGAGCATCTGTGGCGTGTCAGTCGACTTCCGCACATTCATGGCATACTAAATCCCTGCGTGGGAATAATTAAACTAAATATGGTCATACTATACCAAATCAGCTTATCAAGTCAAAATCATTTCTGCTCGTAATATATGTTCACAAAGAATGACTCGTTTCATTGGTAAAATATTTTCATATCGGGAATGATAAGTTAATTCGATAGCTCCGACACAGTGGCTACTCATTTTATTTGCTGGTTGTGCCATAATTTCATTTCAACGAAATATAAAAACTTCGTATATGAAAATATAAACTTGGGTTTCTGTGTTGCTTATTGGGTAAATATTAAGTATTGTCTGGAGAATTCAAGTTGTGTTCAACAATGGAAAGGTTAACTAAAGGCAATTTTAAAGTACTGCAGTTATTAAACAAAATGTTACATTGTGCTTTATTAGTATGGGTTTGAAAAATTGGAAATTTATGGTAAGATCTATGGGACGAAACTGCCGAGGTTATCGGTCCCTAGGCTTACACACTGCCTAATCTAACTTACACTAACTTACGCTAAGGACAACACACACACCCATGCCCAAAGGAGGACTCGAACCTCCGACGGGGGATCCGCGCGATCCGCGGCAAGGTGCTTTTAGACCGCACGGCTTCCCCGCACGGCAGTATGGATTTATTTAGAAGGATCGGTGAGAATGATCAAACTGCATTTCGATAATTTGGGTCTTACTCATTTTTGACGGAAGGATAACCGTATGTGGGTATATGAGACATGGTGACCACAGAGTTTTGCAGTTAAGACCACGAATAAAATACATCACTATACAGATGTCATACAACAAGTACGTGTCACATGACGTGTGCGTATGAGTCAGTCTGTTCTGAGGCTAGACATAAATGCCACTCCATTTAGATTTCCATACTGCGATCCTCTGGCTTGTCGTTTTGTTTATTTTGATGTGTGTGTGTGTGTGTGTGTGTGTGTGTGTGTGTGTGTGTGTGTGTGTGTGTGCGTGCGTGTGTGTTTGAGAGAGAGCGAGAGAGAAAGAGAGAGTGAGAGAGAGAGAGAGAGAGAGAGAGAGGGCGGGAAGTGTGAGAGAGAAAGAGATCAAGTAACTTTCAGGTATCAGTCAGCATCGGCGCTTCTCCAGTATTCGAGAACAAAGTGAGTGCATTTCAGAATAATGCTCAATTAGATAGCAATTGCGCAAACGAAACGAATAATCATCTCATGTTATAGAGGTTTTCAGAACATAATCAGACAGCTTAACTGCACACTAAGAGATTAGAGTACATTTACTAAATTTTCCTTCAGTGCTTCGCAGAACACGATAATAACATTAACAAGGAAAACACTTCCTAATGTTTTACAAAATTATATTTATTGTGTAACGAACCGCCGTTCGGTTTTTAGTATAATACTAGTATTAAATGACGAGACTCAGTTTCCATTTTCCTCCCTTGGTACATTAAGTTTTCGTTGCAAATACTAGATTCGAACTGTAAAATCATTTTATTTTTCATTATTTGTTATATTTATCCTCACATAAAATTTTTTTTGACACCTTTTTTAGTTGATCTAATTACTGTAATACTTTTCTTACGTAGCTCATGTAACCATTTTGTCAATTTTGTATTTTCTGTACAAATAATGTTTTTGTAAGTCGCACATCATGTTATCTGTGCTTGCGAGGTTCAGTTGTCACCTGAAGCTGGCCCGAGAAAGCGAAAGGCGGTTCGAGAAAAAATAAATATAGTTTTTGCAGAACCTTAGAAAGTGTTTTCTTTTTTAAAGATAGAGTTCACTAATCTCATTCACCATTCCTAAGAGGACAACATTTCTTGTTTCCTTTCTTTTTTTTATTTTTTATTTATTTTATTTTTTTTTACAAAATGCAGGCAGATTTCCACAGTATAAATAATGTATTACCTAGCGCGTTGCAGAGACTAGGGGGGAGTCAAAGACACTCCCCGGACGCCGTTCTCCTGTATGCATAGGCGACGGCCAGTCGTTACCCATTACGGCACTCACACATTTGCGTCACCTGGTTGACCAGTCCCGGTACCCGACGATTTCTCCGATTCTCTCTCTCCCGTGGGTGGGACTCACCTCCTGCCCCAGCCTGCTTCCATTTTATCCTTTCCTCTGAAACAAAAAAGTCATTTATCGAAATTCAGGAGATCAAAGAGAATTCGAAATTCGCTTCGGAATTCAGTCTGAAAACGTGGCTTTTAATCTGGGACGGGGCGAACAGGCGGCATACGGCGTCCGGCCACGCTTTCCGTTTGTGCCTGGCGGGATCTAATTAAAACGGAAAGCTACTGCTGCAGTTCCCCCCGAGGGCTCCAGCACTCTCTGTCCCCGCTGCTCTCTCCCTCTCTCTCTGCGTGCGTGCTTACATGTGTGTATGTGTGTGTGTGTGTGTGTGTTGTGTGTGTGTGTGTGTGTGTGTGTGTGTGTGTACGTGTGCAAATTTACCGTGAACCTGTCCCGATGCGGCAAGTGCAGCACGCCTAGCAGAAAAAGAGGTGAGCAGAAAAAGAAATTTCCGTACACATCCCCTCCTCCGCGTGGCGGCGCAGACTAATACAATGGAGTGTCCAACTTGTACGGAGGCTGGTCGCAGCTTTTTGTAATTGGGGCAGCCGGAATCTCGGCGCCGCTTTGCGCCTCAAATATGGAGAGGCCGTGCGGCGGTGGCGGCGCCGTCGGAATGCGGGGCAATTAGGACGTAATTGAAGACGGCCAGGCCAGGGCTGCGCAGGGGATGCGGCAGGCTGCGCCCCTTGGGGCTCGCAGAGGCGGAGAGAACCGGCGGGCGGCAGTGATGAGGGACATTCCGCCAGTTTTCCGATCAATATTCATTTCAGCAGCGCTGGCTACGGTGCTCATACAGTATACACTTCTATTGTGAGCTGATGTTTGAGCCCGACTAAGACATGAGCCCCCTCTCATATTTATATCTTACTCTGAGTAATTCGATATTCCTCTCTAATTGCATGCGGTGAGAAGTTGCTATTCCTTCACACGCGGACTTCCCACGCAGCGTCTCTGGTCACCTGGGTGGTCCGGTGACAGGCTGCTTCTGCTGATCTTGGAAGGGTTAAGCCGACAGGTGTGAGGGAGTCGAGTGGATGCTCTCCAGACGCCGACATTGTCATAAGAGAGACGGCGACACGCCCACAGGGGCCTGACGGAGCGGCTGGGCTAGAGATTCCGTTACTTCCCAGAAACTTAGTGAAAACACTTTCTGGCGGGCTAGCAGCGAGGCGTGGGAATGACTTGTGTTCCCAGGCAGTCTTGGCGGGCAAATTCCCGCGTTTTCTGCAAAATCATAGCTGTGATTGGTTTGCTCACGGGATAGCTCCGTGACGTAGCATAATCGGCGCAGAAATTGGCGCCAAGTATCTCCATTGGTGGAATAGTAGTGCGTCGGCAATAGAGTGGAATTTTCCGCCGGTTTTCGAGTTGCTGATTGGAACGTTTAACCACGGCCACTGTCGTGGGGGCGGGAATGTACTGTGTTTGGCTTGTACAGGTGCCCTCGAGTGAGTCGGCTCTCGTCTTTCGGTCGGAGTAGATTGCAAGACTGAGCTCTCGCTGCTCTGGACAGCCTGCCTTCCGTTGGCTGTCTAATATACTTTCGTTTAATTGTAACTGTTTGACGAAGTTGCTGAAGTTTCGACTTCAACGTAACTTTCCGAGTACAGTTCGCAATTGAGCGTTCTGCGTACAAGCGGCCTATGTAGTCCCTCTTGAGCAGTTTTGGCTAAAGTTGACTGTATCGGAGTTACTGTGTGACTCCGCTTGTTAAAATCACTCACTGTACCGTCAGTGATTGTGTGGCGAGCCTTCTTCGTCTCCCTCAGAGGCGCATTTGTGTTGCTAGGACGTCTTTAGTCTGGAACTACCAGACCAAGATAATTTGTGTTGGGCTATACTCACGACATTATCATCACTTCGACAGGACATCGAAGCAACCAGCCATCGCCTCCAGTATGCCAGATCGTGTCCTTGCAGTTAAGAAGACAGCTTGGTAATGTATGTCCGCAGCACCAGCAGATTAGGGAATTTTGCTTGGTGATAATCAGAGCTCAGCAGAGCGCGCCTGTTCGTCTTTTCTAACTTTGTTCTGTCTTGGGTGTTCGTTGTCTGAGTTCTCCCTAGTGTAGCAGCAATTAATATTGGGTTGGCTGGGCGTTTCTCTTAAGGTTTGAGTTGCAAGCAATTGGCTCCACATAACACTTGGTCATAAATGTCACAAGCTATTTTATGGACAACTTCACCTTTACAACATTTATTTGAGTATCCAGTTTGACATATTGTAAATGTTTCATGTGTTGTGTTTATTATTTTGAGTTTAGTCATAATAAATCAAATTGTTATTTTGGACAGAACTTTCATTCTGTAGATCGGTAAAGCAACCCTTTCATTTCTCACCACGTTAATGAAACTTATTTATCAAATTAATTTCTATCAAATTAAATTATTGCAAGTGCCAAACTCTTTTTTACTCCACTTGCAGGGTCGATTAGGGTCAATTCGCGTTTCTTCTTAATCCAAGTGCAACAGCAAAAGTCGGAGTTAGAAAAGGGGGGGGGGGGGGGGCTTAGAGCATCATTCATCATTTCCATATGAAGATTCTAGAAGAATTTAGAAATACACTGGCCCCGGCACCTGGAAAGTCAATCAGGGTAACTTTCTACCAATCGGGGCATCTTTGTACCACTTACTACTTTTGTTTCAAATGGCTGCTGCTCCACCTACTTTCTTCATTTTGTACTAATATAACAGCTTTATTACCTCTGAGGTTTCAAGTTGGTATTTAATGTGCTTTCCGCCTTCTTAGATGGGCTTAACTTCGTATATTAAATTTCCTGCGAAAAGAACTTCTGGTGACAGTGGTTTAAGTTGAACACTACCAGGTCTATGCAAATATCTTGATATTTCAAAGTAAACCTGCAATACTGATTGGTTGGTTGGTTGATTTGGGGGAGTGGACCAAACAGCGAGTTCATTGGTCCCATCAGATTAGGGAAGGATGGGGAAGGAAATCGGCTTTGCCCTGTCAAACATCCCGGCATTTGCCTGGATGATGATGATAGTTGTTAGTGTTTTAGGGCCCACAACAACGAGGTTATCAGCGCCCGTTCCCAAAAGTTCAATTCAGAGCCGAATTGTGAGAGAATTGGTATTGTTCAAATTGCAAGATTGGACACAGCACATCAAAACAGGGAGATAAAACTAAAAATAAAATAGCAGTACAAACAGGTAAAAATAATTAACGGTGGCTGAGTGACCACATACAAATAATGGGTGACCAAACCACTGGACAGCACATTAAGACTTCAATCCCAATATTTTGGGAAGAAGGCCAGACATCACACAAAAACGTAAAACTCTAGCGACACTCGCCTCATTATTAGTTAAAAGAGAGTGTAGGTCTGGTGGGAAACTGAAATCTTCCCTCAAACCCGCATATAAAACACACTCAGTTAAAATATGTCGTATCGACAGCTGTGTCCCATATGTCTGACACATTGGTGGCTCCTCACGACGTAACAGAAAACCATGTGTCAAAGGACAATGTCCTATTCTAAGCCGTGTAAGGGCTACTTCCTCAGCGCGTCGTTGTCGGAAGGAGGTGAGCCACGGTCGGACAGAATCCTTCACCGCTCGCAACTTATTATCCCTCACGTCCAGCCACTGAGCCTCCCACCAACGCATGACCTTCCGAGTCACGAAAGACGTAATGGCCTGCAGGGGGACGGAACAGCGAGCAGGAGGTGGGATGGAGCAAGCCTCCTTGGCAGCCGCATCTACAAGTTCATTTCCAGAAATCCCTACGTGCCCTGGAACCCAGCAGAAAATTACATCCTTACCCTGCTGTTGCAAGAGCAGGAGTGCGTCCTGCACCTCTTGCACCATCCGATCTGCTGGGTACATCTGTTCAAGAGCGTGTAGACCACTTTGGGAATCGGAGCAGATGATGAATATCGTGCCACGATGTCGGCGCATATGCTCTAATACTTGCAGAATGGCAAACAGTTCCGCATAGTAAACTGAGAACTGCTCTGGGAGCCCTATCCGATGGACAGTATCGGGAAACACAGCAGAGCAGCCCATAAAATCCCCCTGTTTAGACCCATCCGTGTAAACAGTAATAAAATCGGAATGGCGTTCTAAAATCTCAGTAAGTTTAATTTTAAAAAGGTGGTCCGGGGTACAATACTTCCTGTAAACAGCTAGATCAAGAAGTAACCTTGGCCTTTGTAGTCGCCAGGGAGATCCCCTACTCCATCCCTGGTGGAGGACCTTAATGCACTCCAGGTGTACTGACTCGAGACTCTCCTTTGCACGGATGCCAAACGGCTTTGCTGCCGCCGGACGGTGGCGGAAGAGACGTGCCAGTGCCGGCTGGGAAAAAGTGTCGGACGCCAATGAAAGAGGAGTGGACTTGGCCCTGTACGCGTGCCGTACCACGAGGAGAAGACTCCGAATGGACAGCGGAGGCTGTCCCGCCTCGACACACAGACTAACAACTGGACTCGTGCGATAAGCCCCCGTTGAAAGCCTAATACCCTCATGGTGAATCACATCCAACATTTTGAGGTAGGAAGGTCTTGCAGAGCCATAAGCTTGACATCCGTATTCCAATCGAGGTCGCACAAAGGCCTTATAAAGTTGGAGCAGACGTGCCCTGTCAGCGCCCAGGATCTATGACTGACGCATTTAAGGACGTTTAAAGCCTTGAAACAGCGAACTTTTAGATCCTTTAAGTGTGGCAACCATGTGAGCTTCTCATAAAAAATAAGCCCGAGATATTTCACTTTTTCCATAAAGGGGTCAACAGTGTCTCCTAGTTTTAAAACAGGGAGATTAAAAAGAGAACGGGAACGGTTAAAATCTACACAAACGGTCTTCTCCAAAGAGAATTTAAAGCCCGTGGTCTTAGACCATTCCTCCAATCGCACGAGTGTCAGCTGTAATTGGCGTGTAGCAGCTGTGAGGGAGGTAGACGCACAGAAAATGGAGAAATCGTCCACAAACAAGGAGCACTGCACGGGCCGTCGTACTGTGGACGCAATACTATTGATGGCAATTGCGAAAGCTGTCACACTGAGGACATTTCCTTGAGGGACACCGTTCTCCTGCTTAAAACGGTCAGACAGGACATTCCCAACCTTATACTTAAAATACCTGTCGGACAGAAAGGATCTGATGAGTGTGGGTAAACGCCCACGGAAACCCCACTCATAAAACTGCCGCAAAATGTTATGCCTCCAGGTAGTATCGTACGCCTTCTCCAGGTCGAAGAAAACCGCGATAAGGTGTTGCTTACGTAGGAAAGCAGCTTGTATCGCTGTTTCGAGTAGGATCAGGTTATCTAGGGTGGAATGATACCTCCTGAACCCACACTGGCAGCGGATAAGTAAGGATCTGGATTCGAGAACCCACACCAGGCGCCTATTGACCATACGCTCAAATGTCTTTCCGACGCAGCTCGTGAGACTAATGCTACGGTAGCTACCGGGTTCGGTCCTATCCTTCCCTGGTTTTAGAAGGGGAATTAAAATCGATTCTTTCCACGAACTAGGAAAGTCGCCTGTCTTCCAAATTTCATCAAAAAGTTGAAGGAGGACTTCCTTTGACCGCAGATCCAACTGCTGCAGCATGCTTACGATATCAGGTCTGGACCAGGTGCGGTATCCCGAGATACGGACAGTGCAGAGTCCAACTCCCACAAAGAGAAAGGCTGGTTGTATTCCTCAGCGTTCTTTGAACGGAAATCAAAACCTGCTCTCTCCTGTGTACCCCGATAGCGCAGAAATTCTGGGTCTTGGCTAGAATCGGTCGTAATAGTGTGAAAAGATGCTGCCAACGCCCGGGCGATGTCTCTTGGAGATGTTAGGAGACACCCCTGCTCACGTATAGCTGCTATTGGCGTTCGAGAGTATCGCCTTGAGATCCTCCTAATGGCTTCCCATACTTTGCTTGAAGATGTGGACCTATTGATGGAGTTCAGGAACTCACGCCAAGACCTCCGTTTACTCTCCCTAACGATTTTTCTCGCCCGCGCCCGTGCTATTCGGAAAGTTGTCAGATGCGCAGCAGTGGGGCACCGACGGAATCTTCTCAAAGCCGCCCGTCTGTCTCTGATGGCGGTACGACAGTCTTCATTCCACCAAGGGACAGGCTGCCTCACAGGTGTTCCCTTTGACTTTGGTATGGATACATCAGCGGCATGGTGCATCACCGCCGCAATGTGATCCACCCAATCCTGGACGCCTTCACACCGTTCAAAAACAGCCAACTGCCGGTAGAGCGTCCAGTTTCCCTTCCAGAACAACCATTTCGGCGGCTGTGCGACACGACCCATTTCAACTGGCAGATGGAGCCAGATAGGATAATGGTCGCTGTCATGAAGGTCGTCGTCAGCGACCCACTGAGCAATGTCCGCAAGGACAGGCGAACAAATAGAGAGGTCTATGGCAGAAGGCGAACCTGAAGCGGTGCTAAAATGCGTGGCCTGACCTGTGTTCAGCAGCATGATGTCGGAAGTCCTGATCAACTGCTCAATCATCTGGCCTCTGGGGCAGGTTTTGTTGGAACCCCATACTGCATTATGAGCATTAAAGTCTCCTAAAATGAGAAAGGGACGGGGTAGCTGATCAATGAGCCGTGCGAGGGCTTCACTGTCAATGAGTTCAGCGGGTGGTAAACACAAGGAGCACACTGTGACATCAACCTGGGCCAGGATCCGAGCTGCAACCGCTTGTAGCGTTGTGGTTAAGGTCACAGGTGAGGAGTGGAATGTGTCCTTAATGAACACTGCCACCCCACCCTGAGCCCTATTACCAGTCAGGTCGTCTTTCCTGTACATGTGATATCCTGTAAGTACAGGCATGTCAGTCTCTTTAAAATGTGTCTCTTGCAAAGAGATGCGAAAGGGGTTTTCCTGTACTAACAGCCGCAATTCTGCAAGGCGAGGTCTGACTCCATTCAGATTCCACTGAAGTATGGGAGCCATATCAGCGTTTCGGTTTAGATTTCCCCCTGTCTTTACGCCGCGCTGGTGAGGCACTTGTAGAGCGAGTGGCAGCAGAGGGGCTGCCAGGTTCTGGGGAAGAGGTATCAAAATCCATGACGATTTCCTCCTCATCAGTCAGGGATGCCATGACGACATCCGATGGTGCCTTTGGCAGGTTTGACGTCAAACGCCGTGCCCCTTTCCCTGGTCCCGTTTTCTTTGTGGAAGTCGGGGATGGGGGAAGTGGAGAGGCACTCTGTTTCTGGAGGGCCTTCGAAGGCTTCACTGTAGCTTTCTCTGCAATAGCGGTTGGTGCAGGCGGAGCAGCCTGAATAGCTAGATCGTTATTGGGAGTGCTCTGGCAGGTACAAACGCAGGTACAGGTATTGGTGGAGGATACTGCTACGCTGGACGTGGTCTGCGTCGAAGCGTCTACTTGCAACGCACGGTTGTGCACCAAGGAGGCATACTCTTTTTTGGCTTCCACATAAGGTAGCCTCTTTGTCACCCTGATCTCCTGAATTTTTCGTTCTTCCGCAAAGACGGGGCAGTCTCTGCTCCAGACGGGATGGCTCCCAGAGCAGTTGATACACAGCGCTGGAGATGTGCAGTTGGTCCCAGCTTCATGAGCTGCCTTGCCACATATACCGCAGGTTGATTCACCCCCACAACTCATTGTCGTATGGCCAAATCGCTGACATTTGAAACAGCGCATAGGGTTAGGTATATAAGACCGAACCCTAAGTCTGAGGAAACCAGCCAGAACGTATTCAGGTAAGACAGGCGAATTGAAAGTCACAATGAAGGTGGCAGATTTCTCAATAACTCCATTATTTCTACGTGTCCTTTGTTCCACGTCTACAATCCCCTGTGTTGCCCATTCTTGCTTCAGTTCGTCGACATCGATATCCATTAAATCACGGCAGGTGACAACGCCTTTACTGGAGTTGAGGGAATTGTGCAACTCGACAGTAATATCATACTCGCCTAACTTGGTTGACTTTCGAAGCAGCTCCACTTGCTTTGCCCGAGTAGTCTCAACTAACAGGGTACCAGTCCTCAGGCGTTTGATAGATTTCAGTGTACCTGCGAGTCCTTCTAAACCTTTATGTATGTAGAAAGGAGACACTTTTTCAAATGAGCCCTCCGTCCTCTTAATCACGATGAAAACATTGTCATTTACGACTCCAGGAGCCCTGTTACTCTTTTCCATCTGCATATCTGGAGGACTAGCCTCCCTCATGCGCTTGACTGATTGCGAAGTTGGTGAAGGGAAATACGTGGTTGCCATGTGCGTCCCACGAGCAGCTAGGGAACGAAACGTCAGCCCAGACAGAGCCCCGCATGCCTGGGTAAGCCTTATACAACTGAAGTGCGGCAGGTTCCTCAGAGGTCGCCCGCTAGCGACTGTTCCACCTCAACAGCCATGCATCTTATCGGCGCGCAGCACACCTTAAGATTGAAGGGTTTTTTATAGAGGTATGTACCATCCTCGCGATGCAGGCAATCAAGCCAAGATCCCCGGTCCCTGCGACACACAACGTTCCACCGTTGCGCCACACGGTGGTCGCTGAAGCATGCCCAGAGCTTACGGTGTCAGAGGACTGGCGGCGCACACCAGTCCACAGCTCGGGGACCCCGGGTTCGCCAAGCCCGTACCCAGCAAATAAATGCTGAGTCCCCTGAGGGGATTTGTCTGGAGGAATTTAGGGGAAACATGGAAAATCTAAATCAGGATGGCCGGTCGCGGGTTTGAACGGTTGTCCCCCGAATGCGAGTCCAGTGTGCTAACCACTGCTTAAATATACTCAGAGCTTTAGACATAGGAAGCACAGGGTGTATCAAAACGAACCATCCAATTTAAAAGAAATCATATGTACTAAGTTAAATGGTTCAAATGGCTCTGAGCACTATGGGACTTAACTTCTAAGGTCATCAGTCCCTAGAACATAGAACTACTTAAACATAATTAACCTAAGGACTCACACACATCCATGCCCGAGGCAAGATTCTAAACTGCGACCGTAGCGGTCACGCGGTTCCAGACTGTAGCGCCTAGAACCGCTCGGCCACCCCGGCCTGATAACTACTAACTTAGTTCAGATATTTGCGTGAACAACGTATCGTTCGGAAGAGCAGACTCTCAAGTTTTACATGGTTCCCTCTAGGGAGCAGCAGTGTGAGCCCACTTCAGTTCTAGTAAAAATGGTGTCTGGACAACAGAAATCGTTCCGTGTTCTACGTTTTGCGCAGTGCGGGTTAGTAATAAATTTGTTCAGCGTCACTTTCGTACTGGGTACGGTGTGGATCCTCCCGTAGCACAGAGCATTAGACGATCGTGTGAATAAATCCGAGAAACAGGTTGTTTGTGTAAGGGCCAATCGCCGGGCCGTCCCCGAGTGTCTGACATAGTTTCGCAAGGAGTCCGCAGAAATCCGTTCGCCGTGAAGCTCGACGGCTCAACATGCCCCCGAGGTCCGTCTGGCGTGTGTTGCGTCGACGTTTACACATAAACCTTGCAAAATTCAGGTACTGCAAGCCCTTCGTGAAGGTGACAAACAACAGCGCGTGGAGTTCTGTAACGTTCTTGGCAAGATAGAGTGTAACAGATTTCTTCCACACTTATTGTTTAGTGAGGAAGCAACATTTCATTGAAATGGAAAACTGTCGTGGTAAACCGTCATAATGTGAGAATATAGGGTACAAAACAACAACCTGAAGTTGTACAACATCAGGGGGACTCTCCAAAATTGAATGTGTTTTGTGCAGTTTCACGGGAAATGGTGTATGGTCTATTTTTCTTTGTGAAGAAGACTGTTACAGGAAGCACGTATCTCTATATGGTTGAGAAAATTATTTTCTCACAATTGGAGACTGATTCGAACGACTTCATTTACCAACAGGACGGAACACCACCACACTGGCATCTGGAAGTGTAGGAATTCTTAAATCAAAGGATTACTGAACGATAGATCGGTCGAAATGGACCAAATGATTCAGCCTTACATTACAAGCCTCCAGGTTCATCGGACCCGACTGTATATGATTGTGCGATTTCTGTGCCTCCGTTACCAGTAAAAATGAATGACCTGAGACATCTCCTAACAGCAGCTGTGGACAGCTGTAACTCAAAACATGCTCGCTGCGGTGTGACAACAGTCTGAACACGGCACTCACCCATGCCGTGCATCTCAATGGGGGCATATTGAACACCTGTGAAAAGTTACGAAAAAAAAAGCTTTTCGAGTTTCCCGTTCGTCAAAAGGAATTCATTATATATGTTTTTTAGTTTCAGAAATATAGATGTGCCGAATCGGATGATTCTTTTTGATACACCCTGTATAGTATGTTTTTAAAGACTGATCTAAAGTTACCATAAATGACAGTGTATCTTTCTACCAGTATATAGAAATTTTACTCTAATACGGCGGAGTTACTGTACCATTTTCACTTACCCAAGCACTCAGTAAAATCTTACAGTGTCAGTTGTGATACGTAATTTATTTTGTGCCAAGTATTTTCGAAACATGGAAAAAGTGGTACGAAGCTACCCAGATTGACAGTGGTGTTGGCGCTCCAGACAATCATTTTTGTGATTTGTCTTTTCATTTCCTCCTTATCGTGCTCATAGAGCAGGTCTTCCTGGAGAGCGTACAGCCAGCAACGGCCGTTTGTCAGGAAATAAGTAGGCGATCTGCGCCTTTTCCGGAGATTTTTGGAGTACCTTTGGCTTCTTATTGTTATTATCGTAATAGTCCGAAAAGCAGTAATAAATTGTCTCAATTCCCACTTAGGGCTGATACGACGCAGATTTTTGCGCTTTGGTAAAGTGCAAAGGCCGTAAGTGTATCCCTTTCATTCTGTTCTTTCATTCTGTTATGAATGAACATAGGATCTTTGTTGAATATAGAAGTGTTGCAGATTTCTGCGTATTTAGAGAGAAGGTACGTTAGCTGGAACCAGTGCCAGAAATGGGACATTTCTTTTTTGGAGTAGCTGAAATGTAATTGATTGCAGTGACACGGTAGTCCTCGAGATCTTTATCTTATTTTTGTTTTGAATTTCGACACAGCCACGAGTTCGTACACCTTAGAGTGTGGACGTAAGGAATCTACCAAAAATGAACAGGAATGTTGAGTTAATCTGTTATGGTAAGCTATTAACAGGGTTACCAATTTAGCGGAATTTCCGCTAAATTTGACGCATTTTACACACTGTCAGCGGGTGAAATTTTGCATTTAGCAGTCAATGTATTTTTTAACAGATTTGTGGAGTGATGTCTGCAACAATTCTTTTCCGTTTAATTCAGCCTTTCCAATATACAATTTGAAATCGTATTTAGTGTAAAAAATCCTAAACCGGCAAAAATATGGGTCCAGGTAGCTCTTAAAAATCAGATTTCGATATAGTGTTTCCCCTGCCTCAACGCAACATAACAATCCTTTCCAGTCTTAGTTCTTCGCATTTGGCATTGCAGTTGCAAGTTACCGTCGACCGAAGTCGGTACAGAGCATGGCGTTGAATTGTTAATATTTATGGTGCAGTTAATCACGTTTTAATTAGTGATTTGCTTTACTTTTTTATTAGTTGTTTCATCTAAATGTCGAAGCAAAGGACAAAAAAATACACCCAAAAGTTTAGAACTGAGTGGTTTAGTAACAAACAATTGAAAGACTGGCTTCTTGAGACCCCCGCCGATCCTTCCAGTGTGCGATGCCGATTTTGCCAGTGCAATTTAATTTCGCGTCTGTCGGATTTGTTGAATCATGCGAAAAGCATGTAAAAGATAACGCACTCTTTTCTTCACAGGGGCAGTTCAAACTACACTCCTCGAAATGGAAAAAAGAACACATTGACACCGGTGTGTCAGACCCACCATACCTGCTCCGGACACTGCGAGAGGGCTGTACAAGCAATGATCACACGCACGGCACAGCGGACACACCAGGAACCGCGGTGTTGGCCGTCGAATGGCGCTAGCTGCGCAGCATTTGTGCACCGCCGCCGTCAGTGTCAGCCAGTTTGCCGTGGCATACGGAGCTCCATCGCAGTCTTTAACACTGGTAGCATGCCGCGACAGCGTGGACGTGAACCGTATGTGCAGTTGACGGACTTTGAGCGAGGGCGTATAGTGGGCATGCGGGAGGCCGGGTGGACGTACCGCCGAATTGCTCAACACGTGGGGCGTGAGGTCTCCACAGTACATCGATGTTGTCGCCAGTGGTCGGCGGAAGGTGCACGTGCCCGTTGTCCTGGGACCGGACCGCAGCGACGCACGGATGCACGCCAAGACCGTAGGATCCTACGCAGTGCCGTAGGGGACCGCACCGCCACTTCCCAGCAAATTAGGGACACTGTTGCTCCTGGGGTATCGGCGAGGACCATTCGCAACCGTCTCCATGAAGCTGGGCTACGGTCCCGCACACCGTTAGGCCGTCTTCCGCTCACGCCCCAACATCGTGCAGCCCGCCTCCAGTGGTGTCGCGACAGGCGTGAATGGAGGGACGAATGGAGACGTGTCGTCTTTAGCGATGAGAGTCGCTTCTGCCTTGGTGCCAATGATGGTCGTATGTGTGTTTGGCGCCGTGCAGGTGAGCGCCACAATCAGGACTGCATACGATCGAGACACACAGGGCCAACACCCAGCATCATGGTGTGGGGAGCGATCTCCTACACTGGCTGTACACCACTGGTGATCGTCGAGGGGACACTGAATAGTGCACGGTACATCCAAACCGTCATCGAACCCATCGTTCTACCATTCCTAGACCGGCAAGGGAACTTGCTGTTCCAACAGGACAATGCACGTCCGCATGTATCCCGTGCCACCCAACGTGCTCTAGAAGGTGTAAGTCAACTACCCTGGCCAGCAAGATCTCCGGATCTGTCCCCCATTGAGCATGTTTGGGACTGGATGAAGCGTCGTCTCACGCGGTCTGCACGTCCAGCACGAACGCTGGTCCAACTGAGGCGCCAGGTGGAAATGGCATGGCAAGCCGTTCCACAGGACTACATCCAGCATCTCTACGATCGTCTCCATGGGAGAATAGCAGCCTGCATTGCTGCGAAAGGTGGATATACACTGTACTAGTGCCGACATTGTGCATGCTCTGTTGCCTGTGTCTATGTGCCTGTGGGTCTGTCAGTGTGATCATGTGATGTATCTGACCCCAGGAATGTGTCAATAAAGTTTCCCCTTCCTGGGACAATGAATTCACGGTGTTCTTATTTCAGTTTCCAGGAGTGTAGATGCACATGAAGTTAGGCAGTCAAGTGAAGTTTTTGCAGAAGCAGCATTATGTTTATTTGTAGATAACCATTCCGCAATAAGATCTGTGGATTACATCTGCAGCCGGCCGATTGGTTCTAGGCGCTTCAGTCTGGAACCGCGTGAGCGATACGGTCGCAGGTTCGAATCCTGCCTCGGGCATGGATGTGTGTGCTGTCCTTAGGTTAGTTAGGTTTAAGTAGTTCCAATTTCTAGGGGACTGATGACCTCAGATGTTAAGTCCCATAGCGCTCAGAGCCATTTGAACCATTTTTCACCTCTGCAGCCTTTCAAAAAGGTGTTTTAGAGGTTCTGATCATGTTCCCCAGATGCATTTGCATGGAAGGAAGTGTAGTGCTGTGATTAAAAACATTCTTTACCCACATTTCAAGGCCACTCTGAAAAAGGACACAGGAGAGGGATACTTCAGTCTGTAGAATTGGAAGGAAAATCAGCATTGCCTTATTTTGTTGTTTTATTGTCAGCAAAATCGATTTTCAGTCACTTAGTGACCATCCTCAGTGCTGTATTATACAATTAAAATTGGTAGGCACTGGTACAAGCTATAACCACAAGCTTAGAGCGATCACATAAACTATACTTTTGGACGAATCTACAGACATTAGTACCAGCATATTTTTAGCTGCATGCGTGATATACTTTTCTGAGGGCCAAGGTTGCATTGTTTCCACATTCTTGGGAATGGTAGAGTTAGAGGAGGGCAACGCAGTGTCATTAACCAATGGTTTGAAATATTAGCCTAATGAGTACGGCTTGAACATTCATTTAATGCGCGTTTTTCGTACTGACAATGCAGCAGTTATGGTAAGCATCAATAACGGTGTATATCAAAAATGAGGAGTTCCTCGTCTTGTCTTAATTGTGTCTGCCACTGCCGTGCAGCTGGCGGTATCTTATGCCGTAGTTGAAACTTTGCCCCAGAAATTGGAATTTTTGTTCTCAGAAACGTATTCTTGGTTTTCCAAGTCTTCATCTCGTCAAATTGCTCATAGAAAGTTACTCAATGCAATAAATGTCAGAACTAATCCATTGAAAATAGTTCAGAAGTGCAATACACGTTGTATGTCTACTTAGAGGCTGTTTCTCGTGCTTTGCCTCAGTGGCTTGAACTAAAAACCCACTTTGAGATGCACCGCTTCATGAGAAGTGCTATACTGCCTAAGTCCTCCATAATATGTAAAGTGATGACGTAAACAAGATTTATCGTAGTTTTCTGAAACCTAATTTGGAAGAATGTCAACTGGTAAATAAGGAATTTCAGTCAAATGCTGCAGACCAATCACGGCTCCTAAACGATGTTGTTTTAATAATCAGTGGTCTCGTAAGGCGGATTGTTGTACCAGGGCATAGAAGCGATCTTTTAACAGCAGATGTTTGCAAATATAAGTCGTCAAGAATATACTTAGATCATGAAGTAGAAGTCTTACTGCAGTTTCATCTGAAGTTGATAATGCCATAAGGAAAAGATATGAACATTTTCTTGTTTCCTTTGCTTTTGAGCTGCGACGCCGCTTGCCCCAAAAACGTAAAAGTGTTGCAAAAAGTATCCTTAACTGCTCCAAGAGAATCCTTGAGAGTGATAAAAGAACCAATAGTATAGCTGGCTAAGGAAATGGGCTTCCCAGATAGTACAGTAACCAAAATTGATTTTCAGCGGTCAAAGCTCACTACTGTCCAGTGGAAACAAATCAACAATACTGCGGCGTTCTGGAATGAAATTATGTCATACAGAGATGCCAGCGGCTTAAATCCTTTCCAAGAACTCTCAGATCTGGCTATTATGCTTTTGGTTTTACCATGATGCAATGCAGAGGTGAAAAGGGCCATTATCCAACTAAATTTGATAAAAACGTCTCTCTGGAACAGACTAACTACTATTGTGGTGAACGCCTTAATTACAATAAGAGCTGGTCTTAATCGTGTTGGTAAGTGCTGTCACGATTACGAGCTGCCGGAGAATGTTCAAGAAATCGGCACCATGAGAGCATATGCCACAGTGATATGTTCACTTGGTCCCTGTACTTCAGCAGTGGACACGGGAGACAACCTGCTGCAGGATGAGGAGGAAAGTGAAGTACTGCGGCTTGAACTACATTAACGTCGTGACTGAAATCTGAACTTAGTAAACTTCCTTTTAGTAGTGGTAGTAATAATAATAATAATAATAATAATAATGTGCACTGACGACGACAAAAAATTAGTTTGTAAGTTATCAGTGCACTGAAATTTAGTTTTTAGGAGGGTAAATAATAATAATAAGCATTTAGCAGATTTTTAGCTTAATTATAACTTAAGTTTAGCGGAATAAACTTTTCTGTGTTGGCAACGCTGGTTATTAACGCATTGGAGAAAATGAATTAAGGCACATGACGCTAAGTTATTAACACATTGGATGTGTGCGCGTGCACTCTTACGGTTTTCACCCTCGAAAAGTAAACACAATGAATTAAGGTAAGTGTTTCTAAGAAATATGACGAGCAAATCAGTGTACTATTTGAATTTCCGGACGATTCAGATAAAACAGTACTACACAGTCAGCACCCCCTATGAATTAAGCGTTCTATAGATCATACTGCTGTAGTCGTAAGCACAGAACATCTAAAGACATTAATTAATTTTGAAGAAAGCTTCTGAATTTTACTTACAGTACCAGCATGGCTGTAAGACTGTTATCTCTGGAGTTGTGCGCTCCGAGAAATATACAAAGAGCAATTTATTTATTTGTCATGAAGGACCTACAAGCTTCGCAATAACTAAGAAAAATTTGCGGACTGGTGTAACATGTCAGAGGGGATAAAAATTTCATATCAACAACTGTACTCAGAACGATAAGTTACCATGTATTTTTGTTCATTCTTTACTACTGCCATTCCAACATTTCGATAGCTACCTACACAGTGCTCTAAGTACAGTTTTCCAGTGAACTCTTCCTCCACTCTCAGACGTGTCTCCGTCCCTGTAAAAAAAAGCCATGCTTTTCGTTATTTCCTGTCTGTTTTGACTAATTCTACCATTACCTGCGTCACCTGGTGTCATTACATGAACTGTCACTACAACCACATGCGTATTATACGACTACACGGACCATTGTTACTACAAACATTACTTATCCGTACTACTTCTACTACCACCTTAATTATGCTAGAGTAACAGCTGCTACTACGACTTACGTTACTAGTATTGACGCTAGTACAAAAACTAACACTGCGACCGCTTTTTATTATGTTTTGGTTCTTGACCTTAAGAGCAGTTACGTAGTAATCCGTCTTGTATCACTCACTACGCTCCTTTTCTCTTCATTACTGTCTGAGAAACAGACAATGGTGTAGTTTATCCGTTTCTCTGCATGTTCTTTGCCTGGTAGGCCATGCTGTCGGTTCCAGCAATAGGTTGCTGTCTCCAGACCCCAAAGTGACGGATCACAGCATTATCTTTTACTGATTCTTCTCGCTTACTCCTGTGACCACCTCGTTTCATTGTTCCGTTACTGGGCCAAGTAACCAAAGACCTTCTGCGGTTTTTTTATTGTGACCTGTGCTGTCGACTTCGTACGGCAACTTTTCTATCTGCAGCTACCCCTAACTTTCCCTGTGTCAACAAAGGTTAGCAAATTTGTATGTCAGTGTCCTCCTTCACTCTGATAAGATCATAAAGAATTTTACATATTAAAACCTGTCTAGCACTCTTTGCTGCCTTCAGCTACAGGACATTCCCATGGGTGATGCCAGTTTCTTCTGCAGCAGCGGTGGCTCCATCATATTAGCTACGAAACACTTGTTTCGCGCCATCGCGATGTGTGTTCCATAATACTAGAAAGAAAATGGACGTCAGCGACATAAACTTCTAGTTCTGAACGTTGGTCTAGTGTCTTATTATAGACTGGAATGACTTACGCCTTTTTCCAATATCACAAATCTTGCGTTGCATTTTAAACATTAAACTTACCCGTAACGTATAAAGCCTTTCTTCTTGCCAGTGGAGTTGGGTATCTCTGGTACGCTCTCTCTCACTTACTAAACGTGAAACTTCTTTATTTAAATATGTGTGTCCGTACTGAAATTGCTGAATGACTGAGAAGGTGAAGCTTCTAAGCTGTTTGATTCTGAAACAGCTGAGTAAAACTGGCCCACAATATTCTAGCGCATCGCAATCCTACTGCTAAAAAAAAATTACAACCTGACTTCAAATAATTAATACACAAGAATGACCCTGAATAAGAAGCAATCCTGACAATAACCTATACATTTCATTAAGCACTTACCTCACAAAAATCTTCATTACGCGAACTACTGCAATACAGTGAGCCTCAATACTGCCAGCTAAATAAAAGTCTCTAACTACTAAACCCACTAACTACTAATAGCCATATGGTTAGCAAAGGAAAGATCTTGTGGCAAACCAAATAATGTATTTTTTACCTTACTAATGTGAGATCCAGTTCAAACACGAATATAAATCGCCATTGACATCCAGTACAAAGATATATAATCATTAATAATTTTCAATCTGCAAGTCGGATACTTCCAGATCGTTAGCCTACGCTAACACTTCAGACCTCTGCCGTCCATCAATGCTAACTTCTCATTTCTAACATCCATCAATGCTGGCTGTTCTTCTCCAAATGCCCAACAGTACTTCCATCACTGCTGGCGACTAACTTCCAATGCAAAGCGCTACCCCGCGCTGCCAACACAGAAGCAGCCCGCTTACAAGCGAAACCGTGAAGAAACGCCTCGGTCTCCTTTGGATCTAGTGGGTGGTCTACATTACACCTAAACAGTAACGGTCTAGAGGGCGGCGGGAAATACGCAAGAATAATTCTAACTATGATTATATGAGCAACTTATTCGCTTATAAATCATATTTCCTTAATGTTATTGCATTGAATCTAGCCTGGGATCTGCTTTTCAAACACGTAGCTTTGTGTGGCCATCTCGCTTTAAGTCGCCCCGAATGGTTACTAGCAAATATTTTTTTGTTGTTACTGTTAGTAGTGATATATCACATATTCACTTATGATGAGGTTCAAATGCCAGTCCCTGCACCAAAAACCGGTCTTTTACAAGCGTTCCCGCATTTCACTACACTTTTCTGGCGCCTTAACTCTTCTAATCACAAAAAACTTTAAAGTGTCACTTTTAAGACACTCAGTTATTGTCTCCCGTTGCAACGAGGAAGTTCGATATTTTTCTCAAAGGTGCCTACGACCTTTCCGGGTAATGTTGTAAGAGCGTGGGGCCCAGCAACATCAACTTCTGGCTTGGTGACGCTTCAAACGGCCATGTGTCGATACATGCGAAAAAAGGCCAGAAGTCAGAAGTTCTTGTGATATGTAAGGTAGGTTAATGATGGCAAGTGGTACCAAGCTTCGCCGCAATTCTGCCCAACGCCACCGCAGACACGATAGGAAGGCCGACACACATTCCCTGACCCACATCTCGTCCGTTCTCTTGATTCCCTTTTCTTAGACGTAGCCGATGAAAACATTTCGGATACACCGTCGCTGTTAATCGATACGAGAATACCTCAGGAGGTGGCGTAAAGGGCATCAATGATACACCCCTCCTCTTGGAGCTTTCATTGCCAAACGTTCCGCAGTCGAAAACGACAGTTCACAGTGCGTGAGCAACAGGACGAATTGATACTCTTTGACACAGTGCCCCTTGGGCAACAGCAGTTGACCCTGAACTTGACCTCATGTGATATGGCCAGTCTCCTGATGTGATTGCAGCACTCTTCCTACCGCACTCCTAATCACTGTGATCTGTCATTTCCAGACAGTGCAACGGCTTTGTTAACCTCTCCAGATTAAATCTTTCTGAGCCTCCACAACTTTCTGTACAGCAGTGAGTTGATTTTACAATCTCCTGATCAATGGTACAGTGGTAACTAAACTAACAAGCTGTCAAGTTAGCTGCAGCTTTGCGGCAATAACCAATATGAAGATGCAATTCTTAATAATTCTGTCTGACATTCCTTCTCAGTAAGTTAAAATTTCGCACCAGCAAATGCGCTGGGTCCCACATTTGAATTTTCTGGAAACTAACATTTAGCTACTCTCCTCTGCTAAATGATTGCAGCACTGTAGCTAATGATAGTGAGTTAAGTTTTGGTAAAAAAGGAAGTTATACATTGCATTCGTATACATTGAGAAGACTTTTGATAGTGTGAAATGGAATGAATTTATTTAATTTATCGTTTATTGCTCCTGGAATGTGGTATCACTTATTGTGTTAGAATGGTTGTCCATTCCCTTTTTTTACGAAGCAGAATGGTGCAGCCGGCACTGACTGATCGAAAAACGATCGGAGACAACGTAAAGCAGTGTAACTAATTGTTACCATTCATGTTTAGTTTATGTACTGAAGAGGCTTTCGTTTAAGCTGAAAATCAAATTGAAATTGTTTTTTGATGAACCTAGCAATAGTCTGTTAATTATTTTAATCGTTTTCCTCAACTAATATGTTAACACCCGTTTTGGTCTTATGTATATGTGCCTGTTGTTATTATTCTGTATTAAGTAACAAATTCCTAAAATTAAAAATTCCAAAACGTAAACATAGAAACTTTGAGACCATAAAAAGTATCACAAAGAGCTGTAGCTGACTTATTTATATATCAGCCTCTGGTTAATCTCTCTTTGCTGCAGAATAGTACGAAACGCACCATCATAAAAGGTTTTGATAGCCTACTCGGAAAACAAATGTCTGATAAAATAAGATTAAGCGTGTTTCACCCTGATAGATCTTTCCATACAGTAGATGAGTTTTTAAACTGAAGTAAGTAATCAAATAACTTATAGTGAATGCCCACTATATAACATGTAATGGAACGTGAATAATTGTTGCCGAGATAACAAGCTGCGTATGGCCACGTTTATTGTGAATTTGATACATGGAACACTTAACCAAGTTACCAGCCGCGTTGAGTTCATAAAATCGATAAACGGCATATATTTTTTTAGATTACAGTTAAAAGAGGCATATTTCTTAATTCTATGTTCCCGAATGCATGATTTTCTTGCGACATCCGTATTGTTCCTTACGGTGATCATTCAATAATATCCAAAGGTCACGTGGCTGGACGTATACAGTATTATAGCGAAGACAAATTTCTGTTGTATCTGTCGTATTTAATTTGAATTGTACACTTCAGGTATTCGACATTACATGGTAAACGTGATTTCTGTCAAAAAGACTTCTGCGGCCCTTTTAGGTGCGACGTTCTCTATTACATGCGGTTGCGGTTTAAGCCAATGTTCTATAGACGATAAAAATAGGTTTTGCTACTGTAGTGTTTCGTGAAAATGAAACATTCGACCCAAAATGATTCCTCTATTACCGACGAGATGCGATCGGCCTACTGCCGACACGAAAAGATGTTCTGCCGTAATTCATTGTGACATTACGTTCTTTCAGGTATGAACGCGAAAGATATTGTACTCTTTGGGAATCGACAAAGAAACATCAAATATCAACTACGTAATATTAATGATTAAAGTCACCTGACTTGCGTGAATCTAAACTGAGTAAATTTTTTAAACGAAATTTGAACATTAAAAGTTATGTGTATAAGTCAGCGACAACATTAAGAAACTTCGGCACGCCACAAAAGCCCTTTTGCTGGTGAGAAGTGACAAAGCACAACGGGAAAATCATAATCACCACGGATATTCTTAAAAACTAATTTACAACGGACTATAACTACATCGTTTATCGGTTATGTAGCAAACACTCCACTGTTACGGGGAACGAAGATCAGCAACAAACCCGCAGAATGTTACAACAATGACGTCCAGTATTTGAGCTTATCCTTAGAACGATAATACAGTACTAATTATTCACAAGCGTCCCCTGAGGATTAACTGGTGGTCGATAAAAGTAACTAGTGCAAGGAAACGCTTGTTTTAGTATGGCACTCACAGACGGCTGCCGTCCAGTATCTAAGAGGAACAATGACACCAAGGAACAATTCACTGGAAAACAATGAAACACGTGAAAGAATGTCATCTTTTCTTGTAAAATGTCGTGTTTTTGATCTGATACCAAGGAAGCCAACTAGACGAAGCGATCGTAACAAGTCACCTGATGCAAGACACAGACCGTTTCAGACGCTGAGATGACTATGGGTTTTCCACATGCCACCGTGTAGAAGAAGCTCTGTGACCACGTCGAGCAAGAGAAAATTGCTGTAATGAAGGCAAGGCGGTAAAAGCAACACACTGACAGAAATCGCTGTCGAATTATGTATAACAGTGGATAGCGCAGCAGATCTGTCTCCTGTTCAGATCACCAGAGAAGAAACTAGCAATCCGTGATACTACCCAAAACCACCGCTTGCTATACTGCAAGACACAGAAGCCTCTACATCAGTCATTTACATCTACATGGTTACTCCGCAATTCACACTTAAGTGCCTGGCAGAGAGTTCACCGAACCATTTTCATACTTTTTCTCTGCCATTCCACTCTCGAATGGCGCGTGGGAAAAGGGGACACCTAAATCTTTCCGTTCGAGCTCCGATTTCTATTATTTTATTATGATGATCATTTCTCCCTACGTAGGTGAGTGTCAACAAAATATTTTCGCATCCGGAGGCGAAAATTGGTGACTGAAATTTCGTAAATAGATCTCGCCGCAAAGAAAACCGCCTTTATTTCAGCGACTGCCACCCCAATGCGCCTATCTTATCAGTGACAATCTCATCCCTATCGCGCGATTAAACGAAACGAGCTGCCCTTCATTGCACTTTTTCGATGTCCTCCGTCACAATCGCATAAATCTAAGGGCTGTCAATTCTACTAAATACCTAGGAATTACAATTACGAGCAACTTCAATTGGAAAGACCACATAGATAATATTGTGGGGAAGGCGAACTAAAGGCTGCGCTTTGTTGGCAGAACACTTAGAGGATGCGACAAACCCACTAAAGAGACAGCCTACGTTACACTTGTCCGTCCTCTGCTGGAGTACTATGGAATCCTTACCAGGCAGGATTGACTCACACACATACGCACGCACACGCACGGACACCATTGTTGTTGTTGTTGTGGTCGTCAGTCCAAAGACTGCTTTGATGCAACTCTCCATGCTACTCTATCGTATGCGAGCTTCTTCGTCTCCGAGTAACTACTGCAACATACATCCTTCCGAATCTTCTCACTGGGTTCCTCTCTTGTTCTCCCTATACTATTTTTATCTCCTGTACTTCCCTCTAGTACTAAGTTGGCGTTCACTTGATATCTCAGGATGTGCCCTATCAACTGATACCTTCCTATGATCAAGTTGTGGCACAAATTTCATGTCTTCCTAATACTATTTAGTGCCTCCACATTAGTTACGTAATCTACCCAACCAGCCTTCAACATTCTTCTGTAGCATTTCGAAAGCTTCTATTCTCTTTTTGTCTAAACTGTTTATCGTCTATGTTTCACTTCTATGCGTGGCAAAACTCCAGACAAATAATTTCAGAAAAGACTTCCAAGCACTTGAGTCTATATTCGATCTTAACAAATTTCTCTTCTTCAGAAATGCTTTTCTTGCCATTGCCAGTCCACATTTTATATCCTCTCTACTTCGGTCATCATCAGTTATTTTGCTGCCCAAATAGCAAAACTCATCTGCTACTTTAAGTGTCTCGTTTCCTAATCTGATCCCCTTGGCATCACCTTATTTATTATACGCTTAAGCCAAGTTGACACCTGACGCAGTGTCTGATGGGAGCGGCTGTAAATGGGAAATGCCTTTACGGTCACTCCCAGCAGCCACCGCGCCGAGTGTCAACTTTGTTTGCGGTTACAGTAATTCAACTACATTCCATTATCCTTGTTTTGCTTTTGTTGATGTTCACCTTATATCAACCATTCAAAATACTGTTCACTCCGTTCAACTGCTCCTTCAAGTCCTTTGGTGTTTCTGACAGAATTACAATGTCATCGGTAAACGTCAAAGATTTTATTTCTTTTCCCTGTCCGTTACTTCCTACTTCAGTTGTCTTTGGTTTCCTTTACTGCTTGTTCACTGAACAGATTGAATAAAATCGCTGATAGGCTATACCCTGCCTCACTCCCTTTTCGACCACTGCTTCGTTTTCAAGACTCTTATTACTGCCACCTAGTTTCAGTACAAGTTGTAAATGACCGTTCGCTTTCTGTGTTTCACCCGTGCTACCTTCAGAATTTCAAAAGCTTTCTGTAAGTCCACAAATGCTATAAATGTGGATTTGCTTTTCATTAACCTATTTTATAAGAAATGTTGTAAGGTCAGTACTGCCTCGCTTGTTCCTACATTTTTCTGAAATTCAAAGTGATCTTCACCGACGTCGGCTTCTATCAGTTTTCCCATTCTTCTGCAAAGAATTGGTGTTAGTATTTTGCTACCAAACTGACAGTTCGTTAATTTTCACACCCAACAGCACACTAGATGGAACTGTTTTCTCATGGCTGGCTCTCCGAAGACTCTCAGTAGTTCCAACGGAATGTCGTCTACTCCCGGGACCTTATTTCAACATAAATCTTTCACAGGTTTGTCTAATTCTTCTCACAGTATCGTTTCTCCCATCCCATCTTCGTCTACATCCATTTCCCTTTCTATAACATTGCCTTCTATTTTATCTCTCTTGTACAGACTCTCTATATACTCCTTCCGCTTTTCAGCTTTCCCTTCTTTGCTTAGGACTGGTTTCCCATCTGAGCTCTTGACATTCATACACCTGCTTCTCTTTTCACCAAAGCCCTCTTTAAGCTTCCTGTAAGCTGTATCTGTCTTTCCCCTAATGAAATATGATTCTGAATCCTTACATTTGCCCTCTAGCCAACCCTGCCCAGACATTTTGCAACTTCCTATCAATTTGATTTTTTAAACGTTTCACTCCCTTTCGCCTGCTTCATTTGCTGCATGTTTATATTTTCCCCTTTCATCAGTTAAATTCAATATCTCTAGTGTTAACCAAGGATTTCTGTCAGGTCTTGTCTTTTTATTTATTTAATCCTCTGCACCTTCACTATTTCATCTCTTAAAGCTACCCATTGATCTTTACTGTATTTCTTTTCCCTTTTCTAGTAAATTGTGGCCTCATGCTCCCCCTAAAACTCTCAGCAACCTCTGGTTCTTCAGCTTATTCAGGTTCCATCTAATTAATTTCCTACCTTTTTTCCAATTTCTTCAGTTTTAATCTCCAGTTCATAACCAATAAATTATGGCCAGATTCCACATCTGCCCCAGGAAATGTTTTACAGTTTAAAACCCGGCTTCTAATTCTCTGTCTTACCATTATAAATCTTCAGGTGTCTCTAGGTCTCTTCTACATATGCAATCTTCTTTTAAGATTCTTAAACCAAGTGTATGCAATGATTAAATTATGCTCTGTTCAAAACTCTACCAGTCAGCTTCGTCTTTCATTCCTTTCCACCAGTCCATATTCACCCACTATTTTTCCTTCTCTTCCTTTTCCTATTATCGAATTCCAGTAAAGTTTGGTGCCTCCCATAACTATCGGAATAATTTCTTGTGTCTCGTCATACATTTCTTCAATCTGTTCATCATTTGCGGAGTTGGTTGGCATATGGACTTGTACTACCGTGGTGGGTGTGGGCTTCGTGTCTATCTTGGCTACAATAATTTGCTCACCGTGCTGCTCGCAGTAACTTACCCGCATTCGTTTCTTCTTTTTCATTATTAAATCCACTCCAGCACTGTCCCTTTTGATTTCGTATTTATAACCCTGTATTCACCTTACCAGAAGTCCTTTTTCTCCTGCTACTGAAGGTCACTAATTCCCCCTATATCTAACATCAAGCAGTCCATTCCCCATTTTAAATTTTCTAACTTATCTACCAATTAAGGGGATTTAACATTCCAAGCTACGATCCGTAGAATACCAGTTTTGTTTCTCCTGACGACGAAGTCCTCCTGAATAGATCCCGCCCGGAGATCCGAATAGGGGACTATTTTACCGTCGGAATATTTTACCTAAGAAGACGTCATCACCCTTTAACCCAACAGTAGTGCTGCAAGCCCTCGGGAAACATTACAGCTGCAGTTTACCCTCGCTTTCAGCCGTTCGCAGTACCGGCACAGTAAGGCCATTTTGGCTGACGTTACAAGGCCAGCTCAGTCAGTCATCCATATTGTTGCTCCTGCATTACTGAAAAGGCTCCACCTCTTCAGGAACCATACGTTTGTTGAGCTGTCAACAGATACCCCTCCGTCATGGTAGCACCTACGGTACGTCAATCTGTATCGCTGTGGCACGCAAGCCACCCCACCGACGGCAAGGTTCATGGTTCATAGAGTGATGCTAATGAAATACACACGTTTCATACACAGCACGAACTAAGCAATACTGGGTACTTCCGCAAAAGGCGTGATTCAGCGTCACATATGCGATTATCATAATCACAGAAATCGGCTTACTATAGACAAGCGTGAAACCGAGTTTTTGGAGGCTGCAGTTTACCATTGGTACTGGATGGTCGCACTCAAATACATAACATACATGGCCAGTGTCGTTCTTTATCGCAATGGTAGCGCATTAACCGGCCATTTTGAGGATCGTAGGTTTGAAGTTCGTTAAATCAAACTTTCTTTTAATTTCAGAATCTAATCGAAAGAGTTTGATTACAATTTTTATTTAAGTAATTGGTTTAAATGTTATTTCTTTTATTTCTAATTCTTTGCCACGCCATTTTCATCATTGTATTGACTTTTTATTTGCTCTTATTTTCTACCTATCATTCTTTTTTTCGTATTGAATCTGCCTGTGTCATCTATAATCTGCAACCGAGTACCAGCGAGGACTTCTCATCGGTTGGTGACGCGACAGCTCGTGTAGCCAGTGAGAGGGTAGTTTCAGGTAAGCAACGATAGCAAGAAATTACAGTTTGTTTTAGCGCTGAAAGTAAACGTTTCCTCTCTCGAGTTTGCTCGTGGAGGTTACCATCAAAAGCCGTGAACAAAGCGATAGTCGTTTTAGTCCTGCCACAAATTGTTGACCACCGCTTTCTCGGATACATTACACATCACGAGGCTATGGTTAGCTCACGACGTGAGTTTAAATTCAGGGTTACAAAACACGTCACCTGCCGCAGTTCAGTGACTGACCACTTAAAATTAGCTGTCGACGGTGTAGCTCCCTCTCACGTGAAAGGTAAATTATTATAATTTTACTGAGATGGAATTATTCATGAGAGGAGTCATTATTTCACCCTGAACCCAGTTATGTTATGGAGATCTGTGTTGACTATTTCCTTTCAGGGACGAAAAGTAATCTTGACGAACTGCTTTTATTATAATTATTATCCATTTAATTACTGCCTTGATTTTATTATTATTATTATTACTGATTCAAGGAATTAGTTCTTTGGTATTCAGTCTCTCTAAGAAAAGCTTTTAGGTCTTTGAAATGAATAAATAACCAAACAGATCTCACTAGACGACGTTTATGTTCAGGGGATTGTGCATCGTAGATTAGAGATCTGCTGCTGCTCACTGCATACTGACTCTGTAGAAATCGTAATCTACGTTAACTACTGTCCAATTCTACTTCCTGTGGAAGCCTGTCCGTCGAAGTGGATTTGTTTGAAAGTCTTTAAGTTAATGACCGCTTGCAGGTTCGAGCTTCCACAGTCCAAATAAATGTCTCGTAGGCATGCACAAATATTTGAAAATGTGAAACCGTAAGATGGAGAATAATTTACGCAATACACCCCCTGTTTATGCTGCCGTGGCAATAGACAGACGTCAACTATCAAGTAATTCTAAACGGACTGTAGTTTACGTGGCAAACTGCTTTACTTTCTTCCTTGGTTATCGCAAGTTGTCCTTTGATTTCTTTCGACCTTTGGACGCCGCCCTTCCTCAGCCAGTTCTCAGCGCCCTCCTTCCGAACTCGGCCTGTTAGATGAGCAGATTTCACGGGTGACACCGCCGGCTTTTTGTACAGCACCGAACCAGGATGGGCTAGCGCCCGCGGCTGCGTAAGCGGATAGGGCTCGGATGACGACAGCTGGTAGCCCCGGAAATACACCCGGCCGGCGTCTGTTCGCATTGCTACTGCTAGAGCGGCAGGGAGGTCGCGCGCCTAAGTGACAGCTTCGGGATTGGGCGAGCGTAATCTGAAAGACGATCCTGCGGCAGCGAGCAGCCGGCCGCGTCCCGTCGCCCAGGACTCATTAATTAACGAGGACGTGGCGTGGCGCAGATCCCGCGGGTACAGTACCCCGCCAGCTAAAACTTGGCTAACTCAATTCGCTGTGATGATACCGGGGGAGCGGCGCGTGGCGTGGCGCGGTGCGGCAGAATGAAAAGGGATTGAAAAAAAGAGGGGGGGGGGCAGGGGGAGCTGCGAGGGGGAAAAAACCAGGCGGCGCTGCGCCCGCGGGGAGCACAATCTAAATCAGCATATTAATACGGGATTATCTCTCCTCCGCGCAGCGTATTGCCAACCGATACGCTCCAGTGTAAAGGGAAATATATTGCATTTCCGAGTGGCGTCAGGGAATAGGGTGTAACCAAAATGAGCTTCATCGACGCTCAGTTAACTTTTTTAACGCGCGGTCTCCAATAGCGGTGATAGGGACAGGAATCCACTATTTCTCTCGTGCACTAATTTTGTAACAAACTATTAATTTTACTTAAAATAACACACTAATTATTAATTATGCACAAATGACCTAATTACCAAACCGTAGTATTATTTGTTACAAGCGGTCGTCGACAGCTATAGAATGTTTGAGGAAAGTCATTGTATGTACCCGTATGTATAACTGCTGCACTTGTTTAGCTCTACACTGGATCATCTTCAGGCTATATGAAACGTAATGAGACAAACATCATACAGAACCTAGCCTCACAAAATCATTAGCACATCGTATACAAGGATTTCCTAAGGTCACGTGTAATTATTATTATTGCTCAACTCACTCACAGTTATCGGTGTGGTGTCACCGCCAGACACCACACTTGCTAGGTGGTAGCCTTTAAATCGGCCGCGGTCCGTTAGTATACGTCGGACCCGCGTGTCGCCAGTATCAGTGATCGCAGACCGAGCTCCGCCACACGGCAGGTCTAGAGAGACTTCCTAGCACTCGCCCCAGTTGTACAGCCGACTTTGCTAGCGATGGTTCACTGACAAAATACGCTCTCATTTGCCGAGACGATAGTTAGCATAGCCTTCAGCTACGTCATTTGCTACGACCTAGCAAGACGCCATTACCAGTTACTATTGATGCTGTAAAACATGTACTGTCAAGAGCGATGTTCACCAATTATGGATTAAAGTTAAGTATTCCAGCAGCTACGTACGTTTTTTGTAAGTCTCATTTCCTTGACCTGTTCCAGACCTCACGCCAGCCTGCGTGAGCTAAAACGCGTGCCTTTCGACTTCCTCTCATAGTGGGTTGGCTGTCTTGCCAATCCACAACAATTGGAATGTTACATCACTCGAAATGAGGAAATTACGTTGGAGTCTCCTATATTGCGCTCTGTCTGCCACTACAATGTTATTCCATAAAAAAACGATACACTGCGTAGGGTTCTTTCCTGTAAAACCTGTAATCTTGAAAGAAGATCACACTCCTGCTTTGAATATCGTTGTGGTAGCAGACAGAAGAACATAGTGCAATTTTGTGAATACTGACCGAACAGGAGAGACTCCTTCCTTGTATTACCATTTATGTCGATGCAACGTTGTTACAGCGTCGTGAATAACCTGTATAATAATTTTAATTACTTGTGACATTCGGGAAGTTATGTATATCGTAAGGTATCATATTGTAAAGGAAGTTTGTATGATGATCTGCTGATCATGTTTTATATAGTCTGAAAATGGTCCCATACAGACTGAAATCGGTTCATGAATATTATATGGAAAACAAGAGCATATCTTGTACACACAATGAAATTACTCAGATAGCTGAATTATATTCCACCCTAAAATGTGTGGTGCAGTTTAGTGTGCGCTGTAAGAAAATACAACCAGAATGTTCGTAATGAGTAAACCATCGCAAACGAACAACGAATTAGGGCAAAAACTCTGATTTCAGAGTAAATAATATTATGGCGAGCTAATAAATATTATTAGACACATTTCGATAAAGCTTTCCTCTTTCTCTTTTTTCTGTCTATTTTTTACTCGATTTTCGCACGCTGTGCTCATTTATTCACCTTGGATATATGCTATTATACTTCTAAAACCGATTTCCATCGTTCCGACACTTTCTTTTTCCTCGTAAAGCACAACTGGCCACTTTCATTCACAGATGGAGTTTTCAAGCGTTGACAAGAAACAAAAGAGTACTTCAGTTATCACGATCTTGAAAATGCTCTCTAACAAACATTTAAATGATTCAACTATAACTTCATCCCCTTTCATCGCCGCTCAGTTCCTTCGATTAAGCATGGATTGAAGTTCGATGAATTTCTGACTGTGTAAGCTTGTGGCAACTAGATAATCGATGCGGAAGTCACTTGTGATCGTAAAATGATCATTGGCTATTGTGCTCTCAGCCAAACGGTTTAAGAAATTCATGATGAGATCTTACGTAAGAGTAAACTATTCGATCGGGGGTGTCACTTTGAGTCTTGGGAAGATGACGTTGGAAAATACTTTTTCTGTTATGACTCAAAAATTTAGAATTACGATATATGGATTAAGTCTTTCCAGAATACGTACCTGATACAATTTTAGCCACATTCTTACAACATGATTCCGTTAGTAAATGTGACACAAGTAACTACATTCACATTACTATGCAAGCAGATTTTTGAAGTGTGGGTCACACACTACGAAATTTACAATTGCAGTGATGGCCATAATGACAGTTTTGTTTAGTGTAACACTTCTGATGGTGGGTATCTGCCTTGGTAATTCAATATGTAAATATAAGGATATGTAAATTTTCAAATCAGCGAGTGAAACAGTGAGAAACTAAAAATTGTTAGTGATCTTGGTTCATAAGGTGTTAGTATTAAAAAATAATAACAACTAAGTACGAATTTTGTACCTTTCATTTCCATTTCTACCACATTTTATTTCAAGCTGAATTCTTGAAGCTCGTTTCCAAGTATTTTACTTTGCACATATAATATAATTGTGCACTGACTCTGGTGGTTCATGAAGTAACAAACTATATTACGGAAAAAAAGGAAATCATACATTCCATGATTTGCGCTACTGTGTGTTCTTCGAAGCGACAGGAATTTTCTATCTCTTTTTTTTCATTTCTTTTCTGGCTAGTCTGACTTGGTCCGTCACGATTTCTCTTCACGTCAGAGTAGCACTTACTCCCACCTTCTTTAATCATTTTTGGATATATTACAATCTGGGTATCTCTGTCTTCTCCTACCATTCTTTCACTTGACGTTTCCCCCTAGATCTAGTACCATGAAAACTAATTGCTGATGCCTTAATGGTTCAATGGCTCTGAGCACTATGGGACTCAACTGCTGTGGTCATAAGTCCCCTAGAACTTAAAACTACTTAAACCTAACTAACCTAAGGACATCACACACATCCATGCCCGAGGCAGGATTCGAACCTGCGACCGTAGCGGTCGTGCGGTTCCAGACTGTAGCGCCTTTAACCGCTCGGCCACTCCGGCCGGCTGATGCCTTAATACGATCACTAACATCGTGTTGCTTCTTCTAAGTAGTGTTTTTCACACATTCTTTTTCTCGCCAGTTCTGCGTAGAACTTGCTCATTTCTTACTTTCAGCGTGTTCTGTTACACCATATCTCAAAAGCTTCGAGACTCTTCTTTTCCGTTTTTCCCGCAACCCATAATTCAGTACGATGTAATACTGTACTCCAGACGTACATTCTCAGGTATTCACACTAAAACGAAACAAGGGGTGACTAATTATGTTATTATTTAGTCTCTGTCAATAAGGTCTCAGCTCTAGAACCACAGAGTTCTTTATCGCTATGGCTATATCTCGCCTCAGTTGCTACGATCTTCTACCCACGTGACCGTCATGGAACTATGCCGCAAAGATGTGAAATCTTCTCTCCTCCTGAATGATGATTAGAGCACTCACCGTCTACAGTAGAGCGTCCAACTTAAAATAGCTTCTGAACCACGTTGTAACTTTGCATGTTTCACACTAACAAACCAATGCCAGAGCCGAACGAAGCTGTAAGTAACCAAAGATACAACGACTGACTGAATTTAGGTTCATAGTCTTTCATTCACCTACTTAGCCAAAGGAAGCCATTCTGTCTAATTCCCTTGCAATGGTCTGTTTTCCTATTACATGAAAGTGTAACGTCGCAGAAGAGATTTAGGCTATGTAACTACGCCAGACAAGGTACAAACGTAACATCCGTTGGTTAAGTAGGTCTTTTCCTTGTTGTAGAGTAACGATGGAATTTCGTCCGTGAGAGAAGACGAAGAGCCCGTCAAGACGAACGAAATTTTTCTGTTAATGTTTGATAAATATCCGCTTCTTCCTGCACATCGCTTTTGGACTGCTATAGGCCGTTAGTTGTCACTTTAAATTTTCCGTCCACAAAAATATGGATGTTTACTTGATATATATGGTGTCCCAAAAGATATCTACTTTCCAACTTCATTGTCACATAATCTCAGTAGTTATGTCATTATTTAGTCTCTGTCAATAAGGTCTCAGCTCTAGAACCACAGAGTTGTTTATCGCTGTGGCTATGTCTCGCCACGGCGACTCTGGACTTCTTTGCACTTAATGAGACTTTGAAGTAAGCGATACCAATTAAGTCACATCCCTTGTTTGGCATCCCTTTCATCTCCAAAAGACCACATGTTAATGTAAATTGCCTACATGGCTGTAGATCACTGAGATTTCGGTGATATCATCACGCCCCCCTTTCCACGTCAGCGCCATCCCCCCCCCCCCCCTTCCAGACGATCACAAGATAGTAATAAAATTAAATAATCAACCGAAAATCCACGATAGTGGAACGAGTCCAATTGTGTTAGCGTAAAAATTAAAGAAAACACGCCCCATCTCTCTCCCTCCTCCTATCCTTCCAGCTAAGCACAACACAGAATTAAAATAATGTGTAAAAATGACAACTTCATGCAAAATTGCAAAAATCTTTGCCCCACACCCCTCCCACATGCATACACGGACACTGTATTATGTACCACCTCTCTCCCCTCTCCTCCAATAAACACCTAGACAATGGAGCCACCCCTTTCACTGGGGTGTTGTTTCCCACACATTTTGTTATCGGAAATGACACTTCGCAGTGTGAAGAGCAACAGAAAAACGTTCTTGACAAACTTTGACACTGCTGATACCCTCGGACGGTTTCTACCTTTCTCAAACGACATTGTGTGGCTGCATCCCCGTTAAAGGTGAACTGGCCCTTTTGCAGTGCAAAGAAACAGCAATTTTTGCTCTCGTGCACAGATTGCAACTAGGCACTGTTTAAAAACTTTCGACGAAATTTGAACATGGTCCAAAGAATGAAATGGTACTTATGGGTTTTCACCCCTTCTATGTTACTTCCCCTGTGGCATCATAGCGAGCGTGTGACGATCACACATGTGTATTAAAACGGCAAAGTGTCCCTCGAAGAGTTACGAGTTCGGCAAAATCCTCTGTGGCACCCACCCACCTTTACTGGTAATTTTAAAAGTAAACGTGAACGCAAATTATCTGTAAAGTAGTCCGAGGTCCTTGCAGGCAGGCAGCTGGATCTGCTGGAGTGTCAATAAGCTGCGGCGGGGTACAACATGCCGACGAAGAGGGAGATCTCCAACCACACGCCCTTCCACACTATTGGAATCTATCACAGACCGCAGAGGAAAGAATCCCAGACAAAGCGACGAAAAAAGAAAACTTCAACTTCAGTAAGATACAGAACCTCCGTGCTACCACACAAAAAACAATTCAGCGCTCTACAGCAACAATTAATGCAAGACAACGCCTTTGTGTCATCAGTTGACTACTTCACCTTCATTAAAATATCAGTACAAAAATACAATTACATTAACTTCCAAAAACTGTTCTTCCCGTCTTTTCCTTCTTACCGTCTTTTCCCTAAAGGCAGTGAAGTGCAAACACACAATCTTTGTAACATGGACTAAAGTGAGTACTTTTCTCTGCAAGGTTGTTTGCAGTGAACGGCAGTGACAATTCACCTACTATGAGTTATCACAACGGAAAGGTTAACTTAGAGCCCATTAAAGCTTATGAATAAATTGAAAACCTAATATAATTACTATACTAAGAACTACCCAGAAAATATTAGACAGTTTGACAATGCTCTGGCGTATGCTCCAGTTCAGTTTAACTCGGTTGATATGCCTGCTCGTGGTCCAAGTAGTTTTAAAGTACATGGGCAGACGTATCATATGGTAATACGTTTGCAACGTCGTTCAGGAGCTGCACCAGCTTACGATGGCCTCTTCATTGCAGATTTTGGTGCTGCATTACAATATCGTATACAAAATACAACCAACAGAATCTCTTGGAGGTAGATAATGGTTACATTGCAAGCAATGCATGGTGCACATAGTGCACAGATACTGTTGTTTGAATTCATAAAATGTGAAGCTCAGAATATACTTGTTTCTCAAAAACAGTTCACTACCATCAGTGCATTTTACCTGGAAGATCCAGTGCTCCTATAGTTAATCGGGTGGCTGTTGTTGTTATCACTGATGACGGACACTTCACCAGAAAATTCTGACTTTGTCGCCCATTCTAAAGGAAACGATGCACCTACTGCAATGTCATCCATGGACCAGCTTTCTGATTCAATGAGCTATCCTTCGCTGTTTCCACGTGTTAATTCCGGATGAACTGTAGATAAGCTAGATATTCAAGTTAATGCTAGTGCGTTGGATACAATCACAACGCAGTTGAAGTGATATTGTTATCGTTTAGCAATTAGAGATAGTTTCAGCATGCTTCATGCTTTATGTAAATTATTTCAACAAATACAGTGTGGACTGCTATGTCAAAATAGAAGATTCCAGGTTGGCATTCATTCGATCCCATTGAAACTCAGGGCTGATAGTTACAACTCCGTGATGGATTCTCGCGACTCTGATGCTGAACAAAGAAAAGTTGGTAGAATACCTGTAGTTCTTCCGTCAACATACTTTGCCAGCCCTCGCAAAATACTTCAGAATTAAGACGCAATAGTCGTTATTGCCCGCTTAGGAAAGCCCGATCTGTTTCTCACTTGGACCTTCAAGACACAATATGTTCGTGTTACTGAATTTCAAAAGATAGGTCTCCCTCATGCACACTTTCTGGTTAATCTGCCAACTGAAAACAAATTACGTTCAGTTTAAGATGTAGACTCTTTAATTTGTGCAGAAATTGCAGCTAAAGAAACAGAACCTGAACTCTTCGGAGTTATTCAGCAATGCATACTACACGGACCTTGCGGCATTATTTATCTAAGTACCCCAGGCAAGCACGACCAAAAATATACCTAAAATTATCAACAAGTTTTGCAATATGAAACTGATTTACGTGATAATGATTACTCTATTTATAGACGACGCAATAACGGCGCTACAATGACAGTCCAATAATTTATCATTGATAATGGGTGAATTGTACCATGCTGGAAATTTCCTACCAGGAAATTCCCCTCTAAATACGTTCTGGAATATTGTTCTGGAAGAACCAGGGTCTCAGTTATATCAATAAAATTTAAACGGCTAAACCGACAATTTTTCCACTGATGTCATACGATCGAGCGAGTGCCTCTCTACTTACCAAAAAAAAAAAAAAAAATTACTTTCGGGCGAGACGTGAAGCTGCTGCTAACTCTCACGGAGACTCTAAACTCATGTCGTTTTTTAAAATCGTGCATTGATGGTATTAACGCTTTCACTACCTGTACCGCGAAAATCCAGAACATTTCGTGTGATCAAAAGGAAAAAGGATTATTCATATCAAAAACATCAAGTGCTTTGGACCCATCTACATTCTCAATCCAGTCGACACTAAAACGTATTACCTCCGAATGCTACTTTTCCACGTCAAAGAACCGCATCCGTTTGGCGATGCACGCATAGTTGATGGAATATCGTGAACCTCTTTTCTCCAAGCTGCAGAAAAATTACATTGAGTCATTAAAGGCGTCAAATGGAAAGAATACTTGCAGGAGGCTGCCAGGCCCCAAATGCCAACGTACCTGAGATGGATTTTCATCATCATTAGCACATTCTGCACTCCTGCCAATACAACTGACTTGCGATAAGCATTTCGGGAAGCAATTTCAGAAGATTATCAGAGACAGAACATGCCACCTCAAGAATACAACCTCGCACTGCTGGAATTGGAGAATATTTTTAAATATCATTGCTAATCCTTCCAACCATATAACCTTCCGAACTCTGTTGCACAACCTCCCTAGTTCTGTCGCACATCACTCAACAGAAGCCTGCAATGAGAAAAATAACGTACGAACGGCAAGACAACTTACGGAAAGTTACACACAGAACGGAATGTAATATCTGAGGAAGTCTGACGTTCAGTAAGAAATAAGATTCCCAATTGTTGTGTCACTGATGGAAAGTGAGGCTCCCTCAGAACGTATGTCAACAAAGCTTTGAGTCACAATTTCCGAGGCAAAAACAACATTGTTTTAACCGCTGCTTGGATAGGCATTGCTGCCAATCTCCTACCAGGGGGACGCACGTCATTCTCCATTTTCGAACTATCTGTACCCATCTCGAACACATCGGTATCAGCCATTCGCGCTTACACCAAGCATGCACAACTTTTCCGTGACTCTGACACCATCATTAGGGACGAGATTTCAATAGTTGCCCAAGACGCTTGAAATATTGTCGATTGACTTTTATGGGACATCATGAACAATAACCTCCTCATGAAGGCAAAATAACTGGTTGGTGCAATTTCCGACAAGTGTTACCCGTTCTTAGACATGCCAATAGAACAGCGTTATCGAGACCACAGTCAAACGGTCACCCTCAGGGACACATGTTAAAATTTATGACTCAAAAAATGTTCAAATGTGTGTGAAATCTTATGGGACTTAACTGCTAAGGTCATCAGTCCCTAAGCTAACACACTACTTAACCTGAATTATCCTAAGGACAAACACACACACCCATGCCCGAGGGAGGACTCAAACTTCCGCTGGGTAAGTTGACTCAAATTTGAGGACAAATAGTGATCTAGTTTCCATTAACTGGTTATTTTAATTGAGTAATTGGGATTCAGAAAATCAGTTTACGCCGATGAACTAATCAAAAATCCTAAAGAGTGTTAATGTAATTACAGTAGTTTTATCAACATCATATTCAGTTCCACAGAAATCAATGAAGTAAATGTCTTCCGTCCAGTAAATGATGAATGTACAACAGTTAATGATTATGACATTTACAATTACTTTTTTAACCGCAGAGGCAAAGACTTACCTCAGTTCTGATCCCTTCGAAGGTGAAGCTATAAACAGCACTGAGCTGTACCCAGAAGAATTTAAACATGTCCAGTTTACCACCTCATTATTTTCTCTTCTCAGATGCATATGGGAACCACAACGATAGTTATACGTGGAATTTTCACGATTTCGTATGTTCAGTGATATTTATGTTTATGCTAAATACATATACAGCCAAAGAGTAAATGATGATCTCTTTATAACTGCTAACACTGTTTTCAAAGAAGTTATGTAAAAGAAAGAAATTTTAAAAAATTAAATTAATCTGGCGTTGACAGTATCTGCTTTTTTATGTTTTACAATTAAACATATTATATAAAAATAATGATAGATTTTTTTACAGTGGGACAAATGTAGGTTACTACTGTTTAAGATATAATAAATTTCATTAAAAATGGTTCAAATGGCTCTGAGCACTATGGGACTTAACATCTGTGGGCATTAGTCCCCTAGAACTTAGAACTACTTAAACCTAACTAACCTAAGGACATCACACACATCCATGGCCGAGGCAGGATTCGAACCTGCGACCGTAGCGGTCACTCGGTTCCAGACTGAAGCGCCTAGAACCGCAAGGCCATACCGGCCGGTAACTTTTATTAATAAATGCTTGCATTTGCTTATCTCTCCATTGCAACATTACCTATCAGTGGATGATCAAGACAGAGTGCAAATCATTCACGTGTGTCACTAGTACATATTACATAGAGAATACTGTTTTCCAAAAATGTAACAGCAGGACATGACAACACTTAGTATTTTGGTAGAGGTAGGCATTCTGATCATATAGCTGTGCTAAATGTGTTCCAAGATGTATGGTGAACTGCTTTTTTGTGATGCTGTCATTGTTTGCTTTGCTAACTCTTGGCGTACTTTATGATGTTTTCAATATTTTAATATTTACACATTTTAGCTGTGCAAATTTGTAATTTGTAGGTCCAATGCGCTTGCAAAGTGTGTCAAATGTTACATATTTCGAGATATAATACAATTTTATTTTCCTCGAATTTATTGCAAACTTTTTCAAAAGCTATTATTGTACATAACTCCTGGCTGACTTGAGTCAACTTTAATAAAAGCAATAGCTATCAGTCAATACCATAGATTGTATTTTTCTACTATATAACATGACACACTATATCTCTGTCCCTCCTAAAACGTTCCCAGAGAGCAATTTACATGTGGAAATACTCAATTTGAAGTAGGATTGTAACTTAAACCAAGAGTAACGTTAATTAATTAAGTTCTTCCTGTAAATCAGACCGTATGTTTATGTACTTCGTTGCTTAGCGTATATCTTAGCTAACATGTCTTCTCTGCAGTTATAACTTCCTAGCCCTAACTTATAACGTCAACTGTTAGTTTATCATCTTACCTGTAACTGTTTAGGAACGGAAATAGCGTAGGAGTACTTACTGTATATTGACAATTATGCTTGAGGTACTAATTTGACGGATATTTGTGTACTGAAAAAAAAGTATTGCAGTGCTTGTAAACACTACATGTTTTTGAATTGCAGAAGAATTTTTGTAATGTTTGAACTTCTAAAGACCATTGTGAATTTGAGAGGCATTGTAGATGTGTAAAAAATTAATTTGAGAATCTGTTGTGTCTAATACTGGGGCATACCTTTTGATCTTTGAACATATTATCAGGGCATCCATCCATGGATGAAGACAAATAAAACAGGCAGAAAAGCAATAGTTGATTTTATTTCATATTTTTTAAGTTCAGCAGACTATTATTTGAAGCTAATCTTATGTTCAGCCAATTTTTAGTGAGACTGGATAAGGAAATATTGGTTTTTAATTTTTTACATAGCGTATTTCATAAACTAGTTGTAATATTCCATTGCAAATTATATGTAGCTTTCAATGAAATTTATCAGTAGTGACTGCTAAACTAGAGTGTAAACGATTTTTTGAATAATGAAAACATAGTTTACAACATTTTCATCATCTTGCTCAATTCAGGAACTTTTTTAAGTGTGTGATTTGTGTTTGATAAATAATTGAGGTCCTCCAGATGCTTTTGAGCACAGCCCATATTGGCCACGTCATACGTGGCTAATTCATTTTAATGACGGTTAAAATCCTACGCTCTTATTACGGGAGAGGAGAGAGAAGTATGCCATACATTTTTTGATAAATAATTTCACTCTGTTCGGAGGAATGGAGAGAGAGGTGGAACATTTTGCAGTGTGTGTGTGTGTGTGTGTGTGTGTGTGTGTGTGTCTGTGTGTCAAATTTCTTTTCCATTTTACATCAGCTTGTCATTTTTACTACTACACTGAGCTTAGCTGAAGATGAGGGGCGGTGTTATTTATGTGCTAGTATAATTCGACTTGTTCCACCACCTTAGATTTTTGATTGGTTGTTTCATTTTATTGCTATGCTTGGCTATAGGAGTTGGGGATGTGAGGAAAAGGGGAGGATGAAAAGGGGATTTGATGACATCATTAGAAGGAGATCCAGGGGCATAGAGGCTGCCGACACAAGACACTTGCACGTTTCAGCGTCAAGTGGACACTGTATGGGATCATGCCCCTAGGTTAGGTATTTTTTTATTTTTTATTTTGTTTCATTCATAAAACTTTGACAATAATCTGTAATTCACACTTTAGTAAAAGAGTATTACCAAATGTAGCGTTATTCAGAACCATAGTGTTTCAAAAGCCAAAATAGAAATGTCTTTATGTCTTGTATTAATACCTGTGACACTTTTTCAGTTGAGCACGTTTCATGTCTAAATTTTGTGTGTGTAATGAAGGTCACAAGAAAAACGCAGAACATCAGTTCTCGTATTCACATTTTAGTATTTTCTCTCTTTCTGTCGTCTTACTGTGCCATGCTGCTTATTTCCAGACCTGTTGCACGCTTCGTTGACACGCCTGTGTACTGAGTTTTCATCTGGTGGTGGCAAATGCTTGTTCTCGCCATGATATGTTGGCTGTGTACGAAAAGAACCAGGATTTTTCACCCTGTTTAGTGTTTTCCTTGTTACTCATTTTATTTTTCACCCATATTGTTTTCATCATGGGTTGCTGTAAATCACTATGGCTTACACGATTTTAGTAGCCCCTACCTTAATAGTACTGTCGATTTCAAGGCCCTATGCAGTAATATGGTTATTTTCATTTGGATGAGCCCATCAGAGAAGAGACTTTTGCAAGTTTTTATCCTTTCCTTGGTCTGGCTGGTATATTTATATTACATTCTAATCCTTGTTTTTTTTTTTTTTTTTTTTTTTTTTAGAACTTGAGGCATTTACCATTTTGGTTCATTTGATACAGTTTCACTATATTTTTATTATCTTTTTAGAACTTGACCCGTTTACCATGGCTGGCCGCTTCCTTCTACCACTTGTATTTTGACTAACATTCCTTTTAAGGACGTTTTATGAAAACTTGACTGAGAGTGATGGGGGACATCCAATAATCTCTAAGTTTCCCTCTTAAGAATTTAAATCTGAGTATTCTGTTTACTGGATGCCTGATTCTCTTGGACTTATTGTTCATTTTGTACATTTAGTATCTAAACATCATCGAAGTTACATACTGATTTCACTAAATCTCTTCGCAAAGAGTTTTTCATTTTTCTTACAATCTTTGTTCTTTTTTTTCTATTCAGATGTACCCGTTGATGCAACTTTAGGTTGCAAAATCGGTTGTACTAATAAATGATTACTCAACAACTGCTGCAGTTTTATTTAAAAAGAATGAATTCTTGGAGCTATGGTTGTCCAAATACAAAGAGTGTTGTCAGGCGATAGCGGTGTTTTGTTTTGATGATAGTCAGTTTCAAGAATCCGGTCTCACATATGTATCTAAATGAAAACTCTATGAGGACTTTTAGGAATTTTTTTTACCTCTCCTGGATATGTTGTTGTTGTAGTGGTCTTCAGTCCTGAGACTGGTTTGATGCAGCTCTCCATGCTACTCTATCCTGTGCAAGCTTCTTCATCTCCTAGTACCTAATGCAACCTACTTCCTTCTGAATCTGCTTAGTGTATTCATCTCTTGGTCTCCCTCTAAGATTTTTACCCCCCACGCTGCCCTCCAATACTAAATTGTTGATCCCTTGATGCCTCAGAACATGTCCTACCAACCGATCCCTTCTTCTAGTCAAGTTGTGCCACAAACTTCTCTTCTCCCCAATCCTATTCAGTACCTCCTCATTAGTAATGTGATCTACCCATCTAATCTTCAGCATTCTTCTGTAGCACCACATTTCGAAAGCTTCTATTCTCTTCTTGTTCAAACTATTTATCGTCCATGTTTCACTTCCATACGTGGCTACACTCCATAGAAATACTTTCAGAAACGACTTCCTAACACTTAAATCTACACTCCTTGATACATAGGAAGGAAATTCACCCAAAATCCTTCGAACCCCATTCGTTGAAGCTATTCTTTAGTACTTGAATTATATATCAATTCAATTGCATCTGCTTGTATTTCGTCAGAAAGTACATGCATGTCAATTGTGAAGGGTGATCGAGCTAATTTTTCCTCCAAGTCTTCTGAGGACAAATGAGAAAAATCAAGGTTGAACTCTTCTTGAAGCTTTTCCAGGCGTTTGTTGCATCGCACTGTTACCTATCTATAAGTTCACTGAATCGAGGGAACGACCTGAAAAGTTTGTTTTTCAACCCTAGGTGAGCTGTTGTTGGATGGTATTCTAGACGCACAGGCTGCAGTGAATCGTTACTGAGGGTACTGTAATAAACAACACACTGAGGCAGTTTGACATCGTGTTTTTCAGCAAACTTGAATCAGTACTTAATGTATTCTCCATTACACAATCTTCTTCTTGCAGATATTTTCACTGGGTGTGTATAACCAATAAAAATACTATTTACTTCATCAGAGCAGAACAAGTTAAGAATGCAGAATGGTGACTGAAAAGTCACTTACATCAGCAATAACTTGCTGATACGCGAGGCAAAGCTGATACTGACTACCCTACATAAAGTACATTCGCAAACGTTAACAAGATCTGACTTGACTGACGGCATACTGCTGCTTTCTCCTCATCTGTCGGTACCCACCGCACTGCCCTCCCTATAAATCTCTCATGGCCCCTACGGAGGTGAACCCTAAGGTTGACAACTATTGGCATACCTCATTTAAGTGCAAAGTGGTCCAGAATTTTAATAGCCTTGCTACATAACTCGACTTGTAATTAACTCAGAGAAAAAATTAAGTAAGGTAATGAATAAATGTTTTCTCCACACAGATGACAAGAGCAAAATAACTTAAAATATTTCTTTCTCTGTAGTTGCAGGGTGGTGAGAGCAGCACACCTGAAAAGAATCAAAGAATGGAGTCTGCACAGGAAAAGGAACAGAGTGTGGTTTGATTTACTGAAACGAAGTCAGCCACTAAAGTTCAGGGAAATTTCAGAAAGCAACTTGGGAATCCACCGTTCTCTCGACAATGGATAAGAAAATGGCATAGCAGCTACAAGGAAATAGGGAGCGTGGATTTGAAGTACCTTGTAGGCGGGGCAAGGAGAAGTTGCAAAGATACAGAAAGGATTCGTCAGGTTTTCCAGCATTCGCAACAGAAGTCTGTTCGGAAGGTATCAAAACAACTGGGAGTCCCTCGTAGGGCAGTGAACAAGGCACTCCAAAAGTATCTTCGTGCTAGTGAGTCATCCCGCACACCTTCATCTGTTTTCTCCGTACAGAGCTACCGCACGTCTGTTCATGATGTTGCTGTGTTGAAACCAAGAATAACGGCAGCTACTGACACAGCTGACGTTGACATATCAGAACGAATTTGGAGAGAGTTGGAATATCGACTGAACACTATATAAGCCACAAGGGTAGTGCATATAGAGCTTGATTAAAAAAACAGAAAAAAAATTTGAGACAAACTTTAGTGTTTTTCTTTAATTCAAGTCGAGTTATAGGGCGCTGAACTTCTGAACTACCTTTTAGTACATCCTGTGAATCGTTCGTAAAGTTTAATAACGACGTGGAACTACAAAAACATTAACTGGATTTCCATGTGTATCGTAGCTAGTTTCTATTCTGACTTAAAAAATGCGTTGTCGCAATTTAAGTGACTGCGAGTATTACTTAAAGTAATTTGAGAGTTCGTCACAGACTATTAACCACGCGAAACTAAATTCAATTATCATTGACTGCACTATTTATAGATGTTTGAGTCCGTTGCGTGAGGTACGAAACTGTCAATGTATACATAGCTTTATTTTGTGTTATTCTTGCGTCTTTTCAGTAAAGGTACGTTGATCCCAGAGTATACCTTACCTTGTGTTGCTGCTGCTTACGGACAAGAGCATCTTTGCTCTCCTCACAGGAATCAGAATATAGAGCTGGCTACATACGTGATTTTCAGCGAATTTATTCCAAATTTGTTTCTGTTCATTCCAGAAGAAGCACATAATATGAACAGATTTTCCTGAAAGGATAAGTTGTCCTGGGCGATCCAAATGAGGACTAAAATAGGAATACTGGTATTAAGATACACACAACACTGAGTTTCCTGATCGTTCGAACGGTACGTTAGCATAATTAGTTACACGGTGACGTTTTATGTAAACAAGAACCGCGGTAATTAGCTCACACCGTATGCCCTGACCAAATTTCCACTGCTAACAAATACGATTTTTCTCATTATCCCTATAATCCGATGCCACCCAAACTGCAGGTAATCATCTCGTTCCAAACTGTGTAAATCGATTGTTAGTATTTCAGGTCGCTTACATTTTTTCCAGAAAATAAGAATTTCAATAGCAGACGCTAACTTTTCACATGCAATTATTCCTTTCTCACGCACTATTGATACAGATGCCGAATTAGTGTTTTCGGTTCATCTGTCTCACAGGTCACATTATTAGTTACTGTAGCTTAACGATGGCAACTGGTAACATACATTCATACACAACATACATGTATTAAATATTCTTGCGGGGACGATCGTACATAGTACATATAAAATTACTTCTCTTCCTTCTGTCCTTCACAGATAAGGCCTATCGGCCTGCTTCGGCAGCCGTACGTCAGTCTTTCCTTTCGATTTCTATTGTAAGACCGTCTTTGGAATCCATGTTCTTCCGTCATATCCGGATACTGCTTCCAATTTTGTTAATGCTCTTCTGTTATTGTCTGATGTTTCCCGTCGAACTTAGTGCAACCATTGACTGCTCGTAAAAAGTAGGCAGTATTTTCCAAATTTCGGTACAGCATGTTGAGACCAGCTCAACGATACAAATTATTTTGCAGAGATTCTGAACTGTCCTCATAGAGTGTTTGTGGATGTTACTGTCGTTTGGATCTAGTTAAGTGAACTGTAAACTCATACGAATTACAGAATGGTTTACACAAGATATCCAAATAGTGCGAAACGTGGCAGATGACACTGAACTACAAAAAATTTGTGTTCTTTCACGTGAATGCTAACAGAATTCCTTTGCACTTGTGTGACGTGAAAAATGACAAATTTATAGGTTGATGATTCAACTAAATATCAGAGAATTTGTCTCTCACACCCTAATTGTAACTATCATTTCCATTGTAGTGAACGGCTGCACTTTAATGAAAGAACACTTAGAGGGTACAAAAAATCCACTAAATCAACTTCTCCATTCCACTCTAGCATACTGGCGGTTTTGTGTTACTTCGAAATAGAGGAAAATATGTTACGGTTATTATAAGTGACAAAGAATTGAAAGTATTAGAAAAAAGGAGTTTACTTCTTCTTCTTCTTCTTGTGTTACGACCTTTATAGGACCACGGGTAGCCCCTTCGCGGACTGCATTCTCCTCTTCTTCTCGCAGAACTTCTTCATCTTTTCTCTTCTTCTCTCCCGCTCTTCTTCCGAGATCTTCAGTGTCCGTTTCTCCTGTTGGATCCACTGGTGACACTCTAATCTTTTTCTGTATTCTTCTCTGTCATTGATCTCCGGCATATTGGTCGGTGTATATTTGTTCCTGCAATTTTCCTATCCTTCGACCTTGATCCCCAATTCCAACCAGTCCTTCCGAAGTTCAACAACCCACTTGGTTCCTGTCTTTCCCCTTGTCCTCCCTGTTGTTTCCCACACTCTCTTCGTCATTCTGTCCATACTCATCCTAACTACATGTCCAGCAAACCTTGCCTTTTTGAGTCTGATTTCCCCGGATATTGTTCTCATGTTCCAGTACAGTTCTTCCCTAGGTCTTCGTATCCACCTCTCTCCACCTCTTTTGGGACCTAGTATTTTTCTCAGTATTTTTCTCTCTTATTTCTCTTGTTGTTCTGCCTCATTTCTTCCTAGTGTCATCGTCTCAGCAGCATATAATACTGCATTCCTCACCGTTGCCTTGTAGTGGCTTATCTTTGCCCCTGTGGATATATTCTTTTTGCTGTATATCTCTCTCGTCACGCAGAAGGCTGACCTCAACTTCTTTATCCTCTCTGTTATTCCCTCCTTGTTCCTGTTCCTTCCTGTTATAAATTCTCCCAGTTATTTAAATTTGTCCACCATTTCCACAGTGCCTTCCGGTGTTTCCCAGTCTGCAGTGGTATTTAATGTCTCTGTCTTGTTATAGGCTATCCTCAGTCCCGCCTTTCTGGCTACCTTACTTAAGTTGTCGAGTTGTGTCTTTGCGTCTTCTTCCGTCTCACTTATTATTGCTATGTCGTCTGCAAAGGCTAGGCAGTCCACTTGAGCCCTGTTATCCTTTTTGTCCCCCACATGGGTCTTTGGTATTCCCATTTCCTCGTTTATTGCTCTCCACTGCCTGATCACTTCGTCCATATTGAACAACGATGGTGACAATCCATCTCCCTGTTGAACACCAGTCTTGATCTCAAATTCTTCTGACAGTGCTCCTCTGATCTCACCCTCGCTTTTATGTCTGTCAGAATTTCTTTTATGAGTTCTTGTGTAGTTCCATCGAGTCCTCTGTTCTTCAGCATCCTAACAAGAGTCTGTCTGTCGATGGAGTCGTATGCCTTTGTGGAGTCCACGAAGGTTACCTATGCGGTGAAATCTTTTTACGAAATTTCACTGACAACTCCCACTTCCGAAAGTTAAAGACAAATTTGTACACGAAGGTTTAGATGATCATTTTACCCACAGGCCATTCGGAAGTAGAAAAGTACGGACACAGTTCGAAATTGACGTCTTACACTCTCTACTGACACTTAAGTGGGAATCATGTGGATGCAGATGAAAGACGCGTGATAAAAACATGTTTAGTAGGATGGAGTGTTCACAATGAGAATTCTCAATCGATGTGGAGAGGTGCGTGTGCGGCAGGTGACTGGAATACGAGATGTCAGAGACAGGGACGCAGTTTGCCGCAGGTGGCGGGCGAGGCTGCAGTGTTCTGTAATAGTACTGCAGTCCCTATCAATGCGGCCATTGTAGAGCGTCTGGGCTCCCGCTGTGTGGCACTTACCCGCCTGTCGATGCAAGCTGCTGCAGGGAACACAGGCTGTTGCTGCCAGTACACTGACTGCGGTGTACGTGCCCTCCACTTTAAACACTACCCAGCTAACCACTGGCTGGCTGCCTCGCGTCTTTGATGATGGGTTTTGAAATAGCGTAGCTGCATAACGATGCAGTTGCGTGTTCTTCGTTCTATTCCGGTACGTTTACCATGACTCATATAGCACAGAAAGTTGTACAAACAAGTTTTATTATGGAAATGAAGCATTTCCGGACCCTTGTCTACATCATATAGTTTCGTAACAACATTTATAGCAGTTACAACTACTTTGCTGTCTTATAAGTGAGTCAGTTGCGGAGAAATAGGTAGACCTGGATATAAGAATCTCGCAGTCAAATCGCACCATTCAGTTTATAAATAAAGTAGAAATCATTTACCGTATAGAAGGGGTTACTGTTAGGTGCTTCAGATATAATGACTTTAAGCATAGGAGCTTTACATTGTCACCTGAAGGCAAAATGCTCTACATCATATGCCTGGACCCCCCCCACCCCCACATGCCCGACCCCTCCACACAAACTCCTACACCCCAGCACCGCCGGCCCCCGCCACCGCCATCCACAGATCATACAATATTCTGTCATAGTATGAACGTCAAACTAAACATGCACGTACATAGTAACTTACTGTCCACCAACATGTGAAGTGTAAAAGTTTGTGTGATCGAGACAGACCCGTAAAATAAAAATTTTACATTGCCACGTTGATGAACACAAAGCTGAAGGTCAATGAACACGCTCATATCTTTTTTTTAAAATATATGTTGTTAATAAGTAATACACCTATACTGGTAAGAGCAAGCTGAAGTTTGGTGCAAAAGCATCACTGAAATTTGGAGAGAAAGTATAGGTAATTAGAAAGTTAATTGTAATTATAACTAACAACAAGGCTGGCTGGCTCTGGCTGGCTCTGAGCACTATGGGACTCAACTGCTGAGGTCATTAGTCCCCTAGAACTTAGAACTAGTTAAACCTAACTAACCTAAGGACATCACAAACATCCATGCCCGAGGCAGGATTCGAACCTGCGACCGTAGCGGTCTTGCGGTTCCAGACTGCAGCGCCTTTAACCGCACGGCCACTTCGGCCGGCCTAACAACAAGGGACGAAGAATCTACTTAGTGAGCATGAAATTATTTTATTCTTTTACTTTAAACACCCTCAAAATTCCTTGCTGAGGTGGCAACGGATTTGCAACTTGATTACGTGCTACTTATTGGAATTAAGGAAAACGTGGGAGGGAGACCCACCAATATAACTTTCTTTTCACACTACCTGTTTGTTTAACGATATATATATATAAAACCAAAAAAATTATTTTACAAATCTGCACAATTTGTTTGACCCTAAACCTTAATATGAATAAGCCTTTGCAAAAGAATTCACAGATAGCAAACAATATGACAATGATTACAAGACGGCCAGACCTGCAGCCCGCCCGTTATTGGGTGAAACAACGGTGTTTACTATCACGCTGGACACAGTCCCTCTTCTTAAATGCACTTCTGCAACACATGAAAACTATGTAAGCAACATTGATGACAAGAGTAATTCAATGACTCAAAACAGATGTCATGTTTTAATTTGAAACCTGTACGTCGAAACGTTAGGGCTTAAGATGTGCACATGTGCTTAAGGGTCAAACAGATTAGGAAACAATATGACAATTATAAGGCTTACTTCAAAGCAACCACCCTCTTAATTTCAGTATGCAACCAAGCTGCCACTGGAACACAACCCGTCCCTTTCGACAATCTTATTTTGACTAAAACCTCCTGGTGACAGTTGGCTGTTAATATTTTCTAAAGTTAGACGGATTGTCAGTTATTAAGACCGCTCTGAAGAAACGTCTTAAAACATTACTCGTGAACACTTATTACAAGAGAACTCACACGGCGGAACCACAAGATCCAGCTAAAATACAACAAGAATGACGCGGTCTTGCAAACACAGCACCACACAGCTTAGTACAACAGGTTGTGCAGATTATAGCTAACAGAAATGCGCTTACAATCAAAGAATTGAACCGGTTAACATCTAAACCTAACCACAAGGTCCCTCTTTTGTTTAACGGCAACCTCTTCCATAGTACAGTAGTTCCGACTGTATTTAAGACCAGGAGCTGATTCATTAGAACATTAAAGATCGGTTACAGCCAGAAATGAAAAGCAATATAATAGCGGGACATATTTTCAAACGACAACTAGTGTCTTAGTACAACACTACAGCCTATACTTACGACCAAAGAGCCGACCGAGTAAAAATCTGGGGTTTTGGTAAAAACCAGAAAATAATAAGCAAAGGCAATATCAAAGCGGGACAAATTTTTAAATGACAACTAGTGTCTTAGTACAATACTACGGCCTTTATTTACGACCAAAGACCCGACCGACTGAAACTCTGAGGGTTGGGTACAAACCTGAAAATAATAAGGAGGGCGGATAGTCAATGACACAAATCACCACGATGGTTACAGAATGTTAGTCCCCTTTATCAACAAGCAGTTTCATGGATCCCCAGTACGTAACAGCGGTTACTGAGTGGTGCCGATGAAAGCCAAGTAGAAGAGGGAAGCCAGGCCACGAGCGGCCGTCAGACACGAATGTTGCCAACCAACCGACGGGATGTCGGCCTGGTGCTTGTAGTCGACGCTGACCCCAGTGAAGTACTCCGGTATCCTCGCTCTGCACAGCTCGTGGTTTCGGCTGCTCGGACCGCGTCACCACCTCTTGTCGCGACACTACTGCTGCCGGCCGAAGTGGCCGAGCGGTTCTAGGCGCTTCAACCTGGAACCGCGTGACCGCTACGGTCGCAGGTTCGAATCTTCCTCGGGCATGGATGTGTGTGATGTCCCTAGGTTAGTTAGGTTTAAGTAGTCCTAAGTTCTGGGGGACTGATGACCTCAGTTGTTAAGTCCCAAAGTTCTCAGAGCCATTTGAAGTCCTCAGACTTCGTGATTCCTCCTCGGGCCAGCGAACCCCGTATATATATATATATATATATATATATATATATATATATATATATATATCGGCAAGCAAAGACCTTCTAAGGATACAACCCACAGATACCAACTCTTCCTCACAGATATTTACAATGGGGCCGCAAGAGGGTAGTCGGTACTGCACCTGAGCTTGTGGCGCCAAACAGAACAGTCTACTAACTCAATGGCGCTACGGCTCACAACTCCTTCTACATTTTTTCTTAAACATCATAAAGTAATGCAGGAAACTGTTGGATATCCGAAAGCTGCTTCTAAATAGGGAAAATGTGATGTCACAGGCTCATGTATATTGTGTCAGTGGTCAAAGCTCAAAGCTGAAGGTCGTTTCGCAAAACTTTTGCTTTCTACATTAAATATGACAACATTTTTGCTGTCTACGTTATTATGACAGGTACTTATTACTAGCGACCCGACCTGGCTTGGCACGAGTATCGCTAAGCATTGCCGGACGATTTGTCTGGCATTGTAGTAATAGATTACATACTCAAACCTTCTGTCTGTTTCTGAACGCCGTATCAAAATTCCTACAGCAGTTCTTGAGATTAGCCTTCTTAACAATTCAGCCAGTTTTCATGACATATTCATAAATTATATAAAAAAGCCTCCCTCATGAATCAGTCTATCTATTAGTGAAAAACGTATCAAAATCTGTACACTGTTTCTTGAGATCAGCTTTCACCAAAGACAGAAACACTCAGCCCTTGACCCTAATTTAGTAATATGTATAGATCTTCCCTTTGTGATCAGGTACTCGACACCCTTATACGTACTTATTATCCAAGAACCAAGGAATCTGTCAGCTAATAGCAAGCTAATGTTTAGGTTTCATGGACGTGGAGATATTCAATATATGAGATGTTATTTCTTCTAAGAAATGTCATTCAACGTTCAAATCGCTCTTACCACTATGGATCTTAAATTCTGAGGTCATCAGTGCCCTGGACTTAGAACTACTTAAACGTAACTAACCTAATGAAATGAGACACATCCATGCCCCAGGCAGGATTCGAACCTGTGACCGTAGCAGCAGCGTGGTTTCGGACTGAAGCGCCTAGAAGCGCTCGACCACTAATCGGGTAGTGCAAATATGTAGATGACACGTTCAGCCTTCTCCAGGTGTGTGTTTAACACTGGAGATTACTAGTTTACATCGCAACTTTGTATCAAAAACTGGTGCGGAAACGCATGCGTGTAGGCACTGACGAGTTTCGCACCCTCTTTGAATGTTGCTCCATCTACGGCACGCAGGTGCATACCTAATGATGATACTACGTGCGCGCTCTCTGTCGGATTGCGGGCTAACGGAGTTAAAATTTAGGTGTCAAATTAATAAAATTAACTATTGCTAGACGTGTCACTAATTATAAAATGTTTCCCTTCTGAAGGTATTAAAAAAAGTCACCGGGCCCCACGCTTTATCCAGTTGAAAGCCGCTTTCACGATTAGTGAGTTCTTCCGCCAAATATATTTCCACCAATTTCATTAATAGCTGATTTCCAGAAGGATCTCATCGAGGCAGAGATTACAACGAGTTGCTTCCTTCCAGGACCGATGGGTAAATGTTACAATGAGCTCACAAAAGTTACTGAGTACTGTTGAGTCAGGCGTATTATCACAAGGACTTATCGGAAAAATAGTTATAATTCACTTGCAAGAGGTCTCAGAATTTTGGTTTGAATATTTAAGATAAAATTTGGAGATAAAGGTTAGCTTTCCGATTCTCTAGCTTTGCGAATTCATCCGCATCTACGTGATTACTGCGCAATTCACAACGAAGTGGCGCTACCTGGCAAAGGATTCATCTGGCAGAAGAGTGATTGAAATGTCTTCAAATTATTTCTCCCCCTTTCCACTCTCGAGCAGCGCACGGGAAAAACGAACACTTGACTCTTTCCGTGCGAGCTCTGATTTCTCTCATCTTATTATGATGACCATTTCTCCCCATGTAGGTGGGCGCCAACCAAATATTTTCTCACCCTCAGGAGAAAGTTGGTGATTGAAATTAAAAGAAAAGATTCTGCTGCAAAGGAAAACACTTTTGTTTTAATGATGGCTACCCCAATTCGCGTATAAAATTCGTCGCAGTCCCATCCGTGTTTTTCGATTATACAAAACAAGAGGCCCTCTTTGATCTTTATTGATGTCAATCCTATCTGATGTGGATCCCACACCTCACAGTAATACGCCAGAAGATGGCTCACATGCATGGTGAAGCACTCTGTTTAGCTGACCTGTCGCATTTTCTTTCTGCCAATAAAACGCAGTCTTTGGCTTTCGTAATTCGCAACATTATCTGTGTGACAGATCCAGTTTAAATTATTCGTAATGGTAATCCTGAAGTATTTAGTTGCTTCACAGTCTTTAGATTTGTGTGCTTTATCGGGTAACTGTAATTTAAAGAATTTCTTTTACTAGTCTTGTGTCTAACTTCACACTTTTCATTATTTACAGCCAATTTCTGCTATTCCCACCATACAGATATCTTGTCTAAACCATTTTGCAATTGGTTTTGAACATCTGATGATTTTACAAGACTGTAAATGACAGTATCATCTGCAAACAACCTGAGAGGACTGCTCAAATTATCACACAAATCGTTTATGTAGATCATGAACTGCAGAGGGCATTTAACACTTCCTTGGGGAACGCCAGATATTACTTCAGCTTTACCCGATTACTTTCCGTCAGTTACTACGAACTGTGACCTTTCTGACATGAAATCACGAATCCGGTCGCGCAACAGAGACGATAGTCCATAGGCCTGCGATTTGAAGTCACCTGTGAGGAACGGTATCAAAAGCATTATAGAAATCAAAAAATACGAAAATCAGTAATATTGGCCTTCCCTATCGATAGCACTCGTTACTTTGAAGGAATAAAAATCTAGTTGTGTTTCACAAAAACAATATTTTCTGAATCGGTAATGACTGTCAATAAAACGTTTTCTACGAGGTAATTCATAGTGTTCGAACACAGTATCTGCTCCAAAATCCTACTGCAAATCGACGTTAGAGACACTGCCCCGTAATTCAGCGGATAATTCCTATGTCCTTTCTTGGGTATTGATGTAAATTGTGCAACTTTAAAGGCCATTGATGCCTTGCACTTGACGTACGCTTTTCGAGTTGGCAACGTAACAGGTTAACAAGTGAAGAACAAGAAGCACGTGGCGCTGGGCGAAGGGCTTGAACCGATCCTAGGGTGCTAATCGCTGCCGGTCGTGACGTCGAAACTCCCGCATTGCCAGCTTTGGTGTGAACATAAACAACGTGTGTTAGGTATCGTTTCTACCTTGTGCTTGCATTGTACTGTGCTTTGCTTCGCTGTGGTTTAGAAAATTATGACACTCGAGAAAACTTCATTCGACTACTGACAATCCTTTGCGTCAAGGTGTGCCGCGAGGGAGCTAGGCACCGAAGTTACTACAGAGAACTCGTGAGTTTTACGAGCAGGAGATAGAATACGCAGGTGTTTCATGGACAGCCATCAGTTCCTGCCGATGAAGTTGTGGAGCGAACATCAAAAGCTCTTGGAACTAGAGAAAGAACATTAGTAAGCAAGCGGGTGATATTGCAGAGGTTGAAAGATGTAGACGTGAGCCGTTAACGATTCCTAGCAGTCTGGATCAGGTAGACTATTGTATGTTTGGCGACTTCATGGAAAGATGGAAAAGCATCCTCACCCTGTCACCGACTTAGATTCTTTCAAGACTGCTGCAATTCTTAGGCATATTTATGCTTAACTACAGCAGGAAAGAGTATCCTACAGTAGTAAAGTTACTAGTGTCTTTAAAAGAAAGTGAATTTTTCATGGTTGGGAAATCGTCACTAAAAATGCCGCAGAAAAGAGCGAATTACCATTGAAAAATGCTAGACGAACGACAAGTTCTGTCGGAAAAGGCTCATATTGTTAAGGCTCGAAGCATATTGTTACACAAACTTGTGGCCAAAGACTGTCATTCGATTTGTGCTGGCGATGGCAACAACAAGACGGTTTTGGCGCTGATTCCGACCACAGTGAGTATGGTGAAGTGGATGGAATTGCACCGCTGTCACCGTAAAATGCTGAGTGAAAAATCTACGAATATCGGTCATTTATTGAATCATTATCATTAAAAACGTAGAACAAGAAGTTAGAATCTCGATTATTATTTATTTCGTAAACTACGTACTGTATTGTTTTCAAGCTATTGGTCATCATCAAATGCTTATTTTCTGTATTTCTTTGCTCTATTATCGAAAGTGCGTGATTTGTTATGGTTATATCAAAATTATTATGGTGTTGTTTGTTTGCTGTCATCGTGGTAGCAAGGTAAAAACAAATTCTTGTACACTGAAGAGCCAAAGAAATTGGTACACCTTCCTAATGTCGTGTAGGGCCCCCGTGAGCTCAAGGAGGCGCCGCATCACGACTTAGCATGGACTGCTGGAACTGCCCAAGCCCGTCGGAATGCACATTGCACATGAACAGATGCAGGTGATCGGACATGATGCTCAACTGTCACAGTCGTATCTAGACGTATCAGGGGTCGCGTATCACGCCCCACACCATTATAAAAGCCTCCGCCAGCTTGAACAGTCTCCTGTTGACATGCAGCGTCCATGGATTCATGAGGTTGTCTCCATACCCGCACACGTCCATCCCCTCGGTACAATTTGAAAAGAGATTCGTCCGACCAGGCAACATGTTTCTACTCATCAACAGTCCAACGTCGGTGTTGACAGGCCTAGGTGAAACGAAAGCTTTGTGTCGTGTAGTCATCAAGGCTACAGGAGTGGGCCTTCAGCTCCGAAAGCCCATATCGATGATGTTTCTTTGAATGGTTCGCACGCTGACAGTTGTTGAAGGCCGAGCACTGAAATCTGTAACAACTTGCAGAAGGTTTGCACTTCTGTTACGTTGAACGATTCTCTTCGGTCGTCGTTGGTCCCGCTCTTGCAGGATCTTTTTCCGGGAGCAGCGATGTCGGAGATCTGATGTTTTACCGGATTCCTGATATTCACGGTACAGCCGTGAAATGGCTGTACGGGACAATCCCAACTTCATCGCTACCTCGGAGATGGTGTGTCCCATCGCTCGTGCGCCGACTGTAACACCACGTTCAAACTCACTTAAATCATGATAACCTGCCATTGTAACAGCAGTAACCGATCTAGCAATTGCGCCGTATTCTGCCTGGTTACGTATCTATGTGTTTGAATACGCATCCCTATACCAGTTTCTTTGGCGCTTCAGTCTGCAGTTGTTGCTGAGCAGCTTGCACTTAGGAGTTGGAACAGGAAACCGTATCTTCTGTGTGTACAGAGGCTGACCTGCAACATCGATATTGCCATAGAGCCAAACTAACTTGATGTAAAGCGCACTGTCAAGTGCAACATTTCTCCGGCTCAGGTACAGGTACGGATCTCTCGACGAGCGAGCGGTTATATATGAAATATGGAGCTATTGTGTCAGCATACTCTAAGAGGAACCTGTTATACAGTTTTAAAGGGAGCCTTCCCTTTACTAGGTGACAGAAGCTGCTACACCTAGGATACCTTAAGTTACTCATGCTGTCAGTTGTTCATGATTCGAATTCTGGAATGTTTGCCGCGTCATATTTGTTGAAGGAATTTCGGTATTTAGTAACTCCGCTTTAGCAGCACTGTGATCAGTAACACTCCGTGCTCAATAGCATCATCCACAAGCAGCACCATTGTCCATTAAGGCCAAAACCGGTCGGTAAGACTCGAGTCAAAGACGGTGTGTGGCATTGCAAGTGTGTGGGCAAGTGGGAACATGCGAGCTGCTTTTAACCTGGCGGAGGTGTCGACAGAATGACTGTACGTCAGCCGTCAAGAGATCAAAGGGGGACTGACGCTCCCACAGGAAAGCACAGAGCGCAGACGAGGACGCCCGGAGCAACACGCCGACAAGGAACGCTACTCAGCGCTGCTGGCGGCCACACGCCGCAGACTGGGGAGGCGCAGCACGCACTCAACTGCCCGGGCTTCCGGGGGCGTGGCTACCGCGCCGCCTGCAGCTGCGTGTAGCGTTCCGCGCGGAAGGTTGCGAGAGCGGTCCGCACTGACTGAGAGATTCCTGGCGTAATGTAAGGCTGGAAGAACGGTGTACTCACCCGAACAAAGTGGCTGTATGCATACGAGGTGCATTCAAGTTCTAAGGCCTCCGATTTTTTTTCTCCCGACTGGAAAGAGATAGAAACATGCGCATTGTTTTAAAATGAGGCCTCGTTCATTGTCAATACGTCCCAGAGATGGCAGCACCGTACGGCAGATGGAATTTTACCGCCAGCGGCGAGAATGAGAACTGTTTTAAATACTTAAAATGGCGACGTTTTGCTTACTTGAACAGTGTGCAATCATTCGTTTTCTGAATTTGCGTGGTGTGAAACCAATTGAAATTCATCGACAGTTGAAGGAGACATGTGGTGATGGAGCTATGGATGCGTCGAATGTGCGTTCGTGGGTGCGACAGTTTAATGAAGGCAGAACATCATGTGACAACAAACTGAAACAACCTCGGGCTCGCACAAGCCGGTCTGACGACATGATCGAGCAAGTGGAGAGAATTGTTTTGGGGGATCGCCGAATGACTGTTGAACAGATCGCCTCCAGAGTTGGCATTTCTGTGCGTTCTGTGCACACAATCCTGCATGACGACCTGAAAATGCGAAAAGTGTCATCCAGGTGGGTGCCATGAATGCTGAGAGACTACCACATGGCTGCCCGTGTGGCATGTTACCAAGCAATGTTGACGCGCAACGACAGCATGATTGGGACTTTCCTTTCGTTGGTTGTGACAATGGAAGAGACGTGGATGCCATTTTTCAATCCAGAAACAAAGCGCCAGTCAGCTCAATGTAAGCACACAGATTCACCGCCACCAAAAAAATTTCGGGTAACCGCCAGTGGTGAAAAAATGATGGAGTCCATGTTCTGGAACAGCGAGGGCATAATCCTTACCCATTGCGTTCCAAAGGGCACTGCGGTAACATGTGCATCCTACAAAAATGTTTTGAAGAACAAATTCCTTCCTCCACTGCAACAAAAACGTCCAGGAAGGGCTGCGCGTGTGCTGTTTCACCAAGACAACGCACCCGCACATCGAGCTAACGTTACGCAACAGTTTCTTCGTGATAACAACTTTGAAGTGATTTCTCATGCTCCCTACTCACCTGACCTGGCTCCTAGTGACTTTTGGCTTTTTCCAACAATGAAAGACACTCTCCGTGGCCGCACATTCACCAGCCATGCTGCTATTGCCTCAGCGATTTTCCAGTGGTCGAAACAGACTCCTAAAGAAGCCTTCGTCGCTGCCATGGAATCATGTGTACGTCTGCAGGGCGATTACGTCGAGAAGTAACGCCAGTTTCATCGATTTCGGGTGAGTAGTTAATTAGAAAAAAAATCGGAAGCCTTAGAACTTGAACGCACCTCGTAGAAGTCACAGCTGATACTTCGAAAGGAACAGATAGCATACGCAGGGCCACGGCCGTTGTTGCGTGTTTTGCCGCCCTCGGCAAAAATTGAAACATGATGCCCCCTTTTTTTGTATACTATGATCGGTCTCCCTGATATCGCACCCCCCTCCACCTCCACCGACACCCAATGGCACAACAACGCAAATCTCCTGTTAGACTTTTATTCGTTAAACTAAGATGACCAGATATCCTCGTTTTCTGGAGACATTTCTCAATTTGGATGCTTTGTCCTCACTGAATGAGGTTAACAAATGTCCTCGGTTTCTCATTTTTGTCCTCAGTCTTTTGAAATTTCTTGAAATAATTGAAAAAGGAGGAACGTGCTGAACATTTAAAACTATAACTCAGTTGGATACACCAGTGTAACCATATTTGGCAGCAATTACATATTTTATTTAAATGATAATTAAATCGACACCCTAGCTGCAAACAGGCGTTGATATACATCACTGGGGACATGTTGAAAATGTGTGCCCCAACTGGGACTCGAACCAAGGATCTCCTGCTTACATGGCAGATGCTCTATCCATCTTTTTTTGTGTGCCTCATTTTGTTCTACACTGTTCGTTGAATTTATTCGTGGCGGACGTTCGATGACACCCATTTAGGTTCTCCTTTATCTGTTCATTCAGTTTTTTGTTAGAGAGGGTAGCTAACCCTCTGACCGAACACGCTGAGCTACCGTGCCGGCAATCTAAGCCACCGAGTCCACAGACGATAGCACAGACAATAATGCGCCTGCAGGGACTTATCCTTAGCACGTTCCCTGTCAGACCCACATTCCCAACATGTCCACACCACTATATTCATAGTGCTCCTAATAGATGTTTGCCTGCCACGAGTAATGAGAGTGATGGGCAAACATCCATTAGGCGCACTACGAATGTAGTGGTGTGGACATGTTGGGAATGTGGGTCTCACAGGGAGTGTGTAATGGATAAATTCCTGCAAGTGCACTATTCTCAGTGCCCTCGGTAGCTCAGATGGATAAAGCGTCTTCCAAGTAACCAGGAAATCCCGGGTTCGAGTCCCAGTCGGGGCACACATTTCCAACATGTCTCCAATGATGTATATCAACGCCTGTCTGCAGCTAGGGTGTCGATTTAATTATCATTTCATTCTAGAGAACTGCACGGTCAACAATGGTATCTGTTCTTTCGGGAGCAGATACTATGTTCATACATATTTTATTTAATTGCATCGAAATGGACTAATAAAGGTGTGGAACTATTTTCTGGTACGAATGAATTTTTTCTTGAATTTATAAATTATGCTATATTCATGGAATCCATGTCAAAACATCAAACTAGTCATCAGGATAATCATAATGAGAGTTCGTTTGTTTTAATTGATATATTTTTAGAATCAGGAATAAATCTCATCTCTTTAGTTTTGGGGTAGGTAAAGGTAATGTGTTTACTTTCGTCAAAGTATTTAAGTACTTATTAAGTAAGTGTTCCGTATGCTTTTTAAGACAATTCAGTGTTTAAATTTTTCATGTTTTTCAGTTTTGCTCCTCATGTGCTCAACTTTTTTCGTTGTTTAATTTGAAAATAATTTTTTCCGAAACTGTAAGTTTGTCGGCCAAGGTGGTCTCCTTGTCTTGCCTAATGGTAGAAACGGCCCTGCTCAGGACAGAATATCGTTTAACACTTTGCTAGTACGGCTCCCGCCCAACAATACAATTTCTGAGATGGATGTTTTGTTTTCTGCTTAAATTTTTGAGTCCATAAGAGATTTTCGTAGGTCATCTAGATAAAATTACTTATTCTCTTCGTCTTAACTATCGTACATCTTTTAGGAACTAGTCATTTTGTTGCCACAGTCATTTTTTGATTATTGATACACCACAGTGGAGACAGAGATACGAACTACACGAATCTCATGTGTGTCTTCTCATTCGCGATTTATGTTCCTTCCGACGTTATGTACATATCGTGATTGACACTATGCCACAGGATCCATAATCCCAGTTGTACTAATAAATGAAAAGAACACCATCTGGATCACAATGTCTTTTACTGGCGATTACCGGTTTCGATCTACCCTGAAGATTATCTTCAGGTCTGGCGCTGCGTGGTGTTGTTTGTCAACAGTGGTACGAATGACACAAAACGTAAGCATTTTGGGCGTTCCTTCTGTTTCATTTCATCAACCAGCATAAGTGATTTTATTGAGTTCCTTCTTTCAGAGACGAAACGCTCATCATCATCGGCGAAAAACTCACACATTTCTAATTTCACTTCAAATAAATAACAATAATAAAAAACCCCGTCGAACAGGCCTTAAAGGCCCAATGGTACCGACCGGCCGCCGTGTCATTCTCAGACCATAGGCGTCACCGGGTGCAGATACGGAGGGGCATGTGGTCAGCACACCGCTCCCTCGGCAGTTGTCAGTTTTCGTGACCGGTGCCGCTACTTCTCAGTCACGAGGGCTGAGAGCACCCTGCCTGCCGACACCATTCGACAGACCTCGACAGTGACCCACCCATATGTTAGCCAAACCGACAGCGCTTAACTTCGGCGATCTGTCGGCAAGGACGTTGGCGCACTTCGGATAAGGTAACGTATTATTGGCTACACCACACTTCTCAAATGACACTCTAATTTGCGATCATATATTGGTTCCAATTGCTAGGGAACAGCTGACAGTTCCTGAGGAATGACTGACAGTTCCTATGAAACAACTGACAACTGCAACGGAGTTCCTGATCGATTATAGTAAAAGGAAATGAAGGGGTCGGGATGTGTAAACTGTGGCGAAGCCTGTGCACCAACACTCTGTGTGTATTTGACAGTCCATGCATTATGGTGTTTGGGAAAGGTTGTTGTGGAACCGACTAGTGCGTCATTTCATGAGTCTGGCCACCAGTTAGTGTGGAAAGAGAGGTAACACGTTGCACACTATAAAATACTCATGAACGTCAACATGAATGCAAGACATCATTCGAGAGCCTACAAACATAGACGAGCATTTGGATGGCTCGAAGTCGGTCAAAGTGTCACTACTGTGGCTCCAGAAATGGGTGAGTTGAAAGTGTCACCTCGCAATTGAAAAAGGCTGCTGAAGGAGGAAATGCTAAACGAAAACATTCCAGTGGTCGTAGGCGAAACACCACAATGAAAGAAGGTCGATGTGTATTCCTAGTGGTGAACAGGAACTAACATCTCAAGAGTGATGTACTCTGACGAATCCCGATTTTCAACAGAGAATGTTCGTGATTGTCATCCTTATGGCCTATGCGTTATGGTGTGGGTAGGCCTCTTGCACAATGGCCAAACGCTGCTCCATATCTTTGTCTGGGACTCAGAGGTATCACACAGATATTATTCTGGACCATGTTTGCCAGTTGAGGGGTGCAGTAGGTCCCTACTTCTGATTGCAAATTGAAGATATAGAAGGTATGTTATCACCTGCCTTCTCACTGGACCTAAACCCTATAGGGTGAGAGAGGACAAGTTACTCTCTCACTTATTTTTGGATACGGAAAATTATTAAAGATTTTGTTACAGTCTTACGCACCTTGAGCCAGACTCTAGAAAGTTAACAGCCTGAGCAGACATTGATGGAGCCTGATAGGGCGCTAAAGCATGAGGCCTTTTTTTTGGTTCTTCATTCGTAGAAACGGCATGTTGGGAGTTGAAAGCAATAGGCAGTGAGCCCCTTCCTCATTAAATCCTGCCAGACAGGTCCACAGCTGTACAGGACAGACAGGGCAGCTTCTAGTTGAGACAGGTCTCCAGCAGAACAATGCTGAGCTACCTGCAACGGTGCCAGCGGAAGGCCGGGATGGAGGCGCTGGACTGAAGGAATTTGCCTATGCAGTGGAGTCATAAACTGGGCATTGTGTGCAGACCCATGTGCAATAAAAATTTATAAGTTTTTGTGTTCGCCGATACTGCAAATAGGCATGTGACCCACTTCCATTGGCCACCTCAGTTGGAAAAGAAGCACCAGCAAACGTTTAGAGATAGAATCTTTATTACACCACACAGCTAGGACTAACATGCTCCAACGCACAGGCGATTTAGAAAAATATTAAGATTGTATCTGTTTGCCTGTTGCCACGGGAAGTGACATCACTTTGTAGAAAACCATCTCTCCCCTCCATGAAAACTTAAAAAAGCTAGTAACTGGCGGTTTCTTTTCTTTCAGAGACGCTGGTTTCTTAACTCTTGCACTGGTTCGACATGAGTTTGTGCCGTCATGCAGGACGGGAGATTTAGCGGCTCTAAAGCCATGGGAAAACGGAACTTTTTCTTTCTGGAGAGGTGCGAAGCACTCGACTGCTGGACTTTTGTCTTTAAGCATCTTCTGTTCGAAGCTCTGGCATGTGTGGTTTGTACTTGGGACCTGTCCTAAGACTGACTTCACTTGCGAGTAGTTAGACAGGGGAGCCTGGAGTGAAGTTCTTACTGTACTGACAGTGTGTCTTCAAACGTCTCGGACTACTCGTCTCCCAAGGGCAGACTTATTCGGTTTCGGTTTACCAGTGTTAACGTTTGGTATCTTTGTGCACTCTGTCGTATAAGTGAGCCAAATTGGTCCTTGGAACAACCAGCGAAGGGGTGTGGCATACACTGAAATCTCCCTTGATTTCAGGGCTCTGGTAGAGAGTGAACTGCGATCCGTCTGCCTGATAGCTAAACCGTGAGATTTTTGCATTTCTTTCGTGGCCGCGGTTGATTCGCAGGTGCCGCCTCCACATCTCGGACTGCTGCGCACTTCTCGTCAGCTGCAATTTACATTACTGGCCATTAAAATTGCTACACCAAGAAGAAATGCAGATGATAAACGGGTATTCGTTGGAAAAATATATTATACTAGAACTGACATGTGATTACATTTTCACGCAATTTGGTACCATAGATCCTGAGAAATCAGTACCCAGAACAACCACCTCTGGCCGTAAAAACGGCCTTGATAGCCTGGGAATTGAGTCAAACAGAGCTAGGGTGACGTGTACAGGTACAGCTGCCCATGCTGCTTCAACATGATACCACAGTTCATCAAGACTAGTGACTGGCTTATTGTGATGAGCCAGTTGCTCGGCCACCATTAACCAGACATTTTCAGTTGGTGACAGATCTGGAGAATGTGCTGGCCAGGGCAGCAGTCGAACATTTTCTGTATCCAGAAAGGCCGGTACAGTACCTGCAACATGCGGTCGTGCATTATCTTGCTGAAATGTAGGGTTTCGCACGGATCGAATGAAAGGTAGAGCCACGGGTCGCACATCTGAAATGTAACGTCCACTGTTCAAAGTGCCGTCAATGCGAACAAGAGGTGACCGAGACGTGTAACCAATGCCACCCCATACCATCACACCGGGTGATACGCCAGTATGACGATGACGAATACACTTTTCCAATGTGCATACACCGTGATGTCGCCAAACACGGATGCGACCATCCTGATGCTGTAAACAGAACCTGGATTCATCCGAAAAAATGACGTTTTGCCATTCATGCACCCAGGTTTGTCGTTGAGTATACCATCGCAGGCGCTCCTGTCTGTGATATAGCGTCAAGGGTGACCGCAGCCATGGTCTCCGAGCTGATAGTCCCTGCTGCTGCAAACGCTGTCGAACTGATCGTGCAGATGGTTGTTGTATTCTAAACGTCCCCATCTCTTGACTCAGGGTTCGAGACGGGGCTGCACGATCCATTACAGCCATGCGGATAAGATGCCTGTCATCTTGACTGCTAGTGATACGAGGCCGTTGGGATCCAGCACGGCGTTCCGTATTACCCTCCTGAACCCACCGATTTCATATTCTGCTAACAGTCATTGGATCTCGACCAACGCGAGCAGCAATGTCGCGATACGATAAACCGCAATCGCGATAGGCTACAATCCGACCTTTATCAAAGTCGGAAACGTGATGGTACGCATTTATCCTCCAACAACGTTTCACCAGGCAACGCCGGTCAACTGCTTGCTGTTTGTGTATGAGAAATCGGTTGGAAACTTTCCTCATGTCAGCACGTTGTAGGAGTCGCCACCGGCGCCAACCTTGTGTGAATGCTTTGAAAAGCTAATCATTTGCATATCACAGCATCTTCTGCCCGTCGGTTAAATTTCGTATATGTAGCACGTCATCTTCATGGTGTAGCAATTTTAATGGCCAGAAGTGCACGAAGCAAATAGGTTAACGCACTGCTGCTCCGGACTTGTCAGAGCGCACAGATTTCAATCGCCCTTGCTCTCAGCTGCGCCTATACTGAGAAACGTCTGCTCAGCGTCAGATCAGTTCAGACTGTGTTATCCACATTATCGGTGTCAGAGTACTTGATCACTTCTACAACCCAGGATACTTGTCCATTGGTCTCCTAATCCAACTGTTAGTTGTTTACAGTATTCAAACAATAACTACAATTTATATCTGTTTTTCCTTTTTAAAAATAAATGTTGTTAGTGAACTAAATTTTGCATACCTTCTCAATCAATTTATATAGTCACCCCAGGGGTTAACTTTCATTGTGGCGTCCCATGCCAGGATAACTTTCATTGTGGCGTCCCATGCCAGGGTATGTTTCAAGGCATGCATGGGATGCTCTTGGGAGATGTTCTTCTCAACAAATATCCCCTCCCCAAACCATATAAGAACTGAAAACCGCCTTGAGAGAGGATTGGGACAATATCCCCCAAGAATTCAACAGGTCGGTAGCTACAGTGAATAAGAAGTGCAAAATGTGCATTAGTGAGGCGAGGAGTGCATATTCTTTACGGAGATTCCGATATATATCTTTGTGTGAGGAGTCTGACCTGCGCTAAACATGAACATTATTTATGTGTGTTATCCTGCTTTTCCATGTGGTGAAATCTCTACCATTTTTCGTTATGAATACAGCACTCCATATCTATTACGTGTGTGCTGTGTTTCATGTCGTCCATCATTGCCTGTGATTATTCCTGCCCAACAATGTCTCTGTTCCTAGCAATTGTCAAGCAGCGTAAGATGTACTAAAACAGCAAAGATCAAATTATTATCGTTTATGTAATAAATGAAATGCTGCACATGGGAAATAAAATAGCCTTGAGCCAAAAAAATGTAAAGCTAAATAAATATAATAAACCGGATTTTATTTGCCTAGAGCTACACTGCTTCCATCGTTGACTCAGTACGGCTCACAGAAAACAAAGAATTACAAACAATGTACGCTCCAGAAAAAAGAGATAACAACAGATGTATATCTGGCATCCCATAAATTGGCAATATATCACAAAACGTTGCAAATGTCTTCAAAAAACACAAGGTAAAGATTGGACTCTCTGCATCTAATAAACTACTGAAGTCAATAAATAGTGTAAATGTGCTCATAATCCTTACTCAAATTCTGGAATATACAAAATATCATGGCAACAATGCTCCGTTTTCTGAATATGATAAACAGGTTGAGATTTTTCACATCAGGTGTATAGAGCACATTGGGGCCCGCACAGACAACAGACACACATCATCAGATGGTTCAAATGGCTCTAAGCACTATGGAACGTAACTTCTGAGGTCATCAGTCCCCTGGACTTACAACTACTTAAACCTAACTAACCTAAAGACATCACACACATCCATGCCCGAGGCAGGATTCGAAACTGCGACCGTAGCAGCAGCGCGGTTCCGGACGAAAACGCCTAGAACCGCTGGGCCACACCAGCCGGCCACACATTAGCAAAAGCCATACACATACATGATGTAGGACACCAATTTGAATATGTGGATAAAAGTGTCAAAGTACTTCATTAGCTGAATAAAAGTCACAAAATGAATCTGTTGGAGGAACTGAGACACATTCACATCACAAAAATCTTTAAACAAATGATTCGGTAAATTGCTACAGTTGCCTCACTTATGTCCTGTGCGACGCGTTTCTAGAAATAATTCTCATATTTAAGAGATTTTTTCATGAAATGTCTGATATATGCGTGATGTTTGTGACGTGTGAACTGCTGCATTATTCTGGCGTCTTTACTGTAATATAAACAGGCGTAATTTTGCAATTAATGGTGTTTATTTATCTGTAGACTGTCACAAGTTTATATATTCGTTTTGTTTCCAGGTTTCTTCGTAGGTACTTATGCTGAAAGTTACACATATTAACTTATACATCACTTGCACAGTTGACACTCAATAGTACACATTGAAATGATAAACAAACAATATCAGGGAGTCACAAAGATATGTTACATATTGTCAGCAGTGATACGAAGCTACAGATTGTCTACATCTACCTCATACTCCGCAATTTACCTAATGGTTTGTGGCGGAGGGTACTTTTTACTCCAGTAACTGAGCCCTCCATCCCTGTTCTACTCGCGAGTACCGCGTGGGAAGAATTAAGTGTTGGTAAGCCTCTGTATTGGATCTAATTTCTCGAATTTTCTCCTCATGGTCATTACGCGATACGTATGTAGGGGAAAGTAATGTTGTCCGGCTCTTCTCGGGAAGTGCTCTCTCGAAATTTCGATAGTAAATCTCTCCGTGATGCACAACGCCTCTCATGTAACGTCCGCCAATGGAGTTTGTTGATCATCCCCGTAACGCTCTCGTGCCGACTAAACTGTCCCGTGGCGAAACGTACCGCTCATCGTTGGATCTCCTCTATACCTTCTATCAGTCCTATCTGGTAGGGGTCGCAGATAAATGAAGAGTACTCAAGAATGAGTCGAATAAGCGCCTTATAAGCCACTTCCTTAAGACACTATAGCCATTTCCTTACTATTCTTCCTGTGAATCTGAGTCTGGCATCTGCTTTTCCCATTATTTGTTTTATATGTTCATTCCACGTAGGTCGCGCCGGATAGTTACTCCTAGATATTTTACGGCCGATGCTGTTTTACCATCAATAATGTAGCTGTGCAGTAGTGGATTTCTTTTCCTATGTATGTGCAGTATGTTACATTTTAGTCAAGAGGATATTTTTGTTGTATAATCTAAATAATTATTTGTATTTTAGTTATAAATTTACTTGTTCCTTTATATTACAATTATATTTATTTATTTAAAGATAATACTGAAGTACTGCAGTCCTTCAGAATGGAGTTGTGGCTTCAAAAAGCTTTGTAGTAAAGCGGAAAAATAAAATATTATCAGCGAAAGCAGTGTCTGTTAGCAAAAAAAAAAAAAAAAAAATATTCGGTACCACAGTTTGCAGGAGCGTTCGTATAAATTCAAACACTGACGTTGACATTCTGCATACAGTAGATAGTTCTACAAAGATCCATTAATGAAAAGTATGATGATACTTGACTCTGATGTAAGCAATACTACCGATCCACAACGAATAACTTTAGCGTACAGACTCCGAGCTGACATGAATTTGTTAGCAGTGCCATTTCTGAGCAATGATTGTTCGCTTTCGTTAACTTCGTACATACCTACGTCATACTGTGACTGACTGTCCCTACATATTCGAGAATGATCATTTGCTGCCACGAACATCAACTCCTTTTGTTAACAATAATATCCTAAAGTGCGCATATTACTGCAGCACACAAATAGTTTCCTCGAGATCTCCATCTTAGATCATTCTTAGATATGAAGTAGTAACCGTAAAAAAAAATTAATTAATTATTTTGTGTAAGGGAAACTTATGTTAAAGTGACACGTTCCACATTATTACGAAAAATCGTGTTCATGATCTATGGAACAAAGATTAATTTATGTATGTATGTACGTATGTATGTATGTTAGGTAATTGTTCCCTCGTTAGTGATCGTCAGTAAGTATTGGCGGTTTAGATCCCACACCACCATCACTTTTCCCCTATAACAGAGACAATTAGTGTTAGTTCTTCCATCTTCGCCTTTGCCATGTTCCACCTTCAGTTTGGGATACCCATTCATCACTGAATTGAAGCACACACGTTCCTTCTGTATGTGAACGAATGGACTCATTCTGCTAAAAGACCGTACTACTCGGTAGTAAGGTAGGTCCTATGATTAGGGCCTATGGCAACTACTTTTACATTCAGCTTAAATGAAGCAAAAAAAGAAAACAAAAGCAAGTCGGTAATTCTACAAGGTCTATCATAAATAACGAAAACTGGCACTGACAAAATATTCGGTAAGCCAGTACGTCCCAGTAAACAGGCGTCCGCAAAGTAGATATTTGTGGCTACGAGCTGCCTCTGAATTCAGTAAGAAATATTGTCCCAGATAGCATACATATTTCTTGTATATAACTTTTATGTTGGGTTCAAACTTCCAACGTGGTCTATTTAAGTAATAATAAAATACAGTACTACTTCAGCCTGTTACTATTTACTGCACACTCTTACTTATTAAAGTAGATGGATGCAATACTTCACTCATCTCTACAGTGAATTACGAATTCCTACGAGAAGAGCTGGGACATATCCTAAATCTTGACAATGTTATACGATTCACTACTTCAGTTGTTCAACCGCATCACCCGCATCGGCAGTAGTTCGGTACACATCGCCTTTGCGATGAACTGTTGAGGTGAGGTAACCTAGGAGGATAAGCTATAGGTCCTGCTCGACTTAACCGTTTTGGATCATGCGTAAGACTTCATTTTACATCATCTTCCCACATTCCCCAAGTTTGAACTTTCGGCTTCGTATGAGCCCAGTTAGACGGAGACACAATCGTAAACTTTGCTTTCCAATACACTGGGGTGACAAAAGTGGGATAGCGATATGCACATTGTATAGCGTACACAAGGTATAAAAGGGCAGTGCATGAGCGGAACTGTCATTTGTAATCAGGTGACTCACGTGAAAAAGAGTCCGAGGCGATTGCGTCCACATGACGAGAATTAACAGACTCTGAACGCGGGAAGGTAGTTGGAGATAGAAGTATGGCACATCAGATTTCAGAAATAGTTAGAGATTTCAAAATTCCGATATCCATAGTATTAGAGTGGGACAGGAATGCCGGCCGTGGTGGCCAAGCTGTTCAAGGCGCTTTAGTCCGGAACCGCGCGACTGATACCGTCGCAGGTTCAAATCCTCATCTACATCTACATCTACATACATACTCCGCAATCCACCATACGGTGCGTGGCGGAGAGTACCTCGTACCACAACTAGCATCTTCTCTCCCTGTTCCACTCCCAAACAGAACGAAGGAAAAATGACTGCCTATATGCCTCTGTACGAGCCCTCTCTTATCTTTGTGGTCTTTCCGCAAAATGTACGTTGGCGGCAGTAAAATTGTACTGCAGTCAGCCTCAAATGCTGGTTCTCTAAATTTCCTCAGTAGCGATTCACGAAAAGAACACCTCCTTTCCTCTAGAGACTCCCACCCGAGTTCCTGAAGCATTTCTGTAACACTCGCTTGATGATCAAACCTACCAGTAACAAATCTACCAGCCCGCCTCTGAATTGCTTCTATGTCCTCCCTCAATCCGATCTGATAGGGATCCCAAACGCTCGAGCAGTACTAAAGAATAGGTCGTATTAGTGTTTTGTAAGCGGTCTCCTTTACAGATGGACCACATCTTCCCAAAATTCTACCAATGAACCGAAGACGACTATCCGCCTTCCCCACAACTGGCATTACATGCTTGTTCCACTTCATATCGTTCTGCAATGTTACGCCCAAATATTTAATCGACGTGACCGTGTCAAGTGCTACACTACTAATGGAGTATCCAAACATTACGGTGTAAGAGGTCCGAGCAGATGTAATTTCGATGTATTGCTCATGCGCTGCCTGCGATATGCAAGGTATAAGAGAATTGCTGACCAGAGAGCAGTGTAGACTGTACGAACTGTGTAACAGTAGCAGTAAGTTGTTGCCAGTGTGTGTGTCTGCTCTGGTCTGGTCTGGTGTATCATGTTGGCTGGGTCGGTCGCGATGCAGCGATGCCGGAGCCTGAGTATTATTGTACAAGGTAAAAAAAAAAGCAGCACGAAGTGACGGAGATGAAAAATATTTCAGCCTTTAACACATCACAGCATACGCCACTTTGCGAACATTTGTCAGACTTACACAGCCAGTATAATTTAGGTAATTTACAAAGAGCACGTGAGTTAGATTCCGAACAGTCACAGACAAATAGATTCTCATACAATCCTGAACCTGTTCAGACATACAGAGACGATAATTTTGATTACAAGCACTTTCTATCGGTGAGAAAATTTAAAGTATTTAAAAATGACAGAACACAGATTCACCCATTGGATTGGATACAACAATTTAGCTTCGCTTTTCCACCGACTTGGCCTGTAACACACAAACTTGAATTTATTTGCAGTTTTTTGGAAGGCGAACCGGCAACTCGTGTGAGACCGATCGCGAGACAATGCTACTCGGTAGAAGAATTTCAGAATGCTTTTCTGTCAGCGTATTGGTCGAAGACGACACAACACGGAATCAAGGATCAATTAATTTGTTTACCGAGTTATGAGAACTCAAATTTTTCCACTGTCACGCAATTTTTTGAACACATGGTCCAACAAAACCAGTACTTAAGTGAACCATACAGTGAATCTGCACTTATTCAATTGTGTATTTCTAAATTACCACGATCATTAAAAGTATCACTTTTAACAGATCAGCAGAAAGAAAATATTTCGGCATTCAGAGATCTGTTACAGCTTTTGGAAGTTCAGCAATCAGATTATTCCTTTATAAACAAAACTTTTTCACATAATAACCAAGGTCAACAAGGATACAGCAATTACGATCAGCCACACTATTTCAATAGCAAAGCTAATAGACGCTTCAGGAACGACAACCACCAGAATTTTAATGACAGCCAAAATTTTAATTATCAGTATCGTCAAAATTATCAGCAACAGGAACCGCATTTTGGTAACAATAGAGGTTTTTCTCAACAACAGCATCAAAGCCAGGCGGTTAGCATACCTAACCAACTATGTAGTCTGCAAGATCAAGCAAGCTTTAATGTTTCGCCGCCTACACGTAAAGCGTCGGCCACACCAAATAGTAACGCACAGCCACAAGGAAATCAGTACGTACAGAAAATACACCATTTCAACTCATATCGCAATGCATCGTATAGAAATGACTATCATGACAGACGTAAAAGTACTGAGCACAACTTTCAGCGTACGTTTAATAACAGTCGGTCTTATCAGCAGCAAAATCATCCGCAACAACATGTTGTCATGAATGAACCAGACAGTAGATATCATCCCGAACGTAATACGTCAGGAAGAAATAGCAGAACAGTGCAAATAGTGGAAATGCCACAGCATCCTCCCGCAAATGATAGCACGTCAGATAGAATTTGACTAGATACAGTACAGGTTGCATCTTCCAGCAACGCAAGCAATACTTTTGACACACAGAATCTTGTTCACGAAAATGTTATTACTTTTGACGACATCCGAGACACTGTTTTGCAAAAAAAAAAAAAAAAAAAAAAAAAAAAAAATCAGCTCCATCCGAACTGCAGAAAGTACACGGCTTTTCTCTGTTTTGGTGACTGTTATCAATTTTGTAATTTACCGTTCAGTTTAACTATTTCTTCAGGAGCATTTATTCGACAGAACTTAAAGACAGAATCACAACGTATGTAGACGACATTCTTATTGCAGAAGCTAACTGGTCTGAACACAATCTGATACTTGAACAACTGTTACGAACTTTACGTGCACAAGGACTCACAGTTAATCTTAGCAAATCGCACTTTGGCAAAACTTCTATAAAATTTCTTGGACAGGTAATTTCAGCAGAAGGCATTGCGCCTGACCCGGAAAAACTTCAAGCTTTACGTGACATTACTGTTCCTACGACGAAGAAACAACTACGCAGCTTTTTGGGTTTAATTAACTTTTTTCGTAAATTTATTCATTACTCTGCTTTAGACACCCCTAGATTATGTCAATTGACGGGTAAAAACACTATTTGGTCCTGGGATAGCCCAGCACATTCTGAATTTGTGAATCTGAAAGAAGCTTTGTTGAACGCACCACTTTTATCACATCCAGATCTTACTAGAAATTTTTCCATTGCTACCGACAGTTCTAACACCTCTTTAGGCGTACACATTTTTCAGGAAATTGAAGAAGATGGTACTACGGTAATTAAAAACATCGCCTTTGCCAGTCGCATTCTGTCACCTGCTGGACGCAATTATTCTGTTACAGAACTTGAAACATTATGTGTTGTATGGGCATTTACGAGATTTAGGCATTTTCTTTGTGGAAGACACACTACCGTTTACACAGATCATAGAGCTATACAGTTTTTACTTTCGGCTAAATTTACACACGGCAGATTAAGCAGATGGAAACTTTATTTACAGGAATTTAATTTTACAATTGTTCACATTCCCGGTACACAAAATATTGTAGCAGACGCACTATCCCGTTCTCTCAGCAACAATCAGCAAGACATCGCAACCAACTTCTGCAAAGCAAATTTCAGCGTCATGTATATTCAACAAGTTGCATTTGAAAATTTCATTTCGTCGTCATTACGAGACATAGCACAAGAGCAGAGTAAAGACAACGTATGGAAAGAAATTAAACACCTTTGGCAATAGGAATAATGTTACCATTAGAAACCATTACACTGTACGCAATGATATTCTGTTTCGCCGCTCTCACCCTGACAGCAACAACTGGTTACTATGCATTTCTGACGAGCTTGTTAACAAATTAATTTGGTATACTCATTTAAGTTACGCACATTACGGAGCCAGAAAATGTTTTCTAATACTGAGACAGAACTGTTATTTTACCAACATGGAGAAACGTATTCGACGAGTTTTAGCGTCATGTAAAATCTGCCAGAAAGCTAAGTCAGACACGACTCCACATGTTCCTCCGTTACATCCCATTGTACCTGTTAAATTGAGACACATGGCCGCTGTAGACATTTCTGGTCCGATTCCCAGAACAGATAGAGGTTTTTGCTACATCTTTGTCGCTGTTGAAATCACTTCAAAATTTGTTACCTTCACTCCGTTACGCAAAGCTACTGCTAAATCTGTTTCGAAAGCATTTGTAAAACATTTTTTATTTCATATAGGGCATGTATTGAAAGTAATTTGCGACAATGGACCACAATTTCGATCTGCTATATGGACACGTATGTTAGGAACAAGAAACATTTCTCCGATCTATATATCCAAGTATCATGCTTCTTCGAACCCTTGTGAACGATTAATGAAATAAATTGGTAAACTGTGTAGAATATACTGCCATAAAAGACATATTGATTGGGATACACAAATACTCTCATTCCAGGATGTAATTAATTCCATACCAAATGAATCTACTATGCTACCTCCGACTGTTATACTGAAAAATGTTGAACCACCTAACAAAATTAAAGAATTAGTATCGTTTCCTACATCTCGTCGACTACGACACCATGAAATAATTGACATTGCGCTGAACAACATCAAACGTGCCGCAGAGCGCCGGAGAAGACAGCAAAAACAGGTTTGTACACGCCGTGACTTTCACATTGTACAGAAGATATTAGTACGTACACACTATTTATCTAACAGAGGAAAGAATAGATGTAGTAAATTTGAGCTTCTATATGCAGGTCCATACAGAATTCGCAGCATTCGACACCCCAATGTAGTACACGTCGAAACTCTGAGAAACAGAAAAAGTTAAGGCAATCAACATGTCTCCAATATTAAACCCTTTATTGAATGAACATACTTTGTGATTTATGACACTATAATGCCTTTTCCTGATTTTTATATGACCAATGATGCAATTATTTATATGAACACTTACTGATGATTATTACATTTTTTCTTGGCAAGTGCCTGGCAAGGTAAGGTTAGCAGGTTGCTTTTCTTGTCGTTACACATCAGACCGTGCACATTTTTCCAGGTAAACTTACACATTTTATGACCACTTATGCAATCATATCTATGTGATTACTTACTGATGATTATTATATTTTTTCTTGGCAAGTGCCTGGCAAGGTAAGGTTAGCAGGTCGCTTTTCTTGTCGTTACACATAAGACCGTGCACATTTTTCCAGATAAACTTACATATTTTATGAACAATTATGCAATTCTATCTAGTGACATATTAATTTTATCAAATTCTTCCTCCATTAAAGTCTTCAACTCTCGCCTCTATCAACTACACAATATACAAGCTGAACACAAAGAAAGTCATTTCTTGTTGTTATATATCAGACCGTGCACATTTTCCATTTTTCATGTATGTATGATTGTTTTCCTGTTTGTTTGTATGCACTATGAAATCTTCAAGTTATAACAAACACCAGTTGACTTTGACATTTTTGCCTTATGATATCTCAACATCGTGACTATTTTACATTTTTTTTGCTACTACATGATGATACTCTGTGTACATTTTTGCACCTGCACACTGTCTATGTTTTTGACATATTACGTTTTCCATAATTCTATGCTGTATGCTTAATTATATCACTAGAAACCAGTTTTTAATTAATGGGTATTTGATTTAAATGCAAGACATTAATCATTGTTTATCATTTTCAGAAACCAATAATGTGTAAATGAAATAAATGAAACAAACCACAGTGGATTACTATGAAATGGGAATTTCACCTTCGGAATGCACGAAAGAAGATGCAATACCTCGTCACGATGAGTAAATGGATCAGAATTAATAAACATTAACAAGAATATACTATACACATCGTATGATAGCAGTCTTAACTAATTATTTTTCTTTCAGAATACGAGGTGATTGATGCAGGCTGTCAGACAGAACTACACATCTTAGTTTTAGTTATGAAATATGTTATAAATAAGAAACTCTATACTATGAATAGTTGTATGAAGTAAATGGTAATATGTTTAATGAATAATGAAGTGTCTTTTTGCAGATGATAATGAATGATGATGAATAGTGATGAAGAATATGGTAATATGAATAATGAAGTTTTTCTTTGCAGGTGATGGTAATAATGAAGTTATGGTGATATGAATAATGAAGTTTTTGTTTACAGGTGATGATAGTGATAAATTTTATATGGCCACTAAACGCACCACTTTTAAGTTTTTCTTTGCAGATGGGATAATGATGAAGTTTATATATTTACTGTTAGTTGAGAAATGCTATGTAGTTATTTAAGTATTTGTTGCAGTTCGTTTTGACAGTATGTCTTATGTCGCATGGTATAATGACTGAAGGTTTTGGAAAGGACAGCTAGAGTACATATATATTGAGTACACATTTCATTACCTGTTAATTCGAAGTTCACTACTTTTTAGCATAATATGCGTTTCTTCTTTCAGCTTAATAATCCATTTTGTATTTTTTCTAGGAGAAGCTATTCATGAAATGAATGTGCTATAAGCAGTTAGTCATTAAACCTGTTCTATTACTTGCATTTTTTTACCCATTTGTGTGTGTCATTCATGAATGTGATCACATATACTCTACTTGTTTCATAACCTTGCTGCAGCTGACTCATTACGAATGACGTTACCTATCCTCATTTGCAGCAGTAAGTCAAAAGCAAATATTTTCATGTCCCAGCAATTAATTATCGATCCCAACGCAATGCATTGCTAGCACCAAAAAAAAAAAAATAGACCTTGAATAATAGTTACAGTGTGCTACATTTTAAATATGTCTTATGTCACTGGAATGATCAGTTCTGAGTAATACTGAATGATGTTTTCTAATCACAGACCTTGAGTAATAGTTACAGTGTGTTAGTTTTCAATATTTCCTATGTCACTTGAATGATGAGTTCTAAGTAATACTGAATGATGTTTTGTAATAATGCATAAATACAATGCCAATAATTTCTATAAATAATATGTTTGTTATACTCTATAAATGATATGCCAATAATTAACTCTCATTTTGAATGATAACTTCTGAATAATACTGAATAAGGTTTTATAAAAATATAAGAATACTTTGTAACTGGCCAATGAGTGCCAATAATTATTTTAAATAAGTCTTTTTTATGTCACTTGAATGATGGAAAATGTTTTGTACTATTCAGTACTTGCTATATGTTTAGTAACTGGCCAATGAATGCCACTGTTTCTTATTTTAATTTTGTATCATGTCACCTACATGCTATTATATATGAATACCAGTAGCTTGATGCTACACTCATTAGCTCCTGTTTTGAAGGATGACTTCTGATGGTTTGTAACTGGCCAAAGAGTGCCAATGATTACTATAGCTAGATGAATTATGTAAATGGTATGCCATTAATTAACTCTTGCTTTGAATGATCACTTTTAAATAATGTGTAAAAATGGTTTGTAACTGGCCAATGAGTGCCAATATTTACTGTCATCAGATGACTTATGAATAATATTCTGTAATACTCCATACATAGTACAGAAATATTTAGTAACTAGGCAATGAGTGCCACCAATTACTCAAATCGGTTGATAGACTAGTGTAATTCTCAATTATGACTAGCATAAGACTTAATGTCCATCTTCTGACCTAATTACCAGAAATTACTGCAATATACGTTTGTCCTGTCTATCCTTATGATCATGGAGCACTATATTTGGTTTCGGCACTAATTCTACGTTGGTGAAAGAATGTGGTGCTGACACATCATGGTGTCCACTACCTTGAACAATGGAGATGTTATTATGATTCCACTGTTTGGTGTACCTAATGTACTACCAAAATGATAACATTGAATATTCATACGACATTTCAGTGTGTTGGCTACACTGATTAATACTTCAGGGAAGAGAACTTCACATTGTCTCACTTGGTGTTGGGCTTCTGTAGAAAGATATGGACTTTCAGTGCAGCTACGTGCAACCTACTGTGCTACAACCATGATGCAATCCTTCCCTTTCCTATCCTAGTTCTTGTAAAATGGTAAAAAAATACTGCAGTGTGTATGCACTTTATGTCATTTGTTAATATGTTTAGTACTCATTGCGTATACATTTTGTCATTGCTAGGTATGTTCTGTACTACAGTGCGTATGCACTTTATGTCATTTGTTAATATGATTTGTACTCATTGCGTATACATTTTGTGATTTCTTGAGATGTTCTGTACTCAGTGCATGTGCACTCTATTTCATTTCGTTCATTCATTCATTCATTTCATTGTTGCCCTTATGGACAGTGTTTGAACTCGAAAATCACATGATGACACAATTTTCACTTCTTTCCTTTCTTCCTCTTCTCTTCCCAAAATCTCTTCATCCTTTGGCTGTGCTCCTGTTTTCTTTGCTCTGTCCATAACGTTCCTGTCTTCTTTCTCTCCTTTACAATAAATTTTGCACTCCTAACTTTGTTTCTGAAGTATTTCCTGTCTCCTATCATTTGCCTGTTGATCCCTATCTGCCTTAAGTCTTCGTCTATTTCATGATACCAATTTGTTTTCTTGCTTGAGCTGTTTACTACATCAAAAATTTTCTTTGTAAGTCGGTTGTTGTCCATTCTCTGTATGTGCCCATAGAAAGTTAATCTGCGTTTTCTGATCGCGTCTGTTAGTCTGTCAGTGTGCTGGTAGAGCTCTTTGGTAGGTCGCTTCATCCATATGCCATCTCTGTGAATTGGTCCAAATATTTTTCTGAGAATTTTGCGTTCTATTTTTTCTGTGTCTATGATGCCTGATGCTCCAATTGTGGTTGTTTCTGACGCGTACAATGCTTCTGGTAATACAACTGTTTTGTTGTGCCTAAGTTTGGCCTGCCTCGATATGCTTTTCTTATTATAATGTGACCATGTGAGTTTGTATGCCTTCTGGAGTTTCTTCGTTCGTTCCATGTTAGCCGCCTTGTTTGATCCTCTCATTTGTATGTACTCCCCTAAATACTTAAATTTTTCGACTCTTTCTACGGATCCATATACAGTATGCATGGTGCGTACATTGTTGGTCTGTCGTTCCATATATTGTGTCTTCTCGTAAGATACCTGCAGACCTGTTTTGGCAGCTGTTTCATGCAAGCATTCCAGTGCTTCCTTTGCCTCCTGTGTATTATTGCTGAGTATGGCTATATCATCTGCAAATGCCAGACATTTTATGATTGTTTTGGTTTCACGTGTTCTTCCCAGCTGTATTCCTTTAACTTGTTCCTCCCACTGCTTGATAATTTTGTCTAACACCATGCTGAACAGGATTGGTGAGAGCCCGTCTCCTTGTCGGACACCTGTGTGTATGTGGAAGGGTTCCGAAATTTCTCCCATGAACTTAATCTTGGAGGTAGTGTCTGTAAGCGTCTGTTGTATAAGTGCCCTGGTTTTTCTGTCGATACCATATTCTTCCAGCACGTCAAAGAGTGTCTGTCTGCCTATGGAATCATATGCTTTTTTAAAGTCCACAAAGGTAACTACAGTGTTTCTTGCCTGTCTGACTTTCAAAAGTGTTCTCAAGTTCCAGATCTGGTCGATGCATGATCTCCCTTTTCTGAAGCCTGCCTGGTATTCCCCAATTTGCAGATCTGCTTGTGGTTCTAGTCTGTTTAATAGCACCTTAGAGAAAATTTTGTATGTAACTGGTACTAGCGAAATGCCTCTGTAATTGTTTGGATCTGACTTATCACCCTTTTTATGTAATGGATGGATCAATGCACATTTCCATTCCTCTGGCACTTTCTCTGTGATCCAAATTTCGTAGATAATCTTATGGATTTTTTTGGTGATGTTTTCATCTTGGAGTTTCCAGATCTCGGCGATAATACCATCTTCTCCGGCAGCTCTGTTATTTTTCATTTGCTTTATGATTTCCTCTACCTCTTCTATTGTGGGTGGATCAGAATCGGCATTAGGTGTGGTCTTTTGGAATGTTAATTTTCCTGTAGGTTTTTTGCAATTAAGAAGTTTATCAAAGTAATGTTTGAGAATTTTACAGTTTTCTTTTGTGTTTGTTTCCAGGGATCCATCTGTTCTTCGGAAGCAGAGGCTAGGGGGTTGATAGCCCTTAATATTTTCTTTGAAAGTTCTGTAAAAATTTCTTGTGTTATTTCTTTTGAAATCTTCCTCAATTTCTTTTAGTCTGTTATTGTCATATGCTCGTTTTTCCCTTCTGATTTCCTTCGATGCTAGTTTCTGAACTTCGTGAAATTCTTTCCATGTTTCTGAATTTCTGTAGCTACTGAACTTGTCCCATGCTTGCTTTCTGCTCTCAATGGCTTCATCACAATTTGCGTTCCACCACCTATGTTTGCGTTTTCTAGGTGGTTGTCCCCAGCACATAGTCTTCTGAACTGCCTTCGCCAGATCTGTCCATGTGTCTATTGAATGCCTATTAATTTCCTCAACGATTTTATCCCTGTTTATCTTCAAGTATTCCGGATCAGGTTTGACTATTTTGTTTTGTGCTGTCTGTTTCAGTCTTGGGATTGGCCTAATCTTAACTTGTAGCAAATAATGATCAGACTCGAAGACTCCTTTACGTGTTCTGACATTTAGAATTTCCCGCGAATTTTTCTTGGATATGGCCACATGATCAATCTGAAATTCTCCCCACACTGTGTTGGGTGCTTTCCATGTTGTAAGTTCTCGTCTTGGTTTTTGAAATTGTGTTGACATGATTTTGAGGTTAAAGTTTTGACAATATTTTATGAGGTGTTCCCCATTTCTGTTCGTGCGAATATGTGCTGAGTATGGGCCTGTTATTTCTCTGAATTTTCTCTCCTTACCAAGCTGCGCATTGAAATCACCCATTAGAATTTTCACATGTCTTTCTGGTACTTTGTTAGTTACTTCCTCCATGTCTTCCCAGAAGTCTTCAATTTCTTGTGGCTTCTTTCTGTTATGGTCATTTGTAGGTGCATGTGCGTTGATAATTGTGTATGCTTTATTACCTGATTTGAAGGACAGTGTCGAGATACGTTCTGATATTGAATTGAAGTCTATGATGTTATCCATGACTGATTTGTGTACTGCAAACCCTGTACCAAACAATAATGGTGTTCCTCTTCTGACAGCAGGTTTACCTTTGTAAATCCTGTAATGTTCTGTGTCGAAATGGTTTTCATCTACGAAGCGCGTCTCTTGAATGGCAAGAATTTTGATGTGAAATTTATCTAGCATGTCTGTCAGTTGTTTTAGTTTTCCAAGTTTGAACAGAGTGTTTGCATTGAGAGTGCCAAGGTAGTGCTTGCGAAGAGGTTTTGAGAAGCTCCGACTCTTCTCCTCATGATGTTCCTGGTCCCCCAGAATCCGACGACCAGGAAAGTCCAGTCCGTTGACTGGGGCCTGGGGTAGCGGATTTCTTTCCATTTGTTCCATCATGATTACTTCAAGTTGAAGTTGGTTGTGGTGACCTTTAACAAGATCACGGTAATTGCAGACTTGATTGTTGAGATCAAGCCATATTTCACTGCCGCACCAACTAGGTAAACAGACGCAGACCACTAGTCGCTGGATACCAGAACAGACACTAATGGATTTCTTGATGTTGTGTGTTTGGTCCGCGAGAGCTATTTTATTTCGCTCAAGTCCGCCGGCAAGCCGGTGAGGACCCCCCCTATCCGCCACCTGGGACGCGCCACGTCGGAGTATCACCTCTCCGCCTGCTACGACACCGTATATATATATATATATATATATATATATATATATATATATATATACTCTGTGACTGTAAACTTAGTTAATTAAGAAAAATTTGTTGCTCATGGCAACTCCAATTGACTCACCATTGCTGCCAAATTTTTGCCCCCCCCCCCCCCTCACCCCCGTGGAGGGTTATGTAAGAGGTCTGAGCAGATGCCAGTGTGTGTGTCTGCTCTGGTCTGCTCTGGTGTATCATGTTGGCTGGTCCTGTCGCGATGCAGCAATGCCGGAGCCTGAGTATTATTGTATAAGGTAAAAAAAAAGCATCCTCGCGCATATCTAGTAATATTATGTAAACTCCCATGTATATCTTTTAAATATGTCCTAATAATAACAAGCAGTCATTTCAATTTAAAGAATTTAATATTTTTTTCAATGCATGATCATTCCAATTGTTGCAAAAGAAAAATCATTTGCTTACTTTCATAAATAACACATGTATAGGCCAGCATTGCATAGAGCTGTGCCGGAAAAGAGCTGTTGTAAGAGCAGATAGTTGCCGACTTTATCGAGGGGAGAATTTTTGCTTTTTATTCAGAATGATCTTACAGGGCCATGACGCAGCACTGCTGTCGTCCAAATTTTACCAGGTTACTGAATTTATTTTTTATTACGAAGTTTAGGAATTTTTCTGTTTCGAGCTCATATTAAATGAGAAAAGAATTTTGTGGGTACATTAAATGGGAACCAGTTTTGTTCTGAGGTTACACTAAAATTAGAATCATTAACAAAATAATATTTAAATTATATATTTTTGTGGGGAGGTTACAACGGGATTTTTTTCCTATTCATCTGCATTAATTTACATTTATCTATATTTAGAGTTAGCTGCCATTCTTTACACCAATCACAAATCCTGTCCAAGTCATCTTGTATCCTCCTACAGTCAATCAGCGACGACACCTTCCCGTACACCACAGCAACGTCAGCAAACAGTCGCACGTTGCTATCCACCCTATCCAAAAGATCATTTATGTAGATAGGAAACAACAGCGGACCTACCACACTTCCCTGGGGCTTTCCAGATGGTACGTTCACCTCCGATGAACACTCACCATCGAGGACAACGTACTGGGTTCTATTCCTTAAGAAATCTTCGAGCCACTAACGTACTTGGGAACCAATCCCATATGCTCGTACCTAAGTTAGGAGTCTGCAGTGGGGCACCGAGTCAAACGCTTTCCGGAAGTCAAGGAATATGGCATCCGTCTGATACCCTTCATCCATGGTTCGCAAGATATCATGTGAAAAAAGGGCGAGTTGCCCTGCCTCGGGCATGGATGTGTGTGATGTCCTTAGGTTAGTTAGGTTTAAGTAGTTCTTAGTTCTAGGGGACTGATGACCTCAGATGTTAAGTCCCACAGTGCTCAGAGCCATTTGAACCAATTTGGGACAGGAATACCTAATTTCAGGCGTTACCTCTCACCAAGAACAACGTAGTGGCCGACAGCCCTCACTTAACGACAAGGGGGGCGGCGTTTGCGTAGAGTTTTCAGTGCTAACAGACAGGCGTGAAATAACCGCAGTCCCAATGTGGGGCCGCACGCGGTGGCCGCGCGGTTAGAGGCGCCATGTCTCGAACTGCGCGGCCCCTCCCGCCCAAGGTTCGAGTCCTCCGTTGCGCAAGTATGTGTGTCTTGTTTTTAGCATAAGTTAGTTTAAGCTAGTTTAAGTAGTGTGTAAGTCTAGGGACCATGACCACAGCACACAGCAGTTTGGTCCCTTAGGATTTCACACACACACTCACACACACACGCACAAACACACACCCAATGTGGTTCAAATGGCTCTGAGCAGTATGGGACTTAACATCTGAGGTCAGTCCCCTAGAACTTAGAACTACTTAAACCTAACTAACCTAAGGACATTACGCACATCCATGCCCGAGGTAGGTTTCGAACCTGCCACGGTAGTGGTCGCGCAGTTCCAGACTGTAGCACCTAGAACCGCTCGGCCACAGTGGCCGGCTACACCAATGTGGGACGTATGTCGAACGTATCCGTTAGGACAGTGCTGCGAAATTTGGCGTTAGTGGGCTACAGTAGTGGAAGACTGACGGAAGTGCCTTTGCTAACAGCATGACATTACCTGCAGTGCCTCTCCTGGACTCACGACCGTAAGATTGGATCCTAGACGACCGGAAAACTGTGGCCTGGTCATATGAGTCCTCGCGAAAGTATGTACACAAGTTGTCAACATGGGATTGTGCAATCTGATGGTGGTTCCATAATGTTCTGTGCTGTGTTTACATGCAATGGACTGGATCATATGGTCCAGCTGGACGTCATTGACTGGCAGCGGTTATGTTTGGCAGCTTGGAGATCATTTGCAGCCATTCGTGGGCTTCATGTTAGCAAACAGCGATGAAATTTTTATGGATGACAATGCGCTATGTCACCGGGCCACAATTGTTTACGATTCGTTTGTAGAACATTCTGGACTGTTCGATCGAATGATATGGCGACCCAGATTGCCCGACATGAATTCCATCGAACGTTTATGGGTCATAATCGAGAGGTTAGTTCGTGCAGAGATAGCTGTAGAGGTGACATTGGCTCAATGTTTCTGAAGGAGTTTTCCAACGACTTATTAAGTCCATAGCAAGTCGAGCTGTTGTACTACACTGGACAATAAGAGATCTGACGCGATTTTAGTAGGTATCCCATGATTTTTGTCAGTGTACATTTGTACTGAGGTGCGTGACTGCTCGTTTCCACAAGTCTGCTATTACCCTGGAAAATGTACGTTTGTGGACCCATATTTACCGTCTTTCTTGAAAAATTTTATAAGCTTTCACTTTTGTCAGTTTATTTACGATAAATTGTGTATGATGAAGATGTTGCAGAACAATTGGGATAATACCCCTTGCTGTGATGTCTGGAGTGTGATTAGGTGTGGACACTCATGACAAATGTCCTAAGAGGTTCGTATTGATCCATAGAAACACAATGACATAGCAAAGCTTTCGGCTGTCCTCTAGAGTCCTCATATTTCCGATAATTGTTCGACTGTTCCGGCGCTGGTTCCTGCCCGGCGGCGTATTGTCATCTGCAGCGTAATTTGGCGGCGGACAGTGGGAAGCAGAGCCGTTATGTAAACGGGGGCGGGTGGCGGCGGCTGTCAATACCGGCCAATGCGGCCGCGGGGCCGGGGGCGGTGCGGCTGCAGCTGCCCGTGGGTGGCGCGCTCACGTGCCCCGTGCTGCCCCCGGCGTCACGTGGCCCTGCGGCGTGTGCACGTGACCACCACGTGAAGCGCCACACACGCGCCGCGCCGCCACTGGCGCACAATTAGCGCGTCCTCGCTCCCCAGGGAATCACTCATCAGCGTCTTGTTGCTGACAGTCCTGCCTGCACGCCTCTCGCGCCTCCACCGCTCGAACTACTTTGCGCGTATCCCAGTACTTTCCCGGACGTGACTATAGTCTGATTAAAATTACTTGATAGTTGTCACTTCACACGGTTGGAGCTGGTTTGCTCCAATCAAGGCACTCAACGACACGCCCGAAGCGATCGTCGTTGCCACACTGCCACGGTTGATTAGTTCGTTTCCAATTCATTGTCCGGCATTCTTTCTTGATGTGTTTGGATCTCGAATCGTGAGCTAGCGCTTTCATTTCGTATTTCAGCACACGTGATGCCCACACCACGGAACAATGCGCACACATGACGATGCTAGGAAGCGTTTCATGCACAGTACTAACCAAACACCACATGATACTTGCACGCAAGACCCGTTTCGGCGTCACATATATGGTTATCATAATTGAAGATATCGGCTTACGTTGGATAAATTCCGCACAATACTTCGTGAAACTGAATTTCTGAAGGCTGGAATTCATCACTGCGTCTGAGTCGCCACAGGCACACATATAGGTTCTTAACGCAAAGATGGGACGTAACGCAACAGATAGTGCATAAACTTGCCGTGTAGAATGTTGTGAGTTTGCATCTCGTCAATTTTTTGTAAATCTCTAAATCTAATTAAAGGAATGATTATTATTTTTAGTCACTTAATTGGTTTAAATGTATTTTTTATATTTCTAATATTTGTCCGCGTCATTTTCGTCATTGTATGACATTTTATTTGCTCTTATTTTTCTTCCTATGATACTTTTTTCGAGTGGGTTCTGCCTCTGTCGCTTATAATATGCAATCATGAGCCAACGAGGACTGCACATTAGTTGGTAACGTGGCAGTTCGTGTTGGTAGTGTGTGGATGGTTTTAGGTAACCAATGATAGTGAGAAATTATAGTTTTCATTTTAGCGCTGGAACTGAACGTTGTGTGTGTGTTTCTCTCTCTCTCTCTCTCTCTCTGTGTGTCTGTGTGTGTGTGTGTGTGTGTGTGTGTGTGTCTGTGTGTGTGTGTGTGTGTGTATATGCTTGAGTGCGTGCCTTGAGTTTCCTCGTTGAGGTTTGCTTTAGCCGCAGTGAATAAAGCTATCATGATTTTAGTTCTGCAGTAGATGCTGACCGCCGTCACGATGTTGTGGCTAGCTTATGACAGGGTTTAAATTCAGAGCTAAAAAACGCGTCATCATTCGTAGCTTTCAGATCTGTCGACAGAGCATGTCGCATTCCCGACATACCTCGCGGTGGTCACTTCCAACGTTACTCCGCCGTATGGCCTCGCGCTTAGAGGCGCCATGTCACGGACTGCACTACCCCTCCCGCCGAAGGGTCGAGTCGTCTCTCGGGCATTGATGTACATGTTGTTCTTAGCATACGTTAGTTTAAGCAGTGTGTAAGTCTAGGGACCGGTGACTACAGCAGGTTGGTCCCTTAGGAACTCACACACATTTGAACATTTTTCGACTCCGCCGTGTTTGTACGTTACCTACAACCGAGAGCTAGCCAGTAGCCGGCAGCCGAAGTGCAACACTATAGTGGCAAGTAACAGACGTCAACTATCGACTAGCTACGGTCGCAGGTTCGAATCCTGCCTCGGGCATGGATGTGTGTGATATCCTTAGGTTAGTTAGGTTTAAGTAGTTCTAAGTTCTAGGGGACTGATGACCTCAGATGTTAAGTCCCATAGTGCTCAGAGCCTTTTGAACCATTTTGAACTATCGAGTAGTTTCTATCGAACTATGGCCGTTGGTGAGCGCTACAGAATCGACGAAATAGGCGCATCGTGTGTTGTATCAGTGCTGCAATTGTGATATGTGGCTTTCATAGGTACACGTTTCCTCTGTGCTACATTCTCAGTTCGCCTATCTTCATACGCGAGCAGCATACAGTGAGGTGACGAAAGTCGAGGGACAGCGGTATGGAAATATACAAATAGCGGCAGCTCAAGGTACAAAGGGGCGGTGCATTGGCGGAGCTGTCACTTGTGCTCAGATGATTCATAAGGGAAGGTTGCCGATGTGATTATTTCCCCCTGACGGAATTTAACAGACTCTGAACCCGAATAGTAGCTAGAGCTAGACGCATGGGACATTTCACTTCGGAAATCTTTAGGGAATTCAATAATACGAGATCCACAGTGTCAACAGTGTTCCGAAAATACCAGATTACCTCTCACCACGGACAACGCGATGGTCGCCGCCTTCGCTTTAAGACAGAGAGCAGCAGCGTTAGTGTGGTTGTCAAGATACAAACAAGCAACACTGCGTAAAATAACAACAGATACCAATGAAGGACGTAGGTCGAACGTATCTGTTAGCATAGTGTAGCGAAATTTAGGATTAATAAATTATGGCAACAGATCACCGACGCGAGTGCCTTTGCTAACAGCACATTACCTGCACCGCATCTCCTGGGCTCGTGACGATATCGGTTGGACCCTAGACGACTAGAAAACCGTGGCCTGGTCGGATAAGCTCCGATTTCAGTTAGTAAGAGCTGATGGTATGGTTCGTGTGAGGATTCGAACCTCCAACTGTAGCAGCAGCGCGGTTCCGGACTGAAGCGCCTAGACCCGCTCGGCCACAGCAGCCGGCGTGCAATCTGGTGGTGGCTCCATAATGCTGCGGACTGTGTATACATTGGTCCTCTGGATACATTCGGCTACTTGGAGACCATTTGTAGCTATTCATGGACTTCATGTTCACTAACAAGGATGGTATTGTTATGAATGACAATGAGCCACGACACTGGGTTAGCCAGATGCGAATCGTGTCGAACATTTATGGGACATAATCTAGAGGTCAGGTTGTGCTGAAAACCGTTCACTGGCTACACTTTCTCAAATCACGGACGGCTGTAGAGGCAGGATGTTTCAATATTTCTACTTGGGGCCCCCAACAACTTGTTTAGACCAAGTCACGTCGAGTTAGTGCTACACAACAGGTGGTTAGGTTATTAGGAGCATCCCATGACTTTTGACATCCCATTGTACATCCCGACTGCTGCTGTTTTCTTCGCGGATATGGACGTTAAGATATTACCAATGTAAGTATAGATACCGAATGTTCGATAGTTGAATAACGATAGGTTAATATGGAAAGGTGTGGGAGAATGTAGTAACTTTTCACAAGCATTTTAATGTGTGCGATATCTGTGTGGTATAGAATAGACATTAGTCTTACTGACTGGAAGAAAGTGCATTCCCGTTTCCAAGAAGGGTACTCGAAGAAATACACAAAACTATATGCCTGTATCTCTAACATCGGTCTGTCGTAAAATTTTGGAAAACGTGTCATGCTCGCGTATCATGACGTTTATGGAGACCAAAAATATCTACTGTAGCAATTAACACGGGATCTAGAAAGAACGACCGTGTGAAACCCAGCTCGCTCAGTTCCTGCGCGAGATGAACATAGCGGTAAATATAGTTTGTCAGGTTGACTTCCAGACGGCGTTCGATAGAGTTCTGCATTGTCGCCTAATACAAAAATAAGAGCGTACGGAATATCCGACTAGCTGTGTGAGTGAAGAGTTTCTAACAAACATTTTCTGCGGAGAGAAATATTCAAACGTGAAAGTAACTTCTGGTGCACCTAGCGGGATGTTATAGGAACATTACTTTTCACAATATGTCTAAATGACCTAGTGCAGCGGTTTCCAAATAGAGATACACGTACCACTGGTGGTACGCAAGGACATTTCCGGTGGTACACGTACAAATAAATACTAACAGAAGTAAACTGTATAATACTAAAGAAAATGGATTTACCCCAGATTGTTTGCTTCGGACTGCACACAGGACACAGAAAGGTCGCATTGTACCCTCTCCACTCCTTCCTTCAACAGTCGTTTCTGCCTTGGCAGGGAATAATTCATCTTATTTCGACGTTGGCGATATTTTGAACGGGTCTTGCCAGTGATTATTCGAAAATTTTCATGCCGCTTTGCAACTGCTGCCAACTTCTGCAATGGACCAATGCGTGTCGCTGCTGTAGTCTTTATGCAGTGAAAGGTTTATTGTAGTTGTTGTCGCTTTGTTGGGCGTTACGTTAAATGGCATCGTGATGTGAAGAAAGCTTGGGTCTGCTGCCAGATTGTGAGTATTGCAACGAGATGATTCTCGGTGATTATAACTACAATATGATGTTTGACTACACTGTGTTACTTATATGTTATGGCGTTTGAAGTTAACCACAAAGGGATGTTTAACCCACTTCGCTCATTCCACCTCCAAAGATGCAGTTAAAAAACCTAAACCAACACCGGACCGCAAGTATGATGAAGGCTACTTACAGCTCGTTTTTAGAGTAAAGACCGGTTACAGTAACCGTTGATAACCCAATTGACCAGTGCGTTGCATGCTGAGAAACACTTTCAAATCAAAGCATGAAGCCTTATTTATTAAAACGTCATCAAAGTTCTAAGTACTCTGAGTTATCTGGCAAACGAATTGAGTTTTTTCACAGGAAACCTGCGTTTTACAGGAAAAGAATCCAAATGTGTGGCAGATTCTTTTAATATTGATACCGACTTGATGAAAGGCTCATACGTGGCTGGTTTTACAACTGCAAGGAAAGTATAACATCGAACGCCCTTTGTTACTACTTATACGTGAGGAAGTCGGTTTTCTTAGTTGTTGTGCATTAAAAGTAAATACAGAGACAGACTTCGTGTTGAAGAAGACTTGAGACTTCATTTGAGCTCAATCGAGCAAACTCTGATGCTGTGATTCAAGATAAGCAGCATATGCTTTCAACTGAAGCATGTAGACGTTCTTTCATCAGAACCTAATTTCGAAATCTGCCTAATAACTGCTATTGAAGTTTTATTTACCGTTAAAGTTTGATATGGTTCTGAATTTTTTTGGATTTTGGCCACTAATTTACTTACCCTATGTTCTAATTTTTACTCTCTTGCACAGCTGTTTTATACGGTTCGTGGTGTAAAACTATAACAAATATTTTAAATGTCGTTCTTATTTTACTCATCGAATATTTTTATCAGAAGTTGCATTTTATTTGTTGCAAATATGTACCACTCGTGAACATACAAGACTCTGGAAAAAAGTTCTTCCACGAAACCTTATTACGTGTGTGGCACACTTCTGCGATACGTAGTAGTTGGTCGTCAAGACGCAAACGCTGTGTATGTGCTGTCAGCTCTGAGTAAGACGGCAAAAATTATTCCCCCGTACCGTTCCTCATCCACCTGCGCGGCTGCCGTATATCAACTTCCCTGCAGCAACAGGCGTTCTTCCTGTGAACCAGTCTCTAAGGAACAGAGAAGAGGGGATGCGCTAAACACACTAAGGTAGCCTGCGAAGTACAGAAGTAAAACTTCTATGTTTTGCACATGACAATTAACAACTACATATGCAAGTAAAAATCGGTATGTTATTACCGATCAGTGGGCAAGTGTCGAACTACAAATTCGATTGTCTGGTGTTCAGTCAGATATCGATGGTTATTACAGTTTAGTTTACCTCTGTCAGTGATTTGTACGCCTCAAAAACTGCACCATGTTTCGGAGTACACTTGAAACAGTAGGTCCCCCTAAAACGGCTTTGTTAGTCAGACCTTGGATTAAAAAGACAGTAAGACAGGGAGGCAGCCTTCCGCCACTAATGTTCAAGCTACGTATCGAAGAAGCGGTAACAGAAATAACAGAAGGATTCAAGCGTGGGATTAAAATTCAGGGCGAAAGATATCAATGGTATGATTCGCTAATGACATCGCTATCTTCAGTGAAAATTAGGAAGAACAGCATCTCCTGAATGGAATGAACAGTATAATGGGTACAGAATATGGAGTGAGAGTAAATCGATGAAAAACGAAAGTAATGAGAAGTAGCAGAAATGAGAACAGCGAGAAACGTAGCATCAGCGTTGGGGCTCACGAAGTAGATTAAATGAAGGAATTCTTTTGTCTAGACAATAAAATAATCCTTGGCGTTTCTTGTCAAGAGAAGTCTACTAATATCAAACACAGGCTCTAATATCTGAGAATGTACGTTTGGAGCATGGCATTGTATGGTAGTATAACACGGACTGTGGGAAAACCTGATCAGAAAAATTGGAAGCATTTGAGATGTGGTGCTACAGAAGAATGTTGAAAATTAAGTGGACTGATCAAGTAACAAATGATGAGGTTTTCCGCAGAAAGGATGATAGGATAGGGAAAAACTTCCAGGTACTAGAGGGAGCTCATAGAGTAAAATATGCAAAGGAAAGTAGAGATCGGCATACATCCAGCAAACAATTAAGGGTGAAAGTGACAAGTGCAGTCTGAGATGAAAAGTTGAGCACAGGAGAGGATTTCTTGCTGGGCCGCGTCAAACCAGTCAGAAGACTGATGACAAAAAAAAAGTTCTATAGTCAAAGGAAGGCTATGGCACATCACGTCTATAGCACCGTGCCTAGTTAATCACTGTAGTGTTGAAGCCAACCTTCGAGTTGCTAAATGTTTTGTCTACATCCTTTACACATTAAGTTTGGGAAGACATTTGAGTGTTAACGCGCGCGTGAACTAAATTTGGATCACAGAAGGTGTTAGTAACGAATGAGAACAGTATTTTTCAAAAACTTTTTCCTGTTGTGAGGTAACAAAACTCTGGGTATTCTATAATTCACTTTCTATTCACAGTTACCATAAAGAAATCCCTTCTTCACTGAAGACCACAGGATATCTCGTCATCAATTACATCACAGTATTTCACAATTCTCGCAAACTAAGGACACTGATACATACTGACTTGAGCACAAGTAAATTTGTTATTGTGCAGTGATCAGATCCCGTCGAGATGTTGGTACAAATTTAGGCATTGGTATCACTACAAAACATAACACATAATCTGTTTCTGTAATGTACCTAAGTGCAGGTGATCAGAACGTCATTCTCCATGGTCAAAATATTGTGTAACCGTTTCCTAAGGGAAGACAAATACGTCGGTCACTATTAATAATGAACATTAATTTCTTCGTACAAGAGAGAGAAATATCCCAATTTTTAAATAGACTGACACGATGAGAATAAAAAGGTACTAGAAAGAATAGAACGAGGGTGGAAAGTTATGGTAACAGCTTCTTGGGATAATAGGAAAACATCCAAGAATTCTTAATTTTGCATTGGAACGTACAGCAAAGGAGAGAAGTTATATCGGATGGAGACGTCGAGGCACTTAGATACGAAGCATAATGTCAAACCGAGGAAGGTGGGGAGGAAAATCTGCCGAGTTAGGGAAAATAACGGCAAACGTGGATGGCAGGAAGGGAATTTGCACCGCCGTCATTCAGAGTACAATTTACAATCCAGTGTCTGTGAAATCTTACTCCTTGAACGGACGTAAGTGGAGACTTAAGTGCACCGAAAACTGTAGAACAGAGCTTTATCCGTCTGTGGACGTCAAATAGGTGACAACGAAGATGATAATGTTGGTAATGTTAGGATAATTCACGGTTCCAACGGGTACAGCTTTTCATTTCACTCGTGTATAACACATTACATGTGCAATTTGTAGATTTAAACACTTGGATCTCATCCAGCTTGCGAAAACATTCTTCCGATGTGTCGAAATCGAAAGTTATACTGACTGTATTACCAATGTCAATTCGTTACACTGAGACATGGAATTTTTATCTGAAATACAGTTAAGAATTAAGCGTTCTCAGCAAGCAATGGCGACTTGCAATAGGGAATATCCTGGAGCGAATGTCGTAATTATAGCTGTAATGAGAATGGAAGGGTGGTCGGTGGATGTAACCAGACAAATGGCGGGTTGATAAACCAAAGAAGTTCAACTGGATGCCAAGAGGTAAGAAATTGCTGAGACGTCGACCTAATGACGGAAGTTTAGTATTTGACATCAGCAAACACAGAGCGACAATCTGAGTGTGTAAAAGGCAATGCCGTGACAAGTCAGTCTAGATTTAGATTTTCCACGGTTTATTTAAAATCACTTACTGTGAATGTCTGGATGGTTTGTTTGGAAGAGCGGATGGCAGGAGACAGTCAAGTCGGTATTCAACCAGAGTCTGGGATGCCTACAGACACGTCTTCACTGGTCACTGGGGCTAAGTTCGAAGTGGGACTCGCCACTGAAGACAATTCGTCTCCATTCACTGAGATTCCAATCCGAAGACGTGTCAGGACAGACCTCGGACAGTGTTGGAACGCCAACGTGGCTGTCGCCCGCCACACGACCAGACAATCAGCAATGATGGTGTGGGGTAGCATTTCTTTTCATAGCAGGTCCCCTTCGGTTTTCAGCTGTGGCACCGTAACAGCACAGCGGTATGTCCACGATATTCTACGCCCTGTTTCGTTGCCCTTCATGACAAGCCATCACGGCCTTACAGATCAGCGAGATAATACCCGTCCACACACGGTGAGAGTTTCTACCGCTTGCATTTTCGCTTGCCAGACCTTAATTTGGCCAGTAAGTTCGCCAGATCTCTTCCGAATTGGGAACGTTTGGAGCATTATAGGCATGTTTCTCCAACCAGCTCGGACATTTGACGATCTAAAGCGCTAATTGGACGAAATTTGGCAGGATATTCCTCAGGATGACATCCAACAACTCTATTAAAGAATGTCAATCCTAATCATTGCTTGCATGAGGACCGGAGGTGGATCAATGCGTTACTGACTTGCTCAGTTTCAGAAGCTCTTTTTTCTTGAATATGTAATCCAATTCTTCTGAAATTGTTATCATTTGTTTGTCTTTATATGTAAATCAAATCCACAGGTTTCTGCTCTATTCGGATAATTCCTTCGTGGAGCGTTGTTTTTTTCCCTCTTAGAGGGTATTTAGCGCACGCAATAAGGACTGAGAGTGAGCAGACCAAAAAAATGGCGAAAGAACTAAGAAACTGCAAAAAATTACAGTTGTGCGTAAACTTAGCACCCTAGCTGCTGACCCCGAAGTAGACGAAGAGAAGAAATTCTCCCGTCTTGGAAGAAAAATAGCACATGACAGTTGAAACAACGAGGGCATAAAAACCAAAATAGTAAAGAGAAAGAGGCCAACGGTTTCTAAAACAAGTTTACTAGTATCAAACGAGGGCATGTATTTGAGAAATCAGTTTTATGATAATATGTGTCTGTAATACGGAACTGATTCATGGAATGTGGGAAAACCAGAAAGGAAGAGAACCGAAGCATCTGCTATGTAGTGCTGCAGAAGACTCCGAAAGCTAAGTGGTCTGATAATATAGGTCTTCCCCACAATCAGCGAGGAAAGGAATATATAGAAAAGATAAAATGATAAGAGTACTCCTATGTCTCTTCTTAGGGAACGAATAAAAGGGCTGAACTCAGGACATGGTAGAGATGGTTCTAAAGCAGTAGTGATAGACATCGTTTTTAATAACGCAACCACAGACATGTGCTCTCACACACACCGCAAATCAGGAGCAATTATGGCATATACAAACACTACATTTTCTAACTGATGTAAGAAGAAAATATGAAGAACATACTTATAAAACCTCATTTTGTAGATAAATATGAGTACTAAAATGATTCAGCATTGCAACTATTAAGCATGCTCCTTTCTAACATGTAACAAATTTAAATAAGCGATTTGCATAAAAGTAACATTCAAAATTAACAATGCAATCAGCAAATGAGAAGCCTAGATGTTAGCTACCATAGCTGGCTACCAGTTATATCAGTATCACAGTCACTACCGACGTGACTATTTACATCACAGCTGTTAATATCATCCCCCAACCAGTGCCAAACTACTTCATTAAATTTTGGATCATCAGTGGCAACAAGGTCCGTCATACTCAAAAATAAACAAAGTTACGTAACCATAGATATGTGGTCTGTGAGACCGGCTTGTCGGTTCGGTGTGGACTAAATTTGAAATCAACTGATCGACGCACGTAGTGACAACGGAGACATGTCTAACTTGACGTCCGCCACCGTCATCTGAGTGGTCAGCGTGACAGAATGTCAGTCTTAATGGCCCGGGTTCGATTCCCGGCTGGGTCGGAGATTTTCTCCGCTCAGGGATTGGGTGTTGTGTTGTCCTAATCATTACCATTTCACCCCCATTGACACGCAAGTCGCCGAAGTGGCGTCAAATTGAAAGACTTGCACCTGGCGAACGGTCTACCCAAAAGCGAGGCCCTAGTCACAAGACATTTCCATTTTATTTACTTGCCGATTCCTCGCGCGCTTTTACGAATACAAATTATGTTTGACTCCAGCTTCGTAGGTGACTGTGAGACAACATGTCTGTTGTCTGGGTTAAGTCAGCCTTGGTGGCATAGAGGGCGTTTGCCTATCGCTCTACTTTCAACTAATTTGTATTAATAGAGCAGAATGTGTACTTTACATTATTACACACCATCTTATTGTGGCTGTACTGGATGGCAAGTAATCGACACGTGCGAAACTGCTGGCCGCGGTGACCGAGCGGTTCTAGGCGCTACAGTCTGGAACCGGGCGACCGCTACGGTCGCAGGTTCGAATCCTGCCTCGGGTATGGATGTGTGTGATGTCCTTAGGTTAGTTAGGTTTAAGTAGTTCTAAGTTCTAGGGGACTGATGACCTCAGAAGTTAAGTCCCATAGTGCTCAGAGCCATTTGAACCACTTTTTTTTTTTTTTTTTTTTTTTTTGTGCGAAACTGTTTTAGAAGCCTCTCTGAAAAAAGATGTGAAGTTGGAAAGAAAAGAAGCTGAAAGTATGAGGAACATTAACTTTTAAGTGAACCGTCAAGTTTGTCAACGGTGTAGATGCCAATGTAAGTTAACCATAGTGGAGAGGTTCTTACTCTGAGCGAATGATACATTTGCACCGTTATTTACAAGGAGAAAGACGAGATAGATTGCGAAATGTGCATGTGAGGGAAAGACTAAAGGAGGAACCAGTACAGGACAGGATAGAAAAATCAAGACTGCAGTGGTATGGACACATGAAGAGAATGGATGAGGGAAGAATTCCAAAGAGGATGTTTGATCTGCAACTGGAGGGGAAGAGGCCCAGAGGAAGACCAAGAGATAGATGGGTGAAGGGAGTGAGGGAATGTGTGATAAGAAGAGGAGAGAACTGGACGAAGGTGGAAGAGGGGGAATGGTGGAAAGACAGAACACGATGGAGAGGCTTGTGTTCCCGACAGACCCAGCCAGTGGCTGGAAACTGTCCAAGATGATGATGATGATGATTTACAAGGAGAACTTCAGTAAACCAGACTACACATCGTACAAGTTATTAGTATTTTTGATAGTGCTGGTTCAAGGGAATAGCTTGCATCCATTAGTGGAGTTTTTCATGGAGTGAAAGAAATATAGTTTCCTTTACATAATTAAGATTTCAGATAAAAGAATAACTGTAAAACGGCTATGATTTGTCATAACCCGTATTTCTGGCGTAACTGTCACCCATTTTCGAGTATGTATAATCACTGTGTGAATATATAGTGTATATAAAAAAGCTTATTGAGTGTTACATATACTCACACAAAATTCATTTGTAAACTACAAGAATCAGATGCCTTGTATGACGCACTGATTAACATCATTGTTGTAGACAGAGAAATTGCGGTGACTCGACTGCGTTGCTCCAATTAAGCTGGGAAAAACAGTTTGAAAACCTTCTGTACCAGATTCCACTATTCGGTATCAATCCGTTGGCTGAGATAGTGTTTCAGATTACTATAGATGTGAATTCGTGTGAATTCTTATAATCGTGGGTTTTTAGTCTATACACAATAGCACCTAAAAATTTTCTTGAAGTGGATGGTTGACCGTGCATGACGTTGTCGTGCCACCGCATATTAATCTTCTTTTAGTTAAGTTTATTGCATCCACAGGATGTACATTTGTTATTTAAACCTTCTAAATACTATGGAGATTCTTTTATCGAAAGAGAATTGATCGGAATTCGTTCAGATTGCTTTCTTTTGATGCTTAAGTTCGAAATTCTTCGTTTATCAGAAAACAACGACGCGTCGTCTTTAAGATCGGTAGTCCACACATGCTATTTGCTTATATATCTCTGAATTATTGTCTTATAAATATTTCTTGAGGCTATGATCTGATAAATCTGTTAACATCATCCTGTATAAAACAATTACTACCACTTTTAGAGATTTACCTTTCTCTAACCACCTTCAGAGAGGTTTCTAACAGTGAATAATCTTTGATTAACACTGCAGGGAGACTACTCTTCACTGCTATTCTTAACATTCACGTAAATGTTTTGTGAATACCTTTATCAAATCACTTACCTTTAAAACTCGTATTATGATTCAGGCTAGAACTTTTCCTATAGTTAGTATCTTTTAAAGAAACAGATTGCAAGCTTGTCCATTTTTAATTAAATTTACGTAAACTGAATAGTATTGTCCCTAATAGTGGATTACATCGGTGAGGTACTGCCGTTCTCGAAAGATTATAGATCCACCTTTCATTATGCACACTGTGATAGAAGACAAACTTGACACGACATTATAGAAACTGATACAATAGAAAATGTTTTTCATTCAAGTTTTGTGAACAACTAAATTCGAAATCTCTATTGACAATGCACTCCAGCAACTCCTCCTGGCACTGGCCCCCAACTTCACTCTTTAAGTGACCCACCCGCTCCGCGTCGGTAGGTCTTCACTGCACTATCTTCTCAGGAATTTATGTGTTAAATCTGAAACAAACAAAAGAAAACAAAACATTTTTAATACAATTATTCCTGACCAAAAATATCACCTAAAGGTTAATATTTCTGGAGTAACTGGCGTCGCTCAAGCTGGATAATAAGATCGTTCTTCGTTTCAAAACCTGAAGCACTACTAAATACAAATGGAGATCAACATGAAAACCATGTGTGCTCTTGATCAGAAATGTAAACGAAATTTAGTGACTATAATGAATATGGTAGGAAAATGGGTAAGCTGGTGATAATAATAAGGACGGTTCAGTTGGGTAATCGGAACACTAATGCCTACACCTATATGAAGTGGCTATTTTAATTGAATTTATTTAGTTTAATTCCTTAGCAGGTTAACGTGTAGCAGCTACAAAGAGTAATAAAACAGGAATTTTTATCCTACTCAGGACAGCTACGGCGCTCAAAATGCAGCTCGCATAATATTAATAATGCCAATTAAAGACGAATGATAACCCCAAACGCGTCTTGGAATATATAAAGTTATATTAAATGCGGATGATTGCTGTTATTCTTCAAGTACGTTATTCCTGTCAGAAACTTGGATGCATGAGCTGAAGGGAAACCAAGACACGGTCAAGGGACTTGTCGTACTGGAAAAAGCGCTCGACAGCATAAACTGTGGCAATCTTTTCGAAATCCTGAGGAAAATAGGAATAAGCTACAGGGAAAAACGGGTGATTTGCAATCTGTATAATAACCAAAAGGGAACGTTAAGAGAGGAATACTGAGAACCAATGCACGGATTAAAGAGAGTATAAGGCAAGGATGCAGTCTTTTGCCGCTACTGTTTATCTATACATAGAAGAAGCGAAGTCAGTAATAAAAGAAAGGTCAAAGAGAGGGATTAAAAGTCACGATGGAAAGATATCAGTGATGAGATTCAATAATAACATTGCTATCTTCATTGAAAGTGAAGAATAATTACGCGATCTGTTGGATGGAATGAACAGTCTAATTGGCAAAGAATGTGCACTGAAAGTAAGTCGATGAAAGACGAAAGTAATCAGAAGTAGGGGAAATGAAAACAGCGAGAACCTCAGCACCGTAACAGGTGATTGCGAAGTATCTGAAATTAAGAAATTCTGCTACCTAGGCAGCAAAATAACCCAGGACGGACGGAGCAAGGAGAACATAAAAAGCAGATTAGCGCTGGCGAAAAGGGTATTCCTGGCTAACAGACGTCTACTAGTATGAAACACAGGCCTTCATTTGATGAAGAAGTTTCTGAGAATGTACTTCTTGATCACAGCAACGTATAGCAGTGAGACACGAAATATGGGGAAACCGGAACAGAAGAGACTCGAAGCCTTTGAGACATGGTGCATGAGAAGAATTTTGAAAATTAGGCGGACGGGTAAAGAATAGACGAGGAAAGGAATGTATGGAAAACACCAGTGAGGAGACGGGATGGGACGATAGAACATCTATTAAGATATCAGGGAATAACTTCAGTTGTACTAGAGGGAGCTGTAGAGGGTGTAGAGGAAGACAAAGATTGGGATACGTTCAGCAAAGCATTGAGGACACCAGTTATAATTACTAGCCTGAGATGAAAAAGTTAGCATAGAAGTGGAATTGTGGTTGGCCAAAAAATGTTAAAATATGGAAGATGAGCAGTGCTCTCTCCCAACTATGCGCTTTCGTGAACTTCGGTGTCTATCTGTGTTTGGTTTCCCGCCCTTGTGGCGGTTACGTCGTGGTTCTTATTCCTTCTACGTGTAGCAGCAGTGATGTGTATCGATATTTACGCCGTGTACCATCTTTGTTTTGGTGAGTTTCCGGCAAGGAGGTCTGGAGTGAGTCGGTCGGTTGTTGCGGACGAGGGAAGTTATCTCCGCAGGGTGGAGTCGGCTGGGGCCGCTGGCAGACCCTGTGCAGAGTCGGAGCGTCTGTGGAGCTGTCCGATCGCTACGAGCTTCGTGGTTCGCCGACCCAGGACGTCAAAGTTGAGTAGCGGTTTCAACTACCCAAGCCACGTCTATTCATGTTGTGGTGGTTCGCTTTGGTGGTTTGCTGTTGGGGAGGTTTTCCAGTGAGCAACACCGAGTGGTTCTACTGCTGAGATTTAGCCGCCATGCAGTGCAATTAACTATTTTGGTCGACTACGATTTGAGTGTACCAGTAAAATTTTCTGTCTTGTGGCCGTTAGTGTTCTGGTTACCTGCCTGGGCACTGACGTAAATTCAGGCAGTGTTCTTTTGAGTGAAGTTAACTATTACTGAGTTTCAGATTCAAGTGTACCAGCGGAATTCTCTGCCTAGTGGCCGTTAGTGTTGCGGTTACCTGCCCTGGCCACTAACGTAATTTCGGGCAGCGTCCTTTCCTCACCTGTTGTCACTGTCCAACATGGTGTGTAATTTTGACATCTAATACGTGCTCCATTGTGGATTATCACGTCTGTAACATTGCCGGTTTGAGTTTTCATGTACTGATTAACGGGAAGCAAGTCGTTGTGTCGGTCGGTCCGTGGCTGTCCCCTGGTTGGGTTCCGATGGATCAAGTATAGTTGGACTCACAACCTGTCTCACCTAGGTGAACGAGAGCAGACCGACATCCCTAGAGGCTTCTGAGTGCCACCGGTGTTTAATTATCTGTTGTCAGCTATTTCAGATTTTAGGTTTATGGTTATTTCTTTTGTTTCCTTAAAATTTTGCAAAATTACCAAGCTTAAACACTGCGGCCTTCTGCCTGTAAAGATTATGGTAATATATTCTGAAGTCTTGAAATTTAACTGTGGCCCTCAGCCATTTGTGTTGCACCTTGCATATGTTGCCTTTATGGGTTTTAAATTATTTATTGCTATCTTAATTGAATTTTTGATTTTGTAAGACTTCTTGTTGGCCTTCTGCCTTTAAAGGTCTATGGTAATATATTCTAAAATCTTGTAATTTCATTGTGGCCCTCAGCTATTGGTATTACACCTTGAGTATGTTGTTTTTGAATTATTCTATTGGGTTTTTATTTTGTTAATATTTCTTGTTGGAGGCCTTCAGCCGTAAAGATTCGGTAAAGATTCGGCTATGTGCCGCTTTGGTTGTAAAGGATATTAAATTACAATAAATCACAATTAGAAGCGGAAACTGGCCTCAACCCTTGGCTCTTTCCACAATCCTATTACCTGTTCCGCCCAGCGGGTTTAGCAGTCGTCTCAGAAGACACTTTTCAATGCTGTAACTAACGTTAATGTTGCCTCAGTAATTCAATAGTGCATGAAACCTTGCTTCGTCTCTGTGTCTAGAAGAACATTAGACATATATGTCACGGTTCAGTGCATTATCTAAAGACAACGAAAACCACCTGCTAAAGTCGGCGTGACCATCGGAACGCGTAGTGTATTTTTAATAATGAGTAATAGACACAGAAAGTCGATTATATTTGTATATTATCCAATCATTCGAAGCGGTCGACGCAGAGTCAGTTATGAACGAAGTGTTCTTCAATGAGCTACTAGTTTAGTTACAAACAGATAATCGAACTTAGCATTACCAAATTTTAGCTCTCTTGTACTAATGTCCAGTAGTTTCGCTAGTTCATGTCCAGAATTATTGATTGTTTTTACATCAGATCCGAATAGGTATTTCTTGGCGAGCCTGTAGTAATTTCCGCTTCGCTCTTAGACAGTTTATCTGTGAATTTGTTGACACGTCTAGGCAAATTCAGAAAACGCATTTTCGTAACTGATACCCTTTTGAAGCAACAGATGCTCACATCGGGTGGTAAAAAATTTCAGGCTCTTGTTACACTCACAAAGCCGAGCGAAATTATATTTGTTGGAGCGTAGGTTCATATAATCATAACATGTAAACTATTGACTGAAGTACTCCGAATATATTGGCCTCCGTAGCAGCGTGGTCAGAGTAGATGACAGCCATGCGGACCATCCCCGTTACTTCCAGGCATTTTTCCTTGGTGGGAGGACTGGAAAGGGAACACTCTGCCTCGTGATGTCAACTGACGGGCTACTTGACCGAATAGTAGTGGCTCCAGGTCACGAGAAGTAACAGAGTCCGGAAGAACGATGTGCTGACCGCAAGCCCCTACACACCACATTTGATGGTGCCACTGACGGAGGACACTGTAGTCTGTCGTTACCGCTGGACCCGCTTCTGTCTGTTTTTTCTCAGTATCCACACATATTTTAAAAATATACGTAAGTAAACATGTTCCACGTCTTCTACAAAGATTTCAATCAAACTTTGTACATGTATCACTTACTGTCTGAAAAGAATCTCTGTCGGAGTAAGAAACATCTACCTGTCAAAAGGCGTGGGGATGGAAGCTAACCGTATCACAAGATGCTTGAATTTTCAGATTTTTTTCATTCAGCATTTAATGATGAGAGCACTTAGTGACTTGTAACAAACTTTGCACGTAATTTAAAATCTTTGTGAAACTTTTCTCGCCGATAGCCCCCACAAAATGATGAAAGGAAAAAATTATGTCGCTTCCTACATTTTAGCTGGTCAGTAATAAAATTGCTGCATCCGGCATGACGTTTTAATTCAATTCTTTTATTGTGCTAACTCTATTCGCAAGTCATCTGCAGACAGTACACACATATAACGCTGAATGTACCTACAAATTATATTAGTGTACGACACGAGACAAGTAAGATTTATGACGTCATAAACATTGAGCTGGGTGAAAACGAAACTACAGGGCGAAATTAGCTAGAGATACATGTGAACTACGTGAACAAATATGTGTAAAACATGTTAAATATATATGAACACGTCCTACACCACCGGTAAAAAGCTTCTCCTTTGAACCAAACTTCGTACACGTACTACTTACTGTGGGGTAAGAACCAGCAATCTCCTATTGGGTTTGGGGTGAGAAGGAAGGGGGTAGGAGGAGATGAACAGACAAAGGGGGAAGGAGTAGATGGGCATATGTGCAGGGGAGGACTAGTGAGAGGAGGGGAAATGTACAGAAAGAGGAGGAGCTGGACACAGAAAGAGAGAGAGAGAGAGAGAGAGAGAGAGAGAGAGAGAGAGAGAGAGGAGAGGATGGACAGAAAGGAAAGAGGAGGAGATAGAAAGACAAAGGAAGAGGAGATAGACAAAGGGAGGGGAGAGGAGAAGATAGTAGGAAGAACGAATGGACAATGAAAGGTAAGAGGGGGGATGGGCAGAAACAGCAGCAGATGGAGAGAGGGAGGAAGAGGAGGAACTGGACTGAGAGAGGTCAAGGAGAGGGATAGTGAATGGGGGGAGGAGGAGGAGAAGATCGATACAGAGAGGGTGAAGAGGAGATGGACTTAGAGGGTTCACATGGCTCTGAGCACTATGGAACTCAACATATGAGGTCATCAGTCCCTAGAACTTAGAACTACTTGAACCTAACTAACCTAAGGACATAACACACATCTGTGCCCGAGGCAGGATTCGAACCTGCGTCCATAGCAGTCTCGCGGTTCCTCAGTGAAGCGCCTAGAACCGCTCGGCCACCGCGGCCGGCGCGATGGCCTTGGAGGGTGGTGATGAGGAGACAAAGGGGGAGGAAAAGGAGGAATTACAAGGGGAAGGTAGAGATGGACTTAGAGAGAGTGAGGAGATATAGGAGAGAAGAGGACATGGAATACAAGGGGGAGGAGAAGGTGGCCAGAGGAGGTGGCTGGAGGGGAAAGGGGCAGCTGGACAGAGAAAGGAAAGAGGAAGAGTTGGACAGCGATGGTGGGAGGAGGAGACAGACAAAGAAAAGGAAAAGGAGGAGAGAGGATGAGGAGGTAATGGATATGAAAAGGGAAGAGGACGAGATGGACAGAGACGGAGAACGAGGAGATGGGCTAATACGAGATTGGAATAAATACTATTCCCAGGCAGTGCCAAATACTCTGCTAGTGTTTAAAAAAAAACGATATGAGAGAAAAATTATTTTCTTATTGGTGTTATATGTAGAGATAGTCGACGTTTTCACGTGACTTTTATTATTTTATTGATATTTCACGCCCTCTTGCCCATGACTGACTTTAGCATAAGATTTCTCTCTTAAGTCGATGCACTTTTGAAGTAAAATAAATTAATTCTCATGTGGAGGTTGCGGACTAAATTCTCGATACTGCCAGGGATATTTCCTTGATGGGAAGAGTGGAACAGGGTGCACTTAGTCACGTGATGCCAATTGAGGAGCTGGTTGAACCCAGCGAGGTGTAGCAGTGCCTAGCACAATGGGCTCTCATTAAGGAGGGCAAGCAGGATAGCCGCACGGTTTGAGGTGGCTTGTCACGGTCCGTGCGGCTCCCCCCGTCGGAGGTTCGAGTTCTCCCACAGGCATGGGTGTGTGTGTTGTCCATAGCGTAAGTTAAAGTTAGATTAATTAGTGTTTAGGTTTAGGGACCCATGACCCCAGCAGTTTGGTCCCATAAGACCTTACCACAAATTTCCAAATTTCCATTCGGGAGGGCGATGGTTCAAACCCGTGCCCAGCCATCCCGATTTAGGTTTTCCGCAATTTCTCTAAATAGCTCCGGCATATGCCGGGATGGTTGCTTTAAAAGTGCATGGCCGATTTCCTTCCCCATCCCTGGATCAATCAGATCTTTTGCTCGGTACCTAATCATCTTGATCAGCACAGGATTTTAAACCCTGATCTTCCTTCCTTTTCTGCTATAATGAGGAGTAGTTGCTCAAGTTCTGCTGAGCCGTCAACGGCTGGGGCAGCGGTATGCTGATCCCATGCCCCTCCATCGCATTCCCTTGACGCTACATGGAAGAGTATGACACAGTGGCCCGTCTTCAGGCCCTGATCGCAGAGTCCTTTTCTCTAATGAGATGAGTAGATGTACTGCTTCGTGTATGGACTACGGTGTGTAAGAATTTCAAGATTTCTGTTAATAGTCTCCCCTCCTCTTCTGTGACGTCGAGGTCTACACCTTTCATTCCAGAAGTGAGGCCATTAGTACAGGATGCAGATTGGTTTCTTGGTCCTGGTGCTTGTGGAGAATGACGCAAGGTTTCCATGTCAGGGAAATTAGTAGAACGAAAAATTTGTCTGGTCTCATCTGGTTTATGGGGTACGTTTTTGGATTTAAAATATGAGGGTTTCAGTCGTTTCAGAGTGAGGTATTTCTGACCTGGATGGGAAAAGAGGAATATGTGAGAGTGACAGGGTGTGGATTGTGTTTGAATGGTTGAACAATCCGCATATTCCATGTTATTGGCTTCTTAAAGCTAGGGTGAGGAACAGTTTATGTATTGAGACGTTTCTAGATCTTTCCAGAATGATGTGAGAATGGGGCTGACAGCTGGTTTTTGGTTTGGAGATGGGCGTTGACGAAGTTACTGCTGTGTTGCACAGTTTAATACTCGACTTTATCGAAGCTAATGTTCCTGGTGAACCTGCTAGTCTAGCCGATATCATTACCGTGTTCCTGGTGGTGACTTATGAACCCGCAAGCGATGACGCGCCAGGATGACGCGGTGGGAGGGAGTTCTAGGCGGAAGCTTGACCTAACCCGGCTCAAAAATTTCAGTATTTGGAAAGCACAGATGTATACTATGTTGGTTTGAGGTGTATCGTTATTCACTCGAGAAAGGCTGAAGGACAAAAGATAAAACTGTACCTTCTGTGAGGAAGGAACATTGAGACGGCACTGGATGGCTGGTGAAAGAACGGTGAAGGAACACAATGGATGTGGGACAATAACAACTCCGATTCAAAAGCGAGAGGTGACAACAATATATATAGTAATAGAGATATGCTCTAGCCAGTCTGATGAATAAACACGATGATATATGTTTTCCGGATTCACGTGTTTCACTACGTTTATTAACATCGAAATCACGGATGAGAGGTGTTGCCTGAACTACTTCTACGCCTGTACAGACATGTGACTTTCTGCAAGACTTAGCTGGCAAGACTCAGCTGGGTCTCGCCGCAGCAAGGAATCTCAAAAAATAAATAAATAAAAACTAAAAGACAGGCATCATCAGTGATCACTGACCGCTGTGAGGCGCTAAATGCGTGCGGAGGAGGAGATGCCAGTTAATAAATGACCTGTGATTGGCCTGTCAGAAGTTTCTCTACTGGACCGTGCTCAGTGAAGCGTCTACCATTCGAGTATAAGTGTTCCATCTTATTCTGTGATCCCTGAAGAATAATGTTTCACAACGCCTGTTACTTCTAGGGACCACCCAGCAGCCTAAAAAAGTCACATTCTTTTCCGGCGATAAATCGATTCTTATTGTTCCGGTCGAAATACTTAAATGTATGGTGCTGGTGGGTATTAGCCGGTCGGTTAAATTCCGCAGAGTCCCCATCTCAGCGAAACTAATTCCCGTGTCCCAGTTACGTCGGAGTAAATCGTATGTCGGCGAAACAAAAAAAACAAAACAAAATGCCGCCAAGAATACCAGATACATTACCCACAGGATGCTGCAGAAACACGATTAAAACGGTAATTGACGCACTAAACGGACGTGGACCACTAAAATTTTATACGTGCACCTCCCTCCTCGCCGGGAAGCTCGAATTATGGTTGTCGTAAGCTAACCTGCGGATAAACTGCGCTCGAGATTGGAGCTCTGATATTGCGCTGATGTTTATTGCCGCCGGGCGCGCCTCTATTGTCCGTTTTATGTGAGGACTCCTCTTTTATATTTGCGACGCATTGTTTTACGAGGAGAGCGTAACAGCGCCCGCTATACGCCGTAGTTAAACTAGAATGGAATGGAGATGGCACACGAAATTATTTTCGCAGTTTTCGAAAAAACGTTTCCATATAACAGTTTCATATTTCAAGTCGAAAAGAATAAAAAAAAAGGTATGGGACAACAGTTCGTTTATGAACTGCAATGTGTGACAGATGCGCGGAAGCTGACGCAGTTGGATTCCGTGCTGCGAGGAATGATCGGTCACGGTACGCTTCCAGTTCTGAGGCAATGCGTTCCGAAAACCTTGATCATGAGAAATATTACTCACGTTCTTCAGACATGGTATTCTCCGTGCTGTAAATAGCAGTCCGAAAAGCTTTTGACTCAGTGGAGCATCGAAGTCTGCTAAAGAAAATGTAGCGAAGTCTTCCACTGGAGCGTAAATTTTCTGACAGGCCAGACGAAGCACGCTGTCCCGTATGGAATGTCATCTAAACACTCTAAAGTAATATCTTGTATTCCGCAGGGGATTGCAGAGAGATCGTTTCTATTCATGCTTACAATTTCAGAGTAGCATTTGCACCCCACGTCCTCATATGTTTGTTGAGTGTATTCCAATCTCTGTTTTCCCCTATAGTTTTTGCCCTCTGCTCCTCCCTTTAGTACCTATCATCTCTTCCCTTCTTCTTATCAGTGTTTTCTGTATGCTCATTTCTTCGCTGATTCTGGAGAAAACTTCCTCATTCTTTAGCTTATTTGTTCACCTAACATTAGACCTTCTTTTGCAGCCCCACGTCTCAAACGCTTCGATCCTCTTCTTTTCAGGTTTCTCCGCTGTCCATCATTCACTACCACACAAATCTGTGCTCCAGACTTTTCTTGGCCAGGTTTGCTCTTTGTGCCTGTGCTAGGCGGTTTTTTATGTCTTCCTTCGTTCGTCCATGAAGAGTTAAGTTCCAGGGCAAGAGAACACTTTACCTTCGTCTACCACGTGATCAGTCTTGATGTTAAGTTCCTTGTTATTCTGATTTCTGCTACTTTTCGTTACTTTTGTTTTTTTCCGATTTACCCTCAACCCACATTCTGTTCTCATTAAACTTCTTGACGATTCTCTTCACCTTCAGTCTACGCTTCATCATTATCAAATTGTGATTTGACTCTATATCTGACTCTATATCGGCTCCTCGCTGTGTCTTACAATCCAGTATCTGATTTCGGAATGTCAGTCTGACCATGATGTTACCCAGCTGGAACTTTCCTGTATCTCCAGGCGTTTTCTAATATACCTCCTCCCCTTGTGATTGATGAACAGCGTATGGCCTATTATCATCTCCTCTCTCATTCCTACCGCTAAGCGGCATATTCTCCCATAACTCTTTCTCCTACCCTTTCCCATCAACCACATTCCAATCTCTCACATTAATTAGAACTTCATCTCATTCTCAAAACTGAATTACCGATTCAGTGTCCGCATATACTTTCTCTGGCTCTTCACCTTCACCTTGAGGCGTTGGGGTGAATACATGAACTATTGTTAGCTGCGTTGGCTAGCTATTTAATTTGATGAAAACAGCCCATCACTTAAGTGTTCACAGTTGCTCACTCTCTGGCCTGCTTTCCTATTCATAATGAATCCTTCTCTTTTTATACCATATTCTGCTGGCGTTGATATTACCCTTTACTTGTCTGACCAAAAATCCTTGCCGTCTTCGCATTTCACTTCATTAACCTCCACTAGATCTAGATGGAGCCCTTCCTTTTCCTTTTGAGAATTCTATCTTTCCTACTACTTTCAAACTTCTGACATTTCATGCTTCTTCTCATAGAACATTAATCCGTCGTTAGTGTTCCATCTTTTTCTCGTGGTCACCTCCCTCTTGGCGGGTCCCTCCTTGAGATCCGAATGGGGGACAAGTCAGGAATTCCTTGCCAACGGAGAAATCATCATGAGACTTTTTCAATAACAGGCTACATGTTTTTGTAGACATGTTATGTCTTTAATGCAGTGGTTCCCGTTGTGTCCTGCATCCCCATACCATTAATCATCGCTGGTTCTTCCGCCTTTTAGGGGCAGTGTCCAACCCAGGGGACAAGAAAGTGCCCTGAGTCACTGTCCTCTCCTCTACTCTTTGACAAGGTCGTTGGCAGAACGCGGGTGACTGCCTATGCCGGAAGTCTTCGATCGCTCTTTCTGATGAGTTTTATTCATACTTTAAGAAGTGACTGGATTCGAACCCGGGGTCTAGTATGTTTTGATTACATGTCAAAGACGCTACAACTATATTAAGACTCAGGAAATAATTAAATAAAATTTGCCAAATCCTGAAAAAGCAGATGCCGTACTACACTGTATACACATTGGGGAAAACAAAGAAAACTGCGTAGAGGTGCGAAATGGAAGAAAACGTAGGTTTAGTAGTAGGTAAAGCAAAGACAGGATTCGATTTTTTTTATTTTTAAGATAATAGATATTCAGATAGTCTCCAAAAGGTAGTGTACACAAAACATACGGCCTATAGCTGAATACTGCTGAAGTGTGTGGGACCCATATCATGTCAGACTAATAGGGAACACAAATTATATGTGAAGAAGAGCGTCAAGAATGTTCATGGACGTGGCTGACTGGCGAGAAAGTTTATTAGTAATATTAGAAATTCTTAAATACTAGAACAGCTGCTTAGAATACTTCAAGAACAGTCTTTCCTACCAGTAACTACGATTCTTCATGCCCCTTCGATTTTAATCCGAAGACATCATGCAGATAAGACTATACAAAGATCGCCAAGAGATTTGCAAGCAGTTCTTCCCTCGTGAATGGAGAGGGAAGAATGCTACATGGTCCAACAAAAAGTGCCACCTGTCACACACTTCGCAGTGGTTCACGTAGTAAAGAGCTGAAGACTGATGTATCAATGTAAACAAGTTACATTACTTTCCACACGAAAACGCATTGCCTCTTAAATCAAAATTTGGCTGTTTGGTGATGAAAGAAGGTGCTGTACGCGACTTTGACTTACAATCTGATGCAGCGATCCTTCTCTCTCTCTCTCTCTCTCTCTCTCTCTCTCTCTCTCTCTCTCTCCCTCCCCTCCCTCTCTCGTTTCTCTCTTTCTTTGAATGCAGCGTCCGTCTACTCCTTGCAGGAATTTAATTAACGGAAGAAACATTGTGCTCCCCAAAACACAGGTCACCTTGTAAGCTTCGTGTTCCGTATGATGCAATGATAACTATTTATCAGTGACTTGTACGCTGACTTCAAAAGAAAAAATCTCTTCTTTGAATTAATTACTACAAGAAAAAGCGTCACAGTAATTACATTAACCGTGATATCTTCTATCACGAGTCCAAAGAAGTTAACTTACGTAGATGTTTCTAGATGCTGATGAGAATACCGAGTCCGATGTCAATATTTTCTTTCTGTACACTTATCTCGTTTAGTCGGGAGAATTTCAGAAACGGATCTCACTTTTCGATCTTTCTGTTGTAGAAGGTGTGCTATAAAATCCTCCTCCTAAATAGTGAAGTATAAAATTCTTCTACTAAATGGATCCACATACGCCATCTGATCAAAAGGATCCGGACGCCCCTATCTAATGTGAAATTGACCACCAGGTCCCACGAGCAGCCAGTATAAAAGGACGAAGGGGGTACACTGTGTTGTCGATGAAGAAACTGTAACATCAGAATGCGCCAGTCAACAGAGACAGTGACTTCGAACGTGGACTAGTCATTGGATGGCCCCTAAAAAGTAAAAAAAAAAAAAAATATATCTCGTTTTTATAAAACTCCCCAAGCCGACTGTTTGTGATTTTGCAAGCAAGGGTCCTGAATTTTAGACTCAGTCCAGCAGAAAATTTCACTCTGTCAGGAAATTTCACTATTTCTACAGTTTAAGGATTGTTTAATGCGGTCGGCCGTAGTGGCCGAGCGGTTAAAGGCGCTACAGTCTGGAACCGCACGACCGCTACGGTCGCAGGTTCGAATCCTGCCTCGGGCATGGATGTGTGTGATGTCCTTAGGTTAGTTAGGTTTAAGTAGTTCTAAGTTCTAGGGGACTTACGACCACAGCAGTTGAGTCCCATAGTGCTCAGAGCCATTTTTTTTTTTTTTTTGTTTTTTTTCTTTTGTTTAATGCGCAGGCACGACTCCTGTTACCCAGCACCGCATACCAACATAAAGTGACACTCTCGTTTATAAGAAGCCGTATGGCATACCAAAGCGTTTACACCCACTCATGGAACACGTCGACCAACAACTGACAGAAAGTGCTATAGAAACGAGAGATAGTCCACGGGAAGCACCCGTGGACCTGATCCCGGAAAATTCGATCGATGGTTCCAAGAAATATCGCTTTTCTTGCGACTATAGATAACTGAGGGCAGAGAAGCGGACAGAGGCTCAGGGCACTCTCTTGTTCTAGGGATGGGGAACTGTCCCTAATGGCGGAAGAATCAGCAATGGTCAACGACATGAGGATGCAGAAGGCAATGGAAAACACCGAATTAAAGACACGTAACGTGTATCCACAGGGCATATGGCCTCTAATTAAAGAAGCGTCATGCTGATCTCCCCATTGGCAAAATATTCCGGAATAGTCCATCATTCGGATCTCCGGGAGGGGACGGCCAAGGGGATGGTTACCACGGGAAAATGATTGAATAATCATCGGAAGGATAACGTTCTACGATTCGGGGCGTGGGCTGTCAGAAGCTTGAACGTGGTAGGGAAACTAGAAAAACTGAAAAGGGAATTGCAAAAGCTCAATCTAGATATAGTAGGGTCTGTGAAGTGAAGTAAAAAGAAGACAAGGATTTCTGGTCACATGAATACAGGGTAATATCAACAGCAGCAGCAAATGGTAAAATGGGAGTAGGATTGGTTTCGAATAAGAAGGTAGGGCAGAGAGTGAGTTACTGTGAACAGTTCAGTGATAGGGTTGTTCGTAAAAGAATCGACAGCAAATCAACACCGACAGCGATAGTTCAGGTATACATACCGATGTCGCAAGCTGATGATGAAGAGCCGGCCGGTGTGGCCGAGTGGTTCTAGGCGCTTCAGTCTGGAACCGCGCGACCGCTACGGTCGCAGGTTCGAATCCTGCCTAGGTCATGGATGTGTGTGATGTCCTTAGGTTAGTTAGGTTTAAGTAGTTCTAAGTTCTAGGGTACTGATGACCTCAGATGTTAAGTCCCACAGTGCTCAGCCATTTTTTTTTAAGATGAAGAGATAGAGAAAGTGTATTGAGCTATTGAAAGGGTAATACAGTATGTAAAGGGAGATGAAAATTAGTTGTCATGGGAGACTCGAATGCAGTTGTAGTGGAAGGAGTAGAAGAAAAGGTTACAGGAGAATATTGGCTTGGGACAAGGAATGAGAGAGGAGAAAGACTAATTGAGTTATGTAACAAGTTTCAGCTAGTAATAGTGAATACTCTGTTCACGAATCACAAGAGGAGGGGGTATACTTGGAAAAGGCCGGGTGATACGGGAAGATTTCAGTTAGATTACATCATAGTCAAACAGAGATCCGAAATCATATACTGGATTGTAAGGCGTACCCAGGAACACACATACACTCAGATCACAATGAAGTAGTGATGAAGAGTAGGCTGAAGTTTAACACATTAGTCAGGAAGAATCAAAACACAAAGAAATGGAATTCGGAAGTGTTAGGGAATGACGAGGATTGAAATTCTTTAAGGCTATAGATACAGGAATAAGGAATAGCTCAGTAGGCAGTACAGTTGAATAGGAATGGACATCTCTAAAAAGGGCCATCACGGGAAAGAAAACATAGGAACAAAGAAGGTAACTGCGAAGAAACCATGGGTAACAGAAGAAATAATTCAATTGATCGATGAAAGGAGGAAGTCCAAAAATGTTCCGGGAAACTCAAAATATAGAAATACAAGTCGCTGAGGAATGAAGTAAATAGGAAGTGCAGGGAAGCTAAGACGAAATGGCTGCAGGAAAAATGTGAAGACATCGAAAAAGAAATGATAGCCGGAAGGACTGTCTCAGCATACAGGAAAGTCAAAATAACCTTCGGTGACATCAAAAGCAAGGGTGATAACATTAAGAGTGCAACGGGAATTCCTCTGTTAAATGCCGAGGAGAGTGAGTATAGGTGGAAAGAATACACTGAAAGCCTCTATAAGGGGGGGAATATTTGTCTAATGTGATAGAAGAAGAAACAGGAGCCTATATAGAAGATAGGGGATCCGGTATTAGAACCAGAATTTAAGAGACCTTTGGAGGAGTTACGATCAAATAAGCTGGAAGGAAACATTCCATCAGAATTTCTAAAATTATTGCGGAGAAGTGGTAACAAAACGACTGTTCACGTTGGTATGTAGAATGTATGAGTGGGGTGACATACCATCTGCCTTTCGGAAAAGCATTACCCATACAGTTCCGAAGGCGGCAAGAGCTGACAAGTTCGAGAATTATCGCACAATCAGCTTAACGGCTCTTGCATCCAAGTCGCTTACAGGAATAATATACAGGAGAAAGTAATAGAAAATTGAGGATTCACTAGCTGACGATCAGTTTGGCTTTAGAAAAGGTAAAGGCATCAGAGAGGCAATTCTGACATTGCGGTTAATAATGGAAGCAAGATTAAAGAAAAATCGAGATACGCTTTAGAATCTGTCGACCTGGAAAAAGCGCTCCACAATGTAAAGTGGTGCAAGATGTCAGAAATTCTGAGAAAACTAGGGGTACGATATAGGGAGAGACGGGTCATATGCAATATGCATAACAGCCAAGAGGGAATAATAAGAGTGGATGACCAAGAACGAAGTGCTCATATTAAAAAGGGTGTAAGACAAGGATGTAGCCTTTCGCCCCTACTGGTTAATCTATACATAGAGGAAGCAGTGGTGGAAATAAAAGAAAGGTTCAGAAGTGGAATTAAAATCCAAGGTGAAAGGATACCAATGATACGATTCGCTGATGACATTGCTATCCTGAGTGAAAGAGAAGAAGAATTACATGATCTGCTGAAAGGAATGAACAGTCTAATGAGTACAGAGTATGGATTGAGAGTAAATCTAAGAGAGACGGAAGTAATGAGGAGTAGTAGAAATGAGAACAGCGAGAACCTAACATCAAGATTGATGGTCACGATGTAGATGTAGTTAAGGAATTCTGCTACCTAAGCAGTAAAATAACCAATGACAGACTAGCGGTGGCAAAAATGGCATTCCTGGCTAAGAGAAGTCTACTAATTTCAAAAATCGGTCTTAATTTGAACAAGAAATTTCTGAGAATGTACGTGTGGGGTACAGCATTGTATGGTAGTGAAACATGAACTATGGGGAAACCGGAACAGAAGAGAGTCGAAGCATTTGAGATGTGGTGCTACAGTGGATGTTGAAAATTAGATGGATTGATAAAGTAAGGAATGAAGAGGTCGTGTGCAGAGTCGGAGAGGAAAGGAATGTGTGGAAAACACAGATAAGAAGGTACAGGATGATAGGACATCTGTTAACACATGAGAGAATGACTTCCACGGCACTAGAGGGAGCTTTAGGGGACAAAAACTGTAGAAGAAGACAGAGATTGGAATACATCCAGCAAATAATTGAGGACGTATGTTGCAAGAGATGAAGAGGTTAGAACAGGAGAGGAATTCGATGTAGGCCACATCAAACCAGTCAGAAGACTGATGACCAAAAAAGGAAAAACTGTATTTACAATTGAACACGAGAACTAACAATGACACCTATCTGATATCAAATATCATAGAGAGGTTTTTGACAATTTAGGTGAGCACAAGTACTTCTCTACAATAAACCTGTGCAATGGGCACACTTGAAGCAAGTAACATTAGAATATACACCAGAAACAGCTTCTGCAGTCCAATGGGAACATTTTCAGTATTGTCAAATGCCATTCACGGCTCAAAATGAGCAGTCATGTTTCAAAAAATGCTAAATGGAGCATATGGTGTATCTCAATGATATTGCAGTGTTTTTGGAAGCCATGGTCAAACTTGTGAAGTGGTTGGAGGAAGTGTTCGATAGCTTAAGAGCATCACATCTTATGCTAAGTATTAATAAGCTCTCACTGACTACCTCATCCTTCCCCCTCTTTCTGCCCAACTGCTTCTCCTCCTCTCACTGTCCATCTCCTTTTCCTCGTCTCTACCTCCTTGTCCTCTCCCTCTCTGCCCATCTCCCCTTCATAACTCTGTACAGACTCTAATCAAGTACTTGGGCCACGTCATTAGTGATAAGATGTACAAACATGTCATTAGTGATGAGATGTACAAACGTATTCCCCTTTAGTTTCAGCTGTTTCAGAATTAGTTGCTCCACAGACAAAAAACAGTTACAATCTTTTTTGACCCTTTGAGATTATAACTAAAAATCATTGAAGACTTTGTGGAATTTGCTCAACTGTTAAGTAATTTGTGATAAGAGATTGAATTTGAGTGATTGATGGAGCATGAATGTTGCTTTCAGGCAATAAAAAAGCATTAATTAAAGAGTCACTATTGGTGTTCCACATTTTGATAATAAATTCACCCTTCCTTTTGCTCTATGGCTGTTCTGAGTCACTATATTGATGGGAAAGTGCGTTCTGTGACGTACACTTGTCAACACTTAAACAGAGTGGACTGTAATTACTCTACTACAGAGAAGTAAATGTTAATTATGGTGATCTATGGGATCACATATTTTACATGTTACTTATACAGGCATAAATTCAGTGTAGTAATGGAACACATTTCTTTAAAGTGGGTATGGTGCATGAAATATCCCTCTAGCAGATTAATCAGATGGGACCTTAAGTTGATTACGTTTAGTTACACAGTTGTTCACAAACCTGGGAGAAAACATACAACTGCAGATATTTTGAGCCCCAAAGACTGTAGTATTGCAAACACTTGGGAAAAGTGTGAGTGACTGGCAGAGAGGACAAGCAGCTGACATGAACTGCACGGAATTTAGGTCACAGCTGCTCTTCGCAACATAGAAAGCCTTACTTTTCAGGTCTACAAAATGTGAATTGTGTGTAGTACTTCCCTTGTTGCCAGGAAATGAAGAGCTACAATAGGTACATGATCGTGTTTTGTGAAGTTATGAGGGCTGATAAGCAACTGATAGGAGAGTAGCTGAAAAGTTTGATGACAGACTATGAAATATGATGTGGGTCAATATGTGCAGAATTGCATATCATGTGCATTGCAAGCAAATTTCAACTATAGAAAGCTTCCTTCAAAGGTTACCTGAGGCCTCCAAAGAATTTTAAATAATGAGCCTTGACACTTTGGGTCCATTCAACAGATCTCCAGCTGATAATCAAAACTTATTTACAATCACTGACCAGTTTTTTTGTGGTTTGTATCCATGGGCGTAACTTGGGTGCACAATACGTTTTTGAAACTAGTGCCAGACACAGACAGTAAAAGAAGCAATTCGAACTGAGCCGACATGCCACAATCATAATGTAGAGCACGTGAAGAGTCCCAATAATGCAAAAGCAGGGCAACACTCATAACAAATTCCTACACAATTAGCAGAGCCACAGCAAGCAGCGCAAACAGTGCAGTAGCACAGCTCTAGAATGTCGTTCTTCAAACTCTACAGTATGTAGTAATGACATGCAACATCCGATCGTCACCGCTCTGTGGAGTTCTAGTACTGATGAGACATATGTAGTAAGGAAAAACCGTCCATAATCGAGAAACTTTGGTGTGAACAGGACTGCTGACACCTCTGGTTAAATGAGGGCAAATGGCTGCCTAACCTGCTATAGTGAAATGATGTCTGATTTTAAATATCCCCGTTTCAGTCATCTCGTTCTCAGCAAGCTGCTATGGTTTGTATGGCGCTAATGAATAATTGGTTTCTTACACTTACTATGCTGGAAACCTTACTAACTGATTAGGGTATTAACTTCTTATCTGATTTGATGAAATACCTACGTCATGTACTTCATGATTACAAGTTAGAGATGAGCCCATTTCATCCACAAGCAAACAGACATGCAAAACATGTTCATGGAACAATATCGAAGGTGATGAGCCTCTACATCAACAGCCAACACACAGACTGAGATGTATAACTTAGTTATGTCATCATCATGTACAGTTCTAAAGTCATATGGTCTAGTGCCATATGATACGTTCTATGGAAAAAAATGCCAAATTCCTTTAATGTATTAAAATCATAGCTATGATCCAACACTGAGTCAGCAAATAAATTTACAAAAAGAGATACGACAAAGAGTTCTATGAACCAATATAAGCACTGGTATAGCAAGAATATATGAGACAGAAAGCGAATCAGCTTCCATGACTCAAGAGTTGGCCAATGGATGTTGGTTACCATCCATATAACCCAAAAAGGAAAACCAAGAAATTTAAACGAAATATAATGGTGCCTAACAGGCTACAGAGGTGACCTCCTTGGTCGATGTTAAGATCCAGTCACTTACCAAAATTTCCATTGTACATATTAGTAAAGTTCTTCAATGGTGCGACAGATGCTTGACCACAAATTCTAATAACAATAACACAGCAAAGCATAAAACTGACGATGGTTTAGAAAATGCTACCAGATACTCATGCTATGAACTTATAGAGGGATTAGTTTACAGTGTACGTTTCCATGTTATTTTTTAATTCTATGTTTTTTAGTATTGTATTTGTATTGTATGTTAAGGATTAATAGTATTAGGGTGAATCATCCGTTACTTTGCTTATGTTGATACTCCTTGAGAAATGGAGGGGAATTGATGAGCATTTATTTCAACTAGGTTAAGTAATAGAAGGGACACTCCAATGATGCTACTACATGTCATCATAGAAGATCATAGAGCCAACCACTGAACCTCAGAGGTAAGATTTCCTAACAGCCAGATGAAATACTGATAGTCGTCACCGGACAATATCGCTGACTTTAGAGGTGTGGAAAATTAGAAACGAGATTCACAGTATACAAGAGATATTCAGGAATCTACATAATGAGGCACAGAAAAAACCATTGTCTCCAAGGTTAACGATGAATACGAGGAGCTTCAACTTTCGTATGATATGTTACGAGCAAGGTTGATGCAAGCGATGGGGTTAGTGCTGGGGGTATCTATGAGGGTTGGAACTTTAATAGTGGCAACAATTTATTTACAGCTCTTAAAAAAATAGATACGTGTTTCAAAGTTTTACTGACCTTCAAAGTAATCACCATCATTGTGTATAATCCGTTGCCAGCGATGTGGAAGGTGGTATACCACTTAGCAGACCCATCAGTCAAACAAATCAGTAACAGCTCGCACTGTACGTGCTTGAGCTTTGCCCTGCAAAATGACGGTCAGGTCCTGCAGGAAGTGTCATCACTTTTGTCTCTACGCTGCTCATTTTTGGAACACAACCTACGACCATCTTAGAGACAGAAGTGATGGCACTTTCTGCAGGACCTGACCATCATTTTGCAAGACAATGCTCAAGCACATACAGTGCAAGCTGTTACTGATTTGTTTGACTGATGGGTCTGCTAAGTGGTATACCATCTACTGCACTCCCCTGACTTAAGCCCTCGTGAGTTCAAAATGATTTCTAAATTGAAGGAAACCCTTCACGGCATTCGCTCCAGAACTGCTACAAATTCGTCGGGCAATAGACCGCGCCGCTCGAACTGTCAACACGACTGGCACTGCTAAGAGTATCCTACGACTTTCACATCGCTGACAACGGGTTATACACAATGCTGGTGACTACTTCGAAGGTAAGTAAATCTTTGAAACACGTTTCTATTTTGTTCGAACTGGAAATAAATAGTTGCCGCTATTAAAGTTCCATCCCTCGTATATGTAGGTATACTAATGACATTCAACATACGAGCTTCGCCACTCTAAGGCATTCTAGTACTGATAGTAAATGCAGAGGCAGGAAAACAATCCATAATTGAAACACCACGGTATGAACAGGACCGCTGCCACCTCTGGTTAAATGAGGGCCAGTGACTGCCTAGCCTGCTACAATGACATGATATCCACCTTTGAGTACCCATGTTTCAGGTATTTCGTCTCATTGTCTGGACATTCCATCTGCATCACTGAGCCCAGGCGAATGACAGTCTCGCTAGTAACAGGTTAACTCTGCTGGCGAACTGTGATGAGCTGTTTACTGCCTGTTCGAAGATTTTAACTAAGAGACTGTAGTGGGCGGGTGTGGCTGATCTTCATCACTCAATGTTGCCACTACTGTGGGGTCTCAGCTGTGACTGATAGAAAATGTGAGACTACTGGGCCTTCCTCTGGTGAAGGGCTAAACTAACTGTCTGCAAGCTGACGTCTTGTGTGCCACTTCCCAGGCTGTACATGCACAACCTTCCTGGCTGTACTCTGCATATATTTAAGGCTTTGCATTCACGACATCCCCCATCCAGAAAATGCTATGATTGCAGGTCTAAGCACATTGTATCCAAGAGTACTGAGGGCGTTCGTATCCACAGAGGCGCATCCGCAGGCCACCTTGGTGGCGCCTGCTACAGCAGCCCACGCTGCCTTGCTGTCAGGCAGTGCGCCTGACATCCGGAAAGCTACATGAGTTGCCTGAATGATATGTCTAGTATCCCATGCCGACACGCGAGCGAGCAGTCCAGCGCATTTCCTGCGCTCTGGAGATGACAATATTCGTTGCAGTAACCATGTTAATAAAATGTCATTACAGATATCGCTTTTCCACTGCCGCCTTCAGGTGTAAGACTGGAACCTCACCAGCCTTCGGAAGTTGGTCTCAGACACTTTTAATGCCACCGCCTCACGTGTCCACTCTCAACGCCCATTGAACTCCTGACCCAAGAGGTGACAGTTACACCTCACTGAAAGTTTCCTCAGCGGAGTTTAAGACATAATAAAGATGAAGGATAGATACAATCCATATTAATGTTCTCTATTAAGTGCCCAGATACTTTTGATCATACAGTTTAGGTAAAATGCACATATCCGACAAAGTCATTGACTTTGCTCAGTTTATATATCAGCCAATATACTTACACAAACTAGGCTTTCAAATTTTTGATAGGGTGTATTGTTCCAGGATAAAAATTAATCACACTTGCTCTAATGCCTCCCTCCACCCTCCCACAACGTTTCTGGCCTTGGTTTTCGGAAGGTCCTCACTGATGTAAGATATATGCCAGAACTGGTAATCTCTTGTCGAACTATTTCCAAATGGGACTTAATCTATTTCACTACAAGTTCTTAGTGTTTCACAGAAAAGGACCGTTTTCCTACAACCTCTCAGAACTCGGACCTCCAAGTTTACTTTTTGAGGGTAGAAAATCGAAGAAAGTCAACGTAAGTGAAACATTAAGGTGAGAAATGAGGACATTCTCTGCAGAATGGGCGAACAAAAATAGGTATCGAAAATATTGACTACAGAAGGTCGTATATCCAGCAGTATCTACTATGGCACGAATTAAGGCAAAGTTTAGGGCAAATACTACAGGAAAACAGGCTGCAATGCATACCACTAATACACTCTAAGATAAAAAGAAAGATGCACCACGAATAAGACGGAAATTGGTAGATGTGATGTACATGTACAGACAAACAAATGATTACAGTTTCAGAGAAATCTGGTGATTTATTCAATTATTTGGCACCCCAGACCATCATTCCTAGTTTTCAGGCTGCATGGCGGGTGAAAGTCTGGTTGGTAGCCCATCACTTTCTTGGTCATCGCCAGACACGCCTTCTACCTGGAATCTCATTAACTGGAGTAGAATTGTTTTCAGTGATAATTCCCACTTTGAACTGAGTCCGAATGATCAGTGAAGACCTGTCTGGAGATGCCCCAGACATCAGTGGGCTAGGAACTTGAAAGCCATCTGTTATACCGCCCAATAAGTGGGGCTGGTGGTATGGGGTGCTATCTCTTTTCATAACAGAACCCTTTGGTTTTCATCCACGGCACAGTTAGAGCACAGTGGTATATCGACGATATCCTGAGCCCCGTTTTACTGTCCTTCATGGCAATTCATCCTGGGCTTACATTTCAACAAAATAATGCCCTCCCACACACAAGATTTTCTACTGTCTGTCTTCGTGCTTGCAAACCCTAACTCGACCAGCAAAATAGCAATATTTCTCCACAACTGAGAACATTTGGAGCATAATGGGCAGAGCACTTCAACCATTTCGGGAGTTTGACGATATAACGTTCCAATTGGACAGAATTTGGCAAGATATCCCACTGTAGGACATCCAACAACTCTGTCACTGGATGCCAAACCGAATAACTGTTCTCATAAGGGCGAAAAGTGAGTAAACGCATTACTGACGTGCACTTTCTCTTGAATAACTCGTCCAATTTTCCGAAATTGCAACCATGGGTTTGTCTGTACATGTCCATCACATCTACCGGTTTTCGTCCTATTTCGCTTATTCTGGGTAATTTCTTAGCGGCACGTCCTTTTTTTTTTTTACACCTTTTGCGATCAGGTCTGATGTTAGAGTAAACACGCTGTTGCTGTGCGCCATCGCAGTTCACCCAAAGTTGTTGGGAGCCATGTAGACAAAAAAGTTAGGCCACTTTGGAAGGCAGTCCTGCGAGGCCTAATGCGAGCTGCTCTTAGGGTCAGTCCGTAACTGAGGCAGCTCATTGTGAAGAAATGTTCTGAAATTCAGGTATCAGGGAGGTAATGCTGCAACCTGTGAAAAATGAAAATTTTGACATACGGGCATTACTCGCAAGACTAGGCAGAGCACATATTCCGACGAACATGACCGTCGAGCGTGAAATTAACGTAAGGAATCACTCGTGAGTTCCAAAGTGCTACTAGCAGAACAGCTAGCACAATGACTGGGGATTGGGAGTTCAGACTAATTGGATAAAACTGCCGAGCACTTTCTAATAACCCACAAATTTCTGTCGTCAAGGCTAAGCGACGATTGAGATGATGTAGAGCGACGCTACTGGACAGTGGCTAACTGGAAACGAGAAATTTGAGGTGATGAATTACACAATACCCTGCGGAAATCCGGTGGAATGGTTTGGTTTAGGCAAAACCCTGGAGAACGTTATCTGCCATCTCGTGTAGTGTCAACAACGAAGTACGGGGGTGGTTGTGATAAGGTACGGAGATGGCTTTTGTGGTTCGTGTATTGCGCACTTACTGCACGTAACAAAAAGTTGAATAAGGGAGGATGGCTCAAATCCTGTATCTGTGACAGAAAATAAAGTGTGTTATTTGGAAAGAGACACGTATTAAACTATCAGGTTTCATCGGTCTGGGCACTGATTACACATGTTGTCCTACAACGTTCCATCTTAGGGCCCTTACTTTATCTTGTGTATACAATTGACATTTCATCTGCCAAGTTTGTTATAGCAAAGATCGGTTCATAAAATTTTCATTGACGTTAATAAGTGGTTCGTAGCCAGTTCTTTGTCACTAAACTTCGAAAAATCACAATACAAGGAGTTCAGAACTTGTAAATGAATTCATGCCAGCTATACGCCTTAAAAACGATGAGAAATAGATACAAGGAGTTCACAGTGTGAAATTTTTGGTATTACAGCCTGATAATAAATGAAAATCGTAGGAGCACAGCGCATATTTACTGACGCGCCTAAACAAATTTCTACTCGCAATGCTAATGTTGTCCGATACAGGCATATTGTGCTTACTTCCATTCCATAATGCCATAGGGGATTATTTTTTAGGGTAGCTTATCAAGCCAAGTTAAAATGTTGCGTGTCCAAAGAAATGTAATAAGAATGATTTGTGGTCCGTATAGAACTCTGTAGGGAACTAGGAATGTTAACTATTGATTCCAAATACATTTATTCCTCATTGAAATTCGTCATTAAAAATATATGTCTTTCTCAAACGAACAGCTCAGGTCATGGAATCAATGTTATAATCAAGAATAATCTTCACGCAGGTTTAAAGTCACTTACTTTGGGCCAAAAAATATCCATTATTCAGGAACACACATTTTCAACAACTTACCAGGAGCCATAAAAGCTTAAATACTAATAAGCAATTTAAGAGGAGTATCAATAATTTATTGGTAGCTAACTCATTCTACAAAATTTATGAATTTGTTATAAGAATCAGAAAATGCGCATATGTTACTCATAATATCAAATAACGTATTAGTACAGTATGACTGTACAAACTCAGTGCAGAAATGCGGTCATTGTGAATAACTGTTGAAAAATTACTTTCCTATTTGATAATGCATAGCTAGAATTACCTAAGAATTATGCTATAACCCTGAAGGTATTGAACATTAACATATTTTGGGACAAGTTATTTGCTACCTTTTACATGAAAATACGTTAAAGTCTTTTTGTACTTATTCTGCATCTATGACGACAGTTTCACATGGACTTTATGGGAGGTACACTAGCATATTTATCTTTCTTTATTGTGTAATCTTGTTTTTCTGACATCTTTTACATCATGGAGTATTCTTTCCTATGGACCTGTTGGAACGAAACGTACATCTAATCTAATCCAATGTAATCTAAACAAGGAATGAGCACGTTTACAGCATTTGAGACTGCATAAAATAGAGGAACAATTCAGATTAGATGATTGTATCATCCATTCAAAAAGCAACATCTTTGAGACAATGCTTTGCGGACAATAACATTCCTGAAATGGACAGGCCTGTCCAGAGTGACAACCTGAACCGAATGGGACACTTTTGGAACGATTAAGATTGTCGACTTCACTCCAGACCTCAACTCCAACATCTTTACCTTCTCTGGTTTGGGCTCCCGGAGAAGAATGAGTTGCCATTCCTCCACAGACATTCGGGCACCTCACTGAAGACCCCCATTAGAGTTCAAGCCGTCATAAACGCAAAGGGTGGACATACCTTATATTAATGTCCACTGATAGGTTTTCGGACACACACACACACACACACACACACATATATATATATATATATATTGTGTGTGTGTGATTTCAAACCTCTGCACAAAATATGTTCAAAAGTACGTCATTTGCCTTGGCGTACTCTTGAACATATTTTGTGCAGAGGTTTGAAATCACACGACATGCAGCAACACAAAGGAGTCTCTCTCCAACCCAGAGGAGTCTCTCTGAACAACAGACAGTACAGTTGGCTGTAAGAACTCGCGTAACATATTACCTCCGCAGTCCTCAGCATGATTTATAAGTACAGGTTGGTTGGTATTGTGCTAATTGCTTTGTGTTAATGCTAGTTAACGATGATGACCCTCAAAAATAGTTTTAAAACTATAGTATTTTTTATGTGTGGTAACATATATGATATATCAGGAGTTAAACGTATCAATTACACACACAACTTTGCAGCTTTTAGTTGCTTTATTATGAAATGATCTGTTATATACATTACACATATTCCTCGTACTTGCTGTAGAGTTCAAGATAGGTTAAAATACACTCTTCGTATTGAAACTTTCCACAATTGTAAGTAACAATCCCAAATACTTAAACAAAATTACCAAAGCAAAATTTTTCATCGTATTTTTGCTTTTCCTGATATTACGATTCCGATCGGTATTAACATTACTTGTTCTAATTTATTTTTTTGTGGAATCGGGAAAGCAATTCCTAACAGTAGTGAAAATAAGGGACACGTTGCACTGCTCACACCGTACAAAGGCAAGGCCCTTGCAGCCTTCTACCCTGCAATTTGAACTGTTATTCGGAATATGGTAATCAACACTGGTGATCAAGTTGAATAAAGGCCCATTTCCAGTGACGTAAAGTTGCCATTGGGTCCTGAGGTCTCATATGCGATATTCAAAAGTTTAAAGACTATAAATCCGTTATAACATTAATTCATAGTTAGCTATTAGCCGAGAAATTTCTGTACAGTTTTAATACGCTGTGCAGTTGCAGAATCCGAAGGTTCTAATCAATGCTAACATCTCGTGGCACACAGCAGAAGGATGAACAAGTGAGCTGTACGAGAGCGATGTGTATCTAATACCATGCCACAGGACAGAGAGGGCTCAGCTGCGTACGCACCCAAGAAAACGATAAAACATGGAGGTATCATACATGATACCTCGGGACTGACGAGGATGAACACCCAAATCTTTTGTTTTAGAAACTATTGTTGTGCATTGTTAGTCAAATGGGAAACGCCTCAGCCCTCAATTCGAGTGAGCAAACGTCCGCTTCAAACGCGTGACCGGACGTAACCGCTCGCCGGGACGTCAGATCACACGGGCGACGCGCATTTGTCACGATGTAGGTCCGCGGTTGGCGAAATTGATCCACCGCACCGCATCGCGCCGTGCCACGCTGCCGGCTAATAAGTCTGGCGCGCAGAAAATGAGTCGCGGGCCGGCTCAATTATTCAGCGGTTTAAAACACACACGCGTCCGGCGGTCGCCGATAATTGGCAATGCAGGCCGCCGGTGTAATCGCGCGGATTTGCATCGCATCTCTGCCGTGTCGCGGTAAATAACAGCATGTGTCCAGGCGCCCAGGCGCGCGTGCCAAATTCAGACCACTAATGCGACACCGCCGCCCCCAAAGCCTGTCTCCCACGAACACAGGGCAGTGCCGATCTGGCTATATAATGCCTGCAGCGCTCGCGTGGTCTGCTTACGCTCTTCACAGATAATGTACCCCTTAAATGAGTTTGCAATCATTTTGAATGTTCCAAGTAAATCCATCAAGATCGCTTATTACGACCTTTCGCCTACTGTCCGCTGCTGGTAATTAAGAATTAGAAGAGTTTGAACACCTAATTAGTCTCTTATTCATTATTAGTCCCCTCAGTACAGAATCTATGCACACCATCTGTCTGCATCTAGAGGTGGGACAGCCAAAATTTCGTGAGCCATTCCTAGGCGGGAGCGCCAGAGGACTGAGGCTGACTGCACACTTCCCCCACCGCCACGCCACTCTGAGTGCGAGGAGGGGGAAGAGGGGAAAACTTCACACGCCACATTTCAATAGCAGTGCAGTCGCACTGTATTCGACTTGGTTCTATATTTCACATTTCGCAGCAACACAGATCATAAACAAAACCACAGACACGGGTTCCCAGGTAGATGCCGTGTTTCTTGACTTCCGCAAGGCGTTCGATACAGTTCCCCACAGTCGTTTAATGAACAAAGTAAGAGCATATGGACTATCAGACCAATTGTGTGATTGGATTGAAAAGTTCCTAGATAACAGAACGCAACATGTCATTCTAAATGGAGAGAAGTCTTCCGAAGTAAAAGTGATTTCAGGTGTGCCGCAGGGGAGTGTCGTAGGACCGTAGCTATTCACAATATACATAAATGACCTTGCGGATGACATCGGAAGTTCACTGATGCTTTTGTAACAATGGCAAATTGTACTGAAATGCAGGAGGATCTGTAGCGAATTGACGCATGGTGCAGGGAATGGCAATTGAATCTCAGTGTAGACAAGTGTAATGTGCTGCGAATACATAGAAAGAAAGATCCCGTTTCATTTAGCTACAATATAGCAGGTCAGCAACTGGAAACACTTAATTCCATAAATTATCTGGGAGTACGCATTAGGAGTGATTTAAAATGGAATGATCATATAAAGTTGATCTTCGGTAAAGCAGATGCCACACTGAGATTCATTGGAAGAAACCTAAGGAAATGCAATCCGAAAACAAAGGAAGTAGGTTACAGTACACTTGTTCGCCCACTGCTTGAATACTGCTCACCGGTGTAGAATCCATACCAGATAGGGTTGATAGAAGAGATAGAGAAGATCCAACGGAGAACAGAGCGCTTTGTTACAGGATCATTTAGTAATCGCGAAAGCGTTACGGAGATGAAAGATAAACTCCAGTGGAAGACTCTGCAAGAGAGACGCTCAGTAGCTCGGTATGGGCTTTTGTTAAAGTTTCGAGGACATACCTTCACCGAAGAGTCAAGCAGTATATTGCTCCCTCCTACGTATATCTCGCGAAGACAACACGAGCATAAAATCAGATAGATTAGAGCCCACATAGAGGCATACCGACAATCCTTCTTTCCACGAGCAATACGAGACTGGAATAGAAGGGAGAACCGGTAGAGGTACTCAAGGTACTCTCAGCCACACACCGTCAGGTGGCTTGCGGAGTATGGATGTAGATGTAGATGTAGATGAAAACCAATTTTCAGTATTATTTGATTATTTTTTGTGAGCTGAAGACATAATTTTTATCTGGTACAAACTGTCTGCTTACAGAGACAGATAATTTGTAAGGGTTTGCACTCATGTTGCCATGGAATCGTGACTTGTTTAGTTTCATAGGCAAAAAAGGTCTTTCACACAAATATGTAGATCGAAATGTGGCACCTTTGCAACCTCATACTGGAGACTTGCAAATTCTGTCTGAGGAAAGCACTGTGGACATCCTGGACAGTTTTAGCATAAGAATATTTGTCAATAAAATTGGAATTACATTGCAGGTAATTCTGTCACATCTGCACATAAAAGAGGCGCTTTCAACTGAAACGGCAAACGGTCTCGAAAACAGCTCAAAAACAAATTTAAGGTTGACAGTGTTCTCAAAACCTTTATGAAACTATCCTTGTAATTCTTTCAAGGCCTCAATCAATTCTTCAAACCTGGCGTTTTCTTACCGTCAGTGAGCTTACGGAAATGAACTGTCTTTGTCAGAATGTGTCACTTATACCACGCGATTACGCAATTTTCTTTATAAATGCTTCCCCCCCCCCCCCCCCCCCCTCTACCCCCAGATTCAAACCGAAGCTGCCTTGCAGTGTCTTCCTCTGGATAGTACAAACTCTGCATCAAATCCAGATGTTCTAATTTTCGTTCCTGCACTCCTTTTCCCTTATAAACTGACTACAGTGAATTTTAAATCGAAAAATCGTTCCAGTGTCCCTTGACGTAACCAACATACTTTGCAGTAATATATGAAGTCTCTGTACTCTTAATACAGTTCCACTGAAAACTGCTGCAACCGACAATGGAATAACGCGTGCAACTTAAGAAGTTTTACTATTCGGACCACCAATATCTTCATATGATACATGCTTGTAAATTTAGCACGAAGTGCTTCTTGATGTACAGAACAATGAAATCTTTCCGTCGATCGCTGTAATTTTTTGCTCGATTACAGCAACAATTGTCACTAGTGACTAGATGTAAAGAGTCGTGAAATGTGGAAGTTTTCAGCAGTCTCACCAAACAAATCTGAACTTGAAAATTTTTGTGCTCTAGCTCTAATACTGTCAAGACTCTTACATCCCTGTTAATTAGCCAGGAAAAATGTGTAATATACTTTCAAGCAACGAAGTTTAAGACGAAGTGCCACGATATAAGGTTTTGTGATGGGTACTTGAACCCAGCGCATAATCAGATTGTTAATTAAGTAAAATCAGCAGCCAGATGCTTGAATTTAAATTGTGGATATAGTGTTTTACCTGACCAGAAATTGGACTCTGCATCTACATTTACACTAAGCTTCCATCCATAATCGCTCCATGGAGGTAGAATCAGCCTGCGTCCTCCTTACGATGGCAATTTGCCGTTCCCTACAGCGTCCTTAGTAGACAGTCACAGAATGCTGCTCACCCTGTCCGTCAGACTGTCTACGTATAAAGTAAATAAGAGCAAGTTTCTCACACTTTTCCTCGCCCTAAGGCACTCCTGATGGTAAAGTATTAACTCAACTTTTTTATAAACAATTTTTTAAAACGGAAACAGATTTCCTGTATGACTCCGCGATCACTGTGAATGTTTTGTGAGCAAAACTGCCTACTTCATTTAATTATTTTTTTATTTATTACAAAGATTCAGCTACTATTATCATCATATATCTGCAGGCAAGATTAAAGAAACGTAAAGCAACAGGCGTTGGTTATAAAATGTCAAGTTACAAAAGAAGAAAAACTGAAAAGTTCAAAAAAGCTTTTCTCTGCCTTCCAAAATACTTTAATTAGATAATCAGATTGCTATATTCTCTATAATGTTTTACAAGTCTACACACTTTAAGATACTGTTTCGCTACGTTTTAATTCAGAGGTCACAGATTTTTGTTTATCGGGCAAGTGTAATTACGAGCGATCTGGCTACGCCGTAATCTACTTGTGTAGACCGGTGTGTTCGTCTCTTCCCGATGATCAGTCCAAGTTTCAGCTCAGTACTTGCGTAGCCATTACGAGATTTTAGAGAGCATCATCAATGAAGTAGCGTTTTTGTCGAGTGTTACAGAAAATGCAACAGAGGAATTTAGAGCAACGTTATGGCATCAAGTTTCGTGTTAAACTGAGCAATCCGTAAATGTGTAAATGTGAGCCTTTAAAATTTGAAACAGGCCTAAAGGGAGAATTGCTTGTCAAGAGCTCTTCACTGCCACTCATCATTTTAGGAAGGCTGAGAAGACGTTGAAGGTGGAACTCGCGTAGGGAGGCCCTCAGCTTCAAAAACCGACGGAAACATCGAACTCGTGCTGGCGTTTGTGAGATTTTTCTTCCAAGACGAACCGTCAGGGACCGATGACCTCGCTGTTTCGTCTCCTCTCCAAGTCAGCCAACCAACCAAGAAACTGTCAATCAAGTGTTATATAAAGATGTCCTTGAAAGACTCAGGAAAAGAGTGAATTGAGTGAGATCGGACATTCCAGACAAGTGTATGCTGCGTCATGACAAGACCCCATGTCACACGGCCAGTTTCATCACGGAATTTTCGACCTCAACAGACATTCCTGTTGGTACACAGTCCCACTGTTCACCCGATGTGAGCCGTTGTGACTTTTTAATTTCCTGGAATTGAAGAATGTCTTAAAAGGACGTCATTTTGGGACTCTGGGGAACATTCAAAACAATGTGACCTTACCAGCTGAAGCCTTTCAGCGCTGCTGAGAAGTCAGGGAATAATGACTGCGCCTGTGAATAGCTACCGAAGGGAATTACTTTGAAGGGGACAATATTGTTGTTCGTAAAGAATAAAAACTTTGGTAGGTGAAAAGTCAGTCTCATTAATTTTCTCGCGCACCTCGCATAACAGCAAATACTACTTTTATAATCAGAACATCATATTACTGAAAAATGTATTTAATACCACAGTTCACGCGCTTCTTGTACTTACTGTTTTCCAGAGTCAATGAGTAATTGACGTCAAGTGTAGGTGAACGCCACATGAACTAATTGGCGCCATCTGAATACCTAATTTATGAGTATCCAGGTTAAATCATATTTTTGTAATTTGCATTTGAGTGGTGTAATTTACATGCTGCCTTTGTTGTGTCTATGAAGAAAGAAACAAAACAAAATAAAGTAAAATTTGGACGTAACGCAGCTGACACTGGGGTCACAACACATTCCACTTGTACGCCACAGTACTTAAGCGAATAAATGACCAATTTAAATCTAAGGAAAATAACGTTTAATTCCGTCCATTATAATGAGAACAAATTAGCCCGTAGAAGCAACTTAACACCAAACAATAAATAAGCTTTCCGTGTCTTTTAGCTCTCGTAACGGCAAGCAGCACTAAAGTCGGGTCTGTGGTGCAAACACGCACCAACCGCAAATGTTTTGAAATGTGCTGATACGTTCATTTCTTTTTTGTTTGAAAATGGACTGTTCGAAGTGTGAACTGGTACACCAATCCTCCTTTTAGGAGCGCCCCATGATCTGACGATTCCTTCACCTCATGTACAGCCACCAACTTCATCTCCTGTCTCCACATTTGCAAAGACACTCACTGCTGTGGAGTGTGCCCATTCAACTTTCCGACTGGGAATTGACTTGGTGCTTCTGTTGCCAACTGGAAGGGAACTTCTTGGCTACCAGGTAGAGACTCTTCTCTGTGAGCTTGGAATTTGCTGTGGACACTCTTTTGGAAGTCATGTGCTATGTAATTTTGGGGTAACAGGCAAAAAGTGTTATCAAATGTAATACCAATTAGAGAGGCACAGCTTATATTCCATTAGAGGAATTTCCTCATTCTCCTCTAATAATACTTCCCTGAAACTTTTGGTTCAACTTACAAATATTCTAAGAGTCCTCACTGTATCTGTGAACCAGGTACCATTTAAATGTTTTGTACACAGAGTCATCCCAATTGAGGCAATCATCAGTACTGCACAACATTCTGTCAAATCAAGGACACCCTTATAACAACTGCAAATGTCTAGGCTAAGGATCATCTTAACAGCTGACACTGGAATAATTAAAAAATTTGCATCTACATCTACACACATACTCCACATCACTAGTAGTCATTTCCTTTCCTGTTACATTTGCAAATAGAACGAGGGAAAAACGCCTCTCTATATACCTATGTACAAGCCATAACCTCTCAAATATTAGCATCATGACCCCTATTGTGAAAAGTACATTTGTGGCAGTAGATTCGATCTGCAGTCAGCCTCAAATGTAGGTTCTCTGAGTTTTCTCAATAGTGCTCCTCAAAAAGACGGTCGCTTTCCGTACAGTGATTTTGATTTGAGCTCCCGAAGCTTCTCCAAAACCTACCGTTAACAAATCTAGCACACCCCTTCAGAATGGCTTCAGTGTCTTCGTTTAACCCGAACTGGTGTACTGTGCTCGAACATTATAGGTTTGATTTTCTTACTAATCTGCATTAACTTACATTTCTCTATGTCTAGAGCTAGCTTCCACTCATCACACCAACTCGAAATTTTTTTCTAAGTTACCTTGTATCCTTCTACAGTCACTCAGTGATGACCCCTTGCTATATACCACAACATCATCAGAAAATAGCCGGAGACAGCAGCTTACCATGCCCACCGGCTCATTTATGTATGCAGAAAATGACAGTCGTTATATCGAACTGCCTTGGGACACTGCTGACGATACCCTAGTCTCTGGTGACACTCGCCATCGAGGACAGCACACTGGGGTCTGTTACTTAAGAAGTTTTCGAGCCACTCACATACCTCTAAACCTATTCCTTATGCTTGAACCTTTGTTAATAGCCGGCTGTGTGAAACCATGTCAAATGCTTCACGGAAATCTGGGAATATGGAATCCGCCTGTTACATTTATCAGCGATTCACAAGGTCTGATGTGAGAAAACGATAAAACGAGCTATGCAAGAGTGATGTTTTCTGAAGTGTGGTGATTTTCGAAGTGAAGCTTTTCCCTCTGAAGAAAACTGATTACATTTACATTGATATTATGTTCAAGGGTTCTGCAGCAAATTGGAATTGAAGTTGTGGTGTATATGTTTGCTGGTTTAATTTTGAACGGAATTTTGAGCCAGCATTTTCTGTCATGGTTTCCTGCATAGTAGTCTTCTTGAGGAGGAATTTCATGTTATTCGTAGCTTAAGAAGTCTCCCTGTGGATGCTACATTTTGCAATCGGTGCTTCGTTCTTGTCTCTTCGTTTGTGTGGCTGTCTTTGAAGGCTACTACCACTTATATCGATCTCAACAAAAATATTTTCCAAGTCTGTTATTAAAAAAAAGATACATTGTCTACTCATAACGTTTACAGTGTAGTCTACATTCTAACTACTAGAGATGTTCTAAATATGTGAACATTTCTGGCGATAAGCTTTTAAGTTTCAAGACATTTAAGATAAAAAAAATGGTGTTATTTAAGGATTTGTATCGTTTAGTTTGCACTCATTGCATCTGCGTATTATTAGTGACGACGCCCTAGTCCCTAAACCAAGTTTCAAAAACTCAGATAAGCCTCGTTAACATATACTTGGAGATTTCAGCGCTCGGCCGCCATGTCTTTGAGACACGAAATGTTGTCACTTCCCAGACTTCCCAAGGCTGGTATTCTTCCTGGAAGAAGTATAACTGAAGCTTCGTAACAACGCAGAATATGTTTGGCAATCCTGTGACCGACGAGCTGCTTCCTGGATGACACAGAATTTGACTGCAAAATTCACTTGATGTCTTCGTATTATTTCCATGAAGTAATATGAGTGATTTTCACATAATGTATGAAACAAAGTAATCAATTTACAGTTTTGAGTCTAGGATAGTAATTAGACTTGGAAACTGCATTTAAGCTTGTCTTTTATGTTGTGAGGCTCTCTGTCCTAACCAGCACTATAAGCAATAAAGGAGAGCACAATGCTGCAGTATTCCGCTAATTGTGAGGTAATGTGGCCACATGTTAGTGGGGGCTCCTTTCGTTCCTGATTCCTGTTCCGCAAAAGGATACATTTTTAGCCGTTTTGTAACAGAGCTACAAGCAATCACCATCGAAAATCAATAAGGAAATTTTATTTATTTTATGTATGAAATGCCACAATTCCGTACTACTTCATTGAGACACAAGACAGCGAGTAAACACAGACCATTGCTAAGTCCACAATGAATATCTGACTATTTCGTTGTGATATAGGTACTCCTCTGTTACAGATACTTCATGTCTTATTAAAATAGACTTTCATCACATGGTAGTTTGAGCTTAATCTGAACTAGAACAGTACATACTTTTGTAACGTTGTCCATTATTTTATTGAACACAACAGTAAATATCAGAGAGAAATTAATCATCAACACTATTTTCTCTCGCATTGCATGAAACAGTCTGACAACGCTCAAGTAGTTTACCAATTCCACGCCCGTAGAAACATACAGGATCTGAGTAAAATCAGGTCTGAAGTGCATTTTCTTCCAGAGAGGAATTTTCTTCACTGTTTTACGATAAGGAGCTTGAAAGGTAAACATTTGAGGACGTAAGATCGGAAAAAAGAAGTGTGCGAGGAAAGACTTTTCAAATTCCTGGATGTTGTTGTTGTTGTTGTTGTTGTTGTCATCAGTCCTGAGACTGGTTTGATGCAGCTCTCCATACTACTCTATCCTGTGCAAGCTTCTTTATCTCCCAGTACCTACTGCACCCTGCATCCTTCTGAATCTGCTTAGTGTATTCATCTCTTGGTATCCCTCTACGATTTTTACCCTCCACGCTGCTCTCCAATGCTGAATTTGTGATCCCTTGGTGCCTCAGAACATGTCCTACCAACCGGTCCCTTCTTCTTGGCAAGTTTTCCCACAAACTCCTCTTCTCCCCAATTCTATTCACTACCTCCTCATTAGTTATGTGATCTACCCATCTAATCTTCAGCATTCTTCTGTAGCACCACATTTCGAAAGCTTCTATTCTCTTCTTGTCCAAACTATTTATCGTCCATGTTTCACTTCCATACATGGCTACACTCCGTACAAATACTTTCAGAAACGACTTCCTGACACTTAAATCTATACTCGATGTTGACAAATTTCTCTTCTTCAGAAACGCTTTCCTTGCCATTGCCAGTCTACATTTTATATCCTCTCTACTTCGACCATCATCAGTTATTTTGCTCCCCAAATAGCAAAACTTCTTTACTACTTTAAGTGTCTCATTTCCTAATCTAATTCCCTCAGCATCACCCGACTTAATTCGACTACTTTCTATTATCCTCGTTTTGCTTTTGTTGATGATCATCTTGTATCCTCCTTTCAAGACACTGTCCATTCCGTTCAACTGCTCTTCCAAGTTCTTTGCTGTCTCTGACAGAATTACAATGTCATCGGTGAACCTCAACGTTTTTATTTCTTCCACATGGACTTTAATACCTATTCCGAATTTATCTTTTATTTCCTTTACTGCTTTCTCAATATACAGATTGAATAACATCGGGGGGGGAGGCTACAACCCTGTCTCATTCCCTTCCCAACCGCTGCTTCCCTTTCATGTCCCTCGACTCTTATAATTGCCATCTGGCTTCTGTACAAATTGTAAATATCCTTTCGCTGCCTGTATTTTACCCCTGCCACCTTCCGAATTTGAAAGAGAGTATTCCAGTCAACATTGTCAAAAGGTTTCTCCAAGTCTACAAATGCTAGAAATGTAGGTTTACCTTTCCTTAATCTATTTTCTAACATAAGTCGTAGGGTCAGTTTTGCCTCAGGTGTTCCAACATTTCTGTGGAATCCAAACTGATCTTCGCCGAGGTCGGCTTCTACCAGTTTTTCCATTCGTCTGTAAAGAATTAGTGTTTTGCAGCTGTGACTTATTAAACTGATAGTTCGGTAATTTTCACATATGTCAACACCTGCTTTCTTTGGGATTGGAATTATTATATTCTTCTTGACGTCTGAGGGTATTTCGCCTGTCTCATACATGTTGCTCACCAGATGGTAGAGTTTTGTCAGGACTGGCTCTCCCAAGGCCGTCAGTAGTTCCAATGGAATGTTGTCTACTCCCGCGGCCTTGTTTCGACTCAGGTCTTTCAGTGCTCTGTCAAACTCTTCACGCAGTATCGTATCTCCCATTTCATCTTCATCTACATCCTTTTCCATTTCCATAATATTGTCCTCAAGTACATCGCCCTTGTATAGGGCCTCTATATACTCCTTCCACCTTTCTGCTTTCCCTTCTTTGCTTAGAACTGAGTTTCCATCTGAGCTCATGATATTCATACAAGTGGTTCTCTTTTCTCCAAAGGTCTCTTTAATTTTCCTGTAGGCAGTATCTATCTTACCCCTAATGAGATAAGCCTCTACATCCTTACACTTGTCCTCTATCCATCCCTGCTTAGCCATTTTGCACTTCCTGTCGATCTCATTTAGTTTTATTAATAAAATCGGCAGAGAGCATCATTGTGTAGTATCAACACGTGGCGAATGTCTGTACGTAGTTTTTCATACACAGCGACCGATGCATGTATTAGTTGTTGGCAAAAAACGCTGGCTGCGGTATAATCTCTCCTGTGCAGTTTTTCGTAATGCGTAACACACTTTTTGAGCTACCTGGCACAAAATATTATATTCACACTGCTCTTTCCTCAAGTAGATGTCTTTTGCTAGGGCTCAGCCATTAATTCTTCTTAAGAAGTTAGTATAAAGACATCATAACTAGTCCTCAGTAGGAATATTGCATCGGCATTCTCAATGAGCCAGTTGATGATGATCAATCAAAAATGCATTAGTAGCCACTTCTTTGATTTTTGTTGTTTTAAATTAGAGTACACAGTTCTACTACTCCCGACCGCTGAAACTCGAAGTGTGACGTCACGTTCACCCGGTTGGAGAGGTGGTAACTGGTAGCTGCTGTGGAACAAAGAAACCCTCGAGAGTAAACTGTTCTGAACTTGCAGCTATGAGCTGCTTGGGAGAAATGTTTCTGGAACTTTTTACTTTAGCAAATGAAACGAATTACGTTTGATGTTCCATCATATTGAGAACCTAAACAAATATCTGATATGTGAGTTAAACTAAGGAACAGAGTGAACTCTACCTCGCCAATTTATGTTTATAGAGCACAAAGCTTACCACTCGACCACAAGCAGATACTTTTTCGTAACAGGTCGAGATGACTGACCACCCTATACACACTTCTACATCCTACAGTGTTGCCAGATCGTGCATATGGCTGGACATAGAATTCTGAGGCGTGGTGAGAAACATTGGCAGTCTTAAGTGAGTGACTCGGGCTTTGTCTCTGTGGCGACCAGCCGGTTTCTATGTTTTATGTTTAATACTGTACTTTCTTGTCATCTGCTTGAAATATTCTGAACGGTCTCCATTTAAGGAGTGACATTGACGAAGTAAAACTCATTGTTTGAACCTAGATTTGTCTCCTAAGCTACGATTTCTCGCTAATGTCACGTTCCGACTAAGCTAAATCAGGAAACATGGACATAATGGAAAAGATACGCCACAGCAGCGTCATGTTGACTTAGTGGAAATTTGCTCTATTTCAAATGCGCTGGTTGATATGCAAATGGGTTCAAATCTTGCTGGAGAAGCGCTGCAGTTTGCAGATCTTTCTCTCGTTTTCTTCAATTGATTTGCAAACGGCCAGAATGAAATTCAGTGACTAAATCATAAGAGAAGCTCTGCATCTTAAGCCTTCTCATAACCGCCACTCAGTACACTGAGTGAGCAGAAGTGTCTGTTTTGGAAATACTGAGTTACTTCACAAAATGGGATCAGAGAAAGTTCGAAGGTAGCATCAATGACAGTAATTTATATGTTGCTTGTTATTTAGGGAACCAGCTCCCGAGTCAAACGTTACGGAAGGAATAAACTTAATGAGGTAAATCTGGAGGTGAAAAACGTATGGTATAGCGGAATTGCACGTTTTTTCGTATCTTTCTTCTTAAATCTTTATCAGAAAAAGAACATTTTCCTTGTAAATATACATTTTGATTACTTTGAGATATACTTAATTATTTCATACATAGTTCATAACTGTGACTGAAACAAACTGTTTTCTTTCATTACATCCAAATTTTCGTCTTAAGGTAGACATGATAAGTGCGTAATTCAACTGCATTTTCTGGTACAGTTCAACCATCATGATATAATATATCCTTCAAAGATTCTCAGGCCGCTTTCTGCACGAGCAGTTGCCACATGAGTAACTTCGACATCATTGTGTCCAATTTTTATGACACTTGCCTTAGCAGTTCTCACACTCTCCCACATAGGGTTTCAAAATTTGTTGCAAGAATGTGGTTGTGACTGAAACTTTGAAAGCCAAGATTATGTAAGACACACGGGAGGTGATTCTGGTCAAAATACTGAGAACCGTGAGCAGAGGAAGTGAAAGCCGTGTTATTCACGAAACTGTAGCAACTAAAGTTGTGACAGCAGTTATGGAAGTGATTTAAAAGGTTTGATTCTGTAGTATTTTAATGAGATCATGCAAATAACGGTAATTGGTCTCTTCCGTGCATCGTCGAAGTCCTATAAACTGATCCCTGCAACAATGAATGTAAATGGGGAGAGGTTGAGAACAAAGGGACTGACTATTAGAGAATGTAGTAAGTCACGAGATTCAGTCTGGGAAGAGAAAGGAAGAACCGGAGAAGGTTACAGGTTTTGATGTTATTAGGAAGATACTATTTGAAGAGAGTGAAGAAACAAATATCATTAAGTGTCCCATAACAAGTACAGACGTGTATATTATTATTATTCAGTTAACTGCGCCCTGATAGCCAGGTGTCAGCTATCAGGAAAGATGCGTTCATGCATCGCAAAGCAAACAGTGCATGGTTCGTACTACCAGTGCGAAAGACTGACGTCAGGGGGCACTTCATGAAAGGAATGTGGAAATCAAGCAGCAAAAAGCTGAATTTCACACGCCAACGCACGTGCTCTATGCATGTCGAATTTTACTGTGACAGTGAAGTTATCTGGTTGCATATAACAGGTCTTGGTGAAATCGAATTAATTTTTGGCTATTTTATCAGTCACAATTCTCCTGTGATGGTTTTACAGACATTGAGAGTAGTGTGGAAATATTCGGATCATGCAATGTTAGATGAAGACGATTTTAACTTACCAAATCTAGACTGGGACGTCTATGGATTCATTACAGGGGGGTACAGATAGACCGTCTTGTGGAGCTGTCACGCTCACTACGTTTTCCGAAAACTGTATTGAGCAGTTAATTCAAAAGCCCACACGCAATGGAAATATTTAACACCTTGTAACAACAAACAGGCCTGACCTGGTCGATGGCATTGAGCCAGATCGCTGGTCGATCATCAGCGATCGGCTTGTTATCTTTGGCGCGTCCCCAGGCATGAGCATCTTTGCGTTTTCGGCTGGGGCGCGTGAGACGGCGGGAGGCAGTCGGAGTTGTGCCTCGGGCACATGTGTGATGTCTGTTACGCTGGGGCTGTTTACTAATCGTGAAACTCCTGCGGCGGTTACTGGTTGCCTGGAAGGCATTTCATATAAACTGTGCCAAGCTTCGCAGTGAGAGGGGAGTCTGGAGATGGCGTTGGCCTAGATGTTTGTACAAATTGAGGTGTCTGCGGCCTGTTGGTTGCTTCGTCCTTCTGGCAGCCACCGCAAGCGGATGTTCGGCCGGAATGTCTACAGTTTGTGTGAGCATAGTGTGAACAAGTTCTCGTAAGATGTGCTCCCAGCCTGAGTCTTAGCCTGTGTTATTTGTGGGTGCCGACCCCTTGTCTCTTACTGCTTCCGGGTGTCCTGTAAGATTTCACAGCAAAACTGTGTTTTTGTGGCATTCTGTGTTTCTGGCTCAGCCTCCGCCTAGAATGTGGAAAGATTTGTGCCTTAACTGAAGGGGGGGGGGGGTTCGATTGGACATCTTTTGGAATTCCTTAATGCTGTAATTTAAACATATAAAAAACATTGTTCTTTCAGAATAAGCACCTGTTTCTTTGGGACACTGCAGTTCAAACAGGAGTGGCGTAATATTAATGAGTATTTGTTATTCGTCAAATGAAGTGTATTTAATGTCTTGCAGTTTTCTGGGGCACGCAGCTGTGTTATTGAACTCATTTGGAAGTGTTCTGTCGGGTGAATGACTGATCCCCACTTGAGTGTAATCTTTTGAGTAGTATTCTAAGGCTTTTTGGATATTTGTCAGTGGGGTGTATTGATTCAATTTCGTTTTTCTCTTTCTTTTGAATTACGGAGAATTGTTTAGTTTATATTGTTATTGGCGTAACTCGCGCTTCACGCACTAAATCAGCTGATATTGAAATTTTTTTTTTATTCCTGTTTAACGTCAGACCGATTCAAATGTAACTTTATTGTGTTATTTGAAATAAATGTGTTGTATTGACTTTAATGAATTATGTGCAATCGAAGTAAGGGACCCAGTCCTTCATTAGTGCTTAACAGTATGGTTCGGGTTGTGAGCCCCGTGCTCGGACCAGGCATCAGTATAGAGGCAAGGATTAGTGACCATATCATCATAGTCACTTTGGTTACTAACTTTAATAAATAAATCAGGAGGCTAGGTGGGTGTTTCTGCTAGAAACAAGACAGTTGTTAAGATCCCACTTAGACGATGAACTGACATCATATAGTTCCAGACGATTGACGTAGGGAAATTAAGAGCAAAGTTTAAACTGTAAATCATGATCTGGAGAAGTATGTGCCGAGTAGTCGTATTAAGGATGCAAAAAACCCATCGTGGTTTAACAACGAAATTTGAAAAATAGGTTCAAATGGCTCTGAGCACTATGGGACTTAGCTTCTGAGGTCATTAGTCCCCTAGAACTTAAAACTACTTAAACGTAACTAACCTAAGGACATCACACACATCCATGCCCGAGGCAGGATTCGAACCTGCTACCGTAGCTGTCGCGCTGTTCCAGACTGTAGCGCGTAGAACCGCTCGGTCACCCCGGCCGGCTGAAAAATAGGAAGCAAAGAGAAAGCGCAAATGACCACAGGCACAAGTTAACAAAAATTGCTACATCTGTAGAAAGATTGATGTGCGAAACTTACACCACCATCATGTGAATTTTAAAATTTTTCCGGCGAACTGAAAGTTCAAACAAATTTTGGACTTGCATCCGGTCCCCGTTTAATTCCACCCACGATATTTCGACTGGGCACCTGCCAGTCGTCTTCAGGCGAGCCATCGAAGACTGAGGACTACTTACTCCGTTCCGCAATAAATTCGTCAGCCTTCGATGGCCCACTAGAAGATGACTGGCTGGTGCCCAGACGAAATATAATGGGAGGAATTAAACGACGAGTGGATGCAAGCCCGAAATTTGTTTGAACATTCAAGTCGCCGGGGAAATTTTAAAACTGACATTAGACGCAATCACGGGGAGGAGATGGCTTCACATATATTAAGTTTCGACAAGCTACCTGGTAAGAGAGCAAAACTGTTAAGTTCTTTAGCTTTTTTATTAAGATGCCGGAGCCGTGGCATAATACCAAAATTTGCCATAATAAAACTTCTTTTTACGACTGCCGCTGCACGGAGGATTACTGAGAAGGCTGGTCATGCTGTCGTTAATGAGAAGGTTTGGTGTACAAGACTGGATGCCTTTCCAGAAGATTTGTACCAGTTGTAACTAAAAGTAGCAACACATCTCTCTCAAGCATCATTGGATTGTGTTGATGGAGTGACCTCGGCCTGGTTCGACTGGATCCATAAAGTTGCAGGGATCCGGCTAATGTCAAATTTTGATCTTCTGTTGCCACAGAAGTCGTCGCCGCAAGAGGTAACTGCAGGACGTTTCGCTGTCAGTTTCGAGGAGAAAAATCCGGATGAAGCGACGCTGTTTATATTAAACTAGGGACTCAGTCTTGCACTGCCTTTGGTAAGTCAAGTGAGTGGTGTTGAAGAGAATGTACGACGCATTTCTTCGGCTGCTGCAGAAAGATACGAAGGGAGACTTGCGGTGCTCTTTTAAAACCCCCTTCACAACCTAGTAGCTAAACCTCTGAAAAAAGGGCTGCACTACGAAATCTACGAGAGCACCCTGATGCAGTGGTACTGAAGGCTGATAAAGGTAATGCAAAAGTCTTCTTGTCCCGCAGCGCGTATGGTGATAAGATTTATGGTCTGCCAAGTGACTCTACCTGTACGAGGATTGATTACGACGCTACGAGAAATGTGCACCGGAGAACTTCTGCACAACTGAATTCCTCCTCGTTACCTCCAGAGACCAATAAGAGGTTAACACCACGTAGTTGTATTCCGCCAAGATTGTATGACCTTCAAAAAATTCATAAGATAAATGTTCCGTTACGTCCAACAGTGAGCTACGCTGGAGCTCCTACTTGTGATGTAGCCAAAGATCTAGCTTGTTTCCTGAGACCGTTCATGGGTCAATGGTCACATCATATCCGTATCTCAACTGATTTTATCAATAGCCTGGTGGCTATCCGTCTAAGCATTTCTGACCGTTTGGTTAGCTTGGTATTGTATCATTTTTTACAAAGGTCCCTCTAGCAGATTCTTTTGAACTAATTGGCAAAATGTTTTAGGTGAACATTACTACTTTTTTTCGGCATGCTCTGTCTTCAACCTGTTCTGTGTTCAACCAAGAATATTTTGAAGAGATGATGGCGTCATCATTGGCAGCCTTCCATTTCCTTTGGTGGCCAACCTTTTTATGGAGGATTTGGAGGGGAGAGCGCTTGAATCAGCTGCCCCTAAACCAACTATATTTTGGAGGTATTTGGACGATACTTTCATAGAGCGGCCTCATGAAGATAAATTGATGGAGTTTCTTCACCACCTTAACTCTATTCATGACCACATTCGTTCGCTGTGGAAATGGAGAAATTATTGTTTGCCTTAGTTGCATGCCTTGATTACACGAAAGAATGATGGCTCTCTGGGGAATTCAGTTTATCGTAAGCCCACTCACACTGATTTGTGTTTGCAAGCATCATGTTGCCATCACCCGTCGCAAACTGAGTGTGGTTAAAGCACTCATCTACATAGCTCACACTGTCTCAGATCAAGACAGTGTGCCTAGAGAGCTCGTCCATCTAAAGACAATGTTCAGAAGAAAATGCATATTTCATCCAGAAGATTAACATACTGTCATTTTAAACAAAAATAAGGAAGCGGATAAAGAGAAGAACACGCAGGCAAAATCTTTAGCTTTTCTTTCTTTTTTGGACAACATTTTGTTTGAAATAGCAAGAATCCTCTGTAGATTTCGGAAGAAAGTGATTTTCCGTCCTCCACCTTTCAATCCTTTTGGATCTGTGAAGGACGAATTGTTATTGCGTAAGACCGGAATTTACAGAATACCTTGTCAATGTGGTATGGCTTACATAGGACAGACCACATGCATTGTGAAAGAACGCTGCACTGAACATTAAAGTTTCACTCGCTTTTTGTGACCAAGCACGTCTGCTACTGCCAAACACTGTATTCCCACTGGTCATTCAGTAGAGTATGGTAGAACTATGGTTCTGACCATAGCCACATATTTTTGGGACTCCATTATTAGAGAAACCGTGGAAATACACTTGGTGGAAAATCTGATGAACCGAGATATTGGCTACCAGCCAGACAGTGTACGGAACCCCCATCATTTCCTCGATTTTCTCTAATCGAAGACGACAGAGTACATAAACGGCCGTGACGAGCGGTAATGCAGAGGACAACTGAGTTCTGCGGTTGCACCAACGAGGGCGCTGCCGCCGGGAAGTGTGATCCGTCTGTCAACTTGATTTTGACTCATGAGCAGAATAATCACCGAGCGATGTATATTACGGAAAAGAAAGAGTAATCGTCAGTCTTCGATGACTCACCTGAAAATAACTGGCACGTACCTAGTCGAAATATCGTGATAGAAATAAAACGACGACCAGCTGCAAGCCCGAAATTTGTTTGTACCACCATCATATGTCAGCTTTATATCTTGCCAAGATCCTGAAGAAATCCTGGTACTAAGTAAATTTACTGAGTGGGTCGTATACTCCCCATCGGAGGTTCGAGTCCTCCCTCGGGCATGGGTGTGTGTATTGTCCTTAGTTAAAGTTGGATTAAGTCGTGTGCAAGCCTAGGGACCGATGGCCTCAGCAGTTTGGAACTTACTACAAATTTCCAAAATTTTTCAGTTTCTTTTTATAAACGCAGTTCGTAGGGTCGTATAAAACATTCCTGTTCACAACAAAACTTTATCAGCATTAATGCTCTCTCCATATTCCACTCTACACTTGAAGACACGACGATAGTTCTACAGAAACTCTTTTGCAATACTTGGACTGACTTACAACTTGTAACTGACAGTTTCTGTTCGCGCACGATTACTTAAGCGCCCGGCTCTCTTCCTGGTGGCGCTGTGGGGGGTGTGATTCTCGAGGGCGACGTTATTGGTTAGAGAGCAGCGATGTTCCTGCTGCAAATTGACGTGCACAGTACTTCTGTACCAACTGTCATGAACTCTTCTTGTGTGGTATTTCAGGACACCACACATTCGATCCTCTCCACAGTGGGAGAGGGATCCCAAGCCAACCAACCGCCAACACTTCGATGTTACAGCCAGTAGATGGAACAGCAACTGAGGCCAACCTATTCATTGGCTTAGACTTACCAGCCGTACACAATAAGCAAATCTCGACCAACTAAGCGGCTGCCTATCGTTCCTTGGCCTTTTACGAGTGAAACAGGAAAAGGAACAAGTATCAGTGGGACAACGAATTACTAAGAGCCGTTTGATGCAACAACAATGAAAGTTACGTTAGATGCAGTTGGGAGCTTGAGGAAGAAGCACGTGTTTTGTTTTTCGATGCGTACTTTAACATAAATATAGTGAAAGGTAGAAACACAACCTGCAGGGGTCTCGGATACTGCGTCTGTTGAAGACCAGAGGCGTAAATCAAGATCGAGACTTTACGAGTAAAAAATCTGACAGCAATCCACAGTGCGTCAATGAAATTTGTGGCGAGTTTGCAGGAGGCCGTAGAATAGTTTCACGTTGGGTTAATCGTACCGTATGGTGGCTCGCGTTGAGTCCACATAGATGCACAAGGGACATTCATTAATTCCTTTTTTCTTCCTTACACTTTTTTTTGTTTCGAGTATCTTTTTACAGCACTCCAGTATAGTCTACCTACTTCTCCATGAGTGATTCCCAACATCTCGGAAGTTCTATTACTCCATCCAGGACACCACTTCCGTTCATCTGTCGAATTATTTGGGTAACGATGGTAGAATGCTCCTCCAGAGAAAAGTCACGACGTCCACTGATAGTTTTTTTTTTTTTTCAACTTCAGGAACAAGTCGAAGTATTGCGGTTTCATGTCTCGGCTGTGGGGAGGATGCGGCAACACTTCCCACCCGTATTCGCGCAATTTTTGGCGATAACATTGCCGATATGTGAACGACCATTGTCGTGGAGGATGAATGGCGCAGCCTCGAACAATAGAGGTCGATTTTTGTGCATTTTCTGCGCAGGTTTTTCATGAAGCTACGATAACACACCGCTCTAACACTTATTCAATACGAGATTCTTCTCTGTCATGGTGATTCCTTGGTGACCATAAACAAAAATCGTCCTTGAGCTTTGATTGAGAACGTCAACATTTTTTTGGACGTGCAGAATCTGAAGCTCTACTTTCATTGGACTGTGATTTCAACTCCAGTTCAAAGTCTCTAATCCACGTCTCATCAGTATAGACAATTTTGACCTTCAAAGTCAAATCGTTTTTCGAGCATGTTAACAATGGAAATTTGGAAATTTGTGGTGAGGCCTTATGGGACCAAACTGCTGAGGTCATCGGTCCCTAATCTTACACACTACTTAATGTAACTTAAACTAACTTACTCTAAGGGCGACATACACACCCATGCCCGAGGAAGGACTCGAACCTTCGACTGGGGAAGCCGCAAGTTAACAATGTCCAGGCGTTCCCGCTTCTCTTCAGCAATCGAACAGTGTGGCATCCACCTCGCAGAAATTTTTCTCTTCTTCAAATCGTTCGTCATGAGTACGGAATACTGATGTTGGAGCAATTCCGGTGGCTTCAGAGAGTTCCTCACAAGTCGCAGTGCGATCTTTTTCAGGAACATCTGCTACCAGTTTGACACTTCGTTCATAAGTTGACGTTTTTGGCCTTCCGGCTCTTGGATTGTCGTCTGTGCTCGTACGACCACCAAGAAAACGGTTAACCCAACGTGAAACTGTTCTACGGTCCGCTGTAACCTCACCACAAACTTCACTTAGCGTGCTACGGATTTCTGTAGGGTTTTTTGACGTGTAAGGTTTCGATCTTGATGTACGACCTCTGGTCTTCAGCTGTCACTGTATCCGAGACCCCTGCAGGATGCGTTTCTACCTCACTATATTTATGTTCAAGTACGCAGCGAAAAACAAAACACGTGCTTCTTACTCAAGCTCCCACCTACATCTAACGTAACTTTTATTGTTGTTGCATCAAACGACCCTTAGTAATACGATGTCCCACTGCTACCGGTCACCAAGGAATCATCATGACAGAGAAGAGTCCCTTACTGAATATGTGTCAGAGCGGTGTGTTATCGTAGCTTCATGACAAACCTGCGTAGAAAATGCACAAAAATCGACCTCTGTTGTTCGAGGCTGCGCCATTCATTCTCCACGGCAATACTCGTCCACATATCGGCAATGTTATCGCCAAAAATTGAGCGAATGCTGGTGGGAAGTGTTGCCGCATCCTCCGCACAGCCCGGACATGAATTCACAATACTTCGACTTGTTTCCAAAGTTGAAAAAAAACCTATCTGTGGATGTAGTTACTTTTCTCTGGAGGAGCATTCTACCATCGTTACCCGAGTAATTCGCCAGATGAACGGAATTGGTGTCCTGCATGGAATTTTAGAACTTCCGGGATGTTGGGAATCAGTCATAGAAAAGTAGGTACTGGAAACAAAAGAATGTTTAAGTAGAAAAAAAAAGGAAAGAATTATGAATTGTCTCTCATGCATCTACGTGGACACTGCGCGAGCCACCATACGGCACGATTAACCCAACATGAAACTGTTCTACCTCTCACCAACTTTGAATTGGAGAACACAGCGAGAAAAAAAAACACCCCTTTCTTCCTCAAGCTCCCAACTACATCAAACGGCCGGCCGGGGTGGCCGAGCAATTCTAGGCGCTACAGTCAGGTTCGAATCCTGCCTCGGGCATGGATGTGTGTGATGTCCTTAGGTTAGTTAGGTTTAAGTAGTTCTAAGTTCTAGGGGACTGATGACCTCAGACGTTAAGTCCCATAATGCTCGGAGCCACTTGAACCATTTTTTTTACATCTGACGTAATTTCCGTTATTGTTGTATCAAACAACCCACAGTACACCAATCTGTGCATTACTTACGAGTTGTCCCTCGTATACGCCAGAACGGCCATTGTTGTACCAGCCAGACGCTAGGCGCTGTACGGTACATTTGAGACATGAAGTGCGCAGCAGCTGCCGCTAGTGGACAACTGCCGCCGGAACTGCGGCCGATTTGCAAGCGTGCTGCGACCGCGTGTCCACGCATCCAGGCGGCGCGACCAACAGCTAGTGGCGCCACCCCAGCAGCACCCGCCGTGACGGCTGCGCGTTAATTGACGCCCGTCAGCGGCCGCCGCCATAATAACCTGCGAGCAGGGAGCAGCGGGGCAGTCGCCGGCCGCCTCGCTGCCATTAATCTCCGGCCGCTGACGTCACACCGCTCTCTGTTTGTTCCCCCGCAGCTCGGCGGTGTCGCCTGCGCCGATGAGTCAACCTCCGATGTCGCCTCGCTGTTGCTGCTGCTGCTGCTGCATGCTGCTGGCACAGCGGTGAGAACGAGAGCGAGGGAGAAGAGCGAACAAGTGGGCCACGCGCGCCCCTTCCCCCACTGTGGCCGGAGAACACAAAAAAAAAAAAAAAAAAGGAAAAAAGTGCTTATCTCGAGACTGGCTCGGCGCTGCTGCAACACCCCCATCCGCGCCACACCGCCGTGATTAATGGCCTGCGTGCCCGCAACGGAATAGGAGTAGTATAGCTGAAAAATTTTTGCTGCGCCGTCAGTCTGGTGTTACCTTTGCTGTCACTAAGAGGGCGGGAATAATGAATACTGTAGTTAATATTAATGACGGCGGCGCGAAGCCGGCAGCGGCGGTGTTTGCGGCTGCGTGTAACTCTAGGTGTCGGCGCTTGTTGTGCCGTCATAAATAATACATCAAACACGGCACTCGCCGCAGTTTTATTCGAGCGGGCCGGGTGTTATTTGAGCGCTTCTCAGGATGTGCTAAGAGGTACCTGATACTCCAGTTAGCGACATGGCATATAGCTGGGCGCAGCAACTAGTCGTCGTGACGAGTGTTTTCAAATGCCGCGATTCCTGTGCTACGCGCTGACACAATATTTTGCTTAAGTTACTCAAGCTGCTCACATACGATACCGTAAGGAAAGGAGGAACCTCACGTGGTGAGAGAAAGATGGAAGAAAGTTTAGGGTTTAACGTTCCGTAGCCGGTAGGTTCATTAGTTAGTCTAAACAATCTCTCGATTGGGGGAGCATAGTGAAGGAAATCGACCCTTTAGAAGGAACCATTCCAGCAATTGGCTTACACGATTTAGGGAAACCAAAGAAAATCTGGATGACCGAACGTGGATTTGAGTCTCTAGCCTCGAGAATTAGAGTCGGGAGTTTCAACGTCTGCGCCATTTCGCTCAGTCCTATGGTTACACAAAGCTGGCCAGTTGCGAGTAGGACTAGCGTCCTGAGGGTTCCGTGCATACTTTATTGTATGTAAGGACAGACACTAGACGATTTTTGCCTCTTAACGACACTGAAACTGGCAAGATATCGGTCCCGGGAAATTCCAAGGCATTCGACAATGTTTTCATTTTAAATTTCAAGTAAGACAGCAAATGAAAAAAGAAATATTTGATTATTACACGTTATTATTATACATAAAAATTTTCTAGGTTTGTCACCGCATTGTCAATGTGTAAAATTTCCGACATTTCGGTCACTGTTGCAAGTGACCTTCTTCAGTGTGTTTTTGATTACAAAATAAAAAAAACCATGAAGAAGATCACTTGCAATAGTGACCGAAACGTCGGTAATTTTATGTTTTAACAATACAATCACAAACCCAGAAAAATTCTCTTGACTCACAATGGCCGCGGAAGCCTAAGTTTATGAATATTTCATTGTATGATATAACTACAAATTAACAATTTTTCATTTACTTTTACTATGAAAGCTTGCCCCTTGGCAAATTTCATGATTCTATATCATAAATCTATTCTATGTATTCTTTTTTAGTGAGTGAGTTTTCGAATATCAAAATACGTTACGTAAATGCCCATATCTTTTGATTGCACTTAGAAGCGTAACTTTCAATACCACCAAGGAATCATAGCCTTCAGCATGTGACCTAAATTTCAGCTTGATACTTCTACTCGTTCATGAGAAAAAGTCTTCTTAACACACGGACTGAGAGACAGTCGGGTGACAAATGACAAAAAAATGGTTTTATATCACTAAAAATTAACAGTTGTCGAATTTTTTTTCTTGAGTTGTGCTGTGAAAACTTGGTTCCTGCTAAATCTCATGATTGTAGATCGACGGGAAGTACTCTGTATGAGTGAGTCAATATCAAAATGTGTAACATAAATGGCCGTACCTTTAGGTTGCTTTGTCGTAGACGTAAGTTTCAACTTCATTCCTGGGAAAAGAGTTTTTAACAGTCGGGCAGACAGACATACAATCCGACATACAACAAAGTGATCAAATGTTCTGTTCTTCCGGAATGAGGTTCGGAACCCTAGAACGGAAACTACACATTTTTGCAATGTTCAGAAAGCTTCTGCCTTTTTTTTTTCTTTTTACCTTGACCGCGTGTATGTACACGGCATTATTAGTTTCGACACTACTACGCTGCCATATTCATATCTGCAAGGTTACAAAAAAATCGAAAATATTTTTACACTGTAGTAGCAGCAATCGTAAAATAATGATTTTACATAAGTTCATTTTAACGTACCGTCAGAATGTAGGTTATGAAATCATGCTCTGCGATACACCACACGTTTGTTTTCGTACCATCGAAATGGGCTGTGAATCTGAATTAAATACCGTCACGTACGTTGTTGTGATGAATACACAAATTCCAAAGTACGCCTAAGATAACAATATCTCATGATAAAAAGTGAGTAGAACATTAAAAAATTTAGCTATTTCTTCGTGGCAAGACAGAGATTGAGAAGTGCGGCACTTCAAGAAGTGCCCCATGTGTCTTGGTTAGCTGCTGGCTACGTACTGCCGGATACCGGTCAGGATAGCAGAGCTACACAGAGGAGTGCCACCAGATGGCAGCAGTCTCTCGAATAATAATAATAATAATAATAATAATAATACACAACATTTATTGATCGCTCTCCAGCCGACAGTGTCAGGTATTTATAAATATTTCCCTTTCTTCAAATGGTTCAAATGGCTCTGAGCACTATGGGACTTAACATGAGGTCATCAGTCCCCCAGAACTTAGAACTACTTAAACCTAACCAACCTAAGGACATCACATACATCCATGCCCGAGGCAAGATTCGAACCTGCGACCGTAGCAGTCTCGTGGTTCCGGACTCAAGCGCCTAGAACCGCACAGCCACCGCGGCCGGCTTTCCCTTTATTCTGCTCTTTATCTTTTATACTTCGATTTTGGACCCAAGAGGCTTGAAGCACTTTACAAATATGTAGGAGTACATTTAGATCAGCAATGTATGTCACTTTTGATACTGAGACAAATCTGCTTTTCAGTTTTGTAAGCGCATAGACTCTCACTGCGGCAGTCTGTTCCAATAAGAATTCTTCTGCATGTGTAGCCGCGTCAAGTGAGACAAAACTGCATACTTTCCGGCTACTGTTGCAAGTAGCGTGCATGAGGATGGCCACGGTAGTTCTATCAGTTATCTCACCGCCACGCAGCCAGAAGAATTTCACTGAAAAGTCTTTTCATGTAACAACAAGCCCGGTCGTCTGGATCGATTCCTGTCTATTCGTGCTTCTATATATTTGAAAAACTGTCCTTCATGCCCTCTATCAAGAAAGTGATGTAGGTGGGGGTATAGCACTATTTCTGTGTCCCTGTATGGTGCCAGAACATGCAGCCATGTATCTCAACAATCTCACGTAAATCTGACATGGATAAATGCTGGAAGGTAAAAAAGGGGCAAATAAAACACACTTCTTTCCCTCCATGAAGAACCTTCCCCCGAGAACTGCCGAATCGATGTTTACTGTGCTCGCTGAATCAGATCTTTGGCGTTCATTAACACCCTGTGAGGCAGCTACTGCCACGATTGACATTTATGATACTCGAAACGGTGATATCTGTGTGTATCCATAGATAACATTTTCTTGTTGAGAATTTTTGTATTATAAATCTTACTAAACTGATACATGATTGGCATTGAATCACAGGAAGCAGTCGATCCATAAAATATCTGTGAGTAACCATCACGAGCGGCCTGACATGTAAAGAGTTAGTAGGAAAAGCGGGAGATGGGCTCCGTTTCATTGGTAGTCCTAAGCACACGTTAATCACTAAGAAAAAATAGCTTACAAAACCATCGTTCGACAGATTCTTGAATCTTGCTCGTCGGTCTGCAACCCTGACCAGGCAGCATTAACAGAACTAGAGAAGGTCGGAGGAGAGAACCACATTGCGCCGAGGTTCCTCTAGTAAGCGTGAGCAGCACACCCGAGATGCTCGTCAAATCACAATGTGACACGTTAAAAGAAAAGCGTTCGTCATGGAAAGATAAATCGTCAAGAAGAAGAGCAAGGTGATTTATTACTTCGTCCTCTGTACACTTCACGAAATGAGAATGACAGAAAACATCAAGGTTATTCGAGTTCATAGTGTGGCGCCACGTCTACAAAAGCCAGAACTCGAGGGTTTAATGTTCCGTCGATTTTTATTCGCAACTTTCACCCCGGTCACAGTTTTTTGTATGTGAAAAATGCCGAGCTGCATCGTGATGTTACACTGTAGGTCCTTCTACACCGACTGAGGTAGCCAGTCCGAAAGTCGGAAGAATGGAAGGGTCATTTCCAGTAAAGTGCTGTGCTGTTGAAACCACCTTTTGGTTGAGGACAACTTTTCATTATTCGTTCTTTCGTAAGCATACTCACCAAGAGTCAGTTGTCTCCACTCTTCCTGACTGCAAGTAAATCGGAGAGGTACCAGAAGTACAGTCGACCGCAGAGTGGAAGGTGACTGATGGAGTGTAGTTGAAGTGTGAAAACAATAATTGCTGTTCGTTACAGACGTCTTGTCCAGAAAGAGCTGGGAGCGCTACGATTAGATTTCTAGCCGTTGGACAATACGTACACAAAGAGGACCTGAAACACCCTCAGTTCCTCACAAATGGTTGTCTAAAACCTACACAAATTCAAGAATTTAAGTTCATTATGACAGTCTTCACAGTCTATTAAGATTTATTCTGCGAATAAATAACTTTATTTGTCTAACTTACTAGTTTCTCTTCATTTATTTATTACGAATCTCAGCAGCAACTTTCTGCGATCGCCTTCGGCTTATTAACCCATCATGAGGTACCAGTTGACTGGTAGAGGCCCGCTATAATTGTGTGGTCACTGGTGTTGTAGCTGATATATTCATACAACATAATTTCTGCCTATTTTACGCTTTCCTTAAGTATGTTATAGTGTAATGTTCTTTTATTCTGACGCTGTGAAGTTACAACCGTTCTTATAGAAGAAACAGTTGTAGTTTCGTGTCAATGCGTGTGTTGTATTAGAAATTGGAGACCATATGTTGTTTTATATGGAAATGTGTCACCTGTGCATTCCTCATTATTTACACTGTGATTTTATTCCATCCAGAACTTCTCTTTCCCCATACACTTATACCACACTATACTAAGTAAAAGCCACTAATTGGTTTTAACATACTTGACACACGAGTTATGAACACTAACTATGACGCGTCCTGCCTGATCTTATGGTCAAAGGTGTACATTATTCATGGTTTAGTTTATTGTACAATAGTGTCTCAGTGGACGCTAATCTGTTGTTCCCTGGTTATGGCCTAGTAAGCCGAATACTGACTAATAACAAACAAATGTTAGTAGGAAAAACGCTATTACTGCGATTCTCACCCTTAACTACGAAATTTTATCAGGAAGAAATGGAAAAATACACTAATTTAAAGATTTTTGTCCCTGTCTTTCGTTCGTTTATTTGGTACGAGCTAACATTGCACCTTAGATTTTGTGAATATGAGGACTTTGATTTGATCAATACTTATGAATGACGTTATGCAACCACTAAATTCGAGAAAAAATTGATTACCAGTGGCTACTTCCTCGCGTTTGTAGTTATCACTTTCCAAATTATGTGCCTTTTGTTAATAACAACAAAAGTAGAAAAAGATAATGATATGTACGTGAATTAAATCAGGATGAGAAACAAGTGTGATGACCTGCCTCAAACCAGTCTTCAGAATGAAGACCATAACAACAATTGGGCCGTAAGCCTTCTGAGGCTGATGGATTGCTTTTCTGTTAGTGTATCATTCCATGAAGATTGTGTGCAGATCACATAGTTTGTCAGAGAAGTCTTGCCTCAGCAACTGTTTCAGCTGCGAAATCATCACCTCTTTGAGACGGAAAGACGTCGTGATCTCATTGTTTTGTCAGCAAGAAGCGTAGAAGAAACCTAGAAGCATTCAATGGGCTAACAATAACTGTAATGATGTTTCAGCAGTTGGCGTAGTCGAAGTAGTTGACATTTTGTGTGGCACTGGGTGATGGCTTGGAAACGCAGCATCCGAAAACCGTTTCCTTCACGGAACAGAGTTTCAGGGGGAAGGTTTGCCGAAATCGCACTGTGAGCCACTCATAATGTGGCAAGCACCTGGCGTGCAAAAAAGGCCCCTCTGATAACGCAAACTGGAGAGCAGGGCGCCCGTTGAAACATAGCGTAAGAATTAAATTCTGTCATTACAGCTTACTACCGCAGGTCCTTATTCACCTAGGTGCGCCTGGCACCTACACATAAAGTTATCACTCTATAGACTCGACAGTTAAGGAATGAAAGACAGGTGGGGACCATGACAGGTCATTAGTATTACGACTCATGAATGTATTTATCTCCCCTTGTTGATTGTGGAAGAAAGAATAAATAAAATAGTAAAAAAAGTTCTAGTTTGCTATCACATGAATCTACTTATGTTTCAGACGACTTCTGAAACATCTCATATCCAGTGCTTCAATTTTTCATCTTTTTGCAGTTTCTCGTTGTTCCATATTCATTCATTTAACGCTTTGCTCTAGACACACATTCTCAGAAATGTCTTTCTCAGATTACGGCCGGTGTTTGACAGAAGCAGACATTTTTGGGCGACGAACGCTGTGTTTGACTGTGTTAGTTTGTTTCTTATTCCCTCGTTGTTTCGTCCTTGATGCTTAATCGTACTTTCAAGGTAGCACAGTTACTTAACTTCATCTACCATGTGGAGCCCAGTTTCAATGGTAAGTTTGTCCCTAATCTCTGCTATTTGTCAGTACCTCCATCTTAGGTTCATATTCCATGCAGAGTAAATTATACATTTTATTCTTCAGTTTCCGTAATTCTTTCTCGATTTAATAGATTATAAACTGCACCCTACCCTAACAAAACCGTCGTTAAGTAGGGCACTACATCCTTATCTTTGTCTTTCTTGCGGTTGGCAAATCTATGTGAAACCGAATTCGTAGCATGTTGCAACTACTGGAGCGTTGTGTCATAATACGAAACTCAGCAACCACAGTTACTATGAAATACTTCTGGAACAAGAAAGCGCTGTTCCTTATTGACAGCTTAGATATTTCCAACCCACAATGAGCGTAACTTTTTTTTTCTACGTACCAACTTGCGTACAGTGGTACACGTTTTCATCGATGTTGAAGAGATTAATTAATATTGTTTTGGGCCAGATATAGAGCTTGAGCTATACAGGAAATATTTGCAGCAATAAAACGTTAGATTAAAATGATGAGTAATTGACACTGATGGAAAGGAGGCTAATTAGCAAATATTTGAATGTGCGTCACATTCATTGAGACATAGTAACATCAGACTATCGGAATAATAATCTGTTTTTCGGACTAACACGGAACCCAGTGGGAGCGGAAACGCAGCTTTTTTGTCAAACTCGGTATTTCGTCTGTAGTTTCCATTTCTTCTAATTGGCAGCTCTTATCTATTCAAAGCCGAACCATCATATATATATATATATATATATATATATATATATATATATATATATCTGCAACCCACAGAATACATACGACAGTGTCATCCATGTTCCATTATAATCTAATGAAAAACTGAAAATATTCCAAGTGTCCTTCGGATAACAGAGATCTATTGCGCAGGCAAATGTATGATGCAACACACCGATCGAACTTATGAAAGTTTGAACTAAGAGCGAAGTTGTAACGTGGTTGTGGCTGACGTATTATGCAATACCTATTACGTACCTGTCAGATGTAACTATCTGTGAGGTAACTTTCAGCATTAAGGGAAAGAGACATGTAGGAACATCAGTGTACCATATCTGAATGTAGACAAACCTGCTATGTTTTTCGATACTGGTGTTTTATTACGGTCCTTTTATTTATTGTCATCAAGCCCACATATAGGTTAGTAGTATGTCTACTACTAGTTATATCGAACGTAAGACAGCCGGAAATGTGCTAAGTCCAACCCGAAATATTAGGAGATTCACACAGGCAACACACTGTTACAAAATGAGTTCACATTCGGTCCTTTTCAGTGGATTCTTCGAAAGAAGATGCTCGCCAAAATGTTCTTTACATGCATACGGAACACGCTACGCAGAATATTCACAGAGGCCGACAGTTTCACACTCGCTTAATTCTGCAACCAACATTCCAAAATCTCTCGAAACCACCGAAATGTCCGTAATTGCATCTGCTAGCGCTGCGATATAAACCGAGCGCGATTTAACCATCATTTCTTCATATTACAGATGCTTTTTTCGGACACATTTAACATAACCTTCCCGTCCGACAGCGAGTTCACGACTGCCTGAATGCTGCCGCTCACAGACGCAGGAAGGACTTTTCTCTCAGTAGATGACCAAAATGATCATCTAATCAGATTAATCTTTCATGATCGATTTCGCGTGCAAACCGCTTTACTCCAATCAACATTCGCAGATGCATCTACGTCATTTAGTTTTGCAAAAATTCGCAAAATGTTCCAAAAAACCAAACCAAACGAAAATCAAAAGAAAACTATGTTTTAAATATACTTTAGAACTAAGTACCGCCTTATTATCTTTCTGGGTGCCTTATTAAAAAAGCAAACGCTCTTAGACATACGTCATCCACCAGTTAGGTGGATTCACCGTTTTCAGGACATCCTGGTTACGTAACACTTGCTAGTTATGGATGGTGTAATACGTTGTAAAATTGAAATTTGACGTATGTCCCCACACACACACACTCACATTCACTCTCATCTACTCCCACCCTAACACAAAATACAAATATCAACTTTTAAACTACTATTTCCATTACGAAAGCAAAATTATTACACGTTTAGAATCAAAATTCCTTAAAAATAGTTGTGCACACTGAAAGTGCTGTAATTGTTTTCAAATAACAAAGAAACTTAAACTGTCGTGATTCCTATCTGAATTTACTTTACTGTCAGTTAAGTACTTTTTAATAGTTTTTTATAATTTCTAAACTAATAAAGTTATTCCCATGAAAATTTTACACACTGTTCTTCTAAATTATAAAAGTTCCTATACCAAATTCGAAAACAGATCATATTTATCAAAGTTATTTAGTATCTTAGGTGAGATGAATAAGCGATCTTAGAACGCTCCACACAGAGCAGTTCTCATGGTCCGCACACCGCTACAGATGGTATTATGACGCCAGCAGCCGACCACACAACGGCCGGAGCTGGCGGCTTCATTGCCAGCATCCAATACAGCTTGACCTAACGGAATAAAACTTACTGCAAAACTCTGCAGCCGTGTAAATAGCTGCTACATTACACACTATCAGTCATCTGCTATACGATGTTGAATATGAGTCCACTCTATACTTTTCCTTTGTTCTTCGTAAAGCGGTCGTCACCTCGTCATTATACAGAGTGATTCTTATTATCGTTTAAAAACCCACGAAGCGAAGTAGATGACGCTGAGACACGTAATTTAATATGAGACACACGGTGCCGCAAATGTCGGGAAATACCCCAAAAGTGGCTGAAAATATTGAACATGTGGTTTCAACATGTGATGTGTTGAGGCTGTGGGTCTATCACACCTGGTCATTCTGATCCAAGTCAAGTTCTCGTATTCACGTCAGTGTGGCTCCGGGCCGATGTGAGTAATCTTAGCACGTGAGGCTCAGGTTTCGAGTCTTGCGTCTGGCAGGCGGTATCATTTTTGCATTGCGTGAGACAGTTATGAGCTTACATCGAGGGAAGATTCGTTATTTCATTTTCAGGTCTTGCAGTCTTCGCTGGTTAACAGCATAGTGCAGTGCAATAAAATCCTGCCATATTTTGTCATAAGTAAATAAGTATCGCCAACACCGGCAGCTCAGACGAGAATCTGCCAGAGTAGACCATGGCTGTGGCCGAAAGCTTATATGTGTCTTTCAATTGTGTCTGTCTGCAGTTTAACGTGTCGTCCTTACAGAAAATAGCAATCTCTCTTTTCCTATACTATTGGTACACCAGTGATAAATAACATGCTGTGAGAAAGTAATAAATAGGGTCGAAAATTCAAAAATTTTAAGTGCGCTGCCATTCAAAAGGAAAAGATGTACATATTTACTATACAGAAAAACAAAGTTGTCCTTAGCACAAAAAGGGTTCTCAACGGCTCTCCAAAAATTTTTGATCACTTACTCAATGGTATAACGTGCCTCACAGACGAGAAAGTTAAATTTCGAAACAAACTGAAAAAGTTTATGCTTGACAACTTCTGTGTCATAGAAGTATTCCTATTTATGTAATATCTGAAAGGTGATGGATAGGAATTATTAATATACATCTGCATTACAAAACATTTGTGAGTGATCACCATGTAGCTATACTTAATATGAATGTATAACATAAATGTAAAGTAACTCGTTCCTCAATGTTACGATTAATCGTAAGAATGATGCATGGAACATGAAACTAATTGACTAACTAACTATAAAAAATCATAAAACTCAAATGTCACTTAGGGCAACTCAATTTTTGAAACAATAATAACAAAATTCTGAAAGAAACTCTGGTACCAAAACATCAAAATGTCAAACAATAGAGAGAAAAAGGTCTTTAACCTCTGGAACTCGGGAACCATGTCGCAGAAGCTGTGATTCCACTTCTACATCTATACTTCGAAAGACCCTTGATGGTGTGTGGCAGAGCGTACTTTGTGCACCGTTGTCAACTCTAACTTTCCTATTCCAGTGGCGACTGGTGCGTGCAAAGAACAATTGCAGGGAAGACTCCCATCACAGCTCCACTCTCTCTAATTTTACCTTCACGGAGTTTTCACTAAGAGGGTCGAATATATTAGTTGACTCTTCTAGTAAAGTGCGTTCATTGAAATTTAACAGAATGTAACGTTCCTGTCGTTCGTTCGTCGGAGCTTCAGCAGCGTCCCATTTGCGGCCGCTGCCAGAACTCACACTCTTACCAACGTGTGACGCTCGATACAAATCAAGCAACGTACTGCTTGACAGATTACTCGGAAATACCGTCGAACCCTGATTATGTATTTGTCCTGCTTAACTACCAGATCAATCTAAATAAGGATCACCAGCCTCGCTTTTACCGTGCTTTCAGAGTTAAACTTCGCACTATTCCGAAGTAATTAATTAAATGCTTTATACCTTATATTCAATTTTATGAAAGGTACCGAGATACGACCACTGTAATGGAGTGTATTCATCGTTAATAGCTGAATACACCACCTCCATCTGGCTTCTAACAGTTTACTCCATAATCTCCAAAAACAAAAAAACGGGCTTACAGTTAAAAGTCGGTAACGAATTTAATTTATTGGATTCAGCGAAAACTTCTTCCATTCCGTCTCATTCACTGAACATCAGCCTCCAGCTAGCTTCATGGCTCCGCAACTTAATTTCAGGTCTCCGCATATTAGGTGCCTGCACAGTCTCTAAACGCCAACATTAGCACAAGGGAAGTGGAATGGTTCAACTTGAAGCCTGCGCAAGGGCACGCACCCGAATTCATGGCCCACGGGCTGGTACGCACTTCCGGAATGTCTTAGCTTTACGAAGAAATAACTTGGCTTATGGCTGAGGATCATCTTTTCCAGATTTCTGAAATAAACAGCAGAAATAACACCTCCACTTTACGGGGAACACAGCTCCCACATCCCACGAGAGCTGCTGGCTAACTTCATGATTTTGCGAGCTCTAGGCGGTTACACGAAATTATTTCACACTTAGGCCCTTCAGGAAACCCGAATCAATAGACGAATGAAGGCATTTTCAACAGTCATTCCCTACTCCCGCTTATAGCTCTTCTGAAGGTGCTGGGATCCGTCAGAACTTTTAAGATTTTTGCTGATACTGATGGCCGATAACACGGGCTGTCACGGGGAAAAAAACTCGCTCTTAAAATCATCCAATCCAGGAGGATTAGGGAAAAGCCAGCCGAAAAGAAACCCGGTCCCCCTTGCAAGAGGAAAGTGTCCGAGGCGACTATAGCACAATAGCGAACAGGACTAGCACACATGGGCAGCCAATAAATGTTATTTAGCAAACGCGTTCATTGCAGCGTCTGAAACCGGAGATGGATGACCACCTTCATGACGTTTACCAAACGTAAGGGTTTGACTAAACATGCTGTTCTTATATGGATCTTCTCTATTTCTTCTAGCAGCAATATCAAGTGATGGTCCCAGATTGACGACCAAAGCTCACATAACTCTTGTACAAGGGTATTGTAAGCTACGTCTTTCGTGGGTGGATTAGTTCAAATGGTTCAAATGGTTCTGAGCACTATGGGACTCAAAATCTGAGGTCATCAGTCCCCTAGAACTTAGAACTACTTAAACCTAACTAACCTAAGGACATCACACACATCCATGCTCGAGGCAGGATTCCAACCTGCGACCGTAGCAGTCACGCGGTTCCGGACTGAAGTGCCTAGAACTGCACGGCCACCACAGCCGGCGGTGGATTAGTCCTCCTGGAGTTTATTTCAATGAATTTCAGTCTTTCAATTAGTTTTATGTGGTCGTTACATTTTAAATCACTCAGTACGCATCCTCGTAAGTCTTATCCGCTACCCGCACTATGGCGCTTCGGACTGCCCATTCAGCAGGTGCAGTTCATGCGCCCCGTCCTTCCTTGTATTTATATCATAAAGAAGCTGTAATGTTATGAAACTGCTGCTACCAGATTATGATGGATGTCCAGAGATGCGAGAATCCTGTTTTTATCAATTGTAAATTTCATATCTAGGAAATAATTTCATTTACATATTATCAACAATGTTATATTGGCTACTATCTGACCCAAACATAGATCCTACATGCTGTTTCAAAGTCTATGCACGAAACGTCTATGGGCTGCAGAACACGTCATGGGGAACAGCTGTTGTTGGGGACAAAATGTTCGCTGACGCTTTCTGTCGACACTAGGCGTCTTTTATTACTGGTTATGCCACTCAGAGGCGGGAAAGTGTATGAACTCTGCAGCATGCGCGTGCATTGCGTTTTGCTTATAAACAAGTCATCGGCTTCGTGTGAAAGGAGGCAGGCCAAAGAAAATTAAAGTTCCTGAATGCATCCGAAATATCTTCCTCCGCTTACACACACACATCCTAAGATTTCCGTACTGGAAATTATTCTGTCAATTTACTGGTGTAGATAATATGTAGAGCCAGCAAACCTTATTGTAGATCCTACTAGTTCGGTGAAATCTCATCGTCCCAGGGCCGACGAATTCAATGAAAAACGCCTATCGTCGTTCGAAAGCGTCAGCAAACATTTGTGTCTAATAAAAGAAGTTACCGATGACGTGACGTAAGAGCCGTAAACGTTTGACGCAAATATTTTAAAAAACCACATATACGACGGTTGTGTCTGAGCAAGGGGTCTGTGCTTGCAATGGGGAAGCACTGGCTCATCCCGACAGACAAAACGCGCTCTTTCCATCTATCATGAAACCTAAAAGCTGTCGACCGGAGTTGGTACTGATATCAGTGGGCCCCGCTGCGATCCCTACTACAACCAGTTACTCAAGTGAAGTGAACACTTCTCATTCGATAGTACTGTACAGTGGACTGCTCACACAAGAGCTGTTTTTTAAACTCTAGAGCTTGAGATAAAACGTGTCGCGTCTCTGCAGTGTAAAAAATGGAAGAACGAGACCTCTCGTGTGACTTTGAATGAAAAAAAAAATCATTCGTTTCAAGAAGATAGCGGTTCAGCGGTTACTTGTGGATAAGAACTGAGATCTGGAGTGTTGTGCTATAAAGTGTGTTATAAAGTGTGTAATATTACATTTTTATTCTATCTTTCGATACATATCATTTTATTCTCTATGTTGTAGGCTGAGACTATGTCGAGCCCAAGTAAGCAGTTTCAGTATTAAGCTACAACAGCGTTCCGTTCGAACTGTATCGGAGAAAGAACTTTCGTGTTGTACCGGACGAAGCACTTTGCAAAAAAAAAATTGTTTTTTTTCCTTAACCAGCAAAGATAATAAAATCAGCACTTACGAAGTTGAAAATAACATTAAAGAATGCGTAGAAGAAGGCTAACTCCTTGAAATGACAATGAGGGAAGCGCGTGAGAGGTAGTCCGTTCCAAGAAATACGTAAGGTGATAAAGATTTACGGCAAAGAGCTGGCTATGAAACTTATTTTATGAAATAATAAGTTCTTTACTAGAGTGTTCACTTACGAATATGACGGTCATGTTAAAAACTAAGAAAGCGAGCTAATGCCGTTGAGCAGAAGTGAGTTCTTTAATCCGGTATGTAAATGTTCTGAGCAACTGAAAATAAATCATCGTTTCAACTACACAAAAAGATAGCAGATTAAAACGTTTGCCCGCATCTCGTGGTCGTGCGGTAGCGTTCTCGCTTCCCACGCCCGGGTTCCCGGGTTCGATTCCCGGCGGGGTGAGGGATTTTCTCTGCCTCGTGATGGCTGGGTGTTGTGTGCTGTCCTTAGGTTAGTTAGGTTTAATTAGTTCTAAGTTCTAGGCGACTGATGACCTCAGCAGTTGAGTCGCATAGTGCTCAGAGCCATTTGAACCATTTTGAAAACGTTTACCATGATTTTATGGAAAGGCTTTAGGCACTCTTAAGGCTGAGGACAGCTGAATCCGCTTGTCTGCAACGAGCAGCGGGTTTCAGCAAGGAACAAGTTGCCAGATTCGTTGACAGATTAGGTAAGTTGATGGACAAGTTCAAGTTCATAACCATTTACGTTCCAGTTAAAACATTTTTAACAAATATGACCTTTTTTCACATTCCAATTTCATGTCCGATTCAACTCTCCACAAACGAATGAAATGCGAAAGATGGAAAAATTCCAAAAAAGCTACGATTGTATATTGTTACTACGTTGAGTTTTATAATTTTGACAATTAACATATGATACTATTTTTCAGCATGAAGAATGCTCCAATGCAACCTTAAAGAAAAATTTATAAATTCGAAAAAGCATGCGTGCCCGATCCTGTCCCTCCTCCTCTACCTACTACTTGTAAAAAAGGACTGCTGTAAAATAAACTATGAGGATTGAACTGAGCCGGAAAAAGGAAAAAAGTTACCATAATATCTACAGAGCTCAAACTCCAGAGAATGGAAGGCTCGTGGTGTAAAAATTTTTTCAGCCTTCACAAGATTAAGGAAATATGTTGACTCTAACGCAAGACAAGGGGCGTAACCCGGAGACATTTCGCTGCCTAAGGGAGAGTTTGATTAAAAGAAAACTTCTTCTACAAGCCAATTAAACCAGAAACTTTGATTTCGAATGAGTTAGTGGTGGAAGGATGTAAGAAGCCGGTTTGCGACATTCGAATTACACAAGGAGTGATATATGACGCCCTTTTTTAAAATTTACTGTAGTCTTAATTCTTAGATTACATCAAGTCAAGACAGGTAACCCGATGAAACGATGTGTGCCATATATTATTGCTACTGATGAGTATGACCGAATTTTAACGATAATATAGTACGTTATCATTGAGTATTGAAAGAACTAGGAGCCAGAAAATTCGTTTAAAACTCTAGTAGACGGAAATTAATCTTTTTTCTCCCCTGAGTATGTACTCGCTTGGATCTGACCATTATTGCTAACGTTTAATGAAAATTTTACGGCCAGTGATATGACCAGTTTTACTATCAGACAGAATTACCTCGCACAGTGCCGTGCGCCATTAACGGAAAGAAGGAATGAGGGCAGCGAACAGTTTAGTAATTGAATATATAGATCACTATTTTACGACCCTGCCCCCAGTATACCCAGACTATTCATTTCTTGTACTGCCAATAACAGTCCTGTGAAGCAATGTGCCTGTGTCGGTCTACTGAGATCCAACAGTCATCCTGTGCGTTCCTTTTTTGAAGGCAATCGAATAATATTTTATGCATCATGCTGTATGCGCCTTCAGCTTCCTGTGTAGCTACTGTCTGACATAGCAAGTATTAGTTCTGTATAGGAGCACGTAACTATCGTTGTAAGGTTCAGTGTTGACAGGTAAGTGGAGTGCTAGATTAGAGAATGGGCTTTCTCTTTAAATTCTAGGACGTTGAGCAGTATTAGTCTAGGCCATTTAAATTATTATGTAGCAGTTTTCTGCTGGAACTGTTTCTGTGCATAATGTGATTGATGCACTGTCATCTTGAACGATGCCAGCGATGGTAAACAAAAAGAGTGACATCATAGGACGCAAAAAAATCCATGAAAGATCCACCCAGTCTTAGCTTGGCCGAAGTTGCCTGAATTAATTAATATCCCAAATATCACTACTCGTTATCAGTTTTTTAATATTATACTCTCTGATTCGCTTACTACATCTGCGAGTCTTATCCTAAACGCATTCTATACGATTTAATTATTTCCCAATCCTCTTTAAACTCCTAGCACACTTCTGAATGTCATATACACCACAAACATAATCTTCAAAAATCCATCATTCTTCCAGTCGTCACGTAACCGCTTCGATTCTACCAACAAATACCACCTCCTCCTCCACACACTCGAAATCCCATCCTAAAGCAATTCTAAATAACTGCCTTTCAAATGTCAAACGCGACTAATAGGGGCTAGAGTGTCCCCCGAACGACTGCCAGAGTTCGGTTGGGCACCCTGCCTGACCGATGTATTCAGTTGCATTCTTCAAAACATTCTTGTGCACTACATGCACAGCAGCTAGGTGTCTTGTCGACATAGAATCGATGCGTCGGATTAACTACCGTTGTCTTGAAACACATAAAAACTCGAGTGTGATTTCGCATGATTTCCGAAATTCGCCTATAGAAATGACGAGTTCATTTACTTTCTGCACTACAGAAGCTCAAAAAACACACATTTAAAACGCGAAAGAGAGTAGAATTTATGCGATTCATTTCTGGTCCAGCATTTGGAGCGTGTTGCTGCCCTTTCCACACCTGTAGTATTTATTTTAAACTAGATGCTGAGTCAGTTGAACATTAATTTGTATTTTAAAAACTGCAGCTCGTTTCGGCCCCCGAGGTCTTTATCCAGTGGTTATGAGCTAGACGGTCTGTCATTCTGTGTTCTCTCACTACGTCTGACGTATAACTAGGGGTAATGGTCTGGGAGCCGAAATCAGTCTTCTTAAATAAAAACTAAAGGGCAACTCCACTGGTGCTGGCATTTTATTTGAATTTTATAATATTCGATGAAGGCTAACAGGACTTTTCCTTAGTTTGAGAAACCTAGTGTGGAAAAGTAGGTTATCGTCCACAGAAATAAATTTATGGTCAGGTGAACGAGTACTCGTCATGAGTACATGATAGACGTACGGTAAAACAAGAAATAACGCAAAAGGAAGTGACTCCTTGTATTACTATATAGGTACCATTGAGCCAAAGACATGTGTAAACATTCCTCATTTTATACAACCTACACTATACTTCTGCTCATGACCAATGTTACGCAAAACAGATTCACAGGAGCTGATGCCAAACAGGTGCACTCTAACATCTACATCTACATTTTTACTCCCTAACCTACTTTACAATATCTTGTGGAGTGTACTTCCAGTATCTTTATCTGTCCCAAACTTTCCCCTTCCACTCGCGATCGGTACGTAGAAGAATCATTTCTCAGATTCACACGCAGTGGCTGTTTCACCAGTCCTTTGTGCGAGGAAGTAATATGTTACCCGACTCTTCCCGGGACGTTCTCTCTTGGAATTTGGTTAGTAAAAATTCACGGGACGCACTGCGCATCTCTTGTATCGTTGCCACTGGGGTCTGCTATGCATCTACGTAACGCTCTCGCGCCGAATAAACTATTGCGTCACAAAACATTCCACTCTTCTTTGAATATTGTCAATCTCTTCCATTAATCTAACCTGGTAAGGGTCCCAGACTTTCGAGCACTACTCGTGAATCGATCGCTGTTTTGTTTTGTAAGTCACTTCTTTCGCTGATGAATTATTTCCTTAATATTCTCCCAATGAATCTCAGCCTTATATCTGCTTTTACTACAGGTAATTTGCTTCGGATAGTTGCCCCTAGGTACTATTTTACAGTAGTACTGTTTCCTGTGATATGTCGACAGTAGTGTAATCGTAAAGCAGTGGATTCCTTCGCCTATTTATGCGTACCACAGTACTTTATTTGTAATGTCAAATGTGAGCCCCTGCAACACCCAACGATTATCTGCAAGGCTTACTGCAAATTTTTACGTTTTACAAATTGCTAGCTTCCTTTACATAGTCACAAACGGCCATTTGGAGCTCCCGGCGTTATTCACTGTATCACTTTTGTATATTGTAAATACCACCGTTGCTATCACACTTCCTTTTGATACTCCTGAAATTACTTTTACATCTGGTGATTTTATTAAGAGCGACGTGTTGAGTTCCAATTGCTAGGATTTCTTGAATCGAGTCCGGTAGTCGGTAACGTCGTATTTCGATCGCTAAACGACACTTCGGAACCGTGTCAAATGGGTTCCTGAAATATGAAACACGGCATCAACCTCAGAGCTTCATGTACTTCGCTCTGTATGTCATGGACGAAGAGTGAGAGTTGAATTTCACGTCTCTATTTGTGGAATCTATTTTTGTAGAGGAGTTTTTCATTCGCCAAGTAGATCATAATGCATGATCAGAAAATATGTTCTGTAACTGTACAACAGATTAACGTCAGTGATGTAGGCCTGTAATTACGTGCATCAGTTGTACAAATCTTCTTAAAAATGTAATGACACACGGAACTGAGAAAAAACAGTGCCTCACCAGAGCTGTCCCAGTGTTTTACCAGTGTTCAGACTTTCATACCCATGACATCAGGTGACTCTTCACATCTGTCACTGGTGAATACGGACGAGAGTCGTGTGTGGCACAATGAATGTGTGCTGGTAGGAAATAATATTAGGAATTAGTGTTGCATCATCAATGTTGCCATAAGAAATGTAATGCACGATCGTTTGTGTATGGGAGGGAACCGAATTCGGCACTGATCTGTCCAAATTGCCATTCTCGAATCGCCTCAAGCGAGTTAGAATCAACAGAGTAACTGAATATAAGTAGCTATATTCGCTAGGTTCACCTTACCTAGAAAACACCGAATCTAACTACTATAGTCCCCTTTTTTAGGTCTAACTCACTTTTCATTAAAAAACGTGTATTTTATAATAAATTACTTAGGAAATTAATAGAAAGGAATATTTTTCTTATCACATTCTCTCATTACAAAAAAATATATTTTTTCTTACAAAAGCTGAATTTAAGAAAAAAGTTTAATATTTTTTAAAATTAAAGTTACATATAAGAAAAACAATTAATTTATTCTCCCAAAGAATAATTGATACTAAAATTTCTGCCCTCTCACCAAAACTAATATATCTGTCTTCATTATTTGGTAATAAATCTATTTCTTTTTATCATAACCAAGTTATATCACAAAAAGAGATGAACCATATTCTACTAAATTATATAAATAAATTGGTGCAAAACCAGGATGTTTCAACTGAATGTTACAATTATTAGATAATGGATTAATATATTTTCGAGTCATATTATCATGATGACAGACCTTTTTGTTATTTCTTGTATAACGACATCTAAACAATGTACGAATTTTATGTTTATTATGCCTTGATTGTTCTTCTGCTGTTAATGGTCTCATTTCTTCAATTTCAGAATAAATTCTTTCAATTTCTTCGACTTCTTGTTTTATACATTCAATAATTTTTATGTCAATTTCCCTCTATTTACACCAGAATCTTTCTAATGTTCATTAATATATTTTACACAATAACAAAAGCCATATAGTTTACGTTTTTGATATTCAATTGCATGTTAATTTTTTGGATTTGGTTGACAGTTGTCCATGTCCAATAACAAACTTTCAAAATCAGTATATATAACAAATACAGCTATTTGTGTATGTTGATAATTTTTAAAATTTCTGCTTTCAGTGGTTTGTTAACTAAACAATTTGCGAGTCATATCTAATTTTTCTTTACTAGTGAAGTGGAGTAAACACATATGACAAATAAACTTTTTCTTCTTAATTTTAACTGGATGACTCGAAACATGCTGAGATAGACTTTTTGTATAACAATAGTGTGAATTATTTTCACTCTTGAAGTAAAGGAGATTTAAATGTTCTCTCTGTCACATTTCGTAAATTTCAGTGGATATATTTGATATTTCTCATCAAATGAAAAAACATTAATAGATACATTAGTTCTACTCTCAATTTTTGGAATATTATCAACAACTGAAAGAGATTAAAAAATTTTCTAGTTTCTGATCAAGATCAAGACCAAATTTTTATATTTTGTATCTCTTTCAAGCCCACACAAAATATTTTTGATCATTATTTTTTATGTTAATACATGCTTTTTTATTTTATCTGATAATTCAGTGCAATCTTCTCAATGGAAACATATACATTAATTCCTAGTTTTAAAGTAATAAATCCGCTTAGTGACCATCCTGATCCTCATACTTGAAAATTAGAGATTCTTGATAAAATATTTTGTTTACCATTCTTAATTTTTTATTAATTCACTTTCATTTATGATCCTATAGTTTTCTGTTTGAAACTGAAATTCCATAATACTTCTGTTTGTCTACATGCCTCACAAAAACGTTTAAAAGTTACTTTCAATCCATGATTTATTCTTAGCTTCTCTTTCACAATTTTTATAATTTTCGGTTTTACTGCAGTCATGAAATGGTTAGGTTTAGTTGAGATTATATTATTGTCAAAATTTGTAGTTTGTAATCTGTTTGCAAATGCATTATCAGGTAGATAATCTTGAACTGTTCTTTTGTCTCTTAGTTTCTCAAGTAAATTAGTATTAAAAGGAAATAACTTTTTATCATTAGTTCTAATTTTTTGTTTCACAAACATATTGGTAGAACATGGAAATATTTCTTTCAATGCCTTAGTTTCATTATTTTGAAAAATTTCATCATCACTTCCACTTTCATGATAAGGTAATTATTTCCAAACACTTCCACCTTTCACTAGATGACAACTGTTAATAAATCTAATTAGATCACCTTCATTTAATTTACTATAACCCCATAAAATATTTGTTTTAGAATAATCATGAAATTCAACATCTATGAATTTCTCCATCTGGACTCCCTATTTATAAAAAAAAAGAAAATTATGAGATTTGTAAAAAATAACTTTCAAAATTTAACACTTCAGAGGTTTCTTTTTTTAAAAGATATTAAAAAATTAATATAGTATGATTGTTGTATCTTACTTTTATATATTCTAAAGTACATTTTTTATGTATAAAATTATTGTTTACCGTTATGTTATGGACTAGTACAGAATCAATCTAAGTGTTTAATCCCTTGCAAGGTTTAGAATTTTTTTAATTTGGGCCTAGCCCTTAGGCTGCTTCAGCTGCTGCTGTGTCAGTTTCTTGTTTTTCATCCATTTTCAACAATAATAATATTTTTGATTGTTCTTCACTTGGAATTCGTTGTAAACTATTTTTATAATAATACGAAGGCATTTCGAAAAGTAAAGATAAAATGGCTCGCACCCCTTTAATAGAACATTTATTTAGAAAATGTCAGTTACATCTAATTAACCGGATTATTTGTTATTTTTCTACATAATCGTCCCCGTTATCCATACATTTGATAAGTCAGCGCAAAAGCTTTTGTGTCCCACAGTCATAGAAGGTTGTCCGAACCACATTTCAACTTCATCTTTGATCTCTTCATCGTCGTACAATGATTTTCCACCAAGATGTGACTTCAGGTAACGGAAGACATGGAAATCGGTGGGTGCAAGGTCCGGGCTGTATGGCAGATGGTCCAATACGTCCCATTTCAATTGTTTGAGTAGTGCTTTGGTTATGAGTGCTGTGTGAGGTCGAGCGTTGTCATGAAGCAAGCAGACTCCACTTGTCAGCATTCCCCTGCGTTTGTTTTGAATTGCCCTTCGAAGACGTTTCAAAGTCTGGCAATATGCAGCAGCATTAATTGTCGTTCCAGGAGGCACAAAAATCCAACAGAAGAATGCCTTGTCTGTCCCAAAAAACAGAAGCCATGATTTTCTTCGCTGAAATCGATGTTTTGCATTTCTTGGCTTTTGGTGAATTCGAATAGCACCATTGCGTTGATTGTTGCTTCGATTCAGGTGTGCGGTGATAAACCCACGTCTTGTCACCTGTCACAATGTGATGAAGGAACTCATCACCTGCTTCAGCATAACGTGTGAGGAAGTCGAGTGCAAAGCCCATCATTTTCTTTTTGTGTTCTTCCATTAACAGTTCTGAAATCCAGCGTGCACACTGTTTCCTGTAGCCTAACTTGACAGTCACAACATCATAAAGAGTTGTCATTGACACGTCCGGTATGATCTCATGCAATTCTTTCAGTGGGAGACGTCTATTTGCACGAATTGCTTCCTCCGTTCTCCGAAGAAGGGCATCATAGATCACAGATGGCCGATCTGTTCTTTGTTCATCATAAACATTGGTCCTACCTTCAGACAAATGACGACACCATTCCATTACATTTTGTCGATTCATAATGTTCCCATAAACGGAAACAATTTCTTTGTAAACATCGCCGGCCAGAGTGGCCGAGCGGTTCTAGGCGTTACAATCTGGAACCGCGCAACCACTACGGTCGCAGGTTCGAATCCTGCCTCGGGCATGGATGTGTGTGATGTCCTTAGGTTAGTTACATTTAACTAGTTCTAAGTTCTAGGGGACTAATGACCTCAGAAGTTGAGTCCCATAGTGCTCAGAGCCATTTTTTGTGAATATCCGCTGGTCGCTGACGTTTTGCATGAAGAAATCGTATGAAGCATCGCACTTCACATTTGGCGTGATTCTGAATCGGCGTAGCCTTTTTAAACACGACCTACTCCAACCAGGAGCAACGTCCAACTGCCGAATGACCACAAGGAGAAAGCTAACGGTTCAAGGTTAACACCAGTGTTGCCAACTTGCTCGCCAAAACTCTTCGGTTCCTCTGGTGTACGGTGTATCTTTACTTTCCGAAATAACCTTGTATTTAGAAATATTTTTGCACAAACACAATGAATTCATTTACTGTTGTAATTTCTTACATGGTATTCATTTACACATTGGCTATACATCGTTTATAACCATCTTTTGCGGATCTTTGTGTTGTAAAATTATGAATCTACTTCTCAGTATTACAATATTTGCACAACTTTGTTTTGATTGCTTCCATTTATGTAGAAAAACATTTATTAGATTTGTTTACAAACAATTTTTAAAATTTTTCTAGTGTATCTTTTAATATATTTATTACCTCAAGCACTAGTGTTGTACAATTAATACCAAATAAAGATAAAACAACTGTATCAGCTTCAACTAAGTTGTAATGAATTGATTATATCCATAGAAAGTATCATCCTGGAAAAAATACAATAATCCAGTGATGAATCTAAATGCAGAATTCAATCTAGTAGGGAACCCAGGAAATTGTCTAGTTATACCCACTCATGATTTATATGTAAAATTACATTCACGTAATCCAAGCTTACTTCTCACAAAAAATCTATGAAACTCCAATCAGAATTAATAAGTGATCAAATTTATTATTTTTGTACAATGCTTTGACTGATTCATATACATCAACAACTGGTACAACTGGAGTAGATTTTGGTATAGATGATTGTATTGATATCTTTTTACCATATAAATTTTGAAAAGCATCAATATCATCTTGAAACAATTCTAAATGTGAACCATTATAGTATTGTACAGTATTGGCTCATAAACATCTGAATGATATAAGCCAAATGAGTGACCAGTTTCATAAACTAAAACTTGAAATAAATATTTCTCATACTTTGGTGTATTTTCATCAGTTTCCATACACCATATCTCATCTTTATCCATATGTATTTCTACAGGATCATTATTCACATTTGGAAAAAATACATGACTGCAAACATTGCCTTTTCCATCTAGATGCTTTGAACACTGATGACCAGAAATTTCATTTGTATGTATTTACCTTTTACTTGTAATTAAGATATAAAGATTATTAATGTCACAAACCAACTGAATATCAGTACACACTGAAGTGCCAAAGAAACTAATACAGGCATGCATATTCAAATACAGAGGTAGGTAAACAGGTAGAATATGGTGCCTATTTAAGACAACAAGTGCGTGGTGCAGTTGTTAGATTGGTTACTGCTGCAACAATGGCAGGTTATCACGATTTGAGTGAGTTTGAGGGTGGTGTTATAGTTACCGCACGAGTGTTGTGTCACAGCACCTCCAGGGCAGTGATGAAGTGGGAATTTTCCCGTACGACCATTTCACAAATGTACTGTGAGTATCAGGAATCTGGTAAAACAGCAAATCTCTGACACTGCTGCAGCTGGGAAAAGGATCCTGCAAGAATGGGACCAACAGTGACTGAAGAGAACCGTTCAACGTGACAGAAGTGGGACCCTTCCTCAAATTACTGCAGATTTCAATGTTGGGCCATCAACAAGAGTCAGCGAGCAATCTATTCAACGAATCATCTTCGATATGGGCTTTCAGAGCCAAAGGCACAACACAATGCTTTACTCCTCACCTGGGCCTATCAACAGCGACATTGGACTGTTGACGACTGGAAACACGTTGCCTGGTCGGACGAGTCTCGTTGCAAATTGGACTATCAGACCAATTGTGTGATTGGATTGAGGAGTTCCTAGATAACAGGACACAGCATGTTATTCTCAATGAAGAGAAGTCTTCCGAAGTAAGAGTGATTTCAGGTGTGCCGCAGGGGAGTGTCATAGGACCGTTGCTATTCACAATATACATAAATGACCTGGTGGATGACATCGGAAGTTCACTGAGGCTTTTTGCAGATGATGCTGTGGTGTATCGAGAGGTTGTAACAATGGAAAATTGTACTGAAATACAGGAGGATCTGCTGCGAATTGACGCATGGTGCAGGGAATGGCAATTGAATCTCAATGTAGACAAGTGTAATGTGCTGTGAATACACAGAAAGATAGATCCTTTATCATTTAGCTACAAAATAGCAGGTCAGCAACTGGAAGCAGTTAATACCATAAATTATCTGGGAGTACGCATTAGGAGTGATTTAAAATGGAATGATCATATAATGTTGATCGTCGGTAAAGCAGATGTTAGACTGAGATTCATTGGAAGAATCCTAAGGAAATGCAATCCGAAAACAAAGGAAGTAGGTTACAGTACGCTTGTTCGCCCACTGCTTGAATACTGCTCAGCAGTGTGGGATCTGTACCAGATAGGGTTGATACAAGACATAGAGAAGATCCAACGGAGAGCAGCGCGCTTCGTTACAGGATCATTTAGTAATCGCGAAAGCGTTACGGAGATGATAGATAAACTCCAGTGGAAGACTCTGCAGGAGAGACGCTCAGTAGCTCGGTACGGGCTTTTGTCAAAGTTTCGAGAACATACCTTCACCGAAGGGTCAAGCAGTATATTGCTCCCTCCTACGTATATCTCGGGAAGAGACCATGAGGATAAAATCAGAGAGATTAGAGCCCACACAGAAGCATACCGACAATCCTTCTCTCCACGAACAATACGAGACTGGAATAGAAGGGAGAACCGATAGAGGTACTGAAGGTACCCTCCGCCACACACCGCCAGGTGGCTTGCGGAGTATGGATGTAGATGTAGATGAAATTGTATCGAGCTGATGAACGTGTTCGGGTATGGAGACAACCTTATGAATGCATGGATGATGCATGTCAGTAGAGGACTGCTCAAGCTGGTGGAGACTCCATAATGGTGTAATACGAGAGCAGTTGGAGTGGTATGGGTCCCCTGAGACGTCTAGATACGACTCTGACAGGTGACACATACGTAAGCATGATGTCTGCTCACCTACATCCATTCATATCAACTGCGCACTTCGACGCACTTGGGCAATTTCAGCACTACAATGCGACATCGCATTCGTCCAGAATTACTACAGAGTGCATCCAGATACACTCTTCAGAGATTAAACACTTTCGCTGGCCACCGAACTCCCCATCCATGAATATTATTGAGCATATCTGGGATGCCTTCCAACGTGCTGTTCAGAAGAGACCTCCAGCCCCATATACTCTTAGGGATTTATGGAGAGCCCTGTAAGATTCATGGTGTCAATTCCCTCTAGCACTACTTCAGATGTTAGTCGCGTCCATGCCACGTCATGTTGCGCCACTTCTGCGTGCTAGTGAGGGCCCTACATGATATTAGGCGGGTGTACCAGTTTCTTTGGCTTCAGTGTATAATGCAATGTCTACTTCGTTTATCGTTGCCATCGCTCTGCTTTGTATAAACGTCACTAGCACCGTAGCACTGTTGTGAGCTACACGTCCACTAAACAGTTAAATAACGCTCTGTAGGCACATGTTGTTCTCGCTGTTTGTTACCTCCAGCCCCTCTTCCTGTTGCCATTAACTTCCAGTATTGTTGTTAAATGACGGAGAATGTGTGGGATATCCGTAAAAATCATTGGCCCCTTGCGACCTCGCCTTCGCTTTTTTGGGAGATAGGTTAACGAAAGGCGAACCTGCTTTTACAAATTTGTGAACTTAGATAAAACGTTTGACAATTATGATTGCAATACGCTCTTTGAAATTCTAAAGCTTGCAGGGGCAAAACAGAGGAAAGGAAATGATATCTGCGAAAAAAATGGTTCAAATGGCTCTATGCACTATGGGGCTTAACATCTGAGGTCATTAGTCCCCTAGACTTAGAACTACTTAAACCTAACTAACGTAAGGACATCACACATAGCCATGCCCGAGGCTGTACACAAACCAGACAACAATTATAAGAGATCAGGGGCATTAAAGGGAAGCAAATAGTTGACAATGGTGCTAGGCATGGCTGTAGTCCATCCCTGTTGTTATTCAATCTGTTAATTGAGCACACAGTATAGGAAATGAAAGAAAACGTGGAGTAGGAATTGAAGTTCAGGGGGGAAGAAGTAAAAACTTTGAAGTTTGCCGATGAAATTATAATTCTGTAAGAGGCAGCATAGGATCTGGAAGAGCAGTTTAATGGAATGGACAGTGTTTTGAAAGGAGAATATAAGATGAACATTAACAAAATCAAAACAAGAATACTGGAATGTAGTTGAATTAAATAAGGTGATGTGAGGGAATCAGTTTAAGAAACAATTTACTAATAGCAGTAAATGAGATTGTTATTTAGGCAGCAAAATAACTGATGATGGGCGCAGCAGATGGGATATGAAATGCAGACTAGCAGTGACAAGGAAAGCGTTTCTGAAAAAGAGGAATTTGTTATCATCGAATAGAGTTTTAAGTGTTATGATGTCTTTTTGAAGTTATGTGCCTGGAGCCATGCATGCGAGTGAAACAGGGTCGATAAACACTTTAGGCAAGGAGACAATGGGGGTTTTTTAAATGTGATGCGACAGAAAAATACTGAAGGTGGGTACCTCACGATACTTATGAGGATGTAGTGAACAGTATGGGGAGGTGAGATGTTTGTTACACATCTTCACTAAAATGGGGGATTGGTTGACACATTCTGAGACATCAAGACATTACCAGTTTAGTACTGGAGGGAAGTGTAAGGACTAAAAGTCATAGAATGAGACCGAGAGATGAACACAACAAGCAGATTCAGAAGGATTTTGGTTGCAATAGCTACTGGGAGATGAAGAGGCTCGCACAAGATACAGTAGCATGGGGAGCTGCATCAAACCAGTATTCATACTGAAGACCACAGCAGCAACATATAACATTGGCCTTACTTTACTTCGACTGAAGTTTATAACGTCCTTTCAAGAATCTGGTCTTTCAGTTCAGTTGCTCCTTCAAGTCCTCTTTTGCTTCTGACAGAATAACAATGACACTGGAAAACTTGTTTTCCTTTACTGGTTGCTTGATGTTCAGATTAAATAATGTCGGATATAGTCCACTAGCATCCCTCACACCCTTCTCAGCTACTGCTTCATGTTAATGAACTTACAATCTTGTAACTACTGTCTGATTTGTGTAGCTGTTGTAGATAATCATTTACTCCCCGTTTTATGGTCTTGCTGTCTTCAGAATTGGAAAACGTGAATTCAAAAATTTCTGTAAAATCCGCAAATGCTGTAAAGGCATTTTTTCCTATCTTCAATCTATTTTCTGAGATACGACATGGAGTCAGTATTTCTTCACGTACTCCTACATTTCTCCATAACCTAAATTGATAATCACAAAGGCACGTTTTACCAGTTTCTGTATTCTATTGATTCATAATTTCGCAACCATGATTCAGTACTCGAAGCAGAAGCAAAGCTCTGTGTTCTGGCCGTGATTGGCCAATCGTAACCGACAGAGCTCCGTTCCGTCCTTTGCCGACAGCGTCATTGGATGCAGTATGGGGGGGGGGGGGGGGGCATGGGCTCTCCCGCCCGGTGTCGGCTTTCTTCACCGTACCGTGGAGCCAGTATCTCTCACTCAAGTAGCACCTAATTTGGCACCCAACAGTCGTCCCTCCAAACAAACCCCCCTGCCCTCGAATCCGAATCTTCAGCACAGCAGCCAGACACTCTGTCTACTGTGCTAAGAAGTTGAACTACTACCCCTGTCAGCATCTACCTCTATTGGAATTATTGCCTTTTTCTTCATATACGAGTGTATCTTGTAAGTCTCGTATATCTTGTGCACTATTTGAGTTTTGTCTTGGATGTCCTCCCAAAGAGCTCAGAAACCCTGAGCGAATTTCGTTCACTCCAGGGGCCTTGTTTTGACTTAGGTTCTATAACTGTGTTGGCAATCCTTGCCAGACTACTTGATGAAAAGTATCTGGACACCCCTAAAAAGAAAGGTTTCTCATATTAGGTGCATTGTGCTGCCACCTACTGCCAGGTACTCCATATCAGCGACCTCAGTATTCATTAGACATTCAAAGAGCAGAATGGGGCCTCCGCAGGACTCATTAACTTCCATCGTTGTCAGGTGATAAGGTGTCACTTGTACAGGGTGTCCAGAAAAGGACTCCCTGATTTCAAAATTAAATATCTTGAAAACAAAGATCGATGGAGGAATGCAGTAAACGGTATGTTTATTGTGAAAGCTGTAAGAAGTTTATACAGCAGTCTGAAATAATAGTTACAAAAGCTGCTAACAGATGGCGCTGTAATCGCCATACGTAATGCCTAGTATAAATAGTGATCCGAAGTCCAGAGCGATCAGTTCCACTACTGAAACGTGAAAGGAGGTTAGCGTACCGAAGGAAGAGATTAAAACCATGTACTCCATTGAACAACGCGTTTTTCTGGTGCTAGAGTACCACAGGTTAGAAGAGAGTCCTACGGCAACAAGGCGAAATTTTCAAGAACGATTTTATGTTCCAAAAGGACCCGATGCGAAAACCATTCGTACGCTCTTCGCAAAATTTCAACGAACAGGCAGCGTAACTGATGATCTAGTGGGGCATGTTGGCCGCAAGCAAACCGCAGTTACTCCTGAAAATATCGCCACAGTTTCTGGAATTATTCAGCGAAATCCAATGTCATCCGTCCGTAGAATTGCATCTGAGACTGGTTTGAAGCGTTCCAGCACGCAGAAAATACTGAGAAAGAGCCTACACATGTTTCCATTGAAAATTCAACGCACCAGGCCATACCCGTACGAGCTGTGCAACAAAGGGTTGCCTTCGATAATCAGATGCTCACAATGATTGATAGTGAAGGATTTGATGTTGGCTGCATCTGGTTTACAGATGAAGCACACTTCCACCTGAATGGATACGTGAATAAGCAGAACTGGCGATTTTGGGGTTCCGAAAAGCCTTATTGGTGTGAAGCGAAACCCCTGTATTCTCCTAAAGTTACTGTGTGGGCTGCAGTATGCAGCAGAGGCATTGTTGGCCCTTTTTTCATTCGAGAAACGGTCACTGGTGCACGTTACGTTGCAATTTTGGAACAATTTGTCGCCACATAGCAAGCGTTAGAGGATCGACCAGGTACTGAATGGTTTATGCAAGATGGAGCCCGAACACATCGGACCGAACAGGTGTTTCGTTTTCTTGAGAAATACTTCGGGAGTCGAGTCATTGCTTTGGAATATCCCAAATTTACTGGTGCATGCATGGATTGGCCTCCATATTCGCCGCATTTGACTCCCTGTGACTTTTTCTTGTGGGGCACAGTCAAAGACATGGTCTACCCGAATCATCGCGCCACGCTGGACGAGCTTGAATCGGCGATACCAGTGGCATGTGAAGCCATTTCGGTTGAGACACTACGAAATGTGATGGCGAATTTCATTCTTCGTTTGCGCCACCTCTGTAGTGCCAATGGTGAACATTTTGAAAACATTGTGATGTGATTGTTTGCAAAGATCGTTTTCATACGATTATTTCACTTATGTATGCTGATATGAGCTGTACAGCCTACAGCGCCATCTGTTAGCAGCTTTTGCAACTATTATTTCAAACTGCTGTATAAACTTTTTACAGTTTTCGCAATAAACATACTGTTTACTGCATTCCTCTATCGATCTTTGTTTTCGAGATATTTAATTTTGAAATCAGGGAGCCCTATTCTGAACACCCTGCATCATACGTCTGTACGCGTGATTTCCACACTTCTAAACATCGCTAGGTCCACTGTTTCCGATGTGATAGTGAAGTGGAAACGTGAAGGGACATGTACAGCACAAAGTCGTACAGGCCGACTTCATCAGTTGACTGACAGAGACAGCCGACAGTTGAAAAGGGTCGTAGTCTGTTATAAGCAGACATCTATCCAGGCCATTACAAAGGAATTCCAAACTGCATCAGGAGCCACTGCATGTACTATGACGGTTAGGCGGTCCGTGAGAAAACTTGAATTTCATGCTCGAACGGTTCTCATAACCCACACCTCACGCTGGTAAATACCAAACGACGCCTTTCTTCGTGTAAGGAGCGTAAACATTGGACAATTGAACAGTGAAAAACGTTGTGTGGAGTGACGAATCACGGTACACAATGTGGTGATACGATAGCAGGGTGTGGATATGTCGAATGCCCGGTGAACGCTATCTGCCAGCGTGTGTAGTGCCAACAGTAAAATTCGGAGGCGGTGGTGTTATTGTGTGGTCGAGTTTTTGATGGAGGCGGACTGCACCCCTTGTTGTTTTGAGTGACACTGTCACAGCACATGACTACATTGATGTTTTAAGCACCTTCTTGCTTCCCACTGCTGAACAGCAATTCGGGGATGGCGATTGCATCTTTCAAAACGATCGAGCAATTCATAATGCACGGCCTGTGGTGGAGTGGTTATACGACAAAAACATCCCTGTAATGGACTGGCCTGCACAGAGTCCTCACCCGAATTCTGTAGGACACCTTTGGGATGTTCTGGAACGCCGGCTTCGTGCCAGGCCTCACCGACCGACAACGATACCCCTCTTCAGGGCAAAACTGCAAAATAATGGGCAGCCATTCCCCAAGAAACCTTCCAGGACCTGATTGTACGTATGCCTGCGAGAGTGAAGCTGTCATCAAGTCTCAGGGTGGGTCAACACCATAGTGAATTCCAACATTACCGATGGAGGACGCTACGAACTTATAAGTCATTTTCAGCCAGGTGTCCAGATACTTTTGATCACATAGTGTACATTTTACTTCCTTGCTAACTTTCTCCCGGTATGCATTAGTTCGATGGTAAAATTGCGTTCGGAATGAGTATATAAGATAGTGTTCACAGGGGAACATCGAGTAGGCTATCACGGTCTGGCAAAACTCCGAATCTTTCTTTTTTTATGTTGCCTAATACGATCAGCCACCTGATACTGCTAGCCAGATAGCCGACCTTCTTGACGAGTGTGACATTACGTGAGCCTACTCCGGCCATACATCTATGTTTAGCAGATATGAAATGCTTTTTTGGTAATTCGTTACAATATTTTCAGTCAGGTTAATAGCAACAGCCACATAGGTTCAATATAATTACCAACAACATCGCCGGCCGATGTGGCCGAGCGGTTCTAGGCGCATCAGTCCGGAACCGCGCTGCTGCTACGGTCGCAGGTTCGAATCCTGCCTCGGGCATGGATGTGTGTGATGTCCTTAGGTTAGTTAGGTTTAGGTAGTTCTAAGTCTAGGGGACTGATGACCTCAGATGTTTAGTCCCATAGTGCTCAGAGCCATTTGAACCACTTGAACCAACATCATCACTAAGCAGGGCAGATATTTAGCTATTGAACGATGTAATATGTTGCAGTATAGGACTTGTGGAAGAGAGGAAAATGTGAGGATATTTTTTATGTTAGTGGTGGCCACTCTGCGCAGCCTCATCCTACAGGGCGGCAGGGACTACACAGATGCAGTATTTTAAAAAATTGTAAAAATAAGTAAAATATATCTAGACTTAAATTTCCGTAAACGTAATGAAGTTTCAGTGTTAGATAAAGTACACATTGATAGTATTTTCAATTGTTTCGCAATAATAGTGGTTTTTCTCACAGCAAAAAATACGTTAAGTTCACATTCTTACCCGACTTTCGAGTGTAACAGAGGACATATAACTCTTATGTACACACAAATTCATATATTTTAGACAACATAGATAATATTTGTTAGAGGAAAAGAAGAAAGAAAAATATATATTAATAAATAAATATGCTAACGCTCCGTCAAATTCTTCTCTCGGTGTCATATCTCCCATATCATCTATGTTTACTTCCTCTTCCCTCTGTATAATATTGCCACGTAGTTGATTTATCTTATAAAGCCCTTTTAAATTAATATTAGTCCTACATAGTTGCACGAGGTTCAGTCAAAAAGTAATGCCTACTACTTTTTTCTACTTAAATAAAGTTTTAACTAGAAAATTTGAATTTGGTGCTATTCCGCAAAGCTTCTCCTCCAACTGGAGTAATAACTGTCTGCGTTAATAGGTGGCAGTACTGCAGTCGCTTGCAAACCGGCAGACATCGAAGTTCGTACGAGACAGCGTTCCGAGATACAGTTCTTGAATGCAGAAGTGGAACACCCATTCGCATTGATGAAAGACTGAAACACGTGTACAACGATGCAACAGGGAACATCAGCACTATTAGGGAATGGGTTCGTCGCCGTATCGAAGCTGTAGGGCAAACACCGCTGGCTGACGAGACATGGAGCGGCAGGCTGGTGCCTGCAATGACTCCACACAACGTTCAGCGAGACGATGACATCATTCGTGGGACCGCCGGGTGACTGCAGATGATTTGTGTCCCATTACCTTCCTCAGTAACGGCAGTGGGCTGACGATTAGTCAACTACTGAGATACTCAAAGGTTTGTACAACTTGCGTACCAAGAATGTTAATCGATCAGAATAAAGAAGCAAGAAAACCAATTTCCTCCAAACTCTTAGAGAGCTTCGGTTTAGATGGATACGAGTTTCTGGAAAAAACTGTGACTGGAGACAAAATAGGGGTCATTATTTTGAACCACAATCAGAGGCAGTCAATGGACTGGCATCACAGAAACTCAGCTAAGAAGAAAAAGTTCAAAAGGGTGTGATCGGCAAGGAAATTTATGTTTACAGTATTCTGGAATGTGGAAGTTGTAATTATGGTATCCAATACGTCAGAAACCTCAAACCCCTTAAAGCATGTTTTCACCGAGTTCGCCCAACAGATGCTATGACAGACATTCTTCTTTTGCATTACGATGCAAGACCATGCATCAGTCGTCACACCAATGAAGAGAGTGTATGAATTGTATAGAATATCTTGCCTCATTCCCCACGTAGCTCTGATACGGCATCCTCAGACGTCCTGCTAATCGCGCCGCTGAAAGGAGGTCATCGTGAGATTCACTTTCCACCTGTTCGGGCCGCTGAAAGAAGCTCATCGGATTCACTTTTAAGGCGAGGAGGCCGTGTAAACGTCCATTTGTTAATGGCCTCGGAAGCTGGACAGTGCGTTTTACCACACCGGAGTACACGCCCTTGTTGACGTATGGACCAAAACGATGGAAACAGACGGTGATTACATTAAAACGTTGCGCTAACTCACCAAAACTGACTGTCACACTTTTTGCATCTCAAGTGGCCTGAAAGAAAAGAGATGGCCCCAGTTAGAGGGCAAGATAAATATTGATATGCGTTAGGGATCGCATGTTATTGTTCTACCCAGTATCAGACCGTTGGAGGGCACGGACTACGATCCCTACTTGCAGGGAGCCACTGATTTGCTCATTACTAGACGGTGTTCGAAGTAACGAAGCGTTAAACTTTGCAGCAACACGGTGGAGCGTACCTACCGACAAACGTGGTCGCGGGAGAGACGGCAGCGGGTGAACCTTCCTAGAACACTTTGCAGAATATGGGCCGGAGCGGCGGTCCTCAGAGGTGTTGTTAACTGGTCGGCAGCTGACATTAGTGTGCCTATGGCTCGAAAAAGTAGTTCTAGTGCCAACTTGCTTTGTGGTCGAGTGGCTAGCTGTCGCCTGCTGGAGCACAGAGCTTGCCGTTTCCGTTTTACACCAGAGGTTTCCTAACCTGACGCAGCCTCGGCCGTTGGGACTGCGGCCTTTTCTGTGTCAGTGCGCGCCTCAAGACCAAGAGGACGCTCCGTTTGAACTTGAATATTTTTAACGGCCGCCGCCATATTGAAAGGTTTATTATTCCTCTCAAAAAGACAGCAGCTGAAATTTGTTTGCGGATCTGGGTTCCTGTGTCTGTAGGGGATTATTATTATAAGGTTTCTTCCTTTTTCATAATTATTTAGATGCTTTAATTTCCGATTCAGTCTTTAGACACTTCGAAATAAAATTTATGTGCAGATTATGGATAGAGTACTGTTGTTCCTCGTAGGATATTATGTGGAAAATATTCGTTTATGCCCAAAACGCCATCTGCGATAAACTGTACAGTTTCAGAAATACGGAAAGTAAATGATGCCACCATCCCGCGGAACAAAGATGAACAGCAACCACAAGTTGAATGCCGCGTTTCAACAGGACCGCCCACTTTACCTGGACGCGTGTACGCTGTACAGCAAAGGTAGTGCGACCAGCGGTGGCTGCGCTCGGCCCCCTTTCAATTATGCAACCCCGCAGGCGCACTGTCGGGCAAACAAGCCGGTCGGCCGGTCATTAGCGGCTCCGGCCGGTCCCCATTGCGCGGTTTGAGCAGGGCAGCGCGCATGCGCCTCGCACTCCATCACGCCGCTGCAGACACAGACGAGGCGCTTCCAAAAAGCCTCTCCAGTCCTGTCCCTCTGTGGGGCCAGACGCGGTAATTAGGGCCGGTTTGTTACCGGAGACGGTCCGCCGCATCGGTGCGAATTACTGCCGCCGGCGAACGATTCCGATCGGCCGTTACTGCCAGCTGCAGTGGGCACCTCTCTACCACGGACTCAAACGCTGGGAAGCCTCACTGCACAGAGGTGCACATACCGTACTACGGGAACGCTAGCTTCATTGGGGCCCCTGTAAACTCGTTACAATTCGGCGCTGCGTTAGCGGCCTGCCGGGTTACATTCCGCTGCAGTAAATAGAGATCGGTTACTGTCGTTTGCCGGCAGTGCGGAGGCGGTCGTTAAGCGAGCAGCGCGTGCCTGGAAGGCAAGTGGCGAGATACTGCCCCTCTGATACCGCCCCAGGCACTGGAACTCTCTCGTGAATGGTACCTCCAGTAGTGGCGTAACAAGAGCCACTTTGCAAATACTGTATTAACGCAAGTTTGTTTATGGATTACAGTACAGTAGAATTTTAATTGATATCATCTGCGCCATCGTCTGTACTATTTATTATAATATATACAATTATAGTTTTGACTTTTGTCACCAAGTCATTAAGGTGCAGTCAAGTATATACAAATCAGTATTCGTTTCTCGTCGGCCATGCGTTCCTATAGCATTCATCTGATTACGATGTAACCTTGGCCAGTTGTTATACGCACGCCTGCGAAGATTTCCGCGGCGGTAGGGACCACTAAACACCCATAGTGGCTAGGGTGAATAGAGGGTGATGCAGGCGCTTGACTCAGGAACGTCTGGAGCAATTTCATGTTCTGTATGCATGTGACTCATTATTTGTATAATTATTTGCATAAGACACTCACATGGATTAAAATGTCCTAATCATACCCCAATGGGGATTGGTGGGGGCAAGAAGACATTTGATGGAGACCGATATGTTGAATCCTGCCTAGTCGTCGAGTATAGGATGTCTAGGAAAACTGCTTTCTCGGATCGCTAAATTACATTCAGATGAATCGTATTAATGAATTTTATTACGGAATGAACAATGACAGTACTTAACTTGATAATAACACAGAAGCGTCGCAAGCAAAGGGCGACATGCAAATAAGAAATCTCTTGACTATATACAATTCCTAAGTAGCTGGTCTTGAAGTGCCTACCTAATCTTGATGCTGTTGTAGAACTGGGGCGCGACCAGTCGGGAGTCCGCTTATGTTCACATAGATGCCGCTGCTGTCGCGTTGTTGTCCTAGAGAGGGGTCGGTCAGCCATCTCCGATCTATCGCTCACGACTTTCGTGCCGCCACTTGACTTTACACCATAACTCGATATTAGTGTTAAACCCATTGTTTTTGGTTTCACTAGACTTGCCGGTGACAGTCACGATGACGTTTCGCCTCTAGAGTTGGGGCTATTAGTGGTGCAAATGCAACAACGTATTTGATGCGTGTATAGCTGTAGCTGTGGATGAGGTATCTGTCATCTTTTCTCTCAAGAGTCTGAATTACTACAGGTTATCGAAAGATGGAAGAAATGGCCTGAGGAGATTAACAAACTGTCATTCTTCCCTAGCAGATCGCCTGCTGATCATCTGTCCCAGGTGCCGGAGTTTCTTCTGATGCTTCGTCGCCCAGTAAAAAACTGATCAACAAAAAGGAACAGGAGAGAAGCTACAGTTTAATGTTTACTTGACTGACACGAGTAAGCGGAACTTAAAGGATTCACCCTTTGTAAGAACAGTAGAATTTACATAGCACCTTCCGGCGCATCTCCTTCCTAGCAGTGTGGGCATAACTGTACCATATGAAGGCAGACTTTCCCGACAAGAACCAGCAGTGTAATCCTAAACAGAGATCCGCATAATTTGCAGGTCGCTTACCTTGCAGCGCCAGCAACAGTTTATTTTCTGGCAGTTGATTATTTTTCAACGATTCTCTCTACATTTCAAAACAACTCACTACTACAATTAGAAAAATTCAAAATTCTAAACTGATTGAGATATTTGGATCTGAATTTTTGGACCCTAAAAAAATTGTTACTTTAAAATGAACGCACAGTCCAAAACTGTTTCGATGGTTTAAAATAAAAGGATTACTATGGTTTGAAAGAGTATGATAACAAGGTATCTTCAGTTACTTAAAATTTCTTATGCTTGAAGGTTGACAAGCAAATCCAATTACTAATAGCTCACAGCTGCATGAAAGACACCACCGCGACGTAACACGCACGTTGCGAGACTACACTCGTCTTGCGGTATGATTTGAAAGGCTACAGGCGACTGTGAGTTTACGCCCTGACACCAGTCACCTAATTAGTATGCTTTACGCTTGCTTACCCAGGCTATGCGCCTGCTAAATTGATTTTGCCCTTTCACAGTGGTTGTTGTTGTTAGCCTGCGTTAGAGGTTACTTTTGTGTTAGCAGAAGAGCCTACACCGTGTTACGAGTGGAGGCCGAAATGCACGTGTTTTAGCTCACGCAGGCTGGCGTGAGGAGGGAAGAACTATAATGACTTAAGGTCTGGAACATGACAAGGAATGAGAATTCAGAAGGCGGACATAATTAGTTTGATACTTAACTTTAATCCATTAATGATGAACGTCGCTCTCGATGGTACATGAGTCACAATATTATCTGTTCAGAATACTTTCTTGAAGATAGTACTTATAGTAACTGAATAGGGCGACTTGCTAGGTCGTAGCAAATGACGTAGCTGAAGGCTATGCTAAACAGTCATCTCTGCAAATGAGAGCGTATGTAGACAGTGAACCATCGCTAGCAAAGTTGGCTGTACAACTGGGCGAGTGCTAGGGAGTTTCTCTAGAATAGGCCTGCCGTGTGGCGGCGCTCGGTCTGCAATCACTGATAGTGGCGACACGCGGGTCTGACGTATACTAACGGACCGCCGCCGATTTACAGGCTACCACCTAGTAAGTGTGGCGTCTGGCGGTGATACCACAGTTACCACTTTTGTCTGAATCTAAATAAACTTGAATGCTGAAATGATTTAATGAAATGGTAGCCCTCTCATTATCGTAGATAATTAATAACAGATGATTAATGTATCAACTTGGGACCGATCTTTTATAAAAAAAATTATGGCCAAAGTTTATTGATCACAAAGTAGAACAAGAAATACAAGTTAAGCGGGATGAGAAATAGACGCAACAAATACTTAACACTCCACACGGTGAAAACTTGTTGGCAAAGACTAAAGTTCGTCTGATTAATCTAATTATTCTGACTCTAAACTTGGATAACGCAGTCTGAAATTATCTAACGCTGAATAGGCGTTGATTGATTTATTCTTCGCAGAAGTGCAGCTGAGAATAAGTGGTGAGACTGTGATTCTGTTTGCCCTAAAAGGCCAGAGTAACAATACTACACCCCTTTCTCGATGTGTAGCGCTGTCTCAGGTGACAGTAATCGTGCAAACGTCTCTAGAATAGCGATGTGCAATGCCTGTAATACGTTATCATGGGAAAAAATACCCAAAAACGTGGCTGGCGATCTGTTAGATGGATCGCATTTACTCTCTAATGGAGTCCAGAAATCTCAGCAGACTGCAGCGAGCGGTATCCTGGTTCGCCAGTTGTACCATGGACGAGACTGACTGCAGTGCACGCAGGGAGATCAAACGTCAAGACCTTACATGAATAAGATAGCCCTCAGACCAGTGAGTTGTCTGAGATGACTGATATCTAAACTGTCGGAACAGCTAAGTCCTCACCATAGGCTCCCCACTCAAGACCCATGCCAGTGTGAAGTAACACTCAGGGTGAGTGTTCCAAGAGCAACCGATCATAACAAGAGTCAAGATCAGAATCCTCTCCAGAACGGTCTGAATCAAAAGATCGAGTTTCTCCACTCCTCAGTTTGTCAAATCTTGGTAAATCCACAATATCACTCATGCAACCATCTCCAAAAGAGTTTTGTGTCAATCCCAAGACTCCACAAGCTCCATATCTCCCCTTTAACTCGTCTTCTCTACTTTTCAGCCAATCCTAATCAATGATATCCTTCTCTTTTCTGGAGAAGCAGATAATACCTTTATAATTAATTCCCATGCAGAGAAGAGAAGACATCGCACTCCCAACTTGTTCATTGCCACAGCCATTTTTATGCAGTTTGTTTTGAGTTTCTGTTTAGGCTTAAAGTGTACAATACATTTATCACAAAGATCACTATCTGGAGAAGCCGAACATTACAAAGTCTTCGACCAGGTGCCTCGGCTAAACTCAGAGAAGTGCTTTGTGTCCCAATGAAGACCGTTTCAGAGCTGCCATAGACGTTGTGTTCCATTCTAAAGTTGTTTTGAAGACCTTAAGCTTCCAAAAAACTTGGTAACCAGAGGGACAACACCACCTGACAGCTCCCTCGATAATGCCTGGTCCACAGTGAACATGGAAACTCGCAAATTTTTATGACCGCCTTCCCTGTTCACAAAGGGCTTTTATTACACTGTCGAAACATCCTGGCAGGGTGACCTATAGTTCTCTTACACCCCAGCCCCTGCCGTGGCTAGAGAAGCCTAACACGTAGATCCAGGTACGCATTTTTTTCGTCTTTTCCACTGAAAGCATTTTCTGCACATTGGCGTGAGTATATCTTGGGACCAGCGTTCTGTCCCCTGTAGCTGCTTCAAGATCCTCCTTTCTCTAATAGCTGCACATGGCTTCAAGCACTAAACGTCCACTCCAAGATTTACTGTTAAATGTCCAAAGTGCCTGCTTGTTCTCAACTCCAGAAAATACTATTAAGAGGGGACCCACTATAAAGATCCTGCATCCATTATTTTTTAGGATACTTCATCAAGCCAAGCTAAAGTTTTCCAGCCACAAAAACGTGCGATAAGAGTTATATGTGGTGTGAACTCAAGAACATCCTGCAGAGGCCTGTTTAGGGAACTAGGGATACTAACTACTGCTTCCCAATATATTTATTCCTTAATAAAATTTGTCATTAAAAATATATCACTTTTTCAAACCAACAGCTCAGTTTATGGAATCAGTACTAAAATAAGAATAATTTTCACGCTGATTTAAAGTCACTTACTCTTGTACAAGAAGGTGTGCATTATTCAGCAACACACATTTTCAATGACTTACCAGCAGCCATAAGAAGCTTAACAGCCAATTAAATTCAGTTTAATAGAAGCCTAAAGGCTTTGTTGGTGGCCAACTCCTTTTATTCCATTGATGAATTTCTCAGTAGAACCAACTGATTTGTCGGCAATTAGTACCACTCATAACACACCGGAAAATAGAGACAAATACGTACAATGGCACTGCCGCAATTCTATCATCACTAAACAGCAGAAAACAACATACACTCGCCTCTTGGGCAGTGCATGAGATTCGTGGAAACGACAGAAATATTCTCGCAGACCATAGTGATATTATGGAAGACACTACTACGAGAATTATACAGCTGAATTAGATGTGCATGATACGATCGTTCACGACGAACATACTCATACTCCATGGAGCCAGATAAAAATTTGAAAACATTCCCCAAGGAGTCATACCATAAGCTATGTCCGAAAGAACAAACATCACGCTTTCATATAATTGATTCTCCTCGATGGGCAATAAATCCACCACCTCCAGTGCGAATGCAAAATTACATCCAACCTCCTGCGGGAATCTCAAAGTATCGAGCATAGAGGACATGGACAGTAGCTCCCGATAGGTGACGCTACATGGGAATGTGGGTCGGCCGATAGGCATGTCGAGATAGAGTACGCAATTGCGATAAACACTGTGTCCAGGTGGCACAGTGGTTAACGCAACTGTCTAATAAGCTGGAGATTCAAAGCGAAGTAACTTTTTATATAATTGCGAACAAGCTGTGAAACTTCCACATTTGGTCAAATAAGAGACGCCAAATGTACAAAAACAGCAACAGTTATCATTCAGCAATCTTTTTCAGTATTTGATATTGCAAATACATTCTCAAGGACATCACATCAAACTAACGACCTTCTCAGTATCATGATAATGTCATTTACCATGCAAAATACATTGTCTTATCATTTGATTAAAAGTGCTTGGAGACAAACATAGCTACTACGTCCCAGGCGAAGTGTATATTCAACCTGTAGAAATAACAGATTATCATTCTTTTCGGTACAAAGAATCATCATATCTATATTTAACACAAATGAATGAAACAACTGAAGACTTCGTTTTAAAAAAATAACCGTAAATGAAGTGGATAAAACCTTTTTATTACAACTGTCAAACTGCAATACTCATCCATACAAAAATCCTCTGAGCTTACCATATGTGGGGCTGATGGAAACTAACCATCAGCAAAAAATACATGAAAATAAGCGGCGTGAATAAGTTTCTAGTAACAGCAAAAGCCATAATCCTGGCAGTAATACAAAGCAAAAAAATTACTATTTTTGGTGGATAAGTTATTGTCAAGGACAGCAAATACAACATGAACAACATCCTAAGTATCATGATAATGTCATATGACACGTAACATGCAATGTCTTCTCGTTTATGAAAAACAGGTGGAAAACAAAAACGGCATATAACTTTCAGAAAAACATATAATTAATGTATGCTCAACCAATAACAAGATGTTATTGGTCTTACTAATGCAAAGAAACACAATATAAGTAAGTACTACATACTAACAGACAGTAATGCAACAAAATAAAGAATTCATTGTAGAAAAATGCTCATAAATAGAGTGGATAAAAATCTTAACTTACAATTGTCAAACTATGGGTGTATAAATTGTCATATAAAAATCTTTCAGCTTGTTGTTTTTGGAAGAGATGGGCAATATCCAGCAGTGAAAAATAAATAAAAACCTAGCGTGGATAAAGAGCTTGCAGTATCATCACTCATAATCCTGGCAGCAATACAGAGTGAAAAATATGTATCTTGTTACAGCACAGAAACCGTTTCGGTGAAAAATTGATTGCAAGTGTCAATTAACTTTGAAAATGATGTAGGAATATAAATTACATGTCTTAGAACGTCCTCTGTGAATTTTGTTTTTCAGTATGGCCACAAGGAAAAAAAGAGAAAAACATAATAAAGTTGGAGAAAACATACATCCACCAATATTTATTTAAAAAGTATGGAAATGAAAAATATCACCGTCAAGATAAAGCTGTGGCTCAGGGTGAACAGTGCAATGCCGGGTGAAATGAATGACGCAAGTCTCGGCGGCCGAAAACTGGAAGCCGCCCGCAATACGGCCCAAGACTGCGCCTTGTGGATAGCGACCTCCAGCTGCTGTTCAGCAACCGCAATGCCAGTGGAGATATAGTACAGCCAAAAGTCATTACCATACAATAAAGCCGGTATGGACGTTCCCATTGCTGCAGCTGGACCATTGATAGCGACTAAAAAGTGGTAAACACTCAATACAAAGCCTTGCGGGACCCCACACTCCTGAACTTGGGAGGAACAATGGGAGGGACCAACTTGCACGCGGAAGGAACGAAGCGACAGAAAATTTTGAATAAAAATCTGTAGTGGGCCCCTAAGACCCCACCCATAAATCATGGTGAGGATGTGGTGTCACCGTGTGATGTTGTATACCTTCCGCATGTCAAAAAAGATGGCAACCAGATGCTGGCGGTGGACAAAGGCCGTACGGATGGCAGACTCCAGGCAGACCAGATTATCGGTGGCAGAGCGGCCCTTATGGAACCCACCCTGAGACAGAGCCAACTCAACCTCCGGCTCACCATACTCTCGAGCAACTTGCAGGGAACGTTGGTGAGGCTAATGGGGTGGTAGCTGTCCACCTGCAGTGGGTTCTTGCAAGGCTTCAGCACTGGTATGATAATGCTTTCGTACCACTGAGACGGGAACTCACCCTAAACCCAGACTGAAAAGGTCTAGGAGGCGTCACTGGCAGGCCACTGAGAAGTGTTTGAGCATCTGATAGCGGATGTGATATGCCCCAGGAGCCGTATCAGGGCAAGCAGCGAGGGCACTTCAGAATTTCCACTCACTGAATGGAGCATTGTACGATTTGGGGTGATGCATATGGAATGAAAGACTCTGATGTTCCAACCGCTCCTTCAGGGAGCGGAAGGACAGAGGGTAATTCGTAGAAGCAGAACTTTGAACATAACGCTCTGCTAAGAGTTCTGAAATGGTGTCGGATTCAGTACAGATTGCTCCATTCAGGAAAGGCCCAGGTACGCTGACAGTGGTATGATAGCCATAGAGTCGCCTAATCTTTGCCCAAACCTGCAATGGAGAGGCACGGATGCCAATGTTGGAGACGTACCTTTCCCAGCACTCCTTCTTCCGTTGGTGAATAAGGCGTCGGGCTTGGGCACGGAACCACTTAAAGGCAATGAGGTGGTCTAGTGATAGGTGCCACTTATGACGTTGGAGGGCCTGCCTGCGATCTTTAATCGCCTCAGCGATCTATGGACCTCTGCTGAGGGGACCCGGAAGAATGGGGCATTGCAGATTGCGCTGCAGAAACAATGCTGGTGGTTATCGTGTGAACCACTACATCAATGGCGTCATGAGAAAGAGGCTCAATAGTGGCAATGGAGGCGAACGAGTCCCAGTCAGCGTTATTCAAAGTCCATATGGGGAGGCGCCCAGGAGAGTGACGCTGCGGCAGTGACAGAAAGACTGGAAAGTGGTCACTACCACACAAATCGTCATGCACACTCCATTGGACAAACAGTAGAAGGCCAGGGATGCAGATCAAAAGGCTGATGGCTGAGTACGTGCCATGCGCAACACTGAAATGTGTGGAGGCACCATCATTTCAAAAAGAGAAAGATCGAGCTGTGCCAACACGTGCTTAACCACAGTGCCTCGGCCTGTTGCTACCAACCCACCCCATAATGGGTTATGGGCGTGTAAGTCGCCCAGTAACAGAAAAGGGGTGACAGTTGGGCTATCAGTGCAGCCAGTACATGCTGTGGGACATCACCATCCGGTGGAAGATAGAGACTGCAGACAGTAACAGCCTGAGGCGTCCACACCCGCCGGCCGGTGTGGTCGTGCGGTTAAAGGCGCTTCAGTCTGGAACCGAGCGACCGCTACGGTCGCAGGTTCGAATCCTGCCTCGGGCATGGATGTGTGTGATGTTCTTAGGTTAGTTAGGTTTAAGTAGTTCTAAGTTCTAGGCGACTGATGACCTCAGAAGTTAAGTCGCATAGTGCTCAGAGCCATTTGAGCCGTCCACACCCGAAAAGCAATAGCCTGTAAAGGTGTTTGAAGAGGGACACACTCGCTGTAGAGAGAGCTAAGTAATTAGACGCCGACTCCACCCGATACCCCCTCACAAGCTGCCCGATTCTTATAATAACCTCGATAGCCATGGAGGGCAGGGGTTCACATCGCCGGAAACCAAATTTCCTGGAGAGTAACGCAGAAGAAAGCTTCAAGGCTGATTTGTTGCTGGAGCTCAGCAAGAGGGTGGAAAAACCGCTGCAATTACACTAGAGAATGACATTGTCCGTGGCCGAAAAAGGCGTGAAGGGACAGAGGAGGTCATCTAGGACCACTGAAGGAGAGCCTGAATCTAGAACCATTTCGTCTGAGGCAGAGGCGAGATTTAGGTCGTTGGGGGGACGCCAAAATCTGCAAATCGTCCTCAGACACGGATGTGGCACAGAGGCAACCTGAATCTCTCCCTTTGTATCCAGCTTTTTCTTCTTCTTCGGGAAGCTTTGAGATCTGCCGCTCGTGACTCCTTGGGCAACTGACTGTCAACTGTCGCGCTGGAGGATGCCTTAGAAGGTATACTTACAAGGGACCCTCTCCAGACGAGAGAAGCCAGAGGAGGCTGACGTACCTCTGGCGAGGGGGGGGGGGGGGGCGGGTCCGACATCCCCATCAATTTGGGGAGTTTGTCTCCCAAAGGATGTACCTTGGGAACACCAGAAGAAGTAGTGTCCCCCATCACAGACACGGGGGAAGAGTCGGGGCGGATTAACAAACGCAGGGACAGCCGTCGCCAACGGAGCCAATGCAGTCGCAGCATATGAGATAGTCATTGGAACAGGATGAAGTCGTTCATATTTCCTTTGTGGATTTTGATAGGTTAGCCTGTCCAAGGTTTTTATTTCCATGATTCGTTGCTCCTTATGGAAAACAGGGAATTTCGGCGAACAGGGGGAGTGGTGCTTCCCACAGTTGACGCAAGTGGGTTCAAATGGTTCAAATGGCTCTGAGCACTATGGGACTTAACTTCTAAGGTCATCAGTCCCCTAGAACTTAGAACTACTTAAACCTAACTAACCTAAGAACATCACACACATCCATGCCCGAGGCAGGATTCGAACCTGCGACCGTAGCGGTCGCTCGGTTCCGGACTGTAGCGCCTAGAACCGCTCGGCCACCCTGGCCGGCACGCAAGTGGGAGGAGGCACACACGGAGCATCTGGGTGCAGAGGACGACCACAATACCTGCATGTGGCGAAGGAAGTACAATGAGATGTCATGTAAACAAACTTCCAACACTTGAAGCACCGCATAGGGGGAGGGATGTATGGTTTCATGTCACAATGGTAAACCATCACCTTGACTTTTCAGGCAACGAGTCACCCTCAAAGGCGAAGATGAAGGCACCGGTATCAACCCTGTTGTCTTTGGGTCCCCTATGCACGCCCCGGACGAAATGGACATCCCGTCGCTCTAAGTTGGCGCCCTGGACCAAGTTAAGGACTTTTGTGGGGAGTAATCGACACGGGTAAATCACCCAGAGCAGTTAATGACTCTCTAGCAAAGAGTTCTACAGAAGAGAATTTCTCTACCTGCTCTCTTTTCCTCTCCTTGGCAAGCCCTTCTGTTTGGCTGACCAACTCAAATCCTTCAACTCAGCAACTGAATTATTCATTATCCATTTTCATTTCTGTTGCTTGACACACACCGATCACTTTACAAAAGAAAGGCAGAGTTGCCAGAAACATCTGTATCAGTAGCTCAGGTACCGCTTAGATTCTCCTATATGTGCAGAACTACAAGTCCATATCATCAGTTGTCAGGTCAATTCAGTGACGCATTTTTTGAGCAAAAATGTCTGTGGATACAGTCCTATGTGTGTTATCGTATCCGTTTGTGCATACAATGGCAATCAGGGACCCTCCTGCGCAAGTGTTACGTGTGGCTCTAGACGAATTGATGTCTGTCTGTTGCATTAAAAGAATTTTCTGAAAAAGGAAGAAATTACGTATTTCTGATGTCTGATTTATAGGCATAAGTCCATGGTCCAAGGCACAATTCTCTGCTAAATGTTTCGTCACCCACTGCTGGAAACTTCATCAAAGGCATTAACAGCTCAGAAAGCTGTCACAAACTCAAAACAAACTCAACAAGCTCTATGTATCTATCCATGCAATGGTCGATTCGTGACGTCCTCCTGATGTATGTCTGGTGTGAGCTGCATGGCTGGCAAAGCACCGAGGCAAGGGTCTACACGTGCTCCTATCAGATTTGAACACTGCGGTTCCTCCCGGAGGTGCACACTAAAGGTAGACTTACGTTGTTCACATTTGCTCACGTACACTGCAAACTATTGTAGATACTGGATGCGTCACATTAAACAGGAAGTAAAAATGATTGTGTTGATTTGCATTATCTGGAGATAATGTGTGTGGGAGCGCCGAGCTGATTCATTTAGCTGAAGTCCAGTTAATAATGAACAATGGTGGCGCGTGTGTTCTGATTGGACGCTATGCGTCGCGACAGACGACATTGAGCTGTCAATTACTAGCACTCGTCAGTGCTCATCGACTAAGCTATTAATATGTTCCACAACTTAATTGATTAATGATAGAATGAAAGCTTTCACGACGGGTTGATAACCTTTCGGGCTATAAGGTCGTGGTCCATGAAACTTTTCTGTTCCTCAAGTTTCGACCAGAACTGCGCTAGATATTTTCAGGGGCGTTGCTTCTCCGCTGAGTGTTGTCGAGTAACAGGTCAGACATACATACTGCAGGAAAAGGGGCGTGGTTGGAGTTAGTACAGTGTCATCGGAGTTAGTCGTGATAAGCGAAGATGATCTTTGTCAAAGATAACACTTAACTGTCGGTTGCAGTCTTGTCAAAGATACAGACCTGTTTTGCGATTCTGCAGAGCTACTGCCCATATGTTGCTAAGTTTCATGGTCTCTTCTTTTCTATTAAAATTATGCTTATGCTTTCTCTACATAGCCACAGATAAGTTCGGCATGGTAGATAAAAGTTTTGTTTCAGAAAACGTCCCACTTCATGATTTACTGGCTGAATACCATGCTCTACTACAGCCGATTTGTCTATTTTCCCTAGTCGGCAAAGACTTTTGTCTTCCTTTGGCCGTGACGCTTCTCTTGGTTGTTCCAATATAAACGTTACCAAACGTTGATTTGTTAGCCTGAAAAACACGCTTTAACTAAACTTTTGATTAAAACCAGCATATTATTTCATCCAGGACAGCGACAACAAAAGCCAGGCAATATCTTATAGCAGGCGGGATTACACACCACCTACAACATTTAGTTCGAACGATTTACATCTTTAACTGTCACTTTTAATTAACTGTTTATAAATTTTCTTAGTTTTGCCAGTAATTCTAAACTGATTAGAGGTACGTTAATTGTAAATGAATCAGTGGAAAGAGCAGGGAAATTCCTGTAAGACAGGGGTGTCATACGTGTGTGTAATGTACCTAATGAAGGCATAGACATCATTGTTTTGGTTATTGCTTCTGCTATTTTCAATTGTTTAAAATAAATTTGAGGGCAAACTACTGCACTTAGAATGGAGTATTACTTATCAGTTCTGATTAGATTTTTGACACCACATCTAAAGGCTCATTCAGATTTTTAACTGCTTTCGTTTGTGGTAAGGTCTTATGTGACCAAACTGCTGAGGTCATCGGTCCCTAAGCCTACACACTATTTAATCTAACTTGAACTAACTGACGCTAAGGACGACACAAACACCCATGCCGAGGGAGGATTCGAACCTTCGACGGGGTGAGCCGCGCCGACCGTGACAAGACACCCCCAGACCGCGCGGCTACCCCGCGGTATATCAAAGGTTGCAAGAGAGGCTGATGATCGTATGTAGACATTAAGTGACGTAGAGGCTTCGATTTTCAAGGGAACGAGTCCGCCAACAGCTTAAAGGTGCGGCAGCCATCATTCTCTTTCTCATTGAGGATGGACTGGTACAGGCAAAACTTATACTACTTGGGGCAGTGATTCAGCCGCATCCTTTCCCGTCGTCAGTTGCGACGCGTTGAAATACTTCAGATCACTTTAGTGGTGATTTAGAGATATTCTGTATTGATCAGGAGTGTTCTGTTTCTGTTGGTTTTCAGGAGAATTTAAATTTTTGCGAGTGAAATCCATTTGGACTTAAAGTTATTTGCACTGAATGTTATTTTTCACTTAGTTGGCCAGTGAGATCTTTGATTACTTTCGTCACTGATCGGCACTTAAGATTACTGCATCAAGTGTCGTGTGGACTACTATTTATATGAGTCCTTGTGGAGTCTGTCGTCGATTAAGTTCAGTTGTGAACGCCGCCAGTGTTTTGTAGCTGTTATATTTATTTGAAGAGCTTGCAAACAACTATATTCGTGGTTCGGTCTTAACTAGCAGAGTAAAACTGTGTGCCACACCGGGACTCCAAACTGGGACCTTTGTCTTTCGCGGGTAAATTCTGCTTGCACCTCATACGGAAGTTCACCTGCAAAAGTTGCAGGACTACTACTACTGAAAGAAAGAATGTTACAAAGACATCACTTGCACACAGCCTAGGGGGATTGTTTCTAGAATGAATTGTCATTCTGCAGCGGAGTGTGCACTTATTTGAAACTTCCTGGCAGAATAAAGCTGTATACCTGGCATCAACGGGATCATGGGACCTTTGCCTTTCGCGGGAAAGTGCTGTCAACCGGAAGGTAGTAGATGAGGTACTGGTAGAAGTAAAGCTGTAAGGAGGGGGTTTTGGGTCGTGCTCAGTTAGCAGAATGCTTGCCAACGAAAGGCAAAGATCCTAGTTTCGAAACCCGCCCGGAACACAGTTTTAATCAGTCAGAAAGTTTCATTATCAGCGCACACTGCTCCAGTAGAGTGATTAATTCTGAAACCAATGAACTTCATTCGTTAAACATTACTGCCTCTAGCTGGGATATATTATTTACATTTGCTGCACCTACGATGAAACTAACGTTATTTCAAATCTGATTAGTACATCAAAGAAAATTTTGTTGTTTTTATTTCTTTATAAGCGATAGTAGCTCAAGTCAAATAATGACCCCCTAAGACAAAGTATTACAAACTGTCACTTGCAACTGTGGCATAATTTTCGAAAATCCGTATTTAGTTCCGCCTACTCTTGTTCCTAATGTCGCCTAGCTTGCTACATACTAGTCAGAACATGTTGGTGGCACCCATTTTGTACGTGTACACAGAGTAATCTGACTGGCTCTTAAGCGACTAAAAACATTCCCTTTCTTTCTTTCCCATCTTTCTGCCGAGTTTTATTGGCAACTTTCTATTTCTCAACAGACTGTATTGCTGATGCACAAACAATATGTTTTGTCTTATTTTTACAATCATCAAATGATTCAGTTTTTTCTTGCAGAGCAGGTCAGTAGAGCGCTCATCACACCTTTCCGTTTGAGAGTTGGTTTTTGTTATTTTGGTACTGGCCTTATGTCCTTGAGTGACATGGTAACGAATGCACTATGAGATTACAAGGAACATTCTGGGGATGGCTCAACATTTTCGTAATAGAAAAAGAAAGCAATTGACACTCTTAAGCATTAACAGCCACATAATCTGCGAGTATCTCTAGTACTGACACTAATCGACGTTGAGCAAGATTGGTGAGCAATATTAACAAGTCGTTACATTTACCGAAAACACGTAAGTTAAAGAAACATTTTTTGAGTAGAATATTATACTGTTGAATATTCCATTTAAAGTCCAGTGGAATAATACGGATAGAAAGGCAAGAAGATCGCAGTTACCTGGTTGTCGCCGAGCCGTAAGTGGTCCGAAAATAGGAAATGGTAAAAGCCTGGTAATTTTCATCACCGTCTTGTACTGGCAAGAGCAGTGGTACCCCAGACCTTGGGGTTGGCCATAAAAAATCTGGAGTAATGCGAATATTGTCTTCAGAACAGGTGTGGATGATAATGGGACAGTGAGCAGTATTTACCACTCTCACCCTTCATTTCCAACCTGCCAGAAAGTTACTGTAGATAAGCGAAGTCTTCGTGTCTGTTTTCGTGTTTGAAATGTCCGATGACTGCCTCGCAAAGTCAAGCAAATGAAACTCATTTCCTTTTATATTGCCTAAAAAAATTATTCACGTGCCCTGAATGAGCCGAACGGAACCAGTCGTAAATATAGTGCCGTTCTGAAGGTGTCAACACAAAAATGTGTGACAACAGAATTTTGAATCATCCTTTCGATATACTCTTCAATCTTATTTCAACAAATTAGTTCCGACCTCTCAGAAGTACTCCATTGCCCTCCTTATTGTCTCGTCATCGAAATATTATTTAGAGTGATATTCTTCATTCAATGTGAGATAATTTACTGTGTGGTTTCTATGAACTCTTGAGATACTGTTAAGTAGGGTAATCAGTACCAGTTGCATTGTTATAATATCTTATATTACAGGTTACAGACATATCTTTCCGACAATGATAACAGATTTCGTTCAATTACAAACACAAATTGCAGTTACTATTGAACGGAACAGAGCCTGTAACTGAAAGAAACCGTTTGTAGTCGTGTAAAATGTGCGACAGTGATACTATGTGATGCACTGCCTAAACTCCTACGAGCTTCAATTGGGATCCTTCATTTCAGTCCTTCTTATCGGTATACGGCAGACCGCCACAGTCCTTTGCCTCAAGTGAATAATTGACTTTACGCCTTGACACTGGCGGTACAGTCGGTCGGTCTCAGGCGCGGTTCGATCGACAGAGTTCAGTGTAATCCTGCCCCACTGAAGACAGCGCATGCGCCAGTGTTCTCTCCATGCATTTACAATGACTCGTCTTCTGTCACCGGTATTGATGTCTAACTTGCTTGTCAATGATTTGCGCAACCACCAAGAATCAGCTTTCCTGTCGGTCTACAAGTAATTTCCAGTATAATTCATAATTTTATGGCTTCCACTTCTAGTTCGTTGAAAATAGAAACTCGTATGGTCCACAGCTGGTTTCACTTGAGAGAAGAATTACAGACGTTCCTAAACGCTACTATAATTTATATTTACTCGGCTTTTTCAAGTCTCCTCGTGTTGCAGCAGATTCTTTGGGCACCATTTCCGACTCACTGGTTGGGCTACAAACCTTGCATCTACAAAAAGTTGTCAAATACTTCTTCAATAATAATGAACAAAAAATGTAATAAAATTCACAAATTTTTCCTCAGCAATTAAGTACCTAATTATTCAATCTATATTTCTTACCTGTTCCTAATCCTCTAATTATATACTTCTCTAACCTCCTCAATTTTTAAATGGGCCTCCTACATTTCGCAAAGCTTCCTTCCAAAATTTCTTATTTTAATATACACTTAATACAGGCGTCTAGAATTTCTGTGGTGAGATAGCGAACTTTTCTTCTGGCAGTCCTATCCTCGTGTGAAATTCGTTTACTGTTCGTTCCGCGACATTCTAGCCATTATTTTCATACAGGCTTAAGCTCTTTACGCTTTTAAATTGTTTTGATTCTTATGATACTTATAAACGAGCGTAGTTGAAGAAGCTAAGCTGCCTGCTGAGGAAAATATTATGCCTTTGTTCTAGCTTTTGATCCCGTCGGAAACATACCTTCAGAAATTCGATTCTGAGATCCGTAAGTTCAAGTGTCCCACAAACAAATTCTCTCACTCGCAAGGAAATTTTTTGGAAAGGTTTAAATTTCTTTTTAAGGGCTCTTGTGGCATGCATTTCAGAAGGGATTTTGAACGGTTTAATCTGATGTTTGTGCTTATCTATGACGCTTAACATTGTGTAACATGTTTACTCAATCATTATACTGAATTTACCAGAGTCCTGGACTTCGCAAATTTATGATCTTGAACCATTCCGCTACGGTCGCAGGTTCGAATCCTGCCTCGGGCATGGAGGTGTGTGATGTCCTTAGGTTAGTTAGGTTTAAGTAGTTCTAAGTTCTAGGGGACAGATGACCTCAGATGTTAAGTCCCATAGTTCTCAGAGTCATATGAACCAATTGATTACTTAAGAAAAGCCTGGTCTTTCACTAATATAGGATTCTATATGGGCTACGACATGTAAACAAGCAGTGCTTGCAATCACTTTCCGTAGAAATTTTTCAACAATTCAAGTAAGGTGACATAAATGCAGTACTTTGAGGCATTGGCGGCAAAAATGGCGTTATCGAAAACTCGTGTTTCAACCACACAAGCTCTACGTTTTCAGGTTATTAGGCGTGAAGGTCACAAATGACAAACACGTCTGTCCTGCACAATATGAGCCATTAAGGCTCAATTTATCATGAATTGAGGCAGTATGGTGTAATGTTTGCAGTCAATGCTGTAATTCAAATCTCAATAACGTTACTTCCGAGTATTTCTACCTTTCCTTGCGCTTTGCCATGTCTATAATTTAATGTTTCTAGTCATATCGTGTAATTAATGGCTCATATTGATTATTTAGGGGTATATTTCAGGTCAAAAATAGTTGATGGACATTCAGGTTCAGTTACAAAAGGAATGGCACACTTACAGCCTTGCAGTCGGTTCCGCAAATGAATTTATGACATTGGTAATTAAAACCGTTTGAGTGAAGTTTCTTCAAAGCACACTTGGCTCTCACCCACTAAAACGTTTTAATATTATTCTGCTTTCTCTTGTAGTGTTTTATCTCTTTCCTTACATACAATGTTTCATAAATCAACGTGCCGAGACGCTGCCTAGGGTTCCTTGCCATGTTCCCTTGTACGAGTTCAGATGCTGTTAATGTGTTCGCTTGTTGGCTGTATATTTCATATTTATTTGGGAATTTCTTAGGGCGAAATGTGTGATATACTCGTAACTTCCTGGACAGGAATGTGTTGGTAAATTACAGATTTTGTGTACCACATGGTGGCTAGTAAGTCCGAAGTTGTTTCGCTTATCAGGTAGTAATTAATGAGAACAGAATCTGTGTAGCTTTTACAGGATAAGAGCGCTGTCTCGTGTTATCGGAAGTTAATGTTATTTGAGTCGGGTTCAACTTATTTTTATTTTATGAATAGTAGGAAATCTACGTCTTTGTGGCGAGTATTCATACAATTCAACAGATTCAGAAGAGTAGCCCTATAATACTATCTGTTCAGTTTGTATCGTGTAGTTTCTGTTTTTAATTAGACTTTTTGAATAGACAGTCAAAGTGAAAATAGATTTCGTGGGTTTTGGTTAGAGAATTGTTGTCCAGGGGTGTAGACTCGAGCATTAAGTTTAAAATATTTAGAATATATGTCTAACATTCTGCGTGGTGTCTGTTTGTTCTATATCGTGTATCCCTACCACTTTCGCGCAACGACGCTCTGAGCGTGTTTTTTAGGGAACTGACCAGTTTGAACCTGGGACCTGTTGCTGGTAAGGAGACGTCAGACCACACATGACATGTAGAGTTCAGAAGAGTTCAGTGAGACTAGCGATGATATAACCAAATACTTAATGATTTCAGCGTCAGCTCCACTGCACTCCCTGTAAAAGAATCTTAATACTAACTAAATTTAGTGGAAGGGTTCAAGGCTTTCCTACTTTAGTTAACTGGTAAAATAACATCGAAAAAGCAGTTACGTTTACCATTGGAAATTGTATTCTAGTCAGAAAACATTGTTTATATATTGCATTATTGATAAAAGGAGATGTTTTAATACAGGATGGTAAAAACCAACTGCGTTCAACAAAAATGTGAACGAATATTCCCTGAATGGGTTTCCAAGTTCTACAATGGATCGAAGAATGACCTATGCCATATCACATCTATAATCTAGGTTTAAATTAAGTTTCACGAAAGAGAAAACTATCAAAATGGTCTACAGTGACCCTAAATTATCTTTAATTACTCATCTAACTTGTCGTAAATTACAGTGGCTGATATGGCTTCTCAATAACTATATAACAGAAAAATCATCGCGTTTCAGATTTTTACTTCAAGTGGCAAATGTGAACAGCATGAGCTTTAATTGACGATCGACACTAGTATTATGCAAAAAGGGGATGTAACAGATGAGACTTCTGCAGTTCTGAGTGACGCCTTATGCGCTCAAAAATGCGGCATCGTGTGCGTTCATTACCTTGTCAGTGTTCGTCAGAGGGTGGCGGCCGGCGCAGCTCCATACAGCTTGCCGTCTCAGAAGCAACTATCGCCTAACTTCTCCTTACTACAATTTACCCAAGTTGGTTTAAAAAACTATCTGGCTGTGTTTTCATCTGACCAATCAAGGTCTCAATGTCAACTTTAAGCTCCGCCTACAAAAATTCTGTCTATCCAATGAGAAACGTTATACTTTTCGTGATGGGGCAATGTTTTTAAAGTTTGCAACGTAACAGAGACGTGAAAAAGTCTCACGCTAAAACTTGCGGCTGGGGTGTGGTCCTAGCGGTTAGCTGGCAACGTGGGTGTCCGTCCCTTATCGTAAGCCCTTGCAGCTTAACACGGTTCTGCTCTCAGTTTCTGTTCTCGTTTCTCCCCTCGGAACTGCGTCTGTCTCACGGTAGGAAGGTATGACATGCATTTAGGCATTCTTGTGTTAGTCTGTGGTATTCCATTCGCTCACTCGTTACTCGTATTACTTTGGTTAATTTAATGTCACGATTTATTCGGAGCTATGTGACATACTACTGGATTTGCTTATCATGTCAGGGTTTTCATGGAAGGTGTTGCATTTGCCTGACACCTTACATATGTATTGCTGTACGTGAGTGATGAACTTGAATTTTACTGTTCTTATGTTTTATTAGCCTCTACTGAAGACACGTTCCGCACTTGTTCATCACGTACTGCCTACGTCCGCGGACCTTCCGTTTGAATATTAAACTGTTGTGCCCAGAGAGTAAGTTCAATTACTGTAAATGATGCGGAAGCCTTGATAAAAGCGGTAGTCCATCATCGCTTTTTCAGATTATGTTCCGGTACGAAGCAAGCTGCGGTCAACGTCACCGTTGAGTGCTGCTAGTTTGAAGTTTGGTTGAATACGCAAAAATCTGAATTTTTTAAAAAAATACTAGTAAATTAAATGCCGATTAAATATTCATTATAGTCATACGTATCTTCATTAACAGTTTGTTGCGTTTGTTCAATCTTTATCAGTTCGTTGCGTTTGTATACTCAACATTACTCACATGTGTAAAATAATCAGGCTTATTTAAATGTGCTTCTGTAGTCCTCTTCAGTCAAATATACTGCTCTATTCAACAATTCAGATGTGAATAAATATCAACTTCAATCCGTTGCCTCTACAATCTCGAGACCTTTCAACGTTAAATTTCTGTTCACTGCTGTTATCGTTACAACCGATTTTTCTGTGGAATTTTCTGGGTAAGGATTGGCTATTAAATCAACTATACTACCATTGTTGTATTGTCACTAATTGCTTATGCTACTAAACATCACTACAGAACCAGCACTGGAGTCAGGCAGTCAACATGTAGTACTGTAAGATACCATGTTTTAAGATATGGCTTGTAAACGTCATGTAATTGTAACTTTTTCTGATGCAGGGAGAGCGTGAATGAATCTTTTTTTCAACAAATACATTTGTAAATCGTATGCTAAAACAACCATTGAAATGAGAACATGTAATTACATTTTAAACATTGGCGCTTTCTCAGATAACAGTTTTTACAACAAATGCATGAATTGTATGCCTCCAGTGGAAACTTTTGATGTCTGGAAGAAAAAACGGTCTCATCCTCAAAAGCTCCGCGGGTGGACTCAAAAATTATTACGACCAGCTCTTCAGAGGCGTCGACTGCAACGTCCACGCCAGTGATAAACAGCTGCTCCGTGGCTGTAGCTCCTGAACGGTGATTTTCCAACCTATGGTTATTTGACAATTTATTCTCAATATGACGCTACCCATTCTGATCTTATCTTATTACTTTTTTTTTGCATTCTGTATTTATGTTAGCGTCAAGTTTCCTGTAATACCTTTCTCATAACTTTTCGATCACATTTCAATGAATATTATATTTAATTGCTCAAAACGAGCTATCGACGTATAACGTTTAATGTCCTGTTGTATGATTTGTGAGGATTAAGTTACATTACATTGAGAACAGATCTCTGACGTTTGAATATACCTGTACCAAAATATCCGGAACGCCGCTCTATTGGTGTTTCCAATAATATTTCTACTAAACGTTAAATATTAGCTTAATTTATTTGCTTTATTACTTTTAGAGTTTTGATGTATTTCTGTTCTGAACGTTTCCCCACGATCCACGTGACTGGACAATCGCTAAGGCGATGTCCAGAATATGTGGGTCATTCTACTTCGATCGCTGTTAATCCCTTAGTCATGCAGCAGCGACACAGCCTGTAAAGTATGCAACCCACGTGGCGTCACCGCTGACCGGCTGGTATTCCCAGTGCACGCAGGCACCACTCGTAAACCGACGCAACCAGTCACCTACACGGCATCGATCATACAGGTGACTTTTACGTCGACATCTTTTCAGAGACTGCATAAGGAGTCGTCAGGAACTATCATGACCCGGCCTATAACAGCTGTATCAACAAACCTGCGGATTTACCATAAAAGCCAGAGCCCCCATACGACTGGACGAACTAAACAAGATTACTGTTACTCTACACCATACAAAGTACTTTATTATTCTATCCCGGTAAAAAAATGTATATGTTACTTATACTCGGTGCAAGCATTTTCATTTAACGTCATTAAGTTTGCCTCAGCGTAAAAATGTGGCTACGTATCTATGAAAACAGCTTCACGTACGGTCTTCTGGCAGCTAAGTAGATCCCGTTCCACACCTTCCAGTACCAACTGAATCCTTGATGGATTCATGGTATTTTGTTTCCGTCATTATTTTCTGACAGCAACCAATCGGCCACTGTTATGTCAACACTTTCTTAATAATTACGACAGCAAGGAGAAATGCTCTCTGGCCTACGTACAGAATGCGTTGTTATTAGGGTAGTTTTATCCGCCTGGGTAGCTGAGTGGGCACCGGCACTGTAGCTCAGCGTGTTCGGTCAGAGGGTTAGCTGCCCTCTGTAATAATAAAAAAAAACTGAATGGCTAGATCAACTTTGAACTTGAGCGGGTGTCAGGGGAGGTCTACCCCGAACAAATGTAACGAACGAAATGATATTGTGGTCAGCGCGGCCGAAAACTGTGCACAGGGGTCCGGGTTTGATTCCCGCCTGGGTCGGAGATTTTCTCCACTCGGTGACTGGATTTTGTGTTGTGTCCATCATCATATCATTCCCCCATGGACACGTAAGCGGTCGAAGTGGCATCAACTCGAAAGACTTGCCCTAGGCTGCCGGTCTACCTGACGGGAGGCCCTCGCCACACGACATTTCATTTCATTTTCAGTGTAGTTTTGGTATAAATAATGAAAACTGCACCAGTTACTTATGTTTGATGCTAGCACAATTTGTTTCGTGAATTTATTCTCATTTTCAACTATATTTTTACAGGAATGTGATTGCTGATGTTTGCAAACGTAATTTTCTGCATCTCATGCGTCTCTTTGCGGTTATAAGTTATTGTGCCTCCTACTTTATACAAAATGCCATATATACACAAATTATCACTTATGCTGTTTGTTTACCGTGAAAATGAAAGACGTTTTATTTGCAATGTTAGCTACACCTTCCAGAATCGCTCACACATAGCCTACAGCTCGTTCACTGTGCCAAAATGGTGTCTGCCTAGAAAGCGGTTCCGTGAGTGGAAATGAAACTCAGGGGAGGCCAACTACGGGCTGTTCTGTGGGTGATCAAACACTTCCCATCGAAAACACTGCATGAGATCTTCAATGTCCATACAGAATGCAGCCGAAAATTGTCATGAAGTGGGAAACGCATTACCGTTAGGTGAAGTGGGCTGCATGACATCAGGCAAAATCTCTCAGCAGGCCCTCATAATTGGCGGAAGACAGTATTTTCTAGGCTCTTTGCGTGTTCATTGTGCGCTCAGAGCTGAAAAGAGCGACATCTCGCAATAGACGAGCATACTAGAGACTGCCAAACACATCTGTGCAAAGCGTCTTCGGAATTCACTGTATTTCCATTTCGCGCCCAATCGGAAATTGCGTTCCGAATAGACCTCGTACATATGTCCATGAGATGTAAAATGACGATTACCCCGTATCCTAACGATCACCTGGCGTCATTAATGGGCCGAGCATAATGTAGCATCGAAATCAGTTGCGAATAAAATATGACCTATCCATACGGCTGAAGGTCTAGTCCTACTACATAAAAACTACTAGTTTTTTGCGGTGTATTTCCTCCGAAATTATTGAGGAGCAGCAGCATTTCGATTAGGAGCAAAGTTAACCCCAATACCAGGAAATATGTAGTAAAGGAATCTATGAATTTGTGCTACCTTGCAAACAAAGTAACTATGATAGACGACGAAAGGATGTCATAAGCAGACAAGTCAGTAAACAAAACAAGGATAATAATATTAAATTAGGCAGTTATTTAAGAATCAACTTTCGGAGAACGATCCTCTGGAACAAATATGGGCTGTGGGAAAACAGGAAAAGGAGAAACTTGAAGGGTGTGGGATGTGGTGTAAGAAAAAGATGCTGGAAACTAACTCATAGACGGCACTTAAATGTCGAAAAAATTAGTTTGTTGATAACAATAACTAGAAGAAGGTACTGGATGACAGGACGTTTCATAAGATGTCAGAGCAAACTTTCATAGCAATAGAGGGAACTGCAGACTGCAAAAATTTTAAGAGTAGACGAAGTTCGGAGTTTACGCAACAAATACTTCAGGACAGTGACGTTCCGATGCCAGTCTTAGAATGACATGGTGAAGGAAATCCATTCCGGAAACCGCGGTCTGGTCCACCTGGCCCCTTACGCGACAGCAGCTCTCCTAGTGCACAAAATCAGAACTATAACCCATGACATTAATGTTTATGGGATAACGCTCCGATATGAATGGAACCCCTTGCCTGACACGCCACACCAACAAATTTAGCCTCAAAACACGCGAGTTTGAGAGTACATTGGTATTATGTTCACCCGGAATTTCTTCCGCAAGCCGGATCGTAATCAATCACGAGCTGGGTGCGGCCCGTTGGCAGCTGGTTGTCTCTCGTGATTTATGTGAATGTGGCTGCTTCATATTTCACAGCTGCGAAATTGGAAGTCCCGAAACTGCAACAGAAATAGTCGATTAAAGCTTCAAAAATTAGCTGTGGCTATGAAAATATGAAACGAAAGCACTTATTATGATATTGTTTTCCTTTCTCGCGTTATTCATGACAACTATCTTCCTCTGTTCCTCCATTTTTGGATTTCTGTGTCATGCTATTCGTTAGTTCTAAGGTATATTCACAGTCATCATTTAACTTCTGAAATGCAATCCATTGTCAATTCAGTATTCGCCTAACGGAATTTTCCTTCACTTACGCCGCTACTTCTCTTGTTGTAAACTCGTAACAGTACACTAAGTGAAAGATATCTACTACCACATAGAATTTCAGTAGCTCACCCAATGGTCAACGAACAATTCTAGTTTCAAGAGTGGGTGGTGAACGCTCATAGACTATTTAGGCGACCACACGGTACACGTTTATCAGACTGACCTGAAACTACATAACTAAAAATGGTTCAAATGGCTCTGAGCACTATGGGACTTAACATCTATGGTCATCAGTCCCCTAGAACTTACAACTACTTAAACCTAACTAACCTAAGGACATCACACAACACCCAGTCATCACGAGGCAGAGAAAATCCCTAACCCCGCCGGGAATCGAACCCGGGAACCCGGGCGCGGGAAGCAAAAACTACATAACTCTCTTAGCTGTAGTTGTCTGCCCCAGACGGAGTGCAAACCGCGCAGAGGTTCACGAAAGTCGAAACGCGTGGTCAAATAACTACGTCAACCATATCTACGGCAGTCGAAAATGAGTGGGATATATTACGAAGTAGATTGAGGCGTCACTAGGTCCAATGCGACTTAACGTGTTGGAAAGAGGGCTATAAAAATATTCCTAATTCTCCTTGAAAAGCTTTAGTAACAAAAGATGAGAAAACGCAAATTAAAATTTCACTTTTAAGTGGGGCAAACGCGCATCTCTAGCATAAAATCTCTTGAGAAATTTACATTCCTTGGCCCTTCCTGTCGGTGTGTCTTAGAGCTTCCGACAAGCAGTTTCAAGACATTTTGTTACCACAAGTGATACCAAAAACAACTAGTTATTGTAAATCTTTAAAACGCCGTTGATTCAAAGGGAGACACAACCAGAGCACTCAAGTTACGTTAAGAAAGCCGCTGTATTCGGAACTACAATGTCAATACGAGAAATACGGAACTAATGGCTACGTGAGATGTAGACAGCTGTCTCCATAATGGTGCACATCACATGTAAACATTCAACTGTGTGTTCAGGAAATCTGATTCGCCAGATTCCATTTTTCACGTTCGAAAATACATTGTGGGCAAAAGTACACCAGGAAAGAGACGTAAGCTTTAATCCTATGATAATCCGATGACGGCATAAGCCACCTGCGGAGTAATAGATGTACTCATAACGGTTTCAACGTCATGCGCCAGCATGTAGCGTGGTGGCATAGCTACCGCAGCGCTATTTGTGTCTATCCCTTAGTAGGGAATTCTTACAGCCACAAGGTTCAATGTGGTGCAAACGTGTGAAGGAAGCATGTAACCATGGCAAAGAGAAGCACTAGTGCTTCTTACATCCGAATGAGCAAATTTGAAAGGGGCCAAATTGTGGCCTTCCAAGTGTTGGATGGTCCTTTCACAAAACTGCCACATAAGTTGGGTATGCTGCGTCAGTTGTTCAACGGTTCTGGTATTAGTGGCACCTGAGCGTTCTCGCACCCACAAGTTCTGGACGTCCACGCTGCACCGACGCCCTCCAGGTTCGTCAAATTGTAAAGGTTGTAGTGGCAGATCGTACAGCTACCACAGCACAGAGAAGAGGACTTCCGAGCCCAAACGTGCCAGCACGAACTGTTGTGAACCGGTTATTAGCAGTGGGGCTACGGGCACGCACGCCTCTAGCCCGTCTTCCACACACGTTGCAGAATCGACGTGCACGGCTTGACTGATGCCGTCAGAGGATCGCTTGGAAGATGAAATGGCGCGCCTTGGTCTTCAGCGACGAAAGCGGACTCTGGCTGCACGCAAGTGTGCGCGTACGTCGTAGAACTGGTGAGCATTCATCCAAGACCCCCAGGTCTGGGGTGCGATTAGCTGCAGCTCATATTCTCCTTTGATGTTTCTGGAGGTGACATTAACCAGCGCTCGGTACGTCCAGAATCCTGTTAGCCTCGATCTTTCGTCTTTCTTTCAACACGTAGATGATATGTTGTTCCAGTAGGATACTGCTCACCCACAACCTGCCCGTGAAACACAACGTGCTCGGCAAGACGTACAGCAACTTCCCAGGTCAGCAACACCTCCGTACTTGTGTCTAATCGATCACGTGTGGTATATGATAGGACAAGAATTGACTCGCGTAGCTCATCCACCAACAACTCTTACAGAATTGCGTGAAGAGGTCGAGTAGGCGTCGAATATCCCAGGACAGTTTTCGCCATCTGAACGATCGTCTGAATGCCAGTCAACTGTGGAGGCTTGTACTGATATGGGTAGTAGGAATCCCACCACCGTTTGTGCTATTGAACTGTACATGTAATCCTTTTTTTTTTTTTTTTTTTTTTTTTTTTTTGGTCGTCAGTCTACTGACTGGTTTGATGCGGCCCACCACAAATTCCTTTCCTGTGCTAACCTCTTCATCTCAGAGTAGCACTTGCAACCTACGTCCTCAATTATTTGCTTGACGTATTCCAAACTCTGTCTTCCTCTACAGTTTTTGCCCTTTACAGCTCCCTCTAGTACCATGGGAGTCATTCCCTCATGTCTTAGCAGATGTCCTATCATCCTGTCCCTTCTCCTTATCAGTGTTTTCCACATATTCCTTTCCGATCTACAGCTACATTCTACATCTACATTTATACTCCGCAAGCCACCCAACGGTGTGTGGCGGAGGGCACTTTACGTGCCACTGTCTTTACCTCCCTTTCCTGTTCCAGTCGCGTATGGTTCGCGGGAAGAACGACTGTCTGAAAGCCTCCGTGCGCGCTCTAATCTCTCTAATTTTACATTCGTGATCTCCTCGGGAGGTATAAGTGGGGGGAAGCAATATATTCGATACCTCATCCAGAAACGCACCCTCTCAAAACCTGGACAACAAGCTACACCGCGATGCAGAGCGCCTCTCTTGCAGAGTCTGCCACTCGAGTTTATTAAACATCTCCGTAACGCTATCACGGTTACCAAATAACCCTGTGACGAAACGCGCCGCTCTTCTTTGGATCTTCTCTATCTCCTCCGTCAAACCGATCTGTTACGGATCCCACACTGATGAGCAATACTCAAGTATAGGTCGAACGAGTGTTTTGTAAGCCACCTCCTTTGTTGATGGACCACATTTTCCAAGCACTCTCCCAATGAACCTCAACCTGGTACCCGCCTTACCAACAATTAATTTTATATGATCATTCCACTTCAAATCGCTCCGCACGCATACTCCCAGATATTTTACAGAAGTTACTGCTACCAGTGTTTGTTCCGCTATCATATAATCATACAATAAAGGGTCCTTCTTTCTATGTATTCGCAATACATTACATTTGTCTATGTTAAGGGACAGTTGCCACTCCCTGCACCAAGTGCCTATCCGCTGCAGATCTTCCTGCATTTCGCTACAATTTTCTAATGCTGCAGCTTCTCTGTATACTACAGCATCATCCGCGAAAAGCCGCATGGAACTTCCGACACTATCTATTAGGTCATTTATATATATTGTGAAAAGCAATGGTCCCATAACACTCCCCTGTGGCACGCCAGAGGTTACTTTAACGTCTGTAGACGTCTCTCCATTGATAACAACATGCTGTGTTCTGTTTGCTAAAATCTCTTCAATCCAGCCACACAGCTGGTCTGATATTCCGTAGGCTCTTACTTTGTTTATCAGGCGACAGTGCGGAACTGTATCGAACGCCTTCCAGAAGTCAAGGAAAATAGCATCTACCTGGGAGCCTGTATCTAATATTTTCTGCGTCTCATGAACAAATAAAGCGAGTTGGGTATCACACGATCGCTGTTTCCGGAATCCATGTTGATTCCTACATAGCAGATTCTGGGTTTCCAAAAACGACATGATACTCGAGCAAAAAACATGTTCTAAAATTCTACAACAGATCGACGTCAGAGATATAGGTCTATAGTTTTGCGCATCTGCTCGACGACCCTTCTTGAAGACTGGGACTACCTGTGCTCTTTTCCAATCATTTGGAACCCTCCGTTCCTCTAGAGACTTGCGGTACACGGCTGTTAGAAGGGGGGCAAGTTCTTTCGCGTACTCTGTGTAGAATCGAATTGGTATCCCGTCAGGTCCAGTGGATTTTCCTCTATTGAGTGATTCCAGTTGCTTTTCTATTCCTTGGACACTTATTTCGATGTCAGCCACTTTTTCGTTTGTGCGAGGATTTAGAGAAGGAACTGCAGTGCGGTCTTCCTCTGTGAAACAGCTTTGGAAAAAGGTGTTTAGTATTTCAGCTTTACGTGTGTCATCCTCTGTTTCAATGCCATCATCATCCCGGAGTGTCTGGATATGTTGTTTCGAGCCACTTACTGATTTAACGTAAGACCAGAACTTCCTAGGATTTTCTGTCAAGTCGGTACACAGAATTTTACTTTCGAATTCACTGAACGCTTCACGCATAGCCCTCCTTACGCTAACTTTGACATCGTTTAGCTTCTGTTTGTCTGAGAGGTTTTGGCTGCGTTTAAACTTGGAGTGAAGCTCTCTTTGCTTTCGCAGTAGTTTCCTAACTTTGTTGTTGTACCACGGTGGGTTTTTTCCGTCCCTCACAGTTTTACTCGGCACGTACCTGTCTAAAACGCATTTTACGATTGCCTTGAACTTTTTCCATAAACACTCAACATTGTCAGTGTCGGAACAGAAATTTTCGTTTTGATCTGTTAGGTAGTCTGAAATCTGCCTTCTATTACTCTTGCTAAACAGATAAACCTTCCTCCCTTTTTTTATATTCCTATTAACTTCCACATTCAGGGATGCTGCAACGGCGTTATGATCACTTATTCCCTGTTCTGCACTTACAGAGTCGAAAAGTTCGGGTCTGTTTGTTATCAGTAGGTCCAAGATGTTATCTCCACGAGTCGGTTCTCTGTTTAATTGCTCGAGGTAATTTTCGGATAGTGCACTCAGTATAATGTCACTCGATGCTCTGTCCCTACCACCCGTCCTAAACATCTGAGTGTCCCAGTCTATATCTGGTAAATTGAAATCTCCACCTAAGACTATAACATGCTGAGAAAATTTATGTGAAATGTATTCCAAATTTTCTCTCAGGTGTTCTGGAGCCAATTATTAACCTAGCTCGGTTGTTGAGTGTAACCTCCACCCATGATAATTCACAGGAACTATCCACTTCTACTTCACTACAGGATAAACTACTACTAACAGCGACGAACACTCCACCACCGGTTGCATGCAATCTATCCTTTCTAAACACCGTCTGTACCTTTGTAAAAATTTCGGCAGAATTTATCTCTGGCTTAAGCCAGCTTTCTGTACCCATAACGATTTCAGCTTCGGTGCTTTCTATCAGCGCTTGAAGTTCTGGTACTTTACCAACGCAGCTTCGACAGTTGACAATTACAATACCGATTGCTGCTTGGTCCCCGCATGTCCTGATTTTGCCCCGCACCCGTTGAGGCTGTTGCCCTTTCTGTACTTGCCCAAGGCCATCTAACCTAAAAAACCGCCCAGCCCACGCCACACAACCCCTGCTACCCGTGTAGCCGCTTGTTGCGTGTAGTGGACTCCTGACCTATCCAGCGGAACCCGAAACCCCACCACCCTATGGCGCAAGTCGAGGAATCTGCAGCCCACACGGTCGCAGAACCGTCTCAGCCTCTGATTCAGACCCTCCACTCGGCTCTGTACCAAAGGTGCGCAGTCAGTCCTGTCGACGATGCTGCAGATGGTGAGCTCTGCTTTCATCCCGCTAGCGAGACTGGCAGTCTTCACAAGCAGCCATGTCAGGCCGAAGATCAGTATCAGCCTGAGACAGAGCCTGAAACCGGTTCGTCAGACAAACTGGAGAGGCCTTCCGTTCAGCCCTCCGGAATGTCTTTCGCCCCCTGCCACACCTTGAGACGACCTCCCACTCTACCACAGGTGAGGGATCAGCCTCAATGCGGGCAGTATCCCGGGCAACCACAGTCGTAGTCCGATCGGGGGATGCGTGGGACGAGCTGGCCGTCCCCGACTAACCCCCATCCGGACCCCCACAGTGATGCCCATTGGCAACAGCCTCAAGCTGTGTGGCCGAAGCCAACACTGCCTGAAGCTGGGAGCGAAGGGATGCCAACTCAGCCTGCATCCGAACACAGCAGTTGGAGTCCCTATCCATGCTAAAAACTGTTTTGCAAAGAACGTCTGAACTAATCTACAGAGAGCGCAAACAAATCGGCAAAATTTAAACGGTTATTAAAATACAAGATTGCCTAGTAAATGCAGTAATGCTGCTACTTGCGCACTGCTGACACACTTCTCGGCGGCGGAAGGAGACTACGCGAATTTACACTATTCAGGTACTAAAACGAGATGCTACAACTCTCAAATACTATAATACGCCCGAAATTTATGAATTAAACAATGCAAGTACCAAAAACACGCAAAGAAATTAAGAATTAAACTATGTAACAAATGAGTGAGCTAGGAGTATACGACTTGCTGCTGCAGCTGCTTATCCAACGGCGGCAGGGAGCACACTAACTGTGACCAACCGACACTGGCCGTTCAAAACAAAAACAGAAGACAAACTACTACGCGAATTTACACTATTCAGGTACTAAAACGCGATCCTCCGATTTACTCTCAAACCATACTGTCTACTCATTAGACTGTTCATTCCGTTCAGCAGATCATTTAATTCTTCTTCACTTTCACTCAGGATAGCAATGTCATCAGCGAATCGTATCATTGATATCCTTTCACCTTGTATTTTACTTCCACTCCTGAACCTTTCTTTTATTTCCATCATTGCTTCCTCGATGTACAGATTGAAGGGTAGGGGCGAAAGGCTACAACCTTGTCTTACACCCTTCTTAATACGAGCACTTCGTTCTTGATCGCCCACTCTTCTTATTCCCTCTTGGTTGTTGTACATACTGTATATGACCCGTCTCACCCTATAGCTTACCCCTACTTTTTTCAGAATCTCGAACAGCTTGCACCATTTTATATTGTCGAACGCTTTTTCCAGGTCGACAAATCCTATGAAAGTGTCTTGATTTTTCTTTAGCCTTGCTTCCATTATTAGCCGTAACGTCAGAATTGCCTCTCTCGTCCCTTTACTTTTCCTAACGCCAAACTGATCGTCACCTAGCGCATTCTCAATTTTCTTGTCCATTCTTCTGTATATTATTCTTGTAAGCAGCTTCGATGCATGCGCTGTTAAGCTGATTGTGCGATAATTCTCGCACTTGTCAGCTCTTGCCGTCTTCGGAATTGTGTGGATGATGCTTTTCCGAAAGTCAGATGGTATATCGCCAGACTCATATATTCTACATACCAACGTGAATAGTCGATTTGTTGTCACTTCCCCCAATGATTTTAGAAATTCTGATGGAATGTTATCTATCCCTTCTGCCTTATTTGACCGTAAGTCCTCCAAAACTCTTTTAAATTCCGATTCTAATACTGGATCCCCTATCTCTTCTAAATCGACTCCTGTTTCTTCTTCTATCACATCAGACAAATCTTCACCCTCATAGAGGCTTTCAATGTATTCTTTCCACCTATCTGCTCTCTCCTCTGCATTTAACAGTGGAATTCCCGTTGCACTCTTAATGTTACCACTGTTGCTTTTAATGTCACCAAAGGTTGTTTTGACTTTCCTGTATGCTGAGTCTGTCTTTCCGACAATCATATCTTTCTCGATGTCTTCACATTTTTCCTGCAGCCATTTCGTCTTAGCTTCCCTGCACTTCCTATTTATTTCATTTCTCAGCGACTTGTATTTCTGTATTCGTGATTTTCCCGGAACATGTTTGTACTTCCTCCTTTCATCAATCAACTGAAGTATTTCTTCTGTTACCCATGGTTTCCTCGCAGCTACCTTCTTTGTACCTATGTTTTCTTTCCCAACTTCTGTGATGGCCCTTTTCAGAGATGTCCATTCCTCTTCAACTGTACTGCCTACTGCGCTATTCCTTATTGCTGTATCTATAGCGTTAGAGAACTTCAAACGTATCTCGTCATTCCTTAGTACTCCCGTATCCCACTTCTTTGCGTATTGATTCTTCCTAACTTATGTCTTGAACTTCAGCCTACTCTTCATCACTACTATATTGTGATCTGAGTCTGTATCTGCTCTGGGGTACGCCTTACAATCCAGTATCTGATTTCGAAATCTCTGTCTGACCATGATGTAATCTAATTGAAATCTTCCCGTATATCCCGGCCTTTTCCAAGTATACCTCCTCCTCTCGTGATTCTTGAACAGGGTATTCGTTATTACTAGCTGAAACTTGTTACAGAACTCAATTAGTCTCTCTCCTCTTTCATTCCTTGTCCCAAGCCCACATTCTCCTGTAACCTTTCAATATCCTCATACACTTTCTCTATCTGTTCATCTTCAGCTTGCGACGTCGGCATGTATACCTGAACTATCGTTGTCGGTGTTGGTCTGCTGTCGATTCTGATTAGAACAACTCGGTCACTGAACTGTTCACAGTAACACACCCTCTGCCCTACCTCCCTATTCATAAAGAATCCTACGCCATTTATACCATTTTATGCTGCTGTTGATATTACCCGATACTCATCTGACCAGAAATCCTTGTCTTCCTTCCACTTCACTTCACTGACCCCTACTATATCTAGAGTGAGCCTTTGAATTTCCCTTTTCAGATTTTCTAGTTTCCCTACCACGTTCAAGCTTCTGACATTCCACGCCCCGACTCGTGGAACGTTATCCTTTCGTAGATTATTCAGTCTTTTTCTCATGGTAACCTCCCCCTTGGCAGTCCCCTCCCGGAGATCCGAATGGGGGACTATTCTGGAATCTTTTGCCAATGGAGAGATCATCATGACACTTCTTCAATTACAGGCCACATGTCCTGTGGATACACGTTACGTGTCTTTAATGCAGTGGTTTCCATTGCCTTCTGCATCCTCATGTCGTTGATCATTGCTGATTCTTCCGCCTTTAGGGGCAATTTCCCACCCCTAGGACAAGAGAGTGCCCTGAACCTCTATCCGCTCCACCGCCCTCTTTGACAAGGCCGTTGGCAGAATGAGGCTGACTACTTATGCCGGAAGTCTTCGGCCGCCAATGCTGTTTATGTATCAAAATTTAGGCACTGGCGGGGATCGAACCCGGGACCGAAGACGTTTTTGAGTATGAATCAAAGACGCTACCCCTAGACCACGGGTACCCTTGGTACACTACCTGCCATTAAAATTGGTACACCACGAAGATGACGTGCTACAGACACGAAATTTAACCAACAGGAAGAAGATTTTGTGATATGCAAATGATTAGCTTTGCACAGCATTCACACAAGGTTGGCGCCGGTGGCGACACCTACAACGTGCTGACATGAGGAAAGTTTCCAACCGATTTCTCATACACAAACAACAGTTGACCGGCGTTGCCTGATGAAACGTTGTTGCGATGCCTCGTGTAAGGAGGAGAAATGCGTACCATCACGTTTCCGACTTTGATAAAGGTCTGATTGTAGCCTATCGCGATTGCGGTTTATCGTATCGCGACAGTGCTGCTCGCGTTGGTCGATATCCAATGACTGTTGGCAGAATATGGATTCGGTGGGTCAGGAGGGTAATACGGAACGCCATGCTGGATCCCAACGGCCTCGTATCACTAGCAGTAGAGATGACAGGCATCTTATCCGCATGGCTGCAACGGATCGTGTAGCCACGTCTCGATCCGTGAGTCAACAGATGGAGACGTTTGCAAGACAACAACCATCTGCACGAACAGTTCGACGACGTTTGCAGCAGCATGGACTATCAGCTCGGAGACCATGGTTACGGTTACCCTAGACGCTGCATCACAGACAGGAGCGCCTGCGATGGTGTACTCAACGACGAACCTGGGTGCACAAATGGCAAAACGTCATTTTTTCGGATGAATCCAGGTTCTGCTTACAGCATCATGATGGTCGCATCCGTGTTTGGTGACATCGCGGTGAACGCACATTGGAAGCGTGTATTCGTCATCGCCATACTGGCATATTACCCGGCGTGATGGTAAAGGGTCCCATTGGTTACATGTCTCGGTCACTTCTTGTTCGCATTGACGGCACTTTGAACAGTGGACGTTACATTTCAGATGTGTTACGACCCGTAGCTCTACCCTTCATTCGATCCCTCCGAAACCCTACATTTCAGTAGTATAATGCACGACCGCATGTTGCAGGTCCTCTACGGGCCATTCTGGATACAAAAAATGTTCGACTGCTGCCCCGGCCAGCACATTCTCCAGATCTCTCATCAATTGAAAACGTCTGGTCAATGGTGGCAGAGCTAC